>NC_058521.1:54626356-55876356 GCF_904849725.1 Hordeum vulgare subsp. vulgare | reverse complement strand
TTCGGGACTCCTTCTGATATTTTTAGGGTATAAGAGAATTTATAAGCTAGAGAATGGAGTCGGGAGGGCCACGAGGGAGGCACAAGCCATCAGGACGAGCCCCTAGGCCGCGCCCTGTTGGCTTGTGGGCCCCTCGTGCGGCCTCCAGCCTTCTTCCGATACTCCTGGGTCTTCTTTTGGTCCACAAAAATGAGCAAAAAGTTTCAGGTCAATTGGGCTTTGTTTGGTATGGAAAACGTGAAAAGTGAAAACATGCAGAAAACAACAATTGGCACTGGGCACTAGGTCAATAGGTTAGTGCTCAAAAATAATATAAATTGGTAAATAAATACCCCAAATGTATTCTAGAATGACAATATATCAGCATGGAACAATCAAAAAGTATAGATACATTGGAGATGTATCAAGCCTCCCCAAGCTTAAAACCTGCTCGTCCTCGAGTAGGTAAATGATAAAAAGGAATTTTTGATTTGACATGGTATCCACGATGTAACCTTATGCATGTGTGCTCATTGATAAACGATGCTTTGAGAATGATGACATGATGTAGACAAGATCTATTCATGTAGGAATAGACCCCATCGTTTTATCGTTAATAGAAATGATACATGCGTGTCATGTCTCTTTTCACTGAGCTTGAGCACTGCAAGATCGAACCCATCACAAAGCACCTCTTACCATTGCAAGATAAAAAGATCAAGTTGGCCAAACAAAACCAAAATATAAGAAGAAATACGAGGCTATAATAATAAAGTGTTGGTATAATTTCATAGATCTAATCATAAACTCATAGTTCATCGGATCACAACAAACACACCACAAAAGAAAGAGTTACATCAAGTAAATCTCCAAGAGACCATTGTAGTGAGAAGCACAGCGAGAGAGAAAGCCATCTAGCTACTGCCTACGGACCCGTAGGTCTGATATGAACTACTCACGCATCATCGGAGGAGCACCAATGAGTATGATGAACCCATCCATGATCATGTTCCCCTCCGGCAGGGTGCCGGAACAGGTTCTAGATTGGATCTCGTGGATTTTGGAACTTGCAGTGGCTGAAACAATTTTTCATCAACTCCTCTAGGGTTCCTGGAATATCTGGGTATTTATGAAGTCAAGAGGTGGTGGAGGAGGTGCCTGAAGCACTCACTAACCACCAGGGCGCGCCTTCGTGCCTAGTGGTCCACCTGAGCCTCCCCTGGTGAGCTTCATTGGTTCTCACATTTCCTTCTGGTCCAAAAAACTCTCCAAAAAGTTTTGTGGCATTTGGACTTCATCTGATATTTATTTTCTACGAAGCAAAAAAGAGCAACTTCACTGGGCACCGTGTCATTAGGTTAGTCCCAACAAATGATAGAAAGTTGCTATAAAATGATTGCAAAACATCCAAGAATGATAATATAACAACATGGAACAATAGAAGATTATAGATACGTTGGAGACGTATCATGTCACCATTTAGCGGTTAAGCACATTCTTAGATACCTTGTTCACACCCCAACGTTTGTGCTATGGTACCCCAAGGATGCTATGTTTAATCTCATTGGGTACTCGGATGCAGATTGGGTTGGCAACATAGTTGATCGAAAGTCCACCTCAGGTGCATATCAGTTTCTTGGAAGCTCATTGGTAAGTTGAACTTCAAAGAAATAAAACTGTGTATCTCTTTCCACCATCGAAGTTGAATACATCGCTACTGGAAGTTGTGCCACTCAGTTTTATGGATGAGGCAAACTTTGAAAGACTATGGAATTACCTATAGGAAGGTACCACTTGTATGTGATAATGAAAGTGCAATCGAGATCACCAACAACCCCATCCAACACCTTCACACAAAGCACATTGACATGGGTCATCATTTCATTCGAGATCATGTGCAAAAAGGTGATAGGCGATTAAGCATGTTGGTACGGAGATTCAACTTGCCGATATCTTCACCAAAACATTGGATGACGCCCGGTTTCGTCAATTAAGGCGTGAACTTGGTATCTTGGAACTAGCTAACATTGCCGTATGCTATCATGTACCTATGTATGTACTTACTTCATGACATGTCTAGATGTAGGCATATATATAGGGGGAAAATTCAATTTATGAATCTTATTGTCTCTAATTGATGCATAAATAAAACCAACCACTTCAAAGTAACTTTGGTCACCTCTGTGACTTGGTAGGTTAAATGATGGAGTTGTGGTCATGGGCTCAAGGTTCATGTCTTCGCAGTGCCATACCACATTTACTCAAACATGGTTGCTTAAGACACTGCCTCTGCAATGAACAATGTTAGAGGAACTTATTTACCTTATCCCGGGTCATCATCGATTGGTATGATAATGTACGTTATGTTAATACCTGCTGAAATTCATCGCCTAGCTGTCATATGTGACACCCCAATCACCTCTAGCTGCTACTCCCATTCCCTAGGAAACATTCAGATTTTACCTGTTTTTCTACCGGATGTCCGACACTCTCTTAACTTCCGACTGTCTCCGTTCGCGTGCTCTTTTACAAAAATCCGTCCGCTGGGCCCCTAGTTTCCTATGCACTCCCACACTTCTCGTCCGTCTTCTCTCGTCTTTCATTGCATGGCCCCTGTCTAGCGAACTCCCTAGCCCACGGACGCCCGACATCTTTAGGTCGTCCGACACTTAGGACACTCATATAAATTACGGGTGATCGCGTGGCTGGACAGTTTATCTAACTCACCTGCCGCCCTCCCCGATCCCCTTTCTGCTCCCGCACTGCCAGGCCGCTCCCGGCCAAGATCGGGCAGTTCCCCCATCTGATTCGCTCGGATTCTCCTCCCCAAGGTAGATCTTCGCGTCCTCTTCCTCCTCCATAGATTCGTTCGTTGAAAATTCTGTTGGATGAGGGATTTGAGCACCACCTGTCTCATAGGTCATTCGACGAGGTGATCGACGTATCGTAATGCGGAAGATCAAACACACCAGACACAAGGCCCCATGGGCTTGTCTGCTCGTGGTACTATCTTCTTATAGTTTTCATTTGAGGGATTTTGTCTTTATCCTTCCCATCTAATTTGAGAAATCACTCCCTTTTCAGCCTCTCATCGCGATGGCTCCGATGACTCCCAAGACCGGGTTCGTCCTTGTAAGCGCCTTGCCAAGTGTCCCGTCCGTGCACCATCGTCTATGGAGGGCTCCAACTACTAGGACGACATGGAGTTTGAAGAACGGGTGGAATATGTCGCTGCTCGCGTCAATGCTCCAAAACCTGGTACATGGAGGTCCTCTTATATGTTTCCTATGCCTCCAGATAAGCCTCACGGAGATGCTTGCCGCATATCTCTTGAGCCTCCTCCATCTCTCGGTCATGTGAAGGAGGACTTTACCTTAGTTTCCAAACCATCTTATCTTAAGTTTTGTCGCAACATTGACCAGTTTTCCGTTGAGCATGACTCTATGGATTATAGAATTTGTACAAACGTTCATGCAGACATTTTCACCAATGTCATTGCTCCCAAGGAACTGTCCTTGCATCACTACATTGACTTAGATCATATCTGTACTCACCCAGCGAAATATCTCGGTGCCATTGAACTCGTTGAGTCTTCGTGTCTTGTTGCTCTGTTTGTTTTTTAACATGATTTTAATCATGGTGCCATTTGTCAGTTTTATGCCACTTGTTTCTTTGGTACTGACAAGACCTTCACGTGGATGACTTCTGACACCGATCTCACTGCTACCTATCCTCAGTTTGTTATCGCTCTTGGCTTTCCTGTTGGAAATATGCCCTAGAGGCAATAATTCAGTTATTATTATTATATTAACTTGTTCAAGATAATCATTTTTTATCCACGCTAGAATTGTATTGATTGGAAACTCAAATGCATGTGTGGATACATAGATAACACACTGTCCCTAGTGAGACTCTAAGGACTACCTCGTTGATCAAAGATGGCCAATGTTTCCTGACCATAGACATGAGTTTTCATTGGATAATGGGATCACATTATTAGGAGAATGATGTGATGGACAAGGCCCAAACTATAAATGTAGCATATGATCGTATCAGTTTACTGCTACTGTTTTTTGCATGTCAAGTATCTGTTCCTATGACCATGAGATCATGCAACTCCTGGACAATGGAGGAATGCCCTGCATGTATCAAACGTCACAAGACAACTGGGTGACTATAAAGGTGCTCTATAGGTATCTCCGAGGGTGTCTGTTGGGTTGGCGTGAATGGGGACTGGGATTTGTCACCCCGTGTGACAGAGAGGTATCTCTGGGCCCACTCGGTAATACAACATCACAATGAGCTTGCAAGCAATGTGACTAAGGAGTTGGTCACGGAACAAGTAAAGAGACTTGCCGATAACGAGATTGATCTAGGTATGTAGATACCAAGAGTCGAATCTCGGGCAAGTAACATACCGATGGACAAAGAGAATAGCATACGTGATTGATTGAATCCTTGACATTGAGATTCGACCGATTGAGATCTTCATAGAATATGTAGGAACCAATATGGGCATCCAAGACCCGCTATAGCTTACTGACCAGAGAGTGTCTCGGTCATGTCTACATAGTCCTCGAACCTATAGGATCTACACACTTAAGGTTTGGTTACGACATAAGCATAACCGAGTCATAGTGTTGGTGGCCGAAGGTTGTTCAGAGTCCCGGATGAGATCCCGGACGTGTCGAGGAACTCTGAAATAGTCCAGAGGTGAAGATTGATATATAGGATGAATGTCATCGGAGTCTGGAAGTGTTCTAAGGTGTACCAAGGGATCCACGGAGTGCCGAAAGGGGTTCGAGAGGCCTCGAAAATTGTCGGGGGCCTCATGGGCCAAGGAGAGTGGGCACCGCGGCCCACTAGGGGGCTGGGCGCAACCCCTCTCCCCATGCCACTTCGGCCGAATGGGGGTAGGATCCTCCTTGGAATGGCGCTAGCCCAACTTGGGTGGCAAGGCACCCAAGTGGGAGGGCCCACCCAACCCTAGCCGCCGCCCCTCCCCTCCCTTGTCCACCGGCCCCTAAGAGGAAGCCCTAAGGCACCTCCCCTCTGCCTCCCCCCTATATAGAGAGAGGTAGAGAGAGGGCAGATACACGACAATCTTGCCGCAATGCTGCACGTCCTCTCCCTCGTAGTTCTCTCCTCCGAACACCGACGGCGAATCCCTGCTGAGCTGTCACCACCAATACCTCACCACATCATCGTGCTGCCGGAGGACTCGGGCTGCTACTTCACCATCACTCGCTGGATCGAGGAGGTGAAGGCGTCACCAAGCTATAGTGTATTTAACATGGAGGTGTCGTCCGTTCGGCACTTTATTGGGAAATCGCAAGACGGTTCGTGATTGGATCGCGAAGACGTACCACTACATCAACCGCGTGCTTGAACGCTTCCTCTTAGCAATCTACAAGGGTATGTAGATTCAGTCTCTCCTCTCGTAGATGGTCATCACCATGGAAACGTCGTGTTTGCACATAGGAATTTTTTTGTTTCCCATGCAACGTTTCCCAACAGTGGCATCATGAGCTAGGTCTATGCGTAGATGACATCTCGAGTAGAACACAAAGGAGTTTGTGGGTGTTGATATTCAAATTGCTTCCCTCCTTAGTCTTTTCTTGATTCAATGGTATTGTTGGATGATGTGTCCTGGACCAACTTTACTCGTCCACGTACGAGAGACCAGTGCCATCGACTGCCATGCAACTTCTTGCATAAAGATGGCTGGCGGGTGTGTGTCTCTCCTATTTTAGTTGAATCGGATTCGACAAAAGGCGGTCCCTGTAGAAGGTTAAATAGCAACTTGCATATCATCTTGTGGTTTTGCGTAGGTAAGAAACGTTCTTGTTAGATACCCATAGCAGCCACTTAAAATTCGCAACAAAAAATTAGAGGACCTCTAACTTGTTTTTGTAGGGTATTCATGTGATATGATATGGCCAATGACATGATGTGATATATTTGATGTATGAGATGATCATGTTGTAATAGTTAATATCAACTTGCATGTCGATGCTACGGCAACCGATAGGAGCCATAGAGTTGTCTTTATTTTTTTGAGCGCCTAGTGATGCTTTTACTTTATCGCTAAGTTAGTAGCAATAGTAGTACATGCATAGATGGCACGACAACCTCGATGGCAGCACAATGATGGAGATCATGGTGTGGCGCTGGTCACGATGGAGATCATGCCGGTGCTTTGGAGATGGAGATCAAAAGCACAAGATCATGGCCATATCATGTCCCATATGATTTGCATGTGATGTTAATCCTTTTCATGCACCTTGTTTTTCTTAGGATGACGGTATAATTATAAGGTGATCCCTCACTAAATTTCAAGATAAAATTGTGTTTTCCCCGAGTGTGCACCGTTGCAAAAGTTTGTCATTTCGAGACACCACGTGATGATCGGGTGTGATAGACTCTACGTTTAAATACAACGGGTGCAAGACAGTTTTGCACATGCAGAACACTCGGGTTAAACTTGACGAGCCTAGCATGTACAGACATGGCCTTGGATCACAAAAGACTGAAAGGTCGAACATGAGTCATATAGTTTATATGATCAACATGAAGATGTTGACCATTGAAACCATCTCATCTCACGTGATGATCGGACTTGGGCTGGTGGATTTGGATCATGTGTCACTTGAATGACTCGAGGGATGTCAATTTGAGTGGGATTTTTCAGCAATACGATTAACTAAACTCATTATCTTGAACAATAGTCTAATTACTCTTTGCAAATTTATGTTGTATATCAATGGCTCAAGCAGTAGCACCCATGAATTTGAAAGTGTTCCTAGAGAAAGCAAAGCTAAAAGATGATGGGAGAAACTTTGTTGAGTGGGCCCGTAATCTGAGGCTTGTCCTCACGGTTTACCAAAAGAGATACGTCCTTGATGCACCACTAGGTGATGCACACCTCTTCCCAGCGACTGAAGACGTTATGAACATCTAGAGTCGCATCTGGATGACTCCTCAGTAGTTCAGTGTGCGATCTTGTATGGCTTAGAACCGGGACTTCAAAGGCGTTTTGAACATCATGGAGCATAAGTGATGTTCCAGGAATTGAAGTTTATCTTTGAGAAGAATGCTCGGATCGAGAGGTATGAGACCTTTGATAAGTTCTATGCTTGCAAGATGGAGGAGAACGACTTTGTTACTGAGCATGTACTTAGAATGTCTAGGTATGCCAACCGTCTGGCTGAGTTGGGATTTTTTCTCCCGCCAAAGGGAATCACTCAGAGAGTTCTCCAATCACTGCCACCTATATACAAAAGTTGTGTCCTGAACTACAACATGCAAGGGATGAATAAATCAGTCGCCTAGCTGTTTGCAATGCTGAAAGTCGCTGAGTCAGAAATCCAGAAGGAACATCAAGTGTTGATGGTCAATAAGACCACCGGTTTCAAGAAAAATGGCAAGGGCAAGAAAGGTAACTTCAAGAAGAGTGGCAAAGCTTTTGCCCCTCCCGTAAAGAAACCCAAGGCTGGGCCCAAGCCAGGAACTGAGTGCTATCATTGCAAGGGGACTGGTCACTAGAAGCGGAACTGCCCCAAGTATCTCGAAGACAAGAAAGCGGCCAACACCAAACAAGGTATATATGATATACATGTTATTGATGTGTACCTCACCAACTCTCTTTGTAGTGCATGGGTATTTGATACCAGTTCGGTTGCTCACATTTGCAACTCAAAACACGAAATGCAGAATAGACAAAATTTAGCGAAGGATGAAGTGATGATGCGGGTGGGAAATGGTTCCAAGGTTGATGCGATCACCGTCGGCACGCTCTAACTTCAGTTACCATCGGGATTAGTGATGAACATGAATAATTGTTATTTTAGTGCCTGCATTAAGCATGAACATTATACGTGGATATTGTTTATTGCGAGACAGTTACTCATTTAAATCAGAGAATAACGGTTGTTCTATTTATACGAGTAATATCTTTTATGGTCATGCACCGAACGTGAGGGTTTGTTTCTATTGAATCTCGATAGTAATGACACACATGTTCAGAACATTGATGTCAAAAGATGTAGAGTTTCTAATGATAGTACCACTTTCTTGTGGCATTGCCACTTGGGTCATATTGGTGTATAGCGTGTGAAGAAACTCCATGCTGATGGACTTTTGGAGTCACTTGATTTTGAATCACTTGACACATGTGAACCATGCCTCATGGGCAAGATGACCAAAACTCCGTTCTCCGGAACAATGGAGTGATACGTCTCAAATGTATCTATAATTTTTGATGGTTTCACGCTGTTATCTTGTCATCTTTGGATGTTTTATGTACCTTCTATATCTTTTTTTGGGACTAACTTATTAATTCAGTGCCAAGTGCCAGTTCCTGTTTTTTCTGTGCTTTTGGCTCTTTTCAGATCTGATTTTGGAACGGAGTCCAAACGGAATAAACTCCCTGAAATGATTTTTTCCCAAACGGAAGAAGATCAGGGGGCCTGTGGGCCAAGCTAGGCGGGCTCCAGGGAGCCCACAAGCTCCCACTCCGCCACCAGGGGGAGGTGGCGGTGGCATGGCTTGTGGCCTCCCTGGCCGCCCCTGACCTAGATCCTTGGCGTATATATATCCCTAAAATACAACAAAAAATCAGGGGAGCCTCGAAAATACTTTTCCGCCGCCGCAAGCTTCCGTTTCCGCGAGACCTCATCTGGAGACCCTTCCCGGTGACCTGCCGGAGGGGACTTTGGAGTTGGAGGGCTTCTTCATCATCATCATCGCCCCTCCAATGACTCGTGAGTAGTTCACTTCAGACCTATGGGTCCATAGTTAGTAGCTAGATGGCTTCTTCTCTCTCTTGGATCTTCAATACAAAGTTCTCCATGATCTTCATGGAGATCTATCCGATGTAATCTTCTTTGGCAGTGTGTTTGTCGAGATCCAACGAATTCGGGATTTGTGATCAGATTATCTATGATATATATTTGAGTCTTTGCTGATTTCTTATATTCATGATTTGATATCCTTGTAAGTCTCTCCGAGTCTTGGGTTTTGTTTGGCCAACTAGATCTATGATTCTTGCAATGGGAGAAGTGCTTGGTTTTGGGTTCTACCATGTGGTGACCTTTCCCAGTGACAGTAGGGGCAGCAAGGCACACATGAAGTAGTTGCCATCAAGGGTAACAAGATGGGCTCTGTCGTTGATATGAGATTGTCCATCTACATCATGTCATCTTGCTTAAGGCGTTACTCTGTTCTTTTGGACTTAATACACTAGATGCATGCTGGATAGCGGTCGACGGGTGGAGTAATAGTAGTAGATGTAGAAAGTATCGGTCTACTTGTTTTGGACGTGATGCCTATAGATATAATCATTGCCATAGATATCGTCACGACTTTGCGCGGTTCTATCAATTGCTCGACAGTAATTTGTTCACCCACTGTCTACTTGCTTTCATGAGAGAAGCCACTAGTAAACACTACGGCCCCCGGGTCTATTCACATCCATCGTTTACACCTCCGCTTTTACTTTGCTTTGTTACTTTGTTGCTTTCCGTTCTCACTTGGAAAACAATCTATAAGGGATTGACAATCCCTTCATAGCGTTGGGAGCAAGCTTTTGTGTTTGTGCAGGATCTTGTGATACTCCTCCACTGGATTGATACCTTGGTTCTCAAACTGAGGGAAATACTTACCACCGCTGTGCTACATCAGCCTTTCTGATTCGAGGGAACACCAACGCAAGGCTCCATAGCCGTATCAGAAGGATTCCTGGTGCCGTCAACACGACTATTCCTATCGCCATTGCCGGGGAAGCACAACTGACATCATGGAGCGAGCAAGTTACTTGTTGGAAATCATACATACTGATGTGTGCGGTCCGATGAGCATTGAGGCGCACGATGGATATCGTTATTTTCTCACCTTCACTAATGACTTAAGTAGGTATGGTTATATTTACTTCATGAAACACAAGTGTGAAAAGTTTGAAAAGTTCAAGCAATTTCGACTGAAGTGGAGAATCATCGTAACAAGAAGATCAAATTCCTATGATCTGATCGAGGAGGAAATATCCGAGTTATGAGTTTGGCACTCACTTAAGACAATGTGGAATTGTTTCTCAGTTGACTCCGCCTGGAACACGGTAGCGCAATGGCGTGTCTGAATGTTGTAATCATACTTTATTGGATATGGTGCGTTATATGATGTCTCTTGCCGATTTGCCGTTATCATTTTGGGGTTATGCATTAGAGACAGCTTCATTCACTTTGAATAGGGCACCATCAAAGTCTGTTGGGACAACACCATATGAACTGTGGTTTGGTAAGAAACCAAATTTGTCATTTCTTAAAGTTAGGGGTTGTGATGCTTATGTAAAAAAGCTTCAACGTGAAAAGCTGGAACCCAAAGCGGAGAAATGCGTCTTCACAGGATACCCAAAAGAGAGAGTTTGGTACACCTTCTATCTCAGATCCGAAGGCAAAGTGTTTGTCGCTAAAAACGGAAATTTCTTGAGAAAGAGTTTCTCTCGTAAGAATTGAGTGGGAGGAAGATAGAAGTTGATGAGGTTGTTGAACCTTCACTTCAACCGGAGAGTAGCGCAACACAGAAAGTTTTTTCTATGGAGCCTACGTCAATTGAAGAGGAAGCTAATGATTATGACCATGAAGCTTCAGATCAAGTTGCTATCGAACCTCATAGGTCAACAAGGGCATGCATTACTCCTCACTTGTACGGCAACCCTATCTTAATAGTCATGTTGTTGGACAACGATGAACCTACGAGCTATGGAGAAGCGATGGTGGGCCCGGATTCCAAAAAATGGTTAGAGGCCATGAAATCCGAGATAGGATCGATGTATGAAAACAAAGTGTGGGTTTGGAAGAATTACCTAAAGGGCGAAAGACCATTCAGAATAAATGGATCTTTAAGAAGAACACATACGCCAATGGTAAGGTGACCATCTATAAAGCTCGACTTGTGGCAAAGGGTTTTTCACAAGTTCAATGAGTTGACTATGATGAGACTTTCTCACCCGTAGCGATGCTTAAGTCCGCCAGAATCATGTTAGCATTAGTTTCATTTTTGATTATGAAATTTGGCAGATGGATGTCAAAACAGAGTTCCTTAACAGTTTCCTGAAGGAAGAGTTGTATATGACGCAACCAGAAGGTTTGGTTGATCCAGAGAATGCTAACAAAGTGTGCAAGCTCCAGCGATCCATTTATGGACTGGTGCAAGCATCTCAGAGTTGGAATCGGTGTTTTGATGAGGTGATCAAGGCGTTTGGGTTTGTACAAGTTTATGGAGAAGCTATTATTTACAAAAAAGTGAGTGGGAGCTCTATAGCATTTCTAATATTATATGTGGATGACATATTTCGGATTGGAAACAATATAGAATTTTTGGGAAGCGTAAAGGATTATTTGAACAAGAGTTTTTCAATGAAGGACCTAGGAGAAGTTGCTTACATATTAGGCATCAAGATCTATAGAGTTAGATTGAGATGCTTAATAGGACCTTCACAGAGCACATACCTTGACAAAGTTTTGAAGAAGTTCAAAATGGATAAGTCCAAGAAAGGGTTCTTGCCTGTGTTTTCCAGGTGTGAAGTTGAGTAAGACTCAATGCCCAGTGAGTGCAGAAGATAGTGAAAAGATGAGTGTCATCCCCAGACCTGATGTCAGCCTTTCCATAAGTATGGCGGGAAAGTTTCAAAGTAATCCAGCAATGGAGCACTGGACAGCGGTCAAGAATATTCTGAAGTACCTGAAAAGGACTAAGGAAAGCTTTCTCATGTATGGAGGTGATCAAGAGCTCGTCATAAAGGGTTACGTCAATGCAAGCTTTGACACTGATTCAGATGACTCAAAGTTGCAAACTAGATACGTATATATTCTCAATGGGGGTGCGGTAAGCTTGTGCAGTTCCAAGAAAAGCATGGTAGCTTATTCTACATGCGAAGTGGAGTACATAGCTGCCTTAGAGGCGGCTAAGGAAGGTGTGTGGATGAAGGAGTTCATGAAAGATCTTGGAGTTGTGCCAAGTGCGCTGGATCAAATGACTCTGTTCTCTGACAACACTGGTGCCATTGCTCTAGCCAAGGAACGAGGTTTCACAAGAGGACCAGACACATAAAGCGACGCTTCAATTCCATCCTCGATTACATCAAGGGGGAGGGACATAAATATTTGCAAAGTGCACATGGATCTGAATGTTGCAGACCTATTTACTAAAGTCTTCCATGACTGAAACATGATCAACACCAGAACTGTATGGGTTTTAGATTCATTGCAATGTAAATCACATAGTGATGTGAGCTAGATAATTGACTCTAGTGCAAGTGGGAGACTGTTGGAAATATGCCCTATAGGCAATAATAAAGTAATTATTATTATATTTCCTTTTTCAAGATAATCGTTTATTATCCATGCTATAATTGCATTGATTGGAAACTCAAATGCATGTGTGGATACATAGACAACATATTGTCCCTAGTGAGTGATACGTCTCCGCCGTATCTATAATTTTTGATTGTTTCTTGCCAATATTCTACAACTTTCATATACTTTTGGCAACTTTTTATACTATTTTTGGGACTAACATATTGATCCAGTGCCCAGTGCCAGTTCCTGTTTGTTGCATGTTTTTTGTTTCGCAGAATATCCATACCAAACGAAGTCCAAACGTAATAAAAACTTACGGGGAATTTTTTTTGGAATATTTATGATTTTTGGGAAGAAAAATCAACGCGAGGCGATGCACGGAGGGCCCACAAGCCCTGTAGCCGCAACCAGGAGGTACGGCGGCGGCTGGCAGGCTTGTGCCCACTCCTTAAGGCGGTTGGAGCCCTTCTTTCGCCGCAAGAAAGATAATATCCGGAAGCAAATGGTGTTAATATTTCAGCCCAATCGGAGTTACGGATCTACGGGAATTTAAGAAACGGTGAAACGCAGAATCTGTGAGCGCAGAAACAGAAGGACACAAAGAGAGAGAGATCCAATCTCGGAGCCCCTCCGCCGCCATGGAGACCATGGACCAGAGGGGAAACCCTTCTCCCATCTAGGGAGGAGGTCAAGGAAGAAGAAGAAGGAGGGGGGCTCTCTCCCCCTCTCTCCCGGAGGCGCCGGAATGCCGCCCGGGACATCATCGTGTGACGGCGATCTACACCAACACCTCCGTCATCTTCACCAACATCTCCATCATCTTCCCCCATCTATATTCAGCGGTTCACTCTCCCGCAACCTGTTGTACCCTCTACTTGAACATGGTGCTTTATGCTACATATTATTATCCAATGATGTGTTGCTATCCTATGATGTCTGAGTAGATTATCGTTGTCCTATCGGTGGTTGATGAATTGCTATGATTGGTTTAATTTCCTTGTGGTTATGTTGCTATCCTTTGGTGCCCATCATATGATCGCACGCGTGGATCACACCATAGGGTTAGTTTTATGTTGATAGGACTATGTATTGGCAGGCTAGAGTGACAGAAGCTTCAGACCTAGCATAGAAATTGATGCATATGGGATTGAAGGGGACCAATATATCTTATTGCTATGGTTGGGTTTTCCTTAATGAACGTTAGTAGTTGCGTACGCTTGCTAATAGTTCCTATAATAAGTACATAGAATTCCAAGTAAGGGATGACATGCTAGCAGAGGACTCTCCCACATGATACTTGCTGTCGATCTAGTAACGTAGTCAATTGCTTAGGGACAATTCCACAACTCCTACCACCACTTTTCCACACTCGTTAGACTAACGTATTTGTTTCTTTTTCTAACCAGCCCCTAGTTTTATTTGCGTGTTCTTTACTTTCTTGCAAGCCTTTCCTTTCACTCCTAAAAAGTACTTCTAGTTTCATACTTGTTCTAGGTAAAGCGAACGTAAAGTGTGCGTAGAGTTGTATCGGTGGTCGATAGAACTTGAGGGAATATTTGTCCTACCTTTAGCTCCTCATTCGGTTCGACACTCTTACTTATCGAGAAAGGCTACAATTGATCCCCTATACTTGTGGGTTATCAAGACCTTTTTCTGGCGCCGTTGCCGGGGAGCAATAGCGTGGGGTGAATATCCTCGTGTATGCTTGTTTGCTTTATCTCTAAGTAGATTTATTTGCTGTTCTAAGTTGTTCTTTATCTTTAGTTATGGATATGGAACAAGAAATACCAAAAAAATTAGGTGTACTTGCTACTCATGGAGATGGGGAACCTCCTAAAACCCTCGATGCTCGTTATGTGGAAAATATTATGTACTTATTTAATAATCCTGAGAAAGCCCCATTCAATTATATAATGGGATACACGTTGGATCAACGTGAATACTTTAGGGATTATCGCTTGACTCAAAAAGGGAAACTTTTATGGGATCAAATCCATTTGTTGAAATGGTATGCTTGGGAACTATGCAAGAGACATGGTGTTACTTGTTGCTCTAAGAGAAATCCTATGCTGCCCAACAAGAGACTATTATTTTGCAGGAAACTATGGAAGAAGAAAATGCTGAAATTGTGAGCTCATTAGATGAAAAAGATGACGAGGAGAGCGAAGAACAAAAGGAGGAAGAACAGACTAGCTACCCGTGTCCAACTTCTAATGAGAGTAACTCTTCTACTCATACATTATTTAATTTCCCTTCGTTCTTACCGAAGGATGAATGCTATGATCCCTTGGATTCGTTTGAAATATCCCTTTTTGATGAACTTGATGCTTGCTACGCTTGTGGCCATGATGCCAATATGAATCATGCTTATGAAGATGAGCTAGCTATAGTTCCTTATGTTACACATGATGATTTCGATGAATATAATATGCATGTGCTTGCTGTTCCTACTTGCAATTATTATGACAGAGGAACTACATCTCCACCTCTCTATGTTTCCAATACGATAAAATTGCAAGAAACTGCTTATGCTATGTATTGGCCTTTACTTGGTGTGCATGAGTTGTTCTTTTATGACATGCCAATGCATAGGAAGAGAGTTAGACTTCGTCATTGCTTGATATATGTTACCTTGTGCTCACTACTAAATTTCAAATCATTGCTAATTAAAATTGGCTTTGATATACCTTGGGATCCGGGTGGATCCATTACTTGAGCACTTTATGCCTAACTTAATGGCTTTACAGAAAGCGATGCCTGGGAGACAACCCGGAAGTTTTAGAGAGTCATTTATTTCTGTTGAGTGATTTTATTTAGTTTAAAAACAAAAAAAATTATAGAGGGGAACTTAAAAGTTTTTCAAAAAGAGAAGTCATTGAAAGGTGATGCATTGTGGAAGTGAGGGTCGACCTTGAACACTTGTGTTCATGCTCATGGAAACAATGTAGAATTTTTCATGGAAGTTTCTCACAAAAATAATTATCCCCTTGTACAATTCCTTTGTGTTTTTAAAAAATAATGTGCCAAGCAAAGCCTTTACGATTAGTTTGGGTGATAGTTGTTTGATCACGCTGAGAAAAGACAGAAACTTTCTGCTCACGAAATTAATTTTCATTTTTATTATGGATGAGATTTTGAGTTGATTCTTTTTTCTGCTGATTTATATGCAAATTTTAAAGACGTTCATAATGTTTCAGATTTTTTGAGATATCAGAAGTATACGGAATATATAGATTGCTACAGACTGTTCTGTTTTGACAGATTCTGTTTTCTATGCATTGTTCTCTTATTTTGACGAATCTATGGGTAGTTCGGGGTGTATGAACCATGGTGAAGTTGGATTATAGTATATATATAGATAATATGAATTTATAATGAGTTCACAACAGTACTTGAAGTGGTGATTTATTTTATTATACTAACGGATCTCACGAAGTTTTGTTGTGTTTTGTGTGATTGAAGTTTTCAAGTTTTGGGTGAGAGCACGATGGATGAAGGAATAAGGAGAGGCAAGAGACTAAGCTTGGGGATGCCCGAGGCACCCCAAGGTAATATTCAAGGAAGACTCAAGCGTCTAAGCTTGGGGATGCCCCTGAAGGCATCCCCTCTTTCGTCTACCATCTATCGGTAATTTTACTCGGAGCTATATTTTAATTCGTCACATGATATGTGCAAATGCTTGGAGCGTCTTTTGTGATTATTTTTCCTTTTTCTTTTATGCACCATGCTGGTATGAGATATTCCTTGGTTGGCTTTATAGAATTCTTCTTGTGCTTCACTTATATCTTTTGAAGTTTGGATTGCCTGTTTCCCTACACATAGAAAACCGCCATTTGTAGAATGCTCTTTTGCTTCACTTATATTTGTTAGAGCGGGGCATATCTTTTGTAGAAAGAATTAAACTCTTATGCTTCACTTATACCTATTTGGAGAGTTAATAGGAGTTGACCATTCACATGGTTAGTCATAAAATCCTACATAAAACTTGTAGATCACTGAATATGATATGTTTGATTCCTTGCAACAGTTTTGCGACATGAATATGTGATATTAGAGTCATGCTAGTGAGTAATTGTGTATTTTTAGAAATACTTGTGTTAAGGTTTGTGATTCCCGTAGCATGCACGTATGGTGAACCGTTATGTGATGAAGTCGGAGCAGGATTTATTTATTGATTGTCATCCTTTGTGTGGAGGTCGGGATCGCGCGATGGTTAACTCCTACCAACCTTTCCCCTAGGAGCATGCGTGTAGTACCTTGTTTCGATGACTAATAGACTTTTGCAATAAGTATGTGAGTTCTTTATGACTAATGTTGAGTCCAATGATTATACGCACTCTCACCCTTCCACCATTGCTAGCCTCTCTAGTCCCGCGCAACTTTTGCCGGTGCATCACACCCACCATATAGCCTCCCTCGAAACAGCCACCATACCTACCTATTATGGCATTTTCATAGCCATTCCGAGATATATTGCCATGCAACTACCACCGTTCCGTCTCATGACATGTGCCACCACTTCCATATTGCCATTGCATTATCGTAAGATAGCTAGCATGATGTTTCCATGGCTTGTCCGTTTTTTGATGTCATTGCTATGCTAGTTCATTGTCACGGTACACTACCGAAGGCATTTCATATAGAGTCATCATTGCTCTAAGTATTGAGTTGTAAGTGAGATGATCATTATTGATAGAGCATTGTCCCATGTGAGGAAATAAAAGAGGCCAGTGAAGCCCATTTACAAAAAAGGGGCCAAAGATGCCCACCAAAATAAATAAAAAATAAAAAAATAAAAAAAGAGGCCAAAGAGCCCACAAAAAAATGAAAGAAAAGAGAGAAGGGACAGTTGCTACTATCCTATTTCCACACTTGTGCTTCAAATAGCACTATGATCTTCATGACAGAGAGTCTCCTATGTTGTCACTTCCATATACTAGTGGGAATTTTCATTATATAACTTGGCTTGTATATTCCAATGATGGGATTCCTCAAAATTGCCCTAGGTCTTCGTGAGCAAGCAAGTTGTGTGCACACCCACTAGTTTCTTTTGTGAGCTTTCATACACTTATAAGCTCTAGTGCATCCGTTGCGTGGCAATCCCTACTCACTCACATTGATATCTATTGATGGGCATCTCCATAGCCCGTTGATACGCCTAGTTGATGTGAGACTATATCCTCCTTTTTTTGTCTTCTCCACGACCACCATATTCTATTCCACCTATAGTGCTATGTCCATGGCTCACGCTCATGTATTGCGTGAAAGTTGAAAAAGTTTGAGAACACTAAAGTATGAAACAATTTCTTGGCTAAAACCGGGGTTGTGCATGATTTAAATACGTACATTGTGAGGGGAAGATGGAGCATAGCTAGACTATATGATTTTGTAGGGATAACTTTCTTTGGCCATGATATTTTGAGAAGACATGATTGCTTTGTTAGTATGCTTGAAATATTATTGCCTTTATGTCAAATGATAGACTAGTGCTTCAAATCACTCGTGTTTTAGTATTCATGCCATGATTAGATTATATGATCAAGATTATGCTAGGTGGCATTCCACATCAAAAATTATCTTTTTTATCATTTACCTACTCGAGGACGAGCAGGAATTAAGCTTGGGGATGCTAATACGTCTCCGTCGTATCTATAATTTTTGATTGTTTCTTGCCAATATTCTACAACTTTCATATACTTTTGGCAACTTTATATACTATTTTCGGGACTAACATATTGATCGAGTGCCTAGTGCCAGTTCCTGTTTGTTGCATGTTTTTTGTTTCGCAGAATATCCATACCAAACGAAGTCCAAACATATTAAAAACTTATGGGGATTATTTTTTGGAATATTTATGATTTTTGGGAAGAATAATCAACGTATGGCGATGCACGGAGGGCCCACAAGCCGTGTAGCCGCCACCAGGAGGTACGGCGGCGGCTGGCAGGCTTGTGGCCACTCCTTAAGGCGGTTGGAGCCCTTCTTCCGCTGCAAGAAAGATAATATCCGGTAGAAAATCGTGTTAAAATTTCAGCCCAATCGGAGTTACGGATCTTCGGGAATTTAAGAAACAGTGAAACGAAGAATCTGGGAGCGCAGAAACAGAAGGACACAGAGAGAGAGATCCAATCTCGGAGGGGCTCTCGCCCCTCCGCCGCCATGGAGACCATGGACCAGAGGGGAAACCCTTCTCCCATCTAGGGAGGAGGTCAAGGAAGAAGAAGAAGGAGGGGGGCTTTCTCCCCCTCTCTCCCGGCGGCGCCGGAACGCCGCCCGGGACATCATCGTGTGACGGCGATCTACACCAACACCTCCGTCATCTTCACCAACATCTCCATCATCTTCACCCATCTATATTCAGCGGTTCACTCTCCCGCAACCCGCTGTACCGTCTACTTGAACATGGTGCTTTATGCTACATATTATTATCCAATGATGTCTTGCTATCCTATGATGTCTTAGTAGATTATCGTTGTCCTATCGGTGATTGATGAATTGCTATGATTGGTTTAATTTGCTTGTGGTTATGTTGCAGTCCTTTGGTGCCCATCATATGATCGCGCACGTGGATCACACCATAGGGTTAGTTGTATGTTGATAGGACTATGTATTGGCAGGCTAGAGTGACAGAAGCTTCAAACCTAGCATAGAAATTGATGCATATGGGATTGAAGGGGGACCAATATATCTTATTGCTATGGTTGGGTTTTACCTTAATGAACGTTAGTAGTTGCGGACGCTGACATGCTAGCAGAGGCCTCTCCCACATGATACTTGCTATCGATCTAGTAACGTAGTCAATTGCTTAGGGACAATTCCACAACTCCTACCACCACTTTTCCACACTCGTTAGACTAACGTATTTGTTTCTTTTTCTAACCAGCCCCTAGTTTTATTTGCATGTTCTTTACTTTCTTGCAAGCCTTTCATTTCACTCCTACAAAGTACTTCTAGTTTCATACTTGTTCTAGGTAAAGCGAACGTAAAGTGTGCGTAGAGTTGTACCGGTGGTCGATAGAACTTGAGGGAATATTTGTCCTACCGTTAGCTCCTCGTTGGGTTCAACACACTTACTTATCGAGAAAGGCTACAATTGATCCCCTATACTTGTGGGTTATCAGTGTGCCTCCAAGGACTAGTTCGTTGATCAAAGATGGTCAAGGTTTCCTGACCATATACATGAGTTGTCGTTTGATAACGGGATCACATCATTAGGAGAATGATGTGATGGACAAGACCCAAACTATAAATGTAGCATATGATCGTATCAGTTTACTGCTACTGTTTTTTGCATGTCAAGTATCTGTTCCTATAACCATGAGATCATGCAACTCCCGGACACCGGACAAATGCCTTGTGTGTATCAAACGTCACAATGTAACTGGGTGACTATAAAGGTGCTCTACAGGTATCTCTGAGGTTGTCTGTTGGGTTGGCATGAATCGAGACTGGGATTTGTCACCCCGTGTGACGGAGAGGTATCTCTGGGCTCACTCGGTAATACAACATCACAATCAGCTTGCAAGTAATGTGACTAAGGAGTTGGTCACGTGATCTTGTATTACGGAACGAGTAAAGAGACTTGCTGGTAACGATATTGAGCTAGGTATGGAGATACCGCTGATCAGATCTCGGGCAAGTAACATACCGACGGACAAACAAAATAGCACACGGGATTGATTGAATCCTTGACATTGAGGTTCGACCGATAAAGATCTTCACATAATATGTAGGAACCAATATGGGCATCTAGGTACCGCTATTGGTTATGTATCAGAGAGTGTCTCAGTCATGTCTACATAGTTCTCAAACCCGCGGGGTCTACAAACTAAAGGTTCGGTGACGATATAAGCATAATTGAGTCATAGTGTTGGTGGCCGAAGGTTGTTCGGAATCCCGGGTGAGATCTCGGACATGACGAGGAACTCTAGAATAGTCTGGAGGTGAAGATTGATATATAGATGAAGGTTATCGGAGTCCAGAAGTGTGCCAAGGTGTGCCAAGGGATTCACGCAGTGCCAAAAGGGGTTTAGGGAGGCCCCGACAATTGTTTGGGGGCCTCATGGGCCAAGGAGAGGTGCACCGCAACCCACGAGAGGACTGGGCACAACCCCTCTCCCCAACCCAGTTTGGTCGAAGGGGGGTGGGCTCCTCCTTGGGGCGCCGCCAACCCAACTTGGGTGGCAAGGCACACAAGTGAGAGGGGCCACCCAACCCTAGCTGCCGCCCCTCCCCTCCCTTGGCCGTCGGGCCCTAAGGGGTAACCCTAGGGCGCCCTTCCCTCTCCCTTCTCCCTATATATAGAGAGGTAGAGAGAAGGAAGCTACACGACAATCTTGTCGCGGCGCTGCACCTCATCTCCCTCATAGTTCTCTCCTCCAAACACCCCACGGCAAAGCCCTGCTGAGCTGTCACCACCAACACCTCACCACGTTGTCATGCTGCCGGAGGACTTGGGATGCTATTTCACCATCACTCACTGGATCAAGGAGGTGAAGGCGTCATCAAGCTGTACGTGTGTTGAACGCGGAGGTGCCGTCCGTTCGGCACTTGATTGGGAAATCGCGACACGGTTCACGATTGGATCGCGAAGATGTAACACTACATCAACCGCGTTCTTGAACGCTTCCGCTTAGCAATCTACAAGGCTATGTAGATTCAATATCTCCTCTCGTAGATGGTCATCACCATGGATAGATCGTGTTTGCCCATAGGATTTTTTTTGTTTCCCATGCAACGTTCCCCAACATTTCCTAACACCGTGTTCAAAATTCATAAGGATGACCCCCATCATGTTCCCAAATCCATTGATGCGTGTGGGTAGCTTCAAAAATCTCTTGATGAACTTGATGACGACGAAAAGGGCAAGGACTTAAATCAAGTGTCTATTTGGAGGTCTCCTTTCTTCATCATTTTCCGGTGTGTCATTCGCACCATCTATCCCAAGATGGGTGGCAAGGGGACCAGTAGTGGGTAATGTATTGATCTTATGGTTCACCTTCATGAGCATCCCAAAGGTAAGATTAATGTTCCTCACTTTTATGGCATGAGATACGTCTCTCTAGTCTTCAGTACAAGCAAGCTTTTCCTCATGCTCCTTTTATTCAGGCGCTCATTGAGAATATAGCTCCTTTCCCCATTGCTCGAACCCATGTGCATCAACAATGGGTGATTCCACCTCATACGGCAAATGATTGGGCTCCCAAGAAATCATCGTCTGCTCCTGCTCGACAAGCTGCTTCTTGGTCTCGTCCTGCTCCCTCTGGCTCGACTCCTTTCGTTCGCATTGCTCGCATTTCAGTGCTCACAAAACCATGATGGAGGCTTTCTCTTTTCAGTGCTCACAAAACCATGATGTGGTCACTCACATGATCTCTTCTAATAATGCTCTAAAGGCTCCTCTGAGAGACTCCACACCAACAAATGTGAGTGAGGATGAGTGCCTTCCTGAGGCCCCTCCCTCTGACTTTTGCTTCCTATCTGGGCTTGAATGGGCTGATTTCTTTGATGAGTCAGGAGGCAGTGGCACCCATGGTAATAGCAATGATGATGATGACCTCCGATTACGTGGATGTTTGCTTAGGAGGCAGTGGCACCCAAGGGGGACGAGTTTATCTTAGTATTTGAGTTGTTAGTCTTCATGGTATTATGTAATACTATTATGTGATCAAACTATTATGCTCTCTATGTATGTTGAACGTATGGTGAACCATTAACTTGTGTTTTATTAAACTATCATGAATTATCTCCCTATGTTGGCATATTGATATATGTGATGTGTTTTATGTACTCATTATCAATTAAGGGGGAGCTCCTGCCCATAATCAGTTTCACTATGCTTACAATAAGGGGGATCTCTCTAACACAACTCTCTTAAGCTTCACAAGTCTGTATTATTTTTGAGAGCTATATGTATGATGTCATCAACTATCAACAGGAGCGAGACTGAAAGTGCAATTATGCCCTTAATCATGTTTTGATATTGTTGACAACAAACATATAGGAAACTAATCATCTTAGTCAAGTGCATCTAGGGTTTCATTTCTAAATAATTAATGTGTGGATCATGCCTAATGTATTGAAGATGCTCAAAGAAGGAAGAAACAAGACAAAATGTTATAGCTTTGTTTGGTTTACTCTTGAGTATAGGGATCTCACACTATTAAGAGGGGATCCCTGGTTTTGCAAAAGATGTGCTCGAAAAACTAGGAAAAAACTTTGGTTGAGATCTTTCCCTTTACTGTGACATTGTCCCCTCGTTTGTCCGGACGTCCGGTGGTCTCCGCATGACTGGCGTGTCACAACCTCCGGATGACCGGTGTTCTCTAGAAATCTGGTGCTACCAAATGAGGAAGAAAATTAACGGATGTCCGGTCCTCTATGGATGATCGGCCTCCGAACGTCCGTAAGGGTCCAGATGTTCGGTGCCACTTCACGAGAGCCAAAACCGTTGGATGTCCGTTCCTCTCCGGACAATCGTGCACCGGAGGGCCGATTCTCTCTGAGCGTCTGTTCATTTGTTCCATATTTCCTCTCTGGTTGTGCTGACTACCTCATGTTTGAGTGTCTGGACGACTGACAGCCATTGGATGACTGAGGATACTTTTCGGCTCAGATGTGTGGCGTCCTTCAGACGTTCGACAACTACGCAGCTCAAGTGGCCCCCAACGGCCATTTCTCACTAGTACAATATATATCCTTCCTCCACTTCGGAGGAGGGTTGTCCAACACAGTAAAAAGATTTCAAGGACACATTTTTCTCTAACTCTCTCTTGCTTACACCAAATCCTAGATCTCGAGTGCATTTGTGCAATTTCTTGAGTGTTGTTCCAATCAACGGATAGATCGTCCCTCTCCCCTCCTCTCAACCAAAGGAATTTCCGATCTGAGCAAGTTTTGAGCATTTCCCTTCATCTTGTTACTCTTGGAGGTTGGAGACTCCTAGACCGTAGGAGTTCTTCGGAGAGGAATCAAACTATTGTGATTTCCTCGAAAAGTGTGTGAGGGTTTGAAGACCACCCCAAGGACTACCACTAGTGGTTGAGAAATGCCTTCGTGGTGTTATATCAAGGAGAGATTAAGGTGAGCCTTCGTGGTGGTGGTGTGCCTTCGTGGTAGCAGCCACCTATCTAAATGGTGGCGTAGCTTCCCTTCAACAAAGAGAAGATCGACATACATCCTGCCTCTTGAAGTTGTGGTTATCCCTAACCCTACCTCCCTACTTGTGGTCATTACTTGTGCTTACTAATCTAATTACTTGCTGCTTCATTTAGTACAAAGAATACAACTATCATCTTAGCATTTGTTAGGTCCACTTTTATATTTCGCAGTATTGCCTAAAATTTCTAAGTAATAATTAAAATTTGTAATTGTACCTATTTACCCTTCTCTAGGTCCATCTCAACCCTTTCAGCAGTGTCGACTCTCGATTCACAACCACCTGCTTCATCGCGCATACCTCTCGATCGACAACCACCTGCTTCGTCGCACACGACCTCCCCACTTGCTCTCCGTTGTTTATAGACCTTTTTTTGCAACTGCATTGTCTTCTCTACCAGGCCATCCTCGACAGACACGCTCCGTGAGGATACGCTTGGCCCCACAGTAGTACTCGCGTACATCACGCTCAATACCAGCCCTGTGATCATGGCTAGCTGCCGC
The DNA here is from genome assembly GCF_904849725.1 of Hordeum vulgare subsp. vulgare. NCBI lineage: Eukaryota > Viridiplantae > Streptophyta > Magnoliopsida > Poales > Poaceae > Hordeum > Hordeum vulgare. The sequence continues at coordinate 55,852,363 of NC_058521.1, read as the reverse complement.
GACAGAGGTACGTCCGACGTTGTGGCTCCTCCCGGAGGTAAGTGTCGTGCCTCAGATCATGCAGATAGAAAAACACATAAGGGTGGGGAGGGCTTGCGAGCAATGGATGAACTGTAGCTCGTTGGGTGGGATCACAAAGAGTGGCGGCCCTTTAGTTTCTTTTCTTTTTTTGATGTGTAGATTGGTGATTTTTTCATGTAGTGTGGCAGTATTGGTTTCCATGTATTTCGATTGTGCGCCTTAAACAAAAATCAGTACTCATACTGTCCCGTAGCATCGGTGGACCTAGTCCATCGGATGTCAATGAGTTGAATGCATGACTCCTATTGTTTAGTTATGTAGTAGTATTGTAAAAGACTGATAAACATTGTTTTTGCAAACTAAAAGAATAATAAACATATGTGTGCACTGATGCACTAAAACTGGTATAAAACTGAAAAGGAGCTAGGTGGGAATGATCCTCAAGTGTGTGGGGATCGAGTGGCCAGGTAAAGCGTTCTCTGCTGCTAGGAGCTAACACTCAAAATTAGGAATCCAGCCGAGCCACCATACCCGGGATGTGTGCTTATCTCCTTTGTATGCTAAGGGCAAGTATAATAAGCCATGATAGGATATAAGGATTAAAGTATTATATTTTTATTGAGTTGGACGAGAGAGAAGAGAAGAGAGAAAGAAATGGGGTTGCAGATTAACAACAGACTGTAGCACGGGCTCCAAGAAACATTGTAAGGATGTAAGATGGGTCATGTATTAATAAAGTAATACTTCTTAACAACTTGTTACTATACATGTTAACTATTAGGTCGACAATATATGACATGACAACTCTTTATAACCGACAGTTGACTATATTATTAACCATGGTCTAAGTACGTGTTGGAATTTTTGTCTATTTTGGGTCAGCCCAATAACAATTTCAGATATTCCTAATAAATCCTAGAGGCCCACGCCGCCCATTCTTGCAAGGCAAGAGGTGGAACCAAAGTTTACTCCCACATTCCTAGTTTGGTGGGAGTTGAACCTCCTTATAAGGGAGGATGTTTCGACACATGTATGAGCATGAGAACAAAAGAGACATACACACGCGCTCCTCCTCCTTCGCCGCCCGCCTCACCTCGTCATGGGTTGCGGGCATGAGCCGAACTAAATTTTTATCACACTCGACTAGTTTACGAAAGGTCACTCGAAAGCCGAAATATTTTTCTACACTGGACATTGAATATGAACGCTAAATCCTACGTCTGTTGTCTCTTCATTTCGTATCCTTTGTTTCCTTCGGCTCCGGTCGCTGGCCTCTCGCCTCCTTCTCTTGTGCCTATGAAAGGGAGGTCGCTCCTCTCTAGAGATACACATCAGAACTTGTTCTTCCTCTCGCCACCGGTTCCAATCTGTGTGATGTTGCTGTCTTCCTCATCCCGGCTTGCGGCATGCACCGCAGATCGAGACAGTAGGCCTCCGAAACTGCACCTCTTTGAGTCCTGTACGGGAGAAGGGTGATAAGGTTTTTGGGGAGCGTTCCGCGTTACTACTGACTTCTTCATCAAGGATTCCGACGACTACTTCCCCCACGACAACTTCTTCCCCGACGTCGACAACCTCTTCGACGACATGGCTGGCAAGAACACCGACCCCAAGACAAGTGCTTCCGCTACTGTTTTGTATGTCTTCGTGTTCTCTCTGGTTAATATCTTATCTCAAGTTCTTTCTCTACCATTTCTGGTTGTGGCCTGTGTGCTACATATGTTTTCTTTTGGGTCATACATTCAAATTCCATTTGGTGTCTCATCTTTATATTACATGACTTGTTTCACCTCTATTATGATAGTCATGCCTTATCTACCTTTTATGTTAATAAAATCCTATGGTAAATTGCTCATATTTGCAAAAATCCAAAAACCTTATTATAGGCAATTTACCCCGAGTGATTTTGTTGCTTCCATGAGACCTCCTATGTTTGAGGGTATCCACTATAAGAGGTGGCGTGTGAGAGCCGTTCAATGGTTTCAAACCATGAGCTTCAATGACGCCACTATTGGCAAACCTGAAGACGATTATGATGCTCAATAGGAACAAGTTTTTAAAAAAATGGATACCCTATTTAAGGATGCTCTCTTGAGTGTTCTTGGTGAGAACATAGTTTCAGAAAAAGATATGTGGGATGCACTCGATGCCAAGTTTGGGGTCTCGGATGTTGGCACTGAGCTGTTGATATGTCCCAAACGTATCTATAATTTCTGCTTGTTCCATGATCTATTGGTTCACATTGTTATATGTTTTGCTACACTTTCACACCTTTTTATACATATTTTGACTAACCTACTAACTCAGTGCACCCAGTGCCAGTTTTGGTCTGTTGATGTCTTTTTTGCAGGGACTTTTACCCAAATTTCCAAAGCCCCAAAAATCCCGAGTAAAATATATAAAAATCAGCGTGACGGAAGCTTCCGGAACACCGAAAACGGGCCAGAGGGGAGCCAGGGGCTGTCCAGGCGGCCTCCCTGCATGGCCTGGCCCCTCGCTGCGCCCACAGGTCGCCTGGGTGGGCCCCACCTCCTCTGACACCATTCTTTGGCCTATATTTACCCCTCCGATCAGAAACCCTTCTATCATATCCAGAATTGCGAATTTCTCCATTGTTCCGCCGCCACAGCGCTTCCGAGATCGATAGCGTCAGGAGACCTCTTCCCGACACCCTGCCGGAGGGAGGATTGACCACCGGGAGCTCCTCCACCGCCATGGACGCTTCCCGGACGTGCTGTGAGGAGTCCTCATTGGACCATGAGTCCATGACCAGTAGCTATGTGATGTCTTCTCTCCAATCTTGTGCTTCAATGATTAGCGCTTGTGAGTTGCCCTACATGATCAAGGCACCTATGCAATTTTCCTTCTATTGCTATGTTTGGTTTGTTGGGATCCGATGGATTATGAGATTATGTTCAGATTGTGATGACTTATATATTTGATTATCCTTTTATATTATGTTCTTTAGTGATTCATGCATGTTCTCCGTTGCTCTTTATTGCTTTGGCCGAGTAGTAGATTGTAACTCCAAGAGGGAGCGTTATGCATGATTATGGATTCATGCCCCCTGATGTCTAGCTTGAGTGACAGAAATATGAGACTAGGGGATGTGCGGTTGCAAGTATTGTTTACCTGACGCAAAGTTCGTTAATGCAATTGTCTATTGCTTTGAGTTTACACTTTGGGTGGGGCTCGCAACTTAATACCAGCGAAATGTTCTGGATAGATATCTCAAGGTGGATGATTAGTAAGTAGATGTTGATGAATAAATGGTCTACTTGTCTTGGCATACTGCGCATTACTATTGAGCCTCTAACTTTCAAGTAGCATAATTAGCATTGCGGTGCATTTATAATTCTGTCAATTGCCCAACTGTAATTTGTTTACCCATGCATAGTTGTTTATCGTCTTTTTGGAGAGAGACATCACTACTGAACATCATGTGACTCAGGTCCATATCACCACCATTGCTTACACCTCCACCATTTACTGCTTTATTTACTTTTCTGTTGCAATCACAATCACTATTCCCGCTTGTGTTTTGATCCTTTGCAAACTACAAGGCCATAGAGATTGTCAACCTCTCTGTACTCGCTGGGAGAAAAGTTATTTGTTGTGTGTGCAGGTCCACGTCTTCTGCTAGCGCCAAAGTAGCGAACACCTACTTGTTGATCCTCGGAGTCCTCCTGGTTCGATAAACCTTACAGTCCCCGTGTAAGGGAAATCTGCTGCTGACTACATCTCCACCTTCCACTTGGGGTAACCGTTGAGGGGCGAGAAGTATATTTATCAACTCGTCATCAAGCGAAGTTCTGGCGCCGTTGCCGGATACTCCAGTCTTCAAGATAGGGGAGTTGCACGCTATCTTTTACCTTTGCTTTTTAGTCTTGTTAGTTTTCTTTCTAGTTTTTGCTTTAGTGTTTTATACCAAAAACCGCAGAAAAGTTATTTGCTCTATGCTTGCTTGTTGCTGCTGCTATGGGTTCCACTGAGAACAGCAAGTTGTGTGACTTTACTAGTCACAACAACAATGATTTTACCTTCTCTTCTATTTCTCCAATTGCCACTATGGGTATTTATAGACGTAATAGACCTTGTGACTATGTTAGTCATTATGGAGAATTATGCCCTTGGCATGGTCTCCCCGGGAAGGAACAAGATCGTTGGTTTGAAGTTGCTCCTAAATGTCCCCAAACTTGGGAAGACATCTGAACTCTTATAATAGAGAGCAAATCAAATATACAGGATGACACTAGAATTCTACTTAATTGCGATGATATTAATTTTGATAATTGTAGTCTTTCCGAAGTGATCAGCTTTTTGCAAAGAATAGCTAAAGACCCCCACACTAGTACACTCAACATTGCCTTCACCGAGCATATTACCAATGCTCTTATCAAAGCTAGGGAGGAGAAGCTCAAGCTAGAGACTCCTATTCCTAGAAAACTAGAAGATGGTTGGGATCCTATGGTCAAGATTAAATTGAATAACATCTCTTGCTTTACTTTATGTGATGTTGGAGCTAGTGCCTCCGTTATGCCCAAAAGTATGTATGATATGCTTGATTTGAAACCTTATGATCAATGTTCTTTTAGTGTTTGTCTTGTTGATTCTTCCATAAAGAAACGTGTAGGGAGAATTGATGATGTTCTTATTGTTGTCAATGATAATTATGTGCCCGTTGATTTTCTTATTATGGACATTGAGTGTGATCCCTCATGTCCAATTATTTTGGGACGTCCTTTTCTCCGCACCGTTGGTGCTATCATTGACATGAAAGAAGGGACCATTAGATTCCAATTTCCCCTTAAAAGGGAATGGAACACTTCCCTCGAAAGAAGATTAAGTTACCTTATGATTCCGTTATTCGGGCAAGCTATTCTTATGGAGTTCATAATACTTGATCTTTTCGCATCATGCCTAGCTCAAAGGCATAAAAGAAAGCGCTTGTTGGGAGGCAACCCAATTTGTTTTTTACTTTCAGTTTTAGTGGTCTTGATGCTTGTTACTACTGTAGAAACATCATTGTATCTTTATTTTCAAGCTCCGTGCCAAGTTTTAGCCTCCAATTGCAAGAAAGTTCAACAGTTGTGACGTGTTGTCCAGAAACAGATTCTGTATGCTTGACGGAAAAAATCACCAAAAATCACCAAATCATCTTTTTGATATGAATGTTTTTGACAGCATGATCTATATAATAGTCTTTCTGGCATATGTTTTGAGTTTTTTTATTTGAGTTGTAGAATTGCCCCGAAAAAATTATTTACTACACGTTGTTCTGTTTTTCGCAGATTCTGCCACGTTTTGCATTTTCATCGTTGTGCAAATCTTAAGCTTGATTTTCCTTTGCAGAAATCTTTTGGTAATCATGAGAAACAGTAGCTTTTCACGAAAATATTTATTTCCAATAGGGAATGAATTATTTTATCATGGGCACTAACCACTCTAATCAGCTTATGATGAGTTTCGTATGAAGGGAGTTTTCAAGTATGCGATGGAAGATGATGAAAGAAGATCCAGGAGTGTCAAGCGCTCAAGCTTGGGGATGCCCCCATGCACCCCCAAGAAGTATTCAATGAGACTCAAGCGTCTAAGATTGGGGATTCCCCCGTGCATCCCCTTCTCCATCAACAATCATCAGTTCGTCCATCTCCATACTATATTTTTATCACTTCATATGTTATGTGCTATGCTTGGTGCATCCTGCTCTTTAATTTTTAGTTTGTTTTAGTTTTTCTTGCTGTTCATAACAAGTCAAAACCTAGACTTCCTTGTTTGGGAGAGAAACACGCTCCATTCCACCTTATAACACAACATAGGTTTTCATGCTTATCTTTTTGTGTGTTCTTTATCTTTTCATAACTGTTGTCATGCTTAGCTCTTAGTTTTCATGCTTTATCTTTTTAAGAGCTATTATTTAGGTTGCGTTTGGAACTCTCTTGAGTTATCATGCTTATCTTGTTTAGAGAGTTGGCTTGTTCCACTGAGTTGTTTGTCTTGCATGAGTAGGTAATTGAGGTTGCTATTTAAGTATAGTAGTAACTTGCAGTAGTTTTGAGATATTGATTTGAGTAATGTTTTGACTATCGGTGCCAAGAGCTTGAACCGATTAGTGATAGGTGTCATATTTTGGGAAATCCATGTGTTTTTCAAAAAACTAAAAATAGTTGAGAACTCTAGCTACTAGATTGATCGCTAACCTCTCGAGGGGTTGGAATATATAGAGTACCCTCACATCACCAAGGGTCGAGGATACGCAAGGATAACCAAACCCGCAAACACTCCTCCTCGGGATACTTGTCTCTTTGTGAATTTCCTGACTAGATAGAGAGTTACCGATAATAAGTGCATGAGTTCTCCGGACTAATGTGAGTATTCGATTGTTGGCACTTCCACCATCCATATTTTGCTAGCCTCTTCGGTACCGTGCATTGCCCTTTCTCATCTTGAGAGTTGGTGCAAACTTCGCCGGTGCATCCAAACCCTTGGAATCATACGCTCTATCATCATAAGCCTCATTATATCTTTCCTCAAAACAGCCACATTACCTACCTATTAAGGCATTTCCATAGCCTTTCCGAGATACATTGCCATGCAACATCCACCATCTCATGACTTGATCCTCATGTCATACATGATTTTGTTTGATCGAGGAGCCGCATGTTAGTTGGGCCTTGCCCTTTATTATTGCTACATGACACGCTAGTTTCATTGCATATCCTGCTACACTGGCACAGGCATACATTTGCATACATCATGATAGTTTTCATCTGTCTTTATGTTGAGTACTTCTTATAGAGTGTGATGATCGTCTTTTTATTCATGTAAAACATAGAGTGTTGCCCTTAAGTGAGGAAAAGATCCCAAAGGGGAAAAATTAAAAGATCCCAAGGAGGACAAATGAGATATAAATAGAAAGAGCCAAAGAGGCCACAAAAAAGTAAAAAGAGAGAAGGGGGCAACACCACTATTCCTTATGAAAGATCCACACTCGTACTCCATTGTTATATTTGTTCTACATAGAGATTATCATTCATGCATAACTATGTGGGGACGCTTACACTATAGAACTTGGCTTGTATATTCCAATGAGGAGCCTCCTCAAATGAGCTCTAGGTCTTTATGAGCAAGCAAGTTGGATGCACCCCCACTAGTTCCATTGGAGAGCTTACCTTAGCTCACATGTGCATCCGTTGCATGGCAATCCCTACTCCTCACATCATATCTATCATTTCGGTTTCTCTCGCCTATGGTTGTCCTCATTGATGTGAGCCTTTCACACCCTTTTTATATTTCTTCCCCATCATTATTCTATTTGCCATCTTAAGTGCCAACATATCTTGCTTGCGCTCATCCATTGCTTGAGTGCTCAAAGTCGAAAGGGAGAGGATTATTTTGGCTTGTGCCTGACTAGTGGTGTGGGGATGAGTCAAAATAAGATTCCGAAGGAGTCCAAGTGTGAAGTTTAGTAGATTGAGTTCTCAATAAAAATATATTTTTATGCTATAAACCCATATCCCATTTCTTGCACGCAAACACCATTTGGAGACATTCGAGTCACGGACAGGGAGAGCTCTTGCACCTTTATGTTCTTACTTTGCTATTTTCAATACTAAATATAGACTCTTGCTTGTTATTGTCTTGACTTGAATTCCATATCTTACTTGCTTTACTTTGAAGTTTTTATATGTGTGTTAGCATGTCACCACATAAATTATTTGTGTTATCATTTACCTACTCGGGGGCGAGCAAGAATTAAGCTTGGGGATGTTGATACCTCCCAAACGTATCTATAATTTCTGCTTGTTCCATGATCTTTTGGGTGACATTGTTATATGTTTTGCTACACTTTCATAACTTTTTACACATATTTGGACTAACCTACTAACTCAGTGCACCCAGTGCCAGTTTCTGTCTGTTGATATCTTTTTTGCAGGGACTTTTACCCAAATTTCTAGAGCCCAAAAAATCCCGAGAAAAATATATATAAATCAGCATGACGGAAGCTTCCGGAACACCGAAGATGGGCTAGAGGGGAGCCAGGGGCTGCCTAGGCGGCCTCCCTGCGCGGCCTGGCCCCTAGTCACGCCGACAGGTTGACTGGGTGGGCCCCACCTCCTCTGACGCCCTCCCTTGGCCTATATTTACCCCTCCGATCGGAAACCCTTCTATCATATCCAGAATCGCGAATTCCTCCATTGTTCCACCGCCGCAACACTTCCGAGATTGGGAGCATGATGACCCACAAGTATAGAGGATCTATTGTAGTCCTTTCGATAAGTAAGAGTGTCGATCCCAACGAGGAGCAGCACGATCTGACAAGTGGTTTTCAACAAGGTAATATCTACAGGCGCTGAAATTATCGGTAACAAGTGGTTGTGTGGTGAGATGATTCGTAGCAAGCAACAAGTAAAAAAAGTAGCAACGATGCAGCAAAGTGGCCCAATCCTTTTTGTAGCAAGGGACAAGCCTGGACAAAGTCTTATAGGAGGAAAAACGCTCCCGAGGACACACGGGAATTTCTGTCAAGCTAGTTTTCATCATGTTCATATGATTCGCGTTCGTTACTTTGATAGTTTGATATGTGGGTGGACCGGAGCTTGGGTACTGCCCTTACTTGGACAAGCATCCCACTTATGATTAACCCCTCTCGCAAGCATCCGCAACTACGAAAGAAGAATTAAGACAAAGTCTAACCATATCATCAAACTAGTGGATCCAAATCAGCCCCTTACGAAGCAACACATAAATTAGGGTTTAAGCTTATGTCACTCTAGCAACCCATCATCTACTTACTACTTCCCAATGCCTTCCTCTAGGCCCAAATAATGGTGAAGTGTTATGTAGTCGATGTTCACATAACACCACTAGAGGAAAAACAACATACAACACATCAAAATATCGAACGAATACCAAATTCACATGACTACTTATAGCATGACTTATCCCATGTCCTCAGGAACAAAAGTAACTACTCACAAAGCATAATCATATTCATGACCAGAGAGGTAATGAGTAGCATCAAATATCTAAACACAAACTCTTTCACCAAGTAATCCAACTAGCATCAACTACAAAGAGTAATTAACACTACTAGCAACCTTACAAGTACCAATCGGAGTCGCGAGATGGAGATTGGTTACAAGTGATGAACTAGGGTTTGGAGATGAGATAGTGCTGATGAAGATGTTGATGGTGATGAGTCCTCTCCAATGAGAGGAGTGTTGGTGATGACGATGGCGACGATTTCCCCCTCCGGGAGGGAAGTTTCCCCGACAGGATCGTTGTGCCGGAGCTCTAGATTGGTTCTGCTCAAGTTCCGCCTCGTGGCGGCGGCGAATCCTCCAAAAAGCCTCCTCTCTAATTTTTTTGGAACGAAATCCTTCATATAGCAGAAGAGGGGGGGCAGTGAGCCAGCAGGGAGTCCACAAGCCCCCTAGGCGCGGCCAGGGGGGTGGCCGCGCCTAGCAGGCTTGTGGCCACCTGCTGGCGCCCCTCTGGCAGTTCTTCGGCCCAGTATTTTTATATATTCCCAAAAAAATCCACGTTGATTTTCACGGCTTTTGGAGTTGCGCAGAATAGGCATCTCAAACTTGCTCCTTGTTCAGGCCAGAATTCCAGCTGCCGGCATTCTCCCTCTTTATGTAAACCTTGCAAAATAAGAGAGAAAAGGCATAAGTATTGTACCGTGAAGTGAAATAACAGCCCAAAAAGCAATAAATATCAACATGAAAGCAGGATGCAAAATGAACGTATCAACTCCCCCAAGCTTAGACCTCGCTTGTCCTCAAGCGAAAGCCGAGCTCAATAAATATGTCCACATGTTTAGGGAGAGAGGTGTCAACAAAACAAGATACGAACATGCAGGCATCATGATCATGATCAGAACTACAATACCAACATATAATCTCTCATGCTAAAGTGACAATTCCTTCACAAATTAAAGTATGGGTCAAGAATCTTACCAAGAATTAGCAACCGATAGCCTTTAGTCATTGAAGGAATTGCAATTTATCACAAATAAGAGCTTGTAAAGCAAATCCACATACTCAATCATCTTTTCGTTCTCTACAATTGCTACAAATCACGTGGTACTCATGAGATCAAAGTTTCAGCTGGACACAGAGAAAGATAGGGGCTTATAGTTTTGCCTCCCAATTGCTTACCTCAAGGATAATGTCAAAAACAATAATAATTCATGAATACTTACTTCCAAGTTGACATATGAATATAGATCTTTCCCAAGCATATGACGTTAGCCAAGATAAAGGCGAAATGGTGAATTGGTGAAGATTACCATGACTCTTTCAGGGGCAAAAAGTAAAGGTACAAGATAGGCCCTTTGCATAGGGAAGCAGAGGTTGTCATGCGCTTTTGAGGTTTGGATGCGTGTCCTCTTAGTGTGAAGGAACGTCACTTTATATTGCCTCCTGTGATAAAGAACTTTATTATGCAGTCCGTCGCTTTTATGTCTTCCTCATCACAGGTTCGTACGAAGCTTATTTTCCACACACTAATAGATCATACATATTAGGGAGAAATTTTTATTGCTTGCACCAATGAAAACTTACTTGAGGGATCTTATTCAATCCATAAGTAGGTATGGTGGACTCTCATGGCAAAACTGGGTTGAAGGTTTGTGGACGCACAAGTAGTATCTCTATTTGGTGCGGGAGTTTTGGCTAATATGAGGTGGAAGCAATCGTCACATGCTAAGGGATCTCTAATCATATAACATTGTTCGGAACCAATTAAACACAATTCATTATGTTGTCTTCCTTGTCCAACATCTACTTCTAAGCATGCAATAGATTAGTGAGTGTTCACAATCATATATGGTGTCAAATATGATATATTTATATGTGGACCTCTCCTTCTTTATCACTTCCAATTAATTGCAACAATGACCAAGGTCTATGTTTGTCTACCCTCAACAAGTTTCAATCATCATTATTTTTAATATGTGAAGCCATCACTTCCCATAAGATCATTACATGATCTTTCATGCCTTTGTTCTTTTCTCATTCTTTTGATCATGGCAAGAGGCAAGGCCCTTCAACTACGACACTCTTTATTATATGGCTCACGCGCTCGAATACATCGGGGGTGACACAAAGAAAAACTCAAGCCTAAAACACTAATACCTTTATTCTACTAGAGAAAGAGAAAACTAAAAAGGAACAAACTAAAACAAAGGTAAAGGCAAAAGATGTGATGGTGATACGATACCGTGGCAACTCCCCCAAGCTTGGCACAAGCCAAGGGGATTGCCCATACCCCTGCTTAGTTGTCTTCCTTTGGAGGTGATGGTAGTGGAGTTGTGGCAACATGGGTATGATCCTCCGTCTTCCAAGGCATAGGTGCTCCATGATGGAAAGATGAACGAGTCTCCGGAATCCTCAAATCTGCAGCCAACCGTATTGATTTAAATCTATACTCATACTCACAGTTTTTGTTCTGCAGGTCATAGATCTGGGCTTGGAGGTGATCAATCCTATCATAGAGCCTGGAGAGGTGCTTCCCAATGTCATTGGCATCAATCTTGTGCTTGTTGGTGAACTCCGTGATCATCATGTGGTTGGTGTTGAGTCCACGCTCCACCATCCCTTGGCACTTGAAGACTTGTTGCTCCATTGCTTCGGGCCTCGCCTCCACGCTCCTAGTCTTCTTAGGCCCCTCAACATCATGGATGTGCAACATCCCCTCACACATCTCGATAGATTGAGGGTGTTGCAGCACTCCCGCGAGGTAGGGATTGATGACCTTCTGGAAGATCTTGTCCTTCGAAGCTTTTGGGGACGTCATAGCGAACTAGATCTGCAGCAGAAACAAGCTCGAAACGAAAACATAGGAAATTTGCGTGATACGAGGGTCAGACCTTTCGAGAGAATATATAATGATTTTTTCCAGACCAGAAGGAGTACTCCGCACGAAAACGGAGTCCGGGAGGCACACGAGGTGGCCACAAGCCCCCCAGGCGCGGCCAGGGGGTGGGCCCGCGCCTGGCAGGCTTGTCTCCTCCTCGTGCGCTTTCTGGACTACTTCCAATTTTCTATTTTTCAAATATTCCAAAACGGAGAAAAAATCCTACTGGAAAAGTTTTGGAGTCTGTTTTCTTACCGAATCACATACCTCTTCGTTTTCGGAGTCTGAAACAGGCTGATAAATATCCCTTAGGTATTCTTCCGGAGTTATGGTATTGATAATATTGCTTTCAACATTTATGGGAGTACCTGAGATATAATGCTTGATAGTCTGCCCATTTACATCTCCCGGACAATCACCTTCCGTGTTGTTGATCTTGATAGCACCGGAACGATATACTTCCTCAACAATGTAAGGACCTTCCCATTTAGAGAGAAGCTTGCCTGCGAAAAATCTTAAACGAGAATTATATAGAAAGACATAATCACCTACATTGAACTCACGCTTTTGTATCCTTTTATCATGCCACCTCTTAACCTTTTCTTTGAACAACTTGGCATTCTCATATGCCTGAGTTCTCCATTCATCAAGCAAGCTAATATCAAATAACCTCTTCTCACCAGCAAGTTTGAAATCAAAGTTGAGCTATTTGATTGCCCAATAAGCTTTATGCTCTAGCTCAAGAGGTAAATGACATGCTTTACCGTACACCATTTTGTACGGAGACATGCCCATGGGATTCTTATAGGCAGTTCTATAAGCCCACAGTGCATCATCGAGCTTCTTAGACCAATTCTTTCTAGACCTGTTGACAGTCTTTTGCAGAATTAGTTTAATCTCTCTATTGCTTAGCTCTACTTGACCACTGGACCGAGGGTGATAGGGAGACACAATTCTATGGTTGACATCGTACTTAGCAAGTGTTTTGTGGAAAGCACCATGAATGAAATGTGAACCATTGTCTGTCATTAGATATCTAGGGACTCCAAATCTAGGGAAAATAACTTCTTTAAGCATCCTGATAGAAGTGTTGTGATCATCATTACTAGTGGGGATAACTTCTACCCACTTAGTGACCTAATCAACAACAACTAGGATATGAGTATACCCGTTGGATTTTGGAAAAGGTCCCATATTATCAAAGCCCCAAACATCAAATGGTTCTATAACAAGTGAATAGTTCATAGGCATTTCCTGATGTTTACTGATATTACCTATTCTTTGAGATTAGTCACAAGACAAGACAAACTTACGGGAATCCTTGAAGAGAGTGGGCCAATAGAAACCTCATTGCAATACCTTGTGTGCAGTTCTATCTCCTGCATGGTGTCCTCCGTAGGCCTCAGAGTGAAACTTCTGTAGGATCTGTCCCTGTTCATGTTCAGATACACAACGTCTAATAACACCATCTACTCCTTCCTTATAAAGGTGCGGATCATCCCAAAAGTAATGTCTCAAGTCAAAGAAGAATTTCTTATTTTGCTGGTATGTGAAACTAGGTGGTATATATTAGGCAACAATATAGTTTGCATAATCAGCATACCACGGTGCACTACATGAAGCTTTGATGACATTCAATTTCTCATCACGAAAGCTATCATCAATAGGTTGTGGGTCATCAAGAACGTTCTCCAACCTAGACAAGTTATCTTCTATGGGGTTATCAGCACCCTTCCTATCGACAACATGCAAATCAAATTCTTGTAGCAAGAGAACCCATCGGATAAGTCTAGATTTAGTGTCTTTCTTCTCCATGAGATACTTAATAGCAGCATGATCAGTGTGAATAGTGACTTTGGAATCAACTATGTAAGACCTGAACTTTTCACATGCAAACACGACTGCTAAAAATTCCTTTTCCCTAGTAATATAGTTTCTTTGGGCACTGTCTAGAGTTTCACTAGCATAATGAATAACATTCAACTACTTATCAACTCTTCGCCCTAGGATAGCACCAACAACATAATCACTAGCATCACACATGATTTCGAAAGGTAAGTTCTAATCAGGTGGTTGAACAATAAGTGCAGTTATCAAAGCCTTCTTAAGTATTTCGAAGGCTTCCTCACAATCATTGTCAAAAACAAAAGGAATGTCCTTTTGGAAGAGATTGGTAAGAGTCCTAGAAATCTTAGAAAAGTCTTTAATGAACCTCCTATAGAAACCAGCATGACCAAGGAAACTTCTTATACCTTTGATATCTGTGGGGTATGGCATTTTCTCGATTGCATCAACCTTAGCCTTATCGACTTCAATACCTCTTTCAGACATTTTATGACCTAAGACGGTCCCTTCATTAACCATAAAGTGGCACTTCTCCCAATTCAAGACAAGATTGGTATCTTTACATCTCTGCAAGACCAAATCAAGGTTGCAGAGGAAATCATCAAAAGAAGACCCGTAAGAGGAGAAGTCATCCATGAAAATCTCAACAATCTTTTCACAAAAGCCAGAGAATATAGCCATCATACATCTTTGAAAAGTGGCAGGTGCACTACATAAGCCAAAAGGCATACATCTGTAAGCAAAGGTACCGAAAGGGCAGGTGAAAGTGGTTTTCTCCTGATGAAATTGTGCAACTGGTATTTGGGAGAAACCATAATAACCGTCTAGAAAGCAGAAGTGTGTGTGTTTAGACAGTCTTTCTAGCATTTGGTCGATAAACGACAAAGGGTAATGATCTTTCCTAGTAGCTTTATTCAATTTCCTAGAATCGATCACCGACCTATAGCCAGTAATAATCCTCTGTGGGATCAATTCATCCTTATCATTAGGGACTACAGTAATGCCTCCCTTCTTAGGGACGCAATGCACCGGACTTACCCATTCACTACGACCAACAGGATAGATAATACATGCTTCCAGGAGCTTTAGTATTTCTTTTCTTACTACCTCTTTCATCTTAGGATTTAATCTCCGTTGATGATCAACAACTGGCTTGGAATCAGGATCAGTTTTAATCTTGTACTGGCATAGAGTGGGACTAATTCTCTTAAGATCATCAAGAGTATATCCAATAGCAGCACGATGTTTCTCAGAGTTTTTAGTAACTTATTTTCTTCATGCTCTGAGAGGCTAGCACAAATTATAACAGGATATATCTCTTTTTCATCAAGATAGGCATACTTAAGAGTATCAGGCAACTGTTTAAGCTCGAATATAGGATCACCTTTTGGTGGGGGTGGATCCCCAAGCAGTTCAACAGGCAAATTATTTTGAAGGATAGGATATTGTTCTAAGACAACTCTATCTATCTCATCCCTTTCATCCATATGCATATCATTTTCATGCTCAAGCAATTATTGCTCCAAGGGATCAGTAGGAGGCACGACAATAGAAGTTAAGGTAATAGTTTCATCCTTACTAGGCAACTCTTTTTCATGTGGTTGTCTACCAAACTTGTAGAAATTTAACTCATGTGACACACCTTTAAAACCAACAGTGGCAGTTTGCTTCTCACAGTCAATATGAGCATTGACGGTATTGAGGAAGGGTCTGCCAAATATGATGGGACAAAAGCTATCTTGTGTGGTAGCAAGAACGAGGAAATCAGCAGGATACTTCGGTTTACCACACAAGACTTCAACATCCCTTACAATTCCCACAGGGCAGATAGTATCTCTATTGGCAAGCTGAATAGTGACATCAATATGTTCTATCTCAATAGGTGCAATCTCATCTTTGATTTCATCATATAAGGATTGAGGTATTTCACTAACACTAGGACCCACGTCACATAAACCATGATAGCAATGATCTCCTATCTTCACAGAAACAACAGGCATGCCAATAAAGATGCCTCCCCTCCGACGAGAGGAGTGTTGGTGATGACGAAGGCGACGATTTCCCCCTCCGGCAGGGAAGTTTCCCCGGCAGGATCGTCCTGCCGGAGCTCTAGATTGGATCTGCTCAAGTTCCGCCTCGTGGCGGCGGAGAATCCACGAAAAAGCTCCTCCTTGATTTTTTCTGGAACGAAACCCTTCATATAGCAAAAGAGGGGGGCAGTGGGCCGTAAGGGAGCCCACAAGCCCTGTAGCCGCCACCAGGGGGTGGCGTCTACCAGGCTTGTGTGGCCCTGGTAGCTCCCCTCTGATACTTCTTTCGCCTAGTATTTTTTATATATTCTCAAAAAATTCCACATTGATTTTCAGGGAATTTGGTGTTGTGCAGAATAGAGGACTCAGACTTGCTTCTTTTCCAGTCCAGAATTCCTGCTGCCGGTATTCTCCCTCTTCAAATAAACCTTGCAAAATAAGAGAGAAAAGGCATAAGTATGGTACCACAAGGTAATATAACATCTCATAAAGCAATAAATGTCAACATGAAAGCATGATGTAAAATGGACGTATCAACTCCCCCAAGCTTAGACCTCGCATGTCCTCAAGCGAAACCAAGTTCCATAAACATGTCCACATGTTTAGGGATGAAGGTGTCGATAAAACATAATACGGACATGAGGGCATCATGATCACACATAGAACAACAATACATCCTAAAGATTCTTAGGGGAAAGTAACAATTCCTTCACAAGGCAAAGTATGAAGCAAAAACCTTACTGAGAAGTAGCCAACAACAGTCCATAATCATTGAAGCAATTGCAATTTATCATAACATCAGAAAGAGTCAAATAAGAGCTTGTAAAGCAAACCCACATACTCAATCATCTCTTTTATTTTCCACAATTGTTACAACTCACGTTGTACTCATCGTATCAAAGTTTCAGCTGGACACAGAGGAAGATAGGGGCTTATAGTTTTGCCTCCCAACCATTTACCTCAAGGGTAAAGTCAACAATAATAAAGCATAAGTACTCATCCCCAAGTTGATATATGAATATACATCTTTCCCAAGCATGTGACGGTAGCCAAGACAAAGGCAAAATAGGGAATTGATGAAGATCACCATGGCTCTTACAAGGGAAAAAAGTAAAGGTACAAGATAGGCCCTTCACAGAGGGAAGAAGAGGTTGTCATGAGTTTTGAGGTTTGGATGCGTGTCCTCTTAGTGCGGAGGAACGTCACTTTATATTGCCTCCTGTGATAAAGAACTTTATTATGCAGTCTGTCGCTTTTATGTCTTCCTCATCACAGGTTCGTACAAATCTTATTTTCCACACACTAATAGATCATACATATTAGAGAGCAATTTTTAGTGCTTGCACCGATGACAACTTACTTGAGGGATCTTGTTCAATCCATAGGTAGGTATGGTGGACTCTCATGGCAAAACAGGGTTGGAGGTTTATGGATGCACAAGTAGTATCTCTACTTGGTGTGGGAGTTTTGGCTAAAATGAGGTGGAAGCTATCGTCACATGCTAAGGGATCTCTAATCATATAACATTGTTTGGAACCAAGCAAACACAATTCATTATGTTGTCTTCCTTGTCCAACATCTACTGCTAAGCATGTAATAGTTTGGTGAGTGCTCACAATTATAGAAAGTGTCTAAGATGATATATTTATATGTGAACCTCTCTTTCCTTATTACTTCTTATTAATTGCAACAATGACTGAGGTCTATGTTGGTTTATTCTCAACAAGTTTCAATCATCATACTTGTTATATGTGAAGCTATCACATTCCATAAGATCATCTCATGATCTTTCATGCTATCTTTCTTTTCATACATTTGATCACGGCACAAAGCAAAGCCCTTGACTAAGATACTCTTTATTATATAGCTCGCAAGCTCGAATACATCGGGGGAGACACAGGCAAAAGACTCAAACTAAACAGTAAAGACTTATTCCACTAAGAGAAGAAATAAAAACTGAAAAGGAAAGAACTAAAACAAAGGTAAAAGCAAAAGATATAAAGGTGATATGATGCGAGGGCAACTCCCCCAAGCTTGGAAAAAGCCAAGGGGATTGCCCATACCAATGCTTAGTTGTCTTCGTTTGGTGGTGATAGTGGTGGAGTCGTTGCCTTTGATTCCAAGAGAGCTATCAATCTTTCATTTATACCTTTGAGATCTGCGACATAGTTTTCCAGCAAAACAACTTCACGAGAAAGGGAAATATTACGAGCACGAGTTGTTTCGCAAAACCTCAAGTGTTCAATCAAGGATGGAGACATCACGTGGAGGAAAGGTTGGAGAAAATCTACTCCTTCAACGTCTTCAATGTTGAACATAGGTTGAACTTCCTCCCTAGCTTGGGTTTTCTCCTTAGCTTTGTCCCTGGCTTCCGTGACTTCTACTCTTTTCAGATCAGCATGAACTTGGGAGAGATCATTCTCCCCAACAGATTCTTGAGACATCTTTGCTCTAAATCTGCGGCAGACAACAGGCTCGAAACGAAAACAGAGGAAAACTGCACGATACGGAGATAAAAACCCTCGGGCGTATATATAATGATTTTTTCTGGACCGGAAGGAGTGCTTTGCAAGAAAACGGAGTCCGACAGGCACACGAGGTGGCCACAAGCCCTGTAGTCGTCGCCAGGGGGTAGGTGGCGGCTACCAAGCTTGTGGCCGCCTCGTGCGCTCTCCGGAGTGCTTTTTGTTTTTCTAATTTTCCAAAAATTCCAAAACGGAGGAAATTTCCTATTGGAAAAGCTTCGGAATCCAATTACTTACCGAAACACATACCTCTTCATTTTCAGGGTCAGAAACAGGCTGATAAACATCCCTTATGTACTCCTCTGGAGTTATGATATTGATGATATTGGTCTCAACATTTATGGGAGTACCAGAGATATAATGCTTGATTCTTTGCGCATTTACCACTCTAGGAAAATTTCCTTCCGTGTTATTGATTTTGATGGCACCGGAACGATATACTTCCTCGACAACGTATGGACCTTCCCATTTAGAGAGAATCTTGCCTGCGAAGAATCTTAAGCGAGAATTGTATAGCAGGACATAATCACCTACATTGAACTCTCGTTTTTGTATTCTTTTATCGTGCCATCTCTTAACCTTTTCCTTGAACAACTTGGCATTCTCATATGCCTGGGCCCTCCATTCATCTAATGAGCTGATATCAAACAACCCCTTCTCACCGGCAAGTTTGAAATCGAAGTTGAGCTCTTTGATTGCCCAATAAGCTTTCTGTTCCAGCTCAAGAGGTAAATGACACGCCTTACCGTAAACCATTTTATAAGACGACATACCCATGGGATTCTTATAAGCAGTCCTATAAGCCCATAGTGCATCGTCAAGTTTGCTAGACCAATTCTTCCGAGATATATTGACAGTCTTTTGTAAGATCAATTTGACCTCCCTATTACTCAACTCCACTTGACCACTAGACTGAGGATGATAAGGAGATGCAACTCTATGGTTGAAATCATACTTAGCAAGCATCTTGCGGAAAACACCATGAATGAAGTGTGAACCGCCATCAGTCATGGGATATCTAGGGACTCCAAATCTTAGGAAAATGACTTCTTTAAGCATCTTGATAGAGGTGTGGTGATCAGCATTTCTAGTGGGGATAGGTTCTACCCACTTAGTGACGTAATCCACAGCAACTAACATGTGAGTGTACCCATTGGAACTTGGGAAGGGTCCCATATAATCAAAGCCCTAGACATCAAACGGTTCAATGACAAGTGAATAGTTCATAGGCATTTCCTGACGTTTACAGATGTTCCCTATTATTTGACTTTCATCACAAGACAAGACAAACTTATGGGCATCCTTGAAGAGAGTGGGCCAATTGAAACCTGATTGCAATACCTTATGAGCAGTTCTATCTCCAGCATGGCGTCCTCCGTAGGCTTCGGAATGATACTTCTGCAGGATCTGTCCCTGTTCATGTTCAGGCACACAACGTCTAATAACACCATCAACTCCCTCCTTATAAAGGTGAGGATCATCCCAAAAGTAGTGTCTCAAATCAAAGAAGAATTTCTTCTTTTGCTGGTAGGTGAAACTGGGTGGTATGTATTTGGCTACAATATAATTTGCGTAATCAGCATACCACGGTGCACTCTGTGAAGTGCGGATGACATTTAATTGCTCATCAGGAAAGCTGTCATCAATATGTCGTGGGTCATCAAGGACATTCTCTAGTCTAGACAAGTTATCTGCTACAGGGTTATCAGCACCCTTTTGGTCAACAACGTGGAAATCAAATTCCTGTAGCATAAGAACCCATCTGATTAGCCTAGGCTTAGCGTCCTTCTTCTCCATAAGGTACTTAATAGCAGCATGATCAGAGTGAATAGTGACTTTGGAGTCAACTATATAAGATCTGAACTTTTCACATGAAAATACGAATGCTAAAAACTCCTTTTCCGTAGTGGCATAGTTTCTTTGGGCACTCTCTAGAGTCTTACTAGCGTAGTGAATAACATTCAACTTCTTGTCAACTCTTTGTCCTAGAACAACACCGACAGCATAATCACTAGCGTCGCACATGATTTCAAAGGGAAAGTTACAGTCAGGTGGTTGAACAATAGGTGCGGTTATCAAGGCCTTCTTAAGTATTTCGAAAGCTTCCTCACAATCCTCATAAAAACAAAAGGAACATCCTTCTGCAAGAGGTTGGTAAGAGGCCTAGAAATCTTAGAGAAGTCTTTAATGAACCTTCTATAGAAACCAGCATGACCTAAGAAACTTCGTATACCTCTGATATTTGTGGGGCAACGCATTTTCTCAATTGCATCAACCTTAGCCTTATCACCTGCAATGCCTCTTTCTTAAATTTTATGTCCTAAGACGATGCCTTCATTAACCATAAAGTGGCACTTCTCCCAATTCAAGACGAGGTTGGTGTCTTCGCATCTCTGTAAGGCTCGATCAAGGTTGCTGAGGCAATCATCAAAGGAAGACACGTAAACGGAGAAGTCATCCATGAAAACCTCGACAATCTTTTCACAAAAGTCAGAGAATATAGCCATCATACATCTTTGAAAGGTGGCAGGTGCATTGCAGAGGCCAAAAGGCATACGTTTATAAGCAAAGGTACCGAAGGGGCATCTGAAGGTGGTTTTCTCTTAGTCAGATTGTGCAACTCGTATTTGCGAGAAACCTGAATATCCGTCTAGAAAGCAGAAGTGTGTGTGTTTGGATAGCCTTTCTAGCATTTGGTCGATAAACGACAAAGGATAATGGTCTTTCCTGGTTGCCTTGTTCAGTTTCCGGAAGTCTATCACCATCCTATAGACAGTAATAATCCTCTGTGGGATTAGTTCATCCTTATCATTAGGAACGACGGTGGTACCTCCCTTCTTAGATACGTAATGTACTGGACTTACCCAATCACTATGAGCAACAGGATAAATGATTCCGGCTTCCATAAGCTTTAATATTTCTTTTCTAACGACCTCTTTCATCTTAGGATTTAATGTCCTTTGATGATCAGCAATTGTTTTGAAGTCAGGATTAGTTTTAATCTTGTGCTGACATAGAGTGGGACTAATACCCTTAAGATCATCAAGAGTATATCCAATAGCCGCACGGTGCTTCCTGAAAGTTTTTAGTAACTTCTTCTCTTCGTGATTCGAGAGGAGAGCACTAATAATAACAGGATATATCTCCTTCTCATCAAGGTTAAGAGTATCTGGTAACTGTTTAAGTTCGAGCAGAGGATCACCCTTCGGCGGGGGAGGATCCCCAAGCAGTTCAACAGGCAGATTATTCTTGAGAATAGGATATTGTTCTAAGACAATTTTATCTATATCATCTCTTTCATCCATATGCATATCATTTTCATGCTCAAGCAGATATTGCTCTAAAGGATCCATAGGAGGTACGACAATAGAGGCAAGAGCAATGATTTCATCCATACCAGATGACTCTTTTTCATGGGGTTGTCTTCCAAACTTGGAGAAGTTAAATACATGAGACACACCCTCGAAACTAATAGTGACAGTCTTCTTAATGCAATCAATGTGAGCATTGACTGTGTTGAGAAAGGGTCTACCGAATATGATGGGACAAAAGCTATCTTGTGCTGTAGCAAGGACGAGGAAATCAGTAGGATACTTCGTCTTACCACACAGGACTTCTACGTCTCTCACAATTCCCAGAGGGCAGATAGTGTCTCTATTAGCTAGCGTAATAGTGACATCAATGGGTTCTAACTCAACAGGTCCTATCTCATCTTTGATTTCATCATATAGGGAACGGGGTATTACACTAACGCTAGCACCCATATCACATAAACCATGATAACAGTGATCTCCTATCTTGACAGAAACAACAGACATGCCAACTACAGGTCCGTATTTGTCTTCCATGTGAGGTTTAGCAATTCTAGCGGAGTCCTCACAAAATTTGATAACATGCCCGTCTATGTCTTCGGCTAAGAGATCTTTGATAATAGCAACACTAGGTTCAACTCTAATTTCCTCAGGGGGTGCAAGTGGTCTAATGTAACCCCTACGTATCACAGTTGGAGCTTTAGAATAATCCTTTTTCCTAGCAGGGTAAGGTGGTTTCTCAGAGTAGGCACAAGGAACAACTGGATCACTAAAAGCAATGAATTTCTCCTCAACTAGATTGGGTTTAACTATGTTGACTTCTACAGGCGGATGATATTTAAACCACTTTTCTTTGGGAAGATCAACATGAGCGGCAAAAGATTCAGATAGAGAAGCTACTATCTTACTGTCAAGTCCATACTTAGCGCTAAAATCTCTAGAAGTGTTTGTTTCAACAAAAGATTTAACGCAATCAAACTAGAAATTCATTCGTGACTCCTTACCTTCTTCAAGCTCCCAATCTTCAGAGTTACGTTTGATTCTTTCCAATAAATTCCACTTGTGGTCAATATCCTTCTTCATAAAAGAACCGGTACAAGAAGTATCAAGCATGGCACGATCTTCATGAGAAAGCCGAGCATAAAAGTTTTGAGTGATAATTTCTCTCGAGAGCTCATGATTGGGGCATGAATATAGCATTGATTTAAGCCTCCCCCAAGCTTGAGCTATGCTTTCCCTATCACAAGGCCAAAAGTTATAAATATAATTCCGATCATGATGTACTAAATGCATAGGATAAAACTTTTGATGAAATTCCAATTTCAACCTATTGTAGTCCCATGATCCAGTATCACCACATAGCCTATACCATGACAACGCCTTATCCTTCAAAGATAAAGGAAAGACTTTCTTATTTACCTCATCCTCGGGCAAACCTGCAAGCTTAAATAAACCACAAACTTCATCTACATAGATCAGATGCAAGTCCGGATGTGAAGTTCCATCTCGTGTAAAAGGATTAGCCAGCAGTTTCTCAAGCATACCCGAAGGAATTTCATAAAAGATATTTTCAGTAGGTACCTCAAGTGGAGTAACAACTCCTCGTGCTTCCATTTGTGGTGAAGATACCATGAACAAACTCCTGAAAGGAACAGTTTCCATAGTGACAAGTGACAATAAATTTCAGCACAGTATATAAATGTTTCCTTACCAAATTCCACTTAGCAAAGGCACTTC
Source organism: Hordeum vulgare subsp. vulgare (assembly GCF_904849725.1). NCBI lineage: Eukaryota > Viridiplantae > Streptophyta > Magnoliopsida > Poales > Poaceae > Hordeum > Hordeum vulgare. The sequence continues at coordinate 55,829,029 of NC_058521.1, read as the reverse complement.
CCTCCCCGGCAACGGCGCCAGAAAAGAGTCTTGATGACTCACAAGTATAGGGGATAAATCATAGTCCTTTCGATAAGTAAGAGTGTCGAACCCAACGAGGAGCAGAAGGCTCTGATAAACAGTTTTCAGCAAGGTAATAACTGCAAGCACTGAAAGTAGCGGTAACAAGTGATGGTGTAGCGAGGTGAAACGTAGCAAGTGAAAAGTAACAAGTAACAAGTAGTAGCAACGGTGCAGCAAGTGTCCCAATCCCTTTCGTAGCAAGGGACAAGCCTGAACAAAGTCTTATAGGAGGAAAAACGCTCCCGAGGACACACGGGAATTTTTGTCATGCTAGTTTCATCATGTTCATATGATTTGCGTTCGTTACTTTGATAGTTTGATATGTGGGTCGACCGGCGCTTGGGTACTTCCCTTACTTCGACAAGCATCCCACTTATGATTAATTCCTCTCGCAAACATCCGCAACTACGAAAGAAGAATTAAGACAACGTCTAACCATAGCATTAAACTAGTGGACCAAATCAGCCCCTTACGAAGCAACGCATAGACTTGGGTTTAAGCTTCTGTCACTCTAGCAACCCATCATCTACTTACTACTCCCCAATGCCTTCCTCTAGGCCCAAATATGGTGAAGTGTTATGTAGTCGACATTCACATAACACCACTAGAGGAAAAACAAAATACAACATATCAAAATGCCGAACGAATACCAAATTCACATGACTATTATCAGCATGACTTATCCCATGTCCTCAGGAACAAAAGTAACTACTCACAAAGCATAGTCATAATCATGATCATAGGTGTAATGAATAGCATCAAGGTTCTGAACATAAACTCTTCCACCAAGTAATCCAACTAGCATCAACTACAAAGAGTAATCAACACTACTAGCAACCTTACAAGTACCAATCGGGGTCGGGAGACGGAGATTGGTTACAAGAGATGAACTAGGGATTGGAGAGGAGATGGTGCTGATAAATATGTTGATGAAGATGCATCCTCTCCGACGAGAGGAGTGTTGGTCATGACGAAGGCGACGATTTCGCCCTCCGGGAGGGAAGTTTCCCCGGCAGGATCGTCCTGCCGGAGCTCTAGATTGGATCTGCTCAAGTTCCGCCTCGTGGCGGCGGAGAATCCACGAAAAAGCTCATCCTTGATTTTTTCTGGAACAAAACCCTTCATATAGCAAAAGAGGGGGGCCAGTGGGCCGTCACGGATCCCACAAGCCCTGTAGCCGCCACCAGGGGGTGGCGGCTACCAGTCTTGTGGGGCCCTGGTACCTCCCCTCTGGTACTTCTTTCGCCTAGTATTTTTTAAATATTCCCAAAAAATTCCATGTTGATTTTCAAGGCATTTGGAGTTGTGCAGAATAGAGGACTCAGACTTGCTCCTTTTCCAGTCCAGAATTCCAGCTGCCGGTATTCTCCCTCTTCAAATAAACCTTACAAAATAAGAGAGAAAAGCATAAGTATGGTACCACAAGGTAATATAACAGCCCATAAAGCGATAAATATCAACATGAAAGCATGATGCAAAATGGACGTATCAACTACCCACTACTATTGAGCCTCTAACTTTCAAGTAGCATAAATAGCATTGCGGTGCGTTTATAATTCTGTCAATTTCCGAGGTGTAATTTGTTTACCCATGCATAGTTGTTTGTCGTCTTTTGGGAGAGATACATCAGTAGTGAACATCATGTGACTCATGTCCATATCACCACCATTGCTTACACCTCCACCATTTACTGCTTTATTTACTTTTTCGTTGCAATCACTATCACTATTCCCGCTTGTGTTTTGATCCTTTGCAAACTACAAGGCCAGAGAGATTGAGAACCTCTCTATAGTCGTTGGGAGCAAAGTTATTTGTTGTGTGTGCAGGTCCGCGTCTACTCCTAGCACCAGAGCAGCGCACACCTACTTGTTGATCCTCAGAGTCCTCCTGGTTCAATAAACCTTACAATCCCCGTGTAAGGGAAATCTGCTGCTGACTACATCTCCACCTTCCACTTGGGGTAACCAACGAGGGGCGAGAAGTATATTCATCAACTCGTCATCAGTTGTACATCATGGAACAATTCTATGACTACAGGATGAATCAAGAGCGCTCCATGGTTGAGCAATCTCACGAGATACAGTCATTTGTTATAGGACTTGAGAACTTCAATTGTATGCTACCTGACAAGTTTGTTGCCGGAGGCATTATAACTAAGCTTCCTTCTTCGTGGAGGAATTTTTCTACCTTACTAGAGCATAAGAGGCAGGAGTTTTCCATTCCGGATCTCATTGGTACTCTTGATGTGGAAGAAAAGGCGAGAGAAAAAGACACACGTGCTCGAGGTATTGGGGGGGGATGTAGTGCCAATATGGTACAGAATAAAAACTTCCAGCCCCACAAGTTCAAGGATAAGGGCAAGTTTATGGTAAAGCAAAGTATGATGGGAAGAACAAGGTTGTACAACACACCAACTTCGAGAAGAAGAATGACAAGAAGAAAGGTGTTTGTCATGTCTACGGAGATCCTGACCATTGAGCTCCTAGTTGCCCTAATCGTTGTGACAAGCGTCGTCCTGGGAAAGGCCGCAAGGCCGCTAATATTGTCATTGGTGACACTGGCGTGAAGGATGCTGGGTATGGTATATTTGTTGGGTAACGTAGCATAAATTCAAATTTTTTCCTTCGCATATTCAGATCTTCCTATGGAGAGACCAACAATGAGAGAGGGGTGAGTGCATCTTCATACATTTGAAAATCGCTAAGCGGAAGCGTTGCTAGAACGCGGTTGATGGAGTCATACTCGCGGCGATTCAGATCGCGGTGTGATTCCGATCTATTGCCGAACTACGGCACCTCCGCGTTCAACACACGTGCAGCCCGATGACGTCTCCTGCACCTTGATCCAGCAAGGAGGAGGGAGAGGTTGGGGAAGATCTCTGGCAGCACGACGGCGTGGTGTCGATGGAGATACGAGGTCTCCCGGCAGGGCTTCGCCAAGCGTTGTGGGAGGAGGAGGAAGGAGGGGAGCAGGGCTGCGCCGAGGGGAGAAGAAACCGTTTCCAAAACAGCCCCAAACCCCTCTCTATTTATAGGAGGAGGGGAGGGGGTGCCACCCCTAGGATTTCCCCCTAGGTAGTGCGGCGGCCCCCTCAGATGGGAGGTGTGGCGGCTAGGGCAGGGGGAGGGGGTGGCGCACCCCATAGGTGGGCCTTAGGCCCACCAATGCCAGGGTTCCCCCTTCTCTCCCTCCTACGCCTTGGGCCTCTTGTGGGAGGCGCACCATCCCACTTTGGGCTGGTTTCCCTCCCCCTTTTGGCCCATGCTACCTCTTGGGCCTGGTGGCCCCTCCCGGTGGACCCCCGGGACCATTTCCGGTGGTCCCGGTACGCTACTCGTGACGCCCAAAACATTTCCGGTGTCCAAAACCATCCATCCTATATATCAATCTTTACGTCCGGACCATTCCGGAGCTCCTCGTGATGTCCGGGATCTCATCCGGGACTCCGAGAAACTTTTGGTAACCTCGTATAACATTTCCCTATAACCCTAGCGTCATCAAACCTTAAGTGTGTAGACCCTATGGGTTCGGGAAGCATGCAGACATGACCGAGATCCTCTCTGTCCAATAAACATCAACGGGATCTGGATACCCATGGTGGCTCCCACAAGTTCCACGATGATCTCATCGAATGAACCACGATGTCAAGGATTCAATCAATCTCGTATACAATTCCCTTTGTCTATCGGTATAGAACTTGTCCGAGATTCGATCGTTGGTATACCGATACCTTGTTCAATCTCCTTACCGGTAAGTCTCTTTACTCGTTCTGTAGCACGTCATCGTGTGACTAACTCCTTAGTCACATTGAGCTCATGATGATGTTCTACCGAGTGGGCCCAGAGATACCTCTCCGTCACACGGAGTGACAAATCCCGATCTCGTTTCTTACCAATCCAACAGACACTTTGAGAGGTACCCGTAGTGCACCTTTATAGTCACCCAGTTACGTTGTGACGTTTGATACACCCAAAGCACTCCTACGGTGTCCGGGAGTTGTACAATCTCACTGTCGAAGGAAAAGATACTTAACATTAGAAAAGCTTTAGCATACGAACAATATGATCTAGTGCTATGCTTAGGATTGGGTCTTGTCCATCACATCATTCTCCCAATGATGTGATCCCGTTATCAATGACATCCAATGCCCATGATCAGGAAACCATGATCATCTATTGATCAATGAGCTAGCCAACTAGAGGCTTGCTAGGGACACATTGTGATCTATCTATTCACACATGTATTACTGTTTCCTGTTAATACAATTATAGCATGAACAATAGACGATTATCATGAACAAGGAAATATGATAATAACCATTTTATTATTGCCTCTAGGGCATATTTCCAACAGTCTCCCACTTGCACTAGAGTCAATAATCTAGTTACATTGTGATATATCAAACACCCATAGCATTATGGTGTTGATCATGTTTTGCTCGAGGAAGAGGTTTAGTCAACGGGTCAGCAACATTCAGATCCGTGTGTACTTTACAAATCTCTATTACTCCACTCTGGACATGGTCCTGGATGGAGTTGCAGCTGGGTTTGATGTGCTTGGTCTTCCGGTGAAACCTGGGCTCCTTGGCTATGGCAATGGCCCCAGTGTTATCATAGAAGAGTGTCATCGGACCCGACGCGCTTGGAACCACTCCAAGGTCGGTGATGAGGTCCTTCATCCGAATTCCTTCATGAGCCGTGATACGTCTCCATCGAATCTACTGTTCCAAACACTTTTGCCCTTGTTTTGGACTCTAATTTGCATGATTTGAATGGAACTAACCTGCACTGACGCTGTTTTCAGCAGAATTGCCTTGGTGTTATTTTTGTGCAGAAATCAATGTTCTGAGAACGTCCTGAAAATTTACGGGGAACATTTTAGGAAAATATGAAAAATACCTGCGCAAAGATCTACCTGAGGGGGTGGGCCAGTGGGCCACAAGCCCTGCCTCCGCCACCCCCTTGTGGCGGTGGGCAAGCTTGTGGGGCCCACACGGCTCTGCCGCCCCCAATCTCAGCTCTATAAGTTCACTTTCGTCCCAGAAAAAAATAAAAAGAGAAGATTTCGTCGTGTTTGCGATACGGAGGCGCCACCACAACCTGTTCTTCATCTGGAGGGCAGATCTGGAGTCCGTTTTGGGCTCCGAAGAAGGGAAATCGTCACCATCGTCATCGTCAACCTTCTTCCCTCTCCAATTCCATGAAGCTCTTCGTCTTTCGTGAGTAATCTATTCGTAGGCTCGCTGGGTGGTGATGAGTAGGATGATATCTATCATGTAATCGAGTTAGTTTTGATGGGGATTGATCCCTAGTATCCACTATGTTCTGAGATTGATGTTGCTACTACTTTGCCATGCTTAATGCTTGTCACTAGGGCCCAAGTGCCATGATTTATATGTTCTGGTGCCAAAACATTCTTCTAGTTTCGTTGCCGGGGAGTGCTAGCAACATTCTTCTGGTGCCGTTAAAAGGGAAGGGTTGTTGTCACAGAATCAACATTCGTCTAGCTATTGCTAGAGAGTGACAGTCAGCATTTTTCTGGCGCCGTTGCCGGGGAGGTATTGCTATATTCTCTGAGTCACTTGGGATTTATATCTGTTGATCACTATGAAGAATCTGAAGGATCCAAAAACGAAAGTCTTGCCCTCAACTACGAGGGGAGGTAAGGAATTGCCATCTAGCTCTGCACTTGGTTCACCTTCAGTTATGAGTAAGTTTGCGACATCACCTCCTGCTAGAAATCTTGATATGTCGTATTTGCTTGATGATGCTTATGATGCTACTGCTAGAGATGCTATGCTTGATACTATACCTAATGATACTATGCTTGATACTATGCCTGATGATACTATGTTTGATACTATGCCTGATGATACTCTGCTTGATACTGCTATAGATGCTATGCTTGATATTGCTTTGCCTGATGATGCTAGAGATGCTATTTTGCCTGATGATGCAATGATTGATACTGCTAGAGACACTACTTTGCCTGATGTTCCACTAGGGGTGTTCCTAGATGCTCATATTGCTAGAGTTACTGCCAATGCTCGTGATGCTTCTGAAACTGCCGATACTATTTAGATAGAACCTGCTTTTGCTCCTGTTAGATCTAGCTCTCCTAGATATGAATTGCCTGATATAACTGAGGGTTACGTTATGGATGGAGAGATAGCTGAGGATTTTCTTGCGTGTAAGGATGCCTATGACGCTGAGAAATTACTTCTCAAGTGGAAGGAAAAATCTCTGAAAGCTAGGATGAAATACGACCCGAAGTTTGCCACTTCACCTATCTTTATCACCGATAAGTATTATGAATTCTCTGTCGATCCTGAGATAATCTCTCTTTTCGAATCTGATCCTTTCATGGTTATGAGTCTGAGACGGTCGTAGCCCATCTTGCCAAACTACACGATATAGCCACCCTTTTCACTAATGAGGAGAAGATTGTCAGTACTATATCCTTAAGTTGTTTCCTTTCTCTCTAAAGGATGACGCTAAAGCTTGGTTCACCTCTCGTGCTCCTGGATGTGTGAGTAGTCCCCAGGATATGGTCTATTACTTCTGTGAGAAATATTTCCCTGCCCATAAGAAGCAAGCTGCCTTGCAGGAAATATACAACTTTGCTCAACTCCAAGAAGAGAGTCTTCCACAAGCTTGGGGGAGGCTCGTCCAGCTACAAAATGCTTTGCCTGATGACCCTCTTAAGAAGAACGAGATACTTGATATCCTCTATAACGGACTTACCGATGCTTCTAGAGACCACCTAGATAGTTGTGCCGGTTTTGTTTTTAGAGAACGAACTATAGAACAAGCTGAGACCCTACTGAATAACATCTTGATCAACGATAATGCTTGGACTATTCCCGAACCACCTCCTAATCCAACTCCGAAGAAAAGAGGTATTCTAGTCCTCAGTCCCAAAGATATGCAAGAAGCCAAGAAATCTATGCAAGAGAAAGGCATTAGATCTGAAGATGTTAAAAATCTACCAGCTATCGAAGAGATCCATGGTCTCGATAACCCGATACAGGTAGTAGAAGTAAATTCTCTGCATAGGTTTGATGAGAGTAATATTCTTTTTGATAATCCTGCTAGCCTATGCTTTGATGAATTTGACAACTTTGTTGCCAAACAAGAGAGTTTCAATTATTATGTTAGCAGACATTTGGAACAAAGTACTCGTATGCTTAGCCATTTAAGTGCTTGTGTAGACAGAAATGCCAATGATCTGAAGCTTCTGAGTAAACATGCCTCTATGATTACTACTCAGGTAGAAAAAGTACTTAAAGCTCAGAATGACTTGCTCAATGAATTAAATAAAACTCTGTCAGAGTCATTACTAGAGGAGGCAAAATGAGTCAGGAACCTTTGTATCCTGAAGGTCATCCTAAGAGAATTGATCAAGATTCTCAAGGAATCAATGCTGATACACCCAGTCATCCTAAGGAGAAGAAGAAGGATGATAGAAACCTACATGCCAGTTCACCAAATACTGTCACACCTGAAGAACCTAATGATATTTCTGCGTCTGATGCAGAAACACAATCTGGTGATGAACATGAACCTGGTGACAATATGGACAGTGATGTTCATAATAATGCTCAACCTAGCAATGATGAGGATGTGGAGATTGAACCTTCGGTTAATCCTGATAACCCGCAACCTAAGAGATACGATAAGAATGACTTCACTGCTAGGAAGCATGGTAAAGAAAGGGAACCATGGGTTCAGAGATCTATACCCTTTCCTCCTAAGCCATCCAAGAAAAAGGATAATGAGGATTTTGAGTGCTTCGTTGAGATGATAAGACCCATCTTTCTGCAGATGCGGTTAACTGATATGCTCAAGATGTCTCTGTATGCCATGTACATGAAAGATATCGTGACCAATAAATGGAAGATACAAGAGCTTGAGATCTCCACCATGCTTGCCAATTACACTTTCAAAGGTGGAACTCGTAAGAAACTTGGTGATCCCGGAGTGCCCACTATACCTTGTTCCATTAAAGGAAACTATGTAAGAACTGCCTTATGTGACCTTGGAGCCGGTGTTAGTGTTATGCTGCTCTCTCTTTATCATAGACTTGAGTTGGATAAGTTGACACCCAGTGAAATTTCTCTGCAAATGGCCGACAAATCAACTGCTTTCCCTATCGGCATTTGCGAGGATGTGACTGTTGTGGTTGCTAATACCACTATCTTAACAAACTTTGTTATCTTGGATATTCCCGAGGACGATGCCATGGCTGTCATCCTCGGAAGAGCCTTTTTAAGCACTGCAGGGGCTGTTATAGATTGCAACAACGGCAATGTCACTTTCCATGTCAACGGTAATGAGCACACAGTGCACTTTCCAAAGAAACGATATCAAGTACATTGCATCAATGCTATCAAAAAGACTTCATCGATTCTTATTGGGAGCTTAGAATGCCCTACTCCTCGTGTCAAGATGAAGTATGATTTGCTTGTTGGGTTGATACATATCCCCATTGAGGTGACTTAGTGGCTATTCGAAAATTCTCCGTTCTCTCTTGAGATTCGAGAAGTTTTTGTCATGAGGACTTGATCAATCCTATTGACGGATTTCTTTCGATGACCATGAAATGGATGAATCAAAGAGTCACATACCTTTGTTTTGAGCTTTCATTTTCTGTTTCTTAGAAGAAAAATGATGGATTTAGTTTAGTTTTCCCTGTTTTCTGTTTTAGCGTCCCGGAGAAAGATACCTCGAAAATAAAAGTTCTCCGATGGTCCTGGAAATTTAGTATGATTTTTCTAGAATTTTTGAAAATTACTAGGCCTGAGAGCTGGCCTGGGGGCCAGACCATTGGGCCACAAGCCCTGCCATCGCCACCCCCTGGTGGCGGAGGGCAAGCTTGTGGGGCCCACAGGGACCCCCTCCACTCATTCCAGCTCCCAGCCTCTTCTTTCACCTCCAGAAAAAATTGTTTCGCAGCTCAAACCCGTGTTCTTGCTCATTTTGCCGTGATTTTCGATCTCCTTGCTCAAAGCACCATTCTCCGAACCATTTTGGGGAAATTACTCCTTGGTAAGTGACTCCTCCATTGGTCCTATTAGTTTTTGCTCTAGTGCTTTATCTTTCGCGTATTCTTGCTACCTTGGTGACCCTGTTCTTGAGCTAGAAAGGTTGATTTTAGCTGGTCCCAAGTAGTTTTAGCGCATGATACGGTCTCTAGGCATTAGTAGGAGTAGTTGCTACAAGGTATGGTTGGTCTTCATTCACTTTTCTCTTGAACTTCAAAAATTTCAGCAAAAGGAAATTATGTTCAGAAGGAAGTTTCATGGTGGTTCCTCAAGTAAGAAGGGTCCCCGTCTTTCTTTTCGGGAGCCCGAACCTTTTCAACTAAGGGACGCACCGGTGCAACCATGTGAATGGCCTTCCGATGAGTTTATGATCGAAGCAGGTTTCAAGGACGAGTTTAATACACTTGTCTGCAATGCCGGGTTAGAAGAATTCCTCTCAGATAAGTGCAAACAGTATGCTATGCTCACTGCCTCTTTCGTGCGTAGATTTAAATTTTCAGTTGGCCGTGACTCATCCATACTGTTTGATCTGTACGATAAATCCTATGCCATGCACATTTGGAGGATTTCAATAGGATTTGCAAGATACCCGATGGGGGTAGTATTAATGATCCTTCTAAGTCTTCGATCAGAGACTTTGTCTCTAGTATAACTATTGGAGAAACCAGAGATATCACGCAAGCCACCATAGGAAGCATCCATTTCCTTGCCTTGAACTGCTTTGCCCTCTTCATAGGTAGGTGCATTAACGTCAAGGGTGCACATTGTCACCTATGCGCTTCCGACCTTAGTATCCTTAAGAGCGCAGTAACAGGTTACATGAGCTTCAATATGGGAGCTATAATAGCAAGGAGGCTGAATAAAAATGCCAGTGAGGGGGATTTATGTGGGGAGTTTATGCTACACGCTTAGCAAACTTTTTTGGAATATCCATCCATTCAGAAGACCCTCCTCTCCGTAGAGCCTACCTTGATCGTCTCGCTCTAACATGCTACCAGTTCCTTGAGAGAGATCATGGATCCCTCCTATACCGCTTGATATTTAACCGGCTACGTGTTTTCCATATTACCCTTCCTGCTCCTGCTTTCTTTGACTTTCAGGTAAAACGAAGATACTACATAACCATAGGAGAGACAGAGGAGTATGAGAGGGAGGCGACGGCTGCTCGACTTCGCGAGGCAGCTATTCAGGCAGTGCCTGCAGCACTCCCATATAACACCCATTATGATTTTGGGTTTCGCCAAGACCATCCATGGGAGTAGACCAAGCTAGGCCAAAAGCCTAAGCTTGGGGGAGTACATGTTCTCACCAACTTTACATTCATGCTTATGCTTTCACTTTGTTAGCCGGTGTTTACACTTTGCCACTTTATTATCCATGCTAGTTTACTTTGTTTTCTTGTTTTCTTGTTTTGTGTCCTTTTGAGAAAATCCCAAAAGATTTTTCTTTCTTCTTTTGCTTGTTGGGAGTTTTCCCGTGTAAGTAGTTTTCTTTTTCTTTGGGTAAAGGTACAAGATATTGGTTACAATGTTTAGTGGTTCTTGCATGCATACCTGTTTAGCTTTCAAAGAGCCATATTACTTTGTCTTCTCCTCTGTGTTTGCCTGCAGATTCAGCTTAGTCCAATGCATGAGCACTCTTATTATTGTTCACATCGTTCGATCGTGCAAGTGAAAGGCAATAATGAGGATATATGATGAAGTGACTGAGACTGAAAAGCTGGTATGAACTCTATCTATTTTGTTTTTGTAAATATGACTAGCTTGTCGACCTATATTCAGCTTTGTTGTGAGAGAACCATGTTTGCAATGACAACTTAGAGATCATAGTTTCTGATGTCATGCTTATTTAGCTGAAAGCTTATAATGGTATTCTTCAACGCCAACATAGATTTTGAGATGACTATGATGTAGTATGATAGGATGGTATTCTCCTTTGAATGTTTCAAGTGGCTTGACTTGGCGCATGTTCATGCATGTAGTTGAATCAAAATCAACATAGCCTCTATGATGTTCGTGTTCATGGTGATTTATATCCTGTTCATGCTTGCATTCATTGTTAGTCAAACTCATTGCATCTTGATGACTATTGTCGCTCTCTAGTTGGTCGCTTCCCAGTCTTTTGCTAGCCTTCACTTGTACTAAGCGGATTACTACTTGTGCATCCACCTCCATAAACCCAAAAGTTTTCCCATGAGAGTCCACCATACCTACCTATTTGTGGTATTTACCTGCCGTTCCAAGTAAATTTGCATGTGCCACTCCCTAAACCTTCAAGAAATAATCTGTTTTGCATGCCCGAACCGCTCGTGTGGTGACAGAGAGCTATTGGTATCTTCCATGGTAGGAGTGTTATCCTCGACATGTGTTTATTCACTGTCATTCATGAGAAAGGGGTCGGTAATTGGAATGCCCAGTTCCACGCTTAGATCGAAAACATAACTGTAAAACAAGACTCCCCCCGGATTGATGTTAGTATGGGCGGTACCCGAGGATTCGGCTAGCCGTGGAGTGTGATTGATTGGTGGTGGGGGATTTAAAACTTTACTTTTCTGTTTGGGAACCGCCTATAGCATGAGTAGCATGGAAGATATTGAGAACTCTTGGTCGTTGCGAAGGGCCTGTCTATTTATTTTCCTCTTGAGTCATCCTCCTCTTATATAAGCACCAATTAGAGAGCACCTCTATCATTTTTATGCTTTGATTTTGATTGATATTGAGTATGACTATGACTGGATCTTCGTTGATATGAATTACAATGTTGAGTCAGCCCTTGATCTTTGAAAGTGCTCTGCATTTATGTTTTGCGGTCTCAGAAAGAGCTAGCGAGATACCACCTATTCATATTGCTTCATGCTTGTTTTGATTGAAGTGTTGGTATTTGAAACTCATTATTATTTGCTCGTTAGCTGATTATGCCATTGATATTAGTTTACCATGAGACGTTTGTGTCACTTGCTTATGTGGTTAACTTGTGATCTTGCTGAAATTCTTGTTATGAGTTAGACATAGTTGCAACAACAAGATCAAACAGAGTTTGTCAAAGTTTTTCTTTCTCTCTCAGTTTGTCAACTGAGTTGCTTGAGGACAAGCAAGGTTTTAAGCTTGGGGGAGTTGATACGTCTCCATCGTATCTACTTTTCCAAACTCTTTTGGCCTTGTTTTGGACTCCAATTTGCATGATTTGAATGGAACTAACCTGGACTGACGCTGTTTTCAGCAAAATTGGCTTGGTGTTATTTTTGTGCAGAAATCAAAATTCTCAGAACTTCCTGAAAATTTACGGGGAACATTTTTGGAAAATACGAAAAATACCTGCGCAAAGATCCACCTGAGGTGGTGGGCCAGTTGGCCAAAAGCCCTGCCTCCGCCACCCCCCTAGTGGCGGTGGGCAAGCTTGTGGGGCCCACACAGCTCTACAGCCCCCAATCGCAGCTCTATAAGTTCACTTTCGTCCTAGAAAAAATAAAAAGAGAAGATTTCATCGCGTTTGCGATACGAAGGCACCGCCACAACCTGTTCTTCATCTGGAGGGCAGATCTGGAGTCCGTTTTGGGCTTCGGAGAAGGGAAATCGTCGCCATCGTCATCATCAACCTTCTTCCCTCTCCAATTCCATGAAGCTCTTCGTCGTTCGTGAGTAATCTATTCGTAGGCTCGCTGGGCAGTGATGAGTAGGATGAGATCTATCATGTAATCGAGTTAGTTTTGATGGGGATTGATCCCTAGTATCCACTATGTTCTGAGATTGATGTTGCTACTACTTTGCCATGCTTAATGCTTGTCACTAGGGCCCGAGTGCCATGATTTCAGATATGAAATTACTATGTTACCTACTAAGTGTTATGATCCGACAACCCCGGAGTGATAATAACCGGAACCACTTCCGGTGATGACCATAGTTTGAGGAGTTCATGTGTTCACCAAGTGCTAATGCGTTGGTCCGGTTCTTTATTATAAGGAGAACCTTATTATCCCGTAGTTTCCTTTTGGACCCCGCTACCATGGGAGGGATGGACAATAGATGACATGCAAGTTCTTTTCCCTAAGCACGTATGACGACACACGGAATGCATGCCTACATCACATTGACGAACGGTAGCTAGCCACATATCTCTCCGTGTTATAACTGTTGCATGATGAATATCATCCAAACAAATCACCGACCCATTGCCTACGAGTTTGTCCTACTGCTGTTGTTACTTGTCTTGCTCTGTTGTTGTTACTTGTCCTGCTCTGCTGCTACTGCTGTTACTACTGTCGCTTGCTATTGTTGCTACTTGCTACTGCTGTCACTACTGTTGTTCCTTGCCACTGCCGTTACTCGTTACTTTGCTGCTACTACTTTGCTTGCAGATACTAATCTTTCAGGTGCGGTTGAATCAGACAAATTCAGCTGCTAAAACTCGAGAGTATTCTCTCACCTCCTGCCTGGCGAATCAACAAATTTGGGTCGATTACTCTACGCTCGAAAACTGCTGCGAACCCACGCGCCGGTGGGCCATCAACAATATTCTTCTAGTTTCGTTGCCGGGGAGTGCTAGTAGCATTCTTCTGGTGCTGTTGCAAGGGAAGGGTGGTTGTCACAGAATCAACATTCGTCTAGCTATTGCCAGAGAGTGCCACTCAAGCCGCTTCTGAAGCAGCTATGTACTCCGCTTCACATGTAGATGCTGCCACGACTTCTTGCTTGCTGCTGCACCAGCTCACTGCCCCACCATTCAAAACACACACATATCCGGTATGTGACTTAGAGTCATCCGGATCTGTGTCGAAGCTAGCATCGATGTAACCCTTTACGACGAGCTCTTCGTCACCTCCATAAACGAGAAACATCTCCTTAGTCCTCTTCACCTACTTAAAGATATTCTTGACCGCTGTCCAGTGTTCCATACCGGGATCACTTTGGTACCTCCCTACCAAACTTATGGCAAGGTTTATATCAGGTCTGGTACACAGCATGGCATACATTAGAGAGCCTAGGCTGAAGCGTAGGGGATAGGACTCATCTTCTCTCTATCTGCTGCCGTGGTCGGTGACTGAGTCTTACTCAATCTCATACCTTGCAAAACTGGCAAGAACCCCTTCTTTGAGTTTTCCATATTTAACTTCTTCAATATCTTTTCAAGGTATGTACTTTGCGAAAGACCTATGAGGCGTCTCGATCTATCTCTATAGATCTTGATGCCTAATATGTATGCAGCTTCTCCAAGGTCCTTCATTGACAAACTCTTGTTCAAATAGGCCTTTATGCTCTCCAACATTTCTATATTATTCCCCATCAATAATATGTCATCCACATACAGTATGAGGAAAGCTACAGAGCTCCCACCCACTTTCTTGTACAGACAGGCTTCTCCGTAAACCTGTATGAACCCAAACGCTTTAATCACCTCACTGAAGCGAATGTTCCAACTCCGAGATGCTTGCACCAGCCCATAGATGGAGCGCTGGAGCTTGCATACTTTGTTAGCACCCTTAGGGTCGATAAACCTTCTGGTTGCATCATATACAACTCTTCCTTAAGATTCCCGTTAAGGAACGCTGTTTTGACGTCCATTTGCCAAATTTCATAATCATAAAAGGCGAGAATTGCTAACATGATTCAGACTGATTTCAGCTTTGCTACGGGAGAGAAAGTCTCTTCGTAGTCAACTCCTTGAATTTGTCGAAAACCCTTTGCGACAAGTCGAGCTTTATAAACGGTCACATTACAATTTTCATTAGTCTTCTTCTTGAAGGTTCATTTATTTTCTATGGCTCGCCGGTCATCGGGCAAGTCCACCAAAGTCCATACTTTGTTCTCATACATGGATCCTATCTTGGATTTCATAGCCTCAAGCCATTTGTTGGAATCCGGGCCCGCCATTGCTTCTTCATAGTTCGAAGGTTCACCGTTGTCTAACAACATGATTTCCATCACACGGTTGCCGTACCACTCTGGTGCGGAGCATGCCCTTGTGGACCTTCGCGGTTCAGTAGTAACTTGATCCGAAGCTTCATGATAATTATCATTAACTTCCTCTTCAGTTGGTGTAGGCGCCACAGGAACAATTTCTCGTGCTGCGCTACTTTCCTGTTCGAGAGGGGGTGTAATTACCTCATCAAGTTCTACTTTCCTCCCACTTACTTCTTTTGAGAGAAACTCTTTCTCTAGAAAGGATCCATTCTTGGCAACAAAGGTTTTACCTTCGGATCTAAGATAGAAGGTATACCCAATAGTTTCCTTAGGGTATCCTATGAATACACATTTCTCCGCTTTGGGTTTGAGCTTCTCTAGTTGAAGTTTCTTCACATAAGCATCGCAGCCCCAAACTTTAAGAAACGACAACTTAGGTTTCTTGCCAAACCATAGTTCATACGGTGTCGTCTCAACGAATTTAGACGGTGCCCTATTTAAAGTGAATGCTGCAGTTTCTAATGTGTATCCCCAAAATGATAGCGGTAAGTCGGTAAGAGACATCGTAGATCGTACCATATCTAATAAAGTGCAATTACGACATTCAGACACTCCGTTGTGTTGTGGTGTGCCAAGCGGCGTCAGTTGTGAAACGATTCCACACTTCCTTAGGTGTGTGCCAAACTCGTGACTCAAATATTCTCCTCCACGATGAGATCGTAGACACTTAATTTTTCTGTCACGTTGATTCTCAACCTCACTCTGAAATTCCTTGAACTTTTCAAACGTCTCAGATTTGTGCTTCATCAAGTAGATATACCCATACCTACTCAAATCATCGGTGAGAGTGAGAACATAACGGTAGCCACCGCGAGCTTCAACATTCATTGGACCACACACATCAGTATGTATTATTTCCAATAAGTCGGTCGCTCTCTCCATTATTCCTGAGAATGGAGTCTTAGTCATCTTGCCCATGAGGCACGATTCACATGTGTCAAATGATTCAAAGTCAAGAGACTCTAATAGTCCATCAGTATGGAGCTTCTTCATGGGCTTAACACCGATATGACCAAGGCGGCAGTGCCACAAGTATGTGGGAATATCATTATCAACTTTACATCTTTTGGAACTCACACTATGAATATGTGTAACATCGCGATCGAGATTCATCAAGAATAAACCATTCACCAGCGGAGCATGACCATAAAACATATCACTCATATAAATAGAACAACCATTATTCTCTGACTTAAATGAGTAGCCATCTCGCATTAAGCAAGACCGTGATACAATATTCATGCTCAAAGCTGGTACTAAATAACAATTATTAAGGTTTAAAACTAATCCCGGCGGTAGATGTAGAGATAGCATGCCGACGGCGATCACATCGACCTTGGAGCCATTCCCGACGCGCATCGTCACCTCGTCCTTGGCCAGTCTCCGCTTATTCCGTAATTCCTGCTTTGAGTTGCAAATGTGAGCAACAACACTGGTATCAAATACCCTGGAGCTACTACGAGCGTTGGTAAGGTACACATCAATAACATGTATATCACATATACCTTTAACATTGCTGGCCTTCTTGTTCGCTAAGTACTTGGGGCAGTTCCGCTTCCAGTGACCTTTTCCCTTGCAATAGAAGCACTCAGTCTCAGGCTTGGGTCCATTCTTTTTCTTCTTCCCGACATCTGGCTTACCGGGTGTGGCAACGACTTTGCCGTCTTTCTCAAAGTTCTTCTTACCCTTGCCCTTCTTGAAACTGGTGGTCTTGTTGACCATCAACACTTGATGCTCTTTCTTGATTTCTACTTCTGCAGACTTGAGCATCGAGTACAACTCGGGAATGGTATTCTCCATCCCTTGCATGTTGTAGCTCAGCACAAAACCTTTGTAGCTTGGTGGGAGAGACTGGAGGATTCTGTCAATTACAGCATCACCGGAAGTTCGACTCCAAGTGAAGTCAGACGACCATGTAACCCAGACATTTTGAGTATATGCTCACTGACATAACTGTTCTCCTCCATCTTACAGCTAAAGAACTTGTCGGAGACTTCATATCTCTCTACATGGGCATGATCATGAAAAACTAGTTTCAGCTCTTAGAACATCTCATATGCACCGTGTTGCTCAAAACGCCTTTGGAGTCCCGTTTCCAAACTGTATAACATGCCACACCTAACCAGAGAGTAGTCATCACTCCGCGTTTGCCAGACGTTCAGAATGTCCTGGGCTGCTACAGGAGCAGGAGGGTCACCTATCGGTGCATCAAGGACATAAGCCTTTTTAGCTGCTTCAAGGATGAGCTTCAAGTTGCGGACCCAGTCCGCATAGTTGCTACCATCATCTTTCAGCTTGTTTTTCTCTAGGAATGCGTTGAAAATGAGGTTGACGTTGGCCATCTACAATATTTATAAAGATAACTTTTAGACTAAGTTCATGACAATTAAGTTCATTTAATCAAATTAAGTATGAAATCCCACTTAAATTGACATCCCTCTAGTCATCTAAGTGATACATGATCCATGTTGACTAACCCGTGTCCGATCATCACGTGAGACTGACTAGTCGTCATGGTGAGCAACTTCATGCTGATCGTATTCAACCATACGACTCATGTTCGACCTTTTGGTCTCTTGTATTCGAGGTCATGTCTGTACATGCTAAGTTCGTCGAGTCAACCTAAGTGTTTCGCGTATGTAAATCTGGCTTACATCCGTTGTATGCGAATGTTAGAATCTATCACACCCGATCATCACATGGTGCTTCGAGACAATGATCCTTCGCAACGGTGCACACTTAGGGGAATACGTTCTCGAAATTTTTAAGAGGGATCATCTTATTATGCTACCGTCGTTCTAAGCAATAAGATGAAAAACATGACAAACATCACAATGCAATCATATAGTGACATGATATGACCATTATTATCTTTGCTCTTTCGATCTCCATCTTCAGGCATCGCATGATCATCATTGTCACCGGCGTGACACCATGATCTTCATCATCGTATCTCCGCGAAGTCGTCACGCCAACTACTACTATCACTACTACTATAGCTAACTGTTAGCAATGAAGTAAAAGTAGTAAGCACATGGCGTTGCATCTAATACAATAAATTAAGACAACTCCCATGGCTCCTACCGGTTGTCATACTAACCGACATGCAAGTCGTGAAACCTATTACAATAACATGATCATCTCATACATCATACATGCAACATCACAACTTTGGCCATATCACATCACATGTCAAACCCTGCAAAAACAAGTTAGACGTCCTCTAATTGTTGTTGCAAGTTTTACGTGGCTGATTTGGGTTTCTAGCAAGAACGCCTTCTTACCTACATGACAGCCACAACGATGATATGCCAAAGCTATTTACCCTTCATAAGGACCCTTTTCATGAAATCCAATCCGACTAGAGTAGGAGAGACAGACACCCGCTACCACCTTTATGCACGGTGTGCATGTCTGTCAGTGGAACCAGTCTCACGTAAGCGTACGTGTAAGGTCGGTCCGGACCGCTTCATCTCACAATACCGTCGGAAAAGAATAAGACTAGTAGCGGCAACCAATTGACAAATCATTGCCCACAACCTTTTGTGTTCTACTTGTGCATAGAATCTATGCATAGAAAACCTGGCTCGGATACCACTGTTGAGTAACGTAGCATAAATTCAAAAAAATTCCTACGCATATTCAGATCTTCATATGGAGAGACCAGAAACGAGAGAGGGTGAGTGCATCTTCATACCTTTGAAGATCGCTAAGCGGAAGCGTTGCTAGAACGCGGTTGATGGAGTCGTACTCGCGGCGATTCAGATCGCGGTGTGATTCCGATCTAGTGCCAAACTACGGCACCTCCACATTCAACACACGTGCAGCCTGATGACCCACAAGTATAGGGGATCTATCATAGTCCTTTTGATAAGTAAGAGGGTCGAACCCAACGAGGAGCAGAAGGCTCTGATAAACGGATTTCAGCAAGGTAATAACTGCAAGCACTGAAAGTAGCGGTAACAAGTGATTGTGTAGCGAGGTGAAATGTAGCAAGCAAAGAGTAACAAGTAACAAGTAGTAGCAATTGTGCAGCAAGTGGCCCAATCCCTTTTGTAGCAGGGGACAAGCCTGAACAAAGTCTTATAGGAGCAAAAACGCTCCTGAGGACACACGGGAATTTCTATCATGCTAGTTTCATCATGTTCATATGATTCGCGTTCATTACTTTGATAGTTTGATATGTGGGTGGACCGGCGCTTGGGTACTACCCTTACTTGGACAAGCATCCCACTTATGATTAACCTCTCTCGCAAGCATCCACAACTACAAAAGAAGAATTAAGACAAAGTCTAACCATAGCATTAAACTAGTGGATCCAAATCATCCCCTCACGAAGCAACGCATAGACTCGGGTTTAAGCTTCTGTCACTCCAGCAGCCCATCGTCTACTTACTACTTCCCAATGCCTTCCTCTAGGCCCAAATATGGTGAAGTGTTATGTAGTCAACGTTCACATAACACCACTAGAGGAAAACAACATACAACATATCAAAATACCGAACGCATATCAAATTCACATGACTATTATTAACATGACTTATCCCATGTCCTCAGGAACAAAAGTAACTACTCACAAGGAATAATCATAATCATGACCAGAGGTGTAATGAATAGCATCAAGGAACTGAAGATAAACTCTTCCACCAAGTAATCCAACTAACATCAACTACAAAGAGTAATCAACACTACTAGCAACCTTACAAGTACCAATCGGAGTCGCGAGACGAAGATTGGTTACAAGAGATGAACTAGGGATTGGAGAGGAGATGGTGCTGATGAAGATGTTCATGAAGATGCCTCCCCTTCAACGATAGGAGTGTTGGTGATGACGATGGCGACGATTTCCCCCTCCGGGAGGGAAGTTTCCCCAACATGATCGTCCTGCCGGAGCTCTAGATTGGATCTGCTCAAGTTTCGCCTCGTGGCGGCGGCGAAACCATGAAAAAGCTACCTATTGATTTTTTCCAGACCAGGACGCTTCATATAGCCAAAGAGGGGGGCTAGTGGGCCTTCAAGCAGCCCACAAGCCTGCCATGCGCCACCAGGGGGGTGGTGGCGGTGGGCAAGCTTGTGGAGCCCTGGTGGCCCCCCTTCGGTAGTTCTTTCACCCAGTATTTTTAATATATTCCAGAAAAAATCCACGTAAAGTTTTAGGGCATTTGGAGATGTGCATAATAGTGGACTAGGATTTGCTCCTTTTCCAGTCGAGAATTCCAGCTGCCTAAATTCTCCCTCTTCAAATAATCCTTCCAAAATAAGAGAGAAAAGGCATAAATATGGTACCACAAGTAATATAACAGCCCAAAAAGAAATAAATATCAACATGAAAGCATGATGCAAAATGGACGTATCAACTCCCCCAAGCTTAGACCTCGCTTGTCCTCAAGCAAAAACCAAGTTCCATAAACATGTCCACATGTTGAGGGACGAATGTGTCAATAAAACATAATACGGACATGAGGGCATCATGATCACACATAGAACAACAATATATCATAAAGATTCTTATGGGAAAGTAACAATTCCTTCACAAAGCAAAGCATGAGGCAAAAACC
This sequence comes from Hordeum vulgare subsp. vulgare, assembly GCF_904849725.1. Taxonomy (NCBI): domain Eukaryota; kingdom Viridiplantae; phylum Streptophyta; class Magnoliopsida; order Poales; family Poaceae; genus Hordeum; species Hordeum vulgare. Next base: position 55,808,408 of record NC_058521.1, on the reverse strand, counting down.
TTACCGAGAAGTAACCATCAATAGTCCATAGTCATTGAAGCAATTGCAATTTATCACAACATGAGAAAGAGTCAAATAAGAGCTTGTAAGGCAAACCCACATACTCAATCATCTCTTTTGTTTTCCACAATTGTTACAACTCACGTGGTACTCATGGTGTCAAAGTTTCAGCTGGACACACAGGAAGATAGGGGCTTATAGTTTTGGCTCCCAACCATTTACCTCAAGGGTAAAGTCAACAACAATAAAACATGAGTACTCAACTCCAAGTTGATATATGAACATAGATCTTTCCCAAGCATGTGACGGTAACCAAGACAAAGGCAAAAAAGGGAATTGGTGAAGATCACCATGAATCTTACAAGGGCAAAAAGTAAAGGTACAAGATAGGCCCTTCGCAGAGGGAAGCAGAGGTTGTCATGCGCTTTTGAGGTTTGAATGCGTGTCCTCTTAGTGCGGAGGAACGCCACTTTATATTGCCTCGTGTGATCAAGAACTTTATTATGCAGTGTGTCGCTTTTATGTTTTCCTCATCACAGGTTCGTACAAAGCTTATTTTCCACACACTAATAGATCATACATATTGGAGAGCAATTTTTATTGCTTGCACCGATGACACCTTACTTGAAGGATCTTATTCAATCCACAGGTAGGTATGGTGGACTCTCATGGCAAAACTGGTTGGAGGTTTATGGATGCACAAGTAGTATCTCTACTTAGTGCGGGAGTTTTGGCTAATATGAGGGGGAAGCAATCGTCACATGCTAAGGGATCTCCAATCATATAACACTGTTTGGAACCAAGCAAACACAATTCAATATGTTGTCTTCCTTGTCCAACATCTACTCCTACACATGTAATAGTTTGGTGAGTGCTCACAATTGTAAAAAGTGTCTAAGATGATATATTTATATGTGAACCTCTCTTTCCTTATTACTTCTTATTAATTGCAACAATGACTGAGGTCTATGTTTATTTATTCTCAACAAGTTTCAATCATCATACGTGTCATAAGTGAAGATATCACTTTCCATAAGATCGTCTCATGATCTTTCATGCTATCATTCTTTTCATACTTTGATCATGGCACAAAGCAAAGCCCTTGACTAAGAAATTCTTTATTTTATAGCTCGTAAGCTCGAATACATCAGGGGAGAGACAAAAGCAAAAGACTCAAACTGAAAACTAAAGGCTTATTCCTCTAAAATAAGTAATAAAAACTGAAAAGGAAAGAACTAAAACAAAGGTAAAAGCAAAAGATATAAAGGTGATACAATACCAGGGCAACTCCCCCAAGCTTGGCAGAAGCCAAGGGGATTGCCCATACCAATGCTTATTTGTCTTCCTTTGGTGGTGATGGTGGTGTTGTTGGAGCAGTCTTGAGATTGTCTAATTTCCACTTGAGCAAAAAGTTATGCTCCCTTAGATCGTCATTTTCCTCCTCAAGTTTCAAAACTCTATGGCAAAGCTCATCCTTACTCTCCTGCAAGAAACGAGAAGGGATAAACAAGGTATTAGGCATCTTCCTATGGTCAGGGAGGCTTGACTTCTTGAAGTCCACATGGGTGTTTCCAGGTTGATGTAGAGGAGCCCCCTCTTCATCGGAACTCGTTTTCTCCTTCCCTTTGGGCTCATAGTCCTCTTCCTCATCAGTGGTCCAGCCATATGGTTCCAAGTCCCCATTAATCCTAGAGTTAGCACGATCATCGGCCACATAGATCTCTTCTTCTGAATCTTGAGAAGACATCTTGACCTAAATCTGTGGCAGACAACAAGCTCGAAACGAAAATAGAGGAAAACTATGCGATACGGAGATCAAAACCTTCGAGCGACTATATATTGATTTTTTTTCTGGGCCAGAAGGAGTCCTCCGCAATAAAACGGAGTCCGGGAGGCACACGAGGTGCCCACAAGCTTGCCCACCGCAACCAGGGGGGTGGTGGCGGAGTGGGCCCTTGTGGCTGCCTCGTTCGCCCTCCGGACTGCTTTTTATTTTTCTAATTTTCCAAAAATTCCAAAATGGAATAAATTTCCTATTGGAAAAGTATCGGAGTCCAATTTCTTGCCGAAACAGGTACATCTTCGTTTTCAAGGTCTGAAAAAGGCTGATAAACATCCCTTATGTACTCCTCTGGAGTTATGACATTGATGATATTAGTCTCAACATTTATGGGACTACCAGAGATGTAATGCTTGATTCTTTGACCATTTACCACTCTAGGAAAATTTCCTTCTGTGTTATTGATTTTGATGGCACCGGAACGATATACTTCCTCGACAACATAGGGACCTTCCCATTTAGAGAGAAGCTTGCCTGCAAAGAATCTCAAACGAGAATTGTATAGCAAGACATAATCACCTACATTGAACTCTCGTTTCTGTATTCGTTTGTCGTGCCATCTCTTAACCTTTTCCTTGAACAACCTGGCATTCTCATATGCCTGGGCTCTCGATTCATCTAACGAGCTGATATCAAACAACCGCTTCTCACCGGCAAGTTTGAAATCAAAGTTGAGCTCTTTGATTGCCCAATAAGCTTTTTGTTCCAGCTCAAGAGGTAAATGACAGGCCTTACAGTAAACCATTTTATACGGTGACATGCCCATGGGATTCTTATAAGCAGTCCTATAAGCCCATAGTGCATCGTCAAGTTTGCTAGACCAGTTCTTTCAAGATCTATTGATGGTCTTTTGTAGGATCAACTTGATCTCCCTATTAGTCAACTCCACTTGACCACTAGACTGAGGATGATAAGGAGATGCAACTCTATGGTTGACATCATACTTAGCTAGCATCTTGCGGAAAACACCATGAATGAAGTGTGAACCGCCATCAGTCATCAAGTATCTAGGGACTCCAAATCTTGGGAATATGACTTCTTTAAGCATATTAATAGAGGTGTGGTGATCAACATTTTTAGTGGGGATAGCTTCTACCCACTTAGTAACGTAATCCACAGCAACTAAGATGTGAGTGTACCAATTGGAACTCGGGAAGGGTCCCATATAATCAAAGCCCCAGACATCAAATGGCTCAATGACAAGTGAATAGTTCATAGGCATCTCTTGACGCTTGCTGATGTTCCCTATCCTTTGGCATTAGTCACAGGACAAGACAAACTTACGGGCATCCTTGAAGAGAGTGGGCCAATAGAAACCTGATTGCAATACCTTATGGGCAGTTCTATCTCCAGCATGGTGTCCTCCGTAGGCTTTGGAATGACACTTCTGCAAGATCGGTCCATGTTCATGTTCAGGCACACAACATCTAATAACACCATCTACTCCTTCTTATAAAGGTGAGGATCATCCCAAAAGTAGTGTCTCAAATCAAAGAAGAATTTCTTCTTTTGTTGATAGGTGAAACTGGGTGGTATGTATTTCGCTACGATATAGTTTGCATAATCGGCATACCACGGTGCACTATGTGAAGTGCGGATGACATTTAATTGCTCATCAGGAAAGCTATCATCAATAGGTAGTGGGTCATCAAGGACATTCTCTAGCCTAGACAAGTTATCTGCTACAGGAGTATCAGCACCCTTTCGGTCAACGACGTGCAAATGAAATTCCTGTAGCAGGAGAACCCATCTGATCAGCCTAGGCTTAGCGTCCTTCTTCTCCATGAGGTACTTAATAGCAGCATGATCAGAGTAAATTGTGACTTTGGAGTCAACTATATAAGATCTGAAATTTTCACATGCAAACACGATTGCTAAAAATTCCTTCTCCGTAGTGGCATAGTTTCATTGTTCACTGTCTAGAGTTTTACTAGCATAGTAAATTACATTCAACTTTTGTCAACTCTTTGTCCTAGAACAACACCAACAGCGTAATCAGTAGCATCACACATGATTTTGAAAGGGCAAGTTCCAGTCAGGTTGTTGAACAATAGGTGCGGTTATCAAAGCCTTCTTAAGTATTTTGAAAGCTTTCTCACAATCCTCGTTAAAAACAAAAGGAACATCCTTCTGCAATAGGTTGGTAAGAGGCCTAGAAATCTTAGAGAAGTCTTTAATGAACCTTCTATAGAAACCAGCATGACCTAGGAAACTTCGTATACCTCTGATATCTGTGGGGCAAGGCATTTTCTCAATTGCATCAACCTTAACCTTATCAACTTCAATGCCTCCCTCAGAAATTTTGTGTCCTAAGACGATACCTTCATTAACCATAAAGTGGCACTTCTCCCAATTCAAGACGAGGTTGGTTTCTTCACATCTCTGTAAGACTCGATCAAGGTTGCTGATGCAATCATCAAAGGAAGACCCGTAAACGGAGAAGTCATCCATGAAAACCTCCACGATCTTTTCGCAGAAGTCAGAGAATATAGCCATCATACATCTTTGGAAGGTGGCAGGTGCATTACATAAGCCAGAAGGCATACGTCTATAGGCAAAGGTACAGAAAGGGCAGGTGAAAGTGGTTTTCTCTTGATCAGATTGTGCAACAGGTATTTGCGAGAAACCTGAATAACCGTCTAGAAAACAGAAGTGTGTGTGTTTTGATAGCCATTCTAGTATTTGGTCGTTGAACGACAGAGGATAATGATCTTTCCTGGTTGCCTTGTTCAGTTTCCGGAAGTCTATGACCATTATATAGACGGTAATAATCCTTTGTGGGATTAGTTCATCCTTATCATTAGGAACGACGGTGATACCTCCCTTCTTAGGTACGCAATGTACTGGACTTACCCAATCACTATGAGCAACATGACAAATGATTCCTGCTTCGAGAAGCTTTAATATTTCTTTTCTAACGACCTCTTTCATATTAGGATTTAATCTCCTTTGATGATCAACAACTGGTTTAAAGTCAGGATCGATTTTAATCTTGTGCTGACATAGAGTAGGACTAATACCCTTAAGATCATCAAGAGTATATCCAATAGCAGCGCGGTGCTTCGTCAGAGTTTTTAGTAACTTCTTCTCTTCGCGCTCTAAGAGGAAAGCACTAGTAATGACATGATATATTTCCTTCTTATCAAGATAGGCATACTTAAGAGTATCAGACAACTGTTTAAGCTCGAACACAGGATCACCCTTTGGTGCGGGAGGATCCGCAAGCAGTTCAACAGGCAGATTATTCTTGAGAATAGGATATTATTCTAAGACAATTTCATCTATCTCATCTCTTTCCTCCATATGCATATCATTTTCATGCTCAAGCAGATATTGCTCTAAAGGATCCGTAGGAGGTACGGCAATAGAGGCAACAGCAATGATTTCATCTCTACGAGACAACTCTCTTTCATGGGGTTGTCTTCCAAACTTGGAGAAGTTAAATTCATGAGACACACCCTCAAAACTAATTGTGACAATCTGTTTAATGCAATCAATGTGAGCATTGACAGTGTTGAGAAAGGGTCTACCGAATATGATGGGACAAAAGTTATCTTGTGCAGTACCAAGGACGAGGAAATCAGTAGGATACTTCGTCTTACCACACAGGACTTCTACGTCTCTCACAATTCCCAGAGGGCAGATAGTGTCTCTATTAGTTAGTGTAATAGTGACATCAATGGGTTCTAACTCAGCAGGTGCAATCTCATCTTTGATTTCATCATATAGAGAATGGGGTATTGCACTAACACTAGCTCCCATATCACATAAACCATGGTAACAGTGATCTCCTATCTTAACAGAAACAACGTGCAGGCCAACTACAGGTCTGTGTTTGTCTTTCGCGTGAGGTTTAGCAATTCTAGCGGAGTCCTCACAGAATTTGATAACATGCCCGTCTATATCCTCGGCTAAGAAATCTTTGATGATAGCAACACTAGGTTCAACTCTAATCTCTTCAAGGGGTGCAAGTGGTCTAATGTAACCCCTACGTATCACAGTTGGAGCTTTAGAATAATCCTTTATCCTAGCAGGGTATGGTGGTTTCTCAGTGTAAGCACAAGGAACAACAGGATCACTAAAAGCTAGGATTTTCTCCTCAACTAGATTGGTTTTGGCTATATTGCTTTCTACAGGAGGTTGATATTTAAACCATTTCTCTTTGGGAAGATCAACATGAGCAGCAAAAGATTCACATAGAGAAGCTAGTATCTCAGAGTCAAGTCCATACTTAGCGCTAAAATCTCTAGAAGTGTTTGTCTCAACAAAAGATTTAACGCAATCGAACTGGAAATTCATGCCCGACTCCTTACCTTCCTCCAGCTCCCAATCTTCAGAGTTGCGTTTGATTATCTCCAATAAATTCCACTTGTGATCAATATCCTTCTTCATAAAACAACCGGCACAAGAAGTGTCAAGTATGGTACGATCTTCATGAGAAAGCCGAGCATAAAAGTTTTGAGTGATGATTTCTCTCGAGAGCTCATGATTTGGGCATGAATATAGCATTGATTTAAGCCTCCCCCAAGATTGAGCTATGCTTTCCCTGTCATGAGGCCAAAAGTTATAAATAAAGTTCCGATCACGATGTACTAAATGCATAGGATAGAACTTTTGATGAAATTCCAATTTCAACCGATTGTAGCCCCATGATCCAGCATCATCACATAGCCTATACCATGTCAACACCTTATCCTTCAAAGATAAAGGAAAGACTTTCTTCTTTACCTCATCCTCGGGAAAACCTGCAAGCTTAAATAAACCACAAACTTCATCTACATAGATTAGATGAAAGTCTGGATGTGAAGATCCATCTCCTGCGAAAGGATTAGCCAGCAGTTTCTCAAGCATAACAAAAGGAATTTCATAAAAGATATTTTCAGTAGGTACCTCAGGTTGAAGCCGATGGGGCAGGAGATAGGTCCAATGACGGAGAAGGTGATAGCTCCTCTGATGGAGAAGCCGGTGGATAAGCCGTTGAAGAAATAATAATGTCCGGCGAAGTATACATATGAAGTTCGACAATCACTTGTAATATGTGAAAAATATTGGAGATAGCTCTATATTGTATACATATACATTCATTTGACGAATGTTTCTCCTTCTTAGGCCTCCACATTGAGCAAAGCTACGAAACGAGGCCTGACTAGAAAGTTGGATGCACGGACGCATTACACCTTTGAGGTGATATTGCCTACGGGCGAACCCAAGCTTCCTAAGAATGCTGCTGACACATTCAAGAAGCAATGCGGAGTTCTCGTTAGGGATCACGTCCCGATCAGCGTTCGGGAGTGGAACAAGCGCAAAGGGGCAGCCGATAGTGACTATGTCGCCGAAAGGTACAAAGATAATCTTTGGAATGATCTCATGTCACATTTCAACCTACCAGAATGTGAGAATGAAGACGCCGCAGGCAAACTGAGGGCCAAAGTCAAGCAGTGGACTCTAAAGAAGATGGCCGAAATGTTCCATAGCTGGAAGAAGAAGCTATGGAAAAACTATCTGAAGACAAAGGAAGTGCCAGTATTCAAGGGGTATCTAGCCAAGCAGGCGAATCACTGGAAGGTATTTCAAGAGTACAAGGAGTCAGAAGATGCCCAGGCATTATTAGAAAAGAACAAGATAAATGCCGACAAGAAGAAATATCACCACAAGCTGGGGACAGGGGGCTATGAGACTGCCATCCCAAAGTGGGATAAGAAAGAGCAAGATCTGCTAGATAAAGGCATCGTACCTGAACCACTCCGTGATGAGTGGGAATTGAGAGCAAGAAATTGGTTCCTTGCGCATGGTGGGTCGTACGACGAAAAAACAGGGGACCTCATCTGCAGTGACGGTCTTAGGATACCCAGGGAGAATTGGAAAAGGATAGTGAAAGAAATTAAGGAGGGAAAAAGAAAGTTCACTCCAGATAGAGAGAAAGATTTGCTCACACTGGTCCTCGGCATTGATGAACATGCAGGACGAACGCGAGGCTACGGTCCTTCTTACCTGTGGTGGCTTGGGTTTTCCAGAGACCAAGACACTTACAGAAGCCGAGAGAGAGCAAAGAAGCGGCAGCAGGATGAGGAGAATGACAAGTTCAACTAGTTGCTTGCCAGGATTAACGAGCAACAGAAGCAGATTGATGAGCTTAGAGGAGAAGCACACCAGGAAGATCCTGCACTTGATATTACCGGCGCCCCGTCTAAGCGGAAAAGCAGCGTGGTTGAATCTGAGGCCCCGCCCGACGATGCAGGAAGAATGATAGAGGGTGGTCCCGGCTACCCCGTGGATGGAATCAAGGAGTCAAAATCATGTGAACTCCATGAGAAATTCAAGAACATATCCATGAAGGTGGTCGTCGGACAAGCTTTACCTTCTAGCCCTGATGCACGCTGACATGGCCGTGAGATTCCAGCTGGCTTTGCTAAAGTCGGGGTGGATGAAATCCTGACGGGGTTTCATGATATGGAGCTCGACATAGCTGGACCCGAAGATGAGAGGACACTCGGAGAAGTACTGGGTGGAGTCATCCTATGGGACACGAACTACATCAAGCTTCTAGGCTCGGCCCCAAGGACAACACCGCCTCCGAGTCGTCGCAGGTCACCTACACCTCCATTACCTCCAAGCCCTCCACATGACGTCGGCCAGCACAACACGAGTCCATCTCGATCACCGCCGCCGGACTTGGGTCGTCCGTCTCCGCCTTTGCCCGCTCCGGATACTAAGCGGGAGCGTGCCACCCAGAACGCCTCGCCGACGATTCCTAAGCCACGGAGCCCCCCAAAGCGCAAACGGTCACCCCTCCCAAAGGTACGTCATGCTAATCTTCCTATCAGACCTTATGATCGTACCCCCGAGGAAAACGCCAGGATAGCAAAGGAACATCATGATGCGCAGATGAAAAAGAAGGAACCCGAGCCCCGCCCGGAATACACCGAGAAGCGAATAGCATTTGCAAAATACTTCACGACCCTTCCATCACCGTATGACTTACACCATAAGCCTGATGACTATACACGCACATTGCAGAAGGAAGTGAAAAAGAGCATATCACCTCCAAGCCCTCCACATGACGTCGACCAGCACAACACGAGTCCATCTCGATCACCACCTCCGGACTTGGGTCGTCCATCTCCGCCGCCGTCCGCTCCGGATACTAAGCGGGAGCGTGCCACCAAGAACGCTCCGCCGATGATTCCTAAGCCACGGAGCCCCCCAAAGCGCAAACGGTCGCCCCTCCCAAAGGTACGTCATGCTAATCTTCCTATCAGACCTTATGATCGTACCCCGAGGAAAACGCCAGGATAGCAAAGGAACATCATGATGCGCAGATGAAAAAGAAGGAACCCGAGCCCCGCCCGGAATACACCGAGAAGCAAATAGCATTTGCAAAATACTTCACGACCCTCCCATCACAGTATGACTGACACCATAAGCCTGATGACTATACACGCACATTGCAGAAGGAATTGAAAAAGAGCAGATCACGTGCAAGTGCAAGTGGGAGCAAATCAAGTTCAACTACAAGCAAGAAAAAATCAAACGTTCCTCAGTTTGGACAACAGGCCAAACAGTTGATCCCACCCCTCAAGGTGTTAACCGAGAATGTTCCCCCTCCGGTGCAGGGGCTAGCTTTTGAAATAGCAAAGGAGTTGGCGGCTGAATGTGGTGTGTTGGTTGAAGATTTGCTAGCTTCCCAAGACGACAGGATACCCAAGGCTGTGGTAGCCCCTAAGCCACAGTTTGTCATGGGTGAGCCTTTGGTCAGCAAAGATGATCTCCCAACAAATATGCGTTACTTGCATCAATGGTACTTAAGTGAATCAAAGAATGGGAGAATGATGATCGTGCTGAGTGTCCCACGGGAGTACTACGGCCTCCCCGAAGAAATCCATATCGACTTTGATGAACTCTTCCAGATGTCCAATGACGACACCCTCGACAAATCGCTTATGAGTTGCTATTTTCTGTAAGTTTTTCAATTCGTTGTCTACATATAACTTGTTTAGTTATTTCAATTCATTGTCTATATATAACTTGTAATCTATTGTGCAGAATGAAGATTCTGGATTGTAAAAGTAAGAACATCCTAAATATTGCGTTATTGACCCAGATAAAATACATATAGCGACGCTAACTGATTATCCCAAGGAGACGGAGGAAAACCTTCTAAGGTTTCTAACAGATCAAAATTTCTGTGACCACATACTGTATCCATACAACTTCAGGTGAGGGTCTTTACTCTATTGTGTCCATTCACTAATAAGTGTAATTGATAAGTTACTGACACACACACACACACACACACACACATATATATATACATGTGCAGCTTCCATTGGATTCTGTTGGACATTCAAATTGACAAGGGAAGAGTTGATGCCTTCGACCCATTATCGAGACCCTTGGAACAGTTCCAAAGCCTGCAGGACATGCTCCAAGGGTAATTTCCACCATTCTTGCGCTCTATCGGTCTATTTCGATGATTTTCTGATATATCAATTAATGAAAAACTTAGCAAATCATTATCCTTGTCAGGCAGGGTTTGGAAGCGGTTCAAGTGCGTGACTCCCGGTAACTTTCCTGAGAAGCTGACCTTTAGAGCGGCTCAGGTAAGTAGTAGTATGATATACTTCTATTTTTAATACATTTATGGTGCTAGATTATTATTTTGATTATATATATTCTATTCTCGTAAAGTGCGACCCGCAGCTACGGGGAACGCATCTATGCGGATACTATGTTTGCGAGACCATTCGCACGTTTACCTCTGAGCACAAGGATCACAGATTCGACGTAAGCAATGAACATTCACACTTCTATTTTTACCCGTCATTCTTTGTTATCATGATTGATATTCATATTCATCTCCTCTTCTTATATAGCACACGACCATGACGACGAAGGTCCTACCAGAGCAAGGCGCGATTGCTGTTGCAGAGGAGCTTGCGGGATTTCTGAGGACTGAAGCTATAGATGACAAAGGACGATTTAGTGTAGCTAGGGGCCATTACTGATGTTCGTCCATGTAATCGAATAGATGGGCTTTAATCCCGATAATTCAGATCTCCATATAATTGTATATATATGCTCGCTTGAAAGATAAGTTAACCTTATATATATATGCATAATTATTTCTATTTAAATTATATGAAAACTGATTCCCAAACACCAAACGAGGCATCACGTTAATCTCCCGAACACCTAAACCCTAAAACCCTAAAACCCAAAAATAATTTCATTCAAAAAAAACCCAAAAATAAGCAAAATCTGAAACTCTTTAGTCCCAGCCCGTGTAACGAACCAGGACTAAAGGTCCTGCCCCTGGGGTGCTACGAGGCGCCCACGTGGAGCACCTTTAGTCCCGGCTTGTAACAGGCCCGGGACTAAAGGTTAGGCCTTTACTCCCGCCCCTTTAGTCCCGGTTGGTGAACCGGGACTAAAGCCCCTTCCGGGCCGGGGCTAAAGGCCCCGTCCCCACTAGTGTATTGCCCTTACTTGGACAAGCATCCCACTTATGATTAACCTCTCTCGCAAGCATCTGCAACTACAAAAGAAGAATTAAGACAAAGTCTAACCATAGCATTAAACTAGTGGATCCAAATCAGCCCCTCACGAAGCAACGCATAGACTAGGGTTTAAGCTTCTGTCACTCCAGCAACCCATAATCTACTTACTACTTCCCAATGTCTTCCTCTAGGCCCAAATATGGTGAAGTGTTATGTAGTCGACGTTCACATAACACCACTAGAGGAAAAACAACATACATCATATCAAAGTACCGAATGAATATCAAATTCACATGACTATTATTAACATGACTTATCCCATGTCCTCACGAACAAAAGTAACTACTCACAAGACATAATCATAATCATGACCAGAGGTGTAATGAATAGCATCAAGGATCTGCTCAAGTTCCTCCTCGTGGCGGCGGCGAAACCACGAAAAAGCTCCCTATTGATTTTTTTTCCAGACCAGGACGCTTCATATAGCAAAAGAGGGGGGCTAGTAGGCCTTCAGGCAGCCCACAAGCCTGCCCTGCGCCACCAGGGGGGTGGTGGCGGTGGGCAAGCTAGTGGGGCCCTGTTGGCCCCTCCAATAGTTCTTTTGCCCAGTATTTTTAGTATATTCCCGAAAAAATCCACGTAAATTTTCAGGGCATTTGGAGATGTGCACAATAGTGGACTAGGATTTACTCCTTTTCCAGTCCAGAATTCCAGCTGCCTGAATTCTCCCTCTTCAAATAATCCTTGCAAAATAAGAGAGAAAAAGCATAAATATGGTACCACAAGTAATATAACAGCCCAAAAAGCAATAAATATCAACATGGAAGTATGATGCAAAATGGATGTATCACAGCCCGATGACGTCTCCCGCACCTTGATCCAGCAAGGAGGAGAGAGAGGTTGGGGAAGATCTCCGGCACCACGACGGCGTGGTGTCGATGGAGAGACGAGGTCTCCCGGCAGGGCTTCGCCAAGCACCGTGGGAGGAGGAGGAAGGAGGGGAGCAGGGCTGCGCCGAGGGGAGAAGAAACAGTGTCCAAAACAGCCCCAAACCCCTCTCTATTTATAGGAGGAGGGGAGGGGGTGCCACCCCTAGGTTTTCCCCCCTAGGTAGTGCGGCAGCCCCCTCAGATGGGAGGAGTGGCGGCTAGGGCAGGGGGGAGGGGGTGGCGCACCCCTGAGGTGGGCCTTAGGCCCACCAGCGCCAGGGTTTCCCCCCTTCTCTCCCTTCTGCGCCTTGGGCCTCTTGTGGGAGGTGCACCAACGCACTTTGGGCTGGTTGCCCTCCCCCTTTTGGCCCATGCTACCTCTTGGGCCTGGTGGCCCCTCCCGGTGGACCCCCGGGACCATTTCCGTTGGTCCCGGTGGTCCTGGTACGCTACCAGTGACGCCTGAAACATTTCCGGTGTCCAAAACCATCCATCCTATATATCAATCTTTACCTATGGACCATTCCGGAGCTCCTCGTCACGTCCGGGATCTCATCCGGGACTCCAAAAAACATTCGGTAACCACGTATAACATTTCCCTATAACCCTAGCGTCATCGAACCTTAAGTGTGTAGACTCTACGGGTTCGGGAAGCATGCAGACATGACCGAGATGCTCTCATGCCAATAACCATCAGCGGCATCTGGATACCCATGGTGGCTCCCACACGTTCCACGATGATCTGATCAGATGAACCACGATGTCTAGGATTTAATCAATCCCGTATACATCCCTTTGTGTGTCGGTATAGAACTTGCCCGAGATTCGATCGTCGGTATACATATACCTTGTTCAATCTCGTTACCGGTAAGTCTCTTTACTCGTTCTGTAGCACGTCATCGTGTGACTAACTCCTTAGTCACATTGAGCTCATGATGATGTTCTACCTAGTGGGCCCAGAGATACCTCTCCATCACACGGAGTGTCAAATCTCGATCTCGATTCATACCAAGCCAACGGACAGTTTTAGAGGTACCCGTAGTGCACCTTTACAGTCGCCCAGTTACGTTGTGACGTTTGATACACCCAAAGCACTCCTACGGTGTCTGGGAGTTGCACAATCTCACGGTCGAAGGAAAATATACTTGACATTAGAAAAGCTTTAACATACAAACAATACGATCTAGTGCTATGCTTAGGATTGGGTCTTGTCCATCACATCATTCTCCCAATGATGTGATCCCGTTATCAATGACATCCAATGCCCATGATCAGGAAACCATGATCATCTATTGATCAACGAGCTAGCCAACTAGAGGCTTGCTAGGGACACATTGTGATCTATCTATTCACACATGTATTACTGTTTCCTGTTAATACAATTATAGCATGAACAATAGACGATTATCATGAACAACGTAATATGATAATAACCATTTTATTATTGCCTCTAGGGTATATTTCCAACAATATTTCCCACTATTCTTTCAGTATGTCATTCTCCCGATTGGTTGATTGACACGGGTGGTAATGTACATGTATGCGGTGATATTTCCATGTTTTCGTCCTTATCATACCACAGCGACTTCCACCATGCTGATGGTCAATGGTTCATGTGCTTCTGTTTGTGGTGTTGGCACGGTCGATCTGAAGTTTACTTCGGGGAAGATCGTGCGGCTGAAGAACGTGCATTATGTCCCCTCCGTCAATAAAAATCTTGTTAGTGGATCTCTTCTGTGTAGAGATGGCTACAAGCTTATCTTTGAGTCGAATAAATTTATAATATCCAAGTATGTAACTTTTTATGGTGAAGGCTATGAGTGAGGAGGCCTGTTCCATTCATCCTTGTCCGATGTATGCAATGAAGTTGTTAATCATGTTTGCAACAATAGTGAATCAAATGTGTGGCATTCGCGTCCGTGTCACGTTAATTTTGGTTGCATGTCGCGACGAGCCAAATTGAACTTAATCCTTAGTTTCACCAGAGTCATGGTATCTAAGTGTCAAGTTTGTGTGCAAGCAAAGCCACCTCGTAAGTCTCACATGAGTGTGGAATCAAGAAATATTGCACCACTAGAGCTCATACATTCAGATCTATGTCAAATGAATGGTATTTTGACAAAAGGTGGAAAGAAATATTTCATGATGTTAATTGATGACTCCACTAGATACTGCCATGTGTATCTTCTGAAATCTAAGGATGAGGCTTTGAACTATTTCAAGATTTGTAAAGCTAAAGCTGAAAACCAACTTGATTAAAAGATCAAGAGGCTTAGGTCCGATCGTGGTGGAGAGTATTTTTCAAATGAATTTGATTTCTTCTGTGTGGAACATGGTATAATCCATGAGAGGATGCCTCCCTATTCACCTCGGTCTAATGGGGTAGTCGAAAGAAAGAACCATACTCTAACTGATTTGGTTAACGCCATGTTAGGCACATCGGGTCTCTCCAAGGCATGGTGGGGGGAGGTAATATTGATTGCATGTCATGCCCTAAACCTAGTTCCCACAAAGAAGAAAGAGATAACTCCATTTGAAGAATGGGAGAAGAAAAAGTTAAAACTCTCTTATCTACGTACCTGGGGTTGTTTGGCGTGTTGGAAATATGCCCTAGAGGCAATAATAAATTAGTTATTATTATATTTGTTTGTTCATGATAATCGTTTATTATCCATGCTATAATTGTATTGATTGGAAACACAATACTTGTGTGGATACATAGACAAAACACTGTCCCTAGTAAGCCTCTAGTTGACTAGCTCATTCATCAAAGATGGCCAAGGTTTCCTGGCCATAGGCAAGTGTTGTTACTTGATAACGGGATCACATCATTAGGAGAATCATGTGATGGACTAGACCCAAACTAATAGACGTAGCATGTTGATCATGTCATTTTGTTGCTACTGTTTTCTGCGTGTCAAGTATTTGTTCCTATGACCATGAGATCATATAACTCACTGACACCGGAGGAATGCTTTGTGTGTATCAAACGTCGCAACGTAACTGGGTGACTATAAAGATGCTCTACAGGTATCTCCGAAGGTGTTAGTTGAGTTAGTATGGATCGAGACTGGGATTTGTCACTCCGTGTGACGGAGAGGTATCTCGGGGCCCACTCGGTAATACAACATCACACACAAGCCTTGCAAGCAATGTGACTTAATGTAAGTTGCGGGATCTTGTATTACGGAAGGAATAAAGAGACTTGCCGGTAAACGAGATTGAAATAGGTTTGCGGATACGCACGATCGAATCTCGGGCAAGTAACATACCGAATGACAAAAGGAATGACATACGGGATTATATGAATCCTTGGCACTGAGGTTCAAATGATAAGATCTTCGTAGAATATGTAGGATCCAATATGGGCATCCAGGTCCCGCTATTGGATATTGACCGAGGAGTCTCTCGGGTCATGTCTACATAGTTCAAGAACCCGCAGGGTCTGGACACGTAAGGTTCGACGTTGTTTTATGCGTATTTGAGTTATATGGTTGGTTACCAAATGTTGTTCGGAGTCCTGGATGAGATCACGGACGTCACGAGGGTTTCCGGAATGGTCCGGAAACGAAGATTGATATATAGGATGACCTCATTTGATTACCGGAAGGTTTTCGGAGTTACCGGGAATGTACCGGGATGACGAATGGGTTCCGGATGTTCACCGGGGGGGGGGGGGCAACCCACCTCGGGGAAGCCCATAGGCCTTGGGGGTGGCGCACCAGCCCTTAGTGGGCTGGTGGGACAGCCCAAGAAGGCCCTATGCGCCATAGGAAGAAAATCAAAGAGAAAAGAAAAAAAAGGAGGAGGTGGGAAAGGGAAGGACTCCACCTTCCAAACCAAGTTGGATTCGGTTTGGAAGGGGAGACCTTCCCCCTTGGCTCGGCCGACCCCCTTGGGAGTCCTTGGACCCCAAGGCAAGGCTCCCCCTCCTCCCCCTATATATACGGAGGTTTTATGGCTGATTTGAGACAACTTTGCCATGGCAGCCCGACCACATATCTCCACGGTTTCACCTCTAGATCGCGTTTCTGCGGAGCTCGGGCGGAGCCCTGCTGAGATAAGATCACCACCAACCTCCGGAGCGCCGTCACGCTGCCAGAGAACTCATCTACCTCTCCGTCTCTCTTGTTGGATCAAGAAGGCCGAGATCATCGTCGAGCTGTACGTGTGCTGAACGCGGAGGTGTCGTCCGTTCGGCACTAGATCGTGGGACTGATCGCGGGACGGTTCGCGGGGCGGATCGGGGGACGTGAGGACGTTCCACTACATCAACCGTGTTCACTAACGCTTCTGTTGTGCGGTCTACAAGGGTACGTAGATCGAACATCCCCTCTCGTAGATGGACATCACCATGATAGTTCTTCGTGCGCGTAGGAAATTTTTTGTTTCCCATGCGACGTTCCCCAACAGTGGCATCATGAGCTAGGTTCATGCGTAGATGTCTTCTCGAGTAGAACACAAAAGTTTGTGTTGGCGGTGATGTGCGTTTTGGTGCCCTCCTTAGTCTTTTCTTGATTCCGCGGTATTGTTGGATCGAAGCGGCTCGGACCGACATTACTCGTACGCTTACGAGAGACTGGTTTCATCGCTACGAGTAACTTCGTTGCTCAAAGATGACTGGCGGGTGTCAGTTTCTCCAACTTTAGTTGAATCGAAATTGACCGAGGAGGTCCTTGGATGAGGTTAAATAGCAATTCATATATCTCCGTTGTGGTGTTTACATAAGTAAGATGCGATCCTACTAGATACCCATGGTCACCACGTAAAACATGCAACAACAAAATTAGAGGACGTCTAACTTGTTTTTGCAGGGTATGCTTGTGATGTGATATGGCCAACGATGTGATGTGATATATTGGATGTATGAGATGATCATGTTGTAATAGTTAATATCGACTTGCACGTCGATGGTACGGCAACCGGCAGGAGCCATAGGGTTGTCTTTAAACTAACGTTTGTGCTTGCACATGCGTTTACTATATTGCTAGGACGTAGCTTTAGTAGTAATAGCATGAGTGGCACGACAACCCCGATGGTGACACGTTGATGGAGATCATGATGATGGAGATCATGGTGTGACGCCGGTGACAAGAAGATCGTGCCGGTGCTTTGGTGATGGAGATCAAGAAGCGCATGATGATGGCCATATCATGTCACTTATGAATTGCATGTGATGTTAATCCTTTTTGCACCTTATCTTGCTTAGAACGACAGTAGCATTATGAGGTGATCTCTCACTAAAATTTCAAGACGAAATTGTGTTCTCCCCGACTGTGCACCGTTGCGACAGTTCTTCATTTCGAGACACCACGTGATGATCGGGTGTATTAGACTCAACGTTCACATACAACGGGTGCAAAACAGTTGCACACGCAGAACACTCGGGTTAAGCTTGACGAGCCTAGCATGTGCAGACATGGCCTCGGAACACATGAGACCGAAAGGTCGAGCATGAATCGTATAGTTGATATGATTAGCATAGAGATTCTTACCACTGAAACTATTCTCGACTCACGTGATGATCGGACTTGAGATAGTGGATTTGGATCATGTACCACTCAAATGACTAGAGAGATGTACTTTTTGAGTGGGAGTTCTTAAGTAATATGATTAATTGAACTAATTGTCATGAACATAGTCTAATGGTCTTTGCGAATTACGATGTAGCTTGCGCTATAGCTCTACTGTTTTTATATGTTCCTAGAGAAAATTTAGTTAAAAGTTGATAGTAGCAACCTTTGAAGAGGATTGTCCTCGTTGCTGCGCAGAAGGCTTATGTCCTTAATGCTCTACTCGGTGTGCTGCACCTCGAGCGTCGTCTGTGGATGCTGTGAACATCCGACATACACGTTTCTGATGACTACACGATAGTTCAGTACAAAATACTTAATGGATTAGAAGCAAGGGCACCGAAGACGTTTTGAAACGTCACGGAACATAAGTGATGTTCTAAAGAGATGAAATTGTGATTTCATGCTCGTGCCCTTGTTGAGAGGTCCTCCGACAAGATTCTTTGTCCACAAAGTAAAGAAGAAAAGCTCAATCGTTGAGCATGTGCTCAGATTGTCCGAGTACGACAATCACTTGAATCAAGTGGGAGTTAATCTTCCAGATGAGATAGTGATGGTTCTCCAAAGTCACTGCCACCAAGCTGTGAGAGCTTCGTGATGAACTATAACATATCAAGGATAGATACAATGATCCTTGAGCGATTCGCGATGTTTGACACTGCGAAAGTAGAAATCAAGAAGGAGCATCAATAGTTGATGGTTTGTAAAACCACTAAGATTCAAGAAAGGCAAGGGCTAGAAGGGATACTTCGTGAAACGGCAAAACTGTTGTTGCACTAATGAAGAGACCCAAGATTAAACCCAAACCCGAGACTAAGTGCTTATGTAATGAGGGGAACAGTCACTGAGGCGGAGCAACTCTAGATACTTGGTAGATAAGAAGGCTGGCAAAAGTCGAAAGAAGTATATTTGATATACATGATGTTGATGTGTACTTTACTAGTACTCCTAGTAGCATGAGGGTATTGGATACCAGTTCGGTTGCTAAGTGATTAGTAACACGAAATGAAAGCTACGGCATAAAAGGAAACTAGCTAAAGGCGAGGTGACGATACGTGTTGGAAGTGTTTCCAAGGTTGATATGATCAAACGTCGCACGCTCCCTCTACCATCGGGATTGGTGTTAAACCTAAATAATTGTTATTTGGTGCTTGCGTTAAGCATGAACATGATTGGGTCGTGTTTATTGCAATATGATTATTCATTTAAAGAGAATAATGGTTACTCTATTTTCTTGAATAATCACCTTCAATGGTTTATTGAATCTCGATCGTAGTGTTACACATGTTCATGATATTGGTGCCAAAATTTACGAGGTAATGATGATAGTACCACTTACTTGTGGCACTGCCGCTTGAGTCATGTTGGTATAAATTGCATGAAGAGGCTCCATGCTGATGGATCTATATACTCACTTGATTTTGAATCACTAGTGACATGCAAATCATACCACATGAGCAAGGCCTTGTTTTCATTGAGATGAAATAAGATAGTAACTTGTTGGAAGTGATACATTTTGATGTATGCAGTCCAATGGGTGCTGAGGCACGTAGTGGATATCATTATGTTCTTACTTCAATGAAGATTTGAGTAGATACTAGAGTATTTGCTTAATGAATCACAAGTCTGAAATATTGAAAAGTTCAATTCTCTTTCGGAGTGAAGTTCGTCGTAACAAGAGGATAAACTGTCTACGATATGATCATAGAAATGAATATCTGAGTTACGAGTTTTGGTACGCAGTTAAGACAATGTGGAAATTGTTTCGCGGTTCATGCCACCTAGAACATCATAGTGTGATGATGTGTCTAAACGTCATAGCCACACACTATTTGGTATGGTGCATGCTATGATGTCTCTTATCGAATTACCACTATCGTTTATGGGTTAAGCATTAGAGATAACCGCATTCACTTTAAATAGGGCGCCACGTATTTCCGTTGAGATGACACAGTATAGACTGAGGTTTAGAGAAATCTAAACTGTCGTTTCTTGAAAGTTTGGGGTTTCGACACTTATGTGAAAAAGTTTCAGTCTGATTAGCTAGAACCCAAAGCGGATAAATGCATCTTCATAGGATATCCAAAACGGTTGGGTACATCTCCTATCTCAGATCCAAAAACAAAGTGTTTGTTTCTAGAAACTGATCCTTTCTCGAGGAAAGGTTTCTCTCGAAAGAATTGAGTGGGAGGGTGGTAGAACTTGATGAGGTTATTGAACCATAACTTCGACCAGTGTGTAGCAGGGCGCAGGAAGTTGTTCCTGTGGCGCCTACACCAATTGAAGTGAAAGCTGATGATGGTGATCATCGAGCATCGGATCAAGTTACTACAAGCCTCGTAGGTTGACAAGGTCGCGTACTACTACAGAGTGGTATGGTAACCCTATCTTGGAGGTCATGTTGTTGAGCAACAGTGAACCTACGAGTTATGGAGAAAGCAATGGTGGGCCCAGATTCCGACAAATGGCTGGAATCCATGAAATCCGAGAGAGGATCCATGTATGAAAACAAAGTGTAGACTTTCGAAGAACTACTTGATGGTCATAGGACTATTGAGTAAAGATGGATCTTTAAAAGCAAGACAGACGATGATAGTGATAAGTCACTATTAAGAAAAGCTCGACTTGTCGCAAAGATGTTTCCGACAAGATCAAACAGTTGACTATGATGAGACTTTCTCACTCGTAGCAATGCTAAAAGTCTGTTAGAATTATGTTAGTAGTTGCTGCATTATTTATGAAATATTGCATGTAGGATGTCAAAACATTGTTTCCTCGACGGTTTCCTTGAGCAAACATTGTATGAGATACAACCATGAGGTTTTGTCGATCCTAAAGATACTACCAAGTATGCAAGCCCCAACGATCCTTAAATGGACTGGTGCAAGCATCTCGGAGTTGGAATATACACTTTGATGAGATGATCAAGGATTTTGGGTTTGTACAAGGTTTATGAGAAACTTGTATTTCCAAAGAAGTGAGTGGGAGCACTATAGAATTTCTGATAAATATATGTGGTTGACATATTGTGGATCAGAAGTAATGTAGAATTTCTGTAAAGCATACAAGGTTGTTTGAAAGGAGTTTTCAAAGGAATACCTGGATTGAGCTACTTGAACGTTGAGCATCAAAGATCTATGGAGATAGATCGAAAGCGCTTAATGGAAGTTTCAACAAGATGCATGCCTTGACAAGTTTTGAAGGAGTTCAAAATAGATCAGCAAAGAAGGAGTTCTTGGTTGCGTTGTAAGGTGTGAATTTGAGTAAGACTCAAAACCCGACCACGACAGAATAAAGAGAATAGACGAAGATCGTCTTCTATGCCTTAGCCGTAGACTCTAAAGTATGCCATGCTGAGTACCGCACCTGATGTGTGCCTTGCAGCAAGTCTGTTGAGAGGTACAGAGAGTGATCCATGATTGAATCACTAGCAGCGGTCAAAATTTATCCTTAGTAACTGATGGACTGAGGAATTTTTCTCGATTATGGAGGTGGTTAAACAGTTCGTCGTGAAGGGTTACGTCGATGTAAACTTTGACACTAATCCGAATAACTATGAGTAGTGAAACGGATTCGTATAGTAGAGTAGATATTTGGAGTATTTCTGAATAGCCCATAGTAGCAGCATCTATAAGATGACATAAAGATTCGTAAAGAACACACGGATCTGAAAATTTCAGAACCGTTGACTAGAACCTCTCTCATGAGCAAGACGTGATCAGACCCCATAACTATATGGGTGTTGGATTCGTTGGAATCACATGGTGATGTGAATTAGATTATTGACTCTAGTGCAAGTGGGAGACTGTTGGAAATATGCCCTAGAGGCAATAATAAATTAGTTATTATTATATTTCTTTGTTCATGATAATCGTTTATTATCCATGCTATAATTGTATTGATTGGAAACACAATACTTGTGTGGATACATAAACAATACACTGTGCCTAGTAAGCCTCTAGTTCACTAGCTCGTTGATCAAAGATGGCCAAGGTTTCCTGGCCATAGGCAAGTGTTGTTACTTGATAACGGGATCACATCATTAGGATAATCATGTGATGGACTAGACCCAAACTAATAGACGTAGCATGTTGATCGTGTCATTTTGTTGCTACTGTTTTCTGTGTGTCAAATATTTGTTCCTATGACCATGAGATCATATAACTCACTGACACCGGAGGAATGCTTTGTGTGTATCAAACGTCGCAACATAACTCGGTGACTATAAAGATGCTCTACAGGTATCTCCGAAGGTGTTAGTTGAGTTAGTATGGATCAAGACTGGGATTTGTCACTCCGTGTGACGGAGAGGTATCTCGGGGCCCACTCGGTAATACAACATCACACACAAGCCTTGCAAGCAATGTGACTTAGTGTAAGTTGCGGGATCTTGTATTACAGAACGAGTAAAGAGACTTGCCGGTAAATGAGATTGAAATAGGTATGTGGATACTGACGATCGAATCTCGGGCAAGTAACATACCGAAGGACAAAAGGAATGACATACGGGATTATATGAATCCTTGGCACTGAGGTTCAAACGATAAGATCTCCGTAGAATATGTAGGATCCAATATGGGCATCCAGGTCCCGCTATTGGATATTGACCAAGGAGTCTCTCGGGTCATGTCTACATAGTTCTCGAACCCGCAGGGTCTGCACACTTAAGGTTCGACGTTGTTTTATGCGAATTTGAGTTATATGGTTGGTTACCGAATGTTGTTCGGAGTCCCGTATGAGATCACGGACATCACGAGGGTTTCTGGAATGGTTCGGAAACGAAGATTGATATATAGGATGACCTCATTTGATTACCGGAAGGTTTTCGGAGTTACCGGGAATGACGAATGGGTTCCGGATGTTCACCGGAGGGGGGGGGGCAACCCAACTCGGGGAAGCCCATAGGCCTTAGGGTGGCGCACCAGCCCTTAGTGGGCTGGTGGGACAGCTCAAGAAGGCCCTATGCGCCATAGGAAGAAAATCAAAGAGAAAAGAAAAAAAGGAGGAGGTGGGAAAGGGAAGAAGGACTCCACCTTCCAAACCAAGTTGGATTCGGTTTGAAAGGGGAGACCTTCCCCCCTTGGCTCGGCCGACCCCCTTGGGAGTCCTTGGACACCAAGGAAAGGCTCCCCCTCCTCCCCCTATATAAACGGAGGTTTTAGGGCTGATTTGAGACAACTTTGCCACGGCAGCCCGACCACATATCTCCACGGTTTCACCTCTAGATCGCGTTTCTGCGGAGCTCGGGCGGAGCCCTGCTGAGATAAGATCACCACCAACCTCCGGAGCGCCGTCACGCTGCCGGAGAACTCATCTACCTCTCCGTCTCTCTTGCTGGATCAAGAAGGCTGAGATCATCATCGAGCTGTACGTGTGCTGAACGCGGAGCTGCCGTTCGTTCGGCACTAGATCGTGGGACTGATCGCGGGACGGTTCGCGGGGCGGATCGAGGGACGTGAGGACGTTCCACTACATCAACCGCGTTCACTAGCGCTTCTGCTGTGCAGTCTACAAGGGTACGTAGATCAAACATCCCCTCTCGTAGATGGACATCACCATGATAGGTCTTCGTGAGCGTAGGAAATTTTTTGTTTCCCATGCGACATTCCCCAACATGGCGAAAGTCAATGTACCAATTCCGAAGAAGCGCAAGCTGGGACCAAAAACTGTGGATTGTGTTTTCCTGGGATATGCTTTTCATATCATTGGCTATAGATTCTTGGTTGTGAAATCTGAGATATCTGACATGCATGTCGGTACAATCATGGAGTCGAATGATGTGACTTTCTTCGAAGATATCTTTCCCATGGAGGATATGGTTACCTCATCTAATCAGGAGATGCCTAGTTCATCAAATCATGAATTAGTTACAATTAATGAACCTACCATTTCGATGAAACACTTTGAAAACTCTGTGGAGGAGAACAATGAAGTTCCTACCAGGAGCAAGTGACAGAGGACTCCAAAGTCCTTTGGTAATGATTTTCTTGTGTATCTCATAGATGACAGTCCCATTTCTATTTCAGAGGCATATGCATCCGAAGATGCTCACTACTAGAAGGAAGCGGTCCAGAGTGAGATGGATTCCATCTTGGCAAATGAAACTTGGGAGATCACTGATTGTCCTTATGGGTGTAAACCTATAGGATGCATATGGGTATTCAAGAAGGAGTTCAGGCCTAATGGTATTGTCGAGAAGTACAAGGCACGACTCGTGGCTAAGGGTTATACCCAAAAGGAAGGTGAAGACTTCTTTGATACTTACTCACTTATGGCTCGACTGACCACTATTCGAGTACTAGTTTCACTAGCCGCCTCCCATGTTCTTCTCGTTCATCAAATGGATGTTGATACTATTTTCCTAAATGCAGAGTTGGATGAGGAAATTTACATGCACTAGTAGAAAATAGGGCTTTGGTCCAGCTGAGAAAAGGGCTTTAGTCCCGGTTCTATTACGAACCGGGACCAATGGGTGCTTTAGTCCTGGTTCGTTAGGCGAGGGCGCCGGTTGGGCCAGTATCCCGGTTCGTCTGACCCCTTTAGTCTTGGTTCTAGACACGAACCGAGACCAATGGTCCTCGCTCCTGGCGCAACACCTTTAGTCCCGGTTGATGGCTGGAACTGGGACTAAAGGTTAGCCTTCTCTCCCGGTTCTGTCCACCAACTAGGACCAAAGAGATGCCTATATATACCCTCGCTCTGCCCACCCTCTCCTCTGTTTCTTGGCCGAGGTGTGCATGCCATGCTCTTGTTGCCACCCTCCTATGCATGCACATGAGGTGTTCGATGAAATACCCGAGCCACACTTCAGCTTGCTCCTCTCCAAGCTCAACCTCCAAGCTCCATTTTCCTCAAGATTTGTCTAGGTTTGGCGGTGCACCAACTACAGAAGTGTTCTAATAGGTTATGTTGGGGATATTACCTATGGGGAACCCGCCCTAAGTGGGCCGGGTCACCAAAGGGGCCACTTACCATTTACCACGCGTCTCGTGGCCCAGAAGATGGATGGCGGTTCAAGAGATTGTGTGGACGATGGATTACCAAGAGAGTTCCCGATCGTGGAGGACATGACGACTTAGAGATAAGGAAAGCTACAAAGAGTAGCATGGCAGGACTTTGTAAACCCTAGGGCCTCGACCTGTCTATAAAGGCGAGTCCCAGGGAGAGATCAGGCAAGTTAGAGAGAATCGAGAGCTAGGTCAGGCGAGTTACGCCCTCCTTGTAATCGAAACCACCATCAATACACACAAAGCAGGACGTAGGCTTTTACCTCCTCACGAGGGGCCGAACCTGGGTAAATCTGAGTCTTGCTTTCGCTCACCCTCTTCGAGTCGCCACCAACGTGCGATAGCTCCATCTCTCAGTCCTTTCACGAGGACATCTGCCGTGACAAAACCACGACAGTTGGCGCCCACCGTGGGGCTAGCGCACGGTGGAGTTGAGTTCTCGAAGGGAGCCCTACCAGGGTTAGAAAGCTACGCGGTTGGCATCATGACGAAGAGCCGCCGCGGAAGGTATTACATCGACAACTCGTTGTGGGAGCCGGAAGCCGATTCAGTCGAATCTGGCTACCGAGTCCCCTTCGGCAAAATCAACATCTTCATCGGCATGATCGGGATGCCCGTACCTGAGTCAGACACCTCCACCGACATCATCGAGCTGGCCAGGTACGTCCTCCCAATCACACGGCGAGACAGGAGTCGCCACGCCTTCGTCGGTTTTACGCAGGGAAACAACGTACAGGACGAAGTGGCTGTCCAGGAGATCACCCCAGTCAATTCCGATGGCGAGTCATCCATGGGTGAGACAGATTCAATCCACCCTCTACAGGAAGGACAACTTGGAGGGCTGTCGTTGGCAATGGATCCCGAAGTCTTCGAGAGGTCCCGTCGGCAAATCGCCATCTACATGGCGGGGTCAGCGCAACCTCAGCAAAATCCAACTAGCAACAATGATACCGGTGGAACGTCCAAACCCCCAGCACAAACCATGGCGGAGCTAGCGGTGGAGGTCGCCATCCTAATGGTAACCACGGTCACAATCGAGAATCAGGAGTCTGTCAATGCCGAGCTAGCCAAGCTGCGGGAGGCAGTGGCCAAGGCACAGTGGGACATGGAGCAGAAGCCTCCACGGCGGAGACGCAGCAGGCTGCGATCGCAGCAGAGATGGAGCGGTTGAACACCGAGGGATGGCGGCTCGAGAGACGGCAGCACGCGTCCGACGCCCTTCACCAAAGGAGGCACCACGGGCGCATCCCGGTCGACTTACACCCAACTCGGCTTTTCGACACTCCATGCACCCCCTGGGGCGGGTCCTAATCGGCCCTTACAAACTGTCCTGGGGGGAGGAATGGTTCCACTACCCAATCCGCCGCCGCCTCAGCCAATGGATGCCCACGCAACTCGGTTCCAGACGCCACGGGGTCACTTCTCGAATCCTGTAGACAATGTGCTGGCGGCAACCCGCCACCTTGAGTCCCTTCCGATCTATGGAAACTCCTGGCTGAGATAGAGGCCAGAAACCCCATCGAGATGCTGAAAACAGCCATGGTCCAGGACGCGCAATATTCTCATAGCCTCGATCGGCTGCACTCCACGCGTCAGGCGAGTCACACCATAAGCCGCCATGAGGACTTGCCCACAGTAACCTGTGGGCCGCGGCGATTCCCTCAACACGACCCACTTGGGATGCCCGACACGCGAGCCCAAGATATCATGGATGCAGCGCGAGCCGCGCGACAAGCAGAGCCAATAGCCGTGGCGGGTCAGGTTTACCCGGCTTACATGCCGTCACCTCCCGCACCCCTGGACGCCGGGGGCAAGCACATCGGGGTATCGTGTCTGGCATCGGTTTTGCGTAACGAGCGAATGCCGAAGGACTTCAAAGGGCCCCGGAAGGTCCCTAATTACTCACCGGATCTCGAACCAGGATCGTGGATCGAGAGTTACGAGCTGGCGATGGACATGCTCGACGTGAATGAGGCAGTTTGCGCTAAGTAGTTCATGATGATGCTCGAAGGGACGACACGTGCGTGGTTGAAAAACTTACCACCCAACTCCAAACACCTGGAAGGAGCTAAAAGAATGTTTCATCAAGAATTTCAGAGGGACTTGCAAACGCCCGATGACCATCGTCGACTTACAGCACTGCGTTCAGCGGCCGGATGAGTCAGCCCACCATTAGACCCGGCGAGTCACGGAAGTTATCCACTCATCAGAGGGCATCTCGGCGGCTCACACGGTGTTGATACTGGAGAAGAACTACCATTACAAACCTCTGGTACTAAAGCTAGGGTGGCTCAAGCGTAAAGTACAGGATATGGGCGAATTAATGGATACCCTTAATAGGTATGTAGAGCCGGACGACACCAGAGATCCCGGGGAGGATGATGACAAAGTTAGTACCGCCAGGAAGGGCGAGTTACACAAGGGCCATTCTCAGTTTCAGGGACGGGGCAACCACCATCATGGAGGGCACGGCAAAAAGAGACAAAAGGAGGGTCCTATAGAATTTGTCGCTAATACTAATACCAACAACGGAAACCCACGCCAGAAAAAGCGGGGCTTTAGTGGGAAGAAGCCGTGCAATTATCACGAGATGCTCAAAGGCCCTTGTTCGCAGAATGCCACGGCGGAGGGACCGTCGACTCACTCTTGGGAGGATTGCTACGTGATGCAGGAATTCCGGGCCGAGGCGGTCAGGAGAGACCAAGGTGGTGAACAGGGACAGCGACAGGAACAAGCCGGCGCATCCGGGTCACGCCAGGTCCCGTTCGGCGGATTTCCCAACCCGGGACCATAGGGCGGGTCTCAGCCCAACACTGGGCAGTACCAAGTTCACAATCAGCAGTATCACCCACCGGGAGTATTCCAGCAGCCACCCCCGCAAGGGAATCCCCAGCTACAGGAATATCGTGGCGGGTTTCAGAATAACCCCAAACAATTGAACAACAGGCAATATCACGTGTTCACCACCAGCACATGCAAGCGTGATCATAAGGTGAAGCATAGAACCTTCAGCATAGCTGAGCCGGCACACCCCCGGTACTTTCACTGGTCTTGGCAACCCATAACCTGGAGCAGGGAAGACCAGCACCCCCCCCCCCCCCCCGAGTAGACAACCCTGGCGACTTGGCTTTGGTCGTGGCTCCCCAAGTCAGAGGATACACCCTCTGCAAGGTCCTCATGGACGGAGGCAGCAGCATCAACATCTTATATTTCGACACTTTCCAACGGATGAACCTCTTGGAGAAATACCTGATACCATCATCCACGGTCTTCCACGACATCGTCCTCGGTAATTCATCATATCCAATTGGGCGGATTAAGCTTAACGTGGCTTTTGGCACATAATCAAATTACAGGAGCGAGTCCCACCTGTTCGAAGTGGTCAAAATCAAGAGCCCCTATCATGTGTTGTTTGGACGGCCGACGTACGCCAGATTCATGGCCCGCCTATGCTATGTTTATCTCAAACTCAAGATGCCCGGACCTAACGGTCCCATTACAATCAGCAGCGACAGAAAGGTAGCTCTAGAATGTGAAGAAGGAGACGCGGCCTATGCCGAGTCAGCTTGCGCAGCTGAGGAGCTCAAGTTTCACCAATCTAATGTTGACCTGGCAGACAAGACGTCACTTAAGAGACCGACCATCGATTCTGAGCCGCCCCTCAAGTTTAAACCAATGGACGACACCAAGGTTATCGACTTTTCGCCTGGCGACTCCACCAAGCAGTTCACTATTGGGGTGGGTCTCGACCCCAAATAGAGAAGCGCGCTCATCGAATTCATCCATGAGAATCGGGACATCTTTGTATGGAAACCTTCTGACATTCCGGGTGTACCGAGAGAATTCGCTGAGCACCATCTTAATACTAACCCTAAAGTTAAGCCAGTTCGACAGTACCTTCGCAGATTTAATGAGGGGCGTCGTAAGGCGATTGCAGAGGAAGTAGCCCGGCTACTTTCCTCTGGGTTCATCATCGAGGTTTTCCATCCTGAATGGCTAGCTAACCCGGTCCCGGTGCTCAAGAAGAACGGCACTTTCCGCATGTGCATCGACTATACTGACCTCAACAGAGCCTGTCCGAAGGATCCCTTTGGCCTTCCCCGCATTGATCAAATTATTGACTCGACGGCGGATTGTGAACGATTGTGTTTCTTGTACGCTTATTCTGGATACCGTCAGATCAAGATGGCGGTGGCGGATCAGGATAAGACATCCTTCATAACCCCATTCAGAGCTTTCTGTTACGTGTCCATGTCGTTTGGTCTCAAGAGTGCGGGGGCGACTTATCAGCGTTGCATCCAAAATTGCTTGCACAACCAGATAGGTCGTAACGTCCACGCTTATGTGGAAGACATCGTGGTCAGGTCTGACTGAAAAGAGTCGCTCCTCGGAGATCTCAAGGAAACCTTTGACAACCTACGTGTTTACCAGATGAGGCTTAACCCCACCAAGTGCGTCTTTGGTGTCCCTGCCAGGAAGTTATTGGGTTTCTTGGTGTCGGAGGGTGGCATTAAGGCCAACCCGGACAAGATTGAGGCAATTACCTCACTGGGAAAACCGGCCAATGTTAACCAGGTCCAGCGTATGGCGGGTCGAATCGCAGCTCTGGGCCGTTTTATAAGTCGCCTTGGGGAGAAGGCCATCCCTCTCTATCAGTTGCTCAAGAAAACTGATCGTTTCGTCTGGACGGACGAAGCCGATGAAGCTTTTGAAGCCTTGAAGCAGAAATTAGCTAACCCGCCAGTGTTGGCCGCTCCAGCAGACAAGGAACTTATGCTCCTCTACATTGGAGCCAATTCCAAGGCAGTCAGCGTGGGAGTAGTGTTGGAGAACGTCGCATGGGAAACAAAAATTTTCCTACGCGCACGAAGACCTATCATGGTGATGTCCATCTACGAGAGGGGATGAGTGATCTACATACCCTTGTAGATCGTACAGCAGAAGCGTTAGTGAACGCGGTTGATGTAGTGTAACGTCCTCACGTCCCTCGATCCGCCCCGCGAACAATCCCGCGATCAGTCCCACGATCTAGTACCGAACGGACGGCACCTCCGCGTTCAGCACACGTACAGCTCGACGATGATCTCGACCTTCTTGATCGAGCAAGAGAGACGGAGAGGTAGAAGAGTTCTCCGGCAGCGTGACGGCTCTCCGGAGGTTGGTGATGACCTTGTCTCAGCAGGGCTCCGCCCGAGCTCCGCAAAAACGCGATCTAGAGGGAAAACCGTGGAGGTATGTGGTCGGGCTGCCGTGGAAAAGTCGCCTCAAATCAGCCCTAAAACCTCCGTATATATAGGTGGGAGGGAGGGGACCTTGCCTTGGGGCTCAAGGAGCCCCAAGGGGGTCGGCCGAGTCCAAGGAGGAGGACTCTCCCCCCAAACCGAGTTGGACTTGGTTTGGTGGGAGGGAGTCCCCCTTCCTTCCCACCTCCTCCCTTTTTTTTTCTTTCTCTCTTGATTTTCTTCTCCTTGGCGCATAGAGCCTTTTGGGCTGTCCCACCAGCCCACTAAGGGCTGGTGTGTCACCCCCAAGGCCTATGGGCTTCCCCGGGGTGGGTTGCCCCCCCGGTGAACTCCCGGAACCCATTCGTCATTCCCGGTACATTCCCGGTAACTCCGAAAACCTTCCGGTAATCAAATGAGGTCATCCTATATATCAATCTTCGTTTCCGGACCATTCCGGAAACCCTCGTGACGTCCATGATCTCATACGGGACTCCGAACAACATTCGGTAACCAACCATATAACTCAAATACGCATAAAACAACATCGAACCTTAAGTGTGCAGACCCTACGGGTTCGAGAACTATGTAGACATGACCCGAGAGACTCCTCGGTCAATATCCAATAGCGGGACCTGGATGCCCATATTGGATCCTACATATTCTACGAAGATCTTATCGTTTGAACCTCAGTGCCAAGGATTCATATAATCCCTTACGTCATTCCCTTTGTCCTTCGGTATGTTACTTGCCCGAGATTCGATCGTCAGTATCCGTATACCTATTTCAATCTCGTTTACCGGCAAGTCTCTTTACTCGTTCCGTAATACAAGATCCCACAACTTACACTAAGTTACATTGCTTGCAAGGCTTGTGTGTGATGTTGTATTACCGAGTGGGCCCCGAGATACCTCTCCGCCATACGGAGTGACAAATCCCAGTATTGATCCATACTAACTCAACGAACACCTTCGGAGATACCTGTAGAGCATCTTTATAGTCACCCAGTTACGTTGCGACGTTTGATACACACAAAGCATTCCTCCGGTGTCAGTGAGTTATATGATCTCATGGTCATAGGAACAAATACTTGACACGCAGAAAACAGTAGCAACAAAATGACATGATCAACATGCTACGTCTATTAGTTTGGGTCTAGTCCATCACATGATTCTCCTAATGATGTGATCCCGTTATCAAGTGACAACACTTGCCTATGGCCAGGAAACCTTGACCATCTTTGATCAACGAGCTAGTCAACTAGAGGCTTACTAGGGACAGTGTTTTGTCTATGTATTCACACAAGTATTGTGTTTCCAATCAATACAATTATAGCATGGATAATAAACGATTATCATGAACTAAGAAATATAATAATAACTAATTTATTATTGCCTCTAGGGCATATTTCCAACAGTCTCCCACTTGCACTAGAGTCAATAATCTAGTTCACATCACTATGTGATTCCAACGAATCCAACAACCATATAGTTATGGGGTCTGATCACGTCTTGCTCGTGAGAGAGGTTTTAGTCAACGGTTCTGAAACTTTCAGATCCGTGCATTCTTTACAAATCTTTATGTCATCTTATAGATGCTGCTACTACGTGCTATTCGGAAATGCTCCAAATATCTACTCTACTATACGAATCCGTTTCACAACTCATAGTTATTCGGCTTAGTGTCAAAGCTTGCATCGACGTAACCCTTTACGACGAACTCTTTAACCACCTCCATAATCGAGAAAAAATTCCTTAGTCTATTTAGTTACTAAGGATAAATTTCGACCACTGCTAGTGATTCAATCATGGATCACTCTCTGTACCTCTCAACATACTTTGAGTTAAGGCACACATCAGGTGCGGTACACAGCATGGCATACTTTAGTTTCTACGGCTAAGGCATAGAAGACGACCTTCGTCTATTCTCTTTATTCTGCCGGGGTCGGGTTTTGAGTCTTACTCAAATTCACACCTTACAACGCAACCAAGAACTCCTTCTTTACTGATCTATTTTGAACTCCTTCAAAAACTTGTCAAGGCATGCATCTTGTTGAAACTTCTATTAAGCGCTTTCGATCTATCTCCATAGATCTTTGATGCTCAACGTTCAAGTAGCGCAATCTAGGTATTCCTTTGAAAAACTCCTTTCAAACAACCTTGTATGCTTTACAGAAATTCTACATTACTACTGATCCACAATATGTCAACCACATATACTTATCAGAAATTCTATAGTGCTCCCACTCACTTCTTTGGAAATACAAGTTTCTCATAAACCTTGTACAAACCCAAAATCTTTGATCATCTCATCAAAGTATATATATTCCAACTCCGAGATGCTTGCACCAGTTCATTGAAGGATCGCTGGAGCTTGCATACTTGCTAGTATCTTTAGGATTGACAAAACCTTCTGGTTGTATCACATACAATGTTTGCTCAAGGAAACCGTCGAGGAAACAATGTTTTGACATCCTACATGCAATATTTCATAAATAATGCATCAACAACTAACATAATTCTAACAGACCTTTAGCATCGCTACGAGTGAGAAAGTCTCATCATAGTCAACTATTTGATCTTGTCGAAAACATCTTTGCAACAAGTCGAGCTTTTCTTAATAGTGACTTATCACCATCATCGTCTGTCTTCCTTTAAAGATCCGTCTTTACTCAATAGTCTTATGACCATCAAGTAGTTCTTTCAAAGTCTACACTTTGTTTTCATACATGGATCCTCTCTCGGATTTCATGGCTTCCAGCCATTTGTCGGAATCTGGGCCCACCATCGCTTTCTCCATAACTCGTAGGTTCACTGTTGCTCAAACAACATGACCTCCAAGACAGGGTTACCGTACTACTCTGCAGCAGTACGCGACCTTGTCGACCTACGAGGCTTGTAGTAACTTGATCCGATGCTTGATGATCACCATCATCAGCTTTCCACTTCAATTGGTGTAGGTGCCACAGGAACAACTTCCTGCGCCCTGGTACACAACGGTTGAAGTGATGGTTCAATAACCTCATCAAGTTCTACCACTCTCCCACTCAATTCTTTCGAGAGAAACCATTCCTCGACAAAGGATCCGTTTCTAGAAACAAACACTTTGCTTTCGGATCTGAGATAGGAGATGTACCCAACTGTTTTGGATATCCTATGAAGATGCATTTATCCGCTTTAGGTTCGAGCTTATCAGACTGAAACTTTTTCACATAAGTGTCGAAACCCCAAACTTTCAAGAAAGGACAGTTTAGATTTCTCTAAACCTCGGTCTATACTGTGTCATCTCAACGGAAATACGCGGTGCCCTATTTAAAGTGAGTGCGGTTGTCTCTAATGCATAACCCATAAACGATAGTGGCAATTCGATAAGAGACATCATAGTATGCACCATACCAAATAGTGCGCGGCTATGACGTTCAGACACATCATCACACTATGATGTTCCAGGTGGCATGAACTGCGAATCAATTTCCACATTGTCTTAACTGTGTACCAAAACTCGTAACTCAGATATTCATTTCCATGATCATATCGTAGACAGTTTATCCTCTTGTTACGACGAACTTCACTCTGAAACGGATTTGAACTTTTCAACATTTCAGACTTGTGATTCATTAAGTAAATACTCCTGTATCTACTCAAATCGTCAGTGAAGTAAGAACATAATGATATCCACTGCGTGCCTCAGCACCCATTGGACTGGATACATCAAAATGTATCACTTCCAACAAGTTACTATCTTATTTCATCTCAATGAAAACAAGGCCTTGCTCATGTGGTATGATTTGCATGTCACTAGTGATTCGAAATCAGGTGAGTACAAAGATCCATCAGCATGGAGCCTCTTCATGCAATTTATACTAACATGACTCAAGCGGCAGTGCCACAAGTAAGTGGTACTATCATCATCAACTCGTATGTTTTGGCACCAATATCATGAACATGTGTAACACTACGATCGAGATTCAATAAACCATTAAAGGTGATTATTCAAGAAAACAGAGTAACCATTATTCTCTTTAAATGAATAATCGTATTGCAATAAACACGATCCAATCATGTTCATGCTTAACGCAAGCACCAAATAACAATTATTTAGGTTTAACACCAATCCCGATGGTAGAGGGAGCGTGCGACGTTTGATCAGATCAACCTTGGAAACACTTCCAACACGTATCGTCACCTCGCCTTTAGCTAGTCTCCTTTTATGCCGTAGCTTTCATTTCGTGTTACTAATCACTTAGCAACCGAACCGGTATCCAATACCCTCATGCTACTAGGAGTACTAGTAAAGTACACATCAACATTATGTATATCAAATATATTTCTCTCGACTTTTGCCAGCCTTCTTATCTACCAAGCATCTAGAGTTGCTCCGCCTCAGTGACTGTTCTCCTCATTACAGAAGCACTTAGTCTCGGGTTTGGGTTTAGTCTTGGGTCTCTTCATTAGCGCAACAACTGTTTTACCGTTTCACGAAGTATCCCTTCTAGCCCTCGCCTTTCTTGAAACTTAGTGGTTTTACTAACCATCAACTATTGATGCTCCTTTTTGATTTCTACTTTCGCAGTGTCAGAACATCACGAATCGCTCAAGGATCATTGTATCTATCCTTGATATGTTATAGTTCATCACGAAGCTCTCACAGCTTGGTGGCAGTGACTTTGGAGAACCATCACTATCTCATCTGGAATATTAACTCCCACTTGATTCAAGTGATTGTTGTACTCAGACAATCTGAGCACACGCTCAATGATTGAGCTTTTCTCCTTTACTTTGTGGACAAAGAATCTTGTCGGAGGTCTCATACCTCTCAACAAGGGCACGAGCATGAAATCACAATTTCATCTCTTTAGAACATCACTTATGTTCCGTGACGTTTTACAACGTTTTCGGCGCCTTGCTTCTAAGCCATTAAGTATTTTGCACTGAACTATCGTGTAGTCATCAGAAACGTGTATGTCGGATGTTCATAGCATCCACAGACGACGCTCGAGGTGCAGCACACCGAGTGGTGCATTAAGGACATAAGCCTTTTGTGCAGCAACGAGGACAATCCTCGGTTTTACAGACTCATTTTGCAAAGTTTGCTACTATCAACTTTCAACTAAATTTTCTCTAGGAACATATAAAACAGTAGAGCTATAGCGCAAGCTACATCGTAATTCGCAAAGACCATTAGACTATGTTCATGACAATTAGTTCAATTAATCATATTACTTAAGAACTCCCACTCAAAAAGTACATCTCTCTAGTCATTTGAGTGGTACATGATCCAAATCCACTATCTCAAGTCCGATCATCATGTGAGTCGAGAATAGTTTCAGTGGTAAGCATCTCTATGCTAATCATATCAACTATACGATTCATGCTCGAACTTTCAGTCTCATGTGTTCCGAGGCCATGTCTGCACATGCTAGGCTCGTCAAGCTTAACCCGAGTGTTCCGCGTGCGCAACTGTTTTGCACCTGTTGTATGTGAACGTTGAGTCTATCACACCCGATCATCACGTGGTGTCTCGAAACGACGAACTGTAGCAACGGTGCACAGTCGGGGAGAACACAATTTCGTCTTGAAATTTAAGTGAGAGATCACCTCATAATGCTACCGTCGTCCTAAGCAAAATAAGGTGCATAAAAGGATTAACATCACATGCAATTCATAAGTGACATGATATGGTCATCATCACGTGCTTCTTGATCTCCATCACCAAAGCACCGGCACGATCTTCTTGTCACCGGCGCCACACCATGATCATCCATCAACGTGTTTCCATCGGGGTTGTCGTGCTACTCATGCTATTACTACTAAAGCTACATCCTAGCAAAATAGTAAACGCATCTGCAAGCACAAACGTTAGTATAAAGACAACCCTATGGCTCTTGCCGGTTGCCGTACCATCGACGTGCAAGTCGATATTTCTATTACAACATGATCATCTCATACATCCAGTATATCACATCACATCGTTGGCCATATCACATCACAATCATACCCTGCAAAAACAAGTTAGACGTCCTCTAATTTTGTTGTTGCATGTTTTACGTGGTGACCATGGGTATCTAGTAGGATCGCATCTTACTTACGCAAACACCACAACGGAGATATATGAGTTGCTATTTAACCTCATCCAAGGACCTCCTCAGTCAAATCCGATTCAACTAAAGTTGGAGAAACCGACACTTGCCAGTCATCTTTGAGCAAAGGGGCTTACTCGTAACGATGAAACCAGTCTCTCGTAAGCGTACGAGTAATGTCGGTCCAAGCCGCTTCAATCCAACAATACCGCGGAATCAAGAAAAGACTAAGGAGGGCAGCAAAACGCACATCACCGCCCACAAAAAATTTTGTGTTCTACTCGAGAAGACATCTACGCATGAACCTAGCTCATGATGCCACTGTTGGAGAACGTCGCATGGGAAACAAAAATTTTCCTACGCGCACGAAGACCTATCATGGTGATGTCCATCTACGAGAGGGGATGAGTGATCTACGTACCCTTGTAGATCGTACAGCAGAAGCGTTAGTGAACGTGGTTGATGCAGTGGAACGTCCTCACGTCCCTCGATCCGCCCCGCGAACAATCCCGCGATCAGTCCCATGATCTAGTACCGAACGGACGGCACCTCCGCGTTCAGCACACGTACAGCTCGACGATGATCTCGGCCTTCTTGATCCAGCAAGAGAGACGGAGAGGTAGAAGAGTTCTCCGGCAGCGTGACGGTGCTCCGGAGGTTGGTGATGACCTTGTCTCAGCAGGGCTCCGCCCGAGCTCCGCAGAAACGCGATCTAGAGGGAAAACCGTGGAGGTATGTGGTCGGGCTGCCGTGGAAAAGTCGTCTCAAATCAGCCCTAAAACCTCCGTATATATAGGTGGGAGGGAGGGGACCTTGCCGGGGTCGGCCGAGTCCAAGGAGGAGGACTCTCCCCCCCCCAACCCGAGTTGGACTTGGTTTGGTGGGAGGGAGTCCCCCTTCCTTCCCACCTCCTCCCTTTTTTTTCTTTCTCTCTCGATTTTCTTCTCCTTGGCGCATAGAGCCTTTTGGGCTGTCCCACCAGCCCACTAAGGGCTGGTGTGTCACCCCCAAGGCCTATGGGTTTCCCCGGGGTGGGTTGACCCCCGGTGAACTCCCGGAACCCATTCGTCATTCCCGGTACATTCCCGGTAACTCCGAAAACCTTCCGGTAATCAAGTGAGGTCATCCTATATATCAATCTTCGTTTCCGGACCATTCCGGAAACCCTCGTGACGTCCGTGATCTCATCCGGGACTCCGAACAACATTCGGTAACCAACCATATAACTCAAATACGCATAAAACAACGTCGAACCTTAAGTGTCAGACCCTGCGGGTTCGAGAACTATGTAGACATGACCCGAGAGACTCCTCGGTCAATATCCAATAGCGGGACCTGGATGCCCATATTGGATCCTACATATTCTACGAAGATCTTATCGTTTGAACCTCAGTGCCAAGGATTCATGTAATCCCGTACGTCATTCCCTTTGTCCTTCGGTATGTTATTTGCCCGAGATTCCATCGTCAATATCCGTATACCTATTTCAATCTCATTTACCGGCAAGTCTCTTTACTCGTTCCGTAATACAAGATCCCGCAACTTACACTAAGTTATATTGCTTGCAAGGCTTGTGTGTGATGTTGTATTACCGAGTGGGCCCCGAGATACCTCTCCGTCATACGGAGTGACAAATCCCAGTATTGATCCATACTAACTCAATGAACACCTTCGGAGATACCTGTAGAGCATCTTTATAGTCACCCAGTTACGTTGCGACGTTTGATACACACAAAGCCTTCCTCCGGTGTCCGTGAGTTATATGATCTCATGGTCATAGGAACAAATACTTGACACGCAGAAAACAGTAGCAACAAAATGACACGATCAACATGCTACGTCTATTAGTTTGGGTCTAGTCCATCACATGATTCTCCTAATGATGTGATCCCGTTATCAAGTGACAACACTTGCCTATGGCTAGGAAACCTTGACCATCTTTGATCAACGAGCTAGTCAACTAGAGGCTTACTAGTGACACTGTTTTGTCTATGTATTCACACAAGTATTGTGTTTCCAATCAATACAATTATAGCATGGATAATAAACGGTTATCATGAACTAAGAAATATAATAATAACTAATTTATTATTGCCTCTAGGGCATATTTCCAACAAGTAGTTGTCGAGCGGAAGGAAGAAGGAAAGGAGTATCCGGTCCAGCGACCGGTGTATTTCATCAGCGAGGTCCTCACCCTCTCCAAGCAACGTTACCCACATTGGTAGAAGCTGGTTTTTGGAGTGTTTATGGCGAGTCGAAAGCTGAAGCACTACTTCCAGGAACACCCGATCACGGTCGTCAGCTCCGCCCCCCTCGGCGACATTATACAAAATCGAGAGGCCACTGGATGGATTGCTAAGTGGGCCATCGAGCTTGGATCCCATCACATGCGACATACGCCTCGACGGCTATCAAATCTCAAGCACTCGTGGACTTCATCAATGATTGAACCGAGTTCAAATCCCGGAGGAGAGACCCGATCTCACTTATTGGACCATCTATTTTGATGGGTCCAGGCAATTGGAAGGCTCGGGGGCTGGTGTTGTGATAACTGCGCCTCAAGGTAACAAGTTTTGTTATGTACTCCGGCTCATGTTTCCATGTACCAACAATGCAGCGGAATACGAAGCCTTGCTGCATGGTTTGCGACTCGCCAAAGAGATGAATCTCACGCGAGTCCGGTGTCTGGGCGATTCAAATCTGGTGGCACAGCAGGTCTCTAGTACCTGGGATTCACGAGACCCTCTGATGGCGGATTACAGACGAGCTGTGTCAGATGTAGCGGGTCACTTCAATGGTTATCAAGTGGATCGCATCGACCGGCAGCTTAACGAAGCAGCGGACGCTCTTTCCCGCCTCGGTTCACAACGTAAGCTAGTTCCTCCCAATGTCTTTTTGGATCTATTGCATAACCCCTTGGTGAAACTGCCTTCAAAGGAAGATTTAGCTATACCGGACCCCGAGTCTCAGCTCCTGGCGGCTCTCCATGCTACTCTAGACTGGATAATTCCTTACATGGCATATCTCACCAGAGGCGAGTTACCAGCTAACGAGTTACTAGCTAGCCAGATCGTCCGATGGTGTAAATCAATGGTCATACACAATGGCGAGTTACACAAATGAAGCACCTCGGGGTACTTCAAAGATGCTTCTCTCCTGAAGAAGGATGTATGATCCTCAATGAGATTCACGCAGGCGATTGTGGTCATCATGCCAGGTCTCGATCCTTGTCTCTAAGGCCTTCAGACATGGGTTCTATTGGCTGACGGCTCACGCAGACGTAGAGGAGATCGTTAGCCGATGTGATGGCTGCCAAAAATTTGGACGCCACATGCATGTGCCGGCTCAGGAATTGCGGATGATACCTATCACTTGGCCGTTTGCAGTCTAGGGGCTTGATATGGTTGGCCCTTTCAAGATGTCTTCCACCAAAAAGACTCACCTATTGGTGGCGGTTGACAAATTTACCAAGTGGGTGGAGGCGGAACCTGTTAGCAGCTGTGATGCAGATATGACCGTCAAATTCTTGAAGAAACTATTTTTCAGATTTGGATATCCTCATAGTATCATTACTGACAATGATACCAATCTATCCAAAGGCGCAATGCAAGAGTTTTGTTCACGAGAGCATATCCGACTTGATGTTTGCGCGGTTGCACATCCCTAGTCTAATGGGCAGGCGGAGAGGGCGAATCAGGAAATATCGCGAGGGATTAACCCTCAGCTCATGGTGCCTTTGGAACGTACTCTCGGATGATGGGTGGAGGAGTTACCGTCAGTACTATGGAGTATCAGGACAACTCCAAATCGCTCCATGGGTTTTACTCCCTTCTTTCTTGTCTATGGAGCAGAAGCGGTGTTACCAAGTGACATCAAACACGATTCCCCACGAGTCTCCGCCTACGTGGAACAGGACAACGAGCTGGCGCGACAGGACTCATTGGACGCCTTGGAGGAGGAATGAGACTTAGCCGCATCACGATCAGCGAGTTACCAACAAGACTTGTGATGTTACCACATTCGCCGGGTCAAGAGCCGGACTTTCCAAGAAGGCGACTTGGTGCTCCGTTTGATTCAATATCATACTGGTATGCAAAAGCTATCACCTCCGTGGGAAGGACCATTTGTCATCAGCAAGGCTCTCCGGAACGGCTCGTACTACTTGGTGGATCTTCACCCAGATCGGACAACTACACAGGTTGAGACAACTCACCCCTGGAACATAGTCCATCTGCGGCCTTACTACACTTAGAGACATGAGCTCCCCCTTTTTTTATTTACCAGTTTTCAGAAAATTGTAGTCCATGAATTATGAAAGCAATAAAGACGGCACCCACGAATTTCGGGATCCCTTGCCGTTTCAGCTTTTGAAAGCATGAGTCTTTATTGTTCTATAAGTCGCCCAAACATGGACGCTATCAAAGTCAAAGAGCGTAAGTCACCATGTTGCGCTTACTTCAAAATTGGGCTTTGATAAAGCGAAAGAGGACCAACATTGCCACGTTGCACGGTTCAAACATAGGCGCCTTATGTGGTTTTGAGAATTAAGCCGGCTTACTTGGGGGCTACTAGTCCCCATGTCATTTCGCAGTAAGAGCGTATACGCTTCTGTGATCCTATGTGTGGTTTCTTCCTGAATCATAGGTCACTTGGGGGCTTCCACTCTTTGAGTTCAGCCTAAATACCCTCTTGGCAAGCGAAAAATTACTGCATTACAAATGGTTATACTGGACTATGTGTTGAACAAGTCGCCACATGGACCTATGTACTCAGGGCGAGTCAATCCGTTATTAGGACCCTGAACTCGCCTTGATTAAAACATAAAAGGTACCGGCCAGAGTCACACATGGGAAATAGAGAAACCATTGGTTCATTGAACCTGCTTCACGGAAGCTTGACTCGCGCCTCATTAGCCGGTCTAAAAATAACAAAGCTTTTTGCAAAAAGCTTTCTAACGGTAACACTAGACTTTTGCAAACTCGTCTTATCCTATCGTGACTCACTGAGTTGATAAAATTTTCTTGATGGAATGACCACAAGGTTCCATAATATATTTGAGTCGGCTTTTGATTACAACTCGCCCCAACTCATTTTTTAACCATTATGTGCCATAACCCGGGGGCTGATCTATTTTTTGCGATAACCCGGGGGCTGATCTATTTTTTGCCATAACCCGAGGGCTGATCTATTTTTCGACATAGCCCGGGGGCTGATCTATTTTTTTGACATATCCACGGGGCTGGTCTATGCTTTGCCATGCACTCACTGAGTCGGCTAATATTTTTCCTTATACATAAGGTAAAAATTTGCTTGTCAACTTATGATACTCCCTTGTTCATCAAACTTGCATGCGAGTCATGCATATATTCAATGAATAAAAGTGGTTTCATCACAAGGTAGTACTGGCTGATTGTTTTTCCACAAACACTAACTATTACATGGCTCGTGTGGCCAAAATGAGTGTCATCCCCCAGTGAAGAAAGGATCCATGGACGAACTAGGCCGCCGCCGAGTCACCTTGCCTTGAGCTCTCCCCGCCTTCGATTCGTAAGTCGCCTAGTTTCCAATTACACTTGGACAAGGCAAAGAACTCGTCTTGATCATCAAGGAAGAGAGATAGGTCCATGTCAAGGTCAAAAGGATTCTTGGGTCGGCGAGGAACCAAGCTAGCTGTTTCATATGAGGGAGGCGTCACCTTCTTTTTCTTCTCATCATAGGCGGCTTGGTATTTACTCAAATCCAAGCTGGCTGCCAGTTGAGTCGACGCATAGCGAGATTCTATGATAACTCAGTGATAGTCCACCTCAGTGAATTCTGACCCATCATCCTTCGGCTCGGGGTAGCCGGTGGCTATTTCTTCTTGTTTGAGCTCCGGGACATAGGCTAAGCACCGGCTCATGGTGTTCAGGACTCCCTTCCGGGCGGCTGACCTTTTCAGTTCCTCTATCTGAGGAGGCAAGGTGGACAGGAAGCCGAGCATGTGCTTGATGGTTCTGATTGGCTCCTTGCTGCCCATCACCGCTTTAATTGTCATCACGCCCCCGGTGTATAGCTGCTCAGCGAAGGTATATATAGGTTGTAACTTCAGCAGGCAGTCGTCTGGAAGATTGGCAGCTCGTGCACCTGCAAAGGGCACATCAGTATTTGCCAATTTTTTATACCAGATTAATTATTCAAAAGTCAAGGGTTAACGCTTACCAAACATAGTGATGGTCATGTTGGAGACATGTTTCTTTAAGCCGGAAAGCTCCTGCTAGGAAGTTTCCAATTTTTCCTCAACCTCCTCGGCACGCTTAAGAATGGAGGCTTGGTCAGCTTTGGCTTTCTTCTCAAGTTTTTTCTGGTCAGCCTTCATCTTCTCCAGCTCAGCCTGAATTAAGCGGTATTTCCTCTCCAACTCAGAGTGTGCATCTTGTTGGTCAGCCAGATTGTTTCTTAAGTCGGCTAAAGCTGACTCAGTCTGGGTCACAGATTCCTGCACATCAAATTTGGGGAGACAAGTTTCAGCATTACTGCAAGCAATACTCCTGATACTTGTGGGCTAATGTATGATTTTCTTCAAAATCATACCATATTTAAGACTCGGCTCATCTTTATAAAGATGACCCGTCCCTTGGGGGCTACAGGTTGCAGATTTTTATTTCATTCAAGACCCAGCTCATCTTTCTAAAAGATGACCCGACCCTTGGGGGCTACAGGTTGAAGATTTTTATTTCATTCAAGACCCGGCTCATCTTTCTAAAAGATGACCCGGCCCTTCAGGGCTACAAGTTGATTATTTTTTATTTAATTCAAGACCCGGCTCATCTTTCTAAAGATGACCCGACCCTTGGGGGCTAGAGGTTGCAGATTTTTTATTTCATTCAAGACCCGGCTCATCTTTCTAAAGATGACCCGGCCCTTGGGGGCTACAGGTTGAAGATTTTTATTTAATTCTAGACCCGGCTCATCTTTCTAAAGATGACCCGACCCTTGGGGGCTACAGGTTGAAGATTTTATTATATTGAAAGACCCGGATCATCTTTTAAAAGATGAGCCGTCCCTTGGAAGGCTAATGGGTGTAGGAAGACGTACCTCATGCCTAACCCTCATAAGATGAATCAAGCTCTTGTTCATCTCACGATCCCTCTCCAAATGACTTGCGAAGCCAGAACAAAGCTGGTCGAATTCCATCTTCTCATACTGAGGGATCTCGAATTTCTTGTGTCTTGACCAGGAGAAGGGAGAGATTCCTTGGAGGTATGCTTGGAAAGCACTGCAACCGGAGGAGTGGAATAGCCAGTACCGGTGACGACGACGTCGTCTGGATCGTCAGTCGCCTTGAGAGGGCTTGGCGTGTTAACCTTATTAGCGGTTTCCTTCAAGATTACGGGCGAGTCATCCCGAGCTTCGGGAATATCGTCCGCAGTAATATCATGAGCCACCGCTTACTCTTCATCAATCTTAGGGACACAGGTGCTTGTGCCTAAGGCGTTAGATGTTTTGGGAGGAGAAGATAGGTCGCCGGTTTTCCTTCTCTTCGCTTGTGCTCTGAGACAAAGGCACCAAGATTAAAAGCACATATCGTTGTTTAGAAGAAATTAATATTAACAAAGAGACTAACCCTTGTACACGAATCATCGGCGGGAGAGCTGATATTGCTGAGTCGCCAGATGTA
Organism: Hordeum vulgare subsp. vulgare; assembly: GCF_904849725.1. Classification (NCBI taxonomy): domain Eukaryota; kingdom Viridiplantae; phylum Streptophyta; class Magnoliopsida; order Poales; family Poaceae; genus Hordeum; species Hordeum vulgare. The sequence continues at coordinate 55,764,604 of NC_058521.1, read as the reverse complement.
GGGGAGAAGTCTGATAGAACAAAGGCTTGGAGTTAAAAGAAGCGGCGAGTCACATTTTATACAATAAAGGGTATGATAAAACAAAAGTATACCTCGCTGGTGCGTTTCCGACCGGTTGTCCTCTCAGGCAGTCCGGTGATTAAGTCGCCAGAGCGGCTACAGGTCTTGCGCTTGGGGGTATATCTTGCTTTCTTCAAAAGGAAATCAGGGTCCATATAAGCATATGGGTGAGACATGGGCACTTTTCCACAGATCCGCCTGGCTGTTCTAGGAGAAGGAGAAGGTGAGTCGGAAGAAATGGAAATTACCTCGATCGTATCATCTTGGATCTCATTGTCATCGCCCTACACATAAAGACGCATGGTATAAAAATAAGTCGGAATACATAGATAGTGAGTGAGGGGGAAGCCTTACCTCTGAATGCGCTTCGTCAACTTGTGACTCGCCAACAAAAGATGAATCTTTGGTGGTGGCTTTACTTTTGCTTTCCTTCTTCTTCTTCTTTGCTGGCAGCTTGGTGGTCTTTTGGGCAGTTACTTTGGGGCCACTTCACCAAAATGGACCATGTTTCTGGTAAATAGAAGTGAATTTCAAACCAAGAGCATTGATAAGTACAGAGAAATGAAAGGCGGCTTGGAATCTTACTAGCGGCACCAGGTTGGCCCGGCAGAAGGCCTTGAGCCCAATATTGGCACATTCTTCCAAGGTCTCACCGGTTTGTTTCTTGATAATTCCGACAATTTCACTCTCCGAGAGACTTTTGCGATTGAAGCACTGCAGATGGTCAACCGTACCATCATATTCATACATCATCCCGTCTCGGCGACTCAAGGGAAGGATGTTTCATTCTATCCAGCAGCGGAATAGATCGATCGCGATGAGCCCGTTGTTGGTCTGAGACTTTAACTCGGAGAAAATGGGGATAAACTGTGACTCTTCTTCTTCTGTGAGCTTCTCGGGCAGTTTGAAGTCCATGGGCAGGCGATCTGCTCTGAAGCCCGGAAGAGGGTTTTCGCCAGGTGGAGAGGTGTCCCGGCAATAAAACCATGACTCGGCCCAGCCCTTGGGATGGCTGGGCAGAAGAACTGTTGGAAATCCACGCTCGCGGCATCTTTGAATGTTGACTCCTCCGAGCTCGTGGTTGGGACCGTTGGGAAACTCGGTCTGGCGATTCAAATGGAAGAAGTTCCAAAATAAAGGAACTATGGGCTCTCTCTGCAAGTATACCTGACAAAAGACCTGGAACTGACTTAGGTTGCTGATGGAATTGGGTCCCAGATCTTGAGGTTGAACATTAAGGAAATGCAGGACGTCCCGGAAAAACTTTGACCCGAGTGGTTTAAAACCGCGCTCAAGGTAATCGGTAAAGATGACTACTTCTCCTGCATCAGGGTTGGGAGTCAACTCACCCGGGGCGGTTCTCCAACCAATTGTTTCTTATTGTCAAGAAGACCCGCCTTAAGAAACTTTTCGAGAGTGGCATCATCGATTTTTGTCGGTAACTAGTCGCACTTCGTAATGGCCATGACTACAAAAGAGAGGGGAACGAGGCGATTCAGTAACAACTAGAAAGTATTCTAATTTGCCGGCATGGGTTTACAGTATGTATATAGAAAGGATTTGGAGACTCGCCAAATGGGTGACATACATCATAACCCGCTATTCGGGCGATTCATGGAGGTATTTCTGAAGTATTGTAACTCGCCCTTCAAATTGGAAAGAGAAGGGTCATAGCTATGGTGATAAATTTAAGTCGCTATGGAAGCTGGACCTAAACGGTGACTCTCAGAGGTGCTTTTTTCCTTAGGGATATTCTCGACAGACGAGCAAACATGTTTCTCAAAACAGGTAGTAAAGTATGGATCTACGAGTGGATCAAAATAAAGGAATATTGCTCGAAAGAATGAAGGAAATCTATGAGCGTAAGGCAACGACAGCGTTGGATCTACGGCATGAAGACTTAAGATAGCAAAAAGACGCTATAAAGTGGCCGAAGTCTGCTACAACTTAAAATCTATTGCAAAAATATGAAATGGATCTAAGGGAGCTAATGGCGCTCATCGCATCGCGGAAGCTGGCTCGCAGGAATTAAAGGTCATGGTGTTCTCGGCCTAACCCTAAATGGGGGGGAATATGTGTACCTGGGAAAAGGAGATCGGTGCCGGGGACAAACGCGCAGTACTTCGTGCTTCTTGGCACCCGGAAGACCATGGTCGATGGAGGAGATCCAGGAGCCGGTGACGACGCCGGGGCGGTGGTGCTCGAAGAGGAAGAGCGTGAGGAAGACGAGGAAGAGATGGAGGTAAGTGACGGGGTTTCCTCCCCCATTTCTCCTCTTGTTATTTAAAGGCGAGGAACGGAAATTGAGGCTGTCAAGGCGGAGATCGAGGCGACACGTCAGAGACTGTGATGATGGCGCCTAGATTTTCCGGATAAGTGATTATGAGCAAAATATCCGTTGATGGTTGCAGTGCTAAAAAGCCCTGGAATTAAGGGGATGAGGTGATGTCATCCAAGCCTAAACGGCGACTCAGATCAAATTACAACGGGTGGCGACTTATCGTTCGTCGAAGGATAGAAATGGTGAGAGTCGCCCCAAATTTGTGGAGGTTTATTGACATGAATGAATTCAGGACAATCTGGGCCTAATGTTGGGGATATTACCTGTGGGGAACCCGCCCTAAGTGGCCTGGGTCACCAAAGGGGCGACTTACCATTTACCGCGCATCTCGTGGCCCAGAAGCTGGATGGTGGTTCAAGAGATCGTGCGGATGATGGATTACCAAGAGAGTTCCTGATCGTGGAGGACACGGCGACTTAGAGATAAGGAAAGCTACAAAGAGTAGCATGGCAGGACTTTGTATACCCCAGGGCCTCGACCTGTATATAAAGGCGAGTCCGAGGGAGAGGTCAGGCGAGATAGAGAGAATCGAGATCTAGGTCAGGCGAGTTACGCCCTCCTTGTAATCGAAACCACCATCAATACACACAAAGCACGACGTAGGCTTTTACCTCCTCATGAGGGGCTGAACCTGGGTAAATCTGAGTCTTGCTTTCGCTCACCCCCTTCGAGTCGCCACCAAGGTGTGATGGCTCCATCTCTAAGTCCTTTCACGAGGACATCTGCCGTGACAAAACCACGACATGTTAGCTACTTCATCCTTTCATCTCTCACTGCTAGTTTAGTTCAGTTCAAATGCTCTAGAAGTAGAGTGGTTTGTGGGTTTTAGTGTAGTAGTGTATGTGGGAGTTCTTTTAATTTAGATGCAAAATTTGAGGTCAAATTAACTTTTTAGAGTCTTCACATGTGTAGGGTGTCGTGATGTGCCCGTCCTCACTATCATAGATCGCCCGCGCCGATCTCGTCGCCGGCACCACCGTGGTGAGCCTCTTGTTCTTATCTTCTTCTTAAAAGAAAAAATTCTTACTTGTATGATTTAAATAGATACTTGTATAAATTAATTACTTTTATTATTTTTTGTTATTATATAGTGCAATGGTTTTGGTATCCGTCCATGTTGGCCCTCGTCCGGCCTATTATTCGGACGTGGTATATTTTCTTTTATAACTATTTGTTTCATCTGGTATTTATGAAAATTATGCCGACCAACGTGACATGGATGTTTTTATCTAGGATGTATGTGAACCGAAAATTCCAACCGACACTCTTGTTGAGAGGTTAAATTTAGTTGAAAAAGAATACAATTACTTGAATAAAAAACTGAAAATAATTGAGGAGAAGAATATGGAACTGGAGTTGCATGTTGCCGATGTCGTCGATGATCACAAGATCAATATGGATGCAATGCGGTTGAAGATGGATGCAATGCGCTTGAATATTTGGAATATTAGGAAATATGCCATTGATAAAGAGGCTTGGTATCATTATGTTGTTGGGTCAATTTTTACCTTAGTTGCGATTTTGATCACAGTTGTTTTTGCATTTAAATGTTTTACATAGTTGTTTGTTGTTTTATGAGAAATATATATGAACTTTATGTATTTCTTTTTGCAGTAATAAGATTTGATCACTACTGTACTTTGGTTTTAATGTTATGATGAACTTGTATTAATTTGGTCATTTCTCTATTCATGATGTTCTTCAATGGTTTTTGATATACTTATTTTCATAATACAGATGAACCGTCATTGGATATACGGTGACCGACGCACTTCGGAGTACATTACGGGCCTCCATAATTTGCTCGGTGTGGCCGAGGCAACCAAGCAAAATGGTTTTATGTACTGTCCATGTGTTAATTGTGAGAAGGGTTTCGTGTCCCACTATTATGTTTGGACCAAGCACGGAGAAAGAGAGATTATGATGGAAGAAAATGAAGAAGAAGAGGATGATGACAACTATCCGGATCCTATGTTCCTTGAATATGGTGATAATGCAATGAGGGAAGCTTTAGATCAAGAGGCACCACATGATGTACCCGATGATGATATTCGTCGGGTCATTGTCGATGCACATAGAGAATGTTAAAGTGAAGGGGGGAAGTTGAAGTTCGAGCGCATGTTAGAGGATCACAAAAAAAGGGTTGAACCGAAATTGCGAAGATGACAACACAAATCTGAGTACGACCCTCAAATTGTTGCGATGGAAGGCAGATAATGGTTTATCTGACAAGGGATTTGGGAAGCGACTGAAAATAATGAAGAGAAAGCTTCCAAAGGATAACGAATTGCCTGAGAGTACGTACGAAGCAAAGAAGGTTCTTTGCCCTCTAGGATTGGAGGTGTAGAAGATACATGCATGCCCTAATGACTGCATCCTCTACTGCTGTGAGTACGAGTATTTGAACGCATACTCGGTATGCGGTGCATTGCGGTATAAGATCTGAGCAGATGACCGTGGTGATGTTGAGGGCAAGCGCCCCAGGAAGAGGGTTCCTGGAAAGGTGACGTGGTATGCTCCCATAATACCACGATTGAAACGTCTGTTCAGAAACAAAGAGCATGTTGACTGGCACTCTCTGGCAATAGCTAGACGAATGTTGATTCTGTGACAACAAACCTTCCCCTGCAACGGCACCGCAAGAATGCTGCTAGCACTCCCGGCAACAAAACTAGAAGAATGTTGTTGATGGCCCACCAGCGCGTGGGTTCGCAACAGTTTTCGAGGGTAGAGTATTCGACCCAAATTTGTTGTTTCGCCAAACAAGAGATGAGAGAATACTCTCGAGTATTAGCAGCTGAATGTGTCAGATTCAACCACACCTGAAAGATTAGTATCTGCAAGCAAAGTAGTAACAGCAAAGTAGCGAGTAACGACAGTGGCAAGGAACAGCAGTAGTGACAGCAGTAGCAAGTTGCAACACTAACAAGCGACAGTAGCAAGCGACAGTAGTAGCAATAGTAGCAGCAGAGCAAGACAAGTAACAGCAGAAGTAGGACAAACTCGTAGGCAATGGGTCGGTGATTTGTTTGGATGGTATTCATCATACAACCGTTATAACACAGAGAGATATGTGACTAGCTCCCGTTCGTCAATGTGATGTAGGCATGCATTATGTGTGTCGTCATACGTGCTTAGGGAAAAGAACTTGCATGACATCTATTGTCCATCCCACCCGTGGCAGCGGGGTCCAAAAGGAAACTACGGGATATTAAGGTTCTCATTTTAATAAAGAACCGAACCAACGCATTAGCACTTGGTGAACACATGAACTCCTCAAACTATGGTCATCACCGAGAGTGGTTCCGGTTATTGTCACTCCGGGGTTGCCGGATCAGAACACAAAGTAGGTAACTACAACTTGCAAGATCAGATCTAAAACACACATATATTGGTGACAACATAATAATTTCTGATCTGAAATCATGGCACTCGGGCCCTAGTGACAAGCATTGAGCATGGCAAAGTAGTAGCAACATCAATCTCACAACATAGTGGATACTAGGGATCAATCCCCATCAAAACTAACTCGATTACATGATAGATCTCATCCTACTCATCACCGCCCAGCGAGCCTACGGATAGATTACTCACGAACGACGAAGAGCATCAAGGAATTGGAGAGGGAAGAAGGTTGATGATGACGATGGCGACGATTTCCCCTCTCTGGAGCCCAAAATGGACTCCAGATCTGCCCTCCAGATGAAGAACAGGTCGTGGCGGCGCCTCCTTATCGCAAACGCGAGAAATCTTCTATTTTTATTTTTTCTGGGACGAAAGTGAACTTATAGACCTGAGATTGGGGGCGGCAGAGCCTTGTGGGCCCCACAAGCTTGCCCACCGCCACTAGGGGGGTGGCAGTGGCAGGGCTTGTGGGCCACTGGCCCACCCCCTCAGGTGGATCTTTGCGCAGGTACTTTTCATATTTTCCAAAAATGTTCCCCGTAAATTTTAAGGACATTCTGAGAACTTTGATTTCTGCACAAAAATAACACCAAGGCAATTCTGCTGAAAACAGCGTCAGTCCAGGTTAGTTCCATTCAAATCATGCAAATTAGAGTCCAAAACATGGGCAAAAAAGTTTGGAAAAGTAGATACGATGGAGACGTATCAACTCCCCCAAGCTTAAAACCTTGCTTGTCCTCAAGAAACTTAGTTGACAAACTAAGAGAGAAAGAAAAACTTTGACAAACTCTGTTTGATCTTGTTGTTGCAACTATGTCTAAATTATAACCAGAATTTCAGCAAGATCACAAGTTAACCACATATGCAAGTGACACAAAGGTCTCACGGTAAACTAATATCAATGGCATAATCAGCTAACGAGCAAATAATAATGAGTTTCAAATACCAACACTTCAATCAAAACAAGCATGAAGCAATATGAATAGGTGGTATCTCGCTGGCTCTTTCTCAGACCGCAAAACATAAATACAGAGCACTTTCAAAGATCAAGGGCTGACTAAACATTGTAATTCATAGCAACGAAGATCCAGTCATAGTCATACTCAATATCAATCAAAAGCAAAGCATAAAACTGACAGAGGTGCTCTCTAATTGGTGCTTATAAAAGAAGAGGATGACTCAACAGGAAAATAATTAGACAGGCCCTTCGCAGAGGGAAGCATTGATTTGCAGAGGTGCCAGATCTCAAGCTTTGAAAATAGAGATAATAATTTTGGGTGGCATGCTTTCATTGTCAATGCAATGACCAAGAGTTATCAATATCTTCCATGCTACTCATGCTATAGGCGGTTCCCAAACAAAAAAGTAAAGTTTTAACTCCCCCACCACCAATCAATCACACTCCAAGGCTAGCCGAATCCTCAGGTACCGTCCATACTAACATCAATCCGGGGGGGTCTTGTTTTACAGTTATGTTTTCGATTTAAGCGTGGAACTGGGCATTCCAATTACCGGCCCCTTTCTCGTGAATGACAGTGAATAAACACATGTCGAGGATAACACTCCTAGCATGGAAGATACCAATAGCCCTCTATCACCACATGAGCGGTTCGGGCATGCAAAACAGATTATTTCTTGAAGGTTTAGAGAATGGCACATGCAAATTTACTTGGAACGGCAGGTAGATACCGCAAATAGGTAGGTACAGTGGACTCTCATGGAAAAACTTTTGGGTTTATGGAAGTGGATGCACAGGCAGTATTCCTCTTAGTACAAGTGAAGGCTAGCAAAACACTAGGAAGCGACCAACTAGAGAGCGACAACAGTCATCAAAATGCAATGAGTTTGACTAACATTGAATGCAAGCATGAACAGGATATAAATCACCATGAACACGAACATCATAGAGGCTATGTTGATTATGTTTCAACTACATGCATGAACATGCGCCAAGTCAAGCCACTTGAATCATTCAAAGGAGAATACCATCCTATCATACAACATCATAGTCATCTTAAAATCTATGTTGGCATTCAAGACAAACCATTATAAGCTCTTAGCTAAATAAGCATGGCATCAGAAACTATGATCTCTAAGTTGTCATTGCAAACATGGTTCTCTCACAACAAAGCTGAATCTGGATCGACAAGCTAGTCATATTTACAAAAACAAAATAGATAGAGTTCATACCAGCTTTTCAGTCTCAGTCACTTCATCATAAATCATCATTATTGCCTTTCATTTGCACGATCGAATGATGTGAACAATAATAAGAGTGCTCGTGCATTGGACTAAGCTGAATCTGCAGGCAAACACAAAGGAGAAGACAAAGTAATATGGCTCTTTGAAAGCTAAATAGGTATGCATGCAAGAACCACTAAACATTGTAACCAATATCTTCTACCTTGACCCAAAGAAAAAGAAAACTATTTACACGGGAAAGCTCCCAAAAAGCAAAAGAAGAAAGAAAGATCTTTTTGGGTTTTCTCAAAAGGACACAAAACAAGAAAACAAGAAAACAAGAAAACAAGAAAACAAAAATAAACTAGCATGGATAATACAGTGGCAAAGTGTAAACACCGGCTAATCAAAGTGAAAGCATAAGCATGAATGTAAAGTCGGTGAGAACCCGTACTCCTCCAAGCTTAGGCTTTTGGCCTAGCTTGGTCTACTCCCATGGATGGTCCTGGTGAAACCCAAAATCATAATGGGTTCTATACGGGAGTGCTGCAGCCACTGCCTGAATAGCTGCCTCGCGAAGTCGAGCAGCCGTCGCCTCCCTCTCATACTCCTCTGCGTCTCCTATGGTTATGTAGTATCTTCGTTTTACCTGAAAGTCAAAGAAAGTAGGAGCAGGAAGGGTAATATGGAAAACACAATGCGGGTTAAATATCAAGCGGTATAGGAGGGATCCATGATCTCTCTCAAGTAATTGGTAACATGTTAGAGCGACACGATCAAGGTAGGCTGTACGGAGAGGTGGGTCTTCTGAACGGATGGATATTCCAAAAAAGTTTGCTAAGCGTGTAGCATAAACTCCACCAAAGAAGTCCCCCTCACTAGCATTTTTATTCAGCCTCCTTGCTATTATAGCTCCCATATTGAAGCTCCTGTCACCTGTTATTGCGCTCTTAAGGATACTAAGGTCGGAAGCGCATAGGTGACAATGTGCACCCTTGCCGTTAATACACCTACCTATGAAGAGGGCAAAGTAGTGCAAGGCAGGGAAATGGATGCTTCCTATGGTGGCTTGCGTGATATCTCTGGTTTCTCCAATAGTTATACTCGAGACAAAGTCTCTGACCGAAGACTTAGAAGGATCATTAATAATACCCCTATCGGGTATCTTGCAAATCCTATTGAAATCCTCCAAATCCATGGCATAGGATTTATCGTACAAATCAAACAGTATGGTTGAGTCACGGCCAACTGAAAATTTAAATCTATGCACGAAAGAGGCAGTGAGCATAGCATACTGTTCACATTTATCTGAGAGGAATTCTTCTAACCCGGTATTGTGGACAAGTGTATCAAACTCATCCTTGAAACCTGCTTCGATCATAAACTCATCGGAAGGCCATTCACATGGTTGCACCGATGCGTCCCTTAGTTGAAAAGGTTCGGGCTCCCGAAAAGACATACGGGGACCCTTCTAACTTGAGGAACCACCATAAAACTTCCTCCTGAACATAATTTCCTTTTGCTGAAATTTTTGAAGTTCAAGAGAAAAGTGAATGAAGACCATCCATACCTTGTAGCAACTACTGCTACTAGTGCCTAGAGACCGTATCACGCGCTAAAACTACTAGGGACAGGCTAAAATCAACCTTTCTAGTTCAAGAACAGGGTCACCAAGGTAGCAAGAATTCGCAAAAGATAAAGCACTAGAGCAAAAACTAATTGGACGAATGGAGTCACTTACCATGGAGTAATTTCCCCAAAACGGTTCGGAGAATGGTGCTTTGAGAAAGGAGATCGAAAATTATAGCCAAATGAGCAAGAACATGGGTTTGAGCTGCGAAACAATTTTTTCTCAAGGTGGAAGAAGAGGCTGGGAGTTGGAATGAGTGGAGGGGGTCCTTGTGGGCCCCACAAGCTTGCTCTCCACCACCAGGGGGTGGCGGTGGAAGGGCTTGTGGCCAACTGGTCTGGGCCCCAGGCCAGCTCTCACGCCTAGTAATTTTCAAAAATTCCAGAAAAAATCATACAAATTTTCAGGACCATCGGAGAACTTTTATTTTCGAGGTATTTTTCTCCGGAACGCTAAAATAGAAAATAGGAAAAGCTAAACTAATTCCATCATTTTTCTTCTAAGCAACAAAAAATGAAAGCTTAAAACAGAGGTATGTGACTCTTTGATTCATCCATTTCGTGGTCATCGAAAGAAATCCGTCAATGGGGTTGATCAAGTCCTCATGAAAAAACCTTCTCGAATCTCAAGAGAGAACAGAGAATTTTCGAATAGCCACTAAGTCACCTCAATGGGGATATGTATTTCCCCAACAAGCAAATCATATTTCATCTTAACACGAGGAGTAGGGCATTCAAAGCTCCCAATAAGAATCGATGAAGTCTTTTCGATAGCATTGTTGCAATGTACTTGATATCGTTTCTTCGGAAAGTGCAGTGTGTGCTCATTACTGTTGACATGGAAAGTGGCATTGCATTTGTTGCAATCTATAACAGCCTCTGTAGTGTTTAAAAAGGGTCTTCCGAGGATGACAGCCATGGCATCGTCCTCGAGAATATCCAGGATAACAAAGTCTGTTAAGATAGTGGTGTTAGCAACCACAACAAGCACATCCTCGCAAATGCCGATGGGGAAAGCAATTGATTTGTCGGCCATTTGCAGAGAAATTTCAGTGGGTGTCAACTTATCCAACTCAAGTCTACGATAAAGAGAGAGCGGCATAACACTAACACCGGCTCCAAGGTCACATAAGGCAGTTCTTACGTAGTTTCCTTTAATGGAGCAAGGTATAGTGGGCACTCCGGGATCACCAAGTTTCTTAGGAGTTCAACCTTTGAAAGTGTAATTGGCAAGCATGGTGGAGATATCAAGATCTGGTATCTTCCATTTATTAGTCACGATATCTTTCATGTACTTGGCATACGGAGACATCTTGAGCATATCAATTAACCGCATCTGCAGAAAGATGGGTCTTATCATCTTAACGAAGCGCTCAAAATCTTCATCATCCTTTTTCTTGGATGGCTTGGGAGGAAAGGGCATAGATCTCTGAAACCATGGCTCCCTTTCTTTAACATGCTTCCTAGCAGTAAAGTCATTCTTATCGTATCTCTTAGGTTCTGGGTTATGAGGATTAACCGAAGGTTCAATCTCCACATCCTCATCATTGCTAGGTTGAGAATTATTATGAACATCACTGTCCATATTGTCACCAGGTTCATGTTCATCACCAGATTGTGTTTCTGCATTAGACGTAGAAATATCATTAGGTTCTTCAGGTGTGACAGTATTTTGTGAACTGTCATGTAGGTTTCTATCATCCTTCTTCTTCTCCTTAGGATGACTGGGTGTATCAGCATTGATTCCTTGAGAATCTTGATCAATTCTCTTAGGATGACCTTCAGGATACAAAGGTTCCTCAGTCATTTTGCCTCCTCTAGTGATGACTCTGACAGAGTTGTCATTTAATTCATTGAGCAAGTCATTCTGAGCTTTCAGTACTTGTTCTACCTGAGTAGTAATCATAGAGGCATGTTTACTCACAAGCTTCAGATCATTGACATTTTTGTCTACACAAGCACTTAAATGGCTAAGCATACGAGTGCTTTGTTCCAAATGTCTGCTAACGTAGTCATTGAAACTCTGTTGTTTGGCAAAAAAGTTGTCAAATTCATCAAAGCATAAGCTAGCAGGTTTATCAAAAGGAATATCACTCTCATCAAACCTACGCAGAGAATTCACTTCTACTACTTGTAGCGGGTTATCGAGCCCATGGATCTCTTCGATAGGTGGTAGATTTTTGATATCTTCAGATCTAATGCCTTTCTCTTGCATAGATTTCTTGGCTTCTTGCATATCTTTGGGACTGAGGAAGAGAATACCCCTTTTCTTCGAAGTTGGCTTAGGAGGTGGTTCGGGAATAGTCCAAGCATTATCGGTGATCAAGATGTTATTCAGTATGGTCTCAGCTTGATCTACAGTTCGTTCCCTAAAAACACAACCGGCACAACTATCTAGGTGGTCTCTAGAGGCATCGGTAAGTCCATTATAGAGGATATCAAGTATCTCGTTCTTCTTAAGAGGGTGATCACGCAAAGCATTTTGTAGCTGGACGAGCCTCCCCCAAGCTTGTGGGAGACTATCTTCTTGGGGTTGAGCAAAGTTGTATATTTCTTACAAGGCAGCTTGCTTCTTATGGGCAGGGAAATATTTCTCACAGAAGTAATAGACCATATCCGGGGGACTACTCACACATCCAGGAGCAAGAGAGGTGAACCAGGCTTTAGCGTCATCCTTTAGAGAGAAAGGAAACAGCTTAAGGATATAGTAGTGGCGGATCTTCTCCTCATTAGTGAAAGGGATGGCTATATCGTGTAGTTTGGAAAGATGGGCTACGACCCTCTCAGACTCATTACCTTGAAAAGGATCAGATTCGACTAGAGAGATTATCTCAGGATCAACAGAGAATTCATAATCCTTATCGGTGATAAAGATAGGTGAAGTGGCAAACTTCGGGTCGTATTTCATCCTAGCTTTCAGAGATTTTTCCTTCCACTTGAGAAGTAATTTCTCAGCGTCATAGGCATCCTTACACGCAAGAAAACTCTCAGCTATCTCTCCCTCCATAATGTAACCCTGAGGTATATCAGGCAATTCATATCTAGGAGAGCAAGATCTAACAGGAGCAAAAGCAGGTTCTATCTCAATAGTATCGGCAGTTTCAGAAGCATCACGGGCATTGGCAGTAACTCTAGCAATATGAGCATCAAGGAATACCCCTAGTAGAACATCACGCAAAGTAGTGTCTCTAACAGTATCAAGCATAGTATCATCAGGAAAAATAGCATCTCTAGCATCATCAGGCAAAGCAGTATCAAGCATAGCATCTCTAGAATCATCAGGAAAAGCAGTATCACGCATAGTATCAAGCATAGCATCTCTAGTAGTAGCATCATAAGCATCATCAAGCACACGCGACATATCAAGATTTTTAGCAGGAGGTGATGTCGCAAACTTACTCATAACTGAAGGTGAATCAAGTGCAGAGCTAGATGGCAATTCCTTACGTCCCCTCGTAGTTGAGGGCAAGACTTTGGTTTTCAGATTCTTCAGATTCTTCATAGTGATCAGCAGATATAAATCCCAAGTGACTCAGAGAATATAGCAATACCTCCCCGGCAACGGTGCCAGAAAAATTCTGACTGGCACTCTGTGGAAATAGCTAGACGAATGATGATTCTATGAGAACAAACCTTCCCTTGCAACGGCACCAGAAGAATGCTGCAGGCACTCCCCGGCAATGAAACTAGAAGAATGTTGTTGATGACCCACCAGCGCGTGGGTTCGCAGCAGTTTTCGAGGGTAGAGTATTCGACCCAAATTTGTTGATTCGCCAAACAGGAGGTGAGAGAATACTCTCGAGTATTAGCAGCTGAATGTGTCAGATTCAACCACACCTTAAAGATTAGTATCTGCAAGCAAAGTAGTAACAACAAAGTAGCGAGTAACAGCAGTGGCAAGGAACAGCAGTAGTAACTGCAGTAGCAAGTAGCAACAGTAGCAAGCGACAGTAGTAGCAACAGTAGCAGTAGAGCAAGACAAGTAACAGCAGGAGAGCAAGACAAGTAACAGCAGCAGCAGGACAAACTCGTAGGCAATGGGTTGATGATTTGTTTGGATGGTATTCATCATGCAACCGTTATAACACGGAGAGATATGTGGCTAGCGCCCGTTCGTCAATGTGATGTAGGCATGCATTCCGTCTGTCGTCATACGTGCTTAGGGAAAAGAACTTGCATGACATCTATTGTCCATCCCTCCCGTGGCAGCGGGATCCAAAAGGAAACTACGGGATATTAAGGTTCTCCTTTTAATAAAGAACCGGACCAACGCATTATCACTTGGTGAACACATGAACTCCTCAAACTATGGTCATCACCGGGAGTGGTTCCGGTTATAGTCACTCCGGGGTTGCCGGATCATAACACGAAGTAGGTAACTACAACTTGCAAGATCGGATCTGAAACACATATATATATTGGTGACAACATAATAATTTCAGATCTGAAATCATGGCACTCGGGCCCTAATGACAAGCATTAAGCATGGCAAAGTAGTAGCAACATCAATCTCAGAACATAGTGGATACTAGGGATCAATCCCCATCAAAACTAACTCGATTACATGATAGATCTCATCCTACTCATCACCGCCCAGCGAGCCTACAAATATATTACTCACGAACAACGAAGAGCTTCATGGAATTGGAGACATAAGAAGGTTGGTGATGACGATGTTGACGATTTCCCCTCTCCGGAGCCCAAAACGGACTCCCGATCTGCCCTCCAGATGAAGAACAGGTTGTGGCGGCGCCTCCGTATCACAAACGCGACACAATCTTCTCTTTTTATTCTTTCTGGGACGAAAGTGAACTTATAAAGCTGAGATTGGGGGCGGCAGAGCCTTGTGGGCCCCACAAGCTTGCCCACCGCAACCAGGGGGTGGAAATGGCAGGGCTTGTGGCCCACTGGCCCACCCCCCCGAGGTGGATCTTTGCGCAGGTATTTTTCATATTTCCCAAAAATGTTCCCCGTAAATTTTCAGGACATTCTGAGAACTTTGATTTCTGCACAAAAATAACACCAAGGCAATTCTGCTGAAAACAACATCAGTCCAGGTTAGTACCATTCAAATCATGCAAATTAGAGTCCAAAACACGGGCAAAAGAGTTTGGAAAAGTAGACGATGGAGACGTATCACATGGCAAGTTGATGCAATGGCACAAGGAAGACCGTAAGAAAGACGGGAAGTTGAGAGCATACGCTCATGGGTCGCAGTGGAGAAAATCGAGAGAAGGTGGGTGGACTTTGTAGGTGACCCAAGAAACGTATGGTTTGGTTTTAGTCCAGATGGCATTAATCTTTTTCGGGAGCAGAGCAGCAACCATAGCACCTGGCCCGTGACTCTATGTATCTATAACCTTCCTCCTTGGTTGTGTATGAAGGGAAAGTTCATTATGATGCCAGTGCTCATCCAAGGCTCTAAGCAACCCGACAACGACATTGATGTTTACCTAAGGGCATTAGTTGAAGAAATTTTACACTTGTGGAATGGAAAAGGCGTACGTATGTGGGATGAGCACAAACAACAGGAATTTGACCTACATGCGTTGCTGTTTGTAGCCATCAATGATTGGCCTGCTCTCTGTAACCTTTCAGGACAGACAAACAAGGTATACCACGCATGCACACACTGTTTAGATGACACCGAAAGTATATATTTGTACAAATGCACAAATAATGTGTACCAGGGACATCGTCGATTTCTTCCGACCAACCATCAATGTCGAAAGAAAGTCAAGCATTTCAAAGGTGAGGCAGATCACCGGAAGAAGCCCGCACTCCGTATTGGTGATCCCATACTTGGTATGGTCAATAATTTACACGTAATCTTTGGAAAGGGTCCCGGCGGACAATCTGTTCTAAATGACGTTGAGGGACGTGCACCCATGTGGAAGGAGAAATCTATATTTTGGGACCTACCCTATTGGACAGACCTAGAGGTCCGCTGTGCAATCGACGCGATGCACGTCATGAAGAATGTTTGTGTGAACCTGCTAGGCTTCTTGGGCATGTATGGAAAGACAAAAGATACACGGGAGGCACGAGAGGACCAAGAACATGTGCACGAAAAAGATGGCATGCATTCAAAGAAGTATGAAGGTCCTGCCAGCTACTCTCTGACCAAAGAAGGGAAGGAAATCTTTTTTCAATGCCTGCTGAGTATGAAGGTACCGTTTGGCTTCTCATCCAATATAAAGGGGATAATAAATATGGCAGGGAAAAAGTTCCAAAACCTAAAGTCTCATGACTGCCACGTGATTATGACGCAACTGCTTTCGGTTGCATTGAGGGGGCTTCAACCGGAGAATGTTCGATTTGCCATTGTGAAGCTATGTGCATTACACAATGCAATCTCTTAGAAGGTAATCGATCGAGAAATCATACCAAGGTTAAAGAGTGATTTGGTGCAATGACTTGTCAGTTTTGAGCTGGTGTTCCCACCATCCTTCTTCAATATCATGACGCACGTCCTAGTTCATCTAGTAGACGAGATTGGCATTCCGGGCCCTATATTTCTACACAATATGTTCCCCTTTGAGAGGTTCATGAGAGTCTTAAATAAATATGTTTGTAACTCTGCTAGGCCAGAAGGAAGCATCTCCATGGGCCATCAAACAGAGGATGTCATTTGGTTTTTTGTTGACTTCAATCCTGACCATAAGAAGATTGGTCTCCCTCAGTCGCGGTATGAGGTGAGACTGGCTGGAAAAGGCACGCAAGGATCAGACTCAATAATATATATGGACGGGTATTCTTGGGATGAAGCACACTACACTGTTCTATATAATTCTACCTTGGTGACCCCGTATGTCAATGAACAAAAGAATATTCTGTGCTCCAAACACCCGGAGCAGTGTGACGACTGGATTACATGTGAACACATCAGGACTTTCGGCAGTTGGTTGCAAAAATATCTCATGGGTTACAACACTATTGAAGATGAGTTGTACTCGTTGGCCAAGGGACCATCCTTGACTGTATTGACTTACAAAGGGTACGAGATAAATGGAAATACATTTTACACGATCGCCCAAGATCAAAAGAGCACCAACAAAACAGTGGTGTCCGCTTTGATGCAGCAAACACCAATATGGGAAATGACACATATTATGGTTCCATAGTGGACATATGGGAACTTGATTATGGACATGATTTTGAGGTTCCTTTGTTTCGGTGTAAATGGGTCAATCTGTCACGAGGTGGGGTACAGGTAGACCACAGTACGGAATGACAACAGTGGATCTGAACAATCTTGGGTACAAAGACGAATCATTCGTCCTAGCCAATGATGTGGCGCGGGTTTTCTATGTGAAGGACATGTCGACCAAGCCGAGAAAAATAAAATATAAGGAAGCGAATACATCATACGATGAGCCAAAGCACCACGTAGTTATTTCAGGGAAAAGAGATATCATGGGAGTGCAGGGCAAGACAGACATGTGTGAAGATTATGAAAAGTTTCATGAAATTCCTCCCTTCAAAGTGAAGGCTGACCCAAGCACCCTGTTAAGTGATGAAGATTATCCATGGTTACGGCGTAATAAGCAAGGGACACATGCGAAGAAAAAGTGAAGACTTTCTCTCCACAACTATTCTGATGATTGCTCTCGTGTGGATTTGATTAAGCGAAGAAATGAAATACCAAATTAAGTTAAGTGTGGAGTCGAAAGAGATTGTCCATTTTGTACACAAAGTGCATCCATTTTTTGTTGGAGATATGCCCTAGAGGCAATCATGTATGATGATATTTCCTATGTGTTTATGAATAAAGATAGTTCTTGGACATTATCAATGATGTGTAATTAACAAGTACGTGACTTGTTTGTGAGACTACGCATTGTATGATGACTGTCCTAAAGAGTCCCCAGTCGAAAGGGTTGTGTGGACGCGCAACCAGTTAGACTAGCATATGACATGATGGATTGTCTGATCTCACTCGCCATGTAGCATTGGATCCTAGCCGCATAATATCGCTCAGAAAGATCTGGTTGGATTTGACTTAGTCAAATCCAAGCCAAGATAAGGTCTGAGTTGGACAGCCCCAACTATGAGACGCATCGATAGGTCATCTGTGAGTCTCTAGTACAACATACGTTATATGTTCTAAGACCTGAGGTGTCGCATGTACTCGGGATGGTGACAGACTTGCTTTGGGCCAATCAAACTCTACTCCGTGACATGGTAGTTACAAAGGTAGGTTTCGGGCTTGTCCAGGCCCATGTTGCGAGACATGGTCGAGCGAGATGGGATTTGTGTTGGGGAACGTTGCATGGGAAACAAAAATTTTCCTACGCACACGAAGACCTATCATGGTGATTTTCATCTACGAGAGGAAGATCGGATCCATATACCCTTGTAGATCGCTAAGCGGGAAGCGTTAAGAAACGCGGTTGATGTAGTCGAACTCCTTCGTGGTTCAAATCACCGTCGTCCCACGATTCGTCTCGATCTAGCAACGAACGGACGGCACCTCTGCGTTCAGCACACATATAGCTCGATGATGATCTCCGAATTATTGATCCAACAAGAGAGACGGGGAAGTAGATGAGTTATTCGGTAGCGTGACGGCACGCTGGAGATGCTGATGATCTTATTCCTGCAGGGCTCCGCCCGAGCTCCACAGAATCTGATATATAGGAAGAACTACGAAGTAGAGGTTTAGGGTTGCACGTGGAAAATCTATGTCTCAAAACCCTAAAACCTCTAGTATATATAGGAGGAGGGGAGGGGCTAGCCTTGAGGCTCAAGGGAGCCTCCAAGGCATCGGCCAAAGTGGGAGGAGGGACTCCTACTCCAATTCGGTTTGGAAGGAGGAGTCCCTTCCTTCCTTCCCACCTCCTCTTTTTTTTTCTTTCTCCTTTGATTTTTTTCTCTTGGCCAAAATAGTTCTATTGGGATGGCCTCACCAGCCCACCTAGGGCTGGTGCGCCACCCATGGGCCTATTAGGTTCTCTCCCGGGTGGGTGGTCCCTCCCGGTAAAAGCTTGGAACCTATTCGCCACTCCCGATACACTGCCGGTAATGCCCGAAATTTTTCCGGAAGCCAAATGAAACAAACCTATATATCAATCTTTGTTTCCAGACCATTATGGAAACCCTCATGACGTATGTGATCTCATCCGGGACTCCGAACAAAACTTCGGTAACCATCACTTATAACTCAACTATACAGACACGTCACCGAACCTTAAGTGTGCAGACCCTGCGGGTTCGAGAACTATGCTCACATGACCCGAGACACTCCCCGGTCAATATCCAATAGAGGGACCTGGATGTCCATATTGTATCCAACATATTCTACGAAGATCTTATCGGTTGAACCTCTGTGCCAAGGATTCATATAATCATGTATACCATTCCCTTTGTCCTTCGGTATGTTACTTGCACGAGATTTGATCGTCGCTATCTGATACGTCTCAAACGTATCTATAATTTTTGATGGTTTCAAGTTGTTATCTTGTCATATTTGGATGTTTTATGTACCTTTTATATCTATTTTGGGACTAACTAATTAATTCAGTGCCAAGTGCCCGTTCCTGTTTTGTGACTAACTTATTAATTCGCGCGATGGTTTATACCTACCAACCCTTCCCCTAGGAGTATGCGTTGAATGCTTTGTTTCGATTACTAATAAAACTTTTGCAAAAATTATATCAGTTCTTCATGAATAATGTTGAGTCCATGGTTTAGATGCACTTTCACCTTCCACCATCACTATCTTCTCAGTGCCGTGCAGCTTTCGCCGGTGCACAAAACCCACCATTAGCCTCCCTCAAAACAGCCACCATACCTACCTACTATGGCTTTTTCAAAGTCATTCCGAGATATATTGCCATTCAACTACCACCATGACATGTGCCACCACGTCTACATTGCCATTGCATGATCGTAAGATAGCTAGCATGATGTTTCCATTGATGTCTATGCCATGCTAGATCATTGCCACGGTACACTACCGAAGGCATTCCATATAGAGTCATAGTTGCTCTAAGTTTTGAGTTGAAAGTGTGATGATCATCATTAATGGAGCATTGTCCCATGTGAGGAAATAAAAGAGGCCAAAGAAGCCCACCAAAAAAAAGAGGCCAAAGAGCCCACCAAAAAAAATGAGAGAAAAAGAGAGAAGGGACAATGCTACCACTTTTTCCACACTTGTGCATATTAAGCACCATGATCTTCATGATTGAGAGTCTCTTGTTTTGTCACCACCATATAGCTAGTGGGAAATTTTCATTATATAACTTGGCTTGTATATTCCAATGATAGGATTCCTCAAAATTGCCTTAGGTCTTCGTGAGCAAGCAAGTTTGATGCACACCCACTAGATTTCTATAAAGAGCTTTCACATAGTCGTAGCTCTAGTGCATCATTTGTATGGAAATCCCTACTCATTCACATTGATATCTATTGATGAGCATCTCCACAGCTCATTGATATGCCCAGTTAATGTAACTATCTTCTCCTTTTTTGTCTTGCAACCTCCACAATATTCCACACCATCTATAGTGCTATAACCATGGCTCACGCTCATGTGTTGCATGAGAGTTGAAAAGGTTTGAGAAAGTAAAGGTGTGAAACAATTACTTGGCCAATACCGGGGTTTTGCATGATTTAAATTCGTTGTGCAATGATGATAGAGCATAGCCAGACTATATGCTTTGTAGGGATAACTTTCTTTTGGCCTCGTTATTTTGAAAGTTCATGATTACCTTGCTAGTTTGCTTGAATTATTATTGTTTCCACGTCAATAGCAAACTATTGTTTTGAATCTAATGGATTTGAACATTGACATCACATAAGAGGAGTTACAAAGGACATCTATTCTAGGTAGCATGAAAGCATCAAAAATTCATTGTTTATCACTTCCCTACTCGAGGACGAGCGGGAGTTAAGCTTGGGGATGCTTGATACGTCTCAAACGTATCTATAATTTTTTATGGTTTCACGCTGTTATCTTGTCATCTTTGGATGTTTTATGTACCTTTTATATCTTTTTTGGGACTAACTTATTAATTCAGTGCCAAGTGCCCGTTCCTGTTTTTTGTAAGTTTTTTGGCTCTTTTCACATCTGATTTTGGAACGGAGTCCAAACGGAATAAAATCCCCGAAATGATTTTTTCCCGAATGGAAGAAGATCAGGGGGCCTGTGGGCAAACCAGGTGGGCTCGAGGGAGCCCACAAGCTCCCACTCCGCCACCAGGGGGAGGCGGCGATGGCAGGGCTTGTGGCCTCCCTGGCCGCCCCCTCACATAGATCCTTGGCCTATATATTCCCTAAAATACAGCAAAAAATCAGGGGGGCCTCAAAAATACTTTTCCGCCGTCGCAAGCTTCCGTTTCCGCGAGATCTCATCTGGAGACCCTTCCCGGCGCCCTGCCGGAGGGGACTTTGGAGTTGGAGGGCTTCTTCATCATCATCATCGCTCCTCCAATGACTCGTGAGTAGTTCACTTCAGACCTACGGGTCCGTAGTTAGTAGCTAGATGGCTTCTTCTCTCTCTTGGATCTTCAATACAAAGTGCTCCATGAACTTCATGGAGATCTATCCGATGTAATCTTCTTTGGCGGTGTGTTTGTCGAGATCCGATGAATTGTGGATTTGTGATCAGATTATCTATGATATATATTTGAGTCTTTGCTGATTTCTTATATGCATGATTTGATATCCTTGTAAGTCTCTCCGAGTCTTGGGTTTTGTGTGGCCAACTAGATCTATGATTCTTGCAATGGGAGAAGTGCTTGGTTTTGGGTTCTACCATGTGGTGACCTTTCCCAGTGACAGTAGGGGCAGCAAGGCACACATTAAGTAGTTGCCATCAAGGGTAACAAGATGGGCTCTGTCGTTGATATGAGATTGTCCATCTAGATCATGTCATCTTGCTTAAGGCATTACTCTGTTCTTTTGGACTTAATACACTAGATGTATGTTGGATAGCGCTCGACGTGTGGAGAAATAGTGGTAGATGCAGAAAGTATCGGTCTACTTGTTTTGGACGTGATGCCTATAGATATAATCATTGCCATAGATATCTTCACGACTTTGCGCGGTTCTATCAATTGCTTGACAGTAATTTGTTCACCCACCGTCTACTTGCTTTGATGAGAGAAGCCACTAGTAAACACTACGGCCCCCGGGTCTATTCACATCCATCGTTTACACCTCCGCTTTTACTTTGCTTTGTTACTTTGTTTCTTTCAATTCTCACTTGGCAAACAATCTATAAGGGATTGACAACCCCTTCATAGCGTTGGGAGCAAGCTTTTGTGTTTGTGCAGGATCTTGTGCTACTCCTCCACTGGATTGATACCTTGGTTCTCAAACCGAGGGAAATACTTACCACCGTTGTGCTACATCACCCTTTCCGCTTCGAGGGAACACCAACGCAAGGCTCCATAGCTGTAGCAGGAGGATTCCTCGTGCCGTCGAAACGACTATTCCTGTCGCCGTTGTCGGGGAAGCACAGCTGACATCAGTATCCCTATACCTATTTCAATCTCGTTATCGGCAAGTCTCTTTACTCGTTCCGTAATACAAGATCTCGTGACTAACACTTTAGTCACATTGCTTATATGTGATGTTGTATTAACGAGTGGGCCCCGAGATACCTCTCCGTCACACGGAGTGACAAATCCCAGTCTTAATCCATGCTAACTCAACGGACACCTTCGGAGATACATGTAGAGCACCTTTATAGTCACCCAGTAACGTTGCGACGTTTGATACACACAAGGTATTCCTTCGGTGTCAGTGAGTTACATGATCTCGTGGTCATAGGAATGAATACTTGACACGCAGAAAACAATAACAACAAAATGACACGATCACATGTTACGTTTATAGTTTGGGTCTTGTCCATCACATCATTCTCCCAATGATGTGGTCCAGTCATCAAGTGACAACACTTGTATATGGTCAGAAAACCTTAACCATCCTTGATCAACTAGCTAGTCAACTAGAGGCTTACTAGGGACATAGTTTTGTCTATATATCCACACATGCATTTATGTTTTCATTCATTACAATTATAGCATGGATAATAAACGATTATCTTGAAACAGGAAATATAATAATAACTATTTTATTATTGCCTCTGGGGCATATTTCCAACAGTCTCCCACTTGCACTAGAGTCAATATTCTTGTCTCGCATCGCTATGTAATTTACATTGGAATGAATCTAACACCCATACAGTTCTGGTGTTGATCATGCTTCGCTCGTAGAAGAGGTTTAGTCAGCGGATCTGCAACATTCAGATTTGTGTGCACTTTGCAAATATTTACGTCCTATCCTTCGACATAGTAGCAGATGAGGTTGAAGCGTCGTTTGATGTGTCTGGTCTTCTTGTGAAACATTGGTTCCTTGGCTAGAGCAATGGCACGAGTGTTGTCACAGAAAAGAGTTATTGGATTTAGTGCACTCAGCACAACTCCAAGATCCGTCATGAACTGCTTCATCCAGACACCCTCCTTAGCCGCCTCCGAGTCAGCCATGTACTCTGCTTCACATGTAGAATCTGCTACGATGCTTTTCTTGGAACTGCACAAGCTTACCGCACCCCCATTGAGAATAGATACGTATACGGTTTGAGACTAAGAATCATCCAGGTCAGTGTCAAAGCTTGCATCGACGTAACCCTTTACGGCAAGCTCTTCGTCACCTCCATAATAGAGAAATATTTCCGTAGTCCTTTTCAGGTACTTTAGAATATTCTTGACCGCCGCCCAGTGTTCCTCTCCTGGATCACTTTGAAACCTGCCTGCCATACTTATGGCCAGGCTGACATTCGGTCTTGTGCACAACATTGCATACATGATAGACCCTACGGCTGAAGCATAGGGGACTGTACTCATCTTTTCTCTATCTTCTGCAGTTACTGGACATTGAGTCTTACTCAACTTTATACCTTCTAACACAAGCAAGAACCCTTTCTTGGATTGTTCCATTTTGAACTTCTTCAAAACTTTCTCAAGGTATGTGCTTTGTGGAAGTCCTATCACGCGTCTCAATCTACCTCTGTAGATCTTAATACCTAATACGTAAGCAGCTTCTCCTAGGTCTTTCATTGAAAAACTTTTGTTCAAGTAATCCTTTACAGTCTCCAAAAACTCCACATTGTTTCCAATCAGCAATATGTCATCCACATATAATATTAGAAACGCTACAGAGCTCCCACTCACTTTCTTGTATATACAAGATTCTCCTACAACTTGTATAAACCCAAACGCCTTGATCACCTCATCAAAGCGCTTATTCCAACTCTGAGATGCTTGCACCAGTCCATAAATGGATCGCTGGAGCTTGCATACTTTGTCAACATTCTTTGGATCGACAAGACCTTCGGGTTGCATCATATACAACTTTTCCTTAAGAAACCCATCAAGGAACGCCGTTTTGACATCCATCTGCGAGATTTCATAATCGAAAAATGCAGCTATTGCTAATATGATTCGGACGGATTTAAGCATCGCTACGAGTGAGAATGTCTCATCGTAGTCAATTCCTTGAACTTGTGAAAAACCCTTTGGCACAAGTCGAGCTTTATAAACGGTCACATTACCATCCGCGTTCGTCTTCTTCTTAAAGATCCATTTGTTCTGAATAGCCTTGCGACCTTCAGGTAATATTTCCAAAGTCCAAACTTTGTTTTCATACATAGATCCTATCTCGGATTTCCTGGCCTCTAACCATTTGTTGGAATCTGGGCCCACCATTCTTCTCCATAATTTGCACGCTCATTGTTGTCTAACAACATGATAGATAAGACATGATTCCGTACCACTCAAGAGCAGTACGTGATCTTGTCGACCTGCGAGGTCCGATAGTAACTTGATCGGAAGCTTCATGATCATCATCATTAGCTTCCTCCTCAACTAGTGTTGCCTTGACAGATATTTTCCTCTGCCCAGCACCACCATCTTGTTGGAGCAGAGGTTCCAAAACCTCATCAAGTTCTATCTTCCTCCCACTCAATTCTTTCGACAGAACTCTTTCTGAAAATCTCCGTTCTTAGCAACAAAGACTTTGCCCTCGGATGTGATATAGAAGGTGTACCGAACTGTCTCTTTTGGGTAACCTATGAAGACACACTTTTCCGCTTTGGGTTCCAGCTTTTCAGGCTGAAGCTTTTTGACATAAGCATCGCATCACCAAACTTTAAGAAATGACAACTTTGGCTTCTTGCCATGCCATAGATCATATGGTGTTGTCTCAACGGATTTTGATGGTGCCCTATTTAAAGTGAATGCAGTTGTCTCTAATGCATAGCCCCAAAATGATAATGGCAAATCGGTAAGAGACATCATAGATCGCACCATATCTAACAAAGTATGATTACGAAGTTCGGACACACCATTACGCTGTGGTATTCCAAGCGGTGTCAACTGTGAAATGATTCCACATTGTTTTATGTGAGCACAAAACTCGTAATTTAGATATTCACCACCTTGATCAGATCGTAGGAAGTTGATCTTCTTGCTACGATGATTTTCAACTTCACTCAGAAATTGTTTGAACTTTTCAAATGTTTCAAACTTGTGCTTCATCAAGTAGATATATCCATACCTACTCAAATCATCAGTGAAGGTGAGAAATAAAAAATATTTGTCGCGCGCCTCCACACTCATTGGTCCGCACACATCAGTATGTATGATTTAGAGCAAGTCACTTGCACGCTCCATTTTTTCAGAGAACGGAGTCTCAGTCATGTTGCCCATGAGGCATGCTTCGCACGTATCAAGTGATTAAAAAATCAAGTGACTACAAAAGCCCATCAGCGTGGAGTTTCTTCATGCGCTTTACACCAATATGACCTAAGCGGCAGTGCCACAAAAAGGTGGCGCTATCATTGTTAACTCTACATCTTTTGGTCTCAATGTTATGGATATGTGTGTCATCACAATCAAGATTCAATATGAACAAACCCCTCACATTGGGTGCATGACCATAAAAGATATTACTCATATAAATAGAACAAACATTATTCTCTGACTTAAATGAGTAACCGTCTCGCAACAATAAAGATCCACATATAATGTTCATGCTTAACGCATGCACTAAATAACAATTAATTAAGTTCATAAGTAATCCCGATGATAACTGAAGTGAGAGTGTGCTGACGGCAATTGCATCAACCTTGGAACCATTTCCCACACGCATCGTCACTTCATCCTTCGCTGGCCTTCGTTTATTCCGTAGTTCCTGCTTCGAGTTGCAAATGTGAGCAAAAAACCGGTATCAAATACCCAGGCACTACTACGAGAGTTGGTTAGGTACACATCAATAACATGTATATCCCATATACCTTGTTTGGCGTTGGCCGCCTTCTTATCAGCCAAATACTTGGGGCAGTGGCGCTTCTAGTGACCCATCCCCTTGCAATAATAGCACCCAGTTTCCGGCTTAGGTCCAGCCTTGGGTTTCTTTATCATAGGGGCAACAGTTTTGCCGCTCTTCTTGGAGTTACCATTCTTGCCTTTGCCTCTTTTCTTGAAACCAGTGGTCTTATTAACCATCAACGCTTGATGTTCTTTCCAAATTTCTGACTCCGTGACTTTCAGCATCGCAAATAACTCGCCAGGTGACTTGTTCTCCCCTTGCATGTTATAGTTCAACACAAAGCTCTTGTAGCTAGGTTGTAATGATTGAAGAATTCTGTCAGTGATAGCCTCTTGCGGGAGATCAATCCCCAGCTCAGCTAGACGGTTTGAGTACCCAAACATTTTGAGCACAGGTTCAGTAACAGACGAATTATCCTCCATTTTGCAAGCATAGTATTTATCGGAGGTCTCATACCTCTCGACCCTGGCGTTCTTCTCAAAGATAAACTTCAACTCCTGGAACATCTCATATGCTCCATGATGTTCAAAGCGTCGTTGAAGTCCCGGTTCTAAGCCATACAAGACTGCACATTGAACTACTGTGTAGTCCTCCTTATGCGCTTGCCAATCGTTCAAAACATCTTGTTCAGCCGTAGCGGGTGGTTCATCTCCTAGCGCTGCATCAAGGACATAATTCTTTTGCCCAACTTGTAGGATAAGCCTCAGATTACGAGCCCAGTATACAAAGTTGCTACCATCATCTTTCAGCTTAGCTTTCTCTAGGAACGTATTGAAATTCAGGGTTGCTACTGCGCGAGCCATTGATCTACAACATAAAAACATTGCAAAGTTTACTTAGACTATGTTCAAGACAATTAGAGTTCAGCTAATCGTATTACTAATAAACTCCCACTCAAATAGGCATGCCTCTAGTTATTTGAGTGTGGCATGATCCAAGTTCACTAACTCAAGTCCAATCATCACGTGAGTTGAGTGTAGTTTTAGTGGTAAACATCTCTATGTTAATCATATCAACCATACGATTCATGCTCGACCTATCGGTCTCTTGTGTTCCGAGGCCATGTCTGTACATGCTAGGCTCGTCAAGTTTAACCCGAGTGTTCCGCGTGTGCAACTGTTTTGCACCCGTTGTATGTGAACGTTGAGTTTATCACACCCGATCATCACGTGGTGCCTCGAAACGATGAACTATCGCAACGGTGCATGATACGTCTCCATCGTATCTACTTTTCCAAACTCTTTTGCCCTTGTTTTGGACTCTAATTTGCATGATTTGAATGGAACTAACCTGGACTGATGCTGTTTTCAGCAGAATTGCCTTGGTATTGTTTTTCTGCAGAAATGAAAGTTCTCGAAACATCCTGAAAATTTACGGAGAATATTTCTGGAAAATATGAAAAATACCTGCGCAAAGATCCACGAGAGGGGATGGGCCAGTGGGCCACAAGCCCTGTAGCCGCCACCCCCATGGTGGCGGCTAGCAAGCTTGTGGGGCCCACGTGGCTCTGCCGCCCCCAAACTCAGCTCTATAAATTCACTTTCGTCCCAGAAAAAATCAGGAGAGTAGATTTCGTCGCGTTTGCAATACGGAGGCGCCGCCACATCCTGTTCTTCATCTGGAGGGCAGAT
Organism: Hordeum vulgare subsp. vulgare; assembly: GCF_904849725.1. Lineage (NCBI taxonomy): Eukaryota > Viridiplantae > Streptophyta > Magnoliopsida > Poales > Poaceae > Hordeum > Hordeum vulgare. The sequence goes on along the minus strand of NC_058521.1, from coordinate 55,737,019 downwards.
CTAGAGTCCGTTTTGGGCTCCGGAGAGGGGAAATTGTCGCCATCGTCATCATCAACCTTCTTCCTTCTCCAATTCCATGAAGCTCTTCATCGTTTGTGTGTAATCTATTCGTAGGCTCGCTGGGCGGTGATGAGTAGGATGAGATCTATCATGTAATCGAGTTAGTTTTGATGGGGATTGATCCCTAGTATCCACTATGTTCTGAGATTGATGTTGCTACTACTTTGCCATGCTTAATGCTTGTCACTAGGGCCCGATTGCCATGATTTCAGATCTGAAATTATAATGTTGTCACCAATATATGTGTGTTTTAGATCCGATCTCGCAAGTTGTAGTTACCTACTATGTGTTATGACCCGGCAACCCCGGAGTGACAATAACTGGAACCACTCCCAGTGATGACCATAGTTTGAGGAGTTCATGTGTTCACCAAGTGCTAATGCGTTGGTCCGGTTCTTTATTAAAAGGAGAACCTTAATATCGAGTAGTTTACTTTTGGATCCCGCTGCCATGGGAGGGATGGGCAATAGATGTCATGCAAGTTCTTTTCCCTAAGCACGTATGATGACACACAGAATGCATGCCTACATCACTTTGATGAATGGGAGCGAGCCACATATCTCTCCGTGTTATAACTATTGCATGATGAATATCATCCAAACAAATCACCGACCCATTGCCTACGAGTTTGTCCCACTACTGCTGTTACTTGTTTTGCTCTGCCGCTGTTACTACTGTTGTTACTGTTGTTACTACTGTTGTTACTGTTGTTACTTGCTTGCTCTGCTGTTACTTGCTACTGTTGCTACTTGCTACTGCTGTCACTATTGTTGTTCCTTGCCACTTTTGCTACTCGTTACACTGCTACTACCTGCTACAATACTGGTTCACATGATGTTGACGGGAAAGAATATTTCCCATCCACGAGCAACTTCTGGCGCCATTGATACAATCGTTAGGAATAGTCTGCCGTCAACAGATCGTTTCTGACACCGTTGTTATCATACTACTTTGTTGTTGATACTTTGCTTGCAGATACTAATCTTTCAGGTGTGGTTGAATCTGACACATTCAGCTGCTAATACTTGAGAGTATCCTCTCACTTCCTGTCCGGCGAATCAACAAATTTGGGTCGAATAATCTACCCTCAAAAACTGCCTCGATCCCACGCGCTGGTGGGTCATTGCAAGACAATTTCTAATTGTTGAGCAATCCAGAATAGCATTTGTCTAGCCATTGCCAGGGATCTGCTAAACAACATTTTTCCGGCGCCGTTGCCGGGGAAGCAATTGCTATATTATCTGAGTCACTTGGATTTATATCTGCTAATCACTATGAAGAATTTGAAGGATCCAAAAACCAAAGTCTTGCCCTCAACTACGAGGGGAGGTAAGGAATTGCCATGTAGCTCTGCACTTGATTCACCTTCAGTTATGAGTAAGTTTGCGACATCACCTCCTGCTAGAAATCTTGATATGTCGCCTGTGCTTGATGATGCTTTTTATGCTACTATGCCTGATACTGCTAGAGATACTATGCCTGATACTGCTAGAGATGCTATGTCTGATACTACTAGAGATGCTATGCCTGATACTGCTAGAGATGCTATGCCTGATACTGCTTTGCCTGATGATGCTAGAGATGCTATTTTTCCTGATGATGCTATGCTTGATACTGCTAGAGATACTACTTTGCCTGATGTGCCACTAGGGGTGTTCCTTGATGCTCATATTGCTAGAGTTACTGCCAATGCTCGCGATGCTTCTGAAACTGCCGATACTATTGACATAGAACCTCCTTTTACTCCTACTAGATCTACCTCTCCTAGATATGAATTGTCTGATATACCTGAGGGTTACGTTATGGAGGGAGAGATGGCTGAGGAATTTCTTGCGTGTAAGGATGCCTATGACGCTGAGAAATTACTTCTCAAGTGGAAGGAAAAATCTCTGAAAGATAGGATGAAATACGAACCAAAGTTTGCCACTTCACCTATCTTTATCACCGATAAGGATTACGAATTCTCTGTCGACCCCGAGATAATCTCTCTAGTCGAATCTGATCCTTTTCACGGTTATGAGTCTGAGACAGTCGTAGCCCATCTTACCAAACTACATGATATAGCCACCCTTTTCACTAGTGAGGAGAAGATCCGTCACTACTATATCCTTAAGATGTTTCCTTTCTCTTTAAAGGATGACGCTAAAGCCTGGTTCACTTCTCTTGCTCCTGGATGTGTGAGAAGTCCCCAGGATATGGTCTATTACTTCTGTGAGAAATATTTCCCTGCCCATAAGAAGCAAGCTGCCTTGCAGGAAATATACAACATTGCTCAACTCCAAGAAGAGAGTCTCCCACAAGCTTGGGGAGGCTCATCCAGCTACCGAATGCTTTGCCTGATCACCCTCTTAAGAAGAACAAGATACTTGATATCTTCTATAACAGACTTACCGATGCCTCTAGAGACCACCTAGATAGTTGTGCCGGTTGTGTTTTTAGGGAACGAACTATCGAACAACCTGAGATCCTCATGAATAACATCTTGATCAACGATAATGCTTGGACTATTCTCGAACCACCTCCTAAGCCAACTCCTAAGAAAAGAGGTATTCTATTCCTCAGTCCCGAAGATATGCAAGAAGCCAAGAAATCTATGCAAGAGAAAGGTATTAGATCTAAAGATGTCAAAAATCTACCACCTATGGAAGAGATCCATGGTCTCGAAAACCCGATACTAGTAGTAGAAGTGAATTCTCTGCGTAGGTTTGATGAGAGTGATATTCCTTTTGACAAACCTACTAGCCTATGCTTTGATGAATTTGATAACTTTGTTGCCAAACAACAAAGTTTCAATGATTATGTTAGCAGACATTTGGAACAAAGTACTCGTATGCTTAGCCATTTAAGTGCTCGTGTAGACACAAATGTCAATGATCTGAAGCTTCTGAGTAAACATGCCACTATGATTACTACTTAGGTAGAACAAGTACTTAAAGCTCAGAATGACTTGCTCAATGAATTAAATGACTACTCTGTCAGAGTCATTACTAGAGGAGGCAAAATGACTCACGAACCTTTGTATCCTGAAGGCCATCCTAAGAGAATGGATCAAGATTCTCAAGGAATTAATGCTGATACACACAGTCATCCTAAGGAGAAGAAGAAGGATGATAGAAACCTTTATGCCAGTTCACCAAATACTGTCACACCTGAAGAACCTAATGATATTTCTGCATCTGATGCAGAAACACAATCTGGTGATGAACATGAACCTGGTGATAATATGGACAGCTATGTTCATAATAATGCTCAACCTAGCAATGATGAGGGTGTGGAGATTGAACCTACGGTTAATCATGATAACCCACAACCTAAGAGATACGATATGAATGACTTCACTACTAGGAAGCATGGTAAAGAAAGGAAGCCATGGGTTCAGAGACCTATGCCCTTTCCTCCTAAGCCATCCAAGAAAAAGGATGATGAGGATTTTGAGCGCTTCGTTGAGATGATAAGACCCGTCTTTCTGCAGATGCGGTTAACTGATATGCTCAAAATGTCTCCTTAGGCCAAGTACATGAAATATATCGTGACCAATAAATGGAAGATACCAGATCTTGAGATCTCCACCATGCTTGCCAATTACACTTTCAAAGGTGGAACTCCTAAGAAACTTGGTTATCCCGGAGTGCCCACTATACCTTGCTCCATTAAAGGAAACTACGTAAGAACTGCCTTATGTGACCTTGGAGCCGGTGTTAGTGTTATGCCGCTCTCTCTTTATCGTAGACTTGAACTGGATAAGTTGACACCCACCAAAATTTCTCTGCAAATGGCCGAAAAATCAACTACTATCCCTATCGGCATTTGCGAGGATGTGCCTGTTGTGGTTGCTAACGTAACAATCTTAACAGACTTTGTTATCTTGGATATTCCCGAGGACGATGCCATGGTTGTCATCCTCGAAAGACCCTTTTTAAACACTGCAGGGGATGTTATAGAATGCAACAAAGGCAATGTCACTTTCCATTTCAACGGTAATCACCACACAGTGCACTTTCCGAAGAAACGATATCAAGTACATTGCATCAATGCTATCGAAAAAACTTCATCGATTCTTATTGGGAGCTTTGAATGCCCTATTCCTCGTGTCAAGATGAAGTACGATTTGCTTGTTGGGAGATACATATCCCCATTGAGGTGACTTAGTGTCTATTTGACAATTATCCGTTTCTTCTTGCGATTCAAAAAGGTTTTGTCATGAGGATTTGATCAACCCCATTGACGCATTTCTTTCGATGACCATGAAATGGATGAATCAAAGAGTCACATACCTCTGTATTAAGCTTTCACTTTCTGTTTCTTAGAAGAAAAATGATAGATTTAGTTTAGCTTTTCCTATTTTCTGTTTTAGCGTCCGAGAGAAAAATACCTCGAAAATAAAAGTTCTCCAATGGTCCTGAAAATCTAGTATGATTTTTTCGGGAATATTTGAAAAATACTAGGAGTGAGAGCTGGCCTGGGGGCCAAACCAGTGGGCCACAAGCCCTGCAGCCACCGCCCCCTGGTGGCGGCTAGCAAGCTTGTGGGGCCCACAGGGACCCCCTCCACTCATTCCAGCTCCCATCCTCTTCTTCCACCTCCAGAAAAAATTGTTTTGCAGCTCAAACCCGTCTTTCTTTTCCGGAGACCGAACCTTATCAACTAAGGGACGCACCGGTACAACCATGTGAATGGCCTTCCGATGAGTTCATGATCGAAGCAGGCTTCAAGGATGAATTTGATACACTTGTCCGCAATGCCGGATTAGCAGAATTCCTCTGAGATAAATGTGAACAGTATGCTATGCTCACTGCCTCTTTCGTGCGTAGATTTAAATTTTGAGTTGGGCGTGACTCATCCGTACTGTTTGATCTATATGATAAATCCTACACCATGGATTTGGAGGATTTCAATAGTATTTGCAAGATACCCGATGGGGTAGTATTAATGATCCTGCTAAGTCTTCGGTCAGAGACTTTGTCTCGAGTATAACTGTTGGAGAAACTAGAGGTATCACGCAAGCTACCATAGGAAGCATTCATTTCCCTCCCTTGCACTACTTTGCCCTCTTCATAGGTAGGTGCTAACGGCAAGGGTGCACATTGTCACCTATGTGCATCCAACCTTAGTTTCCTTAAGAGCGCAGTAACAGGTGACAGGAGCTTCAACATGGGAGCTATAATAGCAAGGAGGCTGAATAATAATGCCATTGAGGGGGATTTCTTTGGTGGAATTTATGCTACACGCTTAGCAAATTTTCTTGGAGTATCCATCCATTCAGGAGACCCCCCTCTCCGTACAGCCTACGTTGATCGCGTCGCTCTAACACGCTACCAGTTCCTTGAGAGGGATGATGGATCCCACCTATACTGTTTGCTATTTAATCGGCAGCGTGTTTTCCATATTACCCTTCCTGCTCCTGCTTTCTTTGACTTACAAGTAAAACGAAGATACTACATATCCATAGGAGAGGCAGAGGAGTATGAGAGGGAGGCAACGGCCGCTCGACTTCGTGAGGCAGCTATTCAGGCAGTGGCTGCAGCACTCCCGTATAACACCCATTATGATTTTGGGTTTCGCGAGGACCATCCTTGGGAGTAGACCAAGCTAGGCCAAAATCCTAAGATTGGAGGAGTACGTGTTCTCACCGACCTTACGTTCATGTTTATGCTTTCACTTTGTCAGTCGGTGTTTACACTTTGCCACTGTACTATCCATGCTAGTTTATTTTCGTTTTCTTGTTTTCTTGTTTTGTGTCCTTTTCAGAAAACCCAAAAAGTTTTTTATTTCTTCTTTTGCTTGCTGGGAGTTTTCCCGTGTAAATAGTTTTCTTTTTATTTGGGTCAAGGTAGAAGATATTGGTTACAATGTTTAGTGGCTCTTGCATGCATACCTGTTTAGCTTTCAAAGAGCCATGTTACTTTGTCTTCTCCTTTGTGTTTGCGTGCAGATTTGGCTTAGTCCATTGCACGAGCACTCTTATTATTGTTCACATCGTTTGATCGTGCGAATGAAAGGCAATAATGATGATATATGATGAAGTGACTCAGACTGGAAAAGCTAGTATGAACTCTACCTATTTTGTTTTTGTAAATATGACTAGCTTCTCATGCCTGATTCCGCTTTGTTTTGAGAGAACCATGTTTGCAATGACAACTTAGAGATCATAGTTTCTGATGCCATGCTTAGTTAGCTGAGAGCTCATAATGGTTTGTCTTGAATACCAACATAGATTTTGAGATGACTATGATGTAGTATGATAGGATGGTATTCTCCTTTGAATGATTCAAGTAGCTTGACTTGGCACATGTTCATGCATGTAGTTGAAACAAAATCAACATAGCCTCTATGATGTTTGTGTTCATGGTGATTTATATCCTGTTCATGCTTGCATTCAATGTTAGTGAAACTCATTGCATCTTGATGGCCGTTGTCGCTCTCTAGTTGGTCGCTTCCCAGTCATTTGCTAGCCTTCACTTGTAATAAGTGGAATACTCCTTGTGCATCCAATTCCATAAACCCAAAAGTTTTTCCATGAGAGTCGACCATACCTACCTATTTGCGGTATCTACCTGCCGTTCCAAGTAAATTTGCATGTCCCATTCTCGAAACCTTCAAGAAATAATCTGTTTTGCATGCCCGAACCGCTCATGTGGTGATAGAGGGCCATTGGTATCTTCCACGTTAGGCGTGTTATCCTCGACACGTGTTTATTCACTGTCATTCACGAGAAAGGGGTCGGTAATTGGAATGCCCAGTTCCACGCATAAATCAAAAACATAATTGTAAAATAAGACTCCCCCCGGATTGATGTTATTATGGATGGTACCCGAGGATTCGGCTAGCCGTGGAGTGTGATTGATTGGTGGTGGGGGAGTTAAAACTTTACTTTTCTGTTTGGGAACTGCCTATAGCATGAGTAGCATGGACGTTATTGAGAACTCTTGGTCATTGCGTTGACAATGAAAGCATGCCACCCAAAATAATTATCTCTGTTTTCAAAGCTTGAGCTCTCGCACCTCTGCAAATAAATGCTTCCCTCTGCGAAGGGTCTGTCTATTTATTTTCCCGTTGAGTCATCCTCCTCTTGTATAAGGACCAATTAGAGAGCACCTCTGTCACTTTTATGCTCTGCTTTTGATTGATATTGAGTATGACTATGACTGGATCTTCGTTGCTATGAATTACAATGTTTCGTCAGCCCTTGATCTTTGAAAGTGCTCTGCATTTATGTTTTGCGGCCTGAGAAAGAGCTAGCGAGATACCACCTATTCATATTGCTTCATGCTTGTTTTGATTGAATTGTTGGTATTTGAAACTCATTATTATTTGCTCGCTAGCTAATTATGCCATTGATATTAGTTTACCGTGAGACCTTTGTGTCACTTGCTTATGTGGTTAACTTGTGATCTTGCTGAAATTCTGGTTATGAGTTAGACATAGTTGCAACAACAAGATCAAACAGAGTTCGTCAAAGTTTTTCTTTCTCTTTTAGTTTGTCAACTGAGTTGCTTGAGGAAAAGCAAGGTTTTAAGCTTGAGGGAGTTGATACATCTCCATCGTATCTACTTTTCCAAACTATTTTGCCCTTGTTTTGGACTCTAATTTGCATGATTTTTATGGAACTAACCTGGACTGACGTTGTTTTCAGCAGAATTACCTTAGTGTTGTTTTTGTGCAGAAATGAAAGTTCTCGGAATGTCCTGGAAATTTACGGAGAATATTTCTGGAAAATATGAAAAATACCTGCGCAAAGATCCGCCGGAGGGGATGGGCCAGTGGGTCACAAGCCCTTTAGCCGCCACCCCCTGGTGGCGGCTAGCAAGCTTGTGGGGCCCACGTGGCTCTGTCGACCCCAAACTCAGCTCTGTAAATTCACTTTCGTCCCAGAAAAAATCAGGAGAGAAGATTTCGTCGCGTTTGAGATACGGAGGCGCCGCCACATCTTGTTCTTCATCTGGAGGGCAGATCTGGAGTACGTTTTGGGCTCCGGAGAGGGGAAATCGTCGCCATCGTCATCATCAACCTTATTCCCTCTTCAATTCCATGAAGCTCTTCATCGTTCGTGAGTAATCTATTCGTACGCTCGCTGGGCGGTGATGAGTAGAATGAGATCTATCATGTAGTCGAGTTAGTTTTGACGGGGATTGATCCCTAGTATCCACTATGTTCTCAGATTGATGTTGCTACTATTTTGCCATGCTTAATGCTTGTCACTAGGGCCCGAGTGCCATGATTTCAGATCTGAAATTATTATGTTGTCACCAATATATGTGTGTTTTAGATCTGATCTTGCAAGTTGTAGTTACGTACTATGTGTTATGGCCCGGCAACCCCGGAGTGACAATAACCGGAACCACTCCCGGTGATGACCATAGTTTGAGGAGTTCATGTGTTCACCAAGTGCTAATGCGTTGGTCTGGTTCTTTATTAAAATGAGAATGTTAATATCCCGTAGTTTCCTTTTGGACCCCGCTGCCACAGGTGGGATGGACAATAGATGTCATGCAAGTTCTTTTCCCTAAGCACGTATGACGACACACGGAATGCATGCCTATATCACTTTGACGAACGGGAGATAGCCACATATCGCTCCGTGTTATAACTATTGCATGATGAATATCATCCAAACAAATCACCGACCCATTGCCTACGAGTTTGTCCCACTTCTGCTGTTACTTGTTTTGCTCTCCTCCTGTTACTACTGTTGCTGCTGCTGTTACTTGCTTGCTCTGTTGTTACTTGCTACTGCTGTCACTACCGCTGTTCCTTGCCACTGCTGCTACTCGTTACACTGCTACTACCTGCTACAATACTGGTTCGCACGACGTTGACGGGAAAGAATATTTCCCGTCCACGGGCAAATTCTGGCGCCATTGAGACAATCGTTATGAATAATCTCCCGTCAACAGATCGTTTCTGACACCGTTGTTATCATACTACTTTCTTGTTGATTCTTTGCTTGCAGACACTAATATTAAAGGTGTGGTTGAATCTGACACATTCAGCTGCTAATACTTGAGAGTATCCTCTCACTTCCTGTCCATCGGATCAATAAATTTGGGTCGAATACTCTACCCTCGAAAATTGCCTCGATCCCACGCGCTGGTGGGTCATTGCAAGACAATTTCTTATTGTTGAGCAATCGAGAATAGCATTTGTCTAGCCATTGCCAGGGATTTGCTAAATGGTGCACAGTCAGGAAGTACGCAATTTTCTCTTGAAATTTCAGTGAGGGGTCACCTTATAATGCTACCGTCGTTCTAAGCAAGATAAGGTGCATAAAAGGATTAACATGACATGCAATTCATAAGTGACCATATATGGCCATGATCTTCTGCTTCTTGATCTCCATCTCCAAAGCACCGGCATGATCTTCATTGTCACCGGCGCCACACCATGATCTCCATCATCGTGCCGCCATCGAGGTTGTCGTGCTATCTATGCTATTACTACTAAAGCTACAACCTAGCAATATGTTAAACGCATCTACAAGCACAAACGTTAGTTTAAAGACAACCCTATGGCTCCTGGCAGTTGCCGTACCATCGACGTGCAAGTCGATATTTAACTATTACAACATGATCATCTCACACATCCAATATATCACATCATGTCTTTGGCCATATCACATCACATGCATACCCTGCAAAAACAGGTTAGACGTCCTCTAATTTGTTGTTGCATGTTTTACGTGGCTGCTATGGGTATCTAGTATGATCGCATCTTACTTACGCAAAGCCACAACGGTGATATGCAAATTGCTATTTAACCTTTCTCCACGGACCGCCTCGGTCAAATCCGATTCAACTAAAGTTGAAGAAACTGACACCCGCCAGTCATCTTTATGCAACAAGTTGCATGTTAGTCGATGAAACCGGTCTCTCGTAAGCGTACGAGTAAGGTTGGTTCGAGCCGCTTCAATCCAACAATACTTCCGAATCGATAAAACACAAAGGAGGGCAGCAAATCGAACATCAACGCCCACAAAAACTTTCGTATTCTAGTCGAGATTACATCTACGCATGAACCTAGCTCATGATGCCACAGTTGGGGAACGTTGCATGGGAAACAAGAAATTTCCTACGCACACGAAGACCTATCATGGTGATATTAGTCTACGAGAGGGAGATTGGATCCACATACCCTTGTAGATCGCTAAGTGGGAAGCGTTAAGAAACGCGGCTAATGTAGTGGAACTGCTTCGTGATCCAAATCACCGTCGTCCCACGATCTGTCCCGATCTAGCACCGAACGGACGGCACCTCCGTGTTCAGCACACGTACAGCTCGATGACGATCTCCGCCTTCTTGATCCAGCAAGAGAGACAGGGAAGTAGATGAGTTCTCCGGCAGCGTGACGGCGCGCTGGTGATGGTTATGATCTTATTCCTGCAGGGCTCCGCCCGAGCTCTGCAGAAATCCGATCTAGAGGACGAACTACGAAGTAGAGGTTTAGGGTTGCACATGGCAAAGTTGTGTCCCAAAAACCAAAAACCTCTAGTATATATAGGAGGAGGGGAGGGGCTAGCCTTGAGGCTCAAGGGAGCCTCCAAGGCGTCGGCCAAAGTGGGAGGAGGGACTCCTACTCCAATTCGGTTTGGAAGGAGGAGTTTGCGACACTTACTTGGATGATCTTCACCTAGAACTTGATAATCCCCGGCAACGGCGCCAGAAATCCTTCTGCTACAGCGCCAGGAATCCCCGGCGGCCTCTTGAGCTTTCGTTGGTTTTTCCCTTGAAGAGGAAACGGTGATGCAACACAGGAGCAGTATGTATTTCCCTCAGTTGAGAACCAAGGTATCAATCCAGTAGGAGAATCAAGCCAAGTGTCCAGAGTACCTGCGCAAACACAAACGAGCTTGCACCCAACTCTATAAAGGGGTTGTCAATCCCTTCAAGATTGAGTTGAAAGTGAGATCTGAAGGCGGAAAGTGCAACGAAGTAAAAGTGAAAGGCAGAAAATATGGTGTGGAGTAGACCCAGGGGCCATAGTGTTCACTAGAGGCTTCTCTCAAAATAGCAAATATTGCGGTGGGTGAATGAATTACTGTTGAGCAATTGATAGAACCGCGCAAAGTCATGACGATATCTAAGGCAATGATCATACATATAGGAATCACGTCTGAGACAAGTAGACCGATACTTTCTGCATCTACTACTAGTACTCCACACATCGACCGCTATCCAGCATGCATCTAGTGTATTGAGTTCATGACGAACAGAGCAACGCCTTAAGCAAGATGACATGATGTAGAGGGATAAAATCAAACCAATGATGTAAAACCCATCTTTTTACCCTTGATGGCAACAACATGATGCGTGCCTTGCTACCCCTTCTGTCACTAGGCGAGGTCACCGCACGGTATGAACCCAAAACCAAGCACTTCTCCCATTGCAAGAATCATAGATCAAGTTGGCCAAACAAAACCCACAACTCGAAGAGAATTACAAGGATATGAAATCATGCATATAAGAGATCAGAAGAAACTCAAATAAGATTCATAGATAATCTGATCATAAATCCACAATTCGTTGGATCTCGACAAACACACTGCAAAAGAAGATTACATTGGATAGATCTCCATGAAGATCATGGAGAACTTTTTATTGAAGATCCGAGAGAGAGAATAAGCCATCTAGCTACTAGCTATGGACCCGTAGGTCTATGGTGAACTACTCACGCATCATCGGAGAGGTCATGGTGTTGATGAAGCCCTCCGTATCCGAATCCCCCCTCCGGCAGGGCACCGGAACGTGCCCCAGATGGGATCTTGCGAAGACAGAAGCTTGCGACGGCGAAAAAGTATTTTCGTGGATCTCTCTCGCAGTTTGGGAATTTTTCTGAATTTATAGGCGGAAGAGGTAGGGCAGACGAGCCACAGGGGGGCCACCAGCCTGCTAGGCGCGGGACCCCTGGCCGCGCCTAGGGGCCTTGTGGTGTCCCCTGGTGGCCTCTCCCTTGGTTCCCAAGTCTCGTGCGTATCTTCTATTCCGGAAAAAATCTTTTCGAAAGTTTTATTCCGTTTGGACACCGTTTCAAATCCTCCCGTGAAAAGGGTCAAAAACAAAGAAAAAACAAGAACTGACACTTGGCACTGAGTTAATAAGTTATTCCCAAATAAGATATAAAAGGTATACAAAACATCCAAAGTTTGACAAGATAATAGCATGGAACTATCAAAAATTATAGATACGTTGGAGACGTATCAAGCATCCCCAAGCTTAACTCCTGCTCGACCTCGAGTAAGGAAGTGATAAAGACTGAATTTTTGATGTGGAATGCTAGCTAGCATAGTTGTCCTTTGTAACTACTTTCATGTGACATGAATTTCCAGATCCGAAAGATTCAAAACAATAGTTTGCTATTGACATGAAAACAACAATACTTAAGAAAACTAGCAAGGTAATCATGAACTTTCAAAATAACAAGGCCAAAGAAAGTTATCCCTACAAAATCACATAGTCTGGCTATGCTCCATCATCTCCACACAACTAATTTAAATCATGCACAACCCCGGTATTGGCCAAGTAATTGTTTTCGCACTATTACTTTCTCAAACCTTTTTCAACTCACACGCAATACATGAGCGTGAGCCATGGATATAGCACTATGGTGGAATAGAGTGTGGTGGAGGATGTGAGACAAAAAAGGAGGAGATGGTCACATTGACTCGGCATATCAAAGGGCTATGGAGATGCCCATTAATAGATATCAATATGAATGAGTAGGGATTTCCATACAAAGGATGCACTAGAGCTATAAGTATGTGAAAGCTCAAAAGGAGAACTAGTGGGTGTGCATCCAACTTGCTTGCTCACGAAGACGTAGGGCAATTTTGAGGAAGCCCATCATTGGAATATACAAGCCAAGTTATATAATGAAAATTCCCACTAGCATATGGTGGTGACAAAAAAAGAGGCTCTCAATCATGAAGAACATGGTGCTATCATGAAGCACAAGTGTGGAAAGAGATAGTAGCATTGTCCCTTCTCTCTTCTCTCTTTTTTTTGTTTGGGCTCTTTGGCCTCTCTTTTTTTTTCTTTTTTTTACGTGGGCAACTTCGGCCTCTTTTTTTACTCACATGGGACAATGCTCTAATAATGATGATCATCACACTTTATTTACTCACAGCTCAAAGCTTAGAATGATGATGACTCTATAGGAAATGCCTCCGGCAGTGTACCGGGATGTGCAACGATCTAGCTTGGCGTATGACGTTGAAACATCTTGCTAGCTATCTTACGATCATGCAATGGCAATATGATAGTGACGGCAGAAGTCATGAGACGGAACGGTGGGAGTTGCATGGCAATATATCTCGGAATGGTGGCTGTTTTGAGGAAGGCATATGGTGGGTTTGTGCACCGGCGTGAATTGCGTGGTACTAGAGAGGCTGGCAATGGTGGAAGGTGAAAGTGCATCTATACCATGGACTCACATTTGTCATGAAGAACTCATATACTTATTGCAAAAAAAATTATTAGTAATCAAAACAAAGTGCTAAACGCATACACCTAAGGGAAGGGTTGGTAGGTGTAAACCATCGCGCGATCCCGACCGCAACACAAAGGATGACAATCAATAGATCAATTATGCTCCGACTTCCTAACATAGCGGTTCACCATACGTGCATGTTACGGGAATCACTAACTTCAACACAAGTATTTCTAGATTCAGAACACCCTACTAACATGACTCTTAATATTACCAAATCCATGTCTCAAAACTAATTGAGAGGAATCAAAATTCTCTTCTACTCAATGCACACGAAGATGGAAGTCTTATTGTATCTTCTTTGGATACCTATAAACTTTGGGACTACTTTCATAGCACAAGCCAACTACCAAGTTACGCACTGTCGTGCTCTAAAAGATCTAAGTGAAGCCCATAGAGCAACATAGTCTAGCTCAAAAGATATAAGTGAAGCACAAAGAGTATTCTAGCCAATTCACGATGAGGACATGTCTCTCTCAAAAGGTGTGCAGGAAGGATGATTGTGACACAACAAAAAGAAAAGACTCCTACGATACAAGACGCTCCAAGCAAGACACATATCATGTGGTGAATAAAAATATAGCTCCAAGTAATGTTACCAATGGATTGAAGACGAAAGAGGGGATGACTTCCCGGGGCATCCCCAAGCTTAGGCTTTTTGGTGTCCTTGAATTTGGCTTCGGGTGCCATCCCCAAGCTTGAGCTCTTTCCACTCTTTATCCCTTTGTCCATGAGAACATCACCCAAAACTTGAAAACTTCACAACACAAAACTTAAACAGAAACTCGTGATATCATTAGCAAAAGAAAACGAACAACCACCCCTTTTGGTACTGTAGAAATCTTGATTTCTATTTATATTGGTGTTAGGCTACTGTATTCTCACTTTTCCATGGCTAGTACCCCCCGATACTATCCATAGTTTCATCAAAACAAGCAACCAACACAACAAAAACAGAATCTGTCAAAAACAGACCTATCTGTAGCAATTTGTATAGTTCGTATACTTCCGGTACCTCAAAAATTCAGAAACATTACTACGGCCTGGGAAAAAGTCATATCAACCAGCAGCAAAAAGAATCAACTCAATATATCTTTCGTAATAAAAATGAAAAATAATCTCGTGAGCGAAAGTTTCTGTGTTTTTCCAGCAGGATCAAACAACCATCACCAAAACTAGTCATAAAGGTTTTGCTTGGCTCAAACACAAAAAGAAACACAACAAACACAATCATAACAGAATTATGATGGTGTGGACGCAACAAAACAGAAAGAAAAAGATAAATTGATTGGGTTGCCTCCCAACAAGCGCTATTGTTTAACGCCCTCAGCTAGGCATAAGGTGATGGAATCACGTATCGTCGTCTTTGGTGCTCAAACCATAAGTAGCCCTCATCATGGATTCATAAGGCAATTTTATTTTATTTCTTGGAAAATGCTCCATGCCCTTATTTAAAGGAAATTGAAATCTAAAATTCCCTTCCTTCATATCAATGATAGCACCAATAGTCCTTAGGAAAGGTCTACCAAGAATGATAGGGCATGTAGGATTGCAATCAATGTGAAGCACAATGAAATCCATGGCTACATAGTTCCTATTTGCAATAATAAGAACATAATTGATCCTTGCCATGGGTTTCTTGACAGTAGAATCCGCAAGATGCAAATTAAGAGAGCACTCCTCAATCTCATTAAAGCCTAGAACATCACATAAAGACTTTGGAATCGCAGAAACACTAGCACCCAAATCACACAAAGCATTGCATTCATAGTTTTTGATTTTGATTTTGATAGTAGGTTCCCACTCATCATGAAGCTTTCTAGGAATAGAAACTTCCAACTCAAGTTTCTCTTCAAGAGATTTTATCATAGCTTCGACGATATGATCGGTAAAGGCCTTGTTTTGGCTATAAGCGTGTGGAGAGTTTAGCAGGGATTGCATCAAGGAAATGCATTCAATCAAGGAGCAATTATCATAATTGAATTCCTTGAAATCCCAAGTAGTAGTTTCATTACTACTCAAAGTTTTGATATCTTCTACTCCACTTTCAAAGCTTTTAGCATCAAGATAGATGGACTCCGAATCATTGGGGCGTTTTTCAACCAAAGTGGATTCATATCCAGCCCCATCATCATTAGGTTTGACACTAGAAAGCAAGGATTCAATGGGAGTCACACCAAGCACTTTAAGATCTTCGTGATTCTTATCACGAGAACACGCCTTCTTAAGCCATGTCTAGCACGAATTTGGGTGGTTCTTTCTTTTCTCTCACTCATGGAAACACGCATAGCTTTAAAAGTTTCATCCATATTGATCTTGGAAGGAGCACAACTAACTTTCAAAGAATCAATATCGCTAGACATTCTATCAACGTTCCTAGCCAAATCGTCAATTTTGAGTAGTTTTTCCTCTATGGACGCATTGAAAATCTTTTGCGAGTTGATAAACTCTTTGATATTACACTCTATATCAGAGGGTAATTTATTGTCATTTCCATGAGTATTGTTGTAGGAGTTGCCAAATTTATTAGAGGGGTTACTAGGAAAAGGCCTAGGAACATAGTTTCCTCTAAAAGCATTGTTGTTGCCAAAATTATTCCTACCAACAAAATTAAAGTCCAAGCTCGCGTTGCTACTCTCAATCAAGGAATACAAGGGCATATCATGAGGATCTAAAGGAGTACTTCTACTAGCAACCAAATTCATTAACTCATCCATCTTCGCACTCAACGAGTTAATTTCTTCTATAGCGTGTACCTTTTTACTAGTAGGTGACCTTTTAGTGTGCCACTGCGAGTAGTTTGTCATGATATTGTCTACGAGTTTTGTGGCTTGTCCTAATGTGATTTCCACGAACGTTCCACCTGAGGCGGAGTCCAAGATATTTCTAGAAGCGAAATTCAAGCCAACGTAGAAAATTTGTATAATCATCCAAAGACTCAAGCCATGAGCGGGGCAATTTCTAATCGTCAATTTCATTTTCTCCCAAGATTGTGCAACATGTTCATGATCAAGTTGCTTAAAATTCATGATATCATTACGGAGAGAGATAATCTTAGCCGGCGGAAAATACTTGGATATATAGGCATCTTTGCACTTGTTCCAAGAACCAATACTATTTTTGGGCAAAGATGAAAACCAAGTTTTTGCTCGATCTCGCAGCAAGGAAGGAAAAAGATTCAATTTAATCACATCATTATCCACATCTTTCTTATTTTCCATATCGCAAAGCTCAATGAAAGTATTAAGATGGAATGCGGCATCTTCACTAGGAAGACAGGAGAATTGCTCTTTCATAACAAGATTCAGCAAATCAGCATTGATTTCGTATGATACCGCACTAGTGGCGGGAGCAATCGGAGTACTAATAAAATCATTATTATTAGTATTCGAGGAGTCACAAAGTTTGGTGTTTTCAGTCATGGTGACTTCAGCAAGCAAACAAGCACACAACCGAACAGAAAGCAAGCGAGAGAAAAGGGCAAACCAAAAAGGCAAACCAAAAAGGCAAATATTTTTTTTATTTTTGTTTTTCTGAAGTGGGGGAGAGGAAAACGAGAGGAAAAAAAAGTAAGTGCAAGAGATGAGTTTGCAACACTTACTTGGATGAGCTTCACCTAGAACTTGATAATCCCCGGCAACGGCGCCAGAAATCCTTCTGCTATGGCGCCAGGAATCCTCGGCGGCCTCTTGAGCTTGTGTTGGTTTTTCCCTTGAAGAGGAAAGGGTGATGCAGCACAGGAGCAGTAAGTATTTCCCTCAGTTGAGAACCAAGGTATCAATCCAGTAGGAGAATCAAGCCAAGTGTCCAGAGTACCTGCGCAAACACAAACGAGCTTGCACCCAACGCTATAAAGGGGTTTTCAATCCCTTCAAGATTGATTGCAAAGTGAGATCAGAAGGCGAAAGTGCAACAAAGTAAAAGTAAAAGGCTGAAAATATGGTGTGGAGTAGACCTGGGGGCCAAAGTGTTCACTAGAGGCTTCTGTCGAGCAATTAATAGAACCACGCAAAGTCATGCCGATATCTAAGGCAATGATCATACATATAGCCATCACGTCCGAGACAAGTAGACCGATACTTTCTGCATCTACTACTATTACTCCACACATCGACCGCTATCCAGCATGCATCTACTGTATTGAGTTCATGACGAATAGAGTAAAGCCTTAAGCAAGATGACATGATGTAGAGGGATAAACCCAAACCAATGATGTAAACCCCATCTTTTTACCCTTGATGGCAACAACACGATGCATGCCTCGCTACCCATTCTGTCACTGGGTGAGGTCACCGCACGGTATGAACCCAAAACCAAGCACTTCTCCCATTGCAAGAATCATAGATCAAGTTGGCCAAACAAAACCCACAACTCGAAGAGAATTACAAGGATAAGAAATCATGCATATAAGAGACTAGAAGAAACTCAAATAAGATTCATAGATAATCTGACCATAAATCCACAGTTCAATGGATCTCGACAAACACACCGCAAAAGAAGATTAGATCGGATAGATCTCCACGAAGATCATGGAGAACTTTGTATTGAAGATCCAAGAGAGAGAACAAGCCATCTAACTACTAGCTATGGACCCGTAGGTCTATGGTGAACTACTCACGCATCATCGGAGAGGTCATGGTGTTGATGAAGAAATCCTCCGTATCCGAATCTGCCCTCCGGCAGGGCACCAGAACGTGCCCCAGATGGGATCTTGTGGAGACAGAAGCTTGCGGCGGCGGAAAAGTATTTTCGTGGATCTCTCTTGCAGTTTTGGAATTTTTCTGAATTTATAGGCGGAAGAGGTAGGGCAGACGAGCCACAGGGGGCCCACAAGCCTGCTAGGCGCGGGCCCCCCTGGCAGCGCATAGGGGGCTTGTGGGGTCCCCTGGTGGCCTCTGCCTTGGTTCTCAAGTCCCGTGCGTATCTTCTATTCCGGAAAAAAATCTTTTCGGAAGTTTTATTCCGTTTGGACACCGTTTAAAATCCTCCTCCGAAAAGGGTCAAAAACACGGAAAAAACAGGAACTAGCACTTGGCACTGAGTTAATAAGTTAGTCCCAAAACAGATATAAAAGGCATACAAAACATCCAAAGTTTGACAAGATAATAGCATGGAACCATCAAAAATTATAGATACGTTGGAGACGTAGCATCCCTTCCTTCCTTCCCACCTCCTCTTTGTTATCTTTCTCCTTTGATTTTTTTCTCTTGGCCAAAATAGTCCTATTGGGCTGGCCTCACCAGCCCACCAAGGGGTGGTGCGCCACCCATGGGCCTATTAGGTTCTCTCCCGGGTGGGTAGGCCCTCCCGGTAAAAAGCCGGAACCCATTCGTCACTCTCTATACACTATCGGTAATGCCCGAAATATTTCCAGAAGCCAAATGAAACAATCCTATATATCAATCTTTGTTTTTGGACCACTCCGAAAACCCTCATGACATCCGTGATCTCATCCGGGACTCCAACAAAACTTTGGTCACCATCACTTATAACTCAACTATACCGAAACGTCACCGAACCTTAAGTGTGCAGACCCTGCGGGTTTGAAAACAATGCAAACATGACCCGAGACACTCCCTGGTCAATATCCAATAGCGGGACCTGGATTTCCATATTGGATCCTATATATTCTACGTAGATCTTATCTGTTGAACCTCTGTACCAGGGATTCATATAATCCCGTATACCATTCCCTTTGTCCTTCGGTATGTTACTTGCCCGAGATTTGATCGTCGGTACCCCTATACCTATTTTAATCTCGTTACCGGCAAGTCTCTTTACTCGTTCCGTAATACAAGATCCCGTGAGTAACACTTTAGTCACATTGCTTGCAAGGCTTATATGTGAAGTTGTATTACCGAGTGGGCCCCAAAAAACCCCTCCGTCACACGGAGTGACAAATCCCAGTCTTGATCCATGCTAACTCAACGAACACCTTCGGAGATGTCTTTATAGTCACCCAGTAACGTTGCAACATTTGATACACATAAGTTATTCCTCCGGTGTCAGTGATTTACATGATCTCATGGTCATAGGAATGAATACTTGACAAACAAAAAACTATAGCAACAAAATTACACGATCACATGCTACGTTTATAGTTTGGGTCTTGTACATGACATCATTATCCCAATGATGTGATCCAATCATCAAGTGACAACACTTGTATATGGTCAGAAAACCTTAACCATCCTTGATCAACTGGCTAGTCAACTAGAGGCTTACTAGGGTGTGGCACCCCTGCTCAGAGGAAACCAGAACACCCCGTATTCCAGCCCAAGGACAAGTCTTCTGGAATACGGAACCGTTGGCCTAGAACAAATTAGCTCTTTGTTACTATGGAAAAGATTACAAGGATACATGGATTACATCGCCTTGGTGATACTACACCTGCCTATGGTAAATCCTACGTTAGCAGCGGTACAGCTACCGATGTGATGAACTCCACTCCGCAGGGACTCTCGCTGGAACGCGCATGCTAGCTCGCAACTTGGAATCCTTGACAATGAAACAACCAAGGCATGACCTGCAAACTGGCATGACAAGCCAGGTGAGTACTTTGAATGTACTCGCAAGCTCACAACAAACATTAGCATTAAGGCAAGACAACATCGTAGCAATCAAGATTAAGTAAAGGGTTGTCATTACTAAAGGAGTGGTAGATAACTAACTATACCAGGCTACTCCCACCGTACTCAGGGAATACCAACTCTTCTGTTCTTACCAAGAACCTTTAGTGAGTATTCTCAGGATGGATACCAGGACTTATCGCTGGCAGGATGCCGAACTGTTACATCGGCACGATGCCCAACTGTTATGTACTCAGACGAGTTCTTCCATCATTACTATCATAAATAGAGTTGATTATCTATTGAGGTCTAGTCGGGTTGTCCAATACCATGGACTCAGCTATTCGAATAGATTTGACACTCTGCAGAGGTTGCACACTTTACCCACACTATGGAGCACTGACCTCGTGATCCCATTCGGGTGGACCAGTGTTGCTCCAACTTGTGACTCTTTCATCGTACCACCGGCAATCATCCTCCCTCAGATTCCTTCCCTGGGTGGCCCTGTGTCCTCATGACACCTACCACCGTCGTGGCCAAACTAAACTATCCCATCCGTGGATGCCGGCACAAACAACTCAACTAGCTCACAGGGTTATCACCGCCCACCGAGCCAAGGTAGCACGCGTGCATAACCCTCCCTCTTTGGAAGTACCGGTGAAAGAGAACACGATCAGCTCAAGTCAAGGCCGTCCCATATCGGTAAGTGTGGTTGCACTAATGTGCCCAGACAGGTGACTCTGATCAACCAACTAGATTATCTAGTCTCCAAATAATCGGTCTGTCATAGCTGACACTCCGATGTCATAGCAATCTGATAATTAATAAGCTCAAGCCACTACTGTTGATCCATGTTCCCAAAGTAATCATAGACAGTAATCTCAACCTCATGTTATCGACTAGTGTGTAAGACACTAGTCACTAACGATCCCGTACTCATCTCAGTAATAGTTTATTCAACAGTGCATGCTCACATTCCAAACTATCAACAGATATATTTTTTATTAAAGTAGTTAACGAGACTATGATATTGCAATGCAATGAAGCAAATGAAAGTTGTGGCTTGCCTGGGATGATGGAACCACCAGGAAGAAGTGTGAGAAACTCGCGGAAGGAATCACTAGAAACAGTTCACTCTCAGAGGAGGGGCTATTTACGGCAAGGGCAACATGGTCATTTCCACTTCAAAATCACATAGTGAAAATGATTCGATCATGACGGGCTCGACGAGACGAAGACGTGGGCTTTGGAATCACTGGAATCGGAGTCAAGGATGAAAAGTTGTGGCCGTTCACTTTTTAGGCAGAAAAGTGCCCTAACGAGCGGACGTTCACTAACTAGTCCTTTTGGCCAGCGGCTGACAAAATGAAAGCACCTTTTCAGGAATACGTCTTCAGTAAACCAAAAACGCATTCCATGAAATGCGCCGCCACTTAATCTGACGCGCGGGCCCGTTGACTTCGTGTGTCCGGTTGATGGTTGGGACCCGCCCCATCTTCTCTCTCCAGCGCTGACTTCTCTCTCTCCCCACTGCCTCCTTCTTCCTCTCGCAGCGAGACACAACACTGATACGTCTCAAACATATCTATAATTTTTTATGGTTTCATGCTGTTATATTGTCATCTTTGGATGTTTTACGTACCTTTTATATCTTTTTTGGGACCAACTTATTAATTCAGTGCCAAGTGTCAGTTCCTGTTTTTTCTGTGTTTTTCGCTCTTTTGAGATCTGATTTTGGAACGTGTCCAAACGGAAGAAGCTCACGGGGCTTGAGGGCCAAGCCAGGAGGGCTACAGGGGGCCCACAAGCCCCCTATACGCCACCAGGGGCGGCGGCCCGCAGGCTTGTAGCCTCCCTGGCGCCCCCATGACATACCTCCTTCGCCTTTATTTCCCTAAAATCTAGAAACAAATCAGGGAATCCTCGAAAACACTTTTCCGCCACCGCAAGCCTCCATTTCCGCGAGATCTCATCTGGAGACCCTTCCCGGTGCCCTGCCGGAGGGGACTTCGGAGTTGGAGGGCTTCTACATCAACATCATCGCCCCTCCAATGACTCGTGAGTAGTTCACTTCAGACCTACGGGTCCGTAGTTAGTAGCTAGATGGCTTCTTCTCTCTCTTTAATCTTCAATACAAAGTTCTCCATGATCTTCATGGAGATCTATCCGATGTAATCCTCTTTGGTGGTGTGTTTGTCGAGATCCGATGAATTGTGGATTTGTGATCAGATTATCTACGATATATATTTGAGTCTTTGCTGATTTCTTATATGCATGGTTTTATATCCTTGCAAGTCTCTCCGAGTCTTGGGTTTTGTTTGGCCAACTAGATCTATGATTCTTGCAATGGGAGAAGTGCTTGGTTTCGGGTTCTTACCGTCTGGTGACCTTTCCCAGTGACAGTAGGGGCAGCAAGGCACACATCGTGTAGTTGCCATCAAGGATAACAAGGTGGGCTTTGTCGTAGATATGAAATTGTCCATCTACATCATGTCATCTTGCTTAAGGCGTTACGCTGTTCTTTTGGACTTAATACACTAGATGCATGCTGGATAGCGGTCGACGTGTGGAGTAATAGTAGTAGATGCAGAAAGTATCGGTCTACTTGTTTTGGACGTGATGCCTATATATATAATCATTGCCATAGATGACGTCACGACTTTGCGCGGTTCTATCAATTGCTCGACAGTAATTTGTTCACCCACCGTCTACTTGCTTTCATGAGAGAAGCCACTAGTAAACACTATGGCCCCCGGGTCTATTCACACCTATCGTTTCCACTTTCGCTTTTACTTTGCTTTGTTACTTTGTTGCTTTTAGTTCTCACTTGGCGAACAATCTATAAGGGATTGAAAACCACTTCATAGCGTTGGCAGCAAGCTTTTTGTGTTTGTGCAGGCACTTGTGATACTCCTTCACTCGATCGATACCTTGGTTCTCAAACTGAGGGAAATACTTACCACCGATGCGCTACATCACCCTTTCCGCTTCGAGGGAACACCAACGCAAGGCTCCAAGGCCAGGCGGAAATCCTTTGCATATTTGCCTAGGAAGTCCCTTAAGGCGTACCGTAGCAGAAGGATTCCTGGTGCAGTAGCACGTTTCTAGCGCTGTTGGAAGGTCTTTTGTTGCAGTAGCAGAAGTATTTCTGGCGCCGTTGCCGGGGAGGAGGATCGCTTGCCGAGGAAGATCAAGACAAGAATAATCTCTCATCAACACACCTATTTCTGGCGCCGTTGCCGGGGAAGGAGAGATCTATCCAAGTAGATCTCACAAACTCATCTCTTGCATTTACTTTTTTGCCAGTTGCCTCTCGTTTTCCTCTCCCCAACTTCACATTTTCCGTTTTCATTTGCCTTTCTCCTTTGCCGTTTTATTTTGCCTTTGCCGGTTTTCTTGCTTGCTTGTGTGCTTGTTTCTTTGTTGAAGTCATCATGGCTGAAAACACCAAACTTTGCGACTTCTCGAGCACTAATAATAATGATTTTATTAGTACTCCGATTGCTCCCGCCACTAGTGCGGAATCGTATGAAATCAACGCAGCTTTGCTGAATCTTGTTATGAAAGAGCAATTCTCTAGCCTTCCTAGTGAAGATGCCGCATCGCATCTCAATACCTTCATTGAGCTTTGTGATATGCGAAAGAAAAGAGATGTGGATAATAACGTGATTAAGTTGAAGCTTTTTCCTTTCTCGTTGCGAGATCGCGCAAAAACTTGGTTTTCTTCTTTGCCTAAAAATAGTATCGATTCTTGGGATAAGGGCAAAGATGCTTACATATCCAAGTATTTTCCGCCGGCTAAGATCATCTCCTTACGTAACGATATCATGAATTTCAAGCAACTTGATCATGAACACGTTGCACAATCTTGGGAGAGGATGAAGCTTATGATTAGAAATTGTCCCGCTCATGCCTTGAGTTTGTGGATGATTATACAAATCTTTTACGCTGGCTTGAATTTCGCTTCTCGCAATATCTTGGACTCCGCCTCAGGTGGAATGTTCATGGAAATCACGTTAGGAGAAGCTACAAAACTCCTAGACAATATCATGACCAACTACTCTCAGTGTCACACTGAAAGGTCGCCTGCTAGCAAAAAGGTACACGCTATAGAAGAAATTAACTCGCTTTGTGCTAAGATGGACGAGTTGATGAATTTGGTTGCTAGTAGAAATGCTACTGTAGATCCTAATGACATGCCACTATCTTCTTTGATTGAGAGTAGCAACGCTAGTTTGGACGTGAGTTTTGTTGGTAGGAACAATTTTGGCAACAACAATGCTTTTAGAGGAAACTATGTTCCTAGGCCTTTTCCTAGTAACTCCTCTAACAATTATGGAAGTTCCTACAACAACACTTATGGAAATCACAACAAATTACCCTCTGATTTATAGAGTAATATCAAAGAGTTCATCAACTCTCAAAAGATTTTCAATGCGTCCATAGAGGAAAAACTACTCAAAATAGACGATTTGGCTAAGAGCGTTGATAGGATGTCTTGTGATATTAATGCTTTGAATGTTAGATGTGCTCCTCCCAAGGTCGACTTGGATGGAACTTTGAAAGCTATGCGTGTCCCCATGAATGAGAGCAAAGAAAGAACCGCCCAAATTCACGCTAAGCATGAATGGTTTAAAAGGGTGCGTTCTAGTGATGCAAATCACGAAGATCTTAAAGTGCTTGGTGAGTCTCCTCTTGAATCTTTGTTTTCGTGTGTCAAACCTATTGATGGAGGGGCTGGATGTGAATCCACTTTGGTTGAAAAACGCCCCAATGATTCGGAGTCCACCTATCTTGATGATAAAGGTGTGGAGAGTGGAGTAGAAGAAATCAAAATTTTGGGTAGTAATGAAACTCCCACTATGGATTTCAAGGAATTGAATTATGATAATTGCTCCTTGTTTGAATGCATTTCTTTGATGCAATCCATTGCAAACTATGCACATGCATATAGCCAAAGCCAAGCCTTTACCGCGCATATCGTATATGCTATGATGAAATCTCTTCAAGAGAAGCTCGAACTAGAAGTCTCTATACCTAGAAAACTTCATGATGAGTGGGAACCTACAATCAAAATCAAGATCAAAAACTATGAGTGCAATGCTTTGTGTGATTTGGGTGCTAGTGTTTCCGCGGTTCCAAAGCCTTTATGTGATATTCTTGGTTTTCATGAGATTGAAGAGTGTTCTCTTAATTTGCATCTTGCGGATTCTACTGTCAAGAAACCCATGGGAAGGATCGATGATGTTCTTATTGTTGCAAATAAGAACTATGTACTCGTGGATTTCATTGTACTTGACATAGATTGCAATCCTTCATGTCCCATTATTCTTGGTAGACCTTTCCTAAGGACTATTGGTGCTATCATCGATATGAAGGAAGGGAATATTAGATTTCAATTTCCTTTAAAGAAGGGCATGGAGCACTTTCCTAGAAAGAAAATAAGATTGCCTTATGAATCTATGAAGAGGGCTACTTATGGTTTGAGCACCAAAGATGACTATACGTGATTCCATCACCTTTTGCCTAGCTAAGGGTGTTAAACAAAAGCGCTTGTTGGGAGGCAACCCAAAGAATCTATCCTTTTTGTTTCTGTTTTGTGTTTTGCACAATTTCATAATTCTGTTATGATTGTGTTTTTTGTGTTTCTTTTTGCGTTTGTGCCAAGCAAAACCATTATGATTAGTCTTGGGGATGATCGTTTGGTCATTCTGGAAAAGACAGAAACTTTTTGCTCACGAAAAGAATTTTCAGTTTGCTTCCGTAAGAGCTTTTGAGTTGATTCTTTTTGCTGCTGATTGCTACGCAAATTCTTCAGACTGTCATAAGTTTTCAGAATTTTTGAAGTACCAGAAGTATACGAAGTTTACAGATTGCTACAGACTGGTCTGCTGTTGACAGATTCTGTTTTTGTTGTGTTGGTTGCTTATTTTGGTGAAACTATGGATAGTATCGGGGGGTATTAGCCATGGAAGATTGAAAATACAGTAAACCAACATCAGCATAAGTAGAATTTAAGTTTGCTACAGTACCTAAGGAAGTGGTGGTTTGCTTTCTTATACTAATGTTATCACGAGTTTCGGTTTAAGTTTCATGTTGTGAAGTTTTCAAGTTTTGGGTGAAGTTCTTATGGACAAAGAGATAAAGAGTGGCAAGAGCTCAAGCTTGGGGATGCCCAAGGCACCCCAAGAGATTCAAGGAGGCCGTAAAAGCCTAAGCTTGGGGATGCCTCGGGAAGGCATCCCCTCTCTCGTCTTCAATCCATCGGTAACGTTACTTGGGGCTATATTTTTTCACCACATATTATGTGTTTTTGCTTGGAGCGTCTTGTATCGTAGGAGTCTTTAATTTTTGTTGTGTCACAATCATCCTTGCTGCACACCTAGAGAGAGAGACATGCACTCACCGTGATTTTGTCGAGCTTCACTTATATCCATTGGTAGACAATTCAGCTCACATGTGCTTTACTTATATCATTTGAGCTAGATACTTTTGCTCTATGTGCTTCACATATATCTTTTAGAGCACATCGGTGCGTGGCTTGGTAGTTGATCTATGCTTTGAAAGTAGTCTCAAAAGGGGTAGTTATCCAAAGGGATACAAAAACTTCCACCTTCATGTGCATTGAATAGTTAGAGAAGTTTGATTCAT
The DNA here is from genome assembly GCF_904849725.1 of Hordeum vulgare subsp. vulgare. Lineage (NCBI taxonomy): Eukaryota > Viridiplantae > Streptophyta > Magnoliopsida > Poales > Poaceae > Hordeum > Hordeum vulgare. The sequence continues at coordinate 55,710,260 of NC_058521.1, read as the reverse complement.
CTCAATTAGTTTTGAGTAGTGGTTTTGGTAATATTGAAGTTAAGCTAGTAAGGTGTCGTGGATCTAGAAATACTTGTGTTGAATTTAGTGATTCCTGTAGCATGCACGTATGGTGAACCGCTATGTGATGAAATCTGAGCATGATTTGTCTTTTGATTGTCATCCTTTGTGTGGCGGTCGGGATCGCGCGATGGTTTATACCTACCAACCCTTCCCCTAGGAGTATGCATTTAATGCTTTGTTTCGATTACGAATAAAACTTTTGCAACAAGTATATGAGTTCTTCATGACTAATGTTGGGTCCATGGTTTAGATGCACTTTCACCTTCCACCATCACTATCTTCTTAGTGCCGTGCAACTTTCGCAGGTAGACAAAACCCACCATTAGCCTCCCTCAAAACAGCTACCATACCTACCGACTATGGCTTTTTCAAAGTCATTCCGAGATATATTGCCATGCAACTACCACCATGACATGTGCCACCACTTCTACATTGCCATCGCATGATCGTATGATATCTAGCATGATGTTTCCATTGATGTCTATGCCATGCTAGATCATTGTCACGGTACACTACCGAAGGCATTCCATATCGAGTCATCGTTGCTCTAAGTTTTGAGTTGAAAGTGTGACGATTATCATTGATGGAGCATTGTCCCATGTGAGGAAATAAAAGAGGCCAAAGATACCCACCAAAAGAAAAGAAAAAAAGAGGCCAAAGAGCCCACCAAAAAAAATTAAAAAAAATGTGAGAGAAAAAGAGAGAAGGGACAATGCTACCACCTTTCCACACTTGTGCGTATTAAGCACCATGATCTTCATGATTGAGAGTCTCTCGTTTTTTCACCACCATATAGCTAGTGGGAAATTTTCATTATATAACTTGGCTTGTATATTCCAATGATAAGCTTCCTCAAAATTGCCTTAGGTCTTCGTGAGCAAGCAGGTTGGATGCACACCCACTAGTTTTCTTTAAGAGCTTTCACATACTCTTAGCTCTAGTTCATCATTTGTAGGGCAATCCCTACTCATTCACATTGATATCTATTGATGAGCATCTCCACAAATCATTGATATGCCTAGTTAATGTGATCATCTTCTCCTTATTTTGTCTTACAACCTCCACCACACTCAACACCACTTATAGTGCTAAAACCATGGCTCACGCTCATGTATTGCGTGGGAGTTGAAAAGGTTTGAGAAAGTAAAGGTGTGAAAACAATTACTTGGCCAATACCAGGGTTGTGCATGATTTAAATTCGTTGTGCAATGATGATAGAGCATAGCCAGACTATATGCTTTTGTAGGGATAACTTTCTTTTTGCCTTGTTATTTTGAAAGTCCATGATTACCTTGCTAGTTTGCTTGAATTATTATTGTTTCCACGTCAATAGAAAACTATTGTTTTGAATCTAATGGATCTGAACATTCACGTCACATAAGAGGAGTTACAATGGACATCTATGCTAGGTAGCATGAAAGAATCAAAAATTCATTCTTTATCACTTCCCTACTCGAGGACGAGCATGAGTTAAGCTTGGGGATGCTTGATACGTCTCAAACGTATCTATAATTGTTTATGGTTTCATGCTGTTATCTTGTCATTTTTGGATGTTTTATGTACCTTTTATATCTTTTTTGGGACTAACTTATTAATTGAGTGCCAAGTGCCAATTCCTGATTTTTCTGTGTTATTGGCTCTTTTCAGATCTGATTTTGGAACGGAGTCCAAACGGAATAAAATCCCCGAGATAAATTTTTCCCGAACGGAAGAAGATCAGGGGGCTTGAGGGCCAAGCCAGGAGGGCTACAGGGGCCCCACAAGCCCCCTATCCACCACCAGGGGGCGGCGGCCAGCAGGCTTGTGGCCTCCCTGGTGCGCCCCTGACCTAGCTCCTTCGCCTGTATATTCCCTAAAATACAATAGAAAATCAGGGAATCCTCGAAAACACTTTTCCGCCGCCGCAAGCTTCTGTTTTCGCGAGATCTCATCTGGAGACCCTTCCCGGTGCCCTGCCGGAGGGGACTTTGGAGTTGGAGGGCTTCTACATCAACATCATCGCCCCTCCATGACTTGTGAGTAGTTCACTTCAGACCTACGGGTCCGTAGTTAGTAGCTAGATGGCTTCTTCTCTCTCTTGGATCTTCAATACAAAGTTCTCCATGATCTTCAGGGAGATCTATCCAATGTAATCCTCTTTGGCGGTGTGTTTGTCGAGATCCAATGAATTGTGGATTTGTGATCAGATTATCTATGATATATATTTGAGTCTTTGCTGATTTCTTATATGCATGATTTGATATCCTTGTAAGTCTCTCCGAGTCTTGGGTTTTGTTTGGCCAACTAGATCTATGATTCTTGCAATGGGAGAAGTGCTTGGTCTTGGGTTCTTACCGTGTGGTGACCTTTCCCAGTGACAGTAGGGGCAGCAAGGCACACATCATGTAGTTGCCATCAAGGGTAACAAGGTGGGCTTTGTCGTAGATATGAGATTGTCCATCTACATCGTGTCATCTGGCTTAAGGCGTTACTCTGTTCTTTTGGACTTAATACACTAGATGCATGCTGGATAGCGGTCGACGTGTGGAGTAATAGTAGTAGATGTAGAAAGTATCGGTCTACTTGTTTTGGACGTGATGCCTATAGATATAATCATTGCCATAGATGACGTCACGACTTTGTGCGGTTCTATCAATTGCTCGACAGTAATTTGTTCATCCACCGTCTACTTGCTTTCATGAGAGAAGCCACTAGTAAACACTACGACCCCCGGGTCTATTCACACCTATCATTTCCACTTTCGCTTTTACTTTGCTTTGTTACTTTGTTGCTTTCAGTTCTCACTTGGCGAACAATCTATAAGGGATTGACAACCCCTTCATAGCGTTGGGAGCAAGCTTTTTGTGTTTGTGCAGGCTCTTGTGATACTCCTTCAATTGATCGATACCTTGGTTCTCAAACTGAGGGAAATTATTACCACCGATGCGCTACATCACCCTTTCCGCTTCGAGGGAAAACCAATGCAAGGCTCCAAGGCCACGGGGAAAATCCTTTGCATATTTTCCTAGGAAGTCCCTTAAGGCGTAGCCGTAGGAGAAGGATTCCTGGTGTCGTAGCACGTTTCTTGCGCCGTTGGAAGGTCTTTTGTTGCAGTAGCAAGCACTGGCGCCGACGCTGGTCCGGCCGGCTCCGACCACCTCCAGGGACGCTCCGGTCACCGCCAAAAAGAGGAGGCGGCGCCGCACCCTTTTGGCCATAGAAAGACCACCGAGGAGCGCCTAGACCAGCGGGGCGACGGCCGCGATGGGCAGCGGCTTGGGCCAACGTCAGGCACGTTGGCCTGGTGGCGTAGGGGGGAAACCGAGGTGCTGGGGAGGTTCCTAGTGATGAGGGAAGGCGGTGGTGGAGGTTAGAGGGAGGGAGAGGCTCAGGATCAGCCGAATCTCGGAGGAGATCGGTGGCGGCCATGGCGGCAATGGGGTCGAGGGGAGCTCCGAGAACTAGGGGAAAGGGACTCGGAGGCTGCTCCCTGGAGGAGGGCTTCGGGCCACACCTAAATAGGCATGGGGAGGGGCTGCACTGTGTTGGCCAAAGCTTCACGCAAAGCTTCACGATGGACGTCGCCGTGGCGGCCTGCCGGCAATGGACAGAGGCGGCCAGGAGCTACGGGACAAGGGGCAGAACACTCCAGACGGTGCACGCGAGTGGTGGAGAGCTCCTCGGCGCTCATGGACATGCCATTGCTCGCTGGAGAGGATCTCCTGTCTCTTTCAATGCACAGAGCTCCATTTTGGCTTACTCTGAGCGTGGTCACCACGTGCACTACGTGCTCTAGTGTGCCACTGCTCCCCTCACTATGTCAGGAGTGAAGTTCCTTCAAGGAACAATCCCCCAGAGGTGATGGCTCGAAGCAAAAGATTGTGGTTGGATGGGAGGGGTCACCTGAAGGGTCCTGCAGCAGACTTGGACACCACATTGTGATCAACAGGAAGGTGATAAGATCAAAAGATTATGTCTGGGAGTCTTGGGGTAGGAGGGACTACAATCATGTGAAGTTTGAGAACAAGAGGACCAAGATTCACTATAGTTACTTTGCAACTCACCAATCTGGTCCAGAATATAGATTTTGATTTTCCACTCACATAATTTGTTGGATGGAGGTGAAACTTGGAGGAGTTAAATATTTTAAGGCTATGGAGATGCTGTATGAATTGCATGCCATCTTCATTAGCCAAAGTGGCACTTCTTTCACACTTTATCTCTCTGGACAGAAACTTAGAAGAATTTCTGGGATTAATTGGCTAAATACAATGAGCTCAAAATTGGTTTAGCAAGGTTTTATAGATAGGAGATTGTCTTGGTAAAATTTAAGAAATTATGGAGAAATATAAAATATAGTTGCTTCACAAATTCAAATAATGACCAAAGACAAAGATTTCAAGCTATGGTCACATGGTTGAAGGTGTGATGCTCAAATTTGGTGGAGAGGCATAATTTGAGCATATTGAGATGATGGCAAGGTTTCAACTCATTGGAACACTCCTAGCTACCACTTGCTTCACAAAGCTTCCTATGGATCAGAAAATTTGGAAATTTGCCAAGAAATATTTACTAGCTAAATTAAGTTGAATTTTGGCATGAGGCAATAATATGAATAGGAAAGAGTGCCCACAAATTTTGAGAGCAATACAGCAAATAAAAAAGGTGCTTGCTTCATAACTTGACAGATAGGGCAGAAACAGAAAAGGAATTAATGAGGAATATTTTGAACATGGCAAGGAAATATTTTGTCATATCTGAGGAAGGTATGAACCAAGAGATTTATGAGAATTATTTGGGAATTTTTGGCGAGATATACATGGGGGTTGCTTCATAACTCAAGGCAAACAAGATTATTCCTTTAAAAGAAAAAGGAATATTCCCATGGAAAAGAATCTTGGGATAGGCTCAAGAGGGAAATGGCTAGGTCTTGGGGTTGTTTGAAGACTGGAAAGCCACTAAGAAAAAGAAATCAAGGGTAATCCCCTTAGGTTTCAAAATTATCGAGCCACAAAAAGCAAAACCATATTAAAATTAAAAGAAAAAGAAATGGGCAAAATCCACGGTGTTACATAGGGACATTGTTTTGTCTATATATCCACACATGCATTTATGTTTTCATTCAATACAATTATAGCATGGATAATAAATGATTACCTTGAAACAGGAAATATAATAATAACTATTTCATTATTGCCTCTAGGGCATATTTCCAACAATTTGCCCCTCTGATCAGGAGAGATATACTCTGGGCCCCTCGGGTGATCCAACCTGGATAAGCATGGCCATGCGATGAGGTTTATGAGATAAGCTGAATGCTGGTCGGATTCATCGGAACGAGAAAGAGGTCGTGCGGCAACAAGGATGACCATATCGCCTTGAGAACGACAACGTATACCGTGTGGCAAAGGGAACATAAGTATGAAGTATAGGTTCGCCTAACCAGCTTCTTCGGACACTTGGAGTCGGCACGTCTTACTAGAGACCGCTACCCACTAGACGAGTCGGACGTGGTCTGACTCGCGACCAAGTGAACGAGAACTAAAGGGTCGCGCGCTTAAGGGAAGGAACACCTGGGCTTTAAGGTCCGTGCGAGGCCCAAGAGTTGAGCCTGCCTCAGACGCCTATATATAGTGGAGGTGCATCACACCTGTTCGATTGAGAGCTTCGGCGCCATCATTAGGGTTATGCATGAGTTGTGAATAGCCACCTCCACCTACCGTTGATAGTGTGATCAGACCTAACAGTCTTCAGCACAGTGTGTTCCTCCTTTACGTGCGGATACCATTAGAGGCGGCGCACTTGCTCCGCTCCGGCGAGCATGTATGTGGGATCCAGCGATCGGTTGTTCGAGGGAGATCAGACCGGCTGCTCGAGGGAGAACGAACAAGGAGGATACGAACCACGCGGACATGTTGCCCCAATTCTACTTACGCTGCACGGCACTGCGCATCTAGTGGTAACGATATGTGATCCATCTCCATAGCATGCTCTTGGATGTTCTGCGCATAGGAATTTTAATTCACATATGATGCACCTACGGTAGATCCCAACAGTTTTTACCGTAACCCTCTCAACTTTTTAGCACATGATATGATCGTGAAATAATGATATCAAGCCAACTTTCAACCTCTTCAGAGTTCATTTGTACTGCTTTTCAATTTCATGGTCATTTAGCTCCAAAAAATTTGTAAATGCATGAAAAATACCAAATGAAGCGAGACAGGGTTGAAAATTGATGATGGGGCTTTGAATGGTGCATGTTGAACTCACAAAAAGTCTCGAGCTGAAATAGGTAATAAAATGAAATACCTTTGTAACATATGAGTTTTCGTCCGAAACCTTGATACTTCGAAAGAAATTGTCCATTGTGTACATGAAGTGCATCCAGTTTTTGTTGTAACCCTCTCCACTTTTTAGCACATGCTTTATGGGTGCAATGACGATACCATGCCAACTTTCAACCTTTTCAGAGTTCATTTGTACTACTTTTCAATTTCAGGGTCATTTAGCTCCCAAAAAATCCGTGAATGCATCAAAATACCAAATGAAGTGAGACATGGTTGAAAATTGACGATGGGGCTTTGAATGGTGCATGTTGAACGCACAAAAAGTCTGGAGTTGAAATAAGTTAAAAAAATGAAATCCCTTTGTAACACAGGAGGTTTCGTCCGAAACCCTCATACTTTGAAAGAGATTGTCCATTTTGTACACAAAGTGCATCCAGTTTTTGCCATAACTCTGTCAACTTTTTAACACATGCTATGTGGATGAAATCAAGAAACCATGCCAACTTTCAACCTTTTCAGAGTTCATTTATAGTACTTTTCAATATCAGGGTCATTTAGCTCAAAAAATGAGTAAACGCACGAAAAATAACAAATGAAGTCAAAAAGGGTTGAAAATTGATGATGGGGCTTTGAATGTGCATGTTGAACGCACAAAAAGTCTGGAGTTGAAATTAGTTGAATATTAACTAAAAAGAATTAAAAAAATATTAACTAAAATTACCAAAGAATAAACTAATATAAAAAATGAACTAAAAATAATCAAAAAAATATTAACTAAATTTATCAAAGTAATGATTTGTTAAAAAGAATGAACTAAAAAATAAAAAAAATATTAACTAAAATTATCAAGGTATTCAGTTGTTAAAAAGAATGAACCAGAAAGAATTAATGTAAAAAAATGCCACCTACTTGGCACCACAGCGTGCATACGACTAGAAACCCTTATTGGGCCATGATGGAGTCCCGCAACAGGCCTAGTAGGCCCACAGGAAGAGAGAGTAAGTCAGGACCGCAGGCCTGCATATGAGAGGAGCTCGACTGGGTATACGCAGCCGCACTTATATACCAATGGCAATGCCTCTCCGCTAGCGAGGTGGGACTAAACATCCACACGCCCGATGCCATGCCAGGAACAACCCTTTAGTCCCGGTTGGTGACTTTAACGAGGACTAAAGGTCCCTCTATAGTCCCGGTTGAGGCCAACAACCGGGACTAAAGGCATGACGTTCCCGCCCTTTCGCCTGCTGAAATTTGCCTTTAGTCCCGGTTTGTGGCCTCAACCGGGACTGAAGGGGGGCCATTAGTCCCGGTTGGAGTCACCAACTGGGACTAATGGGTGTCCTATATAAGCAACACTTGCAGTTCTCCCCCGATTCAGTTTCTTCTCCTCCCTCTCCCCTCATGGCGTCGACGAGCACATCGACGCTGCCAGGCTGCCCGACCGCGCCTTCGCCCCTCGCCGACACCCTCGCCGATGCGCTGCCGTCCCCAAGCCCGCTGAACATCGCCGACGCCCTCGCCGACGCCTTGCCGTCCTTGAGCCCGCTGAACGTCGCCGGCGTCGGACCTCCTCGCGTGCCCTCCTCCCCGTTGTCGCGTGTCCCCGAGCCGGCTCCTCGTCGTTGCCGGCGGCCTCCACAGCTCAATCCCTGCGCCCGAGTGAGCTCCCCCCTTTCCCACCCATCCCCGCTCCGCGGTGACCGACGCCGATGCCGCCTCGTGCTCATGCTTTCTTGTGGAGTCCCAAGGGAAAGCTAATTTACAAATGATTTACAGATTTGTCTGATTTCCAAGGGCAAAGTAAATTATATTGGAGAGAAGAGAACATGCATAGATGGAGTAAAATAAAAATCAAAGATACAAAACCTAGTAATTCATACAATTGATGTTCGAGCTTATGTTATATCTGCCATTCAGAATTATGATCTTTCACAAGTAGCGAGCATGAAACAATGGATGGAGTGCACCTGATAGTAGTAGAGATACATTCATTGACGGATCATTCTCCCACCATTCACAAATATAAGATGTTCTAACTTTTCTCTAAATCAAAAGTATAAGACACGTTTTAGTATGTTTATTCATTCATTTTAATTCGAATGTAGTCCATCAATAACGGAGGAATCCCCGACGATCGCCGGTGAGGAGTCCCCGACGATCGTCGGAGGAGTCCCAGACGATCGCCGATGAGGAGTCGCCGACGTTCGTCGGAGGAGTGCCCGACGGTCGTCGAAGGAGTCACCGACGATCGTTAAAGGAGTCCCCGACGATCGCCGGTGAGGAGTCCCAGACGATCACCGGTGAGGAGTCCCCGACGGTCGTCGAACGAGTGCCCGAAGGTCGTCGAAGGAGTGCCCGAAGGTCGTGGAAGGAGTCTCCGATGATCGCTAGTGAGGAGTCCCCGACGATCGTCGGAGGAGTCCCCGACGATCGACGGTGAGGAGTCCCCGACGGTCATCGGAGGAGTGCCCGACGATCGTCGGAGGATTCCTAAGCGATCGCCAATGATAGAATTTTTGGAGGATTGGATTCTTCGGAATTCTTTAACAAGGGATTTATCCTAATTGCAGAAACCATGGACAGAGACTTGAAACAAGAAGATTTGTTGGGGGATGTAATCCTCGACGGACATGATCCCTTGTCGTACGTCAACGACACCGATGGTCAAGAAGGAGAGGATGTCGGCTCCGGGGATCCAACAATGGAGGAGGAAGGAGGTCATGGCGGCTCCGGTGACCGAATGGCGGACGAAGGAGATCATGATGACGTCTCTAGTCACCGAATGGACGAGGGGGACTTAACTGTTGCAACGTCTATATATATATATATATATATATATTAAAGTTGTGCTGACTCAATGCGTTATATGTTTTGGTAACACTTCTTTCTTCTTTTAGCCCTCTGGATCAAGTCAAACTTCCGTAAGGAGATGAGGCCCGAAGAAAAGGTTGCGCCCGGATGAAAGGTTCATGATCACGGAAGTCGTGGAAAATGGCCAACCGATTGCTCCCATGTGGACCAAGAAAGCATTTGTACATTAGTGCGGACTTGTTGTTATGGACAACATCCCGATCACAATCCACGAATGGAATAAGAAGAAGGACCCTGAAGTTTCTTATGTCCATGATAGACTGAAAGATGATCTTTGGACCTCGCTGATGACAAATTTCAGCCTACCACGAGAGGAGGATTTGAATAACCAAGTTATAGAGCGAAAGGTCGAGGCGTTTGCTCTGAAGAAGATGGTGGAACTATTCAAGAACTGGAGGAAACATTTGAACACAAAGTTTGTCGAGAAAGACGAGACTCCAAAGTTCAATGGTAAATATGAGAAGATTAGAGATCAGTGGCCCACATTTGTGGCCTACAAGAAATCGAACAAGGGTAAGCAAAGGTCAGATACAAACAAGAGAAATGCTGCATTGTAGAACTATCACCATACCACGGGGTCAGGTGGCTACAGGAAAGCACGGTTGTTGTTGGACAAAGGTGAGTAAGACCTGCTTGATAAAGGGGTCCAACGAGCGACATTGAATTGGCCAGATCAATCAAGGACTTGGTTTTTGGGGGTTGGGGGAACTTTACACCCAGAATCAGGGAAGTGCGTTTCGACAAACAAACAACTGGCTGTACCCATTACCAAGATTCAGGAGGCAATCAAGGCAGCACATCGGCCCTCGGGACGTTATAAAGCGTATAGAGCGTATAGGCAATCAAGGTAACCAAGTTATAGAGCGAAAGGGCGTTCATTCCCGACAGAGAGAAGGACGAGATGACAGAGGCCCTCGGAATCCTGAACACGCGGGAAGAACACAAGGCACATCAGGCTCCGTTCCATGGGTGCATGGGTTTCCCGACATCGGTGGTTACAGAAGCCGACGGAGAAAGAAAAGAGAGGAAGCATGTAGTGACCCGACTCAAGACGAGTCAAGCCTCTGTGTTTCTGTGCCATCCCTGGATCAGTATGCTGGCACACACAGTACATCAATGTATATATCAAAGTGCAATCACATGTAAAATAGCGTAAAACGGATATATACCTTAAATATCTCAGCGGAGCGGTCAAGGGAGTGGAGTCCCAATAAACACCAACGGCAAGTTGAGTGTAGACCGTAACCCTGAATCGTACTCTGACTCGTCGAAGAAAAATATCCGCAACATAAGACGTTGCAGCCGTGTAGGTTAGCATATTGAATATGCCGGCAAGTCACAAGAGAGGGGTGAAAAAGTAAACATCTATACTATATGCATATATGGCAGGTGGTGGTGTAAGTTTTAGCGTAAAGCAAGTTTTCTCCTACAACAAGAGAGGGCTAAAAGCAAAATGTTACTACATTGTTGCTTGTTAATGAGATGGTTCCACCAACCAATTCTCGTACCCATGTTGTCAATAATTACCCTCATCAAATATATTTAATGGTGTTGAGAAATCCAGATAACTTCAGTTCCTTTGGCTCAAGTTGTCCATGACCGTGGACACGGCTAATCGATTAGGTTTGAGTACTCTGCAGATTTTGCACACGTTCCCCACAAGATTTGATCGCCTCCGAGTATGTCCTCCCACTTCAGGGTGTTTGAAGACCGGATGATCAAAACATGGTCTTTCAACGGGTCCCTCTGAATCCCTGTCGGTGCCCATCCATTCCTACCGTTCTTCTACATCTGCTAGCACCGCCTGTCCAGAGTCGCCGCGTTGTCCAACCAAGCCAGAGCCCATAATGACTTGTGGCTGTGCAGGTAAGCCTTGGGTCTTGAAAATATCCGTCCGTCTCTTTGAGCCTGGGTGAAGCTTTCCGCAGGATGTCATGGCCTCTCCAGCATCCCGGGTCATCCACTGGGTTCTCTAGCGGGCCGATCAACCGTCCTTCACCCAGAGTTGCATTGCGTCCGAGGTCTTGAAAATCTTGTCTTAACCGGTCTTGATTATTTAATCAACCTCGCATCACTCGTGTTATGCACTCAACCGAAATCCCGTCTACTCAAGCATTGCAATATGAAATTTGTCGTCCCGGGGCCAAGTATCGGGGTTGTTGGGTGCCTACCACATGATACTACAATCTATACTAAAATTTCCAAGTACCTACTCAGCATTCAATTGGGCATAGGATGGTAGAACTACGATGCATAAAACATAGGTGATAGTATGATCAAAGTGACTTGCCTGGTGATGTTGACGAAGAAGAATTTCTCGAGAAATAACTTGATAGACTACTCGTCACTCTCCGATGAAATCTATATAACAAACATATCATTCACATAAGCACTCATACTAGCAATCAATTCTAGCAATCAAAACAAAAGAGAGAGCGAGTAGGAATCCGAAGGAAACTCCAAATAAGACTAGGGAGTCTTCTACTACGTCAAACACAAAATAGTTTTTGTCTAACAGAAAATAATAACAAGGAACTAAGATATAAATTTAACTAAGATAAAATAAAGTATTTTCACAAAACTATTTGAATGTATTTCCAAACGGGATTTGAAACAGTGGAGAAACCAATTGCAAGTTACTAAGGAACTAGAATTGATTTCATGAAAACAAATAAAAATAAAATAAAAACTTGTTGCAAAAACTACTGTTTAACATAAACAAAACAATAATCTTTCTGAAATAATAAAGAAAATATTTTAAAAAAAAAATAGAAAAGGAATTAGCCGAAATCCTAAAAGAGGTGAAACAGAAATTGTTTCACAAGAAACCATAAGCTAAGATACTCAAACAAATCTTAAATTTCCACCACTGATAAAAAAGATCACTAGTGATCAGTAGCAAAAAGAATCAATTTAAAATCTATTTTTAAACTCCTGGAATAAGCAAAACAAGCTTTAATTCAAATCTGATCTAACTCAATTTTTATAAATCCAAACATAGAACAATTATATATCTACAGAAACTTCATAAATTTTTTGATCCAAGGCAAAAAGAATCACCTAATTCGGAGTTATAGATTAATAGATATGAATTTTCTAAGATTGCAATTTTCTGAAAAAACTGCAATACGGGATTTCGTGAATCTCACCATGGGTGACAGAGAGGAAGAACTCCAGCGAGGTAGCTGCTCCGGCGAGGTGGGGAGGTCACCGGTGGGGTGGGGAATCGGCGGAGGAGGGGTGGGGCGCGCAGGGGTGTGGCGCAGCGAGGGTAGGGGCCATGGGGAGGTCGGCGGGGAGCTCCTGGACTCGACCGGGGCAGGGTTACTCCGGCGAGGTGGCCGGCGGCTAGAGGCGATGAGGGTGGCGTATCTTTGGGAAAATGGAACGAGGACGCCGGGTGGGTTCTTATAGGGGGCTCGGGAGGAGCTGGGATGGAAGGGAGAGGGAGATCGGGAAGGGAGGATTTCCGTGTCCATGGCTAAGGAAGGTCCTCTGCACGTGAGGAAGGGGATAGAGGAAGAAGAAGATCCTGTTGGGCCAGTTTTTGGAAAGGTCTTAATGGGCCACCGTTTATTTCCATTTAAACATGATTTCATTCCTTTTTCAAAACTAGGAAACTAAAATGATAAAAGGGAAATCAAATCAATTCGGAATATAGAATTTTTATATACTAAAATTATCAGAAAAAGAAAATCCAAATGATGGGCATTTTTCCACGGCCAAAATAAAAACTTAAAAAAATGTTTTTCCAAAAAATCCCTAAAAGCATTATTTCTTTTTGCAATTATTTTCTCAAATTAAATTTTGGTTTTTTTCTTGGCTCAAAATATTTCAATGAATGGCCCTGGTTTTTGGAGGGTCATTTTCCTCCCCTCTTTCTTGCGTGCAAGAATTTTGTCGGGGCATTTTCTCGGGGATGAAAAATATAGAAGCAAGGGCAAATATTTTGAAAGGATTCAAATGCAAACTCCGTTCAAATTCTTTATAGTTGAAGAAGTCATGTCATCTTCTCTCTTTTCTTTTAAAAGATTGAATTTGAATTCATCGGAGATGGGGAAAGTCATTTTATTCCCTCTCATTCAAAAGTTTTTGAAAAGTTTCAAATTTCACACAAGTTTCAATCACTCAAGCACACAAACAAAAAATCTAATAATTATTTTAACATTCGAAAATTTAGGATGTTACAAAGCAACTGAAATGCAGAAACTGAGTGGAAGATTAGCAAAACTAGAGGAACTTGAGAGCCAGCGAGCTACCGACCAACCAACTTAGCGGCACGAAGATCCTTCCTTGGAAGCTACCCCACCATCTCGGCAGAGAAGTGATATGTCTCCAATGTATCTATAATTTTTGATGGTTTCATGCTATTATCTTGTCAAACTTTGGATGTTTTGTATGCCTTTTATATCTTTTTTGGGACTAAATTATTAACTCAGTGCCAAGTTTTAGTTCCTTTTTTCGTGTTTTTGACCCTTTTTAGAGGAGGATTTTAAACGGAGTCCAAACGGAATATTACTTCCGAAAAGATTTTTTCCGGATCAGAAGATATGCAGAAAGCTTGGGACCCAAGGGAGGGAGTCTCGGGGGAGGCCACAAGCCCCCATGTCATCTTGCTTAAGGCGTTACTCTATTTGTCATGAACTGAATACACTAGATGCATGCTGGATAGCGGTCGATGTGTGGAGTAATTGTAGTAGATGCAGAAAGTATCGGTCTACTTGTCTCGGACGTGATGCCTATATGTATGATCATTGCCTTAGATATCGTCATGACTTTGCTCGGTTCTATCAATTGCTCGACAATAATTTGTTCACCCACCGTAATATTTGCTATTTTGAGAGAAGCCTCTAGTGAACACTATGGCCCCCGGGTCCAGTTCACACCATATTTTCAGCCTTACTCTTTTACTTCATTGCACTTTCCGCCTTCAGATCTTAGTTTGCAATCAATCTTGAAGGGATTGACAACCCCTTTATAGCGTTGGGTGCAAGCTCTTTTGTGTTTGCGCAGGTACTCTAGACTTGACGCGATTCTCCTACTGGATTAGTACCTTGGTTCTCACTGAGGGAAATACTTACTGCTCTTGTGCTGCATCACCCTTTCCTCTTCAAGGGAAAAACCAACGCAAGCCATGTCTCCGTCAACGTGCCAATTTTTGGCGCTGTTGTTTGAGAAGTAGCGGAAGGATTTCTTATGCCATAGCAGAAGAATTTCTAGCGCCGTTGCCTGGGAGGATCAAGTCAAGAACTCATCCAAGTAAGTGTCGCAAACTCATCTCTTGCATTTACTTTTTTGCCTCTCGTTTTCCTATCCCCCACTTCTGAAAAACAAAAATTTACAAAAATAATTTCCTTTTTCGTTTGCCTTTTTCGTTCGCCCTTTTCTCTCGCTCGCTTTCAGTCCACTTGTCTGCCTGCTAAGACCTGTATGGCCCAACCAAGGGATTTGGATGCTTACTATGCGAGGTTGGAAGAGATTGAAACTAGTGTTAAAGGCTTCATATCTACACAGTTTGATTACAACAGTTACTTTCGTAGGGAACCGAAGGAGGAAATTTATTTTTTGGCTTTTATGAATAAAGAAGTTGATGATATGGCCAAAGAATTCCTTGCGCTAAATTCTCAGTTTGCTCGTCTTGAAAAATTGGGAGGCCAGATTTGTGATAAACAGGCTAATTTAGTCAATAAAATGGCTGCTAAACCTAGAATTTGTGATGAGAATCACGAAGATCTTAAAATGCTTGGTGTGACTCCCATTGAATCTTTGTTTTCTTGTGTCAAACCTAATGATGATGGGGCTAGATATGAAACCACTTTGGATGAAAAACGCCCCAATGATTCAGAGTCCATCTATCTTGATGCTAAAAGCATTGAAAGTGGAGTAGAAGATATTAAAACCTAGAGTAGTAATGAAACTACTACTTTGGATTTCAAGGAATTCAATTATGATAGTTGCTCCTTGATTGAATGCATTTCCTTGATGCAATCCATGCTAAACTCTCCACACACTTATAGCCAAAACAAGGCCTTTAGCGATCATATCATCGAAGTTATGACAAAATCTCTTGAAGAGAAACTTGAATTGGAAGTTTCTATCCCTAGGAAGCTTCATGATGAGTGGGAACCTTCTATCAAAATCAAAATCAAAAACTATGAATGCAATGCTTTGTGTGATTTGGGTGCTAGTGTTTCTGCGATTCCAAAGTCTTTATGTGATGTTCTAGGCTCTAATGAGATTGAGGAGTGCTCTCTTAATTTGCATCTTGTGGATTCTACTGTCAAGAAACCCATGGCAAGGATCAATGATGTTCTTCTAATTGGAAATAGGAACTATGTACCCGTGGATATAATTGTGCTTGACATTGATTGCAATCCTACATGTCCTATCATTCTTGGTAGACCTTTCCTAAGGACTATCGGTGCTATCATCGATATGAAGTAAGGGAATATTAGATTTCATTTTCCTTTAAAGAAGGGCATGAAGAATTTTCCTAGAAAGAAAATAAGATTGTCTTATGAATCCATGATGAGGGCTACTTATGGTTTGAGCACCAAAGACGACGATACGTGATTCTACCGCTTTATGTCTAGCTAAGGGCGTTAAACAATAGCGCTTGTTGGGAGGCAACCCAATGAATTTATCTTTTTATTTCTGTTTTGTTGCGTCCACGCCATCATAATTCTGTTATGATAGTGTGTTTTGTGTTTCTTTTTGTGTTTGAGCCAAGCAAAACCTTTATGACTAGTCTTGGCGATGGTTGTTTGATCCTGCTGGAAAAAGACAGAAACTTTTCGCTCACGAGATTATTTTTCATTTTTATTCAGAAAGATATTTTGAGTTGATTCTTTTTGCTGCTGGTTGATATGCCTTTTTGCGAGGCAGTCGTAATGTTTCAGACTTTTGAGGTACCAGAAGTATACGAAGTATACATATTTCTACAGACTGGTCTGTTTTTTGATAGATTCTGTTTTTGTTGAGTTGGTTGCTTGTTTTGATGAAACTATGGATAGTATCGGGGGGTACTAGCCATGGAAAAGTGAGAATACATTAATCTAACACTAGTATAAATAGAAATCAAGATTTCTACAGTACCTAAAGAAGTGGTAGTTTGTTTTCTTGTGCTAATGATATCACGAGTTTCTGTTTAAGTTTTGTGTTGTGAAGTTTTCAAGTTTTGGGTGATGTTCTCATGGACAAAGGGATAAAGAGTGGAAAGAGCTCAAGCTTGGGGATGCCCAAGGCATCCCAAGCCAAATTCAACGACACCAAAAAGCCTAAGTTTGGGGATGCCCCGGAAAGGCATCCCCTCTTTCGTCTTCAATCCATCGGTAACATTACTTGGAGCTATATTTTTATTCACCACATGATATGTGTCTTGCTTGGAGCGTCTTGTATCGTAGGAGTCTTTTCTTTTTGTTGTGTCACAATCATCATTTCTGCACACCTTTTGAGGGAGACATGCACTCATCATGATTTTGCAAGAATGCTCATTGTGCTTCACTTATATCTTTTGAGCTAGATAATTTTGCTCTATGTGCTTCACTTAGATCTTTTAGAGCATGGCAGTGCGTGACTTGGTAGTTGGTTTGTGCTATGAAAGTAGTCCCAAAGGTGATAGGTACCCAAAGAGGATACAAAAACCTCAATCTTCATGTGCATTGAGTAGAAAGAGAAGTTTTTGATTCCTCTCAATTTGTTTTGAGACGTGGATTTGGTAATATTAAGAGTTATGTTAGTAGGGTGTTGTGAATCTAGAAATACTTGTGTTGAAGTTAGTGATACCGTAATATGCACGTACGTTTAACCGCTATGTTAGGAAGTCGGAGCATAATTGATCTATTGATTGTCATCCTTTAGGTTGCGGTCGGGATCACGCGATGGTTTACACCTACCAAGCCTTCCCCAAGGAGTATGCGTTTAGCAATTTGTTTTGATTACTAATAAAAACTTTCGCGAAAAGTATGTGAGTTCTGCATGGCTAATGTAAGTCCATGGTATAGATGCACTTTCACCTTCCACCATTGCTAGCCTCTCTAGTACCGCGCAATTTTTTCCGGTGCACAAACCCACCATATGCCTTCGTCAAAACAGCCACCATACCTACCTACTATTGTATTTTCATAGCCATTCCGAGATATATTGCCATGCAAATCCCACCTTTCTGTCTCATGACTTGTGTCGTCACTCTCATATTGCCATTGCATGATCGTAAGATAGCTAGCGAGATGTTTCAACGTCACATGCCAAGCTAGATCGTTGCACATCCCGGTACACTTCCTATAGAGTCATCATCGTTCTGAGCTTTGAGCTGTGAGTAAATAAAAGTGTGATGATCATCATTATTAGAGCATTGCCCCATGTGAGAAAAAAGAGAGGCCTAAGTTGCCCACAAAAAAAAGAGAGGCCAAAGAGCCCAAATAAATAAATAAAGAGAGAAAAAGAGAGAAGGGACAACGCTACTATATTTTTCCACACTTGTGCTTCGTAATAGCACCTTGTTCTTCATGATTGAGAGCCTCTTGTTTTGTCAGCACCATATGCTATTGGGAATTTTCATTATATAACTTGGCTTGTATATTCCAAGGATGGGCTTCCTCAAATCTCCTTAGGTCTTCGTGAGCAAGCAAGTTGGATGCACACCCACTAGTTCTCCTTTTGAGCTTTCACATACTTATAGCTCTAGTGCATCCTTTGTATGGCAATCCCTACTCATTCACATTGATATCTATTAATGGGCATCTCCATAGCCCTTTAATATGCCGAGTCAATGTGACCATCTCCTCCTTTTTGTCTCACAACCACCACCACACTCTATTCCACATATAGTGCTATATCCATGGCTCACGCTCATGTGTTGCGTGAGAGTTGAAAAAGGTTTGAGAAAGTAAGAGTGCGAAAACAATTACTTCGCCAATACCGGGGTTGTGCATGATTTAAATTAGTTGTGTGGGGATGATGGAGCATAGCCAGACTATATGATTTTGTAGGGATAACTTTCTTTGGCCTTGTTATTTCAAAAGTTCATGATTACCTTGCTAGTTTGCTTGAAGTATTATTGCTTTCATGTCAATAGCAAACTATTGCTTTGAATCTTATGGATCGGAACATCCATGTCACATGAAAGAAGTTACGAAGGACAACTATGCTAGGTAGCATTCCACATCAAAAATTTAGTCTTTATCACTTCCCTACTCGAGGACGAGCAGGAGTTAAGCTTGGGGATGCTTGATACGTCTCCAACATATCTATAATTTTTGATCGTTCCATGCTATTATCTTGTCAAACTTGGATATTTTGTATGCCTTTTATATCTTTTTTGGGACTAACTTATTAACTCAGTGCCAAGTGCAAGTTCCTGTTTTTCTGTGTTTTTGACCCTTTTCAGAGGAGGATTTTAAACGGAGTCCAAACGGAATAAAACTTCCGAAAAGATTTTTTCCGGATCAGAAGATACGTAGAAATCTTGGGAACCAAGGCAAGGAGTCCCGGGGGAGGCCACAAGCCCCCATGGAGCGGCCAGGGGGGCGCGCCACCCACGCTTGTGGGATCCCTGGGCCTCCCCTACCCTAGCTCCTTCTCCTATAAATTCCCTAAAATCCCTAAAAAACTAGGGGGAGACACAAAAATACTTTTTCGCCGCCGCAAGCTTCTGTCTCCGCAAGATCCCATCTGGGGCACATTCTGGTGCCCTGCCGGAGGGGAGATTCAGACACGGAGGGCTTCTTCATCAACACCATGACCTCTCCGATGATGCGTGAGTAGTTCACCAAAGACCTACGGGTCGATAGCTAGTAGCGAGATGGCTTCTTCCCTCTCATGGATCTTCAGTACAAAGTTCTCCATGATCTTCATGGATATCTATCCGATGTAATCTTGTTTTGCGGTGTGTTTGTCGAGATCCGGTGAATTGTGGATTTATGATCAGACTATCTATGAATCTTATTTGAGTTTCTTCTGATCTCTTATATGCATGATTTCATATCCTTGTAATTCTCTTCGAGTTGTGGGTTTTGTTTGGCCAACTTGATCTATGATTCTTGCAATGGGAGAAGTGCTTGGTTTTGGGTTCATACCGTGCGGTGACCTCACCCAGTGACAGAATGGGTAGCGAGGCATGCATCGTGTTGTTGCCATCAAGGGTAAAAATATGGGGTTTACATCATTGGTTTGGGTTTATCCCTCTACATCATGTCATCTTGCTTAAGGCTTTACTCTGTACGTCATGAACTCAATACACTAGATGCATGCTCGATAGCGGTCGATGTGTGGAGTAATAGTAGTAGATGCAGAAAGTATCGGTCTACTTGTCTCGGACATGATGCCTATATGTATGATCATTGCCTTAGATATCGTCATGACTTTGCGCGGTTCTATCAATTGCTCGACAGTAATTTGTTCACCCACCGTAATATTTGCTATTTTGAGAGAAGCCTCTAGTGAACACTATGGCCCCCGGGTCTACTTCACACCATATTTTCAGCCTTACTATTTTACTTCGTTGCACTTTCCGCCTTCAGATCTCACTTTGCAATCAATCTTGAAGGGATTGACAACCTCTTTATAGCGTTGGGTGCAAGCTCTTTTGTGTTTGCGCGGGTACTCTAGACTTGACGCGATTCTCCTACTGGATTGATACCTTGGTTCTCAAACTGAGGGAAATACTTAGCGCTCCTGTGCTGCATCACCCTTTCCTCTTCAAGGGAAAAACCAACGCAAGCCAAGTCTCCGTCAACGTGCCAATTTCTGGCGTTGTTGTTTGAGAAGTAGCGGAGGGATTTCTGCTGTCGTAGCAAGAAGCAGCGTGGCCTCCACGGAGGTCGTTCAGCTTGATTTCCCGCCTCCTCGCTACCCTGTGGATAGTATAACAGAGGCCGAACATTGTGTGCTAATGGCGGAATGCCAGAACCTGACCTTGAAGGCGGTGCTCGGCTCTGTTCTACCTCCTCAAGCCGAGGGTAGTTTCCATTGCCGTCCGATTCCACATGGCTATGCTATTGTGACGGTGGATGAAATAACGAATGGATTTGAGGACCTGGAGCTTGACTACCAAACAGGTGAAGGGGAAATTCATCTGGGTGAAGCTTTAAGGTCTACATGTCCATGGATAAAGCAGTACATCAAGCTTCCACATTAGACGCCTCAGCAGACTAATCAGCTGACTCCACCTCATCCATCTCCTCCTCTGCCGCCTCCTCCGACGTGTGATCCCACTCCGTCTCCTCCTCCTCCGCCTCCTCGGACGCGTGAGCCCGCTCCGCCTCCTCCTCCTCTACCTCCTATGACTAATGAGCCCACCCCGCCTCCTGCTCCTCGCCTCCTCCGACGCGTGAGCACACTCTGCCTCCTCCGGCACGTGAGCGCACTCTGCCTCCTCCTCCACCACCTCCTCCGACGCGTAAGAAACCGCGGAAGAGAGCCACAGCCGCTCCGGCAGCTAGCAATACAATCGACGGGAGGAGATTCAAATATGGTCCAAGCCTCAAGCCTCTTAAAATGTTAGCATATGAGATGAGTACCGAGGAAAACGCAAAAATCGTGTTGCCTATACTAAGGAACAACTTGCACCGAAACGTCCACCTCCAAAGGAGAAACTTGATCCGGTAAAAGTGAAGTGTTGTCTGCATGCCCTTCAGAAACCACCAACGGTACCGCTTCCGCTGCCATCACACTATGAGAGAACTATTGAAAAGACATATGAGAAAGCGGAGCAGTCGAAAAGCTCAAAGTATCAGTGGTTCGAGACATAGGAAAAAAATCCCCAGCTCGGCGAACAGGAAATACAAATGTGCCCCCCTCTCAAGGTGTTTACCGACGTCACTAACGTTGATCCGGGGGTAGTGGCCGCTAATTATCCTGGTTTCACTGCTGCTGATTTCATAAGGGGAGATGTACCGTACGAAAATTTCCCCAATAGTAGCCATTATATACCAGCACGGGAAGCCTCTCATCAAACCTGAGTAGTTGAGGGAACTAACAACAATGATGCGAAGACTACATAATTGGTAGTTGAATGCCTGCAAGGATGGGACCAACAATATCTACGTGGGATTTAAAGATGAGCACTTTTACAATGGAACCGGGTCGTCGTACATTGAATTTGACGAATTATTTCAGTTATACAATCAAGACGCCCTCGACAAAACGATCGTCAGTTGCTATTGTTTGTAAGTATTATTTCTATAATTAAGTCACTAGTACAGCTCCTTCATTCTTGCATGTGTAATTATCCTTACTATATTATGCAGATTGTAGATCCTCGAATGCAAAAGAGGACAAATATATGACATTGGGTTCATTAACCCAGATACCATAAATGCACATAACGTATGCACGAATCCCATCGATACAGAGAACAACTTGTTAAATCTGTTACTTCGACAACATGACAGAAGGGAAATACTATTTCCTTACAACTTTGGGTGAGTGTCGTTACTAGCTAGTTGTCTTCTGCACATTCTGTTTCGCTTACTCGAGTTTATAAGTGTAATTGATGAGTTATGCATGCGCAGGTTTCACTTTGTTCTGCTAATCATTAGGGTTGACGATGGAGTAGTAATTGTCTTGGACTCGCTACGTAAAGACCCTGCACACTTGGCTCCGGTTACTGAAAGGCTCCAGAAGTAAGTTCAATCATTATCGCACGATATCGACAAATTTCTTTCATTTCCTCATACCAAGTAATCGTTTTCTTTGCCACGGAGGGTTTGGAAAAGGTTCACCAAGAAAGCTAAAGGTGAATGGAATAAGGAGCTGCGATTTTCCTTCTCCCAAGTAACTAGTACTAGCAAGTTCCGCGCATCTATCATTCATTATAGTTTCAATACCATTATCATGCTTGATTATTATTTTAACTGAACTCTATTCTCGTAACATACTGCTTGAGGTAGGAATCCGGGAATAATTGATGTGGATTCTTTGTTTGCGAGTGGATTCACCAGACGACCTATGAGAAAGGCACTGTTTTAAAGAACTTGAAGTACGTAAACAATATTCAATTTTTTTTATTACCATCAACTGTGTTGAGTTTCATTCATATATATACTTATTGACCCCTTCTTTAAATTAGATCGCGTGGAAGCGGGGCACACTCCTACCAATTGATCGCATACGAGCAATTCAAGAGGAGTTGGCGGGATTCTTTGTTGAGCATGCCATACCATCATACGGGGAATATCATGTGGATTTCCATACCGATTTTGGTAGACGGTAGATATTAGCTAGTTAGGGATCGCAAGAGATGTTATATATTGTATATATGCATGATCGTGTACTATATGTAGTAGCGTCGAGTTATTCGACCAAGCACGAAGAAAGAGAGGTAACTTCTCTCTATATATGATGTTGTGTAATTAATGGTTCCTTGATTTGCTTACTAGCTAGCGTCGAGTTCTCTCTATATGTAGTAGCTACCGTCGACCAAGCACGGAGAAAGAGAGGTCACTTCTCTCTATATGTAGTAGCTAGATAACACAATATGAAACCCCTCATAAAACCCTCCAACCCCTAAACCCCTCCCCAATTTCAAAAAATAAAACCCCAGTGCCTGTGAGCTGCTGACACGTGGCTGTAGTTTGGTCCCGGTTGGTGTTACCAACCGGGACTAATGGTCCACCAGCCTACGTGCCCTACAGAGAACATGTGGAGATCCTTTGGGCCCAGTTCATAAGCCAACCAGGACTAAAGGTTTAAGCCTTTAGTCGTGATGGTTTTGTCCCGGTTAAAGAACTGGCACAAAATCCTTGTTTTCTACTAGTGATGGAACAAGCAGATGGGTTTTAGTAGATGGCCAGGAAGGAAAAGTGTGCAAGTTGATGAAGTCTTTATATGGACTTAAGCAAGCACCCAAGCAGTGGCATGAGAAGTTTGAAAGAACTTTAACAGCTGCAGGCTTTGTTGTAAACGATGCTGATAAATGTGTGTACTATCGCCATGGTGGGGGCAAGGGAGTTATCCTTTGCTTGTATGTTGATCACATACTGATTTTCGGAACAAATCTGAATGTTATTAAGGAGGTCAAGGATTTCCTATCTCACTGTTTTGAGATGAAGGATTTAGGAGTGGCTGATGCCATTCTGAACATAAAGTTGTTGAGAGACGATGATGATGGGATCACATTGCTTCAATCTCACTATGTGGAATAGAACTTGAGTCGCTTTGGCTATAGTGACTGGAAGACCTCTCCAACACCATATGATGCCAGTGTGCTGCTTCGAAAGAAATGAAGAATTACTAGAGATCAATTGAAATATTCTCACATTATTGGATCGCTAATGTACTTAGCCAATGCTACAAGACCTCACATCTCTTTTGCTGTTAGCAAACTGAGTCGATTTGTCTCAAAACCAGGAGATGTGCATAGGAAAGCTCTAGAGAGAGTTTTACATTATTTGAAAGGCACTTCGAATTATGGAATTCACTACACTGGACACCCAAAGGTGCTTGAACGGTTTAGTAACTCAAACTGGATCTCAGATGGTGATGAGATAAAGGCCATGAGCGGATATGTATTCACTCATGGAGGTGGTGCTGTTTTTTGGAAGTCTTGCAAGTAGACCATCTTAATGAGGTCAACAATGGAAGCAGAACTCACAGCATTAGAAACAGCTAAGATCAAAGCAGATTGGCTTCGCCGACTCTTGAATGACTTGCCTGTTGTTGAGAAACATGTACCGGGTATCCTTATGAACTGCGACAATCAAACTGTGATCATGAAAATGAGCAGCTCAAAGGATAACATGAAGTCATCAAGACACGTTCAGCGAAGGTTAAAATCTATCAGAAAAATGAGAAACTCTGGAGTTATTGCATTGGATTATATCCAAACATCTAAAAATCTGTCAGATCTTTTACTAAGGGTCTATCACGTAATGTGATAGATAATGCATCGAAGGAGATGGGTATGAGACCCACAGTATGAGTTATTCACAATGGTAACCTAGTCTATGTGATCGGAGATCCCGTGAATTAGAAGTGGAAGACAAATTGTTGTTCAACTGAGAGGAAAGTGTCATTACCATTGATAATACCACTCCATGAAGATGCAATACTTTCCTAAACTGCATGGTAGGTTGATATACATCTTAATATGTTCTATTAGCTTATTGAAGCAGAGATGTTGTCCTGCAGAACATCTTTTGAAGAACACACCTATTTGAGTCTCATTGTTAACGTCGCAATCTATGAGAGGAGGGTGCTCTCTAGTAAACTAATGAAAGGTCTCGGAGTATGACACATAAACTCCATCCGCGGGGAAGTCCCACAGTAGCCTAGTATCGGTCAAGGCTCTGTGTAAACCTAGATTCACAGAAAACTTGCAGTTCAATGCCTAGTCCACTATTCAAGTTTCTTACTAGTGTAGCATAGAGTTCTAGGTAGAAGTTCAACTTAATAGTCTCCACTGCAGTATGGTATGTGTTTGGAACCAAAGGCAAATTTTGTGTGCCTCTCTGATCTGGTGGGGGATTGCTGGAATTTTTTCTATTTTGGGTAAGCCCAATAACAATTTTAGAAATTCCTAATAAATCCTAGAGGCCCATGCAGCCCATTCGTGCAAGGAAAGAGGTGGAACCAAAGTTTAGTGTCAGGACCCCGATCCTAAGCCATAGGAATCCAGCCTGTAACACATCGCATCCCTTTGCGGTCTCACGCACCGTTAATCCCACGGCTGCCACCTTACCTTAGCTGGGACCGTTTGCGCCTATTGACTCACGTATGAAATTGTGTCGCTAGCATTCCAATGTCAAAGAACCTGGGTCAACATAACTAGTCATAAACTCAAGTGGCTCAGTTGTATAGAGACAGGCATACATAACCCAGCAAAGCAGGTGTCGGTCATCAACGAGTGTAGACGAGTCATAGCAAGCTACATGGAATCCATTAAACCGCGTGACATTTCCACTTACGGAGAGACACAACAACTAAGAAAGATACATGCCGATCAACCAATGTGTCCGGAGCAGTAGCGAACTACCAAGGCTCGATGGAAACACAAAGGGGCATTTCTCTGTATAGAGAGCTACTAAGGGCATACGACTAGGTGTCGAATCCCATACATATCATAGTACATCACACATTCGCATGACATACTCAATATGCATAGATACAACAATGGAATCACAACATAACCATACAACATCACCACATTTGTTTAGAAGACTCGGAAGAGTCTTGCATAATAAGTTCATACACGTATGGGTCACATGACCCGACACTCAAGTCATACAAGCAGAGTCATACAAACCAAGCAGAAGCATAAAGCTGTCTGAGTATAGACAGTTGACAGGAAAAGGCATAAAGCCCGACTATCTACAGATCCCTTCTAAAAAGGGGCCAGGTCGTAGCTAGGACACCGGCTACTCGTCATCATCGAGGTCTAGATAGAACCCACATGTTGGCTCGTGGGTATTGATACGTCCATTTTGCATCATGTTTCCATGTTGATACTTATAACTTCTTTGGCTGTTATTTCACTTCACGGTACTATTCTTATGCCTTTTCTCTCTTATTTTGCAAGGTTTACATGAAGAGGGAGAATACCGGCAACTGGAATTCTGGCCTGAAAGTGGAGCAAAGTTGAGATACCTATTCTGCGCAACTCCAAACGCCGTAAAAATCAACGGGGATTTTTTCCCGATTTATCAAAAATACTGGGCCGAAGAAGTGCTAGAGGGGCACCAGGGGGAGCCCACAAGCCTGCACGGCGTGACCACCCCCCCCCCCCCAGGCCATGCCATGGGGGCTTGTGGGCAGCCCACTCGCCCACTGATACGTCTCAAACGTATCTATAATTTTTGATGGTTTCATGCTGTTATCTTGTCATCTTTGGATGTTTTATGTACCTTTTATATCTTTTTTGGGACTAACTTGTTAATTCAGTGCCAAGTGCCAGTTCCTGTTTTTTCTGTGTTTTTGGCTCTTTTCAGATCTGATTTTGGAATGGAGTCCAAACGGAATAAAATCCCCGAAATGATTTTTTCCCGAACGGGAGAAGATCAGGGGGCTTGTGGGCCAAGCCAGGAGGGCTACAGGGAGCCCACAAGCCCCCACTCCGCCACCAGGGGGCGGCGGTGGGCAGTCTTGTGGCCTCCCTGGCACCCCCCCTAACCTAGATCTTGCGCCTATATATTCCTTAAAATCAGAAAAAAAATTAAGCGATCCAAGAAATACTTTTCCGCTGCCGCAAGCTTCCGTTTCCGCGAGATCTCATCTGGAGACCCTTCCCGGTGCCCTGCGGGGGGGACTTTGGAGTTGGAGGGCTTCTTCATCATCATCATCGCCCCTCCAATGACTCGTGAGTAGTTCATTTCAGACTTACGGGTCCGTAGTTAGTAGCTAGATGGCTTCTTCTCTATCTTGGATCTTCAATACAAAGTTCTCCATGATCTTCTTTGGCGGTGTGTTTGTCGAGATCCGATGAATTGTGGATTTGTGATCAGATTATCTATGATATATATTTGAGTCTTTGCTGATTTCTTATATGCATGATTTGATATCCTTGTAAGTCTCACCGAGTCTTGAGTTTTGTTTGGCCAACTAGATCTATGATTCTAGCAATGGGAGAAGTGCTTGGTTTTGGGTTCTTACCGTGTGGTGACCTTTCCCAGTGACAGTAGGGGCAGCAAGGCACACATCATGTAGTTGCCATCAAGGGTAACAAGGTGGGCTCTGTCGTAGATATGAGATTGTCCATCTACATCATGTCATCTTGCTTAAGGCGTTACTCTGTTCTTTTGGACTTAATACACTAGATGCATGTTGGATAGCGGTCGATGCCTGGAGTAATAGTAATAGATATAGAAAGTATCGGTCTACTTGTTTTGGACGTGATGCCTATAGATATAATCATTGCCATAGATGACGTCACGACTTTGCGCGTTTCTATCAATTGCTCGACAGTAATTTGTTCACCCACCGTCTACTTGCTTTCATGAGAGAAGCCACTAGTAAACACTACGACCACCGGGTCTATTCACACCTATCATTTCCACTTTCGCTTTTACTTTGCTTTGTTACTTTGCTGCTTTCAGTTCTCACTTGGCGAACAATCTACATGGGATCGACAACTCCTTCATAGCGTTGGGAGCAAGCTTTTTGTGTTTGTGCAGGCTCTTGTGATACTCCTTCACTGGATCGATACCTTGGTTATCAAACTGAGGGAAATACTGTAACATCCCAATTTTATTAAATTCGGATGTTAATAGATCATCCATATGCATCACATATTTTATGCATATTTGTGTTCTTCTGAAAATTCTATTCGTTATGTGACTGCGGGCAATTTATTGGAGTGGAGATAATATGATTTCTCCCGTGTGAGCTAAAGTCACCAATTTGGTTTTGCAAATTTTCTAAACTCCGAATTATTTTTTAGTTGAGTTTTTTTTCAATATCGATGTGTGACCTATTGCATAAAACTATTTTCGATGTGTGACCTATTGCATAAAACTATTTTTTTTAAAGTTTGCATTAGGTGGAACTAGGGTTCCCATAGATATTGTATGTATATATATATATATATATATATATTATATATATATATATACTAGTACAAATGCCCGTGCGTTGCACCGGGTAGGAAAAAAATATAAAATCTGCTTGTTGTGCCATTATGCGACATTAATTAAAATAAATGTGTATAATAATGTTAAATGTTTTCTTTTAAAATATTAGGTACTGCTTACATAAAAACTGGATTAATTTTTTTATAATAGTTAATTTTTTATTAATTTTTGAAATTTGTTGTAAGAGATAAATTGTTAATTTTTTTTCCAAAGGATTTTTTTATAGTGTGATAATAACGCTTTTTTGATTGGAAATGTCATTTGTGTGTACAACATATTTTCTATAAATATTTTTTGAATAATATTTTTTTATTGTTTTTGGCAAAACTTGTTTCATGTGTTATTGTGCATCATTTTTATATGAGTTTGTAATAATTGTCGATGATAAGGTTAAATGTTAAATGTTTTAAAAATAAGTATTGTTTTTATGAATTTCTAGTTTTTTTTGGAAAATTAATCTTTTTAAATAAGTATTTTTCTTGAACATTTTGTGAATTTTGGGCTTGGCCCAAACGACTTGCAGTACAATAATAATTGACGCTATTAAAAAAGGCATTGTCGTTTGATAGATAAATTGCAGCATCATCTCTTTCATCCCATTTCATCTCTCCCTAATAATATATGCCCGTGTGTTGCAACATAAAATTTGCGAATTAGCCTTGGGGATGCCCTAAAGCTGGTGACACAGGACCAGATTGCTTTACCCACTTTAACATTAAGAGGTCTTTTTGTAAAATAAGAGTGAGATTAGTCATAACAAGCTAGAATCGAGCGATGGCCAGCCCGTCAGGGAAGGTAGAGATCTAAAAATCATCAGGACACGCAACCTTTGTCTAGCCAATTATTTTGTAACATAAGAGTATATGTTACTATTGTCAGGGAGTAAGACCATTACATTTTTCCTCTTGCGTTGTGGAAGTTGCAGCTCTGCTCATTGGGAGTTTTGAGCTTTTGACGCCTCCAGGCATCCACAGAGGAGAAGGATGGAAAGGCAAATCCCCATCTGACAGTAGATGCCATGCAGATCTACATGAAACAAGGACCAAGGACCACTCTTGAGATCAAATTATTAGTAGGTCATGTCCTTATCATGTGCCAATACACAGGCACATGGCATTTATTTGCTATGGTGGTAGCCGCAGAGCAGTCATAATCAAAGTATAGCATGATCATGGCAAATGAACAGGCAACAAAGCAAGGAGAACATGATAACAAATTGATGCTGACTGAATTTCATCATCCAATATCTTCTTGATTAATAACAGTAGAAGGTTGTGACCAAGAAAAGTGGTAGTGGTCTACATTGATCTACAAAAATAAGTTGTGGAAACTATAAAAAAATGGGAAGAGGAAATTTATCGTAGCTGGGATAATCTAAAATACAAGGAAAAAAGTTTATGGAACATTCCAACGTAGATAATGCCGTTCCTTCTTCTGAGCACATAGATTGAACAGTACATGGCAAAACATCAATGGCTGCAGACTCGAGGGCAAAAGGAACCATGTAAAATCTGCTGCCAAATTGGAGTCGACCTTCAGCCAGTCTCTGTGCAATCACTAATCAGTTCCGACAACTCAACTATGGTACAACAAAGGCATCAGTCTGGTGCTGGCCAGGAAAATAGCTCAGATTCCTTTGGGAATAAGGTGAGATACCTCACTAAGATACATATATCAAAGAAACCTCGTACAGGTTCAAGCCTCGACTCAATCATCCCAGAAAAGAATAATTGATGATCTGCTTAATTAATGATGCATTCATATTTCCCGCAATTCAAAATCATCCGCGGGGATCTTCCTCTCTGGCTCTGGCAATACTTGAACATGAATACAACAGCAATGGTCAGGAATAGTAGAACAAACATGACCTTACAACAAACTTCTTCAATGGCAGTACTACAAGATGTTGACAAATGATGGAGCGTCTTCCCTTGGTCCTGCCAATGATCGATACAGGTACAGCTTATCAATGGTATTGATTTCCCCTTCATTTTCCTTCATTACTTCAACCACCAGATTAGGCATTTGCTGAGCTACATCCCCACAACCCCTAACAGTTAGCCTGCATGAGTTCATCCAAAAGAACCTCATGTTGTAAAAATAGTTCAGACCAGAGAGCAGTCCTTTGTCGCCAAAAGGGCTGTCTCTGACCTCAAACACATGTTTAAGAGGCATGTCACTATTCCCAACAAAGGCAACAAACAGAGTCTTTATGAGTTTTCCATGTTTTCCAATGTGTGCAAACGCCTTATCGGTGAGCAGGCCAGAGACTAAAAGTCTGGTGAGCTTCTTGCAGTTCATCACAATCGCCCCGAAACCCTCATCCATGGCCTCCCCAGTAATCCGATCAGGGCGGTGGCGGCCCATAATACAGAGGCGGAACACCAAAAGGTCAGGGCAGTTCTCGGACATGGCAACAAGTGCTGCATTTGTCATGCGCTGGCAGAAGTAGAGAATCGACTCGAGCTTCCGGCAGCCTTCCGAGATTGCCTCGAGACCAATATCTGAGACTGAGCCCTCAGAATCCTCAGTGGCATCCAGAGGAAAAACCCGTAGCTCACGGAGATTTGAGCATGTTTCAGCCACAGCCCGAAGGCCTTCATCACCCACAGTATCAGGAACCTAGAATAAGAAATTGGAACACCAAGACCTGATGTCAAAGTACATAAACCAATATATCTACCAATGTGACCGACAGGAAAATTCACAAAATACTTACCCATAAAGTGCGAAGATTGATGCAGTGGCGAATAACTGGTATGAACTCTTCGTCAGTTAGAGCCGCAAAGCTAAAATTGAGGGAAGTGAGATTGGGACAAACTTGGTAGATTGCTGGGAGGTACGCTCCATTGACGTCCAAGAAACCTGATAAACAAACAAGTGATCTGGACGCTGCAAAACAGGTAGCAAGCTCAGACACAGACAAGGCACCGCCAGGGCCTGGCTCAGATCGGAATGATCCGGTGCCAAGGTGAGTTAGATGGGGTGCCCTTGCCATAAGACGACACAACTCTATCGATACATGATCATTAACATGCAGACGCCGCAGAGCTGGTGAGCGTGCAACAAGTGCCTCCAGGGCCTCGAAGTTGTAACACAGTCAAATACAAGTGACTCCAGGGACGTGTTGCACTCTGGAAACTTGGAGATCCAATCCACCACCTCGCTCTCCTCCTCATGGAAATAATCTTCAGTCAGATCCAGTACTCGAAGATGCCTAAAGAAATAAATGCAACGATCCATAAGATACCACAACCTGAGAACTGGTATATCATAGTTGGAGACATTTGTTTGCTACAAAAGGAATTAGAAAGATAAAAGCTATGCCCTGAAGTTCTCTTTTTTTAGGAAAAGTTGGATCTTATGGCCAACATCATGGAGCTAAACATAGAGGGAGTCAGGGGTTGGTGGTACACAAATAAATTATAGAAAAGACTGCCTTACCTTCAAAGGCTTCGAGTAATCAAACCTCCACATCAAGCTGACAAGACATCTTCAGACTACACCAAGGGGGAAAATATGTTTCTCTTCAAAGGCTTGGAGTAATCAAACCTCCACATCAAGCTGACAAGACATCTTCAGACTACACAAGGGGGAAAATATGTTTCTCTAGATGAATTGTATCCTCTCATGAATCTGTACCTGTAGACGTGTCTGGGGGCGAATCATCTGCGGGATAGGTTTGGGGAGATGAGGTCCGGCGGCGCGGGAATGACGGGGCCCGACCGGATCCGAGCATATCCAGGCACAGGGGATCCATTCCCGGCGGCCGTGGGGCACGAGCCGGTGGTGGTCGACTGCGGCGGCGATATCCCACGGGGCTTCAGCCATGCTCCTGCAGAGAAAAGAACGAAGAGAGGGAGATGCGTCAGAGAGAGAGAGAGAGAAGGGGAGGGAAAACGGGAGGAAGGAGAAGAGAAGGGCGCCGGCATGACCTGGTCGCTGCTCCTGGCATCCTCAGCTCGTCGTCGGCAGAGATCGCTGGGGGCGCGTGTGCGGGTGCACGCTCCGGTGGCGGCACTGGCCGGCGACGGCAGTTGCGCGGGGACCGGGATGGAGCAGCAGCACCTCCAGGCAGGGAGCGCCTCCGGCAGCCCAGGTTCGCGAGGACGGCGCACACTGGTGGGCCGGCGGCGCGCGATGAGGGAGGACGGGCACGGTAGGAGGTGGCGGTGCGCTGGAGGTGAAGATGAAGATGGGGATTGGAAGGCAGGGGACGAGCGGTGTGTGTGTTCTAACTAATGTGGGGGGTTGTGAAAAACTGAAACGTTTTTTAACTTACAAAAGGACCGCGGGTTGATTTTCAGGAAAGAGAGGGGCCTTTTTGTAAAAAGGCCGACAACGTACTACAGAAGCGCTCCCCGCTTTATTATTAGGGGAGATATTAGTTGTATATATATTATTCTGTTTTTTTTCCTAAGTATTCTAGTGTACATATATTAGTACATATTTTTCTAGTATTTGTTAGCTAGGAAATATATTTTACTGTTTTTTTTTCTTTTTTCTGTTGTTTGTTCTTTTTCAAAAAAAAAGGAAGCCGGCCAGGCCGAGCCAAAGGGCTCAGCCCAGCCATGCACCACGAGGCCACACGCACCGCACGTTCCCAGCACGCCAGGGCCCCCAACCGAAGCTTTCTTCCCCACGTCCCCTTCCTCCTTTTCTTCTCTCCTCTCTCCTTCCTTCTTTTCTCTGCACCGAAACCTCCCGAGGGAACCGAGATTTCTTCCTCTCTCTGCCTCTCTTCTCTTTCCTTCTTTCACCAGGGACCGAACCAAGCTCTCCACCTCTCCCGCGATTTCCCTACAGCTCCAGTACTCCCTCTCCTCCCTTAACTCTCCTCCCCTTCTCCTACCTTTCCTCCCTCCTCTTTCCTTCTTTTCCCTGCACCAAACCGAGCCCCTCTCCCTGCGATCTCCTTCCCCGAGCTCTCCCTCTCCTCCTTATTCTCTCCTTCCTCTCTCCTGCCTTGCCTTCCCTCTCTCCTGCCCAAGCCCCACCGCCTCCCTCCTCTCTCTGCCCGAACCCTCTCTCCCCGTAGCTTCTTCTCCTTCCATAAGCCCACCCCCTCCTAAATCTATATATACCCCACCTCCCCGAGCCACCCGTTCCCAACCCTAATCGTCGCCACCGCCGCCCGAGCCGCCGCCGCCCGAAGCCGCCGCCTCCACGAGCCTCGCCGGTGCAGGCTGCTGCCACTTCGGCCTCGCCCCTGGGAGCAGCCCCGTCGCCCCCTTCTCTCCCCCGAGCGCCTCCCCCGAGGAGGAGCACCTCCGCCGCCGCCTCCCCGAAGCCTCCAACCCCGCCCCGGAGCTCCTCCCTCGCCGGCCAACTCCCCCTCGCCGGTGCAACACCTCTGCCCAGCAGGTAGCAACCTCTCTCTCTCTCTAGATATTGCATGCATTCAATCTCAGCCCTTAGATCCCATGCAATCCCATGCAATGGCTAGGATTAGAACACTAGTGCCCCTTCGGTTATTCTCAGAAAACCAGTAGGTTTTTCTTGCCACTTAAGTATTAACCAGCAGGATTACTAGTCTTCGGCCGTTTGCTCAAAGCCACTCAACAAACAGCCCTGCAACCAGTAGCATCTTGCCACGTGTAACCTCTCTTCTAGCACTAGTAGTATTGTATTTTTCTATCCAGATTACAAAAACAGAAACTTTCAATTTTGTTTTGGCCACAACGTTTTATCCCTACGTCCAATGACATTGATTCCTTTTCCTGTAGCTCAAAAATTTCCTGTAGTTTTTAAAACATATAATTTGTCTATGTTTGAAATTTTTAAATATAAGTTAGAGCAGATTTAGTTTAAACACTGTTTTGCCTATTCCAGGAGTTTGAAAAATGATATTGAGTTGATTCTTTTTGCTACTGTTTTCTAGTGATAAAAGCTTACTGTGGTAGAAATTTCAGAATTTTCAAAGTATTATTACTAGTGTTTTCAACAGAAACAAGTTTCTGCCATACCGGCGCGCGATAAATTCTTTTGCGTAGTCTTTTGCAAATCATTGCATGTGATGTTAATTTTACTTGTGGCATGATTGAAGTGCTTATGGTGTGCTTTGTGTTTGTATCGGTAGATCATCCGGAGTGCGAAGCGTGTTACTTAGAGACGCTCGAGCAGGACAACTATCATCAAGGCAAGTCATCTTTGATCATGTGATTTTACCTATGTTTTCGATGCATAGTAGAACCTTATTTGCCCTATTTGCATGCTGCCTAGGTACTTGGAAACATTAGCTTAAGTTGTAGTATCATGTGGTAGGAACACAACAACCCCGATACTTGGCCCCGGGACAACAATGTTACATTTGCTATGCTTAAGTAGACGGGTTATCGGTTGAGTGTATGCCACGAGTGATGCGAGGTTGATATAATAATCAAGACCGGACTAAGACAAGATTTTCAAGACCTCGGACGCAATGCAACTCTGGGTGAAGGACGGTTGATCGGCTCCCTGGAAAACCCAGTGGATGCCCGGGATGCTAGAGAGGCCATGTCATCCCGCGGAAAGCTTCACCCAGGCTCAAAGGGACGGACGGAGACTTCAAGACTCAAGGCTTACCTGCACAGCCACAAGTCATTATGGGCTCTAGCTTGGTTGGACAACGCGGCGACTCTGGACAGGCGGTGCTAGCAGATGTAGACGAACGATAGGAATGGATGGGCACCGACAGGGATTCTGAGGGACCCGTTGAAAGACCATGTTTTGATCATCCGGTCTTCAAACACCCGGAAGTGCGAGGACAAACACGGAGGCGATCAAATCTTGTGGGGAACGTGTGCAAAACTCTGCAGAGTACCCAACCTAATCGATTAGCCATGTCCACGGTCATGGACAATTTGAGCCGAAGGCATTGAATTTCCCCTGAACTCTCGACACAACTTAATAATGATGTGGGTGTTAACAACTATTCGGGTACAAGAACTAGTTGGCGGAACCATCTCGTTAACAACAAACATTGTAGTAATATTTTGCTTTCAACCTCTTTTTGTTGTAGGATAAAACTGGCTTTATGCAAAACTTAGCTCCACCGGCCAAATATGCATGTAGAGATAGTTGATTATTATTTTACCCCTATCTTTGATGATTTGTCGGCATATTCAATATGCTGACCTACACGGCTGCAACGTATCATGTTGCAGAGTAATTTTCCGACCAGGAGTAAGGCTACGTTCTACGCTCAGCGACATGCCCTTGGAGTCGGATGGACTCGTCTACCTGATGCTTCCGCTTAGTCTTCGTTAGATAATCTCATGAGTTGGCCTTCAGCCACTTTATTGTACTCCTTTATTGTAATAAAGTACTCTTTATGAGATTTTGATTAATAAAGCTGTGTGATTGCACTCTTGAATATATACATTATGTACTGTGTGTGTACCAGCATGATCTTGGGATGGTACAGAAACACCAGAGGCTTGACTTGTTGAATCGGGTCACTACAGAAATGGTATTCAGAGCACAAGCTGACCTTAGGACGTAACCTCTAGGAATGGAAAAGCCTTAGGAAGAAAACTATTTTCTCTTATGTCTATAAATCTTCTATTTCCTCTTCTGATCATTTCTGACTTCTCTCCGATTTTCCAATGTTTAGTTGGCCACCTTCATCCCTGTTAAGTTCACGGAGTTTTGCCAGCCCGACACCACTATGCCGTTCGGAAAAGAGCTGGTGCAGATCACCAAGGATTTGAGGATTGCTCTGCCGACTATCACAGGGAAGCCAACTTCGTCTTACCCGGAGGATTCACGCTATAGGATCGAGGTGCATATTCCCGGAAGGACATTCCAGCCGCGGACTGAGCCGATGGATTTCAAGTTCATCGCACCCAACTGGATTCTCGGAAGGGACATGGCGATCCATTGTGCCCTCGGACGTATCAAGGATGAATACAAAGGCTGCCCTATTTCTCCAGGCCTATTCGCCGTATCCCGGAGAAATGAAGACGGAGACATCATCTCAAGCAAGACCAATGACGCTCTCTTGTCGTATGCCCAGACCTTGGAGAAGCACAGCGGAACTCTGGAGTATCACGCGATCAAGGAAGCCAGGAAGATCAAGCAACTGTCACTCCGCGAGCTTGAACTTGAAGATGCAGCCCGGGAAGCCCACTATGAGCATGAGCTGGAAGTGAAGGACTTTCTGGAGCAGATCGAGAAGCTGAAGACTCGAGTTGCATACCTGGAGGAGGAACTGGACATGGGCGAGAACCTTCATCCCAAAGGAGACGTAGCCCCCGTGATCAGCAACGACGAGGTCTATGAAGAAAGCTCCACCGAAGGACCCAACACCATGCTATTCTAAGGAGGACACTTAGACTAGACCACCAAATTTACTTTATCGTTTTACGTTTTAGGCCGATGTTTAGGATTATCGAATTTTGTATCCCCGTGTGAACCTTTGTGATGATTGAGTAAAATGTGTGGTGTGATACTTGTGTGTTGCATTCATATGGGTAGTGTAATTCCCTCTAGACCATTGTTCTATTCTAATCTCACCCCTCTATAAACATCAGATGCCCCCGAGACGCGCCCCTGAGTCCAACTTTCCGCCGGAACTCACCCAGTTGATCCAGCAACAGAACACCCTGATGCAGCTGATCATCCAGAACCAGAACAACAACAACAACCGTCCCCCACCCCAGACTAACAATCTCACCCGTTTCTTGAGGTTGAACCCTCCAACTTTCTCCAGCAGCATTGAGCCCATTGTGGCAGATGATTGGCTCCGCAAGATGGAGCGTGAACTTATCACCGCTGGTTGTTCTGAAGCTGAGAAGGTGCGCTTTGCCGCGCATCAACTTGAAGGCCCTGCAGCTGCTTGGTGGGAGAACTACACCACCACTTATCCCATTGCTGGAGTCACTTGGGAGCAATTAAAGCAAGCCTTCCGCACCACGCATGTCTCAGCTGGTGCAATGAGTCTGAAGAAGCGTGACTTTCGCAACTTACGCCAGGGGAATCGCACTGTGGCCCAGTACGTTGATGAATTCAGCATGCTCGCCCGTTATGCACCGGGAGATGTGGCCGATGATGCGGCCAAGCAGGAAAAGTTCTTGGAAGGACTGAATGATGAGCTGAGCATTCAGTTGACGGCAGCCACCTTCAACAACTACCAGGAGCTGGTTGATAAGGCCCTCGTCTTGGAGGGGAAACATCAGCAGATGGAGAACCGCAAGCGAAAGTATTGGGTTGGAAAGTTCAACTCCGGCACTCAGCAGAAGCCTCGCTACACCCCTTATCCAGGGAATACCGGGACTGGATCCGGTAAGTTTGGAGGACACGTTCAGCATAACCACCCTGTGCACAACCATGGAGGCCACAACCATGGAGGCCACAACCATGGAGGAAATGGGAACCACCGCAACAACAGCAACTTCAAGAATGGCGGTACTGGCACTCAGCAGCAATCAGCTCCAGCTCAGAAGGATCTGACTCACATCACTTGCTTAAAGTGTCAGAAGAAGGGACACTATGCCACTGATTGTCCCCAGCACAAGTAGGGAAATGGAAACGGCAACGGCAACGGCAACTCTGCAGCAAAGAAGCCCAATCCTTTTCCTCGAGCTCAGGTGAACCACATTGATGTGGAAGAGGTCCATGATCACCCCGATACTGTGGTTGGTAAGTTTTTGCTAAATTCACATCCTGTATTGGTACTTTTTGATTCTGGTGCAACACATTCATTCATATCAAGGGTAGTTGTGGAAAAGTATAGTTTGCCAACTAGAACCCTCAGCCAACCTATTAAGGTCAGTTCCCCAGGAGGCATGATGACGGCCGGGATAGGATGCCATGCTTTGAGTCTCAACATCGGGAACCATAATTTTCCCACCGACCTCATCGTATTAGAGTCCCAGGGATTGGATGTAATCCTAGGCATCGATTGGTTGGCCAAGTATGAAGGCAATATCGATTGTGCCCTTAAGTCTATTTTGCTCACCACCCCCGAGCAGAAGCGGATTAAGTACGTGTCTCAGCGCCCGACACGGAGTAAGCGAGTAAACTCTCTCACGGGAGTAGTCCAGGAGGAAGTACCGATTGTACAGGAGTACCCAGATGTATTTCCGGAGGAATTGCCGGGCATGCCACCCGATAGAGAGATTGAGTTCTTGATTGAGCTATTACCCGGAACAGCCCCGATATCCAAGAGACCTTATCCCATGCCCGCAAATGACTTGATAGAAATCAAGAAGCAAATTAAGGAGTTATTGGACAAAGGGTATATTCGCCCAAGTTCTTCACCTTGGGGAGCCCCAGTGCTCTTGGTTGAAAAGAAGGACAAGTCCTTGAGAATGGTTGTCGATTATCGTGCATTGAACGATGTGACCATCAAGAACAAGTACCCCTTACCGATGATCAACGATCTGTTTGATCAGTTAGTTGGAGCTCGCGTATTCTCAAAGATCGATCTTCGATCCGGGTATCATCAGTTGAAAATTCGTGAACAGGATATACCCAAGACAGCCTTCACCACTCAGTACGGCTTGTATGAGTACACGGTCATGTCATTTGGACTAACTAATGCTCCGGCATATTTTATGAATCTGATGAACAAGGTATTTATGGAATACTTGGACAAGTTTGTCGTGGTGTTCATCGATGACATACTGATATTCTCCAAGAACGAAGAGGAACACAAGGAACATCTGCGTCTAGTTCTGGAGAAGCTTCGAGAGCATAAGCTATATGCAAAGTTTAGCAAATGTGAGTTTTGGTTGAAGGAAGTCGGATTCCTCGGACACGTCATCTCAGGAGAAGGAATAGCGGTGGACCCTGCCAAGGTCGCAGCAGTCATCGAATGGGTAGCACCCACTTCAGTCAAGGAGATCCGCAGTTTCCTCGGACTTGCCGGATATTACCGGAGGTTCATTGAGAATTTCTCAAAGATTGCCAAGCCCATGACAGAATTATTGAAGAAGGAATCCAAGTATATTTGGACTGAGGAATGTGAAACCAGTTTTCAAGAGCTGAAGAAATGTCTTGTTACAGCCCTAGTGCTGATATTGCCGAACATTCGGAAGGATTTCCAGGTTTACTGTGACGCTTCTCGTCAAGGACTCGGAGGAGTGCTCATGCAAGAAGGAAAAGTCGTAGCATATGCATCCAGATAGCTCAGACCTCATGAGTTGAATTATGCCAGACATGACTTGGAACTAGCAGCCGTAGTGCACGCTCTCAAGACCTGGAGACATTTCCTGATCGGAAATAGTTATGATGTTTACACTGATCACAAGAGCCTGAAATATATATTCACGCGGAAGGAGTTGAACCTCAGACAGAGGCGATGGCTAGAGTTGATCAAGGACTACGACATGAGATTGCATTATCACCCAGGCAAGGCAAATGTTGTAGCCGATGCGTTGAGCCGCAAGAGTTATGTGAACACGCTCACAGTGGGAGGATTACCCCAGGAGTTAGTCGATGACCTCCGAGAGCTCAAATTGGAGATAATTCCAAGAGGATTTGTTGCCACTCTGGAAATTCAGTCTACTTTGACGGAAAAGATCCGTGAAGCACAGAAAGCTGACAAGGAGATAGCTGAGATTAAGCAGAAAATGGAAGACGGGAAAGCTAAAGGTTTTCGTGAGGATGAACACGGAACTTTATGGTTTGAGGATCGCATCTATGTGCCCAATGATCCCGAACTCAGGAAGTTGATACTTCAGGAGGCTCATGATTCCCCGTACTCGATACACCCCGGTAACACCAAGATGTATCTGGATATGAAAGAAAGTTTCAGGTGGACAGGATTGAAGAAAGACATTGCCGAGTACGTAGCTACATGCGATGTTCGTCAGCGAGTAAAAGCCGAGCATTAGAAGCCAGCAGGTTTGCTCCAACCTTTGCCGATACCCGAATGGAAATGGGAAAAGCTTGGTATGGACTTCATCACAGGATTACCTCGGACCCG
This sequence comes from Hordeum vulgare subsp. vulgare, assembly GCF_904849725.1. Classification (NCBI taxonomy): domain Eukaryota; kingdom Viridiplantae; phylum Streptophyta; class Magnoliopsida; order Poales; family Poaceae; genus Hordeum; species Hordeum vulgare. The sequence continues at coordinate 55,670,583 of NC_058521.1, read as the reverse complement.
TTCTGGCTATGATTCTATTTGGGTTGTGGTCGATCGTTTGACCAAGGTAGCTCACTTCATTCCGGTGAAGACTACTTACACGAGTGCCAAGCTGGCCGAGATATATATGACGAGTATCGTATGTCTGCACGGAGTACCGAAGAGCATTGTGTCCGATACAGGGACTCAGTTCACATCAAAATTTTGGCACCAACTGCATGAAACCTTGGGAACGAGATTGGAGTTCAGCACAGCATTTCACCCACAGACAGATGGACAGACCGAGAGAGTTAATCAGATTTGGAGGACATGTTGAGAGCTTGCGCACTAGACTATGGGTCTAGTTGGGATGACAATTTACCGTATGCCGAGTTCTCATAAAACAACAGCTACGAGACCAGTCTGAAGATGGCCCCTTTCGAAGCTTTATACGGAAGGAGGTGCAGAACACCGTTGATGTGGGATGGAGTTGGAGACCGACAACTTTTTGGTCCCGACCTTATCCGAGATTCTGAAGAGAAGGTCAAGCTTATTCGTGACCGACTCAAGATAGCTCAGTCCAGGCAGAAGAGTTATGCCGACAGCAAACGCAAGGAAGTAACGTACGAAGTGGGAGACCGAGCATATCTTCGGGTGTCTCCACTTCGAGGAATCAAGAGATTCGGTGTGAAAGGAAAATTAGCACCACGTTTCATTGGCCCCTACAAAATTCTTGAACGTAGAGGCGAAGTTGCATACAAACTGGAACTGCCGGAAGGATTGTCCGGAGTTCATGATGTCTTCCATGTTTCCCAGTTGAAGAAATGCCACGCTGAGATGGCCGATATTCCGTTGAGAGATACAGTGCCCCTAGAGGCCATACAGCTTGACAGTAATCTGACGTATGAGGAGAAACTCGTCCGGATTCTCGAGACTGCCAACAGAGTTACCCGCAGCAAGATCATCAAGTTCTGCAAGGTGTTGTGGAGCCACCACACCGAGGAAGAAGCCACCTGGGAACGAGAAGAGGATCTTCGTCGAGACCACCCGCACCTATTTTCTAGCCAACCCGAATCTCGAGGGCGAGATTCATCTTAAGGTGGGTAGGTTTGTAACATCCCAATTTTCTTAAATTCGGATGTTAATAGATCATCCATATGCATCTCATATTTTATGCATATTTTTGTTCTTCTGAAAATTCTATTCGTTATGTGACTGCGGGAAATTTATTGGAGTGGAGATAATATGATTTCTCCCCTGTGAGTTAAAGTCACCAATTTGGTTTTGCAAATTTTCTAAACTCCGAATTATTTTTTAGTTGAGTTTTTTTTCAATCTCGATGTGTGACCTATTGCATAAAACTATTTTTTTTAAAAGTTTGCATTAGGTGGAACTAGGGTTCCCATAGATACTGTATGTATATATATATATATATATATATATATATTATATATATATATTAGTTGTATATATATTATTCTGTTTTTTTTCCTAAGTATTCTAGTGTACATATATTAGTACATATTTTTCTAGTATTTGTTAGCTAGGAAATATATTTCACTGTTTTTTTTCTTTTTCCGGCTGTTTGTTCGTTTTCAAAAAAAAGGAAGCCGACGAGGCCGAGCCAAAGGGCTCAGCCCAGCCATGCACCACGAGGCCACATGCACCGCACGTTCCCAGCACGCCATGGCCCCCAACCGAAGCTTTCTTCCCCACGTCCCCTTCCTCCTTTTCTTCTCTCCTCTCTCCTTCCTTCTTTTCTCTGCACCGAAACCTCCCCAGGGAACCGAGATTTCTTCCTCTCTCTGCCTCTCTTCTCTTTCCTTCTTTCACCAGGGACCGAACCAAGCTCTCCACCTCTCCCGCGATTTCCCTACAGATCCAGTACTCCCTCTCCTCCCTTAACTCTCCTCCCCTTCTCTTACCTTTCCTCCCTCCTCTTTCCTTCTTTTCCCTGCACCAAACCGAGCCCCTCTCCCTGCGATCTCCTTCCCCGAGCTCTCCCTCTCCTCCCTATTCTCTCCTTCCTCTCTCCTGCCTTGCCTTCCCTCTCTCCTGCCCAAGCCCCACCGCCTCCCTCCTCTCTCTGCCCGAACCCTCTCTCCCCGTAGCTTCTTCTCCTTCCATAAGCCCACCCCCTCCTAAGCCTATATATACCCCACGTCCCCGAGCCACCCGTTCCCAACCCTAGTCGCCGCCACCGCCGCCCGAGCCGCCGCCGCCCGAAGCCGCCGCCGCCACGAGCCTCGCCGGTGCAGGCTGCTGCCACTTCGGCCTCGCCCCTGGGAGCAGCCCCGTCGCCCCCTTCTCTCCCCCGAGCGCCTCCCCCGAGGAGGAGCACCTCCGCCGCCGCCTCCCCGAAGCCTCCAACCCCACCCCGGAGCTCCTCCCTCGCCGGCCAACTCCCCCTCGCCGGTGCAACACCTCTGCCCAGCAGGTAGCAACCTCTCTCTCTCTAGATATTGCATGCATTCAATCTCAGCCCTTAGATCCCATGCAATCCCATGCAATGGCTAGGATTAGAACACTAGTGCCCCTTCGGTTATTCTCAGAAAACCAGTAGGTTTTTCTTGCCACTTAAGTATTAACCAGCAGGATTACTAGTCTTCGGCCGTTTGCTCAAAGCCACTCAACAAACAGCCCTTCAACCAGTAGCATCTTGCCACGTGTAACCTCTCTTCTAGCACTAGTAGTATTGTATTTTTCTGTCCAGATTACAAAAACAGAAACTTTCAATTTTGTTTTGGCCTCAACTTTTTATCCCTACGTCCAATGACATTGATTATTTTTCCTGTAGCTCACAAATTTCCTCTAATTTTTAAAAACATATAATTTGTCTATGTTTAAAATTTTTAAATATAAGTTACAGCAGATTTAGTTTAAACACTGTTTTGCCTATTCTAGGAGTTTGAAAAATGATATTGAGTTGATTCTTTTTGCTACTGTTTTCTAGTGATAAAAGCTTACTGTGGTAGAAGTTTCAGAATTTTCAAAGTATTATTACTAGTGTTTTCAAAAGAAACAAGTTTCTGCCATACCGGCGCGCGATAAATTCTTTTGCGTAGTCTTTTGCAAATCATCGCATGTGATGTTATTTTTACTTGTGGCATGATTGAAGTGCTTATGGCGTGCTTTGTGTTTGTATCGGTAGATCATCCGGAGTGCGAAGCGTGTTACTTAGAGACGCTCGAGCAGGACAACTATCATCAAGGCAAGTCATCTTTGATCATGTTATTTTACCTATGTTTTCGATGCATAGTAGAACCTTCTTTGCCCTATTTGCATGCTGCCTAGGTACTTGGAAACATTAGCTTAAGTTGTAGTATCATGTGGTAGGAACACAACAACCCCGATACTTGGCCCCGGGACAACAATGTTACATTTGCTATGCTTAAGTAGACGGCTTATCGGTTGAGTGTATGCCACGAGTGATGCGAGGTTGATATAATAATCAAGACCGGACTAAGACAAGATTTTCAAGACCTCGGACGCAATGCAACTCTGGGTGAAGGACGGTTGATCGGCTCCCTGGAAAACCCAGTGGATGCCCGGGATGCTAGAGAGGCCATGTCATCCCACGGAAAGCTTCACCCAGGCTCAAAGGGACGGACGGAGACTTCAAGACTCAAGGCTTACCTGCACAGCCACAAGTCATTATGGGCTCTAGCTTGGTTGGACAACGCGGTGACTCTGGACAGGCGGTGCTAGCAGATGTAGACGAACGATAGGAATGGATGGGCACCGACAGGGATTCTGAGGGACCCGTTGAAAGACCATGTTTTAATCATCCGGTCTTCAAACACCCGGAAGTGCGAGGACAAACACGTTGGCGATCAAATCTTGTGGGGAACGTGTACAAAACTCTGCAGAGTACCCAACCTAATCGATTAGCCGTGTCCACTTTATTGTACTCCTTTATTGTAATAAAGTACTCTTTATGAGATTTCGATTAATAAAGCTGTGTGATTGCACTCTTGAATATATACATTATGTACTGTGTGTGTACCAGCATGATCTTGGGATGGTACAGAAACACCAGAGGCTTGACTCGTTGAGTCTGGTCGCTACAAATACTTACCACCGCTGCGCAACATCACCCTTTCCGCTTCAAGGGAACACCAACGCAAGGCTCCAAGGCCACGGGGGAAATCTTTTAAGTCGTAGCCTTAGCAGAAGGTTTCCTGGTGCCGTCGACACGCTTATTTCTAGCGCCATTGGAAGGTCTTTTGTTGCAGTAGCACCCACTAGCCCCCCCTCTTTTGCTATATAGAGGGTTTCGTTTAGAAAAAAATGAAGGAGGAGCTTTTTCATGGTTTCACCGCCGCCACGAGGCGGGACTTGAGCAGAACCAATCTAGAGCTCCAGCAGGACGATCCTGCCTGGGAAACTTCCCTACTAGAGGGGGAAATCGTCGCCATCGTCATCACCAACACTCCTCTCAACGGAGGGGACTCGTCACCATCCACATCTTCATCAGCACCATCTCATCTCCAAACCCTAGTTCATCACTTGTAACCAATCTCCGTCTCGCGACTCCGATTGGTACTTGTAAGGTTGCTAGTAGTGTTGATTACTCTTTGTAGTTGATGCTAGTTGGATTATTTGGTGGAAGAGTTTATGTTCAGATCCTTGATGCTACTCATTACCTCTCTGATCAAGAATATGATTATGCTTTGTGAGTAGTTACTTTTGTTCCTGAGGACATGGGATAAGTCATGCTAATAATAGTCATGTGAATTTGGTATTCGTTCGGTATTTTGATGTGTTGTATGTTGTTTTTCCTCTAGTGGTGTTATGTGAACATCGACTACATGACACTTCACCATTATTTGTGCCTAGAGGAAGGCATTGGGAAGTAGTAAGTAGATGATGGGTTGCTAGAGTGACAGAAGCTTAAACACCTGGTTTATGCGTTGCTTCGTAAGGGGCTGATTTGGATCCACTAGTTTAATGCTATGGTTAGCGTTTGTCTTAATTCTTCTTTCGTAGTTGCGGATGCTTGCGAGAGGGGTTAATCATAAGTGGGATGCTTGTCCAAGTAAGGGCGGTACCCAAGCGCCGGTCCACCCACATATCAAACTATCAAAGTAACGAACACGAATCATATGAACATGATGAAACTAGCATGACAGAAATTCCCGTGTGTCCTCGGGAGCGTTTTTCCTCCTATAAGACTTTGTCCAGGCTTGTCCCTTGCTACAAGAGGGATTGGGCCACTTTGTTGTACCATTTCTACTTTTGTTACTTGTTGCTTTCTACGAATCATCCCACTACACAATCACTTGTTACCGACAATTTCAGTGCGTGCAGATATTCCCTTTCTCGAAACCACTTATTAGATCCTTCTGCTCCTCGTTGGGTTTGACACTCTTACTTACCGAAAGGACTACGATTGATCCCCTATACTTGTGGGTCATCAAGACTCTTTTCTGGCGTCGTTGCTGGGGAGTGAAGTGCCTTTGGTAAGTGGAATTTGGTAAGGAAACATTTATATACTATGCTGAAATTTATTGTCACTTGTCACTATGGAAACTGTTCCTTTGAGGAATTTGTTCGGGGTATCTTCACCACGAACGGAAGCATGAGGAGTTGCTCCTCAACCTAAGGTACCAGCTTAAAATATCTTTTATGAAATTCCTTCGGGTATGCTTGAGAAACTGCTGGCTAATCCTTTTACAGGAGATGGATCATCACATCCAGACTTGCATCTAATCTATGTAGATGAAGTTTGTGGTTTATTTAAGCTTGCAGGTTTGCCCGAGGATGAGGTAAATAAGAAAGTATTTCCTTTAGCTTTGAAGGATAAGGTGTTTACATGGTATAGGCTATGTGATGATACTGGATCATGGGACTACAATTGGCTGAAATTGGAATTTCATCAAAAGTTTTATCCTATGCACTTAGTACATCGTGATCGGAATTATATTTATAACTTTTGGCCTCGTGACAGCGAAAGCATAGCTCAAGCTTGGGGGAGGCTTAAATCAATGCTATATTCATGCACCAATCATGAGCTCTTGAGAGAAATTATCACTCAAAACTTTTATGCTCGGCTTTCTCATGAAGATCGTACCATGCTTGACACTTCTTGTACCGGTTCTTTTATGAAGAAGGATATTGACCACAAGTGGAATTTATTGGAAAGAATCAAACGCAACTCTAAAGATTGGGAACTTGGAGAAGGTAAGGAGTCAGGTATGAATTTCCAGTTTGATTGCGTTAAATCTTTTGTTGAAACAAACACTTCTAGAGATTTTAGCGCTAAGTATGGACTTGACTCTGAGATAGCAGCTTCTCTATGTGAATCTTTTGTTGCTCATATTGATCTTCCCAAAGAGAAGTGGTTTAAGTATCATCCTCCCGTAGAAGTCAACATAATTAAACCCAATCTAGTTGAAGAGAAAGTCATTGCCTATAATGATCCTCTTGTTCCTTGTGCCTACACTAAGAAACCACCTTACCCTGCTAGGAAAAAGGATTATACTAAAGCTCCAACTGTGATACGTAGGGGTTACATTAGACCACTTGCACCCTCTGAGGAAATTAGAGTTGAACCTAGTGTTGCTACTATCAAAGACCTCTTAGCCGAAGACATAGACGGGCATGTTATCAAATTCTATGAGGACTCCGCTAGAATTGCTAAACCTCACGCGGAAGACAAATATGGACCTGTAGTTGGCTCCCTGTTGTTTCTGTCAAGATAGGAGATCACTGTTATCATGGTTTATGTGATATGGGTGCTAGTGTTACTGCAATACCCCGGTCCCTATATGATGAAATCAAAGATGAGATTGCACCTGCTGAGTTAGAACCCATTGATGTCACTATTACGCTAGCTAATAGAGACACTATCTGCCCTGTGGGAATTGTGAGAGATGTAGAAGTCTTGTGTGGTAAGACGAAGTATCCTACTAATTTCCTCATCCTTGCTACTGCACAAGATAGCTTTTATCCCATCATATTTGGTAGACCCTTTCTCAACACTATCAATGCTCATATTGATTGCATTAAACAGACTGTCACTATTAGTTTCGAGGGTGTGTCTCATGAATTTAACTTCTCCAAGTTTGGAAGACAACCTCATGAAAAAAAGTCGTCTGGTAGGGATGAAATCATTGCTCTTGCCTCTATTGCCATGCCTCCTATGGATCCTTTAGAGCAATATCTGCTTGAGCATGAAAATGATATGCATATGGATAAAGAGATGAGATAGATAAAATTGTTTTAGAACAATATCCTATTCTTAAGAATAATCTGCCTGTTGAACTGCTTGGAGATCCTCCCCCACCAAAGGGTGATCCCGTGGTCGAGCTAAAACAGTTACCAGATACACTTAAGAATGCCTATCTTGATGAGAAGGAGATATTTCCTATTATTATTAGTGCTCACCTCTCGAATCACGAAGAGAAGAAGTTATTAAAAATCTGACGAAGCACCGCGTTGCTATTGGATATACTCTTGATGATCTTAAGGGTATTAGTCCCACTCTACGTCAGCACAAGATTAAAATCGATCCTGACTTTAAACTAGTTGCTGATCATCAAAGGAGATTAAATCCTACGATGAAAGAGGTCGTGAGAAAAGAAATATTAAAACTTCTGGACGCAGGAATCATTTATCCTGTTGCTCATAGTGATTGGGTAAGTCCAGTATATTGCGTACCTAAGAAGGGAGGTATCACCGTCGTTCCTAATGATAAGAATGAACTAATCCCACAAAGGATTATTACCGGCTATAGGATGGTGATAGACTTCCAGAAACTGAACAAGGCAACCAGGAAAGACCATTATCCTTTACTGTTTATCGACCAAATGCTAGAAAGGATTTCTAAACACACACACTTCTGCTTTCTAGACGGTTATTCAGGTTTCTCGCAAATACTTGTTGCACAATCTGATCAGGAGAAAACCACTTTCACCTGCCCCTTCGGTACCTTTGCTTATAGACGTATGCCTTTTGGCTTATGCAATGCACCTGCCACCTTTCAAAGATGTATGATGGCTATATTCTCTGGCTTTTGTGAAAAGATTGTTGAGGTTTTCATGGATGATTTCTCCGTTTACGGTTCTTCCTTTGACGATTGCCTTAGCAACCTTGATCGAGTCTTACAAAGATGTAAATATACCAACCTCATCTTGAACTGGGAGAAGTGCCACTTCATGGTTAACGAAGGCATCGTCTTAGGACACAAAATCTCTGAGGGAAGCATTGAAGTTGATAAGGCTAAGGTTGATGCAATTGAGAAAATGCCTTGCCCCACAGATATCAGAGGTATGCGAAGTTTCCTAGGTCATGTTGGTTTCTATATAAGGTTCATTAAAGATTTCTCTAAGATTTCTAGGCCTCTTACCGACCTCTTGCAGAAGGATGTTCCTTTTGTTTTTAACGAGGATTGTGAGGAAGCTTTCAAAATACTTAAGAAGGCTTTGATAACCGCACCTATTGTTCAACAACCTGACTGGAACTTGCCCTTCCAAAATCATGTGTGATGCTAGTTATTATTTTGTTGGTGCTGTTCTAGGACAAAGAGTTGACAAGAAGTTGAATGGCATTCACTATGCTTGTAAAACTCTAGACAGTGCCCAAAGAAACTATGCCACTACGGAGAAGGAATTTTTAGCTGTCGTGGTAGCATGTGAAAAGTTCAGATCTTATATAGTTCACTCCAAAGTCATTATTCACTCTAATCATGCTGCTATTAAGTACCTTATGGAGAAGAAGGACGCTAAGCCTAGGCTAATCAGATGGGTTCTCCTGCTACCGGAATTTGATTTGCACGTTGTTGACTGAAAGGGTGCTGATAACCCTGTAGCAGATAACTTGTCCAGGCTAGAGAATGTCCTTGATGACCCACTACCTATTGATGACAGCTTTCCCGATGAGCAACTGAATGTTATCCGCACTTCACATAGTGCATCGTGGTATGTTGATTACGCAAACTATATTGTAGCCAAATACATACCACCCAGTTTCACCTACCAGCAAAAGAAGAAATTCTTCTTTGATTTGAGACACTACTTTTGGGATGATCCTCACCTTTATAAGGAAGGAGTAGATGGTGTTATTAGACGTTGTGTGCCTGAACATGAACAGGGACAGATCATGCAGAAGTGTCATTCCGAAGTCTACGGAGGACACCATGCTGGAGATAGAACTGCTCATAAGGTATTGCAATCAGGTTTCTAGTGGCCCACTCTCTTCAAGGATGCCCGTAAGTTTGTCTTGTATTGTGACCAATGCCAAATAATAGGGAACATCAGTAAATGTCAGGAAATGCCTATGAACTATTCACTTGTCATTGAACCATTTGATGTCTGGGGCTTTGATTATATGGGACCCTTCCCGAGTTCCAATGGGTATACTCACATCTTAGTTGCTATTGGTTACGTCACTAAGTGGGTACAATCTATCCCCACTAGAAATGTTGATCACGACACCTCTATTAAGATGCTTCAAGAAGTCATTTTCCCAAGATTTGGAGTCCCTAGATATCTGATGACTCATTGCGGTTCACACTTCATTCATGGTGTTTTCCGCAAGATGCTCGCTAAGTATGATGTCAACCATAGAATTGCATCTCCTTGTCATCCTCAGTCTAGTGGTCAAGTGGAGTTGAGTAATAGGGAGATCAAATTGATCTTACAAAAGACTGTCAATAGATCTCGAAAGAATTGGTCTAGCAAACTTGACGATGCACTATGGGCTTATAGGACTTCTTATAAGAATCCCATGGGCATGTCGCCGTATAAAATGGTTTACGGTAAGGCCTGTCATTTACCTCTTGAGCTAGAACACAAAACTTATTGGGCAATCAAAGAGCTCAACTTCGATTCCAAACTTGCCGGTGAGAAGCGGTTGTTTGATATCAGCTCATTAGATGCATGGAGGGCCCAGGCATATGAGAATGCCAAGTTGTTCAAGGAAAAGGTTAAGAGATGGCACGATAAAAGAATACAAAAACGAGAGTTCAATGTAGGTGATTATGTCCTGCTATACAATTCTCGCTTAAGATTCTTCGCATGCAAGCTTCTCTCTAAATGGGAAGGTCCCTACGTTGTCGAGGAAGTATATCGTTCCAGTGCCATCAAAATCAATAACACGGAAGGTAATTTTCCTAGAGTGGTAAATGGGCAAAGAATCAAGCATTATATCTCTGGTACTCCCATAAATGTTGAGACCAATATCATCAATATCATAACTCCAGAGGAGTATATAAGGGATGTTTATCACCCTGTTTTAGACTCTGAAAACGAAGAGGTATGTGTTTCGGTAAGTAATTGGACTCCAAAACTTTTCCAGTAGGAAATTTTCTCCGTTTTGGAATTTATGGAAAAATAGAAAAATAAAAAGGAGTTCGGAGAGTGCACGAGGCGGCCACAAGCTTGGTCGTCGCGGCCTCCCCCCCTGGCCGCGGCTACAGGGCTTGTGGGCACCTCGTGTGCCTCCCGGACTCCGTTTTCTCGCGGAGCACTCCTTCTGGTCCAGAAACAATCATTATATATACGCCCGAGGGTTTTGATCTCCGTATCGTGTAGTTTTCCTCTGTTTCGTTTCGAGCCTGTTGTCTGCCGCAGATTTAGGGCAAAGATGTCTAAGGAATATGTTGGGGAGAATAATCTTCGTCAAGTTCATGAAGAAGTAGATGCTGATCTGAAAAGAGTGGAAGTCACGGAAGCCAGGGACAAAGCTAAGGAGAAAACCCAAGCTAGGGAGGAAGTTCAACCTATGTTCAACATTGAAGACGTTGAAGGAGTGGATTTTCTCCAACCCTTCCTCCACGTGCTGTCTCCATCCTTGATTGAACTCTTGAGGTTTTGTGAAACAACTCGGGCTCGCAATATTTCCCTTTCCCGTGAAGTTATTTTGCTGGAGAATCATGTCGTAGATCTCCAAGGTATAAATCAAAGATTGATAGATGTCTTGGAATCAAAGGCAAAGACTCCACCACCATCACCACCAAAGGAAGACAACTAAGCATTGGTATGGGAAACTCCCTTAGCTTGTGCCAAGCTTGGGGGAGTTGCCCTGGTATCGTATCACCTTTATATCTTTTGCTTTTACCTTTGTTTTAGTTCTTTCCTTTTTCAGTTTTTACTTTCTTCTCTTAGTGGAGTAAGTCTTTAGTGTTTAGTTTGAGTCTTTTGCCTTGTGTCTCCCCGATGTATTCGAGCTTGCGAGCTATATAATAAAGAGTATCTTAGTCAAGGGCTTTGTTTTGTGCCGTGATCAAAAGTATGAAAAGAACGATAGCATGAAAGATCATGAGTTGATCTTATGGAAAGTGATAGCTTCACATATAACAAGTATGATGATTGAAACTTGTTGAGAATAGACCAACATAGACCCCAGTCATTGTTGCAATTAATAAGAAGTAATAAAGAAAGAGAGGTTCACATATAAATATATCATCTTAGAGAACTTTTACTATTGTGAGCACTCACCAAACTATTACATGCTTAGAAGTAGATGTTGGACAAGGAAGACAACATAACGAATTGTGTTTGCTTGGTTCCAAACAATGTTATATGTCTAGAGATCCCTTAGCATGTGACGATTGCTTCCACCTCATATTAGCCAAAAATCCCGCACCAAGTAGATCACTTGTGCATCCATAAACCTTCAAACCAGTCTTGCCATGAGTGTCCACCATACCTAACTATGGATTGAATAAGATCCCTCAAGTAAGTTGTCATCGGTGCAAGCAATAAAAATTGCTCTCCAATATGTATGATCTATTAGTGTGTGGAAAATAAACTTTATACGAACCTCTGATGAGGAAGACATAAAAGCGACAGACTACATAATAAAGTTCTTTATCACAGGTGGCAATATAAAGTGACGTTACTCCGCACTAAGAGGACACGCATCCAAACCTCAAAAGCGCATGAAAACCTCTACTTCCCTCTACGAAGGGCCTATCTTGTACCTTTACTTTTTTCACTTGAAAGAGTCATGGTGATCTTCACCAATTCCTTATTATGCCTTTGTCTTGGCTATCGTCACATGCTTGGGAAAGATCTATATTCATATGTCAACTTGGAGGTAAGCATTCATGGATTATTATTTTTGACATTACCCTTGAGGTAAGCAGTTGGGAGGCAAAACTATAACCCCCTATCTTTCTTTGTGTCAGCTCAAACTTTGATCTCATGAGTACCTCGTGAGCTGTAGCAATTGTAGAGAACAAAAGAATGATTGAGTATGTGGATTTGCTTTACAAGCTCTTATTTGACTCTTTCTGATGTTGTGATAAATTGCAATTGCTTCAATGACTAACGGCTATCGGTTGTTACTTCTCAGTAAGGTTCTTGATTCATGCTTTACTTTGTGAAGAAATTATCACTTCTCATGAGAGATTATATGTTGGTATTGTTGTTCTCATCTTGATCATGATGCATGCATGTTTGTATCTTTTTTTGTCGACACCTCTCTCCCTAAACATGTGGACATATTTATTAAGCTCGTCTTTCGCTTGAGGACAAGCGAGGTCTAAGCTTGGGGGAGTTGATACGTCCATTTTGCATCATGCTTTCATGTTGATATTTATCGCTTCTTGGGCTGTTATTTCACTTCACGGTACTATTCTTATGCCTTTTCTCTCTTATTTTGCAAGGTTTACATGAAGAGGGAGAATACCGGCAATTGGAATTCTGGCCTGAAAGTGGAGCAAAGTTGAGATACCTATTCTGCGCAACTCCAAACGCCGTAAAAATCAACGGGGGTTTTTTTCCCAAATTATCAAAAATACTGGGCCGAAGAAGTGCCAGAGGGGCACCAGGGGGTGCCCACAAGCCTGCACGGCGCGGCCACTCCCCCAGCCCGCGCCATGGGGGCTTGTGGGCAGCCCACTGGCCCACTCATTGATTCAAGAATTCGTCCAATTAACCAGTTAACTTGCGAGTTAATCGCTAGTCATAGGGTGACCGAATTGAATAGCACCTATTCATCGTGTTACCTTGCGAGGCCGATTAATTGGCCAGTTAGACCGATTAATCAGTTGTCATACCGATTAATCAGTTGCGAGACCGGTTAATCGCTACTCGCCAGGAAGCAAACGAATCCCATTTTTTGACACATAACCCCTTCCAACCCATCTTGCTACTAAATACCTAGTGTTTTGTTTTCACTCCTCCTAACCTGGTTGGTGGCTAGCTAGGTCCTCACCGGTCCGAGCCACGACACTACACCTCCAAGATCCAGCTACTCCGCCACTCTGGTCGCCTGCCTCGACCTCATAGTCCCTCCTGGCTACTCCCAAACCTCTCCCATGGGATGCTCCCCAATCTCTTCCTCCATGGCGTCACCAGCATGCAAGGTACTACCATATTTCCCCCTACCTTTGTGGAGAATCCAACATTCATATCTTAGTAGATTATAAATTACAATTTTGTACATAGGTGGATGGAACTGTTGGTTTTGGTTGTTATTTGTAGTATATTGTGTGATGTATGTTAGCAAGTATATGGACAAGTTTAAAAGTTTAATCGATAATTTTGAATTTTGATATTTTCTAGATTTTGATGTATAATGATTGTTAATTGTACCTATTGCCCTTTTTATATGTGTATAATAGAATATTTTGGTGTATTACATAGCTAGGTGCATGAAAGTACGTTATACTACATAAAAAATTAGATATAAATTGGTAAGTTTCTATTTGATCTAACAATTAATGTTTGACCGATTAATCCCGTTAATAGGCCAATTCACCAATTAATCGCTATTCCCAAGCCAAACGAGCAGGTACCAGTTACCAATTTCTTGAACATTGGGCCCACTGGCCTCCCTCTTTTGCTATATGAAGGAGGAGCTTTTTCGTGGTTTCACCGCCGCCACGAGGCAGAACTTGAGCAGAACCAATCTAGAGCTCCGGCAGGACGATCCTGCTGGGGAACTTCCCTCCCGGAGGGGGAAATCGTCGCCATCGTCATCACCAACACTCCTCTCATCGGAGGGGACTCGTCACCATCAACATCTTCATCAGCACCATCTCATCTCCAAACCCTAGTTCATCACCTGTAACCAATCTCCGTCTTGTGACTCCGATTTCTACTTGTAAGGTTGCTAGTAGTGTTGATTACTCTTTGTACTTGATGCTAGTTGGATTATTTGGTGGAAGAGTTTATGTTCACATCTTTGATGCTACTCATTACCTCTCTGATCATGCATATGATTATGCTTTGTGAGTAGTTACTTTTGTTCCTGAGGACATGGGATAAGTCATGCTAATAATAGTCATGTGAATTTGGTATTCGTTCGGTATTTTGATGTGTTGTATGTTGTTTTTCCTCTAGTGGTGTTATGTGAACGTCGACTACATAACACTTCACCATTATTTGGGCCTAGAGGAAGGCATTGGGAAGAAGTAAGTAGATGATGGGTTGCTAGAGTGACAGAAGCTTAAACCCTAGTTTATGCGTTGCTTCGTAAGGGGTTGATTTGGATCCATTAGTTTAATACTATGGTTAGACTTTGTCTTAATTCTTCTTTCGTATTTGCGGATGATTGCGAGAGGGTTTAATCATAAGTGGGATGCTTGTCCAAGTAAGGGCAGTACCCAAGCACCGGTCCACCCACATATGAAACTATCAAAGTAACGAACGTGAATCATATGAACATGATGAAACTAGCTTGACCGAAATTCCCGTGTGTCCTCGGGAGCGTTTTTCCTCCTATAAGACTTTGTCCAGGCTTGTCCCTTGCTACAAAAGGGATTGGGCCACTTTGCTGCACCATTCCTATTTTTGTTACTTGTTGCTTGCTACGAATCATCTCACTACACAATCACTTGTTACCGACAATTTCAGTGCGTGCAGATATTCCCTTGCTGAAAACCACTTGTTAGATCCTTCTGCTCCTCGTTGGGTTCGACACTCTTACTTATCAAAAGGACTACGATTGATACCCTATACTTGTGGGTCATCAGGTATCTTCTTCAACATTTATTAAATAAACATGAGTACAAAGGTACTCAGCAAGACTTTAGAACGGATCTATCTACTCATGCACATGTATCAACAAAAGGGGGTTGTGGGGTTTCATGCAGCAAGCCGGCTTTGACTCTTGGCTAGACTATACTATAGTTCTAAATAGTTTTTAAACAACTTTGTTAAGTCATACATGAGTCCACTACCACCACAACAATACATTATCATGGATTCCTTTCCGTCTCCCTATGGAAATGGCATACATGATACTCACGCTTATCTTTATACTTTTATGAGTAGCCATTAAGGTTATCTATGAACAACATATGTCTCCAAGTAGTCCATATCCGCGGACGCGGCTAGTCGAATAGATCATAACCCTGCAGGGGTGTACTTCTCCACACACGCTCTCGCCACTTATCACCATGTGCACGTCATGCACCTCGGCAACCTTCAAGCGGAAGCCCAGCGAGGGAGTCGACAATGATTGTTAACCACACTAATACCTAGTCCAGGTCTATCGGCTATTTGAGAGTTTACCCGCACGGAAGTCCGGCCGAAGTTTCCGCTACGGCGCCAAACGATGTGCGTAGGGTTCCGAAGCCCACCATCCGGGTGCCACTTGGTACACCGTGCCACTGCCTACCGCATCATAGCCCACCTCTAAGGTCAGAACTATGCACGGCCTCCAGCATGACTATAAACACGAGAAACTACTTGCAACTCCTGGACCGAGTACTAGGCGATTATTAAGCCGAGAGGGGTAGAGTTACCGGAACCCAATGTGTGGTAGTATCTAGTCTTGGATCATACACGGAACTCGGTTCCTAAGGATGGTTCCAATAAAACAACCCGCCATGTACTCCTACATAGCCTTTCATCGGTACATGTACCAAATCAGGTTCCACACTTATTCTTTCTCACTAGAACACCTTCATCCATTCCTGTTCATCACCCAGATGACATAGACCTGACACAACTCTAGGCATAACAAGCATAGCAGGATAAGACACATCATGGCTCAAGCAACTACCAGGTATGCTAGGTTGCAAGGTTTGGCTATTTACTATGAGAATGACAGGTCATGCAAAGGAATAGGTTCAGCTACCGAAGTAGAGCATTTGAAATATTTTGTCCTAATGCAATAATTGAGAGCAGGAGCGGAACATGGGATTATATCGGGATGATCAAAAGGGTGCTTGCCTTGTTGCTCAGCAGAAGGATTAAATCTGTCAGTCGGATATTGGGACGTATCCGGAAGGGCGAAGCCTACCGAAATAACAACGACTATCAATATCATTCAAATACAACAATATGATGCATCATCATGGCATGAAATGAAATGTAGCATGGTTTCAGGTGACTAACAGAACCTTAGTATGAATCTGATTTGAATTCAAAATTCAAATATTATTTGAAATAATATATTTATCAAATTCATTTAATTGATTTGACCTGATGTTGTTTCATAACTTTGTTTTTCGTGCATGAAAATAGCACCATTGTGTTCACTCCGGAGCTTACGGTGATGACGATGAGAGGCTCAAGGTGCTCGGGGAGGTGCTGAATCTGGTAAATCGACGACGACTTGTTGGCGGCCGAAGGTGGAAGACGACGGTGTTGAGGGTGATGCAGGGTTCGGGGCTCGTTTGCTTTGGCGTGGACGATGTACTCGACGAGGCGGACAGGTTGAGGCACTCGGGGAGGCTTGCCGTGGCCGGAGACGACGGCGAGCTCGAGCTCGAGCTCGGCTCTAATGGCGGCCGAGAGAAGGGGGAGCAGGAGAGCGAATGGGTAGAGGGAGAGGATTGGAACGGGCTCACGACGGATATCTCCTCGCGACCTGTGCGACGGGGCGGCCAGGCAGGCACCCAGGTGTGTGGCCGTGCCGGAGGAAGCGGCGGCCACCTCCTGCTGCCGACTGGCGAGGGAAGACGACAGAGAGGAGCTGGGCGGGGCCAAGGTGAGCGATAGGTAAGGGTTTTTCCATTCTTTTCATTTCTGTTTGTGTTAAATCCTTTCTGACAGTTGTTTGATTTTCTTTTGGCTCCAAACTATTCCCATAAATAGTGAAAATAGTTGTGGGTGGTATTTGAATTATTTCCAAGCCCATAGAAATATTTCAACATTATATGATATTCTGAAATATTTAAAATCACATATTTGGGTGATTTCCGTGGCTTTTGTGATTTGAATAAAATGACAAATGTATTTTTAAAAAGAAATCCACCCCTGAAATATTGTTTCCAATATTTATCAAAAAGGGTGGGCTTTTATGAAGGCCATTTTGGGTTCATTGAACTTTTGCTTCATTGGAATTGAATTGAATATAGAAGTGCTAGGGTTTTTCTTTGATTTCTATTTTCACTTTTTAATGCAAGAATAAAACATGAGCACAATCTTGCTAATCATCAAAAGGAAGCTAGGGATGTGACAACTCACCCCCACTCAAAAGAATCTCGTCCCGAGATTTGGAAGTCGTCGGGAAGAGCGTGGGATACTCAAGTCGGAAACGGTCCTCTCTTTCCCGTGTTGCTTCTTTTTCAGAATGATTTGACCATTGAACTTTAAGAAACTTGAGGTTTCGACGTCGAGTGGTACGCTCAGCTTGATCAAGAATACGAACAGGGTATTCTCGGTATGAAAGGTTATCTTGAAGATCAAGCGTTTCGTGGTCCACTTCACGGATAGGATCCGAGAAGCAACGCGTGAGTTGCGAGACGTGGAAAACATCATGAACCTTGGAAAGATGCGGAGGAAGTTCCAATTGGTAGGCAACTTCTCCTCGTTTGGCAAGAATGCGAAAAGGACCAATATAATGAGGAGCCAATTTGCCTTTGATACCGAAGCGATGGGTACCCCTCAAACGTGTAACCCTAAGGTAAGCTTTCTCGTCAACTTCAAAGGTCACAACCTTATGATGACGATCATATTGGCTCCTTTGACGAGATTGAGCTGTTTTCAACTTTTCACGAATAATGCGAACTTGCTCTTCTGCTTCCTGGATCATATCCGGACCAAAGAGTTGCCTTTCTCCGGTTTCTGACCAATTAAGAGGTGTTCGACATCTTCGTCCATATAGGACTTCAAAAGGGGCTTTGCCCAAGCTTGATTGATAACTATTGTTATAAGAAAATTCGGCGAATGGAAGACACTTCTCCCAATTCATACCGAAAGATATAACACAAGATCGAAGCATATCCTCTAGGATTTGATTGACTCTTTCTACTTGACCACTTAATTGAGGATGGAAAGCAGTGCTAAAAGATAGGTGAGTCCCCATGGCATTCTGAAAACTTTCCTAGAAATGAGAAGTAAAAATACTTCCACGTCTGAGTTAATATCCAATGGAATACCATGAAGAGACACTATTTGAGAGATATATAACTCTGCTAGCTGGCTAGCTGTTATACTCTCACGAACTAGAAGAAAATGAGCTACTTTGGAAAGATGGTCAATGACCACAAAGATAGCATTATTCCCTTTCTTGGTCCTGGGAAATCCAGTGATGAAATCCATACTAACTTTATCCCATTTCCATTCAGGAATAGCTAAACGTTGAAGGGTGCCAGTAGGCCTTTGATGTTCTGCTTTAACTTGACGACAAACGTCGCAGTTAGCAACGAACTCAGCAATTTCTCTCTTTATCCTAGTCCACCAGAACCTCTGGCGTAAGTCTTGATACAACTTAGTACTACCAGGATGAATCGTGAGAGGAGATTCACGAGACTCATTAAGGATCAACTGCCGCAGATATTGCTTCTTGGGAACTACTAAACGGTTCTCAAAGAAAACAACACCCCGATCATCAACCGAGAAGCAATTGGCATTTCCCCCTTTAATATTCTTCTTAAGCCGAGAAATTCCAGTGTCATCCTTCTGGGCCTCTATGATTTGACACACTAAGGTAGGTTTAGCCACTAGGTTGGAATGGAATCCTTGAGGAACAATGTGGAGGTTTAACTTCCGAAATTCCTCATAGAGACGTGGTTGACCTTGTTGTAACATCAGATTGTTACAATAAGACTTACGACTTAGTGCATCAGCCATGACATTGGCCTTCCCAGGGGTGTAACTTATCCCTAAGTCGTAATCTGTGATCAACTCGACCCACCGTCTTTGCCTGAGATTTAAATCCGCTGGGTGAAGATATATTTCAGACTTTGGTGATGAGTGAATATTTCACAACGATTACCAAGAAGGTAATGTCGCCAGGTTTTTAGTGCACGGATACCGCTGCAAGCTCAAGATCATGTGTGGGATAAATTATCCACATGTGGACGCAACTGTCGAGATGCATATGCAATCACATGACGATCCTGCATGAGAATGCAACCTAATCCTTGTCGCGAGGCATCACAATAGATAACAAAGTCCTTAGATAAATCTGGTGGTAGCTGATAACCCACAAGTATAGGGCATCAATTGTAGCCTTTCTCGATAAGTAAGAGTGTCGAACCCAACGAGGAGCTAAAGGTAGGACAAATATTCCCTCAATTTCTATCGACCACCGATACAACTCTACGCACACTTTATGTTCGCTTTACCTAGAACAAGTATGAAACTAGAAGTACTTTGTAGGAGTGATAGGATAGGCTTGCAAGAAAGTAAAGAACACATAAATAAAACTAGGGGCTGGTTAGAAAAAGAAACAAATACGTTAGTCTAACGAGTGTGGAAAAGTGGTGGTAGGAGTTGTGGAATTGTCCCTAAGCAATTGACTACGTTACTAGATCGATAGCAAGTATCATGTGGGAGAGGCCTCTTCTAGCATGTCATCCCTTACTTGGAATTCTATGCACTTACAATTGGAACTATTAGCAAGCGTCCGCAACTACTAACATTCATTAAGGTAAAACCCAACCATAGCAATAAGATATATTGGTCCCCCTTCAATCCCATATGCATCAATTTCTATGCTAGGTTTGAAGCTTCTGTCACTCTAGCCTGCCAATACATAGTCCTATCAACATACAACTAACCCTATGGTGTGATCCATGCGCGCAATCATATGATGGGCACCAGAGGACAGCAACATAACCACAAGAAAATTAAACCAACCATAGAAATTCATCAATCGCCGATAGGACAACGATAATCTACTCAGACATCATAGGATAGTAACACATCATTGGATAATAATATGTAGCATAAAGCACCATGTTCAAGTAGAGGGTATAGCGGGTTGCGGGAGAGTGAACCGCTGAATATAGATGGGGAAGATGATGGAGATGTTGGTGAAGATGACGGAGGTGTTGGTGTAGATCGCCGTCACACGATGATGTCCCGGGCGGCGTTCCGGCGCCGCCAGGAGAGAGGGGGAGAGAGCCCCCCTCCTCCTTCTTCTTCCTTGACCTCCTCCCTAGATGGGAGAAGGGTTTCCCCTTTGGTCCATGGTCTCCATGGCGGCGGAGGGGCGAGAGCCCCTCCGAGATTGGATCTCTCTCTCTGTGTCCTTCTGTTTCTGTGCTCCCAGATTCTGCGTTTCACCATTTCTTAAATTCCCGGAGATCCATAACTCCGATTGGGTTGAAATTTTAACACGATTTTCTTCCGTATATTATATTTCTTGCGGCGAAAGAAGGGCTCCAACCGCCTTAAGGAGTGTCCACAAGCCTGCCAGCCGCCGCCGTACCTCCTGGTGGTGGCTACACGGCTTGTGGGGACTCCGTGCATCGCCTCGCGTTGATTCTTCTTCCCCGTAAGTTTTTATTACGTTTGGACTTTGTTTGGTATGGATTTTCTGCGAAAGAAAAGACATGCAACAAAGACGAACTGGCACTGGGCACTGGATCAATATGTTAGTCCCAAAAATAGTATAAAAAGTTGCCAAAAGTATATGAAAGTTGTAGAATATTGGCATGGTACAATCAAAAATTATAGATACGATGGAGACGTATCAGCATCCCCAAGCTTAATTCCTGCTCGTCCTCGAGTAGGTAATTAAATGATAAAGAAGATACTTTTTGATGTGGAATGCTACCTAGCATAATCTTAATTATATAATCTAAACATGGCATGAATACTAAAACACGAGTGATTCGAAGCAATAGTCTATCATTTGACACAAAGACAATAATATTTCAAGCATATTAACAAAGCAATCATGTCTTCTCAAAATATCATGGCTAAAGAAAGTTATCCCTACAAAATCATATAGTCTGGCTATGCTCCATATTCCCCACACAACGTATTTAAATCATGCACAACCCCGGTTTTAGCCAAGCAATTGTTTCATACTTTAGTGTTCTCAAACTTTTTCAACTTTCACGCAATACATGAGCGTGAGCCATGGAAATAGCACTATAGGTGGAATAGAATATGGTGGTTGTGGAGAAGACAAAAAGGAGGAGATAGTCTCACATCAATTAGGCGTATCAACGGGCTATGGAGATGCCCATCAATAGATATCAATGTGAGCGGGTAGGCATTGCCACGCAACGGATGCACTAGAGCTTATAAGTGTATGAAAGCTCACAAAAGAAACTAGTGGGTCTGCACCCAACTTGCTTGCTCACGAAGACCTAGGGCAATTTTGAGGAAGCCCGTCATTGGAATATACAAGCGAAGTTATATAATGAAAATTTCCCACTAGTATATGGAAGTGACAATATAGGAGACTCTCTGTCATGAAGATCATAGTGCTATTTGAAGCACAAGTGTGGAAAGAGGATAGTAGCAATTGTCCCTTCTCTCTTTTCTCTCATTTTTTTGTGGGCTCTTTGGCCTCTTTTATATTTTTTTTATTTATTTATTTTGGTGGGCATCTTTGACCTCTTTTTGTAAATGGGCTTCGCTGGCCTCTTTTATTTCCTCACATGGGACAATGCTCTATTAATAATGATCATCACACTTACAACTCAATACTTAGAACAATGATGACTCTATATGAAATGCCTTCGGTAGTGTACCATGACAATGATCTAGCATAGTAATGACATCAAAAAAAGGACAAGCCATGGAAACATCATGCTAGCTATCTTACGATCATGCAATGGCAATATGGAAGTGGTGGCACATGTCATGAGACGGAACGGTGGTAGTTGCATGGCAATATATCTCGGAATGGCTATGAAAAAGCCATAATAGGTAGGTACGGTGGCTGTTTTGAGGGAGGCTATATGGTGGGTGTAATGCACCGGCGAAAGTTGCGCGGTACTAGAGAGGCTAGCAATCGTGGAAGGGTGAGAGTGCGTATAATCCATGGACTCAACATTAGTCATAAAGAACTCACATACTCATTGCAAAAGTCTATTAGTCATCGAAACAAGGTACTACACGCATGCTCCTAGGGGAAAGGTTGGTAGGAGTTAACCATCGCGCGATCCCGACCTCCACACAAAGGATGACAATCAATAAATAAATCATGCTCCGACTTCATCACATAACGGTTCACCATACGTGCATGCTACGGGAATCACAAACCTTAACACAAGTATTTCTACGAATACACAATTACTCACTAGCATGACTCTAATATCACATATTCATGTCGCAAAACTGTTGCAACGAATCAAACATATCATATTCAGTGATCTACAAGTTTTATGTAGGATTTTATGACTAACCATGTGAATGGCCAACTCCTGTTAGCTCTCTAAATAGGAATAAGTGAAGCATGAAAGTTCAATTGTTTCTACAAAAGATATGCCCCGCTCTAACAAATATAAGTGAAGCAAAAGAGCATTCTACAAATGGCGGTTTTCAATGTGTAGGGAAACAGGCAATCCAAACTTCAAAAGATATAAGTGAAGCACAAGAAGCATTCTATAAAACCAACCAAGGACTATCTCATACCAGCATGGTGCATAAAAGAAAAAGGAAAAATAAACACAAAAGACGCTCTAAGCATTTGCACATATCATGTGACGAATTAAAATATAGCTCCGAGTAAAATTACCGATAGATTGTAGATGAAAGAGGGGATGCCTTCCGGGGCATCCCCAAGCTTAGACGCTTGAGTCTTCCGTGAATATTACCTTGGGGTGCCTCGGGCATCCCCATGCTTAGGCTCTTGCCTCTCCTTATTCCTTCATCCATCGTGCTCTCACCCAAAACTTGAAAACTTCAATCACACAAAACTCAACATAACTTCGTGAGATCCGTTAGTATAATAAAATAAATCACCACTTCATGTATTGTTGTGAACTCATTCTAAATTCATATTAGCATTATATCTACTGTAATCCAATTTCACCATGGTTCATACCCCCCGATACTACCCATAGATTCATCAAAATAAGAGAACAATGCATAGAAAACAGAATCTGTCAAAATAGAACAGTCTGTAGCAATCTATATATTCTATGTACTTCTGATATCTCAAAAAATCTGAAAAATTACGAACGTCTGGAAAATTTGCATATCAATCATCAGCAAAACGAATCAACTCAAAAGCTCTTCTCGAATAAAAATGAAAATTAATTTCGTGAGTAGAAAGTTTCTGCCTTTTCTCAGCGTGATCAAACAACTATCACCCAAACTAATCGTAAAGGCTTTGCTTGGCACATTATTTTTAAAAACACAAAGGAATTGTACAAGGAGATAATTATTTTTGTGAGAAACTTCCATGAAAAATTCTACATTGTTCCCATGAGCATGAACACAAGTGTTCAAGGTCGACCCTCACTTCCACAATGCATCACCTTTCAATCACTTCTCTTTTTGAAAAAGTTTTTAAGTTCCCCTCTATATTTTTTTTATTTTTAAACTAAATAAAATCACTCAAAAAAAATAAATGACTCTCTAAAACTTCCGGGTTGTCGCCCACGCAGCGCTTTCTTTAAAGCCATTAAGGTGGTGTTTCTTTACCCAGGGACTAGACTAAAAAGTCCTTTTTAGTCCCTAGGTAAAGAAACAGGAGGGACTTTTCCTTAAGGGACTACAAAAAGACTCTCTTGGAGGGACTTTTTTCTTTAGTCCCTGGTACTAAAGAAAAGTCTAGTCCCTTGGAAAGAAACACCACCTAAGCTAGGCATAAAGTGCTCAAGTAATGGACCCACCCGGATCCCAATGTATATCAAAGCCAATTTTAATTAGCAATTATTTGTAATTTAGTAGTGAGCACAAGGTAACATATATCATGCAATGATGAAGTCTAACTCTCTTCCTATGCATTGGCATGTCATAAAAGAACAATTCATGCACATCAAGTAAAGGCCAATACATAGCATAAGCAGTTTCTTGCAATTTTATCGTATTGGAAACATAGAGAGGTAGAGATGTAGTTCCTCTCTCATAATAATTGCAAGTAGGAGCAGCAAGCACATGCATGTTATATTCATCAAAATCATCATGTTTAACATAAGGGACTATAGCTAGCTCATCTTCATAAGCATCATTCATATTGGCAACATGGCCACAAGCATAGCATGCGTCAAGTTCATCAAAAAGGGATATTTCAAACGAATCCAAGGGATCATAGCATTCATCCTTCGGTAAGAACGAAGGGAAATTAAATAATGTATGAGTAGAAGAGTTACTCTCATTAGAAGGTGGACACGGGTAGCTAGTCCTCTCTTCCTCCTTTTGTTCTTCGCTCTCCTCTTCATCTTTTTCATCTAATGAGCTTACAATTTCAGCATTTTCTTCTTCCATAGTTTCCTGCAAAATAATAGTCTCTTCTTGGGCAGCATAGGATTTTTCCTTAAATCTTTCAATATGGGCATTATATTCATAATTAGTATAACAATAACGAAGCATAGCCAAATTTTCAGATCGGTAAGGAGCATCATCATTATCATCACACCTTTTAAATAGAGCCTCAATTTCATAAGCACCCATAAAAGCAACAAACTCTTCTATTTGATCCACATCATAGTAATCATATATACCATTAGCATAAGAAGCCAATGTTCTATGATCATTAAACTCACAAGAGAAGGGAAGGTGTGGAGCCTTCATCCTAGAGCAACAAGTAACACCATGTCTTTTGCATAGTTCCCAAGCATACCATTTCAACAAATGGATTTGATCCCATAAAAGTTTCCCTTTTTTAGTCAAGCGATAATCCCTAAAGTATTCATGTTGATCCAACGTGTATCCCATTATATAATTGAATGGGGCTTTGTCAGGATTATTAAAGAAATACATAATATTTTCCACATAACGAGCATCGAGGGTTTTAGGAGGTTCCCAATCTCCATGAGTAGCAAGTACACCTAATTTTTTTGGTATTTCGTGTTCCATATCCATAACTAAAGATAGAGAACAACTTAGAATAGCAAATAAATCTACTTAGTGATAAAGCAAACAAGCACACACGAGGATATTCACCCCACGCTATTGCTCCCCGACAACGGTGCCAGAAAAAGGTCTTGATAACCCACAAGTATAGGGGAACAATTGTAGCCTTTCTCGATAAGTAAGAGTGTCGAACCCAACGTGGAGCTAAAGGTAGGACAAATATTCCCTCAAGTTCTATCGACCACCGATACAACTCTACGCACACTTTACGTTCGCTTTACCTAGAACAAGTATGACACTAGAAGTACTTTGGAGGAGTGACAGGATAGGCTTGGCAGAAACTAAAGAACACGTAAATAAAACTAGGGGTTGGTTAGAAAAAGAAACAAATACGTTAGTCTAACGAGTGTGGAAAATAGGTGGTAGGATTTGTGGAATTGTCCCTAAGCAATTGACTACATTACTAGATCGATAGCAAGTATCATGTGGGAGAGGCCTCTGCTAGCACGTCATCCCTTACTTGGAATTCTATGCACTTATTATTGGAACTATTAGCAAGTGTCCGCAACTACTAACGTTTATTAAGGTAAAACCCAACCATAGCAATAAGATATATTGGTCCCCCTACAATCCCATATGCATCAATTTCTTTGCTAGGTTTGAAGCTTCTGTCACTCTAGCGTGCCAATACATAGTCCTATCAACATACATCTAACCCTATGGTGTGATCCACGCACCCAATCATATGATGGGAACCAAAGGACAGCAACATAACCACAAGCAAACTAAACCAACCATAGCAATTCATCAATCACAATAGGACAACGACAATCTACTCAAACATCATAGGATAGCAACACATCATTGGATAATAATATGTAGCATAAAGCACCATGTTCAAGTAGAGGGTACAGCGGATTGCGGGAGAGTGAACCGTTGAATATAGATGGGGGAAGATGATGGAGATGTTGGTGAAGATGACGGAGGTGTTGGTGTAAATCGCCATCACACGATGATGTCTCGGGCGGCGTTCCGACGCCGCCGGGAGAGAGCCCCCCTCCTTCTTCTTCTTCCTTGACCTCCTCCCTAGATGGGAGAAGGGTTTCCCCTCTGGTCCATGGTCTCCATGGCGGCGGAGGGGCGAGAGCCCCTCCGAGATTGGATCTCTCTCTCTGTGTGTGTGTCCTTCTGTTTCTGCGCTCCCAGATTCTGCGTTTCACCATTTCTTCAATTCCTGGAGATCCGTAACTTCGATTGGGCTGAAATTTTAACATGATTTTCTTCCGGATATTATATTTCCTGCGGCCAAAGAAGGGCTCCAACCGCCTTAAGGAGTGGACACAAGCCTTCCAGCCGCCGCCGTACCTCCTGGTGGCGGCTACAGGGCTTGTGGGCCCTCCGTGCATCGCCTCGCGTTGATTCTTCTTCCCTAAAATCAAAAATGTTCCAACAAAAATCTCCGTAAGTTTTTATTACGTTTGGACTTCGTTTGGTATGGATATTCTGCGAAACAAAAAACATGCAACAAACACGAATTGGCACTGGGCACTGGATCAATATGTTAGTCCCAAAAATAGTATAAAAAGTTGCCAAAAGTATATGAAACTTGTAGAATATTGGCATGGAATAATCAAAAATTATAGATACGACGGAGACGTATCAGTAGCAAGAGAGGTGCGGAAGTCAGGCTTCTTTTCAGTTCCTGAAAGCTATGCTCACACTGTGGTGTCCACTCGAATTTTTATCTTTCTTGAGGAGTTCAGTTAGAGGCTTTGCAACCTTGGAGAAGTTCTCAACAAAGCAGCGACAATAGCTCGCTAGACCAAGAAAACTCCTAACTTGCTTAACCGATTCAGGTTGAGTCCATTCAAGGACATCTTGAACTCTCTCTGGATTGACAGCAATACCCTTACCACAGATTACGTGGCCTAGATAGGTCACTTCTGGTAACCAAAATTCACATTTTGAAAACATGGCATAAAGGCTATGCTCTCGAAGTTTCATCAATACTAGCCTTAGATGCTCGACATGTTCTTGTTTGTTCTTCGAGTAGATAAGAATATCATCGAGGTATACCACGACGAATTTATCCAAATACTCCATGAAGATTGAATTCATCAAGCGAGAGAAGGTGGCTGGGTCATTAGTTAAACCGAAGGACATGACAGTGTACTCGTATTGGAAATAACGAGTGACAAAGGCCGTTTTTGGAATGTCCCCGTTCTTGATCTTGATTTGATGGTACCCCAACCTCAAATCCATTTTAGAGAATACTGAGGATCCAGCAAGCTGGTCATACAGATCATTGATCCTAGGGAGCGGATACTAGTTCTTTATGGTGACCAGGTTAACTGGTCGATAGTCTACAACCATCCGGTCCGTTCCATCCTTCTTCTTGACGAAGAGGACGGGACAAGCTCAAGGAGAAGATCTAGGTCGAATGAAACCTTTATTCAAGGCCTCATCTAGTTGTTTCTTAAGGTCGGCTAACTCTAAGGGTGCCATCTTATAGGGTCTTCTGGCTATTGGGACAGTTCCCCGAACAAGATCTATCACAAACTCTACATCCCTGTCAGGTGGAATTCCTGGCAGTTCTTCTGGAAAAACTTCTCGGAAGTCACGGACTACCGGAATGTCTTCAAGTTCTGGAACAGGACTAGCATTGAGGGAATAGAGCTCGCATTTGGCAACTCGAGTTGAGACATTAACTGTCTCACCCGAGGGATTGATAAGCTGAACATTCCTAGAATGGGTATCAATCTTGGTGTAATGAGCTGACATCCAGTCCATACCCAAGATGGTGTTGATATCTGATGATTTAAGGGCTATTAGTGATGCTAGAAAAACTAGCATGTCCACTAGAACTTCATTGTCATAACTTATCTTAGAAGTCTGCCATTTACTACTAGGAGTTTGGACAACTAATGGGATTGGCATATCACAAAAGGACATGTTATTCAACTACGCATAACTTTCGGAAATGAAGGAATGAGATGACCTAGTGTCAAAAAGAATAGACGCTGGGTGATGATTGACAAGGAGCATACCCAAAATAACGTTGGGGTCCTCTGCAGCTTCTTCTGCTGAAACATAATTCACGCGACCACGTGCAGGAGTTGGCTTCACATAATATGCTTTGCCCGATTTGCCTTGCCCAACAGACTTCCCAAGTTGTGTGGCAGCGATATTCTGAGGACACTCTCATGAATAGTGCCCTCGTTATCCACACTTGTAACAGATCACCTGATTGGCACGTGGTGCAGCGTTGGAAGCTGGACCACCATAGGTCTTGACTGGGGGGTTGGTCTGGTTTGCCTGAGGCACCACATAGGATGGCCTCGGGGTATATCTTGGCGGCACAGAACTATTCGGGACCCACACCCGGTGCTTCGGAAACGCTGAACCGGATGAGGAGCCAGAATCGCGAGAGTGCTTCTTCGTGGCTTCATAGTCGGTATGACCAGTCTCGGCACGGATCGCCTTGTTAACAAGATCTTGAAAACTTGTACACTCATGAAGGCGCAAGTCACGGCAAAGTTCGGGGCTCGGTTCCTCACTACTGGAAAAACATAATTTGCCGACAGCTTTCAGCTTTGCCGTTAGCAATTTCATGGGGCTGATGGCAAAGAGACTTTGCCCTCAACCAAAAAAAATGCTGACGGCATAGGAGAGGCTGACGGCATGGAAAATATTTGCCGACCGCTTTATCTAAGCCGTTAGCCCGCTGACAGCAAAGGACAAAAACACTGTCGGCATAGGGAGGCTGATGGCATAGGGGGCTAACCCGGTCGCACGTTCGACCAGTGCTTAACGGGGGTCGTCTTTGCCGACAGCCAGCTGAGGGCAAAGACGAACGGCTGTCTTTGCCGACAGCTGGCTGAGGGCAAAGCCACGTGCCTTATCCCCCCCCCCCCGTGCAACGACCTAACCCCTCTTCTCTCTCACGTACCTCCCCACCCTGTTCTCCCGACCCACCGCCGTCGTCGACCCTACTCGCCCTGCGCCGCCCCGCCCTGCGCCGCCCGGCGCCGCCCCTACTCGTCTGCGCCACCCCGCGCCCGCCCCGCCCTGCGCCGGACCTACTCGTCGGCGCCGCCCCGCACCCGCCAGTACTCGCCGGCGCCGCCCCGCGCCGCCCCTACTCGCCTCTGCCCCCACGCCCGCCCCTACCCGCCTCTGCCCCGTGCCAGCCCCGCCCCGCCGCCGCCCCGCGCCAGCCCCGCTCCGACTCGCCGGTGAGCTCCTCCTCCCCCTTTTTTTAGTTTATTTTTTCTATGTTAGGGCCTCTTAGATTTACAGGATCGCAAAAACATGGGAATAGGAAAAATGTAGGAAAACTATCGGAACTAGTGATTTGGCAGTCGTTGCATGCTTAGGAAAATACATGTTTTGTTGGTGTGGAAGCATTGCATGCTTAGGAAAAATACTTTGTGGGTTGCAACTGAGGATGCATGTGTAAAACTGAGGATTGAAAAATAGAGGAAAAAAACATGAATATGAAACAAATGAAACGTTTGAAATGGACGCCTTAGTTAGATCCTATGGAATTTGCACTCCTGCATTTTTCCTATGAAAAATCCTTCAAATCAAAGGAGGCCTTAGTTAGATCTGTTAGTAGTAGATTTTTAGTTAAATTTAGTTAGCAATTACTTAGTGGTAGATTTTTAGTTAGATTTAGTTAGCAATAGATGTTAGTACATGTAAGTATTAGTTAGCTAGCTATTAGTATTAGTGAGCTAGCTGTTAGTATTAGTTAGCTAGCTGTTAGCAATAGAAAGAAAATAATAAGAAGAAAAGAAATAGAAGAAGAGAAGAGTAACAAAACTTGAATAATAAATTATTAATAATAGATGTTAGTATTAGTTAGCTTAATTACCGCAAGTGCGTATTTGTGTTGATTGAGTGCATTTAAATGTGCAGTAGCTTCTCCGTGAGGGATTGGTTTTTGACGACCTCCCCTGCATTCGAAAGTGAGAACATTTGTTAACTCCTCCTCCACCCCCTTTATTTTGCTCTGTTCCGGCCTTCGTGCTGATGACACTATCTAGCTAGGTATTTTTAGTATTAAAATGCAAAGGTGTTGCGTAACCAATATGCGTCTCCCGTTCGAAAGGGTTCCTGTCATAAATATGCATGCATTTGCATATTTATAACGGTGATTCTTTCGAATTATCCAACGTTATCCATGGACAGCCCGGGTATGTGTAGATTGGGTCGTTTCCCACGCTTTGCTCTGGATCCCATGCAGAGTTTCCACAGCTCCTCCTTGTTGTTCTCTGGGTACACATCCTCTCGGTTAGTTGCCGAGACGTGTATCAGGAGAACAGCGGGGAGGTGCTGCCGAAATTTTTCGTTGGGTCGGGAGCAGAGCGTGGGGAAATTACCCAATCTACACATACTCGGGTGGGATTAGGACCCATCTTTACCTAGTAGCTGGTAGGTGTGCATGCCGTGCATCCCAATGTATTAACCATGATTAAAAAATGGCCATAATTAATTTAACATACTTGATGAATTGATAATTTATATTGTTTTATATGTGGATACTATGTAGCTAGCTTGCCAAAATGACTGATCGTGAATGGATGTACACCGGTCACCATAGTCAGAGAGATATGACCGATGAATGGTTGAGCAAAACCTATGAATTCGGGGAAACGGCGTTTTCTAAAGGCCAGCCAAAAACATGGTGCCCCTGCACTAAGTGCAAGAATTATTCGCGACAGACAAAGGATGTAATGGGTAAACACCTGCAGATGCGTGGTTTTACTCCCGGCTATACCTTGTGGACATTTCATGGTGAGTCGGCCCAACGTAACAGAGACGAGGTGTTGCGTCGGCGCACCGATGATTATGGTACAGGGATTGAAGACATGGTGAATGACTTTGATGATGCTCGGAAGAAGGACGAAGAGGTGAAGGAATCCGCGAAAGCCTTCTATGCCATGTTGGAGTCTTCAAAACGTCCTCTTCACGAGCACACTAAGATTTCTCACCTAGATGCCATCGCACAAGTAATGGCTCTGAAAGCCCAGTTTGACATTGGAAGAGACCTGTTTGACTGAGTGATGACCCTATTTGGGCGCTTTCTACCAGAAGGTCATATTATGCCTTCAAACCTATATGAGTCAGACAAAATCCTTAGTGCACTCAAGATGCCGTATGAGCAGATACA
Organism: Hordeum vulgare subsp. vulgare; assembly: GCF_904849725.1. NCBI lineage: Eukaryota > Viridiplantae > Streptophyta > Magnoliopsida > Poales > Poaceae > Hordeum > Hordeum vulgare. Next base: position 55,639,338 of record NC_058521.1, on the reverse strand, counting down.
TGCTTGTGAGAAGGGATGTGCCTTATTTAGGAAAGAGTATGCGGACGAAACATATTGTCCATTTTGCAAGTCCTCCAGATATGTTGAGGTAGAAAACGGTGAAGGTGAGAAGAAGCAGAGCAAAATCCCCGTGAGTGTCCTACGGTATCTGCCGATCCTACCAAGACTTCAACGACTTTACACGCTCGAAGAAACAACAAAACAGATGACATGGCACAAACATGGAATTAGGAAAGAATTAGATGAACACGGAGTTCGGATGTTGGTACACCCTTCAGATGGTGACGCATGGAAGGCATTCGATAGTATACATAAGGAAAAAGCTAAAGAACCAAGGAATTGTCGAATCGCCATCAGCCTCGATGGGTTCAATCCTTTTGGTATGACGGCTACCCAATATAGTTGTTGGCCTGTATTTGTCATTCCCCTCAATCTTCCACCATCATCCATTATGCAAAGAAAGCACATATTTCTGACGTTGATAGTTCCAGGGCCAAAATACCTGGGGAAGAATATGAGTGTGTACATGCAACCGCTGATGGATGACTTGAAAGAGGCGTTCATTACCGAGGAGGCGGCAAACTTCGTAACAGCACACTATGATGCCACTATGCACAACTTGCATAATCCAAAGCCTGGGTACAATCTGGGCGACCCCAAACGACGTGAATCCAATCTCAGCCTTTTCAAAGGGAAGCTCGCACCTTCTCGTGTGGGAAAACCAAAGTTGTTGTGCGTCAAGGAGTGGCGCACACTAATGATGTATATATTGAACAATTTAACAGAAGTTCGGCCATACATCGAGTAAGTGCTCTGTACATTGTTTCGCAACTTTTAACAAGTTTTGTGTCTAACAACTATTAATAATTGATACAGTCGATACGTCAAACAATTCTCGAATGGTGTTGCAATCGAAAAAGATTCCATTCTCGAGTATGAACTTCTTGAAAAGACAGGAGGCGGCTATCCCGGTTTCATCTCTTGGTTCAAAAAAACGGTACCTCCCTTATATATAATAAGTGATTTCCTTTGTTGCTATTACTCATGAGTAACACACCAAACTCTATCTTTTCTTAACTTCTAGGCTAATTCAGATGAGCAAGTCGACGATGAATTGAGACAAATAGCTAATGGTTTTGACTTTAAGGTCCGTACATTTCAGAAGTACGACATCAACGGGTATCGCTTTCGTACTACTAGCAAAGAGCTTTCAATGCCCGGTCGAAAAACAAACAATTCCGGTGTCTCTGCTATAGGCGAGGGAGGTGTCGAGTATTATGGAAGACTTGAAGAAGTCTACGAACTTCATTATTATGGTGAAAATCCTCCGAACGTTGTTTTGTTCAAATGTCATTGGTTCGATCCTACTAAGACAAGACGGACTCATGAACATCTTGGGATTGTCGAAATTCGACAAGACATGCAGTTAAGCGGTGCCAATGTCTATATTGTGGCTGAACAGGCCACCCAAATTTTCTATCTGCCATACTGTCGTCAAAGTGTTAAGAACCTAGAAGGTTGGTATGTCGTGTTCGATGTGCCGCCACATCTTAGACCACCTCCCCCAAATGAAGACGATTATGAACCTCAAATTGACCCAATAACATATGATGGAGAATTCTTCCAAGAATCACGTGGTGTCAGACGTCGTATCCGAAACTGCTCTACGTCCACCCTGAACACAGAGGTACAAGACTCACGTGATGATGAGGAAGAAGTGGAAGTAGAAGAAGTTACCAATGCCGATGAGCTATGAATGCTTGATCGGTTACAAAAAGGCCTTCCACATGATGTCCCTGAACCCGATGACGATATCAGTCATGACGACACGTGTGATACTGATGATGATTTTGCTTCAATTGACCATGGAGAAGAGACAGATGATCCAGACTATTAGTACTTTGTATGCATCCAAACATTGTTGTTTAATTATTCAATTATTAGTTGAATTATTCATGTATTTATTATTGTTCATTTAATTATTGTCGTTGAATTTGTACTAATTATTTAACTATTTATCGTTACAGGTGGTGAGACATGGCAGACGGGGATAAGTTGAAGATAGCACCAGGGCAGCTAAGGAGAACTTTGTTGCAGAGCTTTGCCGAGGAGCCCCGTGGGAGAGGCGTAGGAAAGAAGAGAGGCAGAGGACGTGGTCATGGGAGAGGGAGGCTGCATGATAGGAGCCAGTCGCCACCACCCTCGGCTACTTCTGTCTCAGCCACTTCACCCTTGCAGACGAGGGTGTCACTGGTGCGGGATCCTCCCGTCCAGGAGTAGACACCGATGCAGGGGGCTGAGGCGGAGGCTGAGGCGGAGGGTGCTGAGGCGGAGGCTGAGGCGGAGGGGGCTGAGGCGGAGGGTGCTGAGGCGGAGGCTCAGGCGGAGGGTGCTGAGGCGGAGGCTGAGGCGGAGGGGGCTGAGGCAGAGGCTGAGGGGGCTGCCAGCAAGTCGGTCTACCAACGTGGTATGACACGAGTTCCAGACCGATTGGAGTTGCAGCACAGGGCGTTCATTAAGACAGATGGCGAGAAGTAAGTTCATATATATTGTGTACCTTATATCATTATATTTCACCAAGTAGCTAATGTCTTTGCCTTATCATTATGTAGGGGGGTGGGATTACTCGCAGAATACCCGAAATCCAAACTGCCTCCTTGGTGCTTTACTTAGGGAGCACTTCCCCGGGATAGTGCAGTTGCCCGGTGAGGGTATGGTTCCCGAGCCAGGACTCAAGTGGGAGCAATACCAAGCCGCTCTGCTCCCGGAAAACACACATGTCAATGGTGTTGTTTGCGTGAGCGTGGCCGACAAGGTGTTGGCTGATTTTTGGGTAACTATTATTTTACCCAATAAAATGTATACAATGTTATATATTGTTATTTCCTTCCAAATCATTTCACTATTCATCTGTGCATCTATTTTGCATAATTGCAGAGTTACTTTAGGGTCGAGGAGGGGACGGAGGAGGCGGCCAAGAAGAACCTCGTGAAAGAGGGCAAGAGTTTATTGAATAACACAAGGCACGAGCTGCGTGTTTAGGATGTTCCAGATTGGTACGCCAACCAAGGGGAGCCGAAGACAAAGACTGAATGTCGAAAGATTTTCCTTGAGAAGACCGAGTACATGGAGGTATGTACATTCCAAAGATCAATTCTTAGGGCTAGTTAGGTCTATTTAGTTATAATACTTAGTTTCATTCTTCATTAACTTACATTCATAGGTACCCCCGAGATGGTTGGCCGATAAGATGGATTGTTGGGAGATGATAGCGGACAGGTGGTGCACAGAGGCTTGGTTGAGCACCCACACTATGGCCAAGGACCGTCGTGCCCAATTGGTTGGTGTGCCACACCACCAAGGCAATGCCAACATCAATCAATATGCCAAAAAATGGGTATGTGTGCCTTGTTTTGTTTCATCAATAATTCGTTCATTCATGATTTTTGTTGTACTAATTCTTTGTCTTTTCGTGTAGGCCAAACACAATAACCAGCCCGAGCCTGAGGGATACGCCGCGTTTAGCATGCCCATAAGGGCTCGTACAAGACGGCGAAGGCATATTCTGAGGGGGACGGGCCGTCGGCGTACACAAGCATGTCCGCCTACAACAAGATGACGTCTTATTCTGAGGTGGTCAAACAGCTGTGCGGGCCTGACTTTGACCCGAGCTAGAAACCTATCGATCCAGAGGTGTTAATGATCTCTGGTGGCGGTAAGAGTCATGGCACGCTGGCCATGTGTGATTTCTTCATCCCTATCACTCAGACTCTATCTCACATCAAGTCGAGGCAAACGAGCTCCGCTCCTGTAATACGGCAACGCGCGAGGCCAGTTGATCTTGCCATCGAGGTTAGTTTTCTTCATTATTTCTTTCGTTCTTTTGTCCCTGGATGGATGATGAAAATTCCTTTTGAGGAGTGGTTGCAGGCCGCACTTATGAAGGAGAGGGAGGCCACCAGACTCTTGTTGGAGGAGAGGGACCAGAATACGCAGAGGTTGCTTGACGAGGAGAGGGCACGCAATAATGCCCATGAGAAGGCCATGCACGACTTCGTTGCGGTAAGTTAGTTGTGTTGGAAGCAAGGAAATGTGTGAGATGCAACAAGGCAATTTCTTTGACTCCTCGAAAACTAATTTGCAGGCTATATGTGAGAAGCAAGGTTTGCCGCCCCCTCCGCCGATGCCTTCTCCGGTGGGAACGTGAGTTCCCTTTCAATGACCAACCTTGCACGGTCTTATACCATTGTCTGTCGCCGTGCTAACCAAATATTTTAACTCTTGTCTTGTTGCAATATCATTCCAGAGTTGAATCCCACGATCCCTTTACTTCTCCTGGTGAGAGCCCTAGCAACCCAGCGACAAACGGAGATGCAGCTTCTCCTTCGTTTCTTGGCATTCGGTAAGTTATTCCTCTCCTTTTTATTCTTCTTATTGTTTAGATCAACTTAGATTATGCCAGGTTTTAGTTAGCTTAGTAAATTCTAGTTGATATTAGCCATGGTTTAGTTAGCTTAGTAAATTCTAGTTGATATTAGAGCTCAAAAATGACATAATTAGTTTAGAAAGTTCTAAAAGAAACTAGAAGAGAAGAACAAACAAGAGATGAACAAATAAGAGAAGAAGAAAGAGGAGAAAAAGATAACTTCTCTTCTTTCTTTTTCTCTATCTTCTTCTTCTTCTTCTTCCACTTCTTCCACTTCTTCTTCTTGTTCTTCTTGTTCTTCTTCTTCTTCTTCCACTTCTTCTTCTAATTGCTTAGCTTAATTTAGATAACTTCTTTCTTATTGTATTCTTCTTCTAACTTCTTTCTCATTATGCAGATTTTGATAAAGCAGCATGGCATATGGATGGATGCTCGAGGGACTTTGTAATGCACTTGTGTAGTCTTAGATGAACTTTGTAATGCAATTGTATTTGTGGATGCACTTGTGATGCTTTGTAATACTGTGTGATCTTGTTTGCACTTTAATTACATATATTCGTGTTGATTGCACTTGTGTTGTGCTGTTTGCACTTTGTGATGCACTTGTGGTGCTGTTTAGGGGTTGGGCAAATATATATATATGTTGTTGTTTGTATCTATGTTTTGCAAATGCAGGGAATTAACAGAAAACAAATATGAAAAAAAAGCAGAGAGGGTCTTTGCCTACAGCTTACTGACGGCGAAGGCTTTGCCGTCGGTGGACTAACGGCAAAGAAGACACGTGGCGGCAGCCTGTGTATCCTGGCAACTCTAGGAATACCAAATTTTCCCAGATTTTCGGCTTTGCCGTCAGCTGTGCTCCAGTTGTCGGCAAAGAGGCGACCAAGGGGACCCAGGGGTTTCGGCTTTGCTGTCAGCTTTGCTACGGCTGTGGGCAAAGAGGGGACCTAGGGGACCTAGGGGTTTCGGCTTTGCCGTCAGCTTTGCTACGGCTATGGGCAAAGCCTGCCGTTAACCTTCTAACGGAGCTCGGCCTACGCCGTTGCCGCCACTGCTCTTTGCCGTCAACCCATGCCACAAAGCTGATGGCAAAGTCTTTGCCGTCGGCCGACCTTCAGCTGACGGCAAAGAAGGTGATTGCCGATAAAATCTTGGACGGTACCTTTACCGACCGCACACTGACGGCAAAGACTTTGCCATCAGTTAAGCTGTCCTTTGCCGTCAGCTCTGGCTGTCGGCAAACCAGCAGATTCCAGTAGTGCCTTGCAGAATCTTACTTGTTTCTTGGCGTCAGTTGACACCTCTTTAGTTGCGTAGTGAGTGAGATTACCGAACTCGCGGCTATAAGCATCCACGGTCAACTTTCCCTAAGTGAAGGCACATAATTCCTCTCTCTTACGGTCCATCAGACCCTCTGGAATGTGGTGCAGACGGAAGGCTGCACTGAAATCAGGCCAAGTGGCTGCTGGTCCAGTAGGACGGATAGCTTCAAAATTCTCCCACCACAGATTGGCGGGGCCTTCGAGAAAGTACGCAGCGAAGGTCACCTTGTCAGCCTCAGAAACGTTGGCAGAGCGTATCTTACGCGATATACTACACAACCAGTCATCAGCGTCGAGAGGATCGACGGAGTGATGGAACTTTGGGGGATTTAGCTTCACAAAGTCATATTGAGGACACTGCGTCATTTCACGGATGAGGAGCTGTATTTTTCTCAATACGTTCTAGCAGACGGTTGGTCTCTCTGTTGTTTCTTTCTGCCTCCAGCATAACCTCCGCCAGAGATGGCGGGTGAGGCAGATCTTCCTGCGCTGCCTGACTACCTTCTCCCTGCTCATGGCTAGGAGCACGGTTGTGTCTGGTAAACACCATCCTAGCAAACAAACTCAGAGCTTAGACTAAATCAGCATCAATACTAACTACGGATTAAGAATGCACTGAACAACATCGAATGCGGAAGTGAACATCCGAACAACATGGTAACAAGCAACTGCTATATATACACCATGGTTCATACACACCATCACATAGTTCGGTACAACCTCAGACTGAAGAGAAAGCTACTGAAAAGATGATACTACTCATCAGAGACTTTCCAAGCTTCCTATACATTATTTATCTATGCCTCCGGAACTCATCTCACAATATAGTCATATTCCACAAGACACACATGACTGTGGAAATATAACTTCTACAATACTACCATTCCACTCACGGGCTCAAGCATCCACATAAAACATCTCATACAGATTGCCTCCGTGACCTGGGAGCTGGACCTGCGGATCAGGGAATACTCTAGCTTGAGACCCCTGGGAACCGTAAGGACACGGGTGTGGCCTTGGTCCCTTGATTGGTGGCAGTAGAGGTCCCCGAAGAGGGATGACACCTCCGATAAAAGCCCATTCAACATGAGCTGGAAGATGAGTCCTAACTGGGTTCAAGACCTCCATATCTCCATAGTCTGTCTGAACTACAGGTGTCAGCTGTGTCAAAGTTGTCCACAAAGGGGCATGAGTAGCATAAAGCTTCATACGAAGGGCACGAGCATCTTGGTCTCTATTCTCTAACATCTGATTCATAATCTACAGCAGCGGATCCTCGAAAGAAGAATCAAAGTAGACTCCACTCAGATATCCTTCTTCTCCTGGCTGAGAAGCGGGAACATAGCAGAACTCTGAATTCTGCAGCAGTGCATGTCTGGCTCTCATGATGGTCAACATTGAATAGGCGGCATCTTGTATCGCCATGTCAACGGTAACCCCCAATCCATAAGACCAATGGATCGGCTCCTCGGCTCCAGGGTAATCTGGGAATACCCTAACACTGCACAGGTACTGACTCTGGTTGAAATCCCGGTACTGCTCCTCCACTGTATACTCTGGGTACCAGCGGTAACCGGCTACTGACATCATCCTGACCAGCATTGCCATGTGACCTGGTACATCAATGCACCTAGTCAGACGGACCACCTCACGAAAAGGACGGGAAGACATCTGAAATAGAGAATAATGCAAAGGCATTAGAGCTCTGGAAATGAAATTGGGCAGCATAACGGCTCAACTATCAAGTTCAAATTCCATGGTCATCCAATACTTATTTTTTTCCTTGGAACAAAAGAAAACACGGATTAACTCTCGAACCGCTTTCCTACAATCTACCGATTAGTAACACGCGATCCTGAGAGATAGATAAGAAACCTAGTTCTTAATCCCCGTAGAAAAGATGAGGATAACCAGAATAGAATGACTTAAGAAGAGAAGCAAAAGCCTTACGTTCCCTTCCACAAACAACTCCCTTACATACAACTAAAGCATTTCTAGACTCGACTTCGACCAGTTTGGCTTGGTAATCCTATAGTCAGTCACGCTCGGATACCAACGTTGTCAGGACCCCAATCCTAAGCCATAGGAATCCAACCTGTAACACATCGCATCCCTTTGCGGTCTCACGCACGGTTAACCCCACGGTTGCCACCTTACCTTAGCTGGGACCGTTTGCGCGTGTTGACTGACGTATGAAATTGTATCGCTACCATTCCAATGTTAAAGAACCCGGGTCAACATAACTAGTCATAAACTCAAGTGGCTCAGTTGTACAGAGACAGGCATACATAACACAGCAAGCAGGTGTCGGTCATCAACGAGTGTAGATGAGTCGTAGCAAGCTACAAGGACTCTATTACCCCGCGTGACATTTCCCCATAGGGACAGACACAACAACTAAGAAGGATACATGTCGGTCAACCAATGTATCCGGAGCAGTAGCGAACTACCAAGGCTCGGTGGAAACACAAAGGGGCATTTCTCTGTATAGAGAGCTACTAAGGGCATACGACTAGGTGTCGAATCCCATACATATCACAGTACATCACACGTACGCATGACATACTCAATATGCATACACTACTGGAATCTGCTGGTTTGCCGACAGCCAGAGCTGACGGCCAAGGACAGCTTAACTGATGGCAAAGGCTTTGCCGTCAGTGTGTTGTCGGTAAAGGTACCGGCCAAGATTTTATCGGCAATCACCTTCTTTGGCGTCAGCTGAAGGTCGACCGACGGCAAAGACTTTGCCATCAGCTTTGTGGCATGGGCTGACGGCAAAGAGCAGTGGCGGCAACGGCGCAGGCCGAGCTCCATTAGAAGGTTAACGACAGGCTTTGCCCACAGCCGTAGCAAAGGTGACGGCAAAGCCGAAACCCCTAGGTCCCCTAGGTCCCCTCTTTGCCCACAGCCGTAGCACAGCTGACAGCAAAGCTGAAACCCCTGGGTCCCCTTGGTCGCCTCTTTGCCGACAGCTGGAGCACAGCTGACGGCAAAGCCGAAAATCTGGGAAAATTTGGTATTCCTAGAGTTGCCAGGATACACAGGCTGCTGCCACGTGTCTTCTTTGCCGTCAGTCCACCGACTGCAAAGCCTTTGCCGTCAGTAAGCTGTAGGCAAAGACCCTCTCTGCTTTTTTTCATATTTGTTTTCTGTTAATTCCCTGCATTTGCAAAACATAGATACAAACAGCAACATATATATATTTGCCCAGCCCCTAAACAGCACCACAAGTGCATCACAAAGTGCAAACAGCACAACACAAGTGCAAACAGCACGAATATATGTAATTAAAGTGCAAACAAGATCACAAAGTATTACAAAGCATCACAAGTGCATCCACAAATACAATTGCATTACAAAGTTCATCTAAGACTACACAAGTGCATTACAAAGTCCCTCGAGCATCCATCCATATGCTATGCTGCTTTATCAAAATCTGCATAATGAGAAAGAAGTTAGAAGAAGAATACAATAAGAAAGAAGTTATCTAAATTAAGCTAAGCAATTAGAAGAACAAGTGGAAGAAGAAGAAGAACAAGAACAAGAAGAAGAAGTGGAAGAAGAAGAAGAAGAAGATAGAGAAAAAGAAAGAAGAGGAGTTATCTTTTCTCCTCTTTCTTCTTCTCTTATTTCTTCATCTCTTGTTTGCTCTTCTCTTCTGGTTTCTTTTAAAACTTTCTAAACTAATTATGTCATTTTTGAGCTCTAATATCAACTAGAATTTACTAAGCTAACTAAACCATGGCTAATATCAACTAGAATTTACTAAGCTAACTAAAGCCTGGCATAATCTAAGTTCATCTAAACAATAAGAAGAATTAGAAGGAGAGGAATAACTTACCGAATGCCAAGAAACGGAGGAGAAGCTGCATCTCCGTTGACCGCTGGGTTGCTAGGGCTCTCACCAGGAGAAGTAAAGGGATCATGGGATTCAACTCTGGAATGATGCTGCAACAAGACAAGAGTTAAAATATGTGGTTAGCTCGGCGACAGACAATGGTATAAGACCGTGCAAGGTTGGTCATTGAAAGGGAACTCACCGTTCCCACCGGAGAAGGCATCGGCGGAGGGGCGGCAAACCTTGCTTCTCACACATAGCCTGCAAATTAGTTTTCGAGGAGTCAAAGAAATAGCCTTCTTGCGTCTCACACATAGCCTTGATTCTCACACAACTGACTTACCGCAACGAAGTCGTGCATGGCCTTCGCATGGGCATTATTGCGTGCCCTCTCCTCGTCAAGCAACCTCTGCGTATTCCGGTCCCTCTCCTCCAACTAGAGCCTGGTGGCCTCCCTCTCCTTCATAAGTGCGGCCTGCAACCACTCCTCAAAAGGAATTTTCATCATCCATCCAGGGACAAAAGAACGAAAGAAATAATGAAGAAAACTAACCTCGATGGCAAGATCAACTGGCCTCGCGCGTTGCCGTATTACAGGAGCGGAGCTCGTTTGCCTCGACTTGATCTGAGATAGAGTCTCAGTGATAGGGACGAAGCCATCACACATGGCCAGGGTGCCATGACTCTTACCGCCACGAGAGATCATTAACGCCTCTGGATCGATAGGATTTTGGCTTGGGTCAAAGTCAGGCCAGCGCAGCTGTTTGACCACCTCAGAATAAGACGTCATCTTGTTGTAGGCGGACAGGCTTGTGTACGCCGACGGCCCGTCCCCCTCAGAATATGCCTTCGCCGTCTTGTACGAGCCCTTATGGGGCCATGCTAAACGCGGCGTATCCCTCAGGCTCGGGCTGGTTATTGTGTTTGGCCTACACGGAAAGACAAAGAATTAGTACAACAAAAATCATGAACGAACGAATTATTGATGAAACAAAACAAGGCACACATACCCATTTTTTGATGTATTGCTTGATGTTGGCATTGCCTTGGTGGTGTCGCACACCAACCAATTGGGCACGACGGTCCTTGGCCATAGTGTGGTGTGGCACCCTCCGCCTCAGCCTCCGCCTCAGCCCCCTGCATTGGTGTCTGCTCCTGGACAGGAGGATCCCGCACCGGTGACACCCTCGTCTGCAAGGGTGAAGTGGCTGAGACAGTAGTAGCCGAGGGTGGTGGCGACTGGCTCCTATCATGCAGCCTCCCTCTCCCACGACCACGTCCTGTGCCTCTCTTCTTTCCTACGCCTCTCCCACGGGGCTCCTCGGCAAAGCTCTACAACAAAGTTCTCTGTAGCTGCCCAGGTGCTATCCTCAACTTATCCCCGCATGCCATGTCTCACCACCTGTAACGATAAATAGTTAAATAATTAGTACAAATTCAAGGACAATAACTAAATGAACAATAATAAATACATGAATAATTCAACTAATAATTGAATAATTAAACAACAATGTTTGGATGCATACAAAGTACTAATAGTCTGGATCATCTGTCTCTTCTCCATGGTCAATTGAAGCAAAATCATCATCAGTATCACACGTGTCGTCATGACTGATATCGTCATCGGGTTCAGGGACATCATGTGGAAGGCCTTTTTGTAACCGATCAAGCATTCATAGCTCATCGGCATTGGTAACTTCTTCTACTTCCACTTCTTCCTCATCACCATGTGAGTCTTGTTCCTCCGTGTTCAGGGTGGACGTAGAGCAGTTTGGGGTACGACGTCTGACACCACGTGATTCTTGGAAGAATTCTCCATCATATGTTATTGGGTCAATTTGAGGTTCATAATCGTCTTCATTTGGGGGAGGTGGTCTAAGATGTGGCGGCACATCGAACACGACATACCAACCTTCTAGGTTCTTAACACTTTGACGACAGTATGGCAGATAGAAAACTTGGGTGGCCTGTTGAGCCACAATATAGACATCGGCACCGCTTATCTGCCTGTCTTGTTGAATTTCGACAATCCCAAGATGTTCATGAGTCCGTCTTGTCTTAGTAGGATCGAACCAATGACATTTGAACACAACAACGTTCGGAGGATTTTCACCATAATAATGAAGTTCGTAGACTTCTTCAAGTCTTCCATAATACTCGACACCTCCCTCGCCTATAGCAGAGACACCGGAATTGTTTGTTTTTCGACCGGGCATTGAAAGCTCTTTGCTAGAAGTACGAAAACGATACCCGTTGATGTCGTACTTCTGAAATGTACGGTCCTTAAAGTCAAAACCATTAGCTATTTGTCTCAATTCATCGTCGACTTGCTCATCTGAATTAGCCTAGAAGTTAAGAAAAGATAGAGTTTGGTGTGTTAGTCATGAGTAATAGCAACAAAGGTAATCACTTATTATATATAAGGGAGGTACCTTTTTTTGAACCAGGAGATGAAACCGGGATAGCCGCCTCCTGTCTTTTCAAGAAGTTCATACTCGAGAATGGATTCTTTTTCGATTGCAACACCATTTGAGAATTGTTCGACGTATCGACTGTATCAATTAATAATAGTTGTTAGACACAAAACTTGTTAAAAGTTGCGAAACAATGTAAAGAGCACTTACTCGATGTATGGCCGAACTTCTGTTAAATTGTTCAATATATACATCGTTAGTGTGCGCCACTCCTCGACGCACAGCAACTTTGGTTTTCCCACACCAGAAGGTGCGAGCTTCCCTTTGAAAAGGCTGAGATTGGATTCACTTCGTTTGGGGTCGCCAGATTGTACCGAGGCTTTGGATTATGCAAGCTGTGCATAGTGGCATCATAGTGTGCTGTTACGAAGTTTGCCGCCTCCTCGGTAATGAACGCCTCGGCCATCGATGCTTCAATTCTACGTTTATTTTTACATTTTCCTCGAAGTGTCTTCTGCATTCTTTCAGTTGCGTAGCACCAACGATTTTGCACAGGGCCACCCAATCTTGCCTCGGTTGGGAGATGCAAAATCATGTGTTGCATCGGATTAAAGAAGCCCGGTGGAGAAATCTTCTCTAACTTGCAGAGCAACTCAGGCGCCAACTCTTCCATGTCATCTATCAAGGCACGCGACAACTCTTTAGCACAAAGAACACGGAAGAAATAGCCCAACTCGGCCAATACTAGCCATTCAGCCTCGGGGATATAGCCACGCAACATCACCGGCATTATCCGCTCAAGCCATATGTGACAATCATGACTCTTGAGCCCAAAATTTTTCATTTTTTCAATGCTCGCTCCCCTCGCTAGATTCGCAGCATACCCATCGGGGAACTTTTTTTGCACCCACAAGAGGATTTCCCTTATTGCTCCCTTCTCAAGATTGTACCAGGCAGGTGGTTTGGACCAATTTTTTCTTCCTTTCGGTTCTCGCATGTTTAGTGATGGCCTATCACACAGAGTCTCTTGGTCAACTCTAGCCTTTGTATTATCTTTGCCCTTATCAGTGCCGAAAAATGTGCCAAGAAGGGCCTCGGCGATATTCTTTTCAGTGTGCATTATGTCAATGTTGTGTGGAAGTAAGAGGTCTTCGAAGTAGGGGAGATCCCAGATGCATGGCTTGTGGGTCCAGGCGTGTTCCTCATTATAACCCAAGAAATACCCTGGACGGTTTGGATCAGGCTCCATAGATTTTAACTGTTCATTAATTTGTGCCCCCGTCAACGCAGGTGATGCTGAGTGTTTGACAACTTTACCTTTCATGAAATTCTTCTTGTCTTTTCTGAATGGATGGTCCATAGGCAAGAACTGTCTATGCAAGTCAAAGCAGGAATACTTCCCACCCACCGGCAACCAATGAAACTTAAGAGCTGCCTTGCATTGTGGGCACGGGAACCTTCCATGCACACACCAGGCAACGAAAAGCGCAAATGCTGGCAAATCATGCAACGAGTATTGGTACCAAACATACATTTGAAAGTTCTCTTTCTTAGCTGCGTCGTATGTGTTGACCCCATTCACCCAAGCTTCTTTCAAGTCATCCATCAGCGGTTGCATGTACACACTCATATTCTTCCCCGGGTATTTTGGCCCTGGAACTATCAACGTCAGAAATATGTGCTTTCTTTGCATAACGGATGATGGAGGAAGATTGAGGGGAATGACAAATACAGGCCAGCAACTATATTGGGTAGCTGTCATACCAAAAGGATTGAACCCATCGAGGTTGATGGCGATTCGACAATTCCTTGGTTCTTTAGCTTTTTCCTTATGTATACTATCGAATGCCTTCCATGCGTCACCATCTGAAGGGTGTATCAACATCGGAACTCCGTGTTCATCTAATTCTTTCCTAATTCCATGTTTGTGCCATGTCATCAGTTTTGTTGTTTCTTCGAGCATGTAAAGTCGTTGAAGTCTTGGTAGGATCGGCAGATACCGTAGGACACTCACGGGGATTTTGCTCTGCTTCTTCTCACCTTCACCGTTTTCTACCTCAACATATCTCGAGGACTTGCAAAATGGACAATATGTTTTTCCGCATACTCTTTCCTAAATAAGGCCCATCCCTTCTCACAAGCATGTATCTGCTCATACGGCATCTTGAGTGCACTAAGGATTTTGTCTGACTCATATAGGTTTGAAGGCATAATATGACCTTCTGGTAGAAAGTGCCCAAATAGGGTCATCACTGAGTCAAACAGGTCTCTTCCAATGTTGAACTCGGCTTTCAGAGCCATTACTTGTGCGATGGCATCTAGCTGAGAAATCTTAGTGTGCTCGTGAAGAGGACGTTTTGAAGACTCCAACATGGCATAGAAGGCTTTCGCGGATTCCTCCATCTCTTCGTCCTTGTTCCGAGCATCATCAATGTCATTCACCATGTCTTCAATCCCTGTACCATAATCATCGGTGCGCCGACGCAACAACTCGTCTCTGTTATGTTGGGCCGACTCACCATGAAATGTCCACAAGGTATAGCCGGGAGTAAAACCACGCATCTGCAGGTGTTTACCCATTACATCCTTTGTCTGTCGCGAATAATTCTTGCACTTAGTGCAGGGGCACCATGTTTTTGGCTGGCCTTTAGAAAACGACGTTTCCACGAATTCATAGGTTTTGCTCAACCATTCATCGGTCATATCTCTCTGACTATGGTGACCGGTGTACATCCATTCACGATCAGTCATTCTGGCAAGCTAGCTACATAGTATCCACATATAAAACAATATAAATTACCAATTCATCAAGTATGTTAAATTAATTATGGCCATTTTTTAATCATGGTTAATACATTGGGATGCACAGCATGCACACCTACCAGCTACTAGGTAAAGATGGGTCCTAATCCCACCCGAGTATGTGTAGATTGGGTCATTTCCCCATGCTCTGCTCCCGACCCAACGCAAAATTTCGGCAGCACCTCCCCGATGTTCTCCTGATACACGTCTCGGCAACTAACCGAGAGGATGTGTACCCGGAGAACAACAAGGAGGAGCTGTCGAAACTCTGCATGGTATCCGGAGCAAAGCGTGGGAAACGACCCAATCCACACATACCCGGGCTGTCCATGGATAACGTTGGACAATTTGAAAGAATCACCATTATAAGTATGCAAATGCATGCATATTTATGACAGGAACCCTTTCGAACGGGAGACGCATATTGGTTACGCAACACCTTTGCATTTTAATACTAAAAATACCTAGCTAGATAGTGTCATCAGCACGAAGGCCGGAACAGAGCAAAATAAAGGGGGTGGAGGAGGAGTTAACAAATGTGCTCACTTTCGAATGCAGGGGAGGTCGTCGAAAACCAATCCCTCGCGGAGAAGCTACTTCACATTTAAATGCACTCAATCAACACAAATACGCACTCGCGGTAATTAAGCTAACTAATACTAACATCTATTATTAATAATTTATTATTCAAGTTTTGTTACTCTTCTCTTCTTCTATTTCTTTTCTTCTTATTATTTTCTTTCTATTAACATCTTATTAAGCTAACATCTTATTAAGCTAACTAATACTAACAGCTAGCTAACTAATACTAACAGCTAGCTGACTAATACTAACAGCTAGCTAACTAATACTTACATGTACTAACATCTATTGCTAACTAAATCTAACTAAAAATCTACCTCTAAGTAATTGCTAACTAAATTTAACTAAAAATCCACTACTAACAGATCTAACTAAGGCCTCCTTTGATTTGAAGGATTTTTCATAGGAAAAACGTAGGAATGCAAATTCCATAGGATCTAACTAAGGCCTCCATTTCAAACGTTTCATTTGTTTCATATTCATGTACTTTTCCTCTATTTTTCAATCCTCAGTTTTACACATGCATCTTCTATTCTTAAATAGTTGCAACCCACAAAGTATTTTTCCTAAGCATGCAATGCTTCCACACCAACAAAACATGTATTTTCCTAAGCATGCAACGACTGCCAAATCACTAGTTCCGATAGTTTTCCTACATTTTTCCTATTCCCATGTTTTTGCGATCCTGTAAATCTAAGAGGCCCTAACATAGAAAAAATAAACTAAAAAAAGGGGGAGGAGGAGCTCACCAGCGAGTCAGGGCGGGGCTGGCGCGGGGCGGCGGCGGGGCGGGGCTGGCGCAAGGCAGAGGCGAGTAGGGGCGGCGCGGGGTAGAAGCGGGTAGGGGCGGGCGTGGGGGCAGAGGCGAGTAGGGGCGACACGGGGCGGCGCCGGCGAGTACGGGCGGGCGCGGGGCGGCACCGGCGAGTAGGGGCGGCGCGGGGCGGCAGAGGGCGGGGCGGGCGCGGGGTGGCGCAGGGCGGCACGGGGTGGCGCGGGGCGGGGCTGGCGCGGGGCGGCGCCGGTGAGTAGGGGCGGCACGGGGCGGCGCAGGGCGAGTAGGGTCGACGACGACGGCGGGTCGGGAGAGCAGGGTGGGAGAGGTACGTGAGAGAGAAGAGGGGTTAGGTCGTGGCACGGGGGGGATCAGGCATGTGGCTTTGCCCTCAGCCAGCTGTCGGCAAAGACAGCTGTTAGTCTTTGCCCTCAGCTAGCTGTCGGCAAAGACGGCCCCCGTTAAGCACTGGTCGAACGTGCGACCGGGTTAGCCCCCTATGCCGTCAGCCTCCCTATGCCGACAGTGTTTTTCTCCTTTGCCGTCAGCTGGCTAACGACTTAGATAAAGCGAACGGCAAAGATTTTCTATGCCGTCAGCCTCTTCTATGCCGTCAGCATTTATTTTGGTTGAGGGCAAAGTCTCTTTGCCGTCAGCCCCGTGAAATTGCTGACGGCAAAGCTGAAAGCTGTCGGCAAATTATCTTTTTCCAGTAGTGATAGATACAACAATGGCGTCACAACATAACCATACAACATCACAACATTTATTTAGAAGACTCAGAAGAGTCTTTCATAATAAGTTCATACAGGTAGGGGTCACGTGACCCGACACTCAAGTCATACAAACCAAGCGGAAGCATTAAAGTTGTCTCAGTACATACAGTTGAAAGGAAAAGGCATAAAGCCCGACTATCTACAGATCCCTTCTGAAACGGGGCGAGGTCGTAGCTGGGACACCAGCTACTCGTCATCATGGAGGTCTAGATAGGACCCACTTGTTGGCTCGTGGGTATCTTCTGCAACATTTATTAAACAAACATGAGTACAAAGGTACTGAGCAAGACTTTAGAACAGATCTATCTACTCATGCACATGTATCAACAAAAGGGGGTTGTGGGGTTTCAGGCAGCAAGCCAGCTTTGACTCTTGGCTAGACTATACTATAGTTCTAAATAGTTTTTAAACAACTTTGTTAAGTCGTATACGAGTCCACTACCACGACAACAATACACTATCATGGATTCCTTTCCGTCTCCCTATGTAAATGCCATACATGATACTCACGCTTACCTTGATACTTTTATGAGTAGCCATTAAGGTTATCTATGAACAACATATGTCTCCAAGTAGTCCATATCCGCGGACGCAACTATTCAAATAGATCATAACCCTGCAGGGGTGTACTTCTTCACACACGCTCTCGCCACTTATCGCCATGTGCACGTCATGCACCTCGGCAACCTTCAAGCGGAAGCCCAGCGAGGGAGTCGGCCACGACCGTTAACCATGCTAATACCTAGTCCAGGTTTGTCGCCTATTTGAGAGTGAACCCGCACGGAATTCCGACTGAATTTCCGCTATGGCCCCAAATGATGTGCGTAGGGTTCCCAAGCCCACCATCAGGGTGACACTTGGTACACCGTGCCACTGCCTACCGCATCATAGCCCACCTTTAAGGTCAGCACTATGCACAGCCTCCAGCATGACTATAAACACCAGAAACTACTTGCTACTCCTGGACCGAGTACTAGGCGATTAATAAGCCGAGAGGGGTCGAGTTACCGGAACACAATGTGTGCTAGTATCTAGTCTTGGATTTCATACACGGAACTCAGTTCCTAAGGATGGTTCCAATGAAACAACCCGCCATGTACTCCTACATAGCCTTTCACCGGTACATTTACCAAATGAGGTTCCACACCTATTCTTTGTCACTAGAATACCTTCATCATTCTTGTTCATCACCCAGATGAAAGAGACCTGACACAACTCTAGGCATAGCAAGCATAGCAGGATAAGACACATCATGGCTCAAGCAACTACCAGGTATGCTAGGTTCCAAGGTTTGGCTATTTACTGTGACAATGACAGGTCATGCAAAGGAATAGGTTCAGCTAACGAAGTAAAGCATTTGAAATGTTTTGTCCTAATACAATAATTTAGAGCACGAGCGGAACATGGGATTATATCGGGCTGATCAAAAGGGTGCTTGCCTTGTTGCTCAGCAGAAGGATTAAATCCGTCAGTCGGATATTCGGACGTATCCAGAAGGGCAGAGCCTACCGAAATAACAACGACAATCAATATCATTCAAATGCAACAATATGATGCATGATCATGGCATGAAATGAAATGTAGCATGGTTTGAGGTGACTAACAGAACCTTAGTATGAATCTGATTTAAATTCAAAATTCAAATATTATTTGAAATAATATATTTATCAAATTCATTTAATTTATTTGACATGATGTTGTTTCATAACTTTGTTTGTCATGCATGAAAATAGCTCCATTGTGTTCATTGAATTTTTCTAATCATTTTACATATATTATTTGTCAAATTTGTAGTTATATTTAATTTTCTATGAATTTCCAAAGTTTAAGCATTTTCTCGAATTATTTTAATCATAGAATTGGATTTAATGCGCCAGGCTGATGTCACGAGGGTCAACAGGGGCTGGGCTGGTCAAACTAACCAGTAGGGCCCACTGGTTAGTGGCTCAGGGGCTAATCTCGCGCTGACCAGAGGTTAAGTGGGGTTTGACCCACCCTGGGGGCCACTATCAGTGGCTCTAGGGGGTGGTTAGGCTCTAATGAGCTATCCACATCGGCCCCCACCGGAGTTTCGCCGGCGGCGACCAAACCTGCGGCGGATCCTTGCCGGAGTTGCCCTAAAACTTTCTACAGGGCTCGGATCGGAGTGCCGATAGCACTGGGATGAATCCTAGGCTCGGCCTCATCTAACAGGGGCAGCGAGAGGAGCTTGGGGTGGCCGGAGAGCACCGACGACGAGCCATGGCGGCGGTCGGAGATCGGGTTCGTCGGCCATGGAGCTAGAGTGCCGGAGAGAGAGGGGCAGATGGGAGGAAACACTTTGGAGCTCACGGTGATGACGATGAGAGGCTCAGGCTGCTCGGGGAGGCGCTGAATCCGGTGAATCGATGATGACTTGTCCGCGGTCGAAGGTGGAAGACGATGGCGTTGAGGGTGATGCAGGGCTCGGGGGCTCGTTTCCGTTGGCGTGGATGACGTACTCGACGAGGCAGAGAGGTTGAGGCACTCGGGGAGGCTTGTCGTGGCCGGAGATGACGGCGAGCTCTAGCTCGTGCTCGGCTCTAATGGCGGCCGAGAGAAGGGGGAGCAGGAGAGCGAATGGGGAGAGAGAGAGGATTGGAACGGGCTTAGGAGGGATATCTCCTCGCGGCCAGCACAACGGGGCGGCCAGGCAGGCACCCACGTGTGTGGTCGCGCCGGAGGAAAGGGCGGCCACCTCCTACTGCCGATTAGCGAGGGAAGACGACACACAGGAGTTGGGCTCGGCCAAGGTGAGCGACAGGTAAGGGGTTTTCCATTTTTTGCATTTCTGTTTTTGTTAACTCATTTCTGACATTTGCTTGATTTCATTTTGGCTCCAAACTATTCCCATAAATAGTGAAAATAGTTGTGGGTTGTATTTGAATTATTTCCAAGCCCACATAAATATTTCAACATTTTATGATATTCTTAAATATTTAAAATCACATATTTGGGTGATTACAGTGGCTTTTGTGATTTGAATAACATGCCAAATGTATTTTTAAAAAGAAATCCACCGTTGAAATATTGTTTCCAATATTTATCAAAAAGGGTGGGCTTTTATGAAGGCCATTTTGGGTTCATTGAACTTTTGCTTCATTGGAATTTAGTTGAATATAGAAGTGCTAGGGTTTTTCTTTGATTTCTATTTTCACTTTTTAATGCAAGAATAAAACATGAGGACAATCTTGCTAATCATCAAAAGGAAGCTAGGGATGTGACATTTAGTCTCACATCGCTAGTTTGGTGGGAGTTGAACCTCCTTATAAGGGAGCATGTTTCCACACATGTATGAGCATGAGAACAAGAGAGACATACACGCGAGTCCTCTACGGGAGAAGGGTGATAAGGTTTTTGGGGAGCGCTCCGCGCAACTACTAACTTCATCATGGATTTCGACGACTACTTCCTCGACGACAACTTCTTCCCTGACATCGACAACCTCTTCGACGACATGGCTAGCGAGAACATCGACCCCAAGACAAGTGCTTCTGCCGTTGTTCCGTATGTCTTCATGTTCTTTCTGTTTAATATCTTATCTCCGTTTCTTGCTCTATCGTTTCTGGTTCTAGCCTATGTGCTACATATGTTCTCTTTTAGTTCATATGTGCACATGCCATTTGGTGTCTCATCTTTATATTACATAACTTGTTTCATCTTTATTATGATAGTCATGTCTTATCTACCTTTTCTGTTAATAAAATTCTATGGTAAATTGCTCATATTTCCAACAATCCAAAAACCTTATTATAGGAAATTTACCCCGAGTGGTTTTGCTGCTTCCATGAGACCTCCTATGTTTGAGGGTATCCACTATAAGAGGTGGCGCGTGAGAGCCGTTCTATGGTTTCAAACCATGAGCTACTATGATGCCACTCTTGGCAAACCCAAAGGAGATTATGATGCTCAATAGGAACAAGCTTTTCACAAAATGGATACCCCGTTTAAGGCTGCTCTCTTCAGTGTTCTTGGTCAGAACTTAGTTGATGCTTATGCGTCAATTGATAATGGAAAAGATATGTGGGATGCACTTGAGGCCAAGTATGGGGTCTCGGATGCTGGCACTAATAAGGTGTTTATCATGGAACAATTCTATGACTACAGGATGACCGAAGAGCGCTCCGTGGTTGAGCAAGCTCACGAGATGTAGTCATTATCTAGAGAACTTGATCTTGGGGACCGTTGCATGGGAAACAAAAAAAATCCTACGCACACGAAGACCTATCATGGTGATGACCATCTATGAGAGGGAGATCAGATCCACATACCAATCTAGATCCCTAAGGAGGAAGCATTAAGAAATGCGGTTGATGTAGTGGAACGTCTTCGCGATCCAAATCGCCGCCGTCCTACGATCCATCCCGATCTAGCGCCAAACGAACGACACATCCGCGTTCAGCACACGTACAGCTCGATGATGATCTCTGCCTTCTTGATCCACCAAGAGGGGGCGGAGAGGTAGATGAGTTCTCCGGCAGCGTGACGACGTGACGATGATGGTGGTGGAGCTAGTCCAGCAGGGCTTCGCCAAAGCACCGCTGAAAACTGAACTAGAGGAGAAACGAATCTAGAGAGAGGGCAGCACGTGGTTGATTATTGTTGTGTCTCAAAACCCTCAAAAGATCTAGTATATATAGGAGGAGAGGAGGGAGGCCGCCGGCCCTAGGTCTGCCCCTTTGGGTCGGACAAAGTGGGAGGAGAGGAGGAGTCCTCCTCCAATCCTGCTCCAAGTAGGATTCCCCTTCCACTTGGAAACCTTTTCCACCTTTTGTATTTTCCCCTTATTTTCCACTCCAGCTGCATGAGCCCTTAGAGGTGGCTTCGGCTAGCCAACCAGGGGATGGTTTGCCTCCTCTCTTGGGTTATGAAGCCCTAGGGTCGTCACACCCCTCCCCGTGGTCCCCCTACACCCTCCCGGCACTCCCGGTACACTACCGATGAGCCCAAAACCTTTCCGGTGACCAAAACAGGACATCCAATATATCAGTCTTTACCTACGGACCATTCCGGAGCTCCTCGTGACGTCCAGGATCTCATCCGAGACTCCAAACAACCTTCAGTCACCAACACCTATAACTCAACTATACCGAAACGTCATCGAACCTTAAGTGTACAGACCCTGCGGGTTCGAGAACTATGCAGACATGACCGAGACACTCTCCGGTCAATACCCAATAGAGGGACCTCGACGTCCATATTGGATCATACATATTCTATGAAGATCCTTATCGGTTGAACCTCTATGTAAAGGATTCAGTTAATCCCGTATGCAGTTCCCTTTGTCCTTCGGTATGTTACTTGCCCAAGATTCGATCGTCGGTATCTCTATACCTAGTTCAATCTCGTTACTGCAAGTCTCTTTACTCGTTCTGTAATACAAGATACCACGACTAACTCCTTAGTCACATTGCTTGCAAGGCTTATTGTGATGTTGTATTACCGAGTGGGCTCCGAGATACCTCACTGTCACACGAAGTGACAAATCCCAGTCTTGATCCATGCCAACCCAGCACACACCTTCGGAGATACCTGTAGAGCACCTTTATAGTCACCCAGTAACGTTGCGACGTTTGATACTCATAAGGTATTCCTCCGGTGTCCGGGAGTTTCATGATCTCATGGTCATAGGAACAGATACATTGACATGCAGAAAACAGTAACAACAAACTGACATGATCATATGCTACGTTTATAGTTTGGGTCTTGTCCATGACATCATTTTCCTAATGATGTGATTCCGTCATCAAGTGACAACACTTGTCTATGGCTAGGAAACCTTAACCATCCTTTATCAACAAGCTAGTCCACTAGAGGCTCACTAGGGACATTGTTTTGTCTATATATCCACACATGTATTTATGTTTCCATTCAGTACAATTATAGCATGGATAATAAATGATTATCTTGAAACAGGAAATATAATAATAACTATTTTATTACTACCTCTAGGGCATATTTCCAATAGTCTCCCACTTGCACTAGAGTCAATAATCGAGCTTCACATATCTATGTGATTTACAACATAATGAATCTAACACCCATACAGTTCAGGTGTTGATCATGCTTTTCTTGTGGAAGAGGCTTAGTCATCGAATATCCAACATTCAGATCCGTGTGCAATTTGCAAATATTTATTTCGTCCTCCTTGATGTAATCGCGGATGGCATTGAAGCATCGCTTTATGTGTGTGGTCCTCTTGTGAAACCTTGGTTCCTTGGCTAGAGCAATGGCACCATTATTGTAACAGAACAGATTGATTGGGTCTAGTGCACTCGGCACTACTCCAATATCTGACATGAACTGCTTCATAAAGACACCCTCCTTAGCCGCCTCTGAGGTAGCTATGTACTCCACTTCACATGTAGAATCAACTACGACGCTTTGCATGGAACTGCACCAGCTTACCGCACCCCCGTTAAGAATAAATATGTATCCGGTTTGAGACATAGAGTCATCCGGATCAGTGTCAAAGCTTGCATCAACGTAACCCTTTACGACGAGCTCTTCGTCACCTCCATAAAGGAGAAACATTTCCTTAGTCCTTTTCAGGTACTTCAGAATATTCTTGACCACTGCCCAGTGCTCCACTCCTGGATGACTCTAAAACTTGCCTGCCATACTTATGGCCAGGCTGACATCCGATCTTGTCCACATCATTGCATACATGATAGACCCTATGGCTGAAGCATAGGGGACGACACTCATCTTTTCTCTATCTTGTGCAGTTACTCGACATTGAGTCTTACTCAACTTTATACCTTGTAACACAAGAAAAAACCCCTTCTTGGATTGTTCCATTTTGAACTTCTACGAAACTTTATCAAGGTATGTGCTTTGTGAAAGAGCTATTAGGCGCCTTGACCTATCTCTATAGATCTTTATGCTCAGTATGTAAGCAGCTTCTCCTAGGTCCTTCATTGAAAAACTTTTATTCAAGTAATCCTTTACGCTTTCCAAAAACTCTACATTGTTTCCAATCAGTAATATATCATCCACATATAATATTAGAAACGCTATAGAGATCCCACTCACTTTCTTATAAATACAACCTTCTCCAAAAACTTGTATAAACCCGAACGCCTTGATCACCTCATCAAAGTGTTGATTCCAACTCCGAGATGCCTGCACCAGTCCATAAATGGATCGCTGGAGCGTGTATACTTTGTCAGCATTCTATCGATCGACAAAACCTTCGGGTTGCATCATATACAACTCTTCCTTAAGAAACTCGTTAAGGAATGCCGTTTTGACATCCATCTGTCAGATTTCATAATCGGAAAATACAGCCATTGCTAACATAATTCGGACGGACTTAAGCATCGCTACGGGTGAGAATGTCTCATTGTTGTCAACTCCTTGAACTTGTGAAAAACCCTTTCCCACAAGTGGATATTTATAAATGGTCATATTACCGTCTGTGTCTGTCTTCTTCTTAAAGATCCATTTGTTCTGAATAGCCTTTCGACCTTCAGGTAATACTTCCAAAGTCCATACTTTGTTTTCATGCATAGATGCTATCTCGGATTTCATGGCTTCTAACCATCTGTTGGAATCTGGGCCCACCATTGCTTCTTCATAATTCGTAGGCTCATTGTTGTCCAACAACATGATTGACAAGATAGGATTCATGTACCACTCAGGAGCAGTACGAGCTCTTGTCGACCTGCGAGGTCCGACAGTAACTTGATCTGAAGCTTCATGATTACCATCATTAGCTTCCTCTTCAACTGGTGTTGCCTCGACAGAAATTTCATTCTGCCTTGTGCCACCATCTTGTTGAAGTAGAGGTTCCACAACCTCATCAAGTTCTATCTTCCTCCCACTCAATTCTTTCGAGAGAAACTATTTATCAAGAAAAGCTTCGTTCTTAGAGACAAACACTTTGCCTACGGATATGAGATAGAAGGTATACCCAACTGTCTCTTTTGGGTAACCTATGAAGAAGCACTTTTCTGCTTCGGGTTCTAGCTTTTTAGGCTGAAGCTTTTTGACATAAGCATCACATGCCCAAACTTTAAGAAACGACAACTTTGGCTTCTTGCCATACCACAACTCGTATGGTGTCGTCTCAACAGATTTTGATGGTGCTCTATTTAAACTAAATGCAACTGTCTCCAATGCATAGCCCCAAAATGATAATGGCAAATCGGTAAGAGACATCATAGAACGCACCATATATAATAAAGTACGATTACGATGTTCAGACACACCATTGCGATGTGGTGTTCAAGGCGGTGTCAACTGTGAAACAATTCCACATTGTCTTAAGTGAGCACCAAACTCGTAAATCAGATATTCACCTCCTCGATCAGATCGTAGGAACTTGATCTTCTTGGTACGATGATTTTCGACTTCACTCTGAAATTGCTTGAACTTTTCAAACATTTCAGCCTTGTGTTTCATCAAGTAGATATAACCATACCTACTCAAATCGTCACTGAAGATGACAAAATAAAGATATCCGCCATGCGCATCTATGCTCATCGGTCCGCACACATCAGTATGTATGATCTCCAACAAGTCACGTGCACTCTTCATTGTGTCGGAGAACGGACTCTTAGTCATCTTGCCCATGAGGCATGGTTCGCATGTGTCAAGTGATTCAAAATCCAGTGACTCCAAAAGTCCATCAGCATGGAGTTTCTTCATGCGCTTTACACCAATATGACCTAAGCGGCAATGCCACAAGAAAGTGGCGCTATCATTATTAACTCTACATTTTTTGGTCTCAATGTTATGGATATGAGTGTCATCACAATAGAGATTCAATATTAACAAACCCCTCACATTGGGTACATCACCATAAAATATATTACTCATATAAATAGAACAACCATTATTCTCCGACATAAATGAGTAACCGTCTCGCAATAAACAAGATCCAGATATAATGTTCATGCTTAACGCAGGCACTAAATAACAATTATTTAAGTTCATTGCTACGGCAACAAAAGTCCTTCCCCAGCAACGGCGCCAGAAATTCTTCTTGCTACTTCTCAAACAACAGCGCCAGAAATTCACACGTTGACAGAGGCTGGGCTTGCGTTGGTTTTTTTCCCTTGAAGAGGAAAGGGTGATGCAGCACATGAGGAGTAAGTATTTCCCTCAGTTTGAGAACCAAGGTATCGATCCAGAAGGAGGGTCTCGTCAAGCCCACAGTACCTGCGCAAACACAAACAAGCTTGCACCCAACGCTTCAAAGGGGTTGTCAATCCCTTCAAGATTGTTTGCCAATTCAGATCTGAAGGCGGAAAGTGCAACGAAGTAAAAAGTGTAAGGCTAAAAATATGGTGTGGAGTAGACCCGGGGGCCATAGTGTTCACTAGAGGCTTCTCACAAAATAGCAAATATCATGGTGGGTGAACAAATTACTGTCGAGCAATTGATAGAACCGCGCAAAGTCATGATGATATCTAAGGCAATGATCATACATAGAGGCATCACGTCCGAGACAAGTAGACCGATACTTTCTGCATCTACTACTATTACTCCACACATCGACCGCTATCCAGCATGCATCTAGTGTATTGAGTTCATGACGAACAAACTAACGCCTTAAGCAAGATGACATGATGTAGAGGGATAATCTCAAACCAATGATGAAAACCCCATCTTTTTACCCTTGATGGCAACAACACGATGCGTGCCTTGCTACCCCTTCTGTCACTGGGTGAGGTCACCGCATGGTATGAACCCAAAACCAAGCACTTCTCCCATTGCAATAATCATAGATCTAGTTGGCCAAACAAAACCCACAACTCGAAGAGAATTACAAGGATATGAAATCATGCATAAGAGAGATCAGAAGAAACTCAAATAAGATTCATAGAAAATCTGATCATAAATCCACAATTCATCATATCTCGACAAACAGAACGCAAAAGAAGATTACATCGGATAAATCTCCAGGAAGATCATGGAGAACTTTCTATTCAAGATCCAAGAGAGAGAAGAAGCCATCTAGTTACTAGCTATGGACCCGTAGGTCTATGCTGAACTACTCACGCATCATCGGAGAGGTCATGGTGTTGATGAAGAAGCCTTCCGTATCCGAATCCCCCTCCGGCAGGGTACCAGAACATGCCCCAGATGGGATCTTGCGGAGACAGAAGCTTGCGGCGGCGTAAAAGTACTTTCGATGATCTCCTAATTTTTTCTGGAATTTATGGGAATATATAGGCGAAAGACCTAGGGCAAAGGTCATCCAGGAGGCCCACAAGCCTGGATGGCGCGGCCTCCCCCCTGGCAGCAGGGTGGGGGCTTGTGGGGACCCTGGGGCTCCCCTGCCTTGGCTCCATGGCTTCCCGATCTTCTTCCGTTCCAGAAAAATCTTTTCGGGGATTTTCTTCCGTTTGGACTCTGTTTCAAAATCTCCTCTAAAAGGGGTCAAAACATGGAAAAAACAGGAACTGACACTTGGCACTGAGTTAATAAGTTAGTCCCAAAAAATATATATAAGGCATACAAAACATCCAAAGTTTGACAAGATAATAGCATGAAACCATCAAAAATTATAGATACGTTGGAGACGTATCAAGCCTCCCCAAGCTGAACTCCTGCTCGTCCTCGAGTAGGGAAGTGATAAAGAAAGAATTTTTGATGTGGAATGCTACCTAGAAGAGTTGTCCTTTGCAACTTATTTCACATGGCATGAATATTCAGATCCCTAAGATTCAAAACAATAGTTTTCTATTGACATGAAAACAGTAATACTTCAAGCAAACTAGCAAAGTAATAATGAACTTTCAAAATAACAAGGCCAATGAAAGTTATCCCTACAAAATCATATAGTCTGGCTATGCTCCATCATCCTCACACAACTAATGTAAATCATGCACAACCCCGGTATTGGCCAAGTAATTGTTTTCGCACTCTTACTTTCTCAAAAAAATTATAACTATCACGCAATACATGAGCGCGAGCCATGGATATAGCACTATTGGTGGAATAGAGTGTGGTGGTGGTTGTGAGACAAAAAAGGAGGAGATGGTCACATTGACTAGGCATATCAAAAAAGGCTATGGAGAATCCCATTAATAGATATCAATGTGAATGAGTAGGGATTGCCATACAAGAGATGCACTAGAGCTATAAGTATGTGAAAGCTCAAAAGTAGAACTAGTGGGTGTGCATCCAAGTTGCTTGCTCACGAAGACCTGGGGCAATTTTGAGGAAGCCCATCATTGGAATATACAAGCCAAGTTATATAATGAAGATTCCCACTAGCATATGGTAGTGATAAAGCAAGAAGCTCTCAATCATAAAGAACATGGTGCTATCATGAAGCACACGTGTGGAAAAAGATAGTAGCATTGTCCCTTCTGTTTTTTCTCTCTTCTTTTTTTTATTTGGGCTCTTGGGGCTCTCTTTTTTTTCTTTTCTCCCTCTTTTTTTGGGCACTTTGGCCTCTTTTTTTTTATTTCCTCACATGGGACAATGCTCTAATAATGATGATCATCACACTTTTATTTACTCACAACTCAAAGATCATAATGATGATGACTCCATAGGAAATGCCTCCGGCGGTGTACCGGGATGTGCAACGATCTAGCATGGCGTATGACATTGAAACATCTCGCTAGCTATCTTACGATCATGCAATGGAAATATGAGAGTGACGGCACAAGTCATGAGACGGAACGGTGGGAGTTGCATGGCAATATATCTCGGAATGGATATGAAAATGCCATAGTAGGTAGGTATGGTGGCTGTTTTGAGGAAGGAATTTGGTGGGTTTGTGCACCGGCGAGAATTGCACGACACTAGAGAGTCTAGCAATCGTGGAAGGTGAAAGTGCATCTATACCATGGACTCACATTAGTCATGAATAACTCACTTACTTGTTGCGAAAGTTTTTATTAGTAATCGAAACAAAGTGCTAAACGCATACTCCGAGGGGAAGGGTTGGTAGGTGTTAACCATCGCGCGATCCCGACCTCAACACAAAGGATGACAATCAATAGATCAATTATCCTCCGACTTCCTAACATAGCGGTTCACCATACATGCTTGCTACGAGAATCACTAACTTCAACACAAGTATTTCTAGATTCACAACACCCTACTAACATAACTCTTAGTATTACCAATTCCACGTCTTAAAACTAATTGAGAGGAATCAAAACTTCTTTTGTCCTCAATGCACATGAAGATGGAGGTCTTTGTATCCTCTTTGGGTACCTATCACCTTTGGGACTACTTTCATAGCATAAGCCAACTACCAAGTCACGCACCTCCGTGCTCTAAAAGATATAAGTGAAGCACATAGAGCAAAAGTATCTAGCTCAAAAGATATAAGTGGAGCACTATGAGCATTCTAGCAAAAATCACGATGAGTGCATGTCTTTCTCTCAAAAAGGTGTGCAGCAAAGATGATTGTGACACAACAAAAAGAAAAACTCCTACGATACAAGATGCTCCAAGCAAAACACATATCATGTGGTGAATAAAAATATAGCTCCAAGTAATGTTACCGATGGATTGAAGACGAAAGAGGGGATGCCTTCCCGGGGCATTCCCAAGCTTAGGCTTTTTGGTGTCCTTGAATTTGGCTTGGGATTCCTTGGGAATCCCCAAGCTTGAGCTCTTTCCACTCCTTATCTCTTTGTCCATGAGAACATCACCCAAAACTTGAAAACTTCACAACACAAAACTTAAGCAGAAACTCGTGATATCATTAGCACAAGAAAACAAACTACCACCTCTTTTGGTACTGTAGCAAACTTGAGTTCTATCTATATTGGTGTTAGGCTACTATATTCTCACTTTTCCATGGCTAGTACCCCCCCCCCGATACTAACCATAGTTTCATCAAAACAAGCAACCAACTCAACAAAAACAGAATCTGTCAAAAACAGACCAGACTATAGCAATCTGTATACTTCGCATATTTCTTGTACCTCAAAAAATCTGAAAAATTCGACTGCCTGGGAAAAATTCATATCAACCAGCAGCAAAAAGAATCAACTCAAAAGCTCTTTCTGGATAAAAATGAAAAATCATCTCATGAGCGAAAAGTTTCTGTCTTTTTCCAGCAGGATCAAACAACCATTACCAAGACTAGTCATAAAGGTTTTGCTTGGCTCAAACACAAAAAGAAACACAAAAAACAGAATCACAACAGAATTATGATAGTGTGGACGCAACAAAACAGAAAGAAAAATATAAATTCGTTGGGTTGCCTCCCAACAAGCGCTATTGTTTAACGCCCTTAGCTAGGCATTGATAATTCAATGATGCTCACACAAAAGACAAGAATAGAAGAACAACGAGAGCATCATAAAGCATGCGAAAATCACATCTAAGTCTAACATACTTCCTATGCATAGGCATTTTATAGGAAAACAGATTGTCAATACAACCAATAGTTACCATATGCAAGGAAGAAGAAAGAGACAATAGCAATCTCAACAAAACGAGAGGTGATTTGGTAACATGAAAGTTTCTACCAAAATATTTTCCTCTCTCATAGCAATTACATGTGGGATCATAATCAAATTCAACAATATAGCTATCACAAAGGATATTATTTTCATGATCCACATGCATGCAAAGTTAACGCTCTTCAAAAATAATGAGATTATCATCAACTAAAGTCATGACTTCTCCAAAATAATATTGCAAATATCATATTCATCATGAGGCTTAGACAAATTATCAAGATCATAAGAAAAATCATCGCCCCACTCATGATCATTGCAACAAGTAGTGGACATAGAAAAACTAGCATCCCCAAGCTTAGGGTTTTGCATATTCTTAGCATGATTGTCACTAATAGAATTTATAGTGAAACCATTGCAATTATGCTTTTCATCCAAGGAGCCCTCGTGAATCACTTCATAAATTTCTTCCTCGCAATTTTCAGATTCACGCATCTCAAGCAAAACTCCATAAAGATAGTCAAGTGCACTCAACTCACTAGCAATTGGATCAACATAATTGGATCTCTTAAAGAGATTAGCAAGTGGATGAGGATCCATATCACTAGATTTTCAGCAAGCGAAGATGCAAGCATATTGAAGGCGCATGGCACACAAGCGAACAGAAAGCAAGCTAGAGAAAAGGGCAAACGAAAAGGCAAACGAAAAAAGGCAAATGAAAAGGGCAAATTGTGAAGTGAGGGAGAGGAAAACGAGAGGCAACTCGCAAACAAAGTAAATGCAAGAGATGAGTTTGCGACACCTATTTGGATGAGTTCTTGACTTGATCCTCCTCGGCAACGGCGCCAGAAATTCTTCTGCTTTGGCAACAAAAGTCCTTCCCCGGCAATGGCGCCAGAAATTCTTCTTGCTACTTCTCAAACAACAACGCCAGAAATTGACACGTTGACAGAGGCTGGGCTTGCGTTGGTTTTTTCCCTTGAAGAGGAAAGGGTAATGCAGCACAGGAGCAGTAAGTATTTCCCTCTGTTTGAGAACCAAGGTATCGATCCAGAAGGAGGGTCTCGTCAAGTCCAGAGTACCTGCGCAAACACAAACAAGCTTGCACCCAACGCTTCAAAGGGGTTGTCAATCCCTTCAAGATTGTTCGCAAAGTGAGATCTGAAGGCGGAAAGTGCAACGAAGTAAAAAGTGTAAGGCTGAAAATATGGTGTGGAGTAGACCCGGGGGCCATAGTGTTCACTAGAGGCTTCTCTCAAAATAGCAAATATCACGATGGGTGAACAAATTACTATCGAGCAATTGATAGAACCGCGCAAAGTCATGACGATATCTAAGGCAATGATCACACATATAGGCATCACGTCCGAGACAAGTAGACCGATACTTTCTGCATCTACTACTATTACTCCACACATCGACCGCTATCCAGCATGCATCTAGTGTATTGAGTTCATGACGAACAGACTAACGCCTTAAGCAAGATGACATGATGTAGAGGGATAATCTCAAACCAATGATGAAAACCCCATATTTTTACCCTTGATGGCAACAACACGATGCGTGCCTCGCTACCCCTTCTGTCACTGGGTGAGGTCACCGCACGGTATGAACCCAAAACCAAGCACTTCTCCCATTGCAAGAATCATAGATCTAGTTGGCCAAACAAAACCCACAACTCGAAGAGAATTACAAGGATATGAAATCATGGATAAGAGAGATCAGAAGAAACTCAAATAAGACTCATAGATAATATGAGCATAAATCCACAATTCATCAAATCTCGACAAACACACCGCAAAAGAAGATTACATCGGTTAGATCTCCATGAAGATCATGGAGAACTTTGTATTTAAGATCCAAGAGAGAGAAGAAGCCATCTAGTTACTAGCTATGGACACGTAGGTCTACGGTGAACTACTCACGCATCATCGGAGAGGTCATGGTGTTGATGAAGAAGCCTTCCGTATCCGAATCCCACCTCCGGTAGGGCACCAGAACGTGCCCCAGATGGGATCTTGTGGAGACAGAAGCTTGCGGCGGCGGAAAAGTACTTTCGATGATCTCTTGATTTTTTTTTGGAATTTATGGGAATATATAGGCGAAAGTCCTAGGGCAAAGGGAGTCCAAGGGGCCCACAAGCCTGGATGGCGCGGCCTCCCCCCTAGCGGCGGGGTCGGGGCTTGTGGGACCCCTGGGGCTCCCCTGCCTTGGCTCCCAAGATTCCCGATCTTCTTCCGTTCCAGAAAAAAACTTTTCGGGGATTTTCTTCCGTTTGGAATCCGTTTCAAAATCTTCTGTGAAAGGGGTCAAAAACATGGGAAAAAACAGGAACTGGCACTTGGCACTGATTAAATAAGTTAGTCCCAGAAAATATATAAAAGGCATACAAAACATCCAAAGTTTGACAAGATAATAGCATGAAACCATAAAAAAAATAGATACGTTGGAGACGTATCATTCATCACTAATACCAATGGTAACAGAAGTGAGAGCATGCCGATGGAAATCGCATCAACCTTGGAACCATTTCCCACGCGCATCGTCACTTCATCCTTCGCCAGTCTTCGTTTATTTCGCTTTTCCTGTTTCGAGTTGCAAATGTGAGCAACAGAACCGGTATCAAATATCCAAGCACTACTACAAGAGCTGGTGAGGTACACATCAATGACATGTATATCAAATATACCTTGTTTGGTGTTGGACGCCTGCTTATCGGCCAGATACTTGGGGCAGTTGCGCTTCTAGTGACCAGTTCCCTTGCAGTAATAACACCCAGTTTCCGTCTTAGGTCCAGCCTTAGGTTTCTTCGTCGGAGGGGCAACAGGTTTGCCACTCTTCTTGAAGTTACCCTTATTTCATTGGCCGTTTTTCTTGAAAGTGATGATCTTATTGACCATCAACACTTGATCCTCTTTTTGTATTTCTGACTCTGCGACTTTCACCATCGCAAACAGCTCGGCAAGTGACTTATTCATCCCTTGCATGTTATAGTTCAAAACGAAGCTTTTATAGCTAGGTGGCAGTGATTGAAGAACTCTATCAGTGATAGCCTCTTGCGGGAGTTCAATCCCCAGCTAAGCTAGACGGTGAGAGTACCCAGACATTCTGAGTATGTGTTCACTGACAGACCTGTTTTCCTCCATTTTGCAAGCACAAAACTTATCGGAGGTCTCATACCTCTTGACTCGGGCATTCTTCTCAAAGATAAACTTCAACTCCTGGAACATCTCATGTGCTCCATGACGTTCAAAACGTCTTTGAAGTCCCGGTTCTGAGCCATACAAAATTGCACATTGAACTAATGAGTAGTCATCCTTACGGGACTGCCAAGCGTTCAAAACATCTTGGGTCGCTGTAGCGGGTGGTGCATCACCTAGCGCTGCATCAAGGACATAGTGATTTTGGCCAGCCGTGAGGATAAGCCTCAGATTACGAGACCAGTCAACAAAGTTGCTTCAATCATCTTTCATCTTAGCTTTCTCTAGGAATGTATTAAAATTCAGGGTTGCTATTGCGCGAGCCATTGATCTACAACATAATATTTTGCAAAGATTACTTAGACTATGTTCAAGATAATTGAGTTTAGCTAATCTTATTACTAATAAACTCCCACTCAAATAGACATCCTCTAGTCATTCGAGTGTCGCATGATCCAAATCCACTAACTCAAGTCCGATCATCACGTGAGTTGAGACTAGTTTCAATGGTGAACATCTCCATGTTGATCATATCAACAATATGATTCATGCTCGACCTTTCGGTCTCTTGTGTTCTGAGGCCATGTCTGTACATGCTAGGCTCGTCAAGTTTAACCCGAGTGTTCCGTGTGTGCAACTGTTTTGCACCCGTTGTATGTGAACCTTTAGTCTATCACATCCGATCATCACGTGGTGTCTCAAAACGACGAACTGTCGCAACGGTGCACAGTAGGGGAGAACACAATTTTATCTTGAAATTTTAGTGAGGGATCACCTTATAATGCTACCGTCGTTCTAAGAAAAATAAGGTGGATAAAAGGATTAACATCACATGAAATCAAAAAGTGACATGATATGGCCATGAACTTGTGCTTCTTGATCTCCATCACCAAAGCACCGGCATGACCTCCATCGTCACCGGCGCCACACCATGATCTCCATCATTGTGCTGTCATCGAGGTTGTCGCGCTATCAATGCTGTTACTACTAAAGCTACTTCCTAACGATATAGTAAGAGCATTTGCAAGCGCAAAATAAATTTAAAGACGGCCCTATGGCTCCTGTCGGTTGCCGTAGCACCTCCGCATTCAGCACACGTACAGCTCGATGATGATCTCCGCCTTCTTGATCCAGCAAGAGGGGGAGGAGTGGTAGATGAGATCTCTGGCAGCAGGACAGCGTGACAACGATGGTGGTGGAGCTAGTCCAGCAAGGCTTCGCCTAAGCACCAATGAAAACTAGACTAGAGGCGAAACGAATCTAGAGAGAGGGCAGCACGTGGCTAATTATTGTTGTGTCTCAAAACCCTCAAAAGCTCTAGTATATATAGGAAGACAGGAGGGAGGCCGCCGGCCCTAGGGCTGCCCCTTTGGGTCGGAAAAAGTGGGAGGAGAGGAGGAGTCCTCCTCCAATCCTACTCCTAGTAGGATTCCCCTTCCACTTGGAAACCTTTTCCACCTTTTTTTAATTTCCCCTTATTTTCCACTCCAGCCGCATGGGCCCTTAGAGGTGGCTTCTGCCAGCCCACCATGGAATAGATACATTGACATGCAGAAAACAGTAGCAACAAACTGACACGATCATATGCTACGTTTATAGTTTGGGTCTTGTCCATGACATCATTCTCCTAATGCTGTGATCCCGTCATCAAGTGACAACACTTGTCTATGGCTAGGAAACCTTAACCATCTTTGATCAACAAGCTAGTCAACTAGAGGCTAACTAGGGACATTATTTTGTCTATATATCCACACATGCATTTATGTTTCCATTCAATACAATTATAGCATGGATAATAAACGGTTATCTTGAAACAGGAAATATAATAATTATTATTTTATTATTGCCTCTTGGGCATATTTCCAACACTTGAGCACTTCAATTGTATGCTACCGGACAAGTTTGTTGCCGGAGGCATCATCACTAAGCTTCCTCCTTCGTGGAGGAACTTTGGTACCTTAGTGAAGCATAAGAGGCAGGAGTTTTCTGTTCCGGATCTCATTGGTACTCTTGATGTGGAAGAAAAGGCGAGAGCAAAATACACACGTGCCCTAGGTATTGAGAGAGGATCTAGTACCAATCTGGTACAGAAGAAAAACTCCCAACCCCACAAGTTCAAGAACAAGGCCAAGTTTGATGGTAAAGCAAAGTTTGATGGGAAGAACAAGGTTGTACAACACACCAACATCAAGAAGAAGAATGACAAGAAGAAAGGTGTTTGTCATGTGTGCGGAGATCCTGACCATTGGGCTCCTAGTTTCCCTAATAATTATGAAAAGTGTCATCTTGGGAAAGGCGGCAAGACCGCTAATGTTGTCATTGGTGACACTGGCATGAAGGATGTTGGGTATGGTATATTTCCCACTATTCTTTCAATATGTCATTCTCCCGATTGGTTGATTGACACGGGTGCTAATGTACATGTATGCGGTGATATTTCCATGTTTACGTCTTATCAGACCGCAGGGACTTCCACCATGCCGATGGGTAACGGTTCAAGTGCTTCTGTTCGTGGTGTTGGCACGGTCGATCTGAAGTTTACTTCGGGGAAGATCGTGCGGCTGAAGAACGTGCATTATGTCCCCTCCATCAATAAAAATCTTGTTAGCGGATCTCTTCTGTTTAGAGATGGCTACAAACTTGTCTTTGAGTCGGATAAATTTGTATATCCAAGTATGGAACTTCTGTTGGTAAAGGCTATGAGTCAGGAGGCCTATTCCGTTTTTCTTATCACATGTTTGCAATAAAGTTGTTAATCATGTTTGCAATAATAGTGAATCAAATGTGTGGCATTCGCGTCTCTGCCACGTTAATTTTGGTTGCATGTGGCGACTAGACAAATTGAACTTAATCCCTAGTTTCACAAGTGTCAAGGGATCTAAGTATCAAGTTTGTGTGCAAGCTAAGCAACCTCGTAAGTCTCACATGAGTGTGGAAACGAGAAATCTTGCACCACTAGAGCTCATACATTCAGATATATGTGAAATGAATGGTATCTTCACAAAAGGTGGAAAGAAATATTTCATGACGTTAATTGATGACTCCACTAGATACCGCCATGTGTATCTTCTGAAATCTAAGGATGGGGCTTTGAACTATTTCAAGATCTATAAAGTTGAAGCTGAAAACCAACTTGATCAAAAGATCAAGAGGCTTAGGTCCGATCGTGGTGGAGAGTATTTTTCAAATGAATTGGTTTCCTTATGTGCGGAACATGGTATAATCCATGAGAGGACGCCTCCCTATTCACCTCAGTCAAATGGGTTAGCCAAAATAAAGAACCATACTCTAACTGATTTGGTTAACACCATGTTAGACACATCGGGTCTCTCCAAGGCATGGTGGGGGGAGGCGATATTGACTGCATGTCATGTCCTAAACCGAGTTCCCACAAAGAACAAAGAGATAACTCCATTTGAGGAATGGGAGAAGAAAAGGCTAAAACTCTATTATCTACGAACCTGGGGTTGTTTGGCGAAAGCCAATGGACCAATTCCGAAGAAGCGCAAGGTGGGGCCAAAAACTGTGGATTGTGTTTTCCTGGGATATGCTTTTCATAGCATTGGCTATA
The DNA here is from genome assembly GCF_904849725.1 of Hordeum vulgare subsp. vulgare. Classification (NCBI taxonomy): domain Eukaryota; kingdom Viridiplantae; phylum Streptophyta; class Magnoliopsida; order Poales; family Poaceae; genus Hordeum; species Hordeum vulgare. Next base: position 55,602,229 of record NC_058521.1, on the reverse strand, counting down.
GATTCTTAGTTGTAAAATCTCAGGTATCTGACATGCATGTCAGTACAATCATGGAGTCGAATGATGCGACATTATTCGAAGATATCTTTCCCATGAAGGATATGGTTACCTCATATAATAAAGAGATGCCTAGTTCATAGAATCATGAATTAGTTACAATTAATGAACTCACCATTTCGATGGAACACTTTGAAAACTCTATGGAGGAGAACAATGAAGTTCCTACCAGGAGCAAGAGACACAGGACTCCAAAGTCCTTTGGTGATGATTTTCTTGTGTATCTCATAGATGACACTCCCAGTTCTATTTCATAGGCCTATGCATCGAAGATGCTCACTACTCGAAGGAAGCGGTCCGTAGTGAGATGGATTCCCTCTTGGCAAATGAAACTTGGGAGATCACTGATCGTCCTTATGGGTGTAAACCTATAGGATGCAAATGGGTATTCAAGAAGAAGCTCAAGCCTGATGGTACTATCGAGAAGTACAAGGCACGGCTAGTGGCTAAGGGTTATACCCAAAAGGAAGGTGAAGATTTCTTTGATACTTACTCACCTGTGGCTCGACTGACCACTATTCGAGTACTACTTTCACTACCCGCCTCACATGGTCTTCTCGTTCATTAAATGGATGTTAAGACTACTTTCCTAAATGGAGAGTTGGATGAGGAAATTTACATGCAACAACCAGATGGGTTTGTAATAGATGGTCAAGAAGGAAAAGTGTGCAAGTTGTTGAAGTGTTTGTATGGACTTAAGCAATCACCCAAGCAGTGGCATGCGAAGTTTGAAAGAACTTTAATAGCTGGAGGGTTTGTTGTAAACGAAGCTGATAAATGTGTGAACTATCGCCATGGTGCGGCCGACGGAGTTATCCTTTGCTTGTATGTTGATGACATACTGATTTTCGGAACAAATCTGAATGTTATTAAGGAGGTCAAGGATTTCCTATCTCACTGTTTTGAGATGAAGGATTTAGGAGTGGCTGATGTCATTCTGAACATCAAGTTGTCGAGAGACGATGATGGTGGGATTACATTGCTTCAATCTCACTATGTGGAAAAGATCTTGAGTCGCTTTGGCTATGGTGACTGTAAGCCATCTCCAACACCATATGATGGCAGTGTGCTGCTTCGAAAGAATCGAAGAATTGCTAGAGATCAATTGAAATATTCTCAGATTATTGGCTCGCTAATGTTCTTAGCCAGTGCTACAAGACCTGACATCTCTTTTGTTGTTAGCAAACTGAGTCTTTTTGTCTCAAAACCAGGAGATGTGCATTGGAAAGCTCTAGAGAGAGTTTTGCGTTATTTGAAAGGCACTGCGAATTATGTAATTCACTACACTAGACACCCAAAGGTGCTTGAAGGGTATAGTGGCTCAAACTAGATCTCAGATGCGGATGAGAGAAAGGCCACGAGCGGATATGTATTCACTCATGGAGGTTGCATTGTTTCTTGGAAGCCTTGAAAGCAGACCATCTTAACAAGGTCAACAATGGAAGAAGAACATCAAAGCACTAGATACAGCTACGGTCGAAGCAGATTGGCTTCGCTGACTCTTGAATGACTTGCCGGTTGTTGCGAAACCTGTACCGGGTGTCCTTATGAACTACGACAATCAAACAGTGAACACGAAAGTGAGCAGATCAAAGGATAACATTAAGTCATCAAGACATGTTCACAGAAGGTTAAAATTTGTCAGGGAAATGAGAAACTCCAGAGTTATTGCATTGGATTATGTCCAAACATCTAAAAATTTGACAGGTCCTTTTACTAAGGGTCTATCACATAATGTCATAGATAATGCATCGAAGGAGATGGGTATGAGACCCACAATATGAGTTGTTCACAGTGGTAACCTATTCTATGTGATCTGAAATCCCGTAAATTAGATGTGGAAGACAAACTGTTGGTCAACTGAAAGAAAAGTATCCTTACCATTGATAATACCACTCCATGAAGATGCAATACTTTCCTAAACTACATGGCAGGTTGATATACATCTTAATATGTTCTAAGTGGCTTATTGAAGCAGAGATGTTGTCCTGCAGAACATCTTGTGAAGAACACACATATATGAGTCTCATTGTTAACGTCGCAATCTGTGAGAATAGGATGCTCTCTAGTACACTCATGAAAGGTCTCGGAGTATGACACATAAGCTCCATCTGCGGGGAAGTCCCACAGTAGCGTAGTATCGGTGAAGGCTCTGTGTGAAGCTAGATTCGTAGAAAACTTGCAGTTCATCGCCTAGTGCACTATTCAAGTTGCTTACTACTGTAGCATAGAGTTCTAGGTGGAAGTTCAACTTAACAGTCTCCACTGCAGTACCGGTATATAAAACAGTGTTTGGAACCAAAGGCAAATTTTGTGTGCCTGTGGGATCTGGTGGGGGATTTTTGGATTTTTTTTTTCTATTTTGGGTCAGCCCAATAACAATTTCAGAAATTCTTAATAAATCCTAGAGGCCCATGCAACCCATTCGTGCAAGGCAAGAGGTGAAACCAAAGTTTAGTCCCACATTGCTAGTTTGGTGGGAGTTGGACCTCCTTATAAGGGAGGATGTTTCCACACATATATGAGCATGAGAACAAGAGAGACATACACACGCGCTCTCTCTTGCGCCTATAAAAGGGAGGTCGCTCCTCTCTAGAGATACGCATCCGAACTTCTTCTTCCTCTCACCACCGGTTCCAATCTCTGTGATGCTGATGTCTTCCTCACCCCGGCTTGCGGCGTGCACCGCAGGTCGGGACAGTAGGGCTCCGAAACTGCACCTCTTTGAGTCATGTACGGGAAAATGGTGATAACGTTTTTGGGGAGCGCTCCGTGTGACTACTGACTTCTTCATCATGGATTCCGACGACAACTTCTTCCCCGACGTCGACAACCTGTTCAACGAAATGGCTGGCGAGAACACCGACCAGAAGGCGAGTGCTTCCGCCGTTGTTCCGTATGTCTTCGTATTCTCTCTGTTTAATATCTTATCTCATGTTTTTTCTCTACCCTTTCTGGTTCTAGCCTGTGTGCTACATATGTTCTCTTTTAATTAGTTCATATGTGCACATGCCATTTGTTGTCTCATCTTTATATTACATGACTTGTTTTATCTCTATTATGATAGTCATGTCTTATCTATCTTTTTTGTTAATAAAATCCTATTATAAATTGCTTATATATATTTCCAGCGGTATGTACCTACATTGATTGAACAGTCGGAAGTATATATACGACGACAACCCCAACTTCACTCGTTAAACTTGATACAGTGTCCCTTGATAAGAAATAAAAAATCGGAGTTTTGTTGATGAATTTTGTACCCCCTCCGTTCATTAATATGAAATATGTTAAATATTTTAATACGTATAGGTTACTATTCATAGATTACATATAGACTGAAATAATTATACAAACACACTAAAATATTTTTATATACATTCGATTTAGGAAAAAAAATAGAACATCGTATAATAGTGAACAGTGAACGAAGGGAATAGCTCGGATCTCATATCTATCGTGGGTACCTTGTAGTAATACATACACGAGCACGTGTTGTTTCTTGTGTTTGTTGAGTGCTGCTACGTACTCCCTCCGTTATAAAATAAGTGTCTCAAGTTAGTATAGCTTTGTGAGCTAGTATAAAGTTGAGACACTTATTTTGGGACGGAGTGAGTACCTTTTAAATGTGTGCTTACAATCCTAGCTAGGCATCGGTTTAATGAACAACTCCAATCTTCATACTACTTTTAGTTGCCATGTACGCCTTTGCTAGGCCATCAAAGGTTTCCAACGTTGATCAAACGGTAATCTAACATACAGCTACAAGCTGAAGTTCGCCATGTATGGAATCGTACGTGTTCTACTGACAACAACATGGGGTTACCTTGCACTTGCATTCACAAAGTTGTTTTATCGATCCGTCTAGTGATGATGGTGAGAGACAGAGGTGGTGGCAATGGCATGCACCTTCCAGCTAAAGATGCTTGTCCTGGCTAGCTAGAAGACTCCTGCCAGAAATCTCTGTTATAAAGTGAATGTATGGTTCTTGCATGGTCTAAAGGGGGTTAAAGAAAAGAGGCCAAACATGTGCCCTTGTTTTGCTTTAGCATGGCTTGGTGCTCTTTAAATCAGCTATCCCCTTTCTTCTTTTCCTTTCCATCGATTGATCACTCATTCCAGCAGCTTGCTTCAGATTGAGAAAACTCACTTGAAAAGCTCCTATCTTTCTCTCTGATTGGCTGATTGCACCTAATAATTTCGGTGGATTGAACTGACCACGAAGTACACTGAGCGAAGACCATCCATCTATATGTAAACCCTGAAAAGTGGGGAAAAAGCAAGCACTTACTGATCAATCATTTCTGACCTGTAAATAATTTGATTCCGTTCCTTGTCTATGCAGCCTGTCTTGGAAGTAATTCATGTGAATGTGCTATGAAGTTTGCAAGAGGAAAAGATGCATAGCATGGCAAGCTGACTACTGTGGATCTCCACCTTTTGTTGTTCGGCATCTTTCTTTCCTAGTCAAGGGTATTCACACTGTTTCTCTTTTAATGTTACTCTCACATTGATTTCATAGCATCTTGTTCCATGGTAGGAAGAAGATATGGCAACCATTCAATTGGTCTGTGACCCAAAATCAACCGTCTCGTAACTGTTCGCTAGGAGCATGGGGGAGTTGTGCATGCGACCGACAAAAACTCGTACTCCCTCCGTTCCTAAATATAAGACCTTATAGAGATTGTACTATAAACTACATACGGATGTACATAGACATATTTTAGAGTATAGATTCACTCATTTTGCTTCGTATATAGTCTCTTAGTAAAATCCCTAAAATGTCTTATATTTTGAAACGGAGGGAGTATGTTTTTAAGTTTCAACTCTAAAACTTGATACGAGCGACCGGCAAAATCATAAGTTTTAGAAGCTGCGGCGGACAAAATTGTAAGTTTTAGAAACTAAAACTAAAACTAGTTGTAGCCTCATATACAGGATCGAAATACTTTATGAATAACAGGGTAATCGGACGGCTGGCATGGCTGGGCAAGTACACGCGGTGCGAATTTCCGGCTAGGCGCGCTCCCTTTGATCTCAGGATCGCACATGCTTTGTTCTCAGGGTCGCACATGCTGATCGATGGACGCCATGTACACGAGGTACAAGCTACCAGTGCGATCAGAACATGATACTTAACTGCCAAGTAAAATCAGCACAGCTTAGGTATCTTTTAGAGTTGGCATCACATGCTCTTAGACCCACAGCAGAAGCAGCTGCAAAGGTAAACATAAAACGGGTAAAGATAGTAGTAGGGACCTTACGTGAATATCCACGCATTCACGGAGGCAAACAGATTTACTAAGTTCGTGATTGATCGTTCAAACCTAGTCAGTGAACGTGCGCAACTGAAAATGCATGGCTTTCGCGAAAGTTAGTACTACTAGCATGGAGTACCATGTTAAATTAGCAGTAAAGTCTATTTTAACAGCGACGAACAGTGCATGCAATTGATCGGCGGTTGATGTTTTGCGTGCATGCCATCCTGAACGCATACATACTAGTAGTAGCACTAAACATACACGCCATGCATGATTGTGTGCTGGCGTGCGAGCTTCTCATCCAAAACATGAATGCAAGCTAGCCAGTGACCACACGAGAGTTTTCTGCTGGAGTTGAGCATCCAATCAAAGTCGGCGATGCTGCCTGCGACCACGATCGGCCAAGCCTGTGTAGAAAAAAAAACTGCATGTGATCTCTGCGCCACGCACAGTAAAATACAAAAGGTTAGCCACCCTTGAAGTTGAAGGAAGGGACCTTCCTCCGACTGATGAAGACAACGAAAGTGATCGAGCCTCTGCAAAGCGGCGGCGTCTCCAATTTCGTGTCCCGTTCCTTTAGCCTGCAGGCTAGCCGGCTGGCTAGAGTGGAGACGCAGTACGTAGCACACACGAGGAGCAGGGCCATGCTACGTACGTACGCTAGCAGAAAGAGCGAAGGGGGGAGAGGGAGATCCATGGAGATAGCTTTGCGAAAGCAGAACCACATCAAAAACTAAAGGGAAAGAGAAAAAGAGCTCTTGATGCCCGGCCGGCAGGATACGAGAGATCGGACGGGAGCCCGTATGATACTACTACGTACTCCTACTACCGAGTGCACGCTTTCCCATGCACGCGCGTAGGGATGTTGAGGGCTCGGCTCGATCTGCATGCGTTGCATGCATGTCGGTCCCGTGGCTCTTTATAGGTTGCAGCTTTCCCTTCGATCAAGCGGGATGGGATCCGAACCTGCAAATTAACCTCAATCTTTACCTCGCCTCTTTATGTTCTTTAGCACCCTCACTTTGGATTATCTTGGCTGGTGTGCATGGTTACTTGTAGTTTAGCTACATATAGGTGTATCGTCAAATTAAATATCGCGAGGATAAGGTATGCACGTGATGTCAAACCGAGAATGGTGTTTTGGACCTCGGCCTCCTTGAAGGCCGAATTTTTTTTTAAAGTCAAAATACGAAAATTTTAGTTTCAGAAAATCCGAAAAAAATATACAACTAAACAAGGGTGTGATCCGTGTGTGTAAAATTTCAGGTTGGAATACTTTGAAACGCGACCTGTATAAAAAAGACAAATTCATCGTCTAAAATGATAAATAGTAACATGTGTTAAAAAGTCTCAGATTTATCTTTTTTACATAACCCTTGTTTCATGTTGTTCTAAAAATTTACACACTTATGTATTATACCTTCATCTATCTATGTATTTAAAAAAATGAAATGTTAAAATATGAATTTTTATGAAATTTGAAATTTGCTTTTGCAGTCCTTCATGGAGCTCGGGCTCCAAAAGCAATTTTCAATGTCAAACCGGGCAATACATTGTAATCGTCTTCTTATAGCATCTCCAATAAATGAATAAAACTAATAAATTGCAACATGCTCCAACAGATCTTTAATCTAATTTCATTCCCCAAAAGAAAAAGATATCTAGTGTTTGCAATAATTAATATTTTGGATAATAGGCTAAATTTCTCTCTCTTTGTCTATCTGTTGGGCGGAGAGGCAAAAAATCTTAGGCCCTGTTTGGAACCATAATAGATTATGATAATCTGGATTATGAAGATAGATTATATAATCTGGTTTATAAAAATAATCTAAGTGGACATGTTTGGAGGCCAGATTATATAAACTGTAATAAAGGTTTTACATTGCATAATGACCTGTCTGCCCTCTGTTTTGTTTTTGAAAAAAGAGAAGGATGGCGGTGGTAGGAATGTAATTATCTCCAACTTTATAAGGGTAATGGGTCATTAGCAATTCATAATCTGATTTTAGCTGGTATAGAGTAGATTATCGGTTTTTAATAATCTATCCATCTAGTTTTTATAATCTACACCATAAGCTGTCCTGTTTGGAGACATAATAGATTATAAAAACTGGATTATATAATCTGGATGGTTCCAAACAGGGCCTTAATTTCGTATCTCTCCTACACCTGAAACTGATTTTAATTAGGTAACCAAATCCATTGGATGGAGATGCTCTTATGAGCTACAGATTTGGCGATCCAAATTACATTTCCCAAAGATTCCTTTTTGTTTCATTTGAGTTCACACTTTCCCATGCATGTGCACTACTCATGGCATGAAGCTGCATGCCGAAACTTCCTACAAAAGGAATATGTAAAGCAGCGCGCACAAGGCAACGTACCTATCGTTCGAAAAATTCAATTCGGTCCTACTTGTAAGACAGTTCCAATCAAGATGCAAAATTGGTTGATTTATAGTAGTATTACGTAACGGGATTCAATACTAAACGTTTTTGTGCAAAAGAATCTATTAGCTCTACCGTCTTCCCCTCTTCTATCTCCTTCTCGTGGCAGCGGTGCTCCGTTGTTCGGGATCATGCATTTTGAAAGAGAAGATGAGAGAGAAGAAAAACGGACTCTTCGTGAAGAGTTAGCTCTAGCACGTGTTCCTAGGTGTTTTAGAACTTGTGATGCTATTACGAAGGAAAATAAAGCTTGCAGACGAGCAATCACAGTCCACAAAGCGCCAACGATTCCTTCCATTCCCGGCATTCTTATACGGATCGATGCTGTGAAACAATGGCCATTCTACATGTACAGCTACCTACATGTACAAGGCCCCTCGTCATCGATTGCCATGAATCGGTCGATCCACCGTCACTGCGATATATCAAAACAATGGTAAAAAAACCATTTAACATCGTCCAGTCCATGAATTTCAAAAAAAAAAAACACCGTCCAGTCCATAAAAATACGAATTTTGAAATAAATAAAAACCAGAACATACACATGGTCAAAAGGAAAACAACACCCAGTCCAGTCCAAGCAGCGGCGCACGACCCGGCGGCCCTGCCCCCTTCCATTCCTCCCCAACAGTCCCGCGTGTACGCCCGGCGCCGGACACAATCATTCACCAATGCATTCACCCAGGCAGTCAGGCGCACGGAAATACGTGCACGCCAATGGCACGGCACGGCACGGCATGCAGCACAGCAGGCAGGAGAGCAGGGGAGCCGTAAGTATACGCACACTATACGCCCTGCGCCTGCGCGCGATGGACATGGACTGGGTACGTCTGGTCGCCACCCCAGCGTCCTCTGCAGCCCACCATGCAGCGACAGACGCAGATCATATCCTACCACTGTTGCACAGTGATGGAGTGGCCGAGTGGCCGGTCGGCCGCTCCCACTGGCAATGGCCGCCCCTTTGCAAACTGCGACTGATCATACATATCTGACGGCGTGTCCTGAGTTTCCCTGTACGCAGGGCCTCGCTCTGGCGTCTACTGTTGCTGCGGGTATGCGGAACACCGGGGTGGCGACCGAGACCGACCACCTCAGAAATTTCCACCGGGGATTGCACCTCGCGTGGCGTTCCGGTCTAGCTGTCGACCACGTCGATCAACAGATATTGGGAGCATCCGCAACAGTTTTTTTTTTCTACTGCGCTATCGCTGTGCTAGCTTCAACTCCCGAAGAGACGTGCTCCAAGCAGGGCTGCCTGTGCGCTCCGATGGACACAATGACATGAACCATCCACGGACCGATTGTTGCTGCCGCACGCGATCCGTGATGCGTTCGAGTCCCGTCTGGATCCTGCCGCTGCCGCAGTCGTCCAATCCAGCTCCAGCTCCAGCTCTAGGTCAGGTCAGGCCATGGCCGGCCGAGGACGGAGGAGAGCCAGCAGCGCAGCACAGTAACGTGGCGCGTCGCATCGCTTTGCCCGATTTGAGCAGCGGCCAAAGCGGTCGTCGGCGAGATGAGGTGAGCCGAGCCGACCTCTGGCCAACCGGCTCCTCTCTCTCGGTCTCGGCCACGCTTGCTTTACATCTCGCCCCTCCCTTTCCTTCTTTTTTCCCGCTCTTTAGTCTGTCGCTGTCCGTGTCCCGGCTGGGTGCTGGCTTTGGGCCTGGCCGCTTTGGTTAGCCACCTCACCCTGGCCTGCTGCGTCTGCGTCTGCGTCTGCGTTTGCGTTGCGTCCCACCTCATTCATGGTCAGACATGGAACCCCATTCCTTGCTTGGCCTTTACATATTTGCTTTGCTCCTCCTCGCCCTTTACTTCTTTCTGCGTCATCCTTCAGAGAAACAGCACTGTATTTATATAGCTGATATTCCTTACTTGAGCCGCAAGAGTTCTTGACTTGGGAACATTTGAATTGATATTCCACTGGTGCTGTCTTTTGTTTTTCACAACACAGACCCTAATGCAAGTATGATGTATTGCCACTAGCTCTATCTTTTTTCCTTTCGGAACAATGGTGTACTACTTTGCACTAGCCAAAGTAAACACTAGTAATCCAGTAATATAATATAGGGGCTCCTTTGGTTCGTATTGTAGGAAAAAAAATGAAGGATTGATATGCCGGGTATGTTTGAGTCCTATGGAATTCAAAAACAAAGGAAATGGCGCAAGTGTGTGCTTGATCGACGCATAAGAATTTTCTCCACAACTCAGACTTAGGCCCAATTCTTTTGCCAGAATCTGGGAATTTTCTTAGAATCTGACCCCTTTTTAGTTTTTTTCAGAATCTTTGAGCCTCATTTATTTTACAATCCTACCTAATTAGGGTCTAATTAGTTAGGATTGTTAAAAAAATTGGGGTCGAAAATTCTGGTAGAAGCCGGGGAGAGGTCAAATTCTGGAAGAATCCTCAGATTTTGGCAAAAGAACTGGACCTTAATTTCCTATGAAATAGACTAGGGAAATTTTCATAAGGATAATCCCTAATGATTGCATTCCTACAAAGCAAACAACACTTATAGGAAGAGTTACATAGGATCACAATTCTACGAAATCGTGTGAAAATTCTATGAATCAAAGGCGCCCAAAACAATCGTTATTAAACTGAAATATGGTTAGCTAATAATCCCAACTATTTGGACCAACATGGGCTATCTTTGCTTTAAAAGAATTTCATATTTGGAAGAACTCAATTTCTTAGAGATTTCTTTCATATGAGTCTTCTACTTTTGTAGACGCTATGATTTTTCTCTCTAGTCGATTCTAGACGATCGCCACCAGCTGCAAGCCAGCGGGAGAGCCGACTCACCGACGTCGGCTCCACGGCTTCGGGCCACAAAGCCCTTATCATCGACGTGTCGGCCCTATGGAGCCGTTCCATGGATGCGGCCAAGACAAGCAGGCGGGCTCTGAGGCCCACGCCAATCTCCTCCATAGACCAGCCGGCGCTGACGTCCACCTCCTGCCCGGGAGCGCGACGCTCCTCGCGGCTGATCTCAACAGCCGTTTCAGCCGCTTCCCGTGTCTCAGGGAAGAGTCCTGGGGCAAGGGAAGGGGTGTGAAGAAGAATAAGAGGAGGGAGCAACAAAGAAGAAAAATTCAAGACAAAATGAAAGAAGGGCTTACGGTCGAAATGTGCATCGTTCTCGTGGGCATCCTCCAGGGCCTCGCGCCCCTGCACCGTGCTTGCATGGGCTGCGCTGGAGAGATCTTCCTGGAGGGTCACGGTCGTCTCCATCGCCTTGACCAGCTGCGCCTGCTTCTGGATCAGGGCCTCCTCCTTCTCCTTCAGGACGGTGTCCTTGAGCTTCATCTCCTTGAGATGGGCTGTCTTAAGACGCTCCGTGTCTGCAGCATTGGAGGAGTCCTTCTCCTCAAGAGTGGCGCGCAGCTGGTCCAGTTCGGCCTCAAGGGCCGCCTCACGATCCTTCTTCTCCGTCTGGAGAAGAGTCAGCTGCTGCTGGAGCCGCTGGCCCGCCTCGTGCAAGTCGTCTCGCTCCGAGACGGCCACGCCCAGCCGGCCCTGAAGATCAACAACCTGGCCATCAACCGCCTGGGTCTGAGCCCGCAGCGCGTTGTACGCCTGCACTTGGGCGTCATGAAGATTCTACGAGCAAAGCAAAAGAAAGAAAAGGAAATAAGATTCGGCCCGGCTAATTCATAGCCGACCCGATTCTCGGGGGCTACACCTAGTGGGTGCGCTAGCGCGCCCCCAATGAAAAGAAAAAACAAGGCATAACACGAAGGGATTCGGCCCGGCCAATGCTTGGCCGGCCCAATTCTCGGGGGCTACACCCAGTGGGGTGCGCTGGCGCACCCCCACTGACTCAAGAGAAGAAAAAATCAAAAACAAGACAATGATGATGCAAAGGGTGAAGCACTCACCCTGGTGCGTTCCTCCAAGCACTCGAGATCGCTGTGGGCCACCCTGATCGCTTGCTTCACCTTGTCCCGGCTACTGGCAAACATTGCCACCAGCTCCAGGACACCGCTGAGCTCAGCGCCTGGGGTCATCGTCAGGCACTCGACGTTGGCCACACGCGAAGTCTTCGTGAGCCGTCTCCCAGTGCTGGAGCCGGCTCCTGGAGCGGCCGGGCCACGGTTGGTCACGACGATGGCGCCGACTTCAGGTGGCTGGTTGGTGGTCGGCTCCATCGACGCCCCAGCCGACGTCGTCTCTGCAACAGGGGGAGGATCGGCCGCATCCGACGCATCCATGGTCACCTCCGGTGCCTCAAGGTTCAGCTCCGGCCCGTCAGCCGCTCGACCTCCGGCATGTCGGGGATCACCTCGAGGTTCACAGGCATGGAGGCGGTTTGCTCGGACAGCTTGGTCGCTCGGTTCTCTGGATGCGCCTCGGGGCCGCCTCGCTAGCTGGCTCCTCCACACGAGTTCGCTTGGAGGGGTGATGTCTAGCCTTCGTACGCTTCTCCTTAGGCTTCTCAGCCCGGCTCGGCTGAGATTGGCCCGCGGCCATCTTCTTCGCCGCCACTTCCCAGCGACGGGCAGATTGGTCATCCAGAGCTTTCTGGGCAGCTTCAGTTGCTGCCCAGCCGTCCCTTCGGCGGTGGAGGCGGTTTCTTCCTCCACGTCTTCTGTCTCCCTGCCAGTCTTGATTTGAGGAACCTATCCTCACTCGACAAAACTAAAAGAGAACAACGAAGGATTCTTACCCTGCCACGACGGGCACCTGCTTCCTGATGGTGCCGGCTTGGCGCTTCTTTGCGTCGCCTGCTCGCCCTCCGGCTGGAGGTCCAAGCGCGGCGCATTTGGAGGCCGGTTTGGAGGTGGTGGCACCCTGTGACAGCCCGAGATCGACGCCGCAGAAGATTCCCCTCTTTTCCGGTGGTGACGTATGATTATTTTATTTGTCGCATCATCATCGCATCATGCATGTCGTCATTTCTCTTGCGTGCTTGTCTTGGTGTCTAGTTGCACCTTGGTGATTGTGAGTGTGAGTGCTTTGTGAGTGTACTATTGTGATTGTTGTGTGATTGGGTGCCTCAAGGATTCTTCTCAAAACCCATTGTTGCACCAAAGCTCCAAAAACCCCTTCTTTCAATTTATTTAGTGGCTGAGTTTAAAGTCTCTATTTGGGGCCTAATAAAATGTTCCTCCTCTTTTAAAAACATTCTTATTATTTTTTTGGGGCAACCCTTTGGTTTTTATTTTTATATTCTCCTTTTGTTTTATTTCATAAACAAATTCTTTGTCTTTAAAAGGCATTCAATTTTTACTCTTACAAAATGCCTAATTTATTCTTTATAAAAAAATGGGACATGATTTTAAAAGCCCCAAAACATTTTATTTTTATTTTTACAAACTATTTTTCTTTTAGCCTGTAGCAAACTTTGTTCAGACCAATCTTTTTTTCCTTTCTTTAGAAGGCCATGTTTGCTCTGTTTTTGTTGCGAGATAGAGTGTCGGCCCACTTGGGCTCTCCTCGTCGTCGCAGCCCAGTGACCCCTCCCCCGCGAGGTGGCTCTTTCCAGCGTGGCTCCCGTCGGGCCCAGCGTCAGCCTCCTCCTTCCTCTCTATTTTCTTCCTCCTTTCCACGTCCCTCTCACAACGTCGACGCAGACAACACCGAGCACATGACCACCGTGGCAGCCACGACGACCAGCACTCGGGCTATAAGCCCCGGAGTCCGTGCCCCTCCCCCTAGGGTTTCCCTCTCCTCCTTGTCCGCCGCCACCTCCACTCCTTCTTCCTCCCTTCTCTGTTTCTCTATGAAGGACGCCGCAGGTAAGGTTCAGAGACACGGGAGGCGTCGTTGTCGTCGCGTCTCCGTCGACGCCTGCAGATCGAGCCCCTCCTCGATATTGTTTCGCGGAACGCGGGGAGCTCTCGTTTCCTGTTCCCGCCGCTAGGGTGGCCGGAGGGCCACCACTCCGGCAACCCCATGTCCGGCTCCGTCGAGCGCCTGAAGAGAGTCTGCAGCGGCAGCGTCCATTCACTTCTCCGCCCCGATCTCCTCTCCTAATTCCTCGGTGAGCATCTCCCCTTCCCCATGCGTGCATACCTTGTGTAGCCTTTCTGTAGCCGTCCGCGTCCCTGGCCAGGAGCGGGCAGTGCTCGAGCTCAACGACTCCGCCGTGCCCAGCCCCTTAGAGCCTCGTAGCCCCGGGAATGGAACCCCGTAGGGTTCCCGCACCCCGGTCGGTAGTACCTCGCCGCCGTTGTTGCCTCACCGCTCGCCGGCGTCGAACCCTCTTCTCCTCTGTACTGACAGTCTGGAGGTAGAAGAAGGGTGCCCGTGTTGTTAGCTTATTCTGTGCAGATCCTGTTTCAGTTCAGAATCCCCCACCTAGTCCGACTGGTTTGAGCGCCGCGCAGAGACTGCGAGGTCTCGGGTTCGAGAGCCCAGCGCCCCATTTTTTATCTCTGTGATTTTTGTTCTCCTGTGCTAGCTGCATACGTGCATTTCTTTCCCTGTTCTAGCAGTAGCAGTTCACCATCGTAGTGGCAACCGGGCCACTGCAGCGCCAGTAGGTCGAGGGTTCGAGCCCTCGCGTGCCCCTTTTTATTGTGTTTTATTTCAACCTGTTGCACTGCCGCATAGATAGCTTAGGTAGTTTACTCCCCCTCTCAGGGCAGGGAACCGAGCCTAGCTCAGTGGTGTTTGCCCTGACTTGTTGCAAATAGGTAGTGGGTTCGAGTCCCCTACTCCCAGGTTATTTTTTTCCTTGTGTTTTTAGTTGCTTGCTGTAGTGTGCCACTGTCAGTGGGCCCAGAGCTCACATGCCATACTAGGGGCCCTGGTGTGTATGACCAGTGGGACCCCTGAGGATTAAATTAATTTTGTTTGTTTAGTTTTGTGTTGTATATCCAAATCTGGAATATTCTAGAAGAGGAATATGCCAAATCTGGCATATCAAGAACATCCTATGTTCTTGTTATTAACGGAGTTTGATCATGTGTAGTTTTTCCTTTGTTGTTCCTGGTGTTTTCTGCATGCATATATAGCAGTGTAATATATGGATTTGGGGTAGAAGAACCCAGTAAATCCAATGGAGGTAGTAGTTTCCAATTTTGGGCAGTCCTGCTGAAGTGTCAACTCATGATGAGGTGGCACTTGTTTACCGATGTAGGATGGTTTAAGTGCATCATTAGGTGTTGGGCATCCATGCATCATATTGGGTAGTGCATCCGGTTGTGCATGTGTTGTGGTGAATATTGTGTGTTGATTCTTGTTTCCATTTGCTTCGTCTCGTTAGAGTTCCGCAAGCGTGTCGGAAAAGTGAGGATCCGTTCGACTACGTCGGTTCGTCTGCTTCACGGAGGCATTCTTCTTCTAATCGGGATCTCAGGCAAGATGACCATTTCCCCAGATATCATTACTATCGTTGCCATGCTAGATTTATCGCTTCTACCGATTATGTCACGTTGCCTACCACATGCTAAATATCAGCCTCTCTACAATGCCATGAAACCTTCAACTGTGCAACCTAGCAAACCACTGATTGGCTATGTTACTGCTTGCTTAACCATGTTGTTAGCGTTGCTAGTTGCAGGTGCATTGCTTCCATGTGATAACATGGGTTTCTTGTCATATCACCATATTTAATGCTATTTAATTTAATGCACCTATATACTTGGTAAAAGGTGGAAGGATCGGCCTTTCTAGCCTGGTGTTTTGTTCCACCTTTGCCCCCTTAGTTTCGGCTACCAGTGTTATGCTCCATAAACGAGCGCTCCTAACACGATCGGGGTTGTTATGGGGACCCCCTTGATAATTTGTTTTAGATTAAAGCTGGTCCGGCAAGGCCCAACATTGGTTCTACATTTGCCCAACATAATAACTTTGTTAATATTGAAATGCATAGGGCGTCATGAACCCGAGGAGTAATTTTACATAAACAGGGGGGGCCAGTGCTGATGGTGTTGGTCCCAAACGGTCTGCCTGCGGGGCCACCGCGAGGAAACTCGAGGTTTGGCACTCGTAGCTAGTTCCATCCGTCGTGTCCTGAGAACGAGATACGCGGCTCCTATCGGGATCGTCGACACGTCGGGCGGCCTTGCTGGATTAGTTTTACCTTTGACGAGATATCTTGTGCATAGGGATTCTGGTGATGCTTTGGGTAATCTCAGAATTGAGGTTTTCCACTAGGGAATCCGACGAGATCGCGAGCTTCGTGATTGAGGATTTCTATGCGGCTTGTGGTAATTTGTGATGGACTAGTTGGAGCACCCCTGCAGGGTTAAATCTTTCGGAAAGCCATGCCCGCGGTTATGTGGCAACGTGGAAACTTTGTTTAACACTGGTTCTAGATAACTTGAAGTTAACTTAATTAAAACTTGCCAACTGTGTGCGTAACCGTGACTGTCTCTTTCGTGAGTTCCTTCTCCGATCGAGGACATGGTGGGGTTATGTCTGACGTAGGTAGGTGTTCAGGATCATTCGTTTGATCATCAGTAGTCACGTCCGCTATGCGTAGATCTTCCCCCTCTTATTTCTTGTACTCGTAAGTTAGCCACCATCTATATATGCTTAGCCGCTGCTGCAACCTCACCACTTAACCATGCCTCACCCTTTAAGCTTTGCTAGTCTTGATACCTTTGGAAATGAGATTGCTGAGTCCCGTGTGGCTCACAGATTACTACCACACCAGTTGCAGGTACAGGTAAAGGTTACTTGACGCGAGCGCGTTGATTGTTCATTTGGAGTTGCTTCTTCTTCTTCTTCTTCATCGATCTAGGATGGGTTCCAGGCCGGCAGCCTGGGATAGCAAGGATGGACGTCGTTCTTCTTTTGTCGTTTGTTTTCGTCCGTAGTCGAACCCTGCTCTTACTCTTGATGATTATGTAATGTACTGATGTGACTCTGATGTAGCTTGTGGTGAGTGTAAGCCAACTCATTATATATCTCTTCTTTTCAGTACATGTACTTGTAACGATATCCATTCTTGCGACACGACGAGATGCGCTTCTATCCCTGACGAGGCCTTCGTACCAAATTGAGGATAGGATCGCATCTTGGGCGTGACACACCCATGCCCTTGTTCTGGGCCGCCTCGCCAGGCGCGACCGTCTTGCCAGCATGGCGGCGGCCTCGGGTCCTTGGAGGGCTGGTGACTTCCTCCACCTCTTCGGCATCCTCCCCGAAGGCTGCATCATATGAAGATGGTGGCTTCTCGTCATCATCCGTCCACTCAACAAGAGGAGGACTCAGGTGCTCACCAGACGGCTCGGGGCCTTCCGACTCTAGCGCCTCTTCGGAAACGGCGTCCCGCGGCTCGATCATCCCCTCATCTTGAATCTCCGAGGGGTCTGACGTCTCCATGTCTGGAGGCGGCGGGGTGAGCTTCTGCAACTTCCCAAACAACTGATACAACAACAGTTGGCAGCCGTCTTAACGAGAAGAAATAGCAGTTTCAAAACACAAAGCAAATACCAGATCCATGAGGACACTCGCCATTGGGGGAGGATGGTTCCTATCATAAGGGACCGGCCCCCACTCCCAGTCTCCTCCTTCATCCATGTTGGCGGAGGAGATCTGGTTTACGTTCTTCGCCACCGCTCCATGGTGGAAATTCTTGGTGGAGAGGCGACAAGGATTGTGTCGGCCGCTCATCTGACATATCAGACGAGGCCGCCTCTGCAAAGGCAGGATCCTGCGGGCCATCATGGTGGTAAGCAGGTCGCGGCCTATGAGGCCGCGAGCCTTCACGCTGTCGAGGTAGGCACCAATCTGCGCTACCTCGGGAGCCGGCCGGGGGTACTTGGCTTGCCAGTTCTTCTTCGCCGTCGGAGGCTCGATGGCGAAGGGGGGGCATGTTGATGGCATCGCGGGTGGGGCTGGCATTCTTCACGTAGAAGAAGCCCCTCTGACACTGCTAGATGGAGTCTTGGAGCAGCATCTGGGGGAAGCCGCACTTCGTCCGATGATGCACCAGTGCCGTGCCGCACGGGGTCATCGGACGTGGGTCATCGAGCTTCTCCACCTCGGCCTTGTCCATTTTCTTGGACTGTTGCTTGAAAAAGAACAAGCTCTGCCAGAGGTCGAGGCTGGGCTCGATCCCTAGAAACCCCTCGCACAGGACGACGAACGAGGCGAGCTGAAGGATGGCGTTCGGCGCCAGATGGTGCGGATGTAAGCCGATGAAGGTCGGGAAGTTGCTGAAGAAGGTGCTCGCCGGGAGCCCGAAGCCTCAGTAGAAGTGTTCATCAAACACGACTACCTCTCCCTCCTGCGTCTTTGGAGCATTCTCGGCGCCGGGGATCCGCACGGTCACAAGGGAGGCTGGAGGCAACATTCGGCGATGGCGGAGCGCGTCGATGTGCTCAGCGCAGATGTCGCTACCGAGCCAGGCACCGTTGTGCTGGCCCTTCTTGGAAGAGCTGCTCGACATGGTAGCAAGCGGTGAAAGCTCGAAGGGACGGCGACGGTCAGCGCGGCGGCGAAGACGAAGAAGAGGACGAGACTCTCTCTCTGGGCTCAGGGATGGAGGAAGCGCAAGTGTGGGGCGAGAAGGGGGCGAATAGCCTCCTCAGTACCCCCGCACCTCATTTAAATCCGACGAAGGATCGTGGAGAGGGGATCCGGTGTGCACCGGTCCCATTATCTGTGAATATTGCGGAGGCTTTTACGAGTCCCGAAACCCAACCGTCACAGAATAAATCCGCAGAGGATCCTCCGCGCGGCGGCCGAGGGGGCATCATGGCGGGACCCACGGCTCAGGCCCAGTCCCGCCAACTGAACAAACCATCAGCGCGCCAGGCCGGGCTTGGCACGTGGCGCGATTTGCGCGACCTATGACGAACCGGAGGCATCGCTTGGAAGCCAGCCGGCTCCCGAGCCGGCGTCTGATACGTCTCAAACGTATATATAATTTTTGATGGTTTCACGATGTTATCTTGTCATCTTTGGATGTTTTATGTACCTTTTATATCTTTTTTGGGACTAACTTATTAATTCAGTCCCAAGTGCCAGTTCCTGTTTTTTCTGTGTTTTTGGCTCTTTTCAGATCTGATTTTGGAACGGAGTCCAAACGGAATAAAATCCCCGAAATGATTTTTTTCCAAACGGAAGAAGATCAGGGTGCCTGTGGGCCAAGCCAGGAGGGCTAGAGAGAGCCCACAAGCCCCCACTCCGCCACCAGGGGGAGGCGGCGGTGGCAGGGCTTGTGGCCTCCCTGGCGCCCCCTGACCTAGATCTTTGGCCTATATATTCCCTAAAATACAGAAAAAAATCAGGGGATCCACGAAAATACTTTTCCGCTGCCGCAAGCTTCCGTTT
The DNA here is from genome assembly GCF_904849725.1 of Hordeum vulgare subsp. vulgare. Classification (NCBI taxonomy): domain Eukaryota; kingdom Viridiplantae; phylum Streptophyta; class Magnoliopsida; order Poales; family Poaceae; genus Hordeum; species Hordeum vulgare. The sequence goes on along the minus strand of NC_058521.1, from coordinate 55,583,228 downwards.
CCGTGAGATCTCATCTGGAGACCCTTCCCGGTGCCCTGCCGGAGGGGACTTTGGAGTTGGAGGGCTTCTTCATCATCATCATCGCCCCTCCAATGACTCGTGAGTAGTTCACTTTAGACCTACGGGTCGGTAGTTAGTAGCTAGATGGCTTCTTCTCTCTCTTGGATCTTCAATACAAAGTTCTCCATGATCTTCATGGAGACCTATCCGATGTAATCTTCTTTGGCGGTGTGTTTGTCGAGATCCGATGAATTGTGGATTTGTGATCAGATTATCTATGATATATATTTGAGTCTTTGCTGATTTCTTATATGCATGATTTGATATCCTTGTAAGTCTCTCCGAGTCTTGGGTTTTGTTTGGCCAACTAGATCTATGATTCTTGCAATGGGAGAAGTGCTTGGTTTTGGGTTCTTACCATGTGGTGACCTTTCCCAGTGACAGTAGGGGCAGCAAGGCACACATTGAGTAGTTTCCATCAAGGGTAACAAGATGGGCTCTGTCGTTGATATGAGATTGTCCATCTACATCATGTCATCTTGCTTAAGGCGTTACTCTGTTCTTTTGGACTTAATACACTAGATGCATGCTGGATAACGGTCGATGTGTGGAGTAATAGTAGTAGATGCAGACAGTATCGGTCTACTTGTTTTGGACGTGATGCCTATAGATATAATCATTGCCATAGATATCGTCACGACTTTGCGCGGTTCTATCAATTGCTCGACAGTAATTTGTTCACCCACCGTCTACTTGCTTTCATGAGAGAAGCCACTAGTAAACACTACGGCCCCCGAGTCTATTCACATCTATCGTTTACACCTCCACTTTACTTTGCTTTGTTACTTTGTTGCTTTCAGTTCTCACTTGGCGAACAATCTATAAGGGATTGACAACCCCTTCATAGCGTTGGGAGCAGGTTCTTTGTGTTTGTGCAGGCTCTTGTGATACTCCTTCACTCGATCGACACCTTGGTTCTCAAACTGAGGGAAATACTTACCATCGCTGCGCTACATCACCCTTTCTGCTTCGAGGGAACACCAACGGAAGGCTCCAATGCCACGGGGGAAATCCTTTGCATATTTGCCTAGGAAGTCCCTTAAGGCGTAGCCGTAGCAGAAGGATTCCTGGTGTCGTCGACACACCTATTTCTGGCGCCATTGGAAGGTCTTTTGTTGCAGTAGCACAACTGACATCAGAAGTATTTCTGGCGCCGTTCCCGGGGAAGGAGAGATCCATCGAAGTAGGTCTCACAAACTCATCTCCTGCATTTACTGTTTTTGCCAGTTGCCTCTCGTTTTCCTCTCCCCCACTTCTCATTCGCCGTTTTCATTTGCCTTTCTCCTTTGCCTTTTTCGTTTGCCTTTTCGTTCGCCCTTTTCTCTCGCTTACTTTTTGTTCGCTTGTGTGCCATGTGCCTTCATTATGCTTGCATATTCCCTTGCTGAAAATATGTTGATATGGATCCTCATTCACTAGCTAATCTCTTTAAGAGACCCACTTATGTGGAACAAATTGCTAGTGAGTTGAGGGCACTTGACTATATTTATGGAGTTTTGCTTGAGATGCGTGAATTTGAAAATCATGATGAAGAAACTTGTGAAGTGATTCACGAGAGCTCCTTGGATGAAAAGCATGATTGCAATGGTTTCACTATAAATTCTATTAGTGACAATCATGCTAAAAATATGCAAAACCCTAAGCTTGGGGATGCTAGTTTTGCTATGTCCACTACTTGTTGCAATAATCATGATTGGGGTGATGATCTTTCTTATGATCTTGAAAATTTGTTCAAACCTCATGATGAATATGATATTTGCAACAATATTGAAAGTGGGATTGGAGAAGTCATGACTTTAGTGGATGCTAATCCCACTATTTTTGAAGGGCGTCAACTTTGCATGCATGTGGATCGTGAAAAGAATATCCTATGGGATAGCTATATTGTTGAATTTGAATATGATCCCACATGTAATTTCTTTGAGAGAGGAAATATTATGGTAGAAACCTTCATGTTACCAAATCACCTCTCGTGATGTTGAGATTGCTCTTGTCTCTTTCTTCTTCCTTGCATATGGCAGCTATTGGTTGTCTTGACAATCTGTTTTCCTATAAAATGCCTATGCATAGGAATTCTGTTAGACTTAGATGTGATTTTCACATGCTTTAGGATGCTCTCTTTGTGCTTCAATTCTTGTCTTTTGTGAGGGCATCATTGAATGCCTAGCTAAGGGCGTTAAACAATAGCGCTTGTTGGGAGGCAACCCAATGAATCTATCCTTTTTATTTCTGTTTTGTGTTTTCCACACTTTCATAATTCTGTTATGATTGTGTTTTTTGTGTTTCTTTTTGCGTTTGTGCCAAGCAAAACCGTTATGATTAGTGTTGGGGATGATCGTTTGGTCATGCTGGAAAAGACACAAACTTTCCGCTCACGAAAAGAATTTTCATTTTTTTTTTCTGTAAGACCTTTTGAGTTGATTTTTTTGCTGCTGATTTCTAAGCAAATTCTTCAGACCGTCATAATTTTTAAGAATTTTGAAGTACCAGAGGTATACGAAATATACAAATTGCTACAGAGTGGTCTGCTGTTAACAGATTCTGTTTTTGTTGTGTTGGTTGCTTATTTTGATGAAACTATGGATAGTATCGGGGGGTATTATCCATGGAAGATTGAAAATACAGTAACCCAACATCAGCACAAGTAGAATTTAAGTTTGCTACAGTACCTAAGGAAGTGGTGGTTTGCTTTCTCATACTAATGTTATCACAAGTTTCTGTTTAAGTTTCGTGTTGTCAAGTTTTCAAGTTTTGGGTGAAGTACTTATGGACAAAGAGATAAAGAGTGGCAAGAGCTCAAGCTTGGGGATGCCCAAGGCACCCCAAGAGATTCAAGGATGTCGTAAAAGCCTAATCTTGGGGACGCCCCGGGAAGGTACCCCCTCTCTCGTCTTCAATCCATCGGTAACGTTACTTGGGGCTATATATTTATTCACCACATGTTATGTGTTTTTGCTTGGAGCGTCTTGTATCGTAGGAGTCTTTTATTTTTGTTGTGTCACAATCATCCTTGTTGCACACCCAGAGAGAGAGACATGCACTCACCATGATTTTGTCGAGCTTCACTTATATCTTTTGATAGACAATTCAGCTCACATGTGCTTCATTTATATCTTTTGAGCTAGATACTTTTGCTCTATGTGCTTCACTTATATCTTTTAGAGCACAGCAGTGCGTGGCTTGGTAGTTGATCTATGCTTTGAAAGTAGTCTAAAAAGGGGTAGTTATCCAAAGGGATACGAAAACTTCCACCTTCATGTGCATTGAATAGTTAGAGAAGTTTGATTCATCTCAATTAGTTTTGAGTTGTGGTTTTGGTAATATTGAAGTTATGCTAGTAAGGTGTTGTGGATCTGGAAATACCTGTGTTGAAGTTAGTGATTCCCGTAGAATGCACGTATGGTGAACCGCTATGTGATGAAATCTGAGCATGATTAGTCTATTGATTGTCATCCTTTGCGTGGCTGTCGGGATCGCGCGATGGTTTATACCTACCAACCCTTCCCCTAGGAGTATGCGTTGAATGCTTTGTTTCGATTACTAATAAAACTTTTGCAACAAGTATATGAGTTCTTCATGACTAATGTTGAGTCCATGGTTTAGATGCACTTTCACCTTCCACCATCACTATCTTCTTAGTGTCGTGCAAATTTCGCCGGTGCACAAAACCCACCATTAGCCTCCCTCAAAACAACCACCATACCTACCTACTATGGCTTTTTCAAAGTCATTCCGAGAAATATTGCCATGCAACTACCACCATGACTTGTGCCACCACGTCTACATTGCTACTGCATGATCGTAAGATAGCTAGCATGATGTTTCCATTAATGTCTATGCCATGCTAGATCATTGTCATGGTACACTATCGAAGGCCTTCCATATAGAGTCATTGTTGCTCTAAGTTTTGAGTTGAAAGTGTGATGATCATCATTAATGGAGCATTGTCCCATGTGAGGAAATAAAAGAGGCTAAAGAAGCCCACAAAAATATAAAAAAAGAGGCCAAAGAGCCCACCAAAAAAATGAGAGAAAAAGAGAGAAGGGACAATGGTATCACTTTTTCCACACTTGTGCATATTAAGCACCATGATCTTCATGATTGAGAGTCTCTCGTTTTGTCACCACCATATAGCTAGTGGGAAATTTTCATTATATAACTTGGCTTGTATATTCCAATGATAGGCTTCCTCAAAATTGCCTTAGGTCTTCGTGAGCAAGCAAGTTGGATGCACACCCACTAGTTTTCTTTAAGAGCTTTCACATACTCGTAGCTCTAGTGCATCAGTTGTATGGCAATCCCTACTCAATCACATTGATATCTATTGATGAGCATCTCCATAGCTCATTGATATGCCTAGTTAATGTGACTATCTTCTCCTTGTTTGTCTTGCAACCTCCACCACACTCTGCACCACTTATAGTGCTAAAACCATGGCTCACGTTCATGTATTGCGTGAGAGTTCAAAAGGTTTGATAAAGTAAAGGTGTGAAACAATTACTTGGCCAATACTGGGGTTGTGCATGATTTAAATTCGTTGTGCAATGATGATAGAGCATAGCCAGACTATATGCTTTTGTAGGGATAACTTTCTTTAGGCCCTGATATTTTGAAAGTTCATGATTACCTTGCTAGTTTGCTTGAATTATTATTGTTTCCACGTCAATAGCAAACTATTGTTTTGAATCTAATGGATCTGAACATTCACGTCACATAAGAGTAGTTACAAAGGACATCTATGCTAGGTAGCATGAAAGTGATGACCCACAAGTATAGGGGTTCAATCGTAGTCCTTTCGATAAGTAAGAGTGCCGAACCCAACGAGGAGCAGAAGGCTGTGATAAACGATTTCAACAAGGTAATAACTGCAAGCACTGAAAGTAGCGGTAACAAGTGATTGTGTAGCGAGGTGAAACGTAGAAAGCAAAGAGTAATAAGTAACAAGTAGTAGCAACGGTGCAGCAAGTGGCCCAATCCCTTTTGTAGCAAGGGACAAGCCTCAACAAAGTCTTATAGGAGGAAAAACGCTCCCGAGGACACACGTGAATTTCTGTCATGCTAGTTTCATCATGTTCATATGATCCGCGTTCGTTACTTTGATAGTTTGATATGTGGGTGGACCGGAGCTTGGGTACTGCACTTACTTGGACAAGCATCCCACTTATGATTAAACTCTCTCGCAAGCATCCACAACTACAAAAGAAGAATTAAGACAAAGTCTAACCATAGCATTAAACTAGTGGATCCAAATCAGCCCCTCACGAAGCAACACATAGACTGGGGTTTAAGCTTCTGTCACTCCAGCAACCCATCATCTACTTACTACTCCCCAATGCCTTCCTCTAGGCCAAAATATGGTGAAGTGTTATGTAGTCAACGTTCACATAACACCACTAGAGGAAAAACAACATACATCATATCAAAATACCGAACGAATATCAAATTCACATGACTATTATCAGCATGACTTATCCCATGTCCTCAGGAACAAAAGTAACTACTCACAAAACATAATCATAATCATGATCAAAGGTGTAATGAATAGCATCAAGGATCTGAACATAGACTCTTCCACCAAGTAATCCAACTAGCATCAACTACAAAGAGTAATCAACACTACTAGCAACCTTACAAGTACCAATCGGAGTCGTGAGACGGAGATTGGTTACAAGAGATGAACTAGGGATTGGAGAAGAGATGATGCTGATGAAGATGTTGATGAAGATGCCTCCCCTACGACGAGAGGAGTGTTGGTGATGACGATGGCGACGATTTCCCCCTCCGGGAGGGAAGTTTCCCCGGCAGGATCGTCTTGCCGGAGCTCTAGATTGGATCTGCTCAAGTTCCGCCTCGTGGCAGCGGCGAAGCCACGAAAAAGCTCCCGATTGATTTTTTTTCCAGACCAAAACCCTTCATATAGCAAAAGAGGGGGGCTAGTGGGCTGTCAGGCAGCCCACAAGCTTGCCCTGCGCCATCGTGGGGTGGTGGCGGAGTGGGGGCTTGTGGAGCCCTGGTGGCCCCCCTCTGGTAGGTCTTTCGCCCAGTATTTTTTATATAATCCAGAAAAAATCCACGTAACTTTTCAGGGAATTTGGAGATGTGCAGAATAGTGGACTAGGATTTGCTCCTTTTCCAGTCCAGAATTCCAGCTTCCTGAATTCTCCCTCTTCAAATAAACCTTGCAAAATAAGAGAGAAAATGCATAAATATGGTACCACAAGTAATATAACAGCCCAAAAAGCAATAAATATCAACATGAAAGCATGATGCAAAATGGACGTATCAGAAAGCATCAAAAATTCATTCTTGATCACTTCCCTACTCGAGGACGAGTAGGAGTTAAGCTTGGGGATGCTTGATACGTCTCAAACGTATCTATAATTTTTTATGGTTTCACGTTGTTATCTTGTCATCTTTGGATATTTTATGTACCTTTTACATCTTTTTTGGGACTAACTTATTAATTCAGTGCCAAATGTCAGTTCCTGTTTTTTCTGTGTTTTTGGCTCTTTTCAGATCTGATTTTGGAACGGAGTCCAAACGGAATAAAATCCCCGAAATGATTTTTTTCCGAGCGGAAGAAGATCAGGGGGCCTGTGGGCCAAGCTAGGAGGGCTAGAGGGAGCCCACAAGCCCCCACTACGCCACCAGGGGGAGGCGGCGGCGGCAGGGCTTGTGGCCTCCCTCGCGCCCCCCTGGCCTAGATCTTTGGCCTATATATTCCCTAAAATACAGCAAAAAATCAGGGGATCCATGAAAATACTTTTCCTCCACTGCAAGCTTCTGTTTCCGCAAGATCTCATCTGGAGACCCTTCCCGGTGCCCTGTCGGAGCGAACTTTGGAGTTGGAGGGCTTCTTCATCATCATCATCGCCCCTCCAATGACTCGTGAGTAGTTCACTTCAGACCTATGGGTCTGTAGTTAGTAGCTAGATGGCTTCTTCTCTCTCTTGGATCTTCAATACAAAGTTCTCCATGATCTTCATGGAGATCTATCCGATGTAATCTTCTTTGGCGGTGTGTTTGTTGAGATTCGATGAATTGTAGATTTGTGATTAGATTATCTATGATATATATTTGAGTCTTTGCTGATTTCTTATATGCATGATTTGATATCCTTGTAAGTCTCTCCGAGTCTTGGGTTTTGTTTGGCCAACTAGATCTATGATTCTTGCAATGGGAGAAGTGCTTGGTTTTGGGTTCTTACCATGTGGTGACCTTTCCCAGTGACAGTAGGGGCAGAAAGGCACACATTGAGTAGTTGCCATCAAGGGTAACAAGATGGGATCTGTCGTTGATATGAGATTGTCCATCTACATCATGTCATCTTGCTTAAGGCGTTATTCTGTTCTTTTGGACTTAATACACTAGATGCATGCTGGATAGCGGTCGACGTGTGGAGTAATAGTAGTAGATGCAGACAGTATCGGTCTACTTGTTTTGGATGTGATGCCTATAGATATAATCATTGCCATAGATATCGTCACGACTTTGCGCGGTTCTATCAATTGCTCGACAATAATTTGTTCACCCACCTTCTACTTGCTTTCATGAGAGAAGCCACTAGTAAACACTACGGCCCCCGGGTCTATTCACATCTATCGTTTACACCTCCGCTTTTACTTTGCTTTGTTACTTTGTTTCTTTCAGCTCTCACTTGGCGAACAATCTATAAGGTATTGACAACCCCTTCATAGCGTTGGGAGCAGGTTCTTTGTGTTTGTGCAGGCTCTTGTGATATTCCTTCACTGGATCGATACCTTGGTTCTCAAACTGAGGGAAATACTTACCATCGCTGCGCTACATCACCCTTTATGCTTCGAGGGAACGCCAACGCAAGGCTCCGAGGCCACTGGGGAAATTCTTTGGATATTTGCCTAGGAAGTCCCTTAAGGTGTAGCCGTAGTAGAAGGATTCCTGGTGCCGTCTACACACCTATTTCTGGCGCCATTGGAAGGTCTTTTGTTGTAGTAGCACAACTGACATCATCGTCCCCTGCCGCAGGCGGTGGCAGGAACTCATTAGCAAATAAATTAAGCCGGCGAGGCCGCCCACTTCAAGGCAGCGGGCCTCCCCACCTTCGGGGACTACTGTCGGGGGGATAACCCCAGGGTAGGCTCATCAAGCCTACTCCTTTGCCTTCAACCAAGAAGGAACAACAAGAACCATTCTGCAAATACCAAGTCCCCCTGGCCGGCTAGGAAGTACCTACCGGCTGAGGGCGAGACGACCAACTCTCTGGCCGTCCACGAAGCACCTATCGGCTAGAGGCGAGACGGCTACCTCCCCCTGACGGCCTAGGCCAAACCAGCCGGCTAGGGGCGAGGAGGCCGAGCCCAGGCCGGCTAGTCAAGCGACTAGCCGGCTAGGGAGCACAAGTCACATCAGACCGTAGGTCATGACGAGACCCTACGGTTAAAGGTGGCTACATGTCAGCAAAGGTACTGGATCGGGGTGCACGGCAGGTACAAGCGTCGGCGGCCACGCCGCTGACCTCCTCCGTCTTCGATCCATCACCCTGCACAGTGTCGGCCCGTCAAACTCCCACTCCATTACTGCACTCGGCGTGGGAACAATGGAGACTGCCGTACTGCCTGCCCATGACGATCCTCGCTGGACGACGCCGGACGTACCACACGTGTCATGTGTCAACCTTACGCGAGAGCCTTATTGGCTAGCCGGCGGGTCCCACAACCAGACAGGACCTCGCAGCCGGCGGGCCCCTCCAACGACAAGACAAGACCCCGTGGCCCCCCTGGCCAACCGGCGAGGCTGATAGCTGGGCCCCACTCTTGTACCTTTTATCCATATTGTAGGTCGGTGGGTTCGTCTATAAAACCCCCCGGCCCCCTCCATGCACAGGGTCAGTCAACTCAGCACACACACATCACATAGGAGAGGCAGAGGCGAGCTGGTAGCTCCTTCTTCCTCCTCCGCAATACAGCTCCAGGCGCACTTTGTAGTGCCATTCATACATCATACACTCCGACAGGATTAGGGGTGTTATCTCTATGGAGAGCCCTGAACCTGGGTACATCGTGCGTTCCATGCTTGTACCATCCTCGTTCCCGGCGCCCTCCGGTGCCGCTTCGGCTCCCACCATCTTTAGCCTACCCATGGCTTATGTTGTGGGTAAACACCGACAGAGCTGTTGTACCATGAAAATAAAAATGTTTGCCTAGATGCTCATTATGGACAGGTTAAACACTCAGGACATGCTTGAGAGACTCCATTGGAATGTTTCAGAATCCAATTTGTCTGTCCTTTGTCATGCAAGGATCAAAGAGGGCAGGGATCATCTCTTTCTTTACATGCATGTTCAGCACCAGGATTTGGAACTATCTTCAAATTTCATGGAGGGAAACTCCATGTGGGAAAGTACTCTGAGAGCCAAAAGGGACTTCCATCACCCCTTCTTCTCTGAAGTGGTCTTCTCTGCATGCTGGAATATATGGATCACCCGAAAAGCAAAGGCTTCAACAACGAGCGTCCAAGCTTTAACAGATGGAAATCCAATTTTGTTCATGACATTTCCCTTTTAGCTCATAGAATTAAGGCTAGATTTAAGGATGATCTCTTGAAGTGGATCTCCTTTTTACCTCCTTGAGGGTTGTATACTCACTCCCCCACCTCCTGTAAATTCTTGCCCTATCTTGTACATAGCTCTTCTGTGATATGAATAAAAGAAAAGGCTGTGGGGTGTTTGCCCTACAGTAGTTGGTAAAAAAATGAAGATTATGGATGACCCATCATTGACTATGCTCGGATCGGTCTTGAGGTAGGCCATGGGGAATTTTATGTTCCACCCACCACCCACTTGATAGGCACTATCAAAGATTTAAAGTTTATGCTGGATTACGCCTTTGAGGAGGCCGTGGACCGCGACGAAGATGTCGACACCTCTCCCCCTCCCACCACTGGATAATGGACATCCACATCCACCTACGATGCCTACATGACGGACACCCCTAATGATAAGGGTGACGGAACCATGCGGAAGAGTGGCGATGGCACCCCAAGAAAGAATGGTGACAAGCCCGATGAGGAGCCGCCCAAGCACCGACGTCAGCGCAAACGAGCCATGGGGAGCAAGGGTAGGGAAAGCAACACAGACACCGATGTATGATCCAAAGTATGTCTAGAGGGGGGGGGGGTAGACTACTTGACCAAATAAAAACATAGCCATTTTCCAATTATAGTTGTGGGCAAGTTTTAGCAATTGTAGCAAGTCAAGCACACCGTGCACATGCAATTCTAAGAGTATAGCAGCGGAAAGTAAAGACATGCACATGTAAGTATAGAAGCGGAAAGGAAGATCAAATGTAAATATTAACACAAAGATTTTTTGCGTGGTTCCTATAGGTGGTGCTATCGTACGTCCACGTTGATGGAGACTTCAATCCATGGAGGGTAACGGCCACGGGAGTCCACGCAGGGCTCAAGCCATGAAGGGTCCACGGAGAAGCAAACTTTTCTTTTGCACCATGGCTTACGTCCACGAAGGACTAGCCTCACTCGGGGTAGATCTTCATGAAGTAGGTGATCTCCTTGCCCTTACAAACTTCTTGGTTCAACTCCACACGAAGTCGAAGACTCCCAAGCGACACCTAACAAAACTAGGAGACACCACTCTCCAAAAGGTAATAGATGTGGTAGTATGATGAACTCCTTGCTCTTGTGCTTCAAAAGATAGTCTCCCCAACACTCAACCACTCTCTCACAGATTTTGCTTGCGTAGAATAGATTGATTGGGTGGAAAGCAACTTCAGGAGGCTAGAAATCAAGATTCACATGGTAGGAATGGAATATATTGATCTCAACACAAATAGGTGGCTCTCTCAGAAAAAGGGATGGGGCAAGTGTTGGTTCGTTCTGAGTGATTCCTCTTTGAATGAGAGGTAGGGGAGGGGTATATATAGGCATCTCCAAAAATCAAACTGTTACAACATTATTGCCCAACTCGATGTAACCAAAGTAAAAACTCCATGGCACTGACTAGTGAAAAAATGGCAACTTTAGGCTTTTCGGTGAGACTGGTATATGAATCTTGGAGGGCCCGATTTTGGCTGGCCTAGGAAGTTACCAGACTCGGTGGTGCTGATTTGAAAAGCTCAGAAATTCCGATTTTAGCAAATGGCTAACCAAGGAGTTGGTCATTGTTTTTTGGTCCAACCGAAACCAAATTTGGTGGTATCGACATTCTAGGGTTTGGCATAGGTTGTGTCTAGGCTAAACTCGGTACGGCTGATTTGGAAGTACTGGTGGCTCCGAATTTAACTTTTTTGTTTGGACAGAATATTTGTGAGATATTTCATGAGTATATTTGGTGGCTAATCTCTAAGCACTTGAGCAACCCAACCATCATAGTCACCTCATCCCCTTTAAATAATATTGGCTTTCCTATGGACTTAAATGTGATTTCTCACAAAATATAAAATGTAGAGTCTTCAAGCTTGTTGCCAATAGATGTTCCTTGCATCTAGGGGTTCTCCTCACAATCCTTAGCCAAATCGTCATTGAACTTTTCCTGAAATGTACTAGATAGGATGATTAGTCCAATGGCATATATGTTGTTATTAATTACCAAAACCACATAGGAAGAAGGCGTGCTTTCAATCTCCCCCTTTTTGGTAATTGATGAAAACATATAGATCAAAGCTTCACATAAAATATAATCAATGAATAGCATCGTTGCTTTGAGAAGTATGTGATGAGCAAGAGATCCCCCTAAATTTGTGCATTATTTTAAATTTGCGTTTCAATGCAAATGCACAATCGATTAGGATCATGGGTCACTCTTCCATGTCACGTACATCTTGGTGGTGCGCATAAATGATGTGAATGAATTACAATGTGCAGAACACCAGTAAATGAGTGAATGATCATCACATAGATATATCAAGGATAGGACATGGTAGCAATAACAATCAAAGCGTATGATCAAACACAACAAAGTTTAAGACATCCAAAAGGTAAACCGAATATTTTGAGAAACCAAAGAGAGCAAGAAAAAGAAACTCTCTCTCTCAGAACTAATGATTTGTACACTTCTCCCACTTTGGCAACAAGTTACTAAAAAGTTCAAAGATATAGTAGAGCTATGCATCGCTCTGGGCTCGGTCTCCTCCGGTAGCTGTTGAAGGAGTCGACACGACAGCGTCAGTGAAGGCTTCAACTGATGTCATGTGAGGCGATGGTGTAGACACTAGAGGTGAAGGAGTTGGACCTGAAGGAGTTGTGGCTGGGGCTGATGAAGAAGGTCTTGACTCTTAAACAGACACAACAGCAGATCTGGCTTGAGTCCTGAACTGAGTGTAAGTATGAAGATAAGGACCATCATCATCACCACTTCTAGGGCTCGGAGTGCGCACTGCATCAACCTCCGGCTTCAACTGATTGACTGTAGTAATCAGTTCAGTCACCTTAACATCCACGTCGTGAAACTTGGTTTCCACGATCCTCTCAAGACTCTTCCGATTCGACAAAATATCTTTGATGTTCTTCTCCATCCCTTGGACGGTGTTGATAAGAAATTCTATTTGACCACCCTTGGATCTCATCACTCGAGCACTAGTGGCTCTGGCTGCCTCTGCCTCTGCCTAGGCCTCAACCTCTAACTCAGCCTGTGTAGTAGCTGAAGTGGGATGACTTGGGTCCATCACCACAACATTATCTTTGAACTTTGGCTTGAGCAGGCAAATACACGTTCTTCCAAATTTTGTAGTTGCTCGAATACGCATCGCTGGAGGACTCCGGTAGTGCTTTTTCTATAAAATTCCCCTTCATGAACCTTGTAAGACTTGGACCGTCAAACTATCCGCCTCGCTTCTGTTTTATGATCAGGGAGTTCCTGGCAACAAAGATAAGCCAGGAAGGGTTCGGTCCATGGCGTGATTACGACCATAATTTCATAAGCCCAGAGTGTTTCCTCCAATGCGGGTCCGTCGATGATTAGATCATCTCGCTCAACTATAGGGGGAGTAACTTGTACTTTTCCAGTGGCCCTAATATCTTTGTTTTCATCCTGCCATGCCACATAAGGCTTGAAAAGTCGTTCCAGGAAGGTATTTTTAGGGATAGGGTCGTACTTGGAGCCCTTGTGAGCGAGGACATCGGCAACCTGCTTGTTGTCTCTAGAGACATGGTGGAATTCAAGGCCTTCGAACCGAGCTGATATTTTGAGGACGACGTTCCTATAAGCTGCCATAATCGGGTTGTTGGCATCAAATTCACCATCGATTTGAGAGACATCGACGTTCGAATCCCCTGATACCTCCATCCTTTGTACGCCCATCGAAGTTGCAATCCGTAAACCATATAGCAAAGCTTCGTATTTGGCTGCATTATTAGAATCAATGTACATTATTTGTAACACGTACCGAATATTATCACCAGTGGGGGACGTAAGTATGACAACAGCCCCAGGCCAGCAAGTGTATTGGAGCCATCAAAGTACATCGTCCAATGGGAATATGTACTATACTCTTTAGGGAGTTCAACTTCCATCTATTCGGCTAGAAAGTTGGCCAACACCTGAGATTTAATAGCTTTGCATGGTTTGTACGCGATTTCAAAAGGTAAGAGATCTATGGCACATTTAGCTATGTGTCCTATGGCTTCCTTGTTATTGATTATATCATTCAAGGGTACCTCAGATGCTACCGTGACCGAACACTCTTGAAAGTAGTGTCAGGGCTTGCTAGATACCATAAAGACTCTCTAGGCTATCTTCTGGTAGTGAGGATATCGAGTTTTGCATGCGGTGAGCACTTCGGTCACATAGTAGACTGGTTTTTGTACCTGTAGTTTGTGGCCAGACGCCTCTCGTTCGGCCACAAGTACCGCACTCACAACATGTTTAGTGGCTGATATGTACAATAGCATTGGTTCTCCTGTTGTAGGTGCTGTCAGTATTGGGTTGCTGGCTAGCAATGTTTTAATTTCCTCCAGGGTTGCTCTTACTTCTTCGGTCCACTCGAAGTCTTTGGTTTGCTTGAGGAGTCGATAGAGTGGTGGCGTCTTTTCGCCGAGGCGATAAATGAAACGGCTTAAAGCCGCCACATAACTTGCATGTTTTTGTACGTGTTTTAACTCCGTCGGGATCGCCAACTCGGATAGAGCTCGGTTTTTACCGGATTGACCTCTATTCCTCTATGGGAGATGATGAAATCGAGTAGTTTACCTTCGGGAACACCAAAGACACACTTCTCCGGATTGAGCCGTATGTCAAATTTACATAGATTGTGAAAGGTTTGTAAGAGGTGATCCACGAGCTGACTGACGTGTTTGGTATTGATGAGCACGTCATCGACGTATGCCTCGACTTCTTGCCGATTTGATCTTCTAGGCATGTCTGAATCATGCGTTGATATGTGGCACTTGCATTTTTTTAACCCAAGGAGCATTGTGTTGAAGCAGAATGGACCGTAGGGAGTGATGAAAGCAGTTGCAACTTGATCACATTCCTTCATCTTTATTTGATGGTACCCGGAGTAGGCGTCAAGGAAACAAAGTGAGTCATGTCCGGCGGTGACATCAATGATTTGGTCTATGCGAGGTAAAGGGAATGGATCCCTAGGGCAAGCTATATTGAGATCTTTGAAATCCATGCATAGATGCCAGGATTTGTCCTTCTTTGGGACCATGACCAAGTTTGCCAACCACTCGGGGTGTTTGCTGTATCGAATGAATCCGGCTTCGGGCATTTTTGCTAGTCCAGTACCCATGCCATGACGCTTGGGCTCGGATAAGCGACGCAGCGTCCGTTTGACGGGTTTGAAACCGTCAATTATGTTCAAGCCGTGCTCGACCAGTCTTTGTGGGATTCCTGACATGTCTGAAGGGTGCCACGAGAATATATCCCAATTTTCTCTTAAGAATGTGCGTAGTTGTGCTCCGATGGACGCTATTTTATTGGGGTATGTCGGGTGCACTTGAATTTTAACTATTTCGTCAGCGGGCTTGAAGGATGTAGACTTAGGTCTTTTGCTAAGAGTTACATAATCCCTGTCGACCACTAATCTTAGTTTGGTGAGTTCTTCACATGCAAGGTGATACGTCCAAAATGCATCACTATTTTGTATCATAATTTATCTCTATTCATTGATATATTTCACAATATGATGTTGTTCTTATAGTGTTTTGGCTTATTTTACACAGTTTACGACTTTCCTGTGTCAAAACAGCGGACACAAGATTCAGCGGAGAAAAGAGCATGAAGAATTGCCATATCAGAACATCTCCAACTGAGCTGAAAATTACGGGGAAGAAGTTTCCGAACAAATTACGAAGATAGGACGAAGAAGGGCGGAGGGGGGCCACCACGCACCTAGGCGCCCTGGTGGCGTGGGTCCCCCTAGGTCGTGCCAGGTGGCCGCCTGGGCGGTGGGTCCCTACTCCGGTGCCCCCCTTTGGACTATATGACCCTCGTGACCAAAAAATACCATAATAAGAAGAGTTTTCGGAGTTCTGTCGCCGCTCCGTGGTGGAAACCTACAGAGAAGAAACGATCTTTTCGGCGGGCAGATTCCGTCGGGGAGAACTATTCCCGGAGGGGGAGATCGTCTTCATCGTCATCACCATCGTCACGGGCATCATCGAGATCATCATCACCATCATCTTCATCACCAGCACCATCTCCATCTTCACCCCATCTCACTTTACCATTGCAATCTCAGTTGTACCTTGCACTATTCATCCCATTTACTCTACCGGTGTTGATTACTCTTTTATGGTGAATGCTATTGAGTGTTGTTGGAGAATTATTGTTATGACAGATTGTTCATCATATTATCATCCCCTCTGATCATGATCTCTTCTAGGTCTTGTGACTACTTCCTTTAGTTCTTGAGGGCATGGGAGAAGTCTAGTTGATAGTAGTCATATGATGTTGAAGTAATATGTGTTGATTGATATTTAAGTTGTGGTGTTATTCTTCTAGTGGTGCTATATGAACGTCGACTACATAACACTTCGTGTATAAAGAATGCTTATGGTGGGTTGCCGGAGTGACAGAAACCTGAACCTTAGTTCACATACTTTTGCACGAGGGAGTGTTGGATCCTAAAGTTTATTGCTATGGTTAGGATTTGCCTTAGTTTCTCTCTTGTATTTTTGGATGCTTGCAAGGGTTTTAACCGTAAGAGTGTACTTGTCTTAGCCTAGAGGGTGCACTAGCAAAGATCCACCCACATAACACTTATCAACACAAAACATAGTAATAGACGGAATATGGCGAAAGCACTTGACTATCTCTCCCATGTGTCCTCAGGAACGCCTTAGTCTTTATATGTTTAGTCCCCCGGCTTATCCTTTGTGTTCAAAAGGATTGGGCCACTTTCTACACCTCGGCACCATTTACTTTCCCTGCATTTATTTCCTTGTTGCTCATATTAGAAATCCCATAAAAAGTTACCTTTCAATGCTTGCAGTTATTCCTTGCTCAAGATCGTTTGTCAGTACCTTCTGCTCCTCGTTGGGTTCGACACTCTTACTTATCGAAAAGGCTATGATAGATCCCCTACACTTGTGGGTCATCAAGACCATTTTCTGGTGCCGTTGTTGGGGAGTGTAGCGCTATTGGTAAGGAAACCTTTACGCTGTACGTGCTGTTTTTATTTTGCTGTTTCCGCCTTTTGTCCCTATGGACAACTCTTCTCTTGGTTTCTTGCTTGTGGGGAACCGCCCCACCGCTATTGTGGTGGAGAAGCTCCCCCACCTACGGAAATTGTACCCTTTAAAATAACAACTGGTATTATTGATTGTATCTTGGCTAATCGATATGCACGAGATATACATCCAGGCGAACACTTGCTATATCTTTCACAACTATGCTCTTTATTTAAGCTTGTAGATATATCGATGGATTTTGTTATGAGAAGACTATTCTCTCTATCATTAAAAGATAAGGCTTTGGATTGGTATAGGCTTCTTGTTAACTCTCATTTGCTAAATTGCCAAGATCGCATGCCTCTCTTTTATGCAAAGTTGTATCCTCTTCATGAAATACATCGAGACAGGAACTATATTTATAAATTTTGGTCTCGTAACGGAGAAAGCATCGCTCAAGCTTGGGGGAGATTGAAGTCCCTAATGCTCAAATGTTCCAATCATGAGTTCCCCAAGGAAATCATTCTTACAAATTTTTATGCAAGGCTTTCTCCTCAAGATAAAGAGATGCTTGATGTCTCCTCTAGTGGACATTCTCCAACAAAAGCACTGAAGCTAGGTGGGATCTTATTGAAAGGATCCAGAAGAACACTGAAGATTGGGAGATTGATAAAGGTATTGAACCCATTATAAATTATGAGCATGATTACATTGAGAGCTATGTGAAAACTGAGTACTTGAATACCTTTTGTGCTAAGATTGGTCTTGATTCCCAGCTTCTAATTGATTTTTGCAAAGACTTTGCCTCTCATATTGATTCCTCTAAGAAGAAGGAGGATCAGCACCATAAACCTTCTAAGGAATTACCTGTTGATATCAATATTGTTGACCCTATCTTGCCTGCAGTTTTATATGAAATCCCCCTTTTCCCACAAGGATGAGGGAGCATTCTTTTGTCACAGGCATACTGAATAAAACTGAAAGAACGACTGATGAGCATGAGGACCTGATTAAGATCAATCCTCAAGTTGCATTAGTCAAGGATCTTGTTACTAGTAATATTGAGGATTCCAATATAAATTTTTGTGTTGTTTCTACTAACCTTGTTACATCCAAGAATAAAGGCCCAATTTCAGGTACTCCAGTTGTATCTATTAAAATAGGAGATCATACTTATTATGGGCTATGTGATTTGGGATCAAGTGCTAGTGCTATTCCTTTTTCACTTTATCAAGAGATCATGAATGAGATTCTACCATGTGAAATTGAGGATGTTGATGTTACTATTCATCTTGCAAACAAAGAAACTATCTCTCCAATTGGAATTGTGCGAGATGTTGAAGCCCTATGTGCAAAGATAAAATATCCTACCGACTT
This sequence comes from Hordeum vulgare subsp. vulgare, assembly GCF_904849725.1. Taxonomy (NCBI): domain Eukaryota; kingdom Viridiplantae; phylum Streptophyta; class Magnoliopsida; order Poales; family Poaceae; genus Hordeum; species Hordeum vulgare. The sequence continues at coordinate 55,565,183 of NC_058521.1, read as the reverse complement.
TCTAGTACTCGATTCAGTGCAAGATTGTTTTTGCCCTATTATCTTTGGTAGGCCTTTTCTCAAAACTTGTGGAGCTATTATAGATTGCAGGAAAGGAAAATTATATGTTGAATTTAATGGTGAGTCATATGAATTTAACTTTTCTAAATTCTCGAAGCAAACTCATGGTACTGATTAGCCTTGTAATGATAAAATTATTGAAGACATTGCTTCTATTGCTATTCCTCCTAACGATCCTGTGCATCAATTTATGGAGGACCACGAGAATGATATGCATATGCAGGAAAGGAATGACCTAGATGACATATTCTTGAGACAACCTGCAATCCTGAAGCACATCCTTCCAGTTGAGCCTTTGGGAATTCTATTGAAACCAAAAGAATGCCTGGTGTTTGATCTGAAACCTCTTCCCAATACGCTCAAGTATGCTTATTTAGATGAAAAGAAAGTATATCATGTTATTATCAATGCTAACCTTTCAGGATATGAAGAAGAGTGATTATTGGAAGTCCTTCGTAAACACCGATGCGCTATTTGCTATACCCTTGACGATCTTAAGGGGATTAGTCCATCTATTTGTCAGCATACTATCAATCTTGAGCCTGATGCTAAACCGGTTGTTAATCATCAACGACGGTTGAACCCGAAGATGAAGGTTGTTGTGAGGACCAAAATCCTCAAGCTTCTAGCCGCAAGTATTATCTACCCTATAGCTGATAGTAAGTGGGTAAGTCCGGTACATTGTGTTCCCAAGAAAGGAGGTACGACTGTGGTTCCTAATGATAAGAATGAACTAATACCTCAAAGAATTATTATTGGATATAGAATGTCAATTGATTACAGGAAGCTGAACAAAGCAACCAGGAAGGACCACTACCCACTGTCGTTTATCGACCAAATGCTTGAAAGGTTATCCAAAAGCACTCACTTTTGCTATCTTGATGGATATTCTGGCTTCTCTCAAATTCATGTTAACACTGCCGATCAAGAGAAGACCACTTTTACTTGTCCCTTTGGTACTTATGCTTATAGACGTATGCCTTTTGGTTTATGCAATGCTCCTGCCACTATTCAAAGGTGTATGTCTGCTATCTTTCATGGTTTTTGCGAGGAAATTGTGGAAGTTTTCATGGATGATTTATCCGTCTATGGAACCTCTTTTGACCATTGTCTCGACAAACTTAATAAAGTTTTGGAGAGATCTGAGGAGACGAACTTGGTACTCAACTGGGAGAAGTGCCACTTCATGGTCAATGAGGGAATTGTTCTTGGCCACAAGATTTCTGAAAAGGGAATCGAGGTGGACATGGCAAAGGTCGAAACAATCGAGAGGATGCCTTATCCAATGGACATCAGAGGTATTCGTAGTTTCCTCGTTCATGCTGGTTTCTATAGAAGATTTATTAAAGACTTTTCTAAGACTTTGAAACCCCTCAGTAATATTTTCCAGAAGGATATTCCTTTTGTGTTTGATGAAGATTGTAAGGAAGCTTTCGAAGTTCTTAAGAAAGCTTTGATAACCGCCCCTATAGTCCAACCACATGATTGGAATTTGCCTTTTGAAATCATGTGTGATGCTAGTGATTTTGCTGTTGGAGCTGTGTTAGGACAAAGGGTTGATAAGAAATTGAATGTTATACATTATGCTAGAAAAACCCTTCATAGTGCTCAAAAGAATTACACTACTACTGAGAAAGAGTTTTTAGTAGTAGTGTTTGTTTGTGATAAGTTTAGGCCTTACATTGTTGATTCCAAAGTCATCATTCGTACTGATCATGCTGCTATTAAGTATCTTATGGAAATGAAGGATGCCAAACCAAGGCTTATCAGATGGGTCATTCTTCTTCAAGAATTTGATTTATAGATTGTTGATAGGAAGGGAGTAGACAACCCTATAGCAGACAACCTTTCTAGGATGGAGGACGTACCACATGATCCTATTCCGGTCAACGATAGTTTTCCTCATGAACAATTAGCTGTTTTGAGGGTACAATCTAATTCTGATCCACGGTTTGCAGATTATGCTAACTTTATTGTTGCAAAGTTTTTGCCTCCAGGTTTAACATTCCAGTAAAGGAAGAAATTCTTCCACGACTTGAGGTATTACTTTTGGGATGACCCACATATTTTTAGAGAATGTGCGGATGGGATCGTGAGGAGATGTATAACGGAGCATGAGCAGGAGGATATCTTGAGACAATTTCATGACAATACTTATGGAGGACATCATGTCGGTGAGAGGACCGCACATAAGGTTCTCCAGTTAGGTTTTTATTGTCCTACTCTCTTTAGAGACGCTAGAACTTTTGTTTTATCTTGTGATAAGTCTCAAAGAGTTGGTAACATTAGTAGGAGAAATGAGATGCCTATGAATTATTCTCTAGTCATTGAGCCTTTTGATTGCTGGGGTTTTGATTTTGTTGGTCCTTTTCCTCCTTCACATGAGTACACTCACATCTTAGTGGCTATTGATTATGTGACCAAGTGGGTTGAACCAATCCCCACTGAAAGTGCTGATCACAAGACATCTTTGAAAATGCTCAAGGATGTAATCTTCCTTAGGTTTGGTGTACCTAGGTACCTCATGACCGACGGAGGATCACATTTTACACATGGTGCTTTTAGAAAAGCTCTAGCCAAATATGATGTTAATCATAGAATTACTTCACCTTACCACCCTCAAACAAGTGGGTAAGTTGAGCTCACAAATACAGAGATCAAGTTGATCTTGCAAAAGACAGTGAACAGTTCTAGAAAGGACTGGTCCAAAACGTTAGGAGATGCCTTGTGGGCGTATAGAGCTGCTTACAAAAATCCCATGGGAATGTCTCCGTATAAGATGGTATATGGAAAGGCATACCATCTACCTTTAGAGTTAGAGCACAAAGCTTTCTGGGCTGTTAGAGAGCTTAATGCTGACCCAAAGCTTGGTGGTGAAAAGCGTCTCATGAACTTGACTTCTCTAGATGAGTGGAGAAGTGAAGCTTACGAGAGTGCAAAAATGTTCAAAGAAAAGGTAAGGAAGTGGCATGACAAGAGAATTTTGAAACGTGAATTTAATGTTGGTGATAAAGTTTTGTTGTATAGATCTCGTTTTAGGTTTTCTCCAAGTAAATTACTTTCCAAGTGGGAAGGACTGTACCATATCGAAGAAGTCTACCGCTCCGGTGCAATCAAGATTAACAATTTTGAAGGCACCAAACCACAAGTTGTGAATGGGCAAAGACTCAACCATTACATGGCAGGAGACCCCATCAATGTAGAGGTGGATGTCATATACATAGCTACTCATGAAGAACATATTGCAATATCGTGTAAGACATCAACAGAAGCAGAATAAGAATAGGTATGTAATACGGTAAGGAAACTTCGCGAACATCAATAAAAGTTCCGTATTATGTGTTTTTGCAAAATTAGGAAAATTTCGAGCCGAAGTGGAGCCAGAGAGGAGTTCCAGGGGCTCGAGGCGGCCTCTTGGCGCTGGCTACCTCCTGGCCGCGCCAGGAGGCCACCTAAACTACGAGGAGTCCGTCTCCGACTCCACTTTGGCTTGTTACCTTCCTTTCGATGTAGAAATTTTTATACTATATTTTCACGGATCGTCCCGGTTTTGTATCTTGCGATTCCGTGCGTTTTCTTTTTGATCTGTTTGTGCTAGGAGAACTTTCAGGAAACCTAGGTGCCATGGCTTCCCCAAACTCCCCCAGGACAACTTCTTCGTCAACGTCATCAACCGTTACCTCGCAGTGGTAAAGAGACACCCTCAAACACTTTGGGTGGAGGATGGTGTCCTCCACAAAGAAGATCTGAAGGGACCTGTCAAGGAGGGGAGCACCAAGGCTAGGATGAAAGAAGTGGAGCAAGAAATCTTCAAGTACAAGTTGATGATCGAGCGTGGTGTCGAGGCCAACTTCGATATCATCGCCGAGCTGAAGAAGCAACATGAGGAGGAGATGAAGGAAGTGCTATCAAGCATATCCGCACTGGAAACCAAAGTGTTCGAGCTTCAAGGGCACATCCATGACCTCCAAAACCAGAACTGTGAGAATGAACTGAAGTTTCTGCGCATGGGCTTATCTGCCAAAAGCAGGATCCTGGAGACTGAAGAATCCTGTGTGGAGGGAGGACCTTTGCCATGGTAGCTTTTCACTAAGGATTACCCGAGGAACAAGAACAAAGATGAAGAATGAAATCTTCATGGGTAATGGCATCCCCTTAGCTTGTTCCAAGCTTGGGGGAGTGCCCGGTATCTTTATCTTTATCCTTTATCTTTTATGGTCAAGTCTAGTGTCGTATCATGTCTAGGGAAGTTATCTTATGAAATAGGTGTTTGCATTGAGGTCTATCACTCCTTTGTGGAGAGTCTTGTATCCATGAGTGTGCAGTTGTCTATGATGGAATATTAATGAGAAGTCTATTGGTTTCTTCGCTGCACCTGGTATTCTCTTCATGCAATCCACCTTATATGTTGATTCTTATGGGTGTATTGATCTTATATATCAGGTATGGCTGTGAAAACTTTATTTAATCTTGGCAAACATAGCATTGGTCATAACAACAAGCATGAGTTTTTGTATGTTCTTATGCTCGAAGTGTTATGCTCACAAGGAAGACAACTTGATGTTCCACGCTAATTCTTTATGTTAAATTTTATAACGTTTTGCATCCAAGTCAACATCATTTGTCTGCTTTCAAAAGCCTTTGCTAGCCAACCCTTGTACTAAGCGGCAATACATCTTGTGCACCCATACCTTGAAACCTCAACCTTCCCAAGATTCCACCATACCTTCCCTATATGTGGTATTTCACCGCCACTCCTAAAGTATATTACTCATCTGCTATCTTTAAACCTTCAAAATTTTGTTCCCTGTTTTGTGCCTCTGTTTTAGATCATGCGGAAGCAGTAGATAATTCATGATCTTCTCTTACTAGACAAGCTTTATCCTAGGTTTGGATGTCTAATCTGCGAACCCCTAATACAAGGAGGGACTGGCATGAGTGTGCCCAGCTCGTAAAAGATAATAGCAACAAACAAAACCTCCTTCACGCTTTGTTTATGAGAAATCAGAAAACTTTGGTAGTGATAAACAAAGGAGACTAAGGGGATGTGATCGTCCACACTTTGGGAGCCGTTCCTCAAAACTTTTTCAACATGAGAAGTCTTCGGCTGGCTGTCTGCTAGCATTCGTTGACGAATTATGCACCTTCCAAAAGCTTGTTTTACAATCTTATTGATTTCAAAATCTCTAAAAGTTCTAGCACATGAGTTTTCCCTACTTCCCTCTGCGAAGGGCTAATCCTTTACTTTTATGTTGAGTCAGTAAACCTACTTCCTTCTATCCTATAAAAGAGCAGACACCTTATGTTGACAAAGATGCATGCATTTATATTGTTTCACTGAGAATTGCCATACCACAACTTTGTTGACATTATCATTAAGATAAGTAAGTTGTTTGTTAAGCCTAGCTAAAGCAAACATCTTCCTTTCTGTTAGCATTTTCACGTCTTGACTAATAACATGTTCTTTCAAAAAGCTTCAATTGATCTCATCAAAATATAAGAGGAAGAGCAAAATTTAAAAGTTATTAGTTGTTCTTTGACCAAGGACATGTTTATCATGGTTTGATGAGTTTCCTTAGCCCTACTTTTGATTGTAATTGATATTACTCTTTCATATGAACCTTATGAGTTGAGATTGGTGTTGAGCATGGTTCAGTTTAGTAGAGAAATTACGATGCTTCTTCTCCGTATTCTTATTTATCGACACTTCACTCTCTAAACTTGTGGACAGGTTTACCAAGCTCACTATTCGCTTGGGGCCAAGCGAGGTCTAAGCTTGGGGGAGTTGATACGTCCAAAATGCATCACTATTTTGTATCATAATTTTTCTGTATTCATTGATATATTTCACAATATGATGTTGTTCTTATAGTGTTTTGGCTTATTTTACACAGTTTACAACTTTCAGGTGCTGAAAGCACACGCAGGATTCAGCGGACAAAAGAGCATGAAGAGTTACCATATCAGAACATCTCCAATTGAGCTGAAATTTACGGGGAAGAAGTTTTCGAACAAATCACGAAGACAATCCGAAGAAGGGTCGGAGGGGGGCCACCAAGGACCCCAGGCGCCCTGGTGGTGTGGGTCCCCCTAGGCCTCGCCACGTGGCTGCCTGGGCGGTGGGTCCCACCTCCGGTGCCCCCCTTTGGCCTATATGACCATCGTGACCTAAAAATCCTAAAAGAAGAAGAGTTTCGGAGTTCCGCCGCCGCTCCGCGACGGAAACCAACAGAGAAGAAAAGACCTTTTCGGCGGACAGATTCCACCGGGGAAAACTCCTCCCGGAGGGGGAGATCATCCTCATCTTCATCACCATCGTCACGGGCATCATCGATATCATCACCACCATCATCTTCATCACCAGCACCATCTCCATCTTCACCCCATCTCACTTTACCATTGCGATCGGAGTTGTACCTTGCACTATTCATCCCGTTTACTCTTCCGGTGTTGATTACTCTTTTGTGGTGAATGCTATTGATTTTTGTTGGAGAATTATTGTTATGACCAGATTGTTCATCATATTTTCATCCCCTCTGATCATGATCTCTTTTATGTCTTGTGACTAGTTCCTTTAGTTCTTGAGGACATGGGAGAAGTCTAGTTGGTAGTAGTCATATGATGTTGAAGTAGTATGTGTTGATTGATATTTAAGTTGTGGTGTTATTCTTCTATTGGTGTTATGTGAACGTCGACTACATAACACTTCGCCTTTTTAAGGACATAGGGGAATGCATCGTGTATAAAGAATGCTTATGGTGGGTTGTCGGAGTGACAGAAACCTGAACCCCAGTTCGCAAACTTTTGCATGAGGGAGTGTTGGATCCTAAAGTGGTACCTTGTGCTCCTCGTTGGGTTCGACACTCTTACTTATTGAAAAGGCTATGATAGATCCCCTACACTTGTGGGTCATTATAAGGGCCTTCGAAAGTGCCTCTTGGGCGAGCGCTGCAGTTTCATTCTTAGCCTACAGAGCCCTATCTTCGCTTCTGAGGGGAATGACGCCTTTAGGCCCGGGAGTTTTGAGTTTCATGTACCCATAATGTGGTATGGATTCTAATCGGGTGAAGCTCTCGTCCCAAAAGAGCGTGATAGCTACTTTTGAAGGGTACGGTATGAAAGATGAGTTCTTCAGACTTCTAATTCTCATAGGTGTCGAATACTACATCGAGGGAGACTCGGCCTGTGCATCACGATTCTCTTCCAAGGATAATTTCTTGAAAGGTGGTGCTGCTTTATTCGACGCAACATCTATCGAACTACAGTTTGACCAAAGTATCCTCATAAATGAGGTTTAAGCCACTGCCGCCGTCCATTAGTACCTTGGATAGTTTAAAACCATCTATAATGGGATTGAGCACTAGTGCGGCAGGTGTTCGGTTAGAACGTATTCCAGTCTGGTCTTCCTCTGTGAAGGTTATAGACGTGTTTGTCCAAGAATTTGTTGCTGCCATGACGAATATCTGGTCGGTTCCTCGAAGAGCTCTTTTCCTTTGATTATTTGAGGGGAAGGTCTCCTAAATTGTGAATATGTCGACACTGTAGTGTGGCAGTTTGGATGAACGCCCATGCGGTGGATGGGTCCCGAGGATAGCATCTGCGCTTTTGGCCACTTGCGTGACGACCCAACATGCTCAAAGCATGTGAGTCGAGTAAGTGTTGGGTAATGTGGAACGTACAGGACATGGGTTGTCCAGTAGTTTATCAAGTACGGTTTGGGATCCGTCAAAGGGGTTTATTCTTCTTCCCGAGGGCCCGCAATCAATCAATCATTGTTGGGGCGTGTGCTTCCTCTGAGCTTCTTTGGGCTGCTCTGTATGGATTGGTTCCACTTGTAGTTGTTGAGACCGCCAGGTGCTTTCCATGGCACAATATTTACGTATCAATGTAGAAAGCTCGATAAGGCTTTCTATGCAGCGTCGGGCAAGGGCATTCAGGATTCCCTCCTCGTGGCAGTTATGCCGGAGTATGTGTATAATATCCTGGCCGCTGCAGTCTGGTATTTGGTTTATGGTCAGTAGAAATCTGGCCTAGAAGTGTTGGACTGTTTCCCCTTGCTATTACTGGACGCGGTGGAGCTCCCGCATGCTATGCCTTTCTGAGATGTTCACATGGTGCCTAGATAGGGAGGTGGGTGGGTTTTAAAAAAACACGTGCCTCTGGTATCACCAATCGTATCCGATACCAATGAGGAGTTCGGAGCATCGAGTTCCACGTCTGGATAGCTGGCCGAACACGACGGCATATGTTCTAAATTCAGGGTGTAACTCGATTGTCGGGTCGCCTTGAGAGTCCGGGTTACTAGATACCAGGACATAGATGGTTCTAAGTTCTGGTGATCGGGAGGTCGAACCTCCCGCTCGTTCCTCAATAGTGGCGATCAAATGCATGTGATAGGTGGGATATGGATTTCCCTATCATATGGTGGTCATGGGATACTCCCATGGCCTAAATTTGGCCAAGCACCTCGTCTAATTCCTTAACATTCACGTCGTCATGCTTCCGGAATCCGTGGGGTGCTGCGGCAACAAAAGTCCTTCCCTGGCGCTTAGGAATTCTTCTTGTTACTTCTCTGGTTTGCGTTGGTTTTTCCCTTGAAGAGGAAAGGGTGATGCAGCACAGGAGGAGTAAGTATTTCCCCCAGTTTGTGAACCAAGGTATCGATCCAGAAGGAGGGCCTCGTCAAGTCCAAAGTACTTGCGCAAACACAAAAAAGCTTTTACCCAACGCTTCAAAGGGGTTGTCAATCCCTTCAAGATTGTTTGCAAAGTGAGGTCTTAAGGCGGAAAGAGCAACGAAGTAAAAAGTGTAAGGCTGAAAATATGGTGTGGAGTAGACCCTGGGGGCCATAGTGTTCACTAGAGGCTTCTCTCAAAATAGAAAGTATTTCGGTGGGTGAACAAATTACTGTCGAGCAATTGATAGAACCGCGCAATGTCATGACGATATCTAAGGAAATGATCATACATATAGGCATCACGTCCGAGACAAGTAGACCGATACTTTCTGCATCTAATATTATTACTCCACACATCGACCGCTATCCAGCATGCATGATTTCATATCGTTTTAACTCTCTTCGAGTTGTGGGTTTTGTTTGGCCAACTTGATCTATGATTCTTGCAATGGGAGAAGTGCTTGGTTTTGGGTTCATACCGTGCGGTGACCTCACCCAGTGATAGAAGGGGTAGCGAGGCACGCATCATGTTGTTGCCATCAAGGGTAAAAAGATGGGGTTTTCATCATTGGTTTGAGATTATGCCTCTACATCATGTCATCTTGGTTAAAGCGTTACTCTGTTCGTCATGAACTCAATACACTAGATGCATGTTGGATAGCGGTCGATGTGTGGAGTAATAGTAGTAGATGCAGAAAGTATCGGTCTACTTGTCTCGGACGTGATGCCTATATGTATGATCATTGCCTTAGATATCGTCATGAATTTACTCGGTTCTATCAATTGCTCGACAGTAATTCGTTCACCTACCGTAATATTTGCTATCATGAGAGAAGCCTCTAGTGAACACTATGGCCCCCGGGTCTACTTCACATCATATTTTCAGCCTTACACTTTTACTTTGTTGCACTTTCCGCCTTCAGATGTCACCTTGCAATCAATCGTGAAGGGATTGACAACCCCTTTGTAGCGTTGGGTGCAAGTTTGCTGTTTTTACGCAGGTACTTTTTGGAGACTTGGCTTGATACCCCTACTGGATTGGTACCTTGGTTCTCAAACTGAGGGAAATACTTACTACGACTGTGATGCATCACCCTTTCCTCTTCAAGGGAAAACCAACGCAAGCTCAACAGGTAACAATCATCTCTTACATCAAATATATATTATCATGTCATTTGGCCATATCATATCACAACATACCTTGCAAAAACAAGTTAGACGTCCTCTAATTTGTTGTTGCATGTTTTACATGGCTTCTATGGGTATCTAGCAAGAACGCTTCTTGCCTACGATAAACCACAACGGTGATACGCAAGTTGCTATTTAATCTTCTACGAGGACCACCTTTGTAGAATCCGATTCAACTAAGGTGGGAGCGACAGACACCCGCCAGCCATCTTATGCAATAAAGTTACATGTCAGTCGATGGAACCGGTCTCTCGTACATGGATGAGTAAAGTTGGTCCGGGCCCCTTCATCCCACAATACCGCTAAATCAAGAAAAGACTAAGGAGGGAAGCAATCTAAATATCAACGCCCACAAACTCCTTTGTGTTCTACTCGTGATGTCATCTATGCATAGACCTAGCTCATGATGCCACTGTTGGGGAACGTCGCATGGGAAACAAAAAATTTCCTACGCTCACCAAGATAAATCTATGGACACTAACATCTACTACGGGGGGAGTGCATCTACATACGCTTGTAGATCACTAAGAGGAAGTGTATATAACTCAGTTGATGTAGTAGAACGTCTTCATGATCCAAATCGCAATCCGTCCCGCGATCCCATCATGATCCGTCTCGATCTATTAACGAACGGACGACACCTCCGCGTTCAGCACACGTACATCTTGATGACGTTCTCACCTCCTCAGTCCAGCGAGCGATGGTGAAGTAGAGGTTGAGTACTCCGGCAGCATGACGATGTGGTGGCAATGATGGTGTTGAAATTTCAACACGGCTTCGCCAAGCACTGTCGCGATCGCTATGGTGGAGAATTACTGCGAGAAAGAGAGGTAGGGCGCTGCCAAGAAATTGTGTATTGGCTCCCCCCTGTCCCTCTCTATTTATAGGAGGAAGGGGTAGGTAGGGCTAGCCTTGGCCCCTCCTCCAATGAGAGAGGGTTCGGTCGAAGAGGGGAGGAGTCCTCCTCCCACAAGGGAGGTGGACACCCTAGGGAGAACTCCTCCTCCACCAAGGCACCTCCTCCAACCTACCTTGGGTGCATGGGACTCTTGAGGTCGGCTTCCCAAACCTACTATGGTCTGGTGTGCCACCTCTTGGGACTATGTGCCCCCCTGGGGTGGCTGGGCCCCTCTCGGTGGACCCCGAGAACCCTTTCGGCACTCCCGGTACAATACCAAAAAACCTCGAAACTATTCTGGAACCCGAATACCACTTTCCTATATCTAAATCTTTACCTCCAGACCATTCTGGAGCTCCTCGTGACGTTCGGGAACTCATCCTGGAGACCGAACAACCTTCGGTCACCAACACAATAACTCAAGTATCTCTATATCGTCACTGAACCTAAAGTGTGCACACCCTGCGAGTTCGAGAACTATGCAGACATGACCGAGATACTCTCCGGTCAATAACCAATAACGGGACCTGGATGCCCATATTGGGTCCTACATATTCTACAAAGATCTTTATATGTTGAACCACGATGTCAAGGATTCAATCAATCCCATATACTGTTCCCTTTGTCCATCAGTATGTTACTTGCCCGAGATTCGATCGTCGGTATCTGCATACCCATTTTAATCTCGTTACCGGCAAGTCTCTTTACTCGTTCTGTAAAACAATATCTCGTGGCTAACTCTTTAGTCACATTGCTTGCAAGCCTGTTGTGATGTTGTATTACCAAGTGGGCCCTGAGATACCTCTCCGTCACATGGAGTGACAAATCCTAGTCTTGATTCATGCCAACCCAATAGACATTCTCGGAGATACCTGTAGAGCACATTTATAGTCACCCATTTACGTTGTGACATTTGATACACACAAGGCATTCTTCCGGTGTCTGGGAGTTGCATGATCTCATGGTCATAGGAACACATACTTGACATGCAGAAAATAGTAGCAATAAAATGGCACGATCATATGCTACGATCATAGTTTGGGTCTTGTCCATCACATCATTCTCCTAGTGATGTGATCCCGTTATCAAATGACAACTCATGTCTGTGGCCACGAATCCTTGACCATCTTTGATCAACGGGCTACTCCTTTAGAGGCTCACTAGGGACAATGTGTTGCCTATGTATCCACACATGCATTTGAGTTTTCAATTAATACAATTCTAGCATGGATAATAGACAATTAACATGAAAAGGAAATATAATAATAACCAATTTATTATTGCCTCTAGGGCGTATTTCCAACACTTGCAACATTCTTAAGCATAATCACTTGCAAAATAGTAAACATGTAACCATAACCATGTTAAGCATTGTAAGATAAAAGTTCAAAACAATTAAAAATAGAAAGAGAATTGATGGAACCCCACGCTACTCGTATGTATTTTAACCGCGTTAGTACTAGGGTTTCTCCTAGTAGTGTTGGAAAGTAGCTCAACACGGAAAGGTGTTCGTGTGATGCATACACCAATTGAATAGGAAGTTGATGATGATGATCATGAAACTTCGGATCAAGTTACTACTGAACCTCGTAGGACGACAAGGACACGTACTACCCCAAGTGGTACGGTGATCATGTCTTGGAAGTCATGTTGTTAGACAATGATGAGCCTACGAACTATGAGGAAGCGATGATGGTCCCGTATTCCAACAAATGGCTAGAGGCCATGTAATCCGATTTGGGATCCATGTATGATAATCAAGTACAGACTCTGGTAGAATTTCCCGATGACCCGCAGACCATTAAGTACACATGGATCTTTAAGAAGAAGACACACACCCATGGTAATGTCACCATTTATAAAGCTCGACTTATCGCAAAGAGGTTTCCGACAAGTTCAAGTAGCTGACTACTATGAGACTTTCTCACTCGTTGCGATGCTAAAGTGTGTTGGAATTATGTTACAGTTGCTGCATTTTTCGATTACGGAATCTGGCAGATGGATGTCAAAACAACATTTCCTTAACGGTTTCCTTGAGGAAATGTTTTATGTGATACAACCACATGGTCTTTTCAATCCTAAGGACGCTAAAAGGTATGCAAACTTCAGCGATCCTTCTATGGACTGGTGCAAGCATCTCAGAGTTGGAATATACGCTTAGATGAGGTGACCAAAGCTTTTAGGTTTATACAAAGTTTATGAAGAAACTTTTATTTACAAGAAAGTGAGTGGGAGCACTATAACATTTGAGTTTAGTATATGTGAATGAGAAATTGTTGATTGAAAATGATGTAGAATATTTGTAAAGCATAAAGGGTTGTTTAAAAGGAATTTTTCAAAGGAAGACCTGGGTAAAGTTGCTTACTTATTGGGCATCGAGATCTATAGAGATAGATCAAGAAGCGTGATAAGTCTTTCAGAGAACACATACCTTGACAAGATTTTGAAGGAGTTCAAAATGGATCAGTAAAAGAAGGAGTTCTTGCTTATATTGTAAGGTGTGAAGTTGAGTAAGACTCAAAGCTCGACCATGTCAGAAAAAAGATAAAGGATGCATGTCATCCCCTATGCCTGAAACATAAGCTCTATAACGTATGCCGTGTTGTGTACCATACGTGATGTGTTCCTTGCCATGAGTCTGGCAAGGGGGTACAAGAGTGATCCAGGAGTTGATCACTGGACGGTGGTCAAGAATATCCTTAGTTACCTAAAGAGGACTATGAAAATGTTTCTCGGTTATGGAGGTGATAAAGATTTCATCATAAAGGGTTACGTCAATGCAAGCTTTGACACCAATCCGGATGACTTTGAGTAGCAAACCAAATATGTATAATGGAGCAGTCATTTGGAACAGCTCCAAGTGGAGCGTGGTAGCTGCATCGTCAGTATGACATATTGATTTTCTAAGTAGACACAAATCTGAATATTGCATACCCATTGACTAAAACCTCTCTCACAAGCAAAATATGATCAAACCCCAGAACTCATTGGGTGTTAATCACACGGCGATGTGAACTTGATTATTGACTCTAGTGCAAGTGGGATACTGTTGCAAATATACCCTAGAGGCAATAATAAATTGGTTATTATCATATTTACTTGTTCATGATAAATCTTTATTATCCATGCTAGAATTGTATTGACCAAAAACTTAAATACATGTGTGGATATATAAACATCATTGTGTCCTTAGTGAGCATCTACTAACCTAGCTCGTTGATCAAAGATGGTTAAGGTTTCCTAATCATAGACATGAGTTGTCATTTGATAACAGGATCACATCATTAGGAGAATGATGTGATGGACAAGACCCAATCATAATCATAGCATTTGATCCTGTCACTTAGTTTATTGCTACGAATTTCTTCATGTCAAGTATCTGTTCCTAAGACCATGATATCATACAAAGCCCTCACACCATAGGAATACCTTGTGTGCATCAAATGTCACTTCATAACTGGCTGATCATAAATGTGCTCTATAGGTATCTTCGAGGGTGTTTGTTGGGTTAGCATGGATCGAGATTGGGATTTGCCACTCTGTATGAAGGAGAGCTATATATGGACCCTCTTGATAATACAACATACAAGAGGCTTGCAAGCAATGTGTCTAAGGGGTTAGTCATTGGATCTTGTATTGCACAATGAGTAAAGAGACTTGCCAGTAATGAGATTGAACTAGGTATGGAGATACCAACAATCGAATCTCTTGCAAGTAACATATCGTTGGACAATAGGAACTTCATATGGGTTTGAAAAAATCCTTGACATCATGGTTCGACCGATAAAGATCTTCGTAGAATATGTGGGAACCAATATGGGCATCCAGGTCCCGCTATTGGTTATTGACCTGATAGGTGTCTCACTCATGTCTACATGACTCTCAAACCATATGGTCTGCATGCTTAACGTTCGATGATGCTCGAGTAGCATTGCGATATGTACGTTGGTGACCGAATGTTGTTCGAAGTCCCAGATGGGATCCCGGACGTCACTAGGAGCTCCGGAATGGTCTGGAGAGAAATATTTATATATGGTAAAACATATTTTGGTTACCGGAAAAGTTTCGGAGTTTTACCGGTATTGTACCGGAAACTTTGGAAGGTTCCGGGGGGTTCTAGAAGGGTCTCTCCATCCACTAGGGCGTGGATGGGCTGTAGGGGGGTCTGGCCTTATTGGGCTAAGGTAACCATCCCCGCGAGGCCCATGCGCGAAGGGAAACCCTAAGGGGGAGGGCCCTGTAGTTTGCTTGGAGGGCACTCCTCCTCCCTAGGGCCGCTGCCCCCTCCTTGGGGGAGGGGCAATGGGGGGCTGCGCCCCTCCCCCTTTATCCTATATAAAGAGGAGGGGTGAGGAGGGCAGACTTACACCAATTCCTTCTCCCTCCCTTGTCCAACCCCTATTCCATCTTCCCGAGTTCTTCATCGTTCGTCGTTGGAGAGGCATTTGGCTAAGCTGTACTGGCACTGCACCACCACCATCTCCAAAACGCTTTCGTGCTGGTCGACATCCCACATACTTCTCCGACCTCGCTTGCTGGATCAAGGAGGCAGAGACGTCATCGAGACACACGTGTGCTGAACGCAGAGGTGTCGTCCGTTCGGTGTTGGATTAGATTGGATCGAGATTGGATCATGAAGAGTACGACTACATTAACAACGTAATATATGCTTCCACTTAATGGTCTACGAGGATACGTCGACACTCTCCCGTCTCGTTGTTATGCATCTTCATGGATAGATCTTGGGTTTTCGTAGGATTTTTTCCCCATGCAATGTTCCCCAACAATAAATAGGGGAGGGGTGGGGAGGGAAACTACACACCAATCCCCCCTCCCTTGGCAGATCCCTCTCCCGTATTTTTGGTTTCTCCTCGGTTTTGTACCGCAGTGCTTGGCGAAGCTCCGCCGGGGCTACACCACCACCATCACCATCACGTCGTTGTGCTAGTCAACATCCCATCTACTTCTCCGCCCGCGCTTTCTCGATCAAAGAGGAGGAGGCGTCATCAGAGGTGTTGTCAGTTGTGCTAGATCTGATTGGATCATGAAGAGTATGGATTATATCAACCACATTATATAAGCTTCCACTTAATAGTCTACAAGGTTACATGGACACCCTCTCCCCTCTCGTTACTACGTATCTTCATAGATAGATCTTGGGTGATCGTAGGATTTTTTTTCCATGCTTCATTCCCAATAGTGGAATCATGAGCTATGTCTATGCGTAGATTGTATGCACGAGTAGAACACAAAGAATTTGTGGGCGCTGGTGTTTAGATTTCTTATCTTTATTTGTCTTACTTGGATTCAGCAGTATAGTGGGATGAAGCGACTCATACCAACCTTAGTTGTCCTCTCCCAAGAGACCGGTTCCACTCGCAGACATGCAACTTTTATTGCATAAAGTGGCTAGCGGGTGTGTATCTCTCCCAGTTTAGTTGACTTCAATCTGATGTTAGCGGTCTTTGTAGAAGGTTAAAAGGCAACTTGAATATCACCATTGTGTCTATGCATAGGTAAGAACAGTTCTTTCTAGTCCCCCAACAAGCCACATAAAATTTGCAACAACAAAGTAGAGGATGTCTAACTTGTATTTGCAGGGTATATTGTGATGTCATAGGTCCTAGATGTGATTTGATATATAATTGATGTATGATATGATCATGTTTTGTAATAGTTTTCATGACTTGCATGTCGACGAGTACGGCAACCGACAGGAGCCATAGGGTTGTATTTAATGTATTGTATGACATGCGTGTCAATCATTAACCGCCACATAACTCCTTTACTTCATCGCTATGCATTATCAATAGTTGTAGAAGCAAGGGTTGGTGAAGACAACCACAAGATGACACAGTTATGGAGATTATGTTGATGGAGATCATGGTGTCGTGCCAGTGTTGATGGAGGTCATGCTGGTGCTTTGGAGATGAATATCAAAAGCACAAGACGATGATGGCTATATGATGTCACATATATTGATTGCATGTGATGTTTATCTTTTATGCATCTTATTTTTCTTTGGACGACGATATAATTATAAGGTGATACCTTCAATAAATTTCAAGATAAAATATGTTCTTACTAAGTATGCACTGTTGTGAAAGTTTGTATTTTCGAAGCACCACGTGATGATCGGGTGTGATAGACTCTCTTTTGGGGATATAACCTGCGGTATGACCTGCCCTGTTGGGCCGGGTCAGTAAAGCGGCGACTCATACATACATGGTCAGTATAAGCCTTGGCCCAGGCCTGAGGTGCGCACGGAGGTCTTCGTCGGAAGGCCGGCAGGGCCCATGAGCCAGATGGCGGTTCAGGATTGATGGAGAAGATAAGTCGCCGAGGAGGTTTCCTGGCTTGGAAAACACGGCAACTTAGAGATATGGAAGGCCATGATTTGTAACGTGGCCAGGACTTTGTAACCCCTAGAGCCATGACCTATATATAAAGGCGAGTCTCTAGGGCAGATAGATTAAGTTAGAAATCATCGAGAGCTAGGTCAGGCGAGTTACGCCCTCCTTGTAATCAAATCCACCATCAATATACACAAAGGAGGACGTAGGATTTTACCTCCACAAGAGGGGACGAACCTGGGTAAACCTGAGTCTCGCTTCCGCTCACCCTCTTTGAGTCGCCACCAAAATGCAATGGCTCCATCACTAAGTCATTTCACGGGACATCTCTCGTGACAAAACCACGACAGTTGGCGCCCACCGTGGGGCTTACGAACGGTGGAGTTAAGTTCTCAAAGGGATCCCTTCCGGGGTTAGGAAGCTACGCGTTCGGCATCATGACGAAGAGCCACCGCGGGAGGTACTACATTGACAACTCTTATTGGGGACCTGAGGCCGATTCGTTCGAATCTGGATACAGGGTCCCCTTCAGCAAGATTCACGTCTTCATCGGCAAGATTGGGTCTCCCGTACCACAGCCGAACACCTTTACCAACATCGTCGAGCCGGCCCGGTACACCCATCCCGCCAAGCATCAGGTCAGGAAACACCATGCTTTCGTTGGTTTTACACAAGGAACCGACCTACCGGACGAGCCGGTGATCCAGGAGATCACTCCTGTTAACTCGGACGACTAGTCGTCCATGGGCGACACAGATTCAATCTACCCTCTCCACGAAGGACAGCTCGGGGGGTTGCCTAAGGCAGTAATCTCTGAGGATGTTGAAGGTCCACACCGTCAAGTCGCCATCTACATGGTGGGGGCAGAGCCGCCTCAGCCAAACACGGCGGGTAACAATGAAGTCAGCAGATCGGGGAAGACTCCGGCTCAAGCTATGGCGGATCTGGTAGTAGAGATGGCCAAACTCATGGCAATCACTGTGACGGCGGAGAACCAGGAAGCGGTCAAGGCCGAGCTAACGAAACTAAGGGAGGAGATGGCCAAATCCAGCGCGACATTGAAGAAGAAGAAGCCAGGATGGCAACACAGCGGGCCGAGATCACCGCAGAGACAGAACGGCTCAATACTGAGGGATGGCGGCTTGCGCGATAGCAGCGTGCCTCCGATGCGATCCAGCAGAGAAGGCATCAGAATCGGCTGCCGACTGATTTGAACCCAACTCGGCTCTTTGACAGCCCACACACCCCTGGGGTGGAGCACAACCGGCCATGGCAAGTCGCCCCGCGAGGCGGTCCGGCTCAGCCACCGCCTGACCCACACGCACCTTAGCCGACGGCGGCTCATGCGCCCCATTTTCAGACATCACGGGGTCACTTTTCAAACCCTTTTGACAACATGTTAGCAGCAATCCGCCACCTTGAGTCTCTCCCCATCCACGGAAACTCTCCAGCCGACGTAGAGGCAAGAAACGCCATTGAGATGCTGAAAACACTGGTAGTGCGATAGGCGCATTACTCATATAGCCGCGAGGGCTACACTCCACGCCCCAGGCGAGTCACGCTAGGACTCGTCATGATGATCCGCCCACAATGTCTAGCGAACGGCAATGGCTACCATAGATCAACCCGCCCGACATTCCCAACACACGGGCTCAAGAGCTTGTGGATGTGGCACGAGCCGCCCGCGTGATGGAGACAGCGGTCGTGGGAGGTCAGGGTTATCCGGCTTATACCTTGCCTTCCCCCGTGTAGGCCGAGATAGGTGGCGGGAACATTGGGATACCTTGTTTGGCACCCGCCCTTTGCAATGAATGTATGTTGATTTCAAAGGTCCACGAAAGGTACCCAATTACACGCCGGACCTGGAGCTAGGTGCATGGATCGAGAGTTACGAGCTTGCAATGGATATGCTCGATGTGAGTGAGGCGGTCTGCACCAAATATTTCACGATCATGCTTGAAGGGACAACGCACACATGGCTGAAGAACTTGCCATCCAACTCCATCAACACCTGGGCCGAGTTGAAGGAACATTTTGTCATAATTTCAGAGGGACTTGCAAGCGCCCGATGACCATCGTCGACCTACAACATTGTGTCCAGCGTCCAGATGAGTCGGCCCACCACTGGACGCTGCGAGTTGCAGAAGTGATCCATTCATCAGATGGCATCTCGGCGGCTTAGGCCGTGCTGATCTTGGAGAAAAATTGTCACTACGAGCCTCTGGTGCTGAAGCTTGGGCGACTCAAACGTAAGTTTCCGGACATGTGGGAATTGATGGACACCCTAACTAGGTATGCTGAATCAGACGACAATAAAGATCCCGGGGAGGATGACGACAAAGTCAGCACCGCCAGGAGAGGCGAGTCGTCAAAAGGCCACCCTCAGTTCCTGGGGTGAGGCAACCACATGTAATGCCCCAAGTGTAAACCTTCCCTATTTGGAACCTATCTCATGTGGGTCCACCTTGTCAATGCTATGTGAGTTATCTGTGTTATGATTTCATGTGTTGTCTCCTTATCACTTCTTCCTTTGCATGCATGCATATCATATCATTTCTTGTGAGGTGTTGTTGCTTGGAGTCATGTGATTTCATGTGATCTGATGTGGTTAGGTGAGATATGATCTTGTGTGGAGTGTGACTTGTGCAAGTAGGTTCTCTCATGTTGGGTTTCTTAGGATTTAAAACCTTTCCTCTCTCTCTTACTCCAAGCTCAAGATACTCTTCTTCCTTTCCTGTTTTAAAAATGCCTATGAGTTAGCAGATTTTGTGTTGGATACGGAGGGGTATGTTTGTTGTTTGAAAAACAAGTTTAAAAGGTGCAACTAGTTACAAAACAGCCAATGTTAATGCTGTTTTGTAAATATTTAGTTGGCCCAAATACATCTATGTTATTTTATTCAAATAGGTTGTATTTTTCCTTGGTTAGTGGTATTTTTGATGTATTTTTATCTCCAGTGAGATTTGCTGTGTATTAATATCTCCTGAGGCTTTTCCTGTAAATAGAAAAAGCACCAGGGCTTGCTTTTCTCTATGTGTCGCTCTGGTGGGCTTCCTCCCAATCACACAGGCCCAACTCCTCCTCTCCCTCGCGACACTAGCCCACCCGCGCATCCCTCTCTTCCCCCTATCGACGTCAGCCACTGTACGACCTCTCCTCCTCCACCGATTCCCCATGGCTCCGATCCAGCGGCTCAAGCGCGTCCCCCGAGATGATTTAAGTGTCGGAGCCCTCCCCCCGAAGCTAGGATTCCCTCTCCTTCCTCCAGCGCCGCCGCCATCTCCCTTCTTCACTCTTTCCCCCTCCTGGTAAGCTCTGTAGCTAGGAACAGAGAAGGTCCCCGTCGTCGATCGCCGACCTCGTCGTCGACCAGCGTCGGCGGCCATATCCACCGGCACGGGGAAGGTGCCCGCGCCCCATTTCCGTCCTCGGTGAGGTCGAGGAGCGTCCTCACCGACGACCAGGACCTCGTCTTCGCCTCGGCCCCGGTGCTCTTCCCTGCTTCGGTTCTACGGTTCACGGACGTCTTCAGCGCCGTTCTTCTTCCCCTCCAGCAGCTTCTCCTTCGTTCGATTCCCCTCCTCCATCCCTAGGTAAGGAACGTCTCGTACCTCCTTCCTCCTCGGGTAGCGTCGAGTAGGATGTCATTGGCGAGCCTCTGTACCAGGTGTAGATCGGTTGTGGCACGTGTGATGTGCATGTGGTGGTTGCTTGGTAGCGCTAGGTGCAGAGCAGGGCTTGCTTCCCCGTGTAGTGTTGTGCAGCAGCAGTAGCTTGGTGCGGCAGCAGGTAGATGTGGCGTAGCAGGCACAGCAGTAGCAGTGTAGTAGTCCTCCTAGCGCAGCAGCAGCAGCAACAGAGGATGCCCGGCGGCCTCCCTGTCGCCGGCAACCCTCTGTAGGCAGAGCAGAGCCCATGTTAGCTATTCTGGTTTTAGAACCCCCCTCTGTCAAACGTCCGATGGTAGCGTAGTGGTTGGCATCTTAGGGTTGTACTCGAGAGGGCGTGGGTTCGATCCCCCCTCGGCACCCTTTTTAAATTTCATTTTGCTTCGGCACAGTAGTCACCAGGGACAAGTTACCCTGTTAGATCCCCTCTCTTTGTCAAAAGCAGTGACAGTAGCGAGGTGGTTTGGCTCTGTTCTGTAACCAGGGGCACTGGGGTTCGAATCCCAGGCCAACCCTTTATTTTTTCCCTTTCCTTCTTTTATTTTTTTCCTGTGCTATTACTTGCTACACCTTGTGCCTAAATAATAGTGCAAGAGAGGTGCATTTTATTTTATTTTCCTGTCTAGGACATGTAGTGGTGATAGCATGTGTAGGTATGTGTTTTGATCAAGAGAATGATGTTGTTGTGGGTGATGTGGAGTAGATGTGTGTGTGTGTGGAACTTCCCCACCTTTGCAATCACTATGCACCTTCACATGACCATATGTGAGTGGGCATGATGTCTTGTGGTGTGTGGATAGTTTGGTAGATGAGCTTGGTGTTGGTGTGCTATGTCAAATACATGGGGTCAAAACCCTCATGTCACTATTGTCATTATGCACATGAACAAGTATCCACGTAGGAGTTGATCTAGTGAAATGCACATGAAATGTTGCATTATTCACTATGTATGATTGCTTGTAGTTTCTTCCTTACTAGTTTGTGGTCACTTGCTCCAAGTAAGTGCATACATATTATATATGATTTTGGGGTAGAATCTCCCAAGGAATCCATTGGTGAACTTAGTTTTGCCATTGGTACATTTTCTGGGGATGACATATTTCATTTTTCTTCCATGTTTAGAGCTTGGTTCCATGAGTTGTGGTGAGCCTTTGTGTTTGATTCTTGGTTGTGGTAGTAGAGGGTGACCCCCTCTACCACATGTTGGTTCCATTTCATGTTTTGGAATCCATATGTGCAAGTTGTGCCCATCCAAAGTAGGCTTGTGGCTGAATTTCCAGATTAGTGAAAATCTGAGATTTTCACTAAGTCTGAGAATCTGTTTATAATTTCTTCTCCTGTAGATGAGGTTGTGCAGGTCAATTTGTTGTAATCTAGCCTTAGCTTTCAAATGGAAAGTTGAAGCTGATATTTTTGTCTAGCTCCCTGTAAAATTTCATTCCATTTGGAGTCCTGTAGGTATTCTTTTGGCTGCTGTCAAAATGCTTCAGAGCAAAGACAGATAGTGAGAATCTGGAATTTTCACTAAGTCCCTGAAATCTGATATTTTGGGCAAGTTTGCAGCCTTGTAACATTTTGTGATTAATTCCTTTGTGTGTGATTCTTGCTTTTCCTTGTAGTACTCTTGGATAGCTATAGCCACATATATTATTTGTCATATTTGGGTGGCTGAAGGTGCTTTGCATGTAGGTCACAAAGTGCTATGATGCAGTTTATGGCAGATTGTGTAGTTTTGTCATTTTGATGTTTGTGAGTGCTTAGTTGATGATGTGGTGTTATTCCTTGCTCCACCCCATCCATGTTGGTTTTTTTTATGACTTGGCAACCTGGAAATACCAGAGTTGTGCCATTTGGGTGTGTGGTGGTGAATTTGACACGTAGGGCTTCATATCTTGTCTCGTTGATTCTCGTTGATCCGGAGCTCCAATTGTAATGTTCTTTATATGCTTTTGCATCGTTTTCTCGAGACGCATCTGATAATGTCATCCTCATGCATGTCAAAATAGCTTAGGATGCAGTTCTGTCCAGGAACATGTATTTGCTTCTCATGCTTGTGCTAGTGATAGAAATAGTGATGCATGCTCATATTCATCTCATGCATCATGTGCTTGTTGCATCTTGAGGTGTTGTTGTTCATTGTATGTTATTATTATGTTGGGTAACACCGGGATCGGAGAACAAGTTTGGGGATTCGGGAGAGTACCCGTAGGACGAACAAGAACCATTCCAAGCTGAGGATATCACAGGCAAGATGATACGACCTTGATTCCATCTCTAGACTTGTTATGCTAGATTGCGTTTCCTTGTCATATGCTCGCTGCCTACCACTGAAATACTGCCTCCTGAAATGCCATGAACCCAAACACTGATCCCTTCCTAGCAAACTTGAATGGCTAAGTAGGCTTTGCTCAACTACTAATGTTAGCGTTGCTAGATGCAGGTGCTTTGCCTCATGTGATAACATGAGATTCTTATCATTATCTTAAATTCTGTTATTTAATTAATGCACCTATATACTTGGTAAATAACGGAAGGCCTAGCCTTTTGCCGGGACCTTTGTTCCGTTATTGCCGCCATAGTTACCGGCTACCGGTGTTTGATTCCATATTGATCGCTCCTAACATGTTCGGGGTTGTTATGGGGACCCCCTCGATAAATCGCGTAGTGTTAAGACTTGTCCGGCAGGACCCAACATTGGTGTTAATTTGCTAATCACTTAATAATAATGTGCATAGGGAATAGCTACCCCGAGGAATTTAATCAACAACCCGGGCCAGTGCTCCTCATGAGTGTTGGTCCAAACTGGGCAGACTATGGGGCCACCACAGGGCAACCTGAGGTATGGTATACGTGTAGTGTGACTCATCTGTCATGTCCTGAGACTATGATACGTAGCTCTTATCAGGGTCGCCGACACGACAGGAGGTCCTGCTAGTCTTGTCTTACCTTAGCGATATATCTTGCGTATAGGAATCCCGGTGAAGCTTTGGTTCTCCCCAGAGTTGAGGTTTTCCTCTAAGGAATCCGACAAGATCACGAGATTCATGATAGAGGATTACTTTGCAGCCTGTGTACGTTTGTGATGGACTAGTTGGAGCACCCCTGCAGGGTTTAATCTTTCGGAAAGCTGTGCCCGCGGTTATGTGGCAACTTGGAATATTTTGTTAACATCTGGTCTTAGGCAACTTAAACATAAGCTAAAAAAATTGCCAACTGAGTGTGTAACCGTCACTGTCCCCTTCGAAGATCGTTGTTCGATCGGGAACACGGTGGGGTTATGAATGCCGTAGGTAGGTGTTCAGGATCACCTAGTGATCAAGTATTATCGACCGCTAGTATAGACCACCTTCATATATGTTCTACGTAAGTTAGCCACCATATCAAGCTTAGGATGCTGCAACCTAAGTACTCCACCTAACCAACCTAATAACTTGACTGGTTCTGGCACCGAGGTCATAGATTGCTGAGTCCCCGTGGCTCATAGATTGCTTCACAACACCAACAGGTTCAGGTACCCTAGAGACAGGTGCCCGACGGTACGCAGTTGGCGTGGCAGTACGATGAGGAGAACGACCGCCTGTACGTGAACTATCTAGAAGATTGAGGCGTGGTCGTGATCGTGGGCCAGCAGGCAGGGTAGCATAGCCATTTCCCTTGTTTTGTAGTCCGTAGCGGAACTACTTTGATTGTATGCGTGATTTACTCTGATATATTTATGAGATGGAAATTGAAACCCTTATTGTCATTCTGTTGATATTATGTATGTGCAATGATACTTTGTTTGCGAGACACTTAGATGCGCTCCTTTCCAATTCGGGGCCTCGATCCACAGATCGGAAAGGACCGCATCCTCATTGTTACACCACAAGCCCTCGATACAAGGGAAAAAGAGGCAGTAGGAAGGCGTCACAGATTTCGTCCCTAATACTAACGCTGGGAACGGGAACCGGCGTCAGAAAAAAAGGGGCTTCAACAGGAAGAAACCACGCAATTATCATGAGATGCTCAAGGGCCCCTGCCCACAACACGCTACCGCGGAAGGTCCATCTACCCACTCTTGGGAGGATTGTTATGTGATGCAGGAGTTCCGTGTTGAAGCACTCAAAAACGGGCAAGGTGGCAACCATGGCAGACACCATGAGCAATTTGGTGCGGCCGGATCACACAGAAACCTGTTTGGTGGATTTCCCAACCCGGGGCCGTGATACGTCTCCATCGTATCTACTGTTCCAAACTCTTTTGCCCTTGTTTTGGACTCTAATTTGCATGATTTGAATGGAACTAACCCGGACTGACGCTGTTTTCAGGAGAATTGCCATGGTGTTGTTTCTGTGCAGAAATGAAAGTTCTCGGAACGTCTTGAAAATTTACGGAGAATATTTCTGGAAAATATGAAAAATACCTGCGCAAAGATCCATCGGAGGGGACGGGCCAGTGGGCCACAAGCCCTGTCACCGCGCCCCCTGGCCGCGGCGACCAAGCTTGTGGGGCCCACGTGGCTCTGCCGCCCCCAATTCCAGTGCTATTTATTCCCTTTCGTCCCGGAAAAAATGTGGAGAGAAGATTTCATCGCGTTTTCGATCCAGAGGCGCCACCACATCCCGTGCTTGCCCTGGAGGGCAGATCTGGAGTCCGTTTTGGGCTCCGGATCAAGGAGATCGTCGCCATCGTCATCATAAACCTTCTTCCCTCTCTAATTCCATGAAGCTCTTCATATTTCGTGAGTAATCTATTCGTAGGCTCGCTGGGCGGTGATGAGTAGGATGAGATCTATCATGTAATCGAGTTAGTTTTGACGGGGATTGATCCCTAGTATCCACTATGTTCTGAGATTGATGTTGCTACTACTTTGCCATGCTTAATGCTTGTCACTAGGGCCCGAGTGCCATGATTTAAGATCTGAAATTATTATGTTGTCACCAATATATGTGTGTTTTAGATACGATCTTGCAAGTTGTAGTTACCTACTATGTGTTATGATCCGGCAACCCCGGAGTGACAATAACCGGAACCACTCCCGGTGATGACCATAGTTTGAGGAGTTCATGTGTTCACCAAGTGCTAATGCGTTGGTCCGGTTCTTTATTAAAAGGAAAACCTTAATATCCCGTAGTATCCATTTGGACCCCGTTGCCACGGGAGGGATGGACAATAGCATGTATGGCTACACAAGGAATGCATGCCTACATCACATCGACGAACGGGAGCTAGCCAAATATCTTTTCCCTAAGCATGTATGACTACACACGGAATGCATGCCTACATCACATCGACGAACGGGAGCTAGCCAAATATCTCTCCGGGCTATAACTGTTGCATGATGAATGTCATCCAACAAATCACCGATCCATTGCCTACGAGTTTGTCCCACTGCTGTTGTTACTTGCTCTACTGCTACTGTTGTTACTACTGTTCCTGCTACTGTTACTTGCTGCCACTGTTACTTGCTTTGTCCTGTTGCTGCTGTTACTACTGTTGCTGCTACTGTTACTTGCTCTGCTGCTGCTACCGTTACTTGCTCAGTTGCTACTCCTGTTACTACTGTTGCTACTACTATTAATTGCTACTGTTGCTACTTGCTACTGCTGTCACTATTGTTGTTCCTTGCCACTGCTGTTACTCCTTACACTACTGCTACCTGGTACAATGCTTTTCTGGCGCCATTTGATACAACAATTAGGAATAGTCTGCCTTGTCAACAGATCGTTTCTGGCACCGTTGTTATCATACTACTTTGCTACTGATAACCTTCTTGCAGATACTAATATTTCAGGTGTGGTTGCGCTGACGACTCAACTGCTAATACTGGAGAATATCCTTTCATTCCCATCATGTCGAAGCAACAAATTTGGGTTGAATACTCTACCCTCGAAAACTGCCGCGATCCCACGCGCTGGTGGGCCATTGCAAGACAATTGCTAATTGTTGAGCAACTGGGACAAGCTCTTTTCTGGCTCCGTTGTCGTGGAGGCATCAAGTCAGGAATAGTTGCACGTCAACAACTTTTTTCTGGCGTCGTTGCCGGGGAACTGCTAGCAGCATTTTTCTGGCGCCGTTGCCGGGGAAGGATAGCTATATTCTGTGAGTCACTTGGGATATATATCTGCTCATCACTATGAAGAATCTAAAAGATCCAAGAACCAAAGTCTTGCCCTCAACTACGAGGGGAGGTAAGGAACTGCCATCTAGCTCTGCACTTGTTTCACCTTCAGTTATGAGTAAGTTTGCGACACCACCTCCTGCTAGAAATCTTGATATGTCGCCTGTGCTTGATGATGCTTATGATGCTACTATGCGTGATGATGCTATGCCTGATAGTGCTACAGATGCTATGCCTGATACTGCTAGAGATGCTATGCTTGATACTGCCTTGCCTCGTGATGCTAGAGATGCTATTTTGCCTGATGATGCTATGCTTGATACTGCTTTTCCTGATGATGCTAGAGATGCTATTTTGCCTGATGATGCTATGCTTGATACTGCTAGAGATGCTACTTTGCCTCATATACCACTAGGGGTATTCCTTGATGCTCATATTGCTAGAGTTACTGCCAATGCTCGTGATGCTTCTGAAACTGCCGATACTATTGAGTTAGAACCTGCTTTTGCTCCTGCTGGATCTAGCTCTCCTAGATATGAACTGCTTGATATACCTGAGGGTTATGTTATGGAGGGAGAGATAGCTGGGGATTTTCTTGCGTGTAAGGATGCCTATGACGCTGAGAAATTACTTCTCAAGTGGAAGGAAAAATCTCTGAAAGCTAGAATGAAATACGACCCAAAGTTTGCCACTTCACCTATCTTTATCACCGATGAGGATTATGAGTTCTCTGTCGACCCTGAGATAATCTCTCTAGTCGAATCTGATCCTTTCGCGGTTATGAGTCTGAGACGGTCATAGCCCATCTTACCAAACTACACAATATAGCCACCCTTTTCACTAGTGAGGAAAATATCCGCTACTACTATATCCTTAAGCTGTTTCCTTTCTCTCTAAAGGATGACGCTAAAGCCTGGTTCACTTCTCTTGCTCCTAGATGTGTGATTAGTCCCCAGGATATGGTCTATTACTTTTGTGAGAAATATTTCCCTGCCCATAAGAAGCAAGCTGCCTTGCAGGAAATATACAACTTTGCTCAACTCAAAGAAGAGAGTCTCCCACAAGCTTGGGGGAGGCTCATCCAGCTACAAAATGCCTTGCCTGATCACCCTCTTAAGAAGAACGAGATACTTGATATCTTCTATAACGGAATTACCGATGCTTCTAGAGACCACCTAGATAGTTGTGTCGGTTGTGTTTTTAGGGAACGAACTGTAGGACAAGCTGAGATCCTACTGAATAACATCTTGATCAACGATAATGCTTGGACTATCCCCGAACCACCTCCTAAGCCAACTACTAAGAAAAGAGGTATCCTATTCCTCAGTCCCGAAGATATGCAAGATGCCAAGAAATCTATGCAAGAGAAAGGCATTAGATCTGAAGAAGTCAAAAATCTACCGCCCATCAAAGAGATCCATGGTCTCGATAACCCGATACAAGTAGTAGAGGTGAATTCTCTGCGTAGATTCAATGAGAGTGATATTCCTTTTGACAAACCTTCTAGCCTATGCTTTGATGAATTTGACAACTTTGTTGCCAAACAACAGAGTTTCAATGATTATGTTAGCAGACAATTGGAACAAAGTACTCGTATGCTTAGTCATTTAAGTGCTTGTGTAGACAGAAATGTCAATGATCTGAAGCTTCTGAGTATACATGCCTCTATGATTACTACTCAGGTAGAACAAGTACTTAAAGCTCAGAATGACTTGCTCAATGAATTAAATGACAACTCTGTCAGAGTCATTACTAGAGGGGGCAAAATGACTCGGGAACCTTTGTATCCTGAAGGCCATCCTAAGAGAATTGATCAAGATTCTCAAGGAATTAATGATGATACACCCAGTTATCCTAAGAAGAAGAAAGATGATAGAAACCTACATGTCAGTTCACCAAATACCATCACACCTGAAGAACCAAATGATATTTCTGCGTCTGATGCAGAAACACAATCTGGTGATGAACATGAACCTGGTGACAATATGGACAACGATGTTCATAATGATGCTCAACCTATCAATGATAAGGATGTGGAGATTAAACCTATGGTTAATCCTGATAACCCACAACCTAAGAGATACGATAAGAATGACTTCACTGCTAGAAAGCATGGTAAAGGAAGGGACCCATGGGTTCAGAGACCTATGTCCTTTCCTCCTAAGCCATCCAAGAAAAAGGATGATGAGGATTTTGAGAGCTTTATTGAAATGTTGAGATCCGTCTTTCTGCAGATGCGGTTAAATGATATGCTCAAAATGTCTCCATCTGCCAAGTACATGAAAGATATCGTGACTAATAAACAGAAGATACGAGATCTTGAGATCTCCACCATGCTTTCCAATTACACTTTCAAAGGTGGAACTCCTAAGAAACTTGGTAATCCCGGAGTGCCCACTATACCTTGCTCCATTAAAGGAAACTACGTAAGAACTGTCTTATGTGACCTTGGAGCCGGTGTTAGTGTTATGCCTCTCTCTCTTTATCGTAGACTTGAACTGGATAAGTTGACACCCACTGAAATTTCTCTGCAAATGGCCGACAAATCAACTGATTTCCCTGTCGGCATTTGCGAGGATGTGCCTGTTGTGGTTGCTAACACCGCTATCTTAACAGACTTTGTTATCTTGGATATTCCCGAGGACGATGCCATGGCTGTCATCCTCGGAAGACCCTTTTTAAACACTGCAGAGGCTGTTATAGATTGCAACAAAGGCAATGTCACTTTCCATGTCAACGGTAATGAGCATACAATGCACTTTCAGAAGAAACGATATCAAGTACATTGCATCAATGCTATCGAAAAAACTTCATCAATTCTTATTGGGAGCTTTGAATGCCCTGTTCCTCGTGTCAAGATGAAGTATGATTTGCTTGTTGGGGAGATTCATATCCCCATTGAGGTGACTTAGTGGCTATTCGACAATTCTCCGTTTCCTTTTGCGATTTGAAAAGATTCTGTCATGAGGATTTGATCAACCCCATTGACGGATTTCTTTCGATGACCATGAGATGGATGAATCAAGGAGTCACATACCTCTGTTTTGAGCTTTCACTTTCTGTTGCTTGGAAGAAAAATGATAGATTTAGTTTAGTTTTTCCTGTTTTCTGTTTTAGCGTCCCGGAGAAAAGTACCCCCAAAATAGAAGTTCTCCCATGGTCGTGAAAATCAAATATGTTTTTTCTGGAATATTTGAAAAATACTGGGACTGAGAGCTGGCCTGGGGGCCACACCAGCGGGCCACAAGCCCTGACGCCGCGGGCTCCCCCTGGCCGCAGCGACCAAGCTTGAGGGGCCCACAGGGACCCCCTCCACTCATTCTAGCTCCCATCCTCTTCTTCTACCTCCAGAAAAAATCGTTTCACAGCTCAAACCCGTGTTCTTGCTCATTTGGCTGTGATTTTTGATCTCCTTGCTCAAAGCACCATTCTCCAAACCGTTTTGGGGAAATTACTCCTTGGTAAGTGACTCCTCCATTGGTCCAATTAGTTTCTACGCAAGTGCTTTATCCTTCGCGTATTCTTGCTACCTTAGTGACCCTGTTCTTGAGCTTGAAATGTTGATTTTAGCTGGTCCCAAGTAGTTTTAGCGTTTGATACGGTCTCTAGGCACTAGTAGGAGTAGTTGCTATGAGTTGGGTTAATCCTTACTCACTTTTCTTTCGAAGTCTCTAAAAAATTCAGAATTTTTCAGAGTTAGAAAAGGGAAAAGATGAGGAGGTTCTTGACAGGCTCTTCAAGCCGTAACCCCAAGGAGGATGAGAAGGACCACCCCAAGTACGTGGTTCCTCGAGTCACAGAAGTTCGAGCGTGCGAGTGGCCAAGTGATGAATTTTTGCGCGCCGCTGGGCTTTATGAAGACTTTTATTACTTGGTGGAGAACGCAGGTCTTACCGCGTTCGTTGAAGATAAGTGCCCACAATACCTCCTCCTCACCAATATTTTCGTTCAAAGCTTCAACTTTTATCCGAGGAAGAATCCTCCTATGGTTGAGTTCATGTTATACGATATCCCCCAGTGCATGACACTACAGGATTTTTGCAATGTGTGCAAACTACCTTATGTTGGGGATATTCATGATCCTCGTCCACGGGACTTGGAGGCTTTCATAGGTACTATTGCTGTTGGAGAGGAGAGAGGTGTGTCTCGCGCTAGAATTGCTAGCATACATTTTCCTGTGCTTCGGTACTTCTCATTATTTGTGGGAAAATGTTTGATTGGCCGTGGGGAGGCTGGATCACTTAGCTCTCCAGACCTTGCGGTTTTGCGCGAAGGCCTTTATAACAATAATACTTATAGCCTAGGTGCTATAGTAGCTCAGCGGTTGAACACAAACCGTTCCAAAGGTGCCGTCTCTGGAGGTATCTATGCAACCCGTCTTGCCAGACACTTTGAGATACCCGTTAGACTCGGGGAGGAAGAAGAGATGCTTCTTCCTGAGAAATATCTGCATTATGACAGCATGGTTCGCCATGATTTTTTGGATAGAGATTCTAGTAGAAGGATGATTTATAACCTGGTATTTAGTCAGGGTACTCGTGAGACTATTACTTTGCCTGCTCCTTCTTTCTTCAACCTTTATGCAGGCAGGTACATTATTATGCCCTCATACATCTACGCATATTGGGGCTTGGCCCAACCATAGGTGCCCGTGCCCGAGCCGCCAATCGAGTACCAGACGCCAGTTTATAAGTGGGAGCCAGAGGATCTCACACATCAGCGGCATCCACAGTCCACTCTGGAGTATCCCGGAGCTGGTTATTTCCCTCCTTGGGAGTAGACCAAGCTAGGCCAAAAGCCTAAGCTTGGGGGAGTACGTGTTTGCACCAACTTTACATTCTTGCTTATGCTGTCACTTTGTTAGTCGGTGTTTACACTTTGCCAATGTATTATCCATGCTAGTTTATTTTTGTTTTCCTATTTTCTTGTGTTGTGTCCTTTTGAGAAAACCCAAAAAGATTTTCCTTTCTTCTTTTGCTTGTTGGGAGCTTTCCAGTGTAAATAGTTTTCTTTTTCTTTGGGTCAAGGTAGAAGATATTGGTTACAATGTTTAGTGGCTCTTGCATGCATACCTGTTTCGCTTTCAAAGAGCCATATTACTTTTTCTTCTCCTTTGTGTTTGCCTGCAGATCCAGCTTTAATCCAATGCACGAGCACTCTTATTATTGTTCACATCGTTCGATCGTGCAAGTGAAAGGCAATAATGATGGTATATGATGAAGTGACTGAGACTGGAAAAGCTGGTATGAACTCTATCTATTTTGTTTTTGTAAATATGACTAGCTTGTCGTCCCAGATTCAGCTTTGTTGAGAGAGAACCATGTTTGCAATCACAACATAGAGATCATAGTTTCTGATGCCATGCTTAATTAGCTAAGAGCCTATAATGGTTTGTCTTGAATGCCAACATAGATTTTGAGATGACTATGATGTAGTATGATAGGATGGTATTCTCCTTTGAATGATTCAAGTGGCTTGACTTGGCGCATGTTCATGCATGTAGTCGAAACAAAATCAACATAGCCTCTATGATGTTCGTGTTCATGGTGATTTATATCCTGCTCATGCTTGCACTCAATGTTAGTCAAACTCATTGCATCTTGATGACTGTTGTCGCTCTCTAGTTGGTCGCTTCCCAGTCTTTTGCTAGCCTTCACTTGTACTGAGCGGAATACTACTTGCATCCACTTCCATAAACCCAAAAGTTTTTCCATGTGAGTCCACCATACCTACCTATTTGCGGTATCTACCTTCCGTTCCAAGTAAATTTGCATGTGCCATTCTCTAAACCTTCAAGAAATAATCTGTTTTGCATGCCCGAACCGCTCATGTGGCGACAGGGGGCTATTGGTATCTTCCATGTTAGGTGTGTTATCCTCGACATGTGTTTATTCACTGTCATTCACGAGAAAGGGGCCGGTAATTGGGATGCCCAGTTCCACGCTTAAATCGAAAACATAACTGTAAAAGAAGACTCCCCCCGGATTGATGTTAGTATGGACGGTACCCGAGGATTCGGCTAGCCGTGGAGTGTGATTGATTGGTGGTGGGGGAGTTAAAACTTTACTTTTCTGTTTGGGAACCGCCTATAGCATGAGTAGCATGGAAGATATTGAGAACTCTTGGTCATTGCGTTGACAATGAAAGCATGCCACCCAAAATTATTATCTCTGTTTTCAAAGCTTGAGCTCTGGCACCTCTGCAAATCAATGCTTCCCTCTGCGAAGGGCCTATCTATTTATTTTTCTGTTGAGTCATCCTCTTCTTATATGAGCACCAATTAGAGAGCACCTCTATCATTTTTACGCTTTGCTTTTGATTGATATTGAGTATGACTATGACTGGATCTTCGTTGCTATGAATTACAATGTTTAGTCAGCCCTTGATCTTTGAAAGTGCTCTACATTTATGTTTTGCGGTCTCAGAAAGAGCTAGCGAGATACCACCTATTCATATTGCTTCATGCTTGTTTTGATTGAATTGTTGGTATCTGAAACTCATTATTATTTGCTCGCTAGCTGATTATGCTATTGATATTAGTTTACCGTGAGACCTTTGTGTCACTTGCTTATGTGGTTAACTTGTGATCTTGCTGAAATTCTGGTTATGAGTTAGACATAGTTGCAGCAACAAGATCAAACAGAGTTTGTCAAACTTTTTCTTTCTCTTTCAGTTTGTCAACTGAGTTGCTTGCGGACAAGCAAGGTTTTAAGCTTGGGGGAGTTGATACGTCTCCATCGTATCTACTTTTCCAAACTCTTTTGCCCTTGTTTTGGACTCTAATTTGCATGATTTGAATGGAACTAACCCGGAGTGATGCTGTTTTCTGAAGAATTGCCATGGTGTTGTTTCTGTGCAGAAATGAAAGTTCTCGGAA
The DNA here is from genome assembly GCF_904849725.1 of Hordeum vulgare subsp. vulgare. Lineage (NCBI taxonomy): Eukaryota > Viridiplantae > Streptophyta > Magnoliopsida > Poales > Poaceae > Hordeum > Hordeum vulgare. The sequence goes on along the minus strand of NC_058521.1, from coordinate 55,531,362 downwards.
CGTCTTGAAAATTTACGGAGAATATTTCTGGAAAATATGAAAAATACCTGCGCAAAGATCCATCGGAGGGGACGGGCCAGTGGGCCACAAGCCCTGTCACCGCGCCCCCTGGCCGCGGCGACCAAGCTTGTGGGGCCCACGTGGCTCTGCCGCCCCCAATTCCAGTGCTATTTATTCCCTTTCGTCCCGGAAAAAATGTGGAGAGAAGATTTCATCGCGTTTTCGATCCAGAGGCGCCACCACATCCCGTGCTTGCCCTGGAGGGCAGATCTGGAGTCCGTTTTGGGCTCCGGATCAAGGAGATCGTCGCCATCGTCATCATAAACCTTCTTCCCTCTCTAATTCCATGAAGCTCTTCATATTTCGTGAGTAATCTATTCGTAGGCTCGCTGGGCGGTGATGAGTAGGATGAGATCTATCATGTAATCGAGTTAGTTTTGACGGGGATTGATCCCTAGTATCCACTATGTTCTGAGATTGATGTTGCTACTACTTTGCCATGCTTAATGCTTGTCACTAGGGCCCGAGTGCCATGATTTTAGATCTGAAATTATTATGTTGTCACCAATATATGTGTGTTTTAGATCCGATCTTGCAAGTTGTAATTACCTACTATGTGTTATGATCCGGCAAGCCCGGAGTGACAATAACCGGAACCACTCTCGGTGATGACCAAAGTTTGAGGAGTTCATGTGTTCACCAAGTGCTAATGCGTTGGTCTGGTTCTTTGTTAAAAGGAGAACCTTAATATCCCGTAGTTTTCATTTGGACCCCGCTGCCACGGGAGTGATGGACAATAGATGTCATGCAAGTTCTTTTCCCTAAGCACGTATGACTACACACAGAATGCATGCCTACATTACATCGACGAACGGGAGCTAGCCAAATATCTCTCCATGTTATAACTATTGCATGATGAATGTCATCCAACAAATCACCGATCCATTGCCTACGAGTTTGTCCCTCTGCTGTTGTTACTTGCTCTGCTGCTACTGTTGTTACTACTGTTGCTGCTACTGTTACTTGTTGCCACTGTTACTTGCTTTGTCCTGCTGCTGATATTACTACTATTGTTGCTACTGTTACTTTCTCTGTTGCTGCTACTGTTACTTGCTCTGCTGCTACTGCTGTTCCTACTATTGCTACTACTGTTACTTGCTACTATTGCTACTTGCTACTGCTATCACTATTGTTGTTCCTTGCCACTGCTGTTACTCGTTACACTGCTGCTACCTGCAACAATACTTTTCTGGCGCCATTGATACAACAGTTAGGAATAGTCTGCCTTGTCAACAGATCGTTTCTGGCACCGTTGTTATCATACGACTTTGCTACTGATATCCTGCTTGCAGATACTAATCTTTCAGGTGTGGTTGAGGTGACGACTCAACTGCTAATACTGGAGAATATCCTTTCATTCCCATCGTGTCGAACCAACAAATTTGGGTTGAATACTCTACCCTTGAAAACTGCCGCGATCCCATGCGCTAGTGGGCCATTGCAAGACAATTGCTAATTGTTGAGCAAGTGGGACAAGCTCTTTTCTAGCTCTGTTGCCGTGGAGGCATCAAGTCAGTAATAGTTGCACGTCAACAACATTTTTCTGGCGCCGTTGCCGGGGAACTGCTAGCAGCCCGCAGGGCGGGTCCCAGGCTAATGCTGGGCAATGTCAGGTTTAGAAAAGTCAGCAATACAATGCGCAAGGCGTTTTTCAGCAGCCGCCTCCGCAAGGAGGCTCCCAGCGGCAGGATGACAACGGCGGCTTCCAGAATAATCCTAAGTAGTTAAACAGCGGGCAATATCATGTGTTTACCACTAGCACTTGCAAAAGGGTCCGGAAGGTGAAACATAGAGCCTTCAACGTGATTGAGCCGGCGCTCCCCAGATACCTCAATTGGTCTGAGCAACCCATTGTTTGGAGTAGGGAGGATCATCCGCCCCGGGTTGATAAACCCTCGCGACTTGGCTTTGGTCGTGGCACCCCTGGTTGGGGCTATACCCTTTCCAAGGTCCTTATGGATGGAGGCAACAACATTAACATCTTATATTTTGGTACATTTCGGCGGATGAATTTCTCAGAAGGCGATTTGATGCCATCCTCCACGGTCTTCCACGACATTGTTCCGGGTAAGTCGGCATACCCTGTTGGATGGATCAAGCTTAATGTAGCCTTTGGCACGGAGTCTAATTACAGGAGCGAGTCCCTCATGTTTGAGGTGGTCAAAATCAAGAGTCCTTACCACGCGCTTTTCGGAAGGCCGGCTTACGCTCGTTTCATGGCCCACCCATGCTACGTCTACCTTAAGCTCAAAATGTCGGGCCCTAAGGGAACTATCACGATCAACGGGGACAGGAAAATAGCTTACGAATGCAAGGAAGGAGACGCAGCTTACGCTGAGTCGGCTTGCACAGCTGAGGAACTCAAGTTTCATCAAGATAATGTTGACCCGGCAGATATGACGCCGCTCAAGAGACCCACGATCAATTCAGATCCACCCCTCAAGTTTAAGCCGACAGATGACACAAAGTTCATAGATTTCACACCTGGCGACTCCTCCAGGCAATTCACCATTGGGACGGGTCTGGATCCCAAATAGGAAAGTGCGCTCATCGAATTCATCCGTGAGAATCGGTACATCTTCGCATGGAAACATTCTGACATTTCGGGTGTACCGAGAGAGAACCACCTTAACATTGACCCTAAGATAAAGCCGGTTCGGCAGTATCTTCGCCGGTTTAACGAAGAAAGGCGTAAAGCAATTGGGGAGGAAGTCGCCCGACTCTTGGCCGTTGGATTCATTATTGAGGTTTTTCATCCCGAATGGTTGGCTAATCCGGTCTTGGTGCTCAAGAAGAACAGTACCTTCCGCATGTGCATTAACTACACCGACCTCAACAAGGCTTGTCCAAAGGACCCTTTCGCCCTCCCTCGTATCGACCAAATCATTGATTCTTCGGCAGGTTGCAAGCGACTGTGTTTTCTAGACGCTTACTCAGGATACCACCAGATCAAGATGGCTCTGGAGAATCAGGAGAAGACATCATTGATAACTCCCTTTGGAGCCTTTTGCTATGTGCCTATGCCGTTCGGGCTCAAGAGCGCGGAGGCGACTTATGAACGTTGCATCAAGAATTGTTTGCACAATCAGATTGGGCGCAATGTTCATGCCTATGTTGATGACATAGTGATCAGATCCCAGAAGAAAGGGTCACTTTTGGAGGACCTCAAGGAGACCTTTGACAATTTGCGCGTGTATCATATGAGGCTTAACCCGACCAAGTGTGTTTTTGGCGTTCCTGCAGGAAGATTATTGGGCTTCTTGGTCTCAGAACGAGGCATCGAGGCTAACCCAGACAAAATCGAAGCAATCACTTCACTTGGCAAGCCAGCTAATGTTAACCAAGTTCAGCGCATGGCGGGTCGTATTGCGGCTCTAAGTTGTTTCATAAGTCGCCTCGAGGAGAAGGCCATCCCTCTTTATTAGTTGCGCAAGAAAACTGATCGTTTTGTCTGGACGGATGAAGCCAATGAAGCTTTCGAGGCCTTGAAGAAACAACTGGCTAAGCCCTCTATCTTAGCTGCTCCAATTGACAAAGAGCCTATGCTCCTGTACATTGCTGCCAACTCTAAAGCAGTAAGTGTACCAGTGGTCGTCTAGCGCAAAGAGGAAGTGAAGGAATACCCAGTTCAAAGGCCGGTCTACTTTGTCAGCGAAGTCTTAACCCTCTCCAAACAGCGTTACCCACACTGGCAGAAGTTACTTTTTGGGATCTTCAAGGCGAGTCAAAAATTAAAAAATTACTTTCAGGAGCATCCAATCACGGTGGTGAGTTCTGCGCCGCTTGGTGATACTATACAGAACCGTGAGGCGACCGGGCGGATTGCTAAGTGGGCTATTGAGCTTGGACCCCATCATGTGAAATATACCCCTCGCGCGACTATTAAGTCTCAGGATTTAGTGGACTTCTTCAACGATTGGACCGAGTTACAAATTCCGAAAGACAGACCTGATCACACGTATTGGACTATCCATTTTGATGGGTCTAGGCAGCTGGAAGGCTCGGGGGCTGGCGTGGTATTGACTTCACCTCAGGGTGACAAGTTTAGCTATGTCCTCCGACTCATGTTCCCGTGTACCAACAATGCGGTGGAATACGAGGCTTTGCTCCATGGGCTTAGAATCGCCAAAGAGATGAATCTCAGTCGAGTCAGATGGTTGGGCGACTCAGATCTAGTGGCGCAGCAAGTTTCTAGCACATGGGATTCCAGAGATCCTCTGATGGCGGCTTATAGGAGTGTCGTGTCAGACGTGGTGGGTCATTTTCATGGCTATCAGGTTGATCACATTGATCGTCGGCTCAACGAGGCGGCTGATGCTCTTTCACAGCTCGGCTCACAGCGTAAGCCGGTTCACCCTAACGTCTTTTTGGATGTATTGCATAACCCATCAGTGAAATTGCCTTCAGAGGAAGACTTAGCGGTTCCTGACCCTGAGTCTCAACTTGTGGCGGCTCTTCGTGCTACCCCGGATTGGGCAATCCCCTACATGGCGTATATGGCACGAGGCGAGTTACCTACTGATGAGTTGTTAGCCCGCCAAATTATCCGTCAATGCAAGTCCATGATCATACATAAAGGCGAGTTACACAAGCGAAGCACTTTTGGAATTTTTCAAAGGTGTGTCTCTTCTAAGGAAGGGTGTGCGATTCTCAATGAGATACATGCAGGTGACCGTGGTCATCATGTAGGGTCACGCTCTCTGGGGTCCAAAGCCTTTAGGCATGGGTTTTACTGGTTGACAGCTCATGCAGACGCGGAGGATATAGTACGCAGATGTGATGGCTGCCAAAAATTTGGGCGTCAAATGCATGTGTTGGCTTAGGAATTGCGGATGATTCCAATTACATGGCCTTTTGCAGTCTGGGGGCTGGACATGGTTGGTCCCTTCAAGATGTCGTCCAATAAAAAGACTCACCTATTGGTGGCAGCTGACAATTTTACCAAGTGGGTTGAAGCAGAGCCGGTAAGCAGTTGCGATGAAGACACGAAAGTCAAGTTCCTCAAGAAGTTGATTTTTCGCTTCGGGTATCCTCATAGTATTATTACTGATAATGGTACTAGTCTATCCAAAGGCACCATGCAAGATTTTTGTGCAAAGGAGCACATCCGGCTTGATGTTTCTGCGGTTGCACACCCCCAATCTAACGGAGAGGCGGAGAGGGCAAATCAAGAAATATTGCGGGGAATCAAGCCCCGGCTTATGGTACCTCTGGAACGTTCTCCGAGATGTTGGGTTGAAGAGTTGCCTTCGGTTTTATGGAGCATCAGAACCACCCCTAATTGGTCTACTGGTTACACACCCTTTTTCTTGGTCTATGGAGCAGATGCAGTGTTACCAAGTGACATTAGACACGACTCGCCACGAGTCGCCGCTTATGTGGAACAAGACAACGAGTTGGCGCGTCAAGATTCATTGGACGCCCTGCAAGAAGAATGCAACTTGGTCGCGTCATGATCGGCGATTTATCAACAGGACTTACGTCGCTATCATAGCCGCCGAGTCAAAAGCCGGGTCTTTCAGGAGGGCGACTTAGTGCTCCGGTTGATTCAGGATCATACTAGTATGCATAAGTTATCCCCTCCGTGGGAAGGACCTTTTGTTGTCAACAAGAATCTTCACAACGGTTCATACTATTTGGTGGATCTTCGCCCAGATAGGCCAACAACAGAGGTTGAGACGACCCGGCCATGGAACATCACCCACTTACGACTATACTATACTTAGAGCCACTAGCACCCTATCTATGTATCAAATTTAGTCTTTGTAATCTCTTTTTCATATATATAAAGCAATAAAGCCGGCGCCCACGAACTTTGGGGTTTCCGCCGTTTCATCTTCTTGAAAGCACGAGCTTTATTGTTTCATAAGTCGTCCAAGCATGGACGCTATCAGCATCAAAGAGCATAAGTCGCCACGTGATACGTCCATTTTGTATCATGCTTTCATGTTGATATTTATTGCTTTTTGGGCTGTTATATTACTTGTGGTACAATATTTATGCCTTTTCTCTCTTATTTTGCAAGGTTTATTTGAAGAGGGAGAATTCAGGCAGCTGGAATTCTAGACTGGAAAAGGAGCAAATCCTAGTCCACTATTCTGCACATCTCCAAATGCCCTGAAAAGTTACGTGGATTTTTTCTGGATTATATAAAAAATACTGGGAAAAAGAATTACCGGAGGGGGGCTGCCAGAGCGCCACAAGCCCAGACACCGCCACCCCCTGGTGGCGGAGTGGGGGCTTGTGGGCTCCCTGACGGCCCACTAGCCCCCCACTTTTGCTATATGAAGCGTCCTGGTCCAAAAAAATTAAGAGGGAGCTTTTTCGTGGTTTCGCCCCCGCCACGAGGCGGAACTTGAGCAGATCCAATCTAGAGCTCTGGAAGGACGATCCTACCGAGGAAACTTCCCTCCCGGAGGGGGAAATCATTGCCATCGTCATCACCAACACTCCTCTCGTTGGAGGGGAGGCATCTTCATCAACATCTTCATCAGCACCATCTCCTCTCCAATCCCTAGTTCATCTCTTGTAACCAATCTTCGTCTCGCAACTCCGATTGGTACTTGTAAGGTTGCTAGTAGTGTTGATTACTCTTTGTAGTTGATGCTAGTTGGATTACTTGGTGGAAGATTTTATGTTCAGATCCTTAATGCTATTCATTACACCTCTGATCAGGATTATGATTATGTTTTGTGAGTAGTTACTTTTGTTCCTGAGGACATGGGATAAGTCATGTTAATAATAGTCATGTGAATTTGATATTCGTTCGGCATTTTGATATGTTGTATGTTGTCTTTTCCTCTAGTGATGTTATGTGAACGTCGACTACATAACACTTCACCATATTTGGGCCTAGAGGAAGGCATTGGGAAGTAGTAAGTAGATGATGGGTTGCTGGAGTGACAGAAGCTTAAACCCCAGTCTATGTGTTGCTTCGTGACGGGCTGATTTGGATCCACTAGTTTAATGTTATGGTTAGACTTTGTATTAATTCTTCTTTTGTAGTTGCAGATGCTAGCGAGAGAGGTTAATCATAAGTGGGATGCTTGTCCAAGTAAGGGCGGTACCCAAGCGCCGGTCCACCCACATATCAAACTATCAAAGTAACGAACGCGAATCATATGAACATGATGAAACTAGCATGACAGACATTCCCGTGTGTCCTCGGGAGCGTTTTTCCTCCTATAAGACTTTGTTCAGGCTTGTCCCTTGCTACAAAAGGGATTGGGCCACTTGCTGCACCGTTGCTACTACTTGTTACTTGTTACTTTTTGCTCGCTACGTTTCACCTCGCTACACAATCACTTGTTACCGCTACTTTCAGTGCTTGCAGTTATTACCTTGCTGAAATCCGTTTATTAGAGCCTTCTGCTCCTAGTTGGGTTCGACACTCTTACTTATCTAAAGGACTACGATTGATACCCTATACTTGTGGGTCATCAAGACTCTGTTCTGGCGCCGTTGCCGGGGAGTAAAGCGCCTTTGGTAAGTGGAACTTGGTAAGGAAACATTTTTATACTGTGCTGAAATTTATTGTCACTTGTCACTATGGAAACTGTTCCTTTGAGGAGTTTGTTCGAGGTATCTTCACCACGAAGAGAAGCACGAGGAGTTGCTCCTCAACCTGAGGTACCTACTGAAAATATCTTTTATGAAATTCCTTCTGGTATGCTTGAGAAACTGCTGGCTAATCCTTTCACAGGAGATGGATCTTCACATCCAGATTTGCATCTAATCTGTGTAGATGAAGTTTGTGGTTTATTTAAGCTTGCAGGTTTGCCCGAGGATGAGGTAAATAAGAATGTCTTTCCTTTATCTTTGAAGGATAAGGCGTTGACATGGTATAGGCTATGTGATGATACTGGATCATGGGGCTACAATCGGTTGAAATTGGAATTTCATCAAAAGTTCTATCCTATGCATTTAGTACATCGTGATCGGAACTTTATTTATAACTTTTGGCCTCGTGATAGGGAAAGAATAGCTCAAGCTTGGGGGAGGCTTAAATCAATGCTATATTCATGCCCCAATCATGATATCTCGAGAGAAATCATCACTCAAAACTTTTATGCTCGGCTTTCTCATGAAGATCGTACCATGCTTGACACTTCTCGTGCCGGTTCTTTTATGAAGAAGGATATTGATCACAAGTGGAATTTATTGGAGAGAATCAAACGCAACTCTGAAGATTGGGAGCTGGAGGAAGGTAAGGAGTCAGGTTTGAATTTCTAGTTTGATTGCGTTAAATCTTTTGTTGAGACAAATTCTTCTAGAGATTTTAGCGCTAAGTATGGACTTGACTTTGAGATAGTAGCTTCTCTATGTGAATCTTTTGCTGCTCATGTTGATCTTCCCAAAGAGAAGTGGTTTAAATATCATCCTCCTGTAGAAAGCTACATAGCCAAAACCAATCTAGTTGACGAGAAAGTCATTGCTTTTAGTGATCCTGTTTTTCCTTGTGCTTACACTGAGAAACCACGATACCCTGTTAGGATAAAAGATTATTCGAAAGCTCCAACTCTGATACGTAGGGGTTACATTAGATCACTTGCACCCCCTGAGGAGATTAGAGTTGAACCTAGTGTTGCTATTATCAAAGATCTCTTAGCCGAAGACATATACGGGCATGTTATCAAATTCTGTGAGGACTCCGCTAGAATTGCTAGACCTCACGCGAAAGACAAACACGGACCTGTAGTTGGCCTGCCCGTTGTTTCTGTTAAGATAGGAGATCATTGTTACCATGGTTTATGTGATATGGGAGCTAGTGTTAGTGCAATACCCGATTCTCTATATGATGAAATCAAAGATGAGATTGCACCTGCTGAGTTAGAACCCATTGATGCCACTATTACGCTAGCTAATAGAGACACTATCTGCCCTCTGGGAATTGTGAGAGACCTAGAAGTCCTTTGTGGTAAGACGAAGTATCCTACTGATTTCCTCGTCCTTGGTACTGCACAAGATAGCTTTTGTCCCATCATATTTGGTAGACCCTTTCTCAACACTGTCAATGCTCACATTGATTACATTAAGCAGACTGTCACAGTAAGTTTCGAGGGTGTGTCTCATGAATTTAACTTCACCAAGTTTGGAAGACAAACCCATGAAAGAGAGTCGTCTGGTAGAGATGAAATCATTGATGTTGCCTCTATTGCCGTACCTCCTACGGATCCTTTAGAGCAATATCTGTTGAGCATGAAAATGATATGCATATGGAGGAGAGAGATGAGATAGATAAAATTGTCTTAGAAAAATATCCTATTCTCAAGAATAATCTGCCTATTGAACTCCTTGGGGATCCTCCCCCACCAGAGGGTGATCCTGTGTTCAAGCTTAAACAGTTGCCAAATACTCTTAAGTATGCCTATCTTGATGAGAAGGAGATATATCCTGTCATTATTAGTGCTCTCCTCTCAGAGCGCGAAGAGAAGAAGTTACTAAAAACTCTGAGGAAGCACCGCGCTGCTATTGCATATACTCTTGATGATCTTAAGGGTATTAGTCCTACTCTATGTCAGCACAAGATTAAAACCGATCCTGACTTGAAACCAGTTGCTGATCATCAAAGGAGATTAAATCCTAAGATGAAAGAGGTCGTTAGAAAAGAAATATTAAAGCTTCTGTAAGTAGGGATCATTTATCCTGTTGCTCATAGTGATTGGGTAAGTCCAGTACATTGCGTACCTAAGAAGGGAGGTATCACCGTCGTTCCTAATGATAAGGATGAACTAATCCCACAAAGGATTATTACCGGCTATAGAATGGTGATAGACTTCCGGAAACTGAACAAGGCAACCAGGAAAGATCATTATCCTTTGCCGTTCATCGACCAAATGCTAGAAAGGCTATCAAAACACACACACTTCTGCTTTCTAGACGGTTATTCAGGTTTCTCGCAAATACCTATTGCACAATCTGATCAAGAGAAAACCACTTTCACCTACCCTTTCGGTACGTTTGCCTATAGACGTATGCCTTTTGGCTTATGTAATGCACCTGCCACCTTCCAAAGATGTATGATGGCTATATTCTCTGACTTTTGTGAAACGATTGTCGAGGTTTTAATGGATGACTTCTCCATTTACGGGTCTTCCTTTGATGATTGCCTCAGCAACCTTGATCGAGTCTTACAAAGATGCGAAGAAACCAACCTCGTCTTGAATTGGGAGAAGTGCCACTTTATGGTTAATGAAGGTATCGTCTTAGGACACAAAATTTTTGAGAGAGGCATTGAAGTTGATAAGGCTAAGGTTGATGCAATTGAAAAAATGCCTTGCCCCACATATATCAGAGGTATACGAAGTTTCCTAGGTCATAATGGTTTCTATAGAGGGTTCATTAAAGACTTCTCTAAGATTTCTAGGCCTCTTACCAACCTCTTGCACAAGGATGTTCCTTTTGTTTTTGATGAGGATTGTGAGGAAGCCTTTGAAATACTTAAGAAGGCTTTGATAACCGCACCTATTGTTCAACCACCTGATTGGAACTTGCCCTTTGAAATCATGTGTGCCGCTAGTGATTATGTTGTTGGTGCTGTTCTAGGACAAAGAGTTGACAAGAAGTTGAATGTTATTCACTAGCTAGTAAAACTCTAGACAGTGCCCAAAGAAACTATGCCACTACGGAGAAGGAATTTTTAGCAGTCGTGTTTGCATGTGAAAAGTTCAGATCTTACATAGTTGACTCCAAAGTCACAATTCACTCTGATCATGCTGCTATTAAGTACCTCATGGAGAAGAAGGACGCTAAGCCTAGGCTGATCAGATGGGTTCTCCTGCTACAGGAATTTGATTTGCACGTCGTTGACCGAAAGGGTGCTGGTAACCCTGTAGTAGATAACTTGTCTAGGCTAGAGAATGTCCTTGATGACCCACTACCTATTGATGATAGCTTTCCTGACGAGCAACTAAGTGTCATCCACACTTCACATAGTGCACCGTGGTATGCCGATTATGCAAACTATATCGTAGCCACATACATACCACCCAGTTTCACCTATCAACAAAAGAAGAAATTCTTCTTTGATTTGAGACACTACTTTTGGGATGATCCTCACCTTTATAAGGAAGGAGTAGATGGTGTTATTAGATGTTGTGTGCCTGAACATGAACAGGGACAGATCCTGCAGAAGTGTCATTCTAAAGCCTACGGAGGACACCATGCTGGAGATAGAACTGCCCATAAGGTATTGCTATCAGGTTTCTATTGGCCCACTCTCTTCAAGGATGTCTGTAAGTTTGTCTTGTCTTGTGACGAATGCCAAAGAATAGGGAACATCAGTAAGCGTCAGGAGATGCCTATGAACTATTCACTTGTCATTGAACCATTTGATGTCTGGGCTTTGATTATATGGGACCCTTCCCGAGTTTCAGTGGGTACACTCACATCTTAGTTGTTGTGGATTACGTTACTAACTGGGTAGAAGCTATCCCCACTAAAAATGTTGATCACCACACCTCCATTAAGATGCTTAAAGAAGTCATATTCCCAAGATTTGGAGTCCCTAGATACTTGATGACTCATGGCGGTTCACACTTCATTCATGGTGTTTTCCGCAAGATGCTATCTTAGTATGATGTCAACCATAGAGTTGCATCTCCTTATCATCCTCAGTCTAGTGGTCAAGTTGAGTTGAGTAATAGGGAGATCAAGTTGATCTTACAAAAGACCGTCAATAGATCTCGAAAGTACTGGTCTAGCAAACTTGACGATGCACTATGGGCTTATAGGACTGCTTATAAGAATCCCATGGGCATGTCACCGTATAAAATGGTTTACGGTAAGGCCTCACATTTACCTCTTGAGCTGGAACACAAAGCTTATTGGGCAATCAAAGAGCTCAACTTTGATTTCAAACTTGCCGGTGATAAGCGGTTGTTTGATATCTGTCGGTGAATACTCACAACATATGCCATGGGTAGGCTAAAGTCAGTGAGAACCGAAGGGACAAAGGTGGCCGCTGGGAACGAGGTTGGTACACGCATGGGACGCATGATGTACACAGGTTCAGGGCTCTCCGTAGAGATAATACCCCTAATCCTGCTGGTGTGTTTGATGTATGGGAACATAGTACAATGTTGCTCGTGGAGCTGTGTTGGGAGGACGAAGAGGGGAGCAGTCGGCTCGTCTCTACCTCGCTCTCTGTTGGCTGGTGAGTGTGTAGTGTTGAACGACTAGCAAGTGATCGGCCCCCTTGCATGGGGGGCGGCCGGGGAGTTTTATAGACGAACCAGCCGACCTACAATATGGATAAAGGGTACATGTGTGGGACCCGGCTGGCTGCTTCGCCGGCTGGCGAGGGGCCCACAAGGGTCTTGTCTTGTTGATGAGGGGCCCGCCGGCTGCATGGTCTCGATTGCTGGTGGGACCCGCCGGCTGGCCAATGGGGCTCCCGCGTAAGGTTGACGCTGAGCACGCGTTGTACGTCGAGCGTCGCCTCACGAGATTCTTCATGGGCAGGCAGTACGACCGCCTCCACTTTTTCCCACGCCGAGTGGAGTAATGGAGTGGGAGTGTGACGGTTCGACATCATGCTAGGTGATGGATCAGAGCCGGGGTAGGTCAGCGGCGTGGCCGCCGACGCTCGTACCTGCCGAGCGCCCTGATTCAGTACCTTTGCTAACGCGTAGCTACCTTTAATCGTGAGGTCCTTTCGTGACCTACGATCTGATGTGACTGGTGATCCTCGGCCGGCTAGCCCTCTTGGTCAGCCAACTTGAGGGTGGCCGCTTCCTCCTTAGTCCGGCTGGCGGGACCAGGCCCGGTCGGAATGGGAGACCGCCTGGATTCTAGCCAGTACGGGTTGCCTGGCCGACCAGAAAGGTGGCCGCCTCATCTTCCAGCCGGCAGGCGAAGCCTAGCCGGTCAGAAGTCTTGGGCCTTGAGAATCTTTGTGCCTTCATGCCTATTGGGCCAGAAATGAAGGAACAGGCTTAATGAGCCTACCCCGGGGTTATCCCCCCGAGAGTAGTCCCCGAAGCTGGCGAGGTCTGTCGCCTGCTGGCGGGCGGCCTCACCGGCTTGTTGATTTGTCTTGATATTTTGGTTGTTGTTTGCGGCGAAGGACGTCGACTTCGGAGCCGGGTAGCTTCGAAGCGACGCCTCGGTCCAGTCGTAACTGGCTTGCAGAGCGCCACGTGCCAGGCCCCGCCTGGCGTAATGATGGCGATTACTGCTGACGGGACCGGGCCTGTGCCCTGGGTCCTGCCACGACGCCCCCTCGGCCTCTGCGCAGGAGATCCTCTACGGATTTACTCCGCGACGGTTGGGCTTAGGGGGGCGTTACTGCCCGTAATAAACGGAATTAATGGGGCCTGGCGCACACCGGATCCCCTCCCCACGATGCTTCGTGGGGTTTAAATGGGACGCGAGGATTTCAAGGAGGCCATTCGCCCCCTCTTCTCGCCCTGCTCCATGCTTTCTTCCTCCTTGCGTCCTGAGAAGAAGAGCTCGCGCCCTTCGTCTCCTTCTTCTTCGCCTCCGAGGCCTCCACCGACCGCTTCAAGCTCTCGCCACCCGCAGCCATGGCCGGTGGATCTTCTTCGAAGAAGTCGTCGGTGTAGCAGGCGTCCTTGCAGGGGGCCTGGTTGGGAAGCGATGTCGACGAGGAGCTCATCGATGCGCTTCCTCATCATCGACTACTGCCCCCGGCCTCCCAAGTGTCGGTGCGCCATCCTGGCTCCGAGGCCTCTCCCTCACCTGCCACGGGAGAAGTTGTGGTCTTCGCCGAGCACTTCTACTGGGGTTTCAGGCTCCCTGCTAGCTCTTTCTTCACCGAGTGGCTCCAGTTCTTCGGCCTGCAGCCGCATCATCTGGCGTCTAACGCCATACTGCAGCTCGCTGCCTTTGTAGTCCTATGCGAGGGCTTCGTGGGGATCGAGGCTCGCGTCGATCTGTGGCGCAGCCTGTTCTTCTTTAAGCAGCAATCCATCGCCATGGAGAAATTCGAGGTGGAGAAGCTCAAGGGGCCGCGCCCCATGACGCTGTGCGGGGTCGCGTTGGTGCATCACCGCCCGAAGTCCGGCTTCCCCCAGTTGCCTTTGCAAGACTCAATCATGCATTGCCAGAAGGGGTTCTTCTACGTGAGGAGCGCCGACCCAGCCCAGGACGCCCTCAACATGCCCCCGTTTGCCATCGCCCCTCCGACACGGAAGAACTGGGACGCGAACACTCCCAAGCCACATCCTGAGGTGGCGCTTATTCGCGCCCACCTCGATATCTTGAGGGAGAGTGGCCTCCTCGGCCGCGACCTTCTCGCCACCATGGTTGTCCGCCGGATTCTGCCTCTACAGAGGCGGCCGCATCTGGTCTGCCAGATGAGCGGCCGGCTTGATCCATGCCAGCTATCCATCAAGAGGTTCACCCCGGGTGCTGTAGCGCGAAGGGTGAACTTGATCTCCACCGCCCGCATGGATGAGGGCGAGGAATGGACATGGGGGATGTCCCCGTTCAACCGGGCTCATCCGCCTCCGAAGGTAACCTTACTCCCTTCTTTTCTGTCGTTTTGTTTTGAAGCTGGTGGCGTTTGTTGAGCCTGGTGGAATTCCTTTCTTGTAGATGTCCAAGACCCTGCAGGGCTCCCTCCCTCAGCCTGCTCCCGGCGTGGAGGCGTCCGGTGCCTCCAAGATGGAGGATGAGCATGCGATGGAGCCTCGCTCAGACTCCACCGCCGGCACGGGAATCCCCTGGAGTCGAAAGGAACCGAGCCGTCTGGTGAGTACCCGCAGCACGCCCTAGCAGACTGGACGTACGACGATGAGGAAGCCTCATTCTGCTCTGATGCAGCCTTCGAGGGACACTCCGACAAGGTCGAGGAGGTCACCGGCCCACTATCGTCCCGCGGCCGGCGTCAAGGTGGCGGAGCGACCGCTGCTGATGAGCCAGCCGGGAAGAAGGGCAAGGGTGCCACAGCTTCCCGGCCGGCCTCTAAGCGACCGGCACCGGGTCCTCCAACCGGGCAGCGAGCAGACGGCGCCAAGAGGCGCCGTGGCGGTGGCCGGAGGCAGGTCCCGGTAGTTGCAGGGTATGGCTTCCTCCTCTTCTCCCTTCCATATTTTGAGATGAACTTTGTTCGTGAGAAGCTTGGCTTGACATGGAGGCGGAGGATGCGGATGAAGAAACCGCCTCCGTAGCCGAGCGGGCCGGCTGGGCGGCAGCTGATGCTGCCGATAGGGAGCTCGAGATAGAATCCAAACGCCGGTGGGACACGGCCGTAGGGAAGACCGCCGTGGGTCAGCCTTGCCCCAGCCGGGTCGAGAGGCCGGCGGAGAAGCATGCGAAGGCTAGACAGGACCCCTCCACACATGCCCATGTGGAGGAGCCAGCTAGTGAGGACGCCTCCAGGCCGGCCCCGAGGACCGAAGGGGCCCAGCCATCTGAGCCGGCAGCCCCGGAGCAGGTGGACCTGGAGACGATCTCGGTTTCTCCCTAGGTCGAAGCAGCTCCTGACAAACCGGCGCTAGATCTGACCGCGTCGAACGCGGCCCCTGATGTCCCAAGGGCGACCATGGGTGCACCGGACGCGACTCATCCGCCTCCTGAGGAGGAGGTAGCATCGGCTGGGACGGCGCCCGAGCCGGCCGTCGAGCCGGCATCAGGAGCCGGCGCCATCGTCGTCCCCCAGCAAGGCCCTGTTGCGCCAAGGGCAGGGGGCCGATCTGGGAGCTGGCCCATGAAGTCATGGCGGTCGGCGAACTTGGCCCGCCTGCAAATGCCCGCCGGCACCGTTCTTTCCAGCGTGCCGGAGCTGGTGACGCTGTTTGACAGCGGCCGGTCAAAGGTGGAGCAGGCGGCCCGCGTGCTATGCGGCGACGTGGAGCGCCTGGAAGCCCGCACCCAGGTAGGCCTTGCCCGTTTTTCTTCGCGCTTTTTTTTCTCTTCTCTTGACGTCAGTGGGGGCGCGACAGCGCACCCACTGGGTGTAGCCCCCGAGAATCGGGCGGGTTGATTGCCAACCGGTCTGAATCTCTTGGAGGCCTTTTTCTCTGCATATTTTTCTTTAGTGGGGGCGCGCAAGCGCACCCACTGGGTGTAGCCCCCGAGAATCAGGCTGGTTATGCTTTTAACCAGGTCGAATCTTAATCTTGTTCCCTTGCTCTCCCCTTTGGCAGGCGCTTTACGATGCTCAGGTACAGGCGTACAACGAGCTTCGGGACTAGCACCTAGGGGCTGATAGCCGGATCGCCGAGCTTGAAGCCCGGCTGGGTGAGGCCGCCACGGAGCGTGATGCCCTTCGCAGAGCCGGCGGCTGGCTCCAAGAGCAGCTGGACCTTCTTCAGGCGGAGAAGAAGGAGCTCGAGGCAGCCAGCCGGGCCGAGTTGGAGCGGCTGCAGGCCACGCTGCAGGAGAAGGAGGCCTCCTACTCTACCGACGTGGACCGCCTCGAGTCGCTCCATCTTGAGGAGGCGAACCTCAAGGACGCCGCCTTGAGGGCGAAGGATGAAGCCCTTACCCAGAAGCAAGCGCAGCTGGCTAAGGCGCTAGAGTCCGCCACGACCCTCCAGGAGGAAATCGCCCGCCTCACTCAAGCGAGTGAGGTCCGAGAGTGTGAGGTCCTCGAGGTCTTTCATGAGACCAACGGTGCCTTCCAGCGTGGGTCTCTTTTCCTTGTTTTGTGTTTGGTCTTTTGGCTGTCTCCTCCTCTTGCTGTGTTCTTACGTCCCGGCTGTCTTTGCCCCAGATCTCTTCTCCGAGACCCAGGTCGCAGCCGACACCGCCGTTGAGGTGTGCCGTGAGGAGCGTCGCACGGCCGGGCAGGAGGTGGATACTACCTCTGGCTGGAGCGTAGAGGAGATCGGGGTGGGCCTTCGGGCCCGCCTGCACGTCCTGGGCGAGTCTGTGACTCGGCTCCAGGTTGCAGGCTCGTCGATGGTGGCGGCCCTGTGGCCGGAGGGTGTGGAGCCGACGACCATGAGCCGGCTCGCCCACTGGCTTGCAGCGGGTGGAGAGCGCCTAGACGCCTGGCGTGCCTCTGCAGCGCGGTCTGGGGTTATATGGCCCTGCGCTTGGCCAAGTCATGGTATCGTAACCTGAACTTGGGCAAGCTGGCTACCCAGCGCGACGACTCATAGGCGGAGCTGCAAGGCATGGAGGAGGAGCTCCGGGTGAGAGCCAGCGCCATCGTCGAGTACGTCGCCTGGGATGACTTCGTCTTGGAGCGGGGTGAAGACGGCGGCGTGATCGCTGAAGATCTGCACGGCCTTCAGCCCTATGATGCCGACGGCACCTCCGACGAGGCGGTCCGGGCTGCGGAATCTGCAGCCGCCTCCAGCGGTGTGGCGTATGCCGACTCCGGGATCAACGGAGCTGGGGGCCTCAACGGGCGAGACGACGCATCCACCTCGGGAGGAGCCGGAGGCGGCGATGCTACCACATCAGGAGCAGCAGCCGAGACAACCCCTGAGGCTGTTGTCCCGTAACTGGCGTCCTTTTGTGTTTTTGGTTCTACCACCGGAGGGATGTAACGAACGTGGGTCATGGGCCAATGCTTTTTATGAATGTATATATTCAGCATTATATTCGTCACCAAGCGTGTTGTCTTATGATCCCGTCTTTTGATTCCTGGTTGACTTCTCTTATCCGAAGCCATCAAGACATAAAGAACAAGACATAAGCCAATCAGAGGCTAGCTTGAATGAACCAACTCAAGTCGGTCGTCACTAGTATAGCCGGACTGTGCATGTATTCGACCTGACCCGGCATCATATCGCGAATCGAGCGACCGGAGCCTTCCCGTAGGTTCAAGCGAAGGACCGGGAGTCAGCCGGTACACTATGTGCCCGACGACAAGGATTGACCGTCCGAGCGGCTGGCGAGCCCCCGAGCTTGTTTAAAGCTAGCAAGGGGCCGCGCTGCGTAGCCTCCGAGCTTGATTAAGCCAGCAAGAGGTGGTATGCGGTGTAGCCCGTACATTGAGTGAAAACTCTTTTAGCAAGAGAAAGCATGGAGCCTGCTTTTTTCATCATATTTGTTGTTCCCGGTAGTCAGAGGCCGTCTTGAGTCTCGGCAATCAGAGGCCGTCTTGAGTCTTGAAGGAGATCGTATATACGATCGAGCCAGCCCGAGCCGGTCGTCCCAAGTATAGCCCACTGTGCATGTATTCGACCTGACCTGGCATCACTTTGCGAACCGAGCGACCGGAGCCAGCCCGCAGGCTCGAGCGAAGGACCAGGATTCAGCCGGTACACTATGTGCCCGACTACAAGGGTGGACCGTTCAGGCGGCTGGCGAGCCCCCGAGCTTGTTTTAAGCTAACAAGGGACCGCGCTACGTAGCCTTCGATCTTGGTTAAGCCGGCAAGAGGTGGTACGTTGTGTAGCTTGTACACTTGAGTGAAAACTCTTGACAAAAAGAAACATGTAGCATGTCCTTTTTATTTCCTTCTTTGTTCCCTGAAGAGGGAGGAAGATACATGTGCATGTTCTTTCCTTTGCTTGTCTTCTTCCTTTTAGCAATAGAACGGGCGAAGCAACGCCGCGTTCCATGGGCGCTCCGTTTCTTGGCCGGAGTCATCCCTCTTGCGCTTCCTTGGCTTCTGGGCGTCAATCAGGTAGTAAGCATTGTTGTGTAACGCCCTACTGATGATGAAGGGTCCCTCCCAGGGGGGTGAGAGCTTGTGCTGGCCGGCAGTGCGCTAGATTCTTCTGAGGACCAAGTCTCCCTCTCTGAAAGAGAGAGGCCTGATCCTTTTGTTGTGGTAGTACCTCAGCTTCTGTTGGTAGATGGTCGTCCGGCTCAAAGCCAAGTCCCTTGCTTCTTCGAGGAGATCCACACCATCTTCTCTGGCCTCCTTCGCCTCTGTATCTGTGTATAGGGTGACCCGTGGCGAGTCGAACTCAACATCCGTGGGGATAATAGCCTCGGACCCATATACCAGAAAGAATGGAGTGAAGCCGGTCGACCGGTTGGGCGTGATGCGGAGGCTCCATAGTACAGCCGGCAGTTCTTCAATCCAGCAGCCGGCTGACCAGACCAGTGGTACCACCAGTCTTGGCTTGATGCCGGCTAGGATCAGGTCGTTGGCCCTCTCCGCTTGGCCATTTGACTGAGGGTGTGCCACTGAGGCCAGGTCGAGCCGGATGCCTACCTTGGAACAGTAGAGCGCCAGGGTGCCCTTGGCTAAGTCGGTGCCGTTGTCGGTGATGATGTTGTGGGGAACGCCATATCAGACAGAGATGTCCGTGATAAACCTGACAACAGTGGGGCCGTCAAGCTTCTTGATAGGCCTAGCTTCGATCCACTTGGTGAACTTGTCGACGGCTACCAGAAGATGTGTCATCCCTCTACGAGCCGTCTTGAAGGGCCCTACCATGTCCAGCCCCCAGACGGCGAATGGCCATGATAAGGGAATGGTTTTCAGCGCTGAAGGCGGCATATGGCTTTGTGCACTGAAGCGATGGAAGCCTTCACATTTGTCCACCAGATCCATAGCCTCCTCGAGGGTCGTGGGCCAGTAGAATCCATGGCGGAATGCTTTGGCCACCAGGGTTCGGGAGGCGGCGTGATGCCCACACTCCCCCTGGTGGATGTCTCTGAGGATCTCCTGCCCTTTTTCTGATTCGACGCAGCGTTGGAACACGTCGGTCGTGCTGCGTCGCACCAGCTCGCGATTGATGATGGCGTAAGCAGCGGACCTGCGTTGGGTCTGTCTCGCCTCCGCCTCATTCTGAGGAAGTTCGCCACGAAGAAGGAAGGCCAGAATGGCCTGAGCCCATGATGGAGCCGACACAAGGGTCGCCTCCGCTTCGTCTTGACTATTGGGGGCTTCTGCAGCCCTCGAGCTTGATGGCGTCTCCGGTGCTATTGCTGCAGCCGGCTCATCATCTATCTCCATGACGTCCACCCACTGGGAGGATTCGAGCCCGGGTAGAGCCGGGGTTGTCGTTGTAGCTGGTGCCATTGTTGGAGTCGGTTGGACCAATGGAGCCGTATTAGGATCCGAAGCCGGCGTAGTTGGTGGAGCCGACGGCGCTTGCACCGCAGACTCAATCGGTGCCGCATTTGGAGCCGGTGCCGTCAGTGCAGCCGGCGTGGGGTCCACAGCCGGCATAACTCGTGGAGCCGGTGGCGCTTGTATCGTAGAGTCGGCAGGTACGAAGATTGATGCCGACTCAGGAGACGGCTTGTGGAGTTGCTCGAGGGAAACGCCCGCTGGGATGGCCTGCCTTGTGGAGCCGATCTTTGCCAACGTATCGGCCGCCTCATTTTCTATTCTGGGAACATGGTGGAACTCACAACCCTCGAAGGGGCCACTGAGCTGCTGGATGAGGAAGCGGTAGCTCACCATGTTGGCGTCCCTGGCGTCCCATTCGCCAGAGACCTGCTGCATCACCAAGTCTGAATTGCCGAAGCATATGAGCCGCCGGATGCCAATCTCCTTGGCAAGCCGGAGGCCGTGAGCCAGTTCTTCGTACTCGGCGACGTTGTTGGAGGCGGCGAAATGGATCTGGAGAGCGTACTTGAGCTAGTCCCCTTTCGGAGACGTCAAGATGATGCCGGCTCCCAGTCCTGTCCGCATCTTCGAGCCGTCGAAGTGCATCCGCCAATGCATGGAGTCTGGAGGCGGTGGCTCGAACTGGGTCTCGGCCCAGTCGACTAAGAAGTCGGCCACCACCTGCGATTTGATGGCGGTGCGAGGCTCGTACCGAATATCATGGTCTGCCATGGTGATGGACCATTTAGCAATTCTGCCCGTGGCATCACGGTTTCCCATGATCTCTGGGAGAGGAGCAGTGCTCACCACAGTGATGGCATGCTCTTGGAAGTATTGTTTTAATTTCTTTGCAGCAAGGTAAACACCATAACACATTTTCTGATAATGAGGTTAGTTCTGCTTAGAGGCGGACAAGACCTCGCTAAGGTAGTAGACGGGGCGCTACACGGGTAGGGCCTTGCCTTCCTCTTTGAGCTGAACTACCAACACTACGCTGACCACGTGAGTGGTCGCCGCGATGTATATGAGTATGGGTTCCCTTTCAGATGGGGCTACCAAGATTGGCAGGCTCGAGATTACCCGCTTGAGGTCGCGGAAGGCTTCGTCCGCCTGGTCGTTCCACTCGAACTTCGTCGTCTTCTTCATGAGCTGGTAGAGTGGAAGGGCCTTCTCGTCGAGCCGGCTGACGAACCGGCTGAGGGATGCCAAGCAGCTGGCGAACTTGTGGACGTCGAGGATCTGAGCCGGCCGCCCCATCCGCTCGATGGTGCTGATCTTCTCAGGGTTCGCTTCGATGCCGCAGGCCGATACGAAGAACCCCATGAGTTTGCCGCCTGGGACCCCGAAGACGCACTTCTCAGGGTTGAGCCGGATCTTGTCTTCGCGCAGATTGGCGAATGTCTCCCGTAGGTCGTCGAGTAGGCTGAAGTGCTGCTTCGTCTTGACGATGATGTCATCCACATAGACGTGGATGTTTCTGCCAATCTGTGGTAGCATGCACTGCTGCATGCATCGTTGGAACGCCGCACCTGCGTTCTTCAGACAGAACGTCATGTTGGTGTAGCAGTAGGCCCCGAAGGGCATGATGAAGGAGGTCTTCAGGCGATCAGCTGGATCCAGCTTGATTTGATGGTAGCTTGAATAAGCATCCAGAAATGACAGCAGTTCGCAGCCTGCAGTGGAGTCGATCACTTGATCTATCCAAGGCAACGCGAAAGGGTCTTTCGGACAGGCCTTATTCAGGCTGGTGTAGTCGATGCACATTCGCCATGCGTTGTTCTTCTTCAGCACCAGAACTGGGTTCGTCGGCCAGTCCGGGTGGAAAACCTCCATGATGAAGCCGGGTGATCTCTTCTCCGATTGTGCGCCGCTTCCCCTCGGCGAAGCGGCGCAAAGGTTGTTATACCGGCTTTGCATCCGGTTGCACGTGAAATTTGTGCTCGGCGTACTTCCTCGGAACACCCGACATGTCCTTGGGGGACCATGCGAAGATGTCCCGATTCTCACGGAGGAAGTCGACGAGCTCGCCTTCCTATTTGGGGCTGAGGCCAGCCCCGATGGTGACGCACTGCTTTGGGTTGGCAGGGTCGAGTGTGACCTGCTTTGTCTCTTTGGCCGGCTTGAAAGAGCCCTCGCCGGCCGATTGGGGCGGAGGAGAAGGAACCGCCGGCTGCTCGGTAGCCTGGTCCACGAGCCGGTCGATCTGCCGCTTCTCCTCGGCGATCACCAAGGCGTCGGCAAGGCGGCTCCTATCTTGGGTGCACTCGAGCGACTTCTTGTAGTCGCCAACAACAGTGATGATGCCCTTGGGACCCAGCATCTTCATCTTCAGGTAGGCGTAGTTCGGAATAGCCATGAACTTGGCCAGAGCCGGTGTTCCCAGCAGCGCGTGGTACGGGCTACTGAGGTCCACTACCTCGAACAATATGGACTCTCGGCAGAAGTGGGCCTTGTCGCCGAAGAGGACGTCCAGCTGGATCTCGCCGATGGGCGAGCATGACTGCCCAGGCACGATGGAATGGAAGACAGTGCTGGATGGCAGGACGTCCGTCTCCTTGAGCCCGAGCTTGCGGAGAGTGTCGAGGTAGAGGATGTTGATGTTGCTGCCGCCATCGACCAGCACCCGGGAGAATCGGCAGGTGAGCCTCTTGGAGGCGAAGGTGGGGTCGAGGACGAGTACGTATGACCCCGGGTTGGGCATCACCGCAGGATGGTCCAACCGGCTCCATGTGATTGGTTTATCAGACCAATGCATGTACTGGGGAACTAGGGGGACAGTGGCGTTCACCTCGCGCCGCCTTTGGCGCAGGCTGTGCTTGTCGCCGCCTTCGCTGGTGAAGACGACGAACGCTCCGTCTTGATGCGGATAGTCGTCAAGGTGTGGGCCGTCGTCGCGAGGCGGCGGCGGCGAAAGCGGAGCGTTATGGGGATCCGGTGCACGGGGCGATGCCTGCGCACCCGGAGGAGCCGGCAGGCCCTCCCCTTGTGACAGCCGGCATGCGATGTTGCACTGCCGAAGGGTATGGGTAGACGGTGTCGCCCCAGAATGTATCTTGGAGGGGGCGTCGAGGTGCTGCTCGAGAGACTGCATGGGCAGCCAGTTGGGGTTGCCCTGGTTGTCACGCTTTCGTGGAGGGCCGGCTTGGGAAGCCGACGCCTCGCCCTCCACGTTGGCCACTAGCTTGTTGTTGGAGCGGGGATCTATCTGATCCGCCTTGCGCTTGTAGTTGTTCTGGCTGCCTCGGTTGTCCCCATCCGGCTTGGGAGTAGCCGGCGCGGGCACAACCTTGTCCAAGGCGGTCACCTTGATGCGCATTGCGGAGTCTGCCGTGGCGTACTTGTCCGCCTTGGCCATGAGCACCGCCAAAGAGGCGGGCTCGGCGCACATGAGCTTGTGCTTGAGGAGGGTGCCGTCTCGGCATCCGTCGATGAAGTACTGGATGGCTTGTACCTCATGCACCCCCTCACAGGAGTTGCGGAGCTTCGTCCACCGGGTGACATAGTCGCGGAGGGGCTCGTCGGCCTTCTGGACGCACGTGGCCAGCTCGCGGGGCCGGCCAGGGCGCTTGTAGGTGCAGGTGAAGTTGCGGACGAACGCCTCCTCGAAGTCCACCCAGGAGTTGACGCTACCGGCCGGGAGGCTGTTAAGCCAGGTCCGGGCCGAGCCAGCCAGCATGAGTGGCACGTAGCGAACCGCTACGCGCTTGTTGCCCGTGGCGATGCCCACGGCCGTGGTGTAGTCGATCAGCCAGTCTTCTGGCTTGGCCGTGCCGTTGTACTTCGGCATATCCCGAGGCAGGGTGAAACCTCAGGGGAACGGCTCCCCTCGGATCCAGGGGCCGAAGCAAGCCGGACCGACGGGTCCATCTTCCTCTAGGAGGGCCGAATGGGACAGGGCGATGATAAGCCGGCGGGCGTCCCGCTCGTCCTAGGAGGCGGGGATGCCAGCCCCGGTGGCGAGAGGGGAGGCTCCTCGGGAGCCGGAGGCATGAGTTCTTCGCGGGGGAAGATCCCGGTACTCCAAGTCGCCCTCGTCGCCTCCACGTCGTAAGCCCGAAGTATGCTCGCTCTGGTTCTGCGAGCGCCGGCCTTGGCTTCCCTCGCTCCTCCAGCCGGAAGGGCGATGCGAGGAAGAGCCTTCGGCGTGGTGCTGGCCGCTAGGGTTGCGGCGAGCCCCCGAGTGCGGTCCCGGGCACTCCGAATGAGCCTAGCGGGGGTTGAACCGAGCATGCTGCTGGTTAGCAGCGTCAAGGAGATCCTTGACACGCTTCTCCTGGAAGGCGCGCTCCTCGCCTTCCAGGCTTGCCATCTCCTCCATGGCCGCCTGCGCTGCCCGCATGTTGTCCGCGGGAGTCTCGTAGGTGGTCAGGTCCCCGCCTAGAACCTCGGCGACGAACCGTTCGCGGCTGCGGACCGATCCAAGCCGGCCGGGGGCCTCGGAAATCAGAGTAAGGCCGTATGCGGAGTTATACTCATGATGTGTAGCCTCCAACCAACGTTTCGCCGAGGCCACAACCATGCCCTCCTCCAAGATACGCTTGCGCGCCTCCTCAAGTGAGGCCCGAGCATCTGCAGGAGCGGCGGAAGCGGTGACCGGTGTCTTCAGGCCGGCGATGGCATCCCGAAGAGTATCTGCGGCGGTCGCCGCGGGCTCGCCGGCGCCTGCAGAGGCCTTGCCGGGAGCCATGCTGGTGCCGGCGCCGATAACCATCACCTCCACGGTGTTGGAGATGGCAACAACGTGGTAGGGGGTGAAGAATCCTACCGACGGCGAAGGGCCGTCGAAGATGAGGACGTTACTGGGGTAAAGGTCGTGGGCAGGCATCTCAGCGATAGAGAGCCTGCAGAAGATGGCGCAGGGCGCCTCAACGTCGTAGTCCAAGCCGAAGTAGCGCGGGCCGTCGTTGAGGCGAAGGTCGCTGAAGAGAACGCTGAGTTCTCCATGGCAGCGACGACGACGCTAGGGAGCGCCTCGTCATTAGAATCTTCGTTCGAATACGCATGGCGGACGGGGACGTCCATCATCATGGGCGTCGCCTCGTCAAAAGCGAGCTCCACGGGCATGCAAGCTGATCCGGACGCGATGCATCCGGTGGTGTAGGTGTGGGGCCCCGCCCAGCGCGTGAAGCCAGCCGATGCCGCCATCGGCCCCACGATGGGCGCCAAATGTCGGTGAATACTCACAACATATGCCATGGGTAGGCTAAAGTCGGTGAGAACCGAAGGGACAAAGGTGGGCGCTGGGAACGAGGTTGGTACACGCATGGGACGCACGATGTACCCAGGTTCAGGGCTCTCCGTAGAGATAATACCCCAAATCCTGCTGGTGTGTTTGATGTATGGGAACAGAGTACAATGTTGCTCCTGGAGCTGTGTTGGGAGGAGGAAGAGGGGAGTAGCCGGCTCGTCTGTACCTCGCTCTCTATTGGTTGGTGAGTGTGTAGTGTTGAACGACTAGCAAGTGATCGGCCCCCTTGCATGGGGGCGGCCGGGGAGTTTTATAGACGAACCAGCCGACCTACAATATGGATAAAGGGTACATGTGTGGGACCCGGCTAGCTGCTTCGACGGCTGGCCAGGGGCCCACAAGGGTCTTGTCTTGTCGATGAGGGGCCCGCCGGCTGTATGGTCTCGATTGCTGGTGGGACCCGCCGGCTAGCCAATGGGGCTCCCGCGTAAGGTTGACGCTGAGCATGCGTTGTACGTCGAGCGTCGCCCCGCGAGATTCTTCATGGGCAGGCAATACGACCGCCTCCACTATTCCCCACGCCGAGTGCTGTAATGGAGTGGGAGTGTGACGGTCCGACATCATGCTAGGTGATGGATCAGAGCCGGGGTAGGTCAGCGGCGTGGCCGACGAGGCTCGTACCTACCGGGCGCCCTGATTCAGTACCTTTGCTGACGCGTAGCTACCTTTAATCATGAGGTCCTTTCGTGACCTACGATCTGATGTGACTGGTGATCCTCGGCCGGCTAGCCCGCTTGGTCAGCCGGCTTGAGGGTGGCCGCCTCCTCCTTAGTCCGGCTGGCGAGACCAGGCCGGGTCGGAATGGGAGGCTGCCTGGATTCTAGCCGGCAAGGGTTGCCTGGCCGGCCAGAAAGGTGGCCGCCTCATCTTCCAGCCGGCAGGCGAAGCCTAGCCGGTCAGAATCTTGGGCCTTGAGAATTTCTGCGCCTTCATGCCTATTGGGCTGGAAATGAAGGAACAGGCTTGATGAGCCTACCCCGGGGTTATCCCCCCGACAATATCAGGTCGTTAGATGAATGGAGAGCCCAGGCATACGAGAATGCCAGGTTGTTCAAGGAAAAGGTTAAGAGATGGCACGACAAACGAATACAGAAATGAGAATTCAATGTAGGTGATTATGTCTTGCTATACAATTCTCGTTTGTGATTCTTTGCACGCAAGCTTCTCTCTAAATGGGAAGGTCCCTATGTTCTCGAGGAA
The DNA here is from genome assembly GCF_904849725.1 of Hordeum vulgare subsp. vulgare. Lineage (NCBI taxonomy): Eukaryota > Viridiplantae > Streptophyta > Magnoliopsida > Poales > Poaceae > Hordeum > Hordeum vulgare. Next base: position 55,504,921 of record NC_058521.1, on the reverse strand, counting down.
GTATATTGTTCCGGTGCCATCAAAATCAATAACACGGAAGGAAATTTTCCTAGAGTGGTAAATGGGCAAAGAATCAAGCATTACATCTCTGGTACTCCCATAAATGTTGAGACCAATATCATAAATGTCATAACTCCAGAGGAGTACATAAGGGATGTTTATCAGCCCGTTTCAGACCTTGAAAACGAAGATTTATCTGTTTTGGTAAGAAATTGGACTCCGATACTTTTCCAATAGGAATTTTCTTCCGTTTTGGAATTTTTGGAAAATTACAAAAATAAAAAGCAATCGAGAGAGCGAACGAGGCGTCGACAAGCCCTACCACCGCCCCTACCCCCCTGGTGGCGGAGGGCAAGCTTGTGGGCACCTCGTGTGCCTCCCGGACTCCATTTTCTTGCAGAGGACTCCTTCTGGCCCAGAAAAAATCAATATATAGTCGCCCGAAGGTTTTGATCTCCGTATTGCGTAGTTTCCCTCTCTTTCCGTTTCGAGCTGTTTCTGTGACAGATCTAGATTATCATGACTTCCCCAAATGCTCCTAAGGACAAGATCTTCGAGAAGGTCATCAATCCCTACCTCACGGAAGTGCTGAAACACCCTCAATCTATCAAGATGAGTGAGGGGATGTTGCACATCCGTGATGTTGAGGGGCCTAAGAAGACCGGAAGCATGGAGACGAGGCTCGAAGCAATGCAGCAACAAGTCTTCAAGTGCCAAGGAATGGTGGAGCGTGGACTCAACGCCAACCACATGATGATCACGGAGTTCACTAGCAATCACAAGATGGATGCCATTGATATTGGGAAACACCTCTCTAGGCTCTACGATAAGGTTGACCAACTTCAGGGTCAGTGTTGGGGAACGTCGCATGGGAAACAAAAAATTTCCTATGCGGACGAAGACCTATCATGGTGATGTCCATCTACGAGAGGGGATTTCCGATCTACGTACCCTTGTAGATCGCACAGCAGAAGCGTTAGTGAATGCGGTTGATGTAGTGGAACGTCCTCACGTCCCTCGATCCGCCCCGCGAACCGTCCCACGAACCGTCCCGCGATCCGTCCCATGATCCGCTCCGATCTAGTGCCAAACGGACGACACCTCCGCGTTCAGCACACGTACAACTCGACGATGATCTCGGCCTTCTTGATCCAGCAAGAGAGACGGAGAGGTAGATGAGTTATCCGGCAGCGTGACGGCGCTCCGGAGGTTGGTGGTGATCTAATCTCAGCAGGGCTCCGCCCGAGCTCCGCAGAAACGCGATCTAGAGGTAAAACCGTGGAGGTATGTGGTCGGGCTGCCGTGGCAAAAGTTGTCTCAAATCAGCCCTAAAACCCCACTATATATAGGAGGGAGGGAAGGGAGGATGCAGCCTCAAAACCTAAAGGTTTGGCCGAAATTGGAGGTGGAGGAGTCCTACTCCAATCCTACTTGGAGTAGGATTCCACCTTCCCACTTGGAAACTCTTTCCACCTTGTGTTTTTTCCTTCTCAAACCTTATGGGCCTTAGTGGGAACTTATTCCAGCCCACTAGGGGCTGGTTTATATCTTCCCATAGCCCATGAGACCCCTTGGGGCGTGTCACCCCTCCTGATGGTCCCCGGCACCCCTCCCGGCACTCCCAGTACACTACCAATGAGCCCGAAACTTTTCCGGTAATGCACGAAAACCTTCCGGTAACCAAATGAGGTCATCCTATATATCAATCTTCGTTTCCGTACCATTCCGGAAACCCTCGTGACGTCCGTGATCTCATCCGGGACTCCGAACAACATTCGGTAACCAACCATATAACTCAAATACGCATAAAACAACGTCGAACCTTAAGTGTGCAGACCCTGCGGGTTCGAGAACTATGTAGACATGACCCGAGAGACTCCTCGGTCAATATCCAATAGCGGGACCTGGATGCCCATATTGGATCCTACATATTCTACGAAGATCTTATCGTTTGAACCTCAGTGCCAAGGATTCATATAATCTTGTATGTCATTCCCTTTGTCCTTCGGTATGTTACTTGCGTGAGATTCGATCGTCAGTATCCGCATACCTATTTCAATCTCGTTTACCGGCAAGTCTCTTTACTCGTTCCGTAATACAAGATCCCGCAACTTACACTAAGTCACATTGCTTGCAAGGCTTGTGTGTGATGTTGTATTACCAAGTGGGCCCCGAAATACCTCTCCGTCATACGGAGTGACAAATCCCAGTCTTGATCCATACCAACTCAACGAACACCTACGGAGATACCTGTAGAGAATCTTTATAGTCACCCAGTTACGTTGCGACGTTTGATACACACAAAGCATTCCTCCGGTGTCAGTGAGTTATATGATCTCATGGTCATAGGAACAAATACTTGACACGCAGAAAACAGTAGCAACAAAATGACACGATCAACATGCTACGTCTATTAGTCTGGGTCTAGTCCATCACATGATTCTCCTAATGATGTGATCCCGTTATCAAGTGACAACACTTGCCTATGGTCAGGAAACCTTGACCATCTTTGATCAACGAGCTAGTCAACTAGAGGCTTACTAGGGACAGTGTTTTGTCTATGTATCCACACATGCACTGTGTTTCCAATCAATACAATTATAGCATGGATAATAAACGATTATCATGAACAAAGAAATATAATAACTAATTTATTATTGCCTGTAGGGCATATTTCCAACAGCCAGATCTATGACCTGCAGAATCAAAACTGTGAGTATGAGTACAGATTTAAATCAATAAGGTTGGCTGCAGATTTGAGGATTCCGGCGACTCGTTCATCCTGCCATGATGGAGCACCTATTCCCTGGAAGACGGAGGATCAGACTACTCCGACAACAACACCACCATCACCACCAAAGGAAGACAACTAAGCATTGGTATGGGCAATCCCCTTGGCTTCTACCAAGCTTGGGGGAGTTGCCCTGGTATCGTATCACCTTTATATCTTTTGCTTTTACCTTTGCTTTAGTTCTTTCCTTTTCAGTTTTTATTTCTTCTTTTAGAAGAATAAGTCTTTAGTTTTTAGTTTGAGCCTTTTGCTTTTGTCTCTCCCCCGATGTATTCGAGCTTATGAGCTATATAATAAAGAGTGTCTTAGTCAAGGGTTTGCTTTGTGCCATGATCAAAAGTATGAAAAGAACGATAGCATGAAAGATCATGAGACGATCTTATGGAAAGTGATAACTTTACTTATGACACATATGATGTTTGAAACTTGTTGAGAATAAATCAACATAGACCTCTGTCACTGTTGCAATTAATAAGAAGTAATAAGGAAAGAGAGGTTCACATATAAATATATCATCTTAGACACTTTTTACAATTGTGAGCACTCACCAAACTATTACATGCTTAGGAGTAGATGTTGGACAAGGAAGACAACATAATGAATTGTGTTTGCTTGGTTCCAAACAATGTTATATGATTAGAGATCTCTTAGCATGTGACGATTGCTTCCACCTCATATTAGCCAAAACTCCCGCACCAAGTAGAGATACTACTTGTGCATCCATAAACCTCCAACCCAGTTTTGCCATGAGAGTCCACCATACCTACCTATGGATCGAATAAGATCCATCAAGTAAGTTGTCATCGGTTCAAGCAATAAAAATTGCTCTCTAATATGTATGATCTATTAGTGTGTGGAAAATAAGCTTTGTACGAACCTGTGATGAGGAAGACATAAAAGCGACAGACTGCATAATAAAGTTCTTTATCACAGGAGGCAATATAAAGTGACGTTCCTCCGCACTAAGAGGACACGCATTCAAACCTCAAAAGCGCATGATAACCTCTGCTTCCCTCTGCGAAGGGCTTATCTTGTACCTTTACTTTTTACCCTACTAAGAGTCATGGTGATCTTCACCAATTCCCTTTTTGCCTTTGTCTTGGCTACCGTCACATGCTTGGGAAAGATCTATATTCATATATCAACTTGGAGTTGAGTACTTATGCTTTATTGTTGTTGACTTTACCCTTGAGGTAAATGGTTGGGAGGCAAAACTATAAGCCCCTATCTTCCTCTGTGTCCAGCTGAAACTTTGACACCATGAGTACCAAGTGAGTTGTAACAATTGTGGAAAACAAAAGAGATGATTGAGTATGTGGGTTTGCCTTACAAGCTCTTATTTGACTCTTTCTGATGTTGTGATAAATTGCAATTGCTTCAATGACTATGGACTATTGTTGGTTACTTCTCGGTAAGGTTTTTGCTTCATGCTTTGCTTTGTGAAGGAATTGTTACTCTCCCATAAGAATCTTTATGATGTATTGATGTTCTATGTGTGATCATGATGCCCTCATGTCCGTATTATGTTTTATCGACACCTTCGTCCCTCAACATGTGGACATGTTTATGGAACTTGGTTTTTGCTTAAGGACAAGCGAGGTCTAAGCTTGGGGGAGTTGATACCTCCATTTTGCATCATGCTTTCATGTTGATATTTATTGCTTTATGGGCTGTTATATTACTTGTGGTACCATATTTATGCCTTTTCTCTCTTATTTTGCAAGGTTTATTTGAAGAGGGAGAATTCAGGCAGCTGGAATTCTGGACTGGAAAAGGAGCAAATCCTAGTCCACTATTCTGCACATCTCCAAATGCCCTAAAAAGTTACATGGATTTTTTTGGATTATATAAAAAATAATGGGTGAAAGAACTACCAGAGGGGGGCTGCGAAGGCGCCACAAGCCCTAACATCGCCACCCCCTGGTGACGGAGTGGGGGCTTGTGGGCTCCCTGACGGCCCACTGTCCCCCCTCTTTTTCTATATGAAACGTCCTGGTCGAGAAAAAATCAAGAGGGAGATTTTTCGTGGTTTCGCCGCCGCCACGAGGCGGAACTTGAGCAGATCCAATCTAGAGCTCCGGCACGACGATCTTGCCGGGGAAACTTCCCTCCCGGAGGGAGAAACCGTCGACATCGTCATCATCAACACTCCTCTCGTCGGAGGGGAGGCATCTTCATCAACATCTTCATCAGCACCATCTCCTGTCCAATCCCTAGTTCATCTCTTCTAACCAATCTTTGTCTCGCAACTCTGATTGGTACTTGTAAGGTTGCTAGTAGTGTTGATTACTCTTTGTAGTTGAAGCTAGTTGGATTACTTGGTGGAAGAGTTTATGTTCAGATCCTTGATGCTATTCATTACACCTCTGATCATGATTATGATTATGTTTTGTGAGTAGTTACTTTTGTTCCGGAGGACATGCGATAAGTCATGTTAATAATAGTCATGTGAATTTGATATTCGTTCAGTATTTTGATATGTTGTATGTTGTCTTTTCCTCTAGTGGTGTTATGTGAACGTCGACTACATAACACTTCACCATATTTGGTCCTAGAGGAAGGCATTGGGAAGTAGTAAGTAGATGATGGGTTGCTGGAGTGACAGAAGCTTAAACCCCAGTCTATGCGTTGCTTCGTGAGGGGCTGATTTGGATCCACCAGTTTAATGCTATGGTTAGACTTTGTCTTAACTCTTCTTTTGTAGTTGCGGATGCTTGCGAGCGAGGTTAATCATAAGTGGGATGCTTGTCCAAGTAAGGGCAGTACCCAAGCGCCGGTCCACCCAGATATCAAACTATCAAAGTAACGAACGCGAATCATATGAACATGATGAAACTAGCATGACAGAAATTCCCGTGTGTCCTCAGGAGCGGTTTTCCTCCTATAAGACTTTGTTCAGGCTTGTCCCTTGCTACAAAAGGGATTGGGCCACTTGCTGCACCGTTTCTACTACTTGTTACTTGTTACTTTTTGCTCGCTACATTTCACCTCGCTACACAATCACTTGTTACCGCTACTTTTAGTGCTTGCGGTTATTACCTTGCTGAAATCCGTTTATCAGAGCCTTCTGCTCCTCGTTGGGTTCGACACTCTTACTTATCGAAAGGACTACGAATGATCCCCTATACTTGTGGTTCATCACCATGCTGCGCTTATTTCAAAACTGGATGTTGGTACGCCAAAGAGGACCAAAGTTGCCATGTTGCACGGTTCAAACATGGACACCCTATATGGTTTTGAGAATTAAGCCGGCTTACTTGGGGGCTACTAGCTCCCAGTTCGTTTTGCAGTAAGAGCGTACATGCTTCTGCAATCCTATGTCCGACTTTTCCCTAATCATATGTCACTTGGGGGCTTCTGCTCATTGAGTCCAGCCTGAATACCCTCTTAGCTAGCGAAAAATTAACGCATTACAATGGTTATACTGGACTATGTGTTTGGCGACTCGCCTTATGGTCCCATGTACTCTTGGCGAGTCAATCGACTTTTTGACCCTGAACTTGGCTTGGTTAAAACATGAAGGGTGCTAGCGGGAGCTGGCACGTGGATAATAGACAAACCATGGGTTCACTCAACATGCTTCACTGAAGCTTGATTCACGCCTGATCGGCCGGTCTAAACAACTCGGGCTGTTGCAAAAGCCTTCTTGGGGTAGCACTAGAGTCTTGCAAACACGTCCTATCCTTTCGGAACTCATTGAGCCGACAAACTTCATGACTATCTTTGTGGCATAGCCCAAGGGTTTCATAAAATTCTATTATACCCCGCCGCGACTCATTGAGCCGGCTTATTCTTTTTCTCTGATGAACAGGGCAAAAGCTTTTTCTTGTAAAAAATGGCAAAGCATTAGGAAAGCGATTCATATTAATGAAGGGTGAAACTTTCAAACACCATCACAAGGTACATTTATCATACTGTTTTCAAAAACCTAGACTATTACATGGCTCAGCAAGCCATACCGGGAAACATAACCCGGCCACAAGGGATTAAAGTATTCTTTGCGGATGATCTTCATGTCAGTTTGACTCAAGCCGCCTCCGGGTTATCCTGCCTCGAGCTTTCGCCATCTTCGATCTATAAGTCGCCCAATTTCCAATTGCAATTGGTCAAGGCGTGGAACTCGTCTTCATCAGTCAAGATGGTAGACAGATCGACATCAAAGTCAAAAGGATTCTTACGGCGCTGCGGAATCAGGATGGTGATTTCATACGAAGGAGGAGTCACCCGTTTGATGTGGTCATCATAAACCGCCTAATATTTGCCTAAATCCAGGCCGGCCGCTAGCTGAGTCACTGTAAAGCGAGATTCTTTTACACAACGGTGGTAGTCCTCTTCAATGAAATCTGACCCGTCATCCTTCAGCTCTGGGAATCCACCAGTTACCTCTCCCGGCTTAAGTTCTGGTGCATAGGCCAAACACCGGCTTAGGGCAGTTAGCGCTCCCTTGCGGGCGGCTGACCTCTTTAGCTCCTCTATGTGGGGTGGCAATGTTGACAAGCAACCCAGCATATGCTTGATGGATTTTATGGGCTCCTTGTTGCCCATAACAGCCTTCAGGGTCATCACACCACCAGTGTACAATTGCTCTATCAAAGTATAGATCGCCTTCAGCTTCAGAATGAAATCACTCTGCAGGGTGGCGGCTCGATGACCTACAGACAAGAAACTGGATCATAAGTTGTGGTCACGTCATACAATACAACTTCAGAAGGAAATAATTGATGCTTACCAAACACGGCTTGGGTCATCTTAGAGATGTGATTTTCAATCCAGAGAGCTCTTGTACGGCGGCTTTTAGTTTTTCTTCGGCTTGTTCTGCCCTTTTCAAAACGGTGGCTTGTTCAGCATGGGCCTTGTCTTCAAACTTTTTGTGCTCTACTTTCATCTTTCCCATGTCAGCTAGAGCAAGGCGAAGCTTTTATTCAAACTTAGTTCGAGTTTCCTGCTGCTCTGCCAGGCTTTGTTTCAAGTCGGCCACAGTTTAGTCGGCCCGAGTCAGTGACTCCTGCAACAAACATCGGGAAAGCAAGTTTCAGGACCATTGCAAGCAACATCCCTGATACTTGGGGGCTAATGTATGATTCAATTTTTCTAAGATCATACCTTCAAACAAGACCTGGTTCATCTTTAAAAAGATGACCCGGCCCTTGGGGGCTGCTGGTTCAAGCTTTTGTTCATATAAAAGTTAAACACCCGGCTCATCTTTACAAAGATGACCCGGGCCTTTGGGGCTACTGGTTCAAGCTTTTGTTCAAATACAAGTTAAAGACCCAACTCATCTTTACAAAGATGACCCGACCCTTGGGGGCTATTGGTTCAAGCTTTTGTTCAAATACAAGTTAAAGACCCGTCTCATCTTTACAAAGATGACCCGGCCCTTGGGGGCTACATGTTGAAGGTCTTATTCCAAGTGTTAAATTAAAGTCCCTGCTAATCATTACAAAGATGACCCGGCCCTTGGGGGCTACATGTTGAAGATTTTATTCCAAGTGTTAAATTAAAAAGTCCCGGCTCATCTTTACAAAGATGACCCGACCCTTGGGGGCTACACGTTCAAAAATGACACAAATGCATGATTCGTCATGGATGACTCGTCCTTTGGAGGGAGAATGGGAAGACATGTTAATAAGGATAAAATATATCATACCACATGTTTGATCCGCATCATGTTGGCCAAGCTCTTTTCCATCTCGTGGCTTGTCTCCAGGCGGCTCACAAAACCAGAGTATAGTTCCTCAAACTCCAATTTTTCATAGTTGGGAAGCTTCAGCTTGGTGATATCTTTCTCTGCAAATACTTGGGCATCTTTTGGCACGTGTTTGGTTAACACTGCGGTTGCAGGCTTAGAATAGTCAGTACCAGTAACAACGACTGAATCTGGGTCCTCAGGCACCTTAGAAGGACTGGGCGGGTTGATGTTTTCAGTCACTTCCTTTTGAAGGCTTGAAGGGATGACCCGGATATCAGGAAAATCATCAAAAATATCGTCGCGAATTTCAGCTAGTTCTTCTGGACCTCTGGGATGGAGGTACTCATACCAAAAACTTTAGCTGCTTTGGGAGCAGAAGATGAGTCGCCAGTTTTCCTCTTCTTTGCTTGCGCCCTGAGAAACAACGACACCAATGTTGAGACGGAGACATTGACTTCCGAAAGAACATGTTAGTAAAGGAACTTACCCCTGAAGACGAATCATTAGGGGAGAGTCAACATAGCTGAGTCGCCAGATGAAGGAGGTGAAACCTGATGGATAAGGATTCAAATATTGGGTAAATCACGAGAATATCTTGCACAAGAAGAAAAAGATGCTTGCAGTAACATACCTCGTTCTGTCGTTTGCGACCAATTGTTCTCTCAGGCAAGCCGGACACTAGGTCCCCAGAGTGGCTTTGAGTATGACGTTTGGGTGTATAACTCGCCTTCTTCAAAAGGAAATTGGGATCCAGATGAGCATCCGGGTGAGACATGGGAACTTTCCTATAGATTCGCCTGGCCGGCTTGGGGGGAGAAGAACTTGAGTCAGAAGAAATGGAAATTACCTCGACATCTTCATCCTGGCTCTCAAAGTCATCATCCTATAAACAAAGGTAGCAAAGCATGAGTACTAGTCAGATTAAAGCAATAAAGACAAGAGAGTTTTACCTCTGATTGTTCTTCGGCGGCCCGAGACTCGCCAACGACGGATGACTCTTTTGCTGCGGCTTTGCCTTTGTTCTTCTTCTTCGTCTTAGGGGCGGGTTTGGTTGTTTTCTTGAGGATTGTCTTGGGTCTTCGGGACCAAAACGCCGAATCCCTCTGATTGACATGATGAAAAGCTCAGATCATAAACATGAATGGGTACATTGAAAAGCTAAAAGGGCGACTTGGATTGTTTACCTCTCGAGCCGGGTTGGAAACGCAAAAAGGTTTAAGCCCAATTTTGGAGCAATTTTCAATGGGCTCACCACTTAGTTTCTTCACAATCTTGACAATGTCTTCTTCCAAAAGCCTCACATTGTAAAATCATCGGGGGTGGTTTAAGTCGTCATTGTATTCACATATCAAGCCATCCCGGCGGCTTAAGGGCATGATTCTCCACTCCACCCAGCAGCGGATCAGATCGATCCCAGTAAGACCATTGACGGTAAGGGCCTTCAGCTTTGCAAAGATAGGGACAAACGTGGCTTCCTCTTCTTCAGTTAGCTTTTCCGGCAACTTGAAATCCATGGGCACACGTTCTTCCCTGAAACCGAGTAAAGGGTTCTCGTTGGATGGAGAGGTGTCGCGGCAGTAGAACCAAGTATTTGCCCAACCTTTGGGATGGCTAGGCAATGTAACGGCTGGAAACCCGCATTCACGACGTTGCTGGATGTTAACTCCCCCAAGCTCTAAGCAAGGCCCGTTGGCAAACTCAATCTGGCGGTTCAGATAGAAAAACTTCTTGAACAATAATACAGTGGGCTCTATTTGCAGATAAGCCTCACACAACACTTGGAACTGACAGAGGATACTCATGGAGTTTGGCCCCAAGTCTTGGGGATGAAGTTTGAAGAAGTGCAAGGCGTCTCTGAAGAATTTCGAGCCGGGCGGCTAGAAGCCTCGCTCAAGGTGATCGGCAAAACGGCTACTTCCCCTTCGGAGGGTTGAGGGGTTGCTTCCCCAAAGGCGGTTCGCCAGCCAATGACTTCCTTGGGATCAAAATTACCCACTTTTACAAATTTCTCAAGATAAGCGTCATTGGCTTCTGTTGGCAGCCAGTTACATTTAGAGATGGTACCCATGACTACAAAAAAGAGATTGGCGGGTTGTCGGGACCTACGGAATGATAACTCGCCAGCCAACGGTTGGAAGCATATTTACAAGGGTGTTGTAACTCACCGTAGCATTGAGGGAGGATTGTGGCTCTAAAGGTTTCCTTAAGGATATTGCCAATTGAAGACAAACATGTTTCCAACGCCAAGAGATAATTTACAGATCTACGGGTAGTTCTATGTGAGAAAATAATACTTGCTGAAAATTCAGGCGCTAAGAACACAAGAACACTGCAAAAACAGTGTGTGGATCTATGGAGCAATGGAGGAAGAATAGAACTTGCTAGGGAGCGCGATGGGACTACCACAGTTTATTGCTACGCGGAAGGATCTAAAATGCCATGCTTGGACGGGTTAATGGTAAGAGGATCTAGCATTCATGGAGTTTCGGTGCTGCCCTAAGAAATATGGGGGTTCAAGATCTAGCCCTAATGGAGAAAGGGAACTTACCCGAAGGAGGAAGGCGATGACAGAGGAAGGCCGCGGAGGTTCTGCGACACAGACCGCGCCACCGATCAGCCTGGGAAACGGGTGGTCCATGACAAAGGTTCGACGATGGCGAGGTGGTCGACACGCAAGCTCGAGGAAGACGATGCAGCCGAGGAGACAAAATGGAGGTAGGTGGGGATGCCCCCCACTCCCTGCGACTATTTAAAGACCTAGGGCAGGGTTGAAACGGCAGGCGCGGGAATCGAGGCGACAAATTGAAAAACGAAAATAATGGCGCCTAGATTTTCGGATAACATGATAATGACGAAAAGATCGGTTGGAAGTGATGTCATCAAAATCCTCGGAATAGTGGAGAAGGTAATGTCACCAATAATTGACCTCGCGACTCAAGCAATTTGTGAAAGTTGGCGGCTCGTCAATTGTTAAAGAAAAGACGGAGGTAATATGAGTCATCGAAGACAAGCATAAAGGTTTGTTGGCGTGAATGAATTCAAGTCAATCTGGGGCCTAATGTTGGGGATATTACCTGCGGTATGACCCGCCTTGTTGGGCCGGGTCTGGAAAGTGGGGAGTCATACATACATGGTCACTATAAGCCTTGGCCCAGGCCTGAGGTGCGCAGGGAGGTCTTCGCCGGAAGGCCGCCAGGGTCCATGAGCCAGATGGCGGTTCATGATTGATGCAGAAGATAAGTCGCCGAGGAGGTTTCCTGGCTTGGAAAACACGACGACTTAGAGATATGGAAGGCCACGATTTGTAACGTGGCCAGGACTCTGTAACCCCTAGAGCCTCGACCTGTATATAAAGGTGAGTCTCTAGGGCAGATAGATTAAGTTAGAAATCATCGAGAGCTAGGTCAGGCGAGTTACGCCCTCCTTGTACTCAAATCCATCATCAATATACACAAAGGAGGACGTAGGCTTTTACCAACACAGGAGAGGCCGAACCTGGGTAAACCTGAGTCTCACTTCCGCTCACCCTCTTTGAGTCGCCAGTAAAGTGTGATGGCTCCATCACTAAGTCCTTTCACGAGGACATCTGCCGTGACAAAACCACGACACTCTTTGTTTGCATATAATAGGTGTATGCGAGTTTTACACATGCAGAATATTTAGGTTAAACTTGATGAGCCTAGCATGTACAGATATGGGCTCGGTACACGGAGGCCGAAAGGTTGAACATGAGTTGTATAGTAGATATGATCAACATGGAGATGTTCAACATTGAAAGTACCCCATCTCACGTGATGATCGGACGTGGGTTGGTGAATTTGGATAATGTATCACTTAGACAACTTAAGGGACGTTGATTTAAGTGGGAGTTCAATAGTAATTTGATTAACTAAACTAACTATCATGAACATAATCTATTGTCTTCACCAAATTATATTGTAGATCAATGGCTCGCGGTGTAGCTCCCCTGAATATTAATGTGTTCCTAGAGAAAGCTAAGTTGAAAGATGATTTAAGCAATCATGGATTATCCTCTCTGCTGCACAGAAGGCTTATGTCCTTGATGCACTCTTGATGAACCACCTTACCCTGAATGTCTGGACGGTATGAAAGTTGGCAAACACGTGCTCATGAGTACTCAGCAATTCAGTGTGCCATGCTTTACGGCTTAGAACCTGGGCTCCAAAAGCGTTTTGAGTACGACGGGGCATATGAGATGATGGAGGAGCTGAAATTGGTATTTCAGGCTCAAGCCCGTGTCGATAGGTATGAGACCTCCGACAAGTTCTTTGGTTGCAAGATGGAGGAGAACAACTCAGTCAGTGAGCATGTGCTCAGAATGTGTGGGGTACTACAACCATTTGAATCAGTTGGATTAATCTTTTGGATGAAGTCGTGATCAACATTGTTCTCGAGTCACTGCGACCAAGCTACAAGAGCTTCGTGATGAACTGTAACATGCAAGGGATGGAGTCAAACGCCCCCGTCACCGGATTCAACCACCAAATGTTAGAATCTAGGTTTTCACCCTGAAGAATTAGATGGAGCATATCAGAGCAATGCCTTCAACGAGGTGATGATGCAACAACATTGCCATTGCCAAGTATAACCACGATGGGTGAGACCTAGGTTTTCACCCCGGAGCCCGTCTAAGTCAATCATGTGTTGTTGCCACCACTTTTCCACTTTCTTAGTAGCAACTTGAGCATTCCTAGAAACCAAAGTCTGCCGCTGCACAACTATATCCTATGCGTCAAGCCGTCGTCTGTATACTGCATCACACCACGGAAGCAAACCACCGATGAGGAACCCTTTTGAACTCTTTTGATGACCACCACAATCTGCGGCGGTTTTGCCGCCAGTGTCTAGACTAATCAGTGTTGTTGATACAATCGTAAAAGATGGAGTTGATCCGGTAAATTAACTTTGACCAGCCGTCATTCGCACAAACGCAACCACCGCAGCACAACTGTACAACCATGGAGTCTCCTAGATAGACCACGCACAAGGGAAGAGGTATGTGTAGAAAATGATGGGGTCCATATGTATTGTGTGTAGAAATTATTGAAGTTCGAATTATCTGGATGGTTCAGATTTCACCCTAATAGTAGTACCTAGGATATTGTAGGTGTTAAACTTAAGAGTGGGTTTTCAAGGTTAAGTTTCGGGAATGAGTTAGAGTCGGTCTCGTTAACGGCCAAAAACCTCATGGCATATATGACAAGCTATCACGAAAGAACCCTCACAAAAAATGACTTGGCCAAAACCTTCTTTCCTCCTTGTAGTCCGGAACCTACCGGATGGCACACATACACATATCAGACACGTTGGTTAGTTTGATTGCTGTCTTTCATCATTGCCGAAATTCAATCACGGGCCCTGTAGTCGGACGGAGACCAGAGTGCATTTCCCTTTTTCTGTCGGGCGCCATGCCATAATTGCCCGAAACCTTTCTAAATACCCCCAAAGCTAATGGAACAATTTGTTGATAAAAAAACGCCAAAGCGAGAAACTCCCCATCACTTGCCACGACTGCTTCCTCGCCCACTACAAGCCTTTAACAGTTAGTTTCTCTGCTCCGAAAGAAAAAGCAAAAAGAGAAGCAAGGGATAGAGAGAGAGAGATGAACAGAAGAGGACCAGAGAGAGGAGGAGGAGAAGATAGAACACAGAGACACCCAAAGCAGAGCCCGACGCACTGGACACCCTTCTCCCACAAGGCATAAATAGCTCAAAAGACAAAGCCATTCTTGTCACACAGAGAACATATTCCCCTCCCCTCCACCTTCGGTGTGAAGCTCACGCCTCTCGCCTCCATTTTCATGTGAAGCTTCTCAAGATTCTTGCATGCCTTTGCCGTTCCCTCTATCTACCCATCTACCTCTCTATCACAACATCCATCCATCCATCCGCCTCTCCAGGTCTCTATAAGCTTGCTCAAACAGCAGGAATGGCATTGCCAATGGCAGCATGCTCTAGCTAGTTTGTCGCCACAATTCGCAAGCAGCAAGAATTATAGGCCAGATGGAGGCTCTACATCCTTTTGCCTTGCTCCCCTTCTTGGTTTTTCTTCTGCTATCCATCGGTGGTGCCAGTGGCAATGGACATGGCGAGGCGTTGCATGGAGATGCGCTGGCCTTGCTCTCCCTCAAGGCCTCCCTCAGCTGCCGCCCCCACGTGTTGCGCTCGTGGTTGCCGGGCAATGTTGCCTCGGTGTGCGAGTGGACCGGCGTCCGCTGCGCCGGTGGCAGGGTGGTCTCTGTCGACATCGCCAACATGAACGTGTCCACCGGCGCGCCCGTCACGGCCGAGGTGACTGGGCTCTCCGCGCTCGCCAACCTCTCCCTCGCCGGGAACGGCATCGTGGGTGCGGTGGCCGTGTCCGCGCTCCCGGCGCTCCGCTACGTCAATGTCTCCGGCAACCAGCTCCGCGGCGGCCTGGACGGCTGGGACTTCCCGTCACTCCCCGGCCTTGAGGTGTTCGACGCCTACGACAACAACTTCTCCTCCTCGCTCCCGGCCGGCGTGACGGCGCTGGTGCGGCTCCGGTACCTAGACCTTGGCGGCAATTACTTTTCCGGGCTGATACCCGCGTCGTACGGCGGGATGCTGGCTCTGGAGTACCTGTCGCTCAACGGCAACAACCTACAGGGCGCCATCCCGCCGGAGCTCGGCAACCTGACGAACCTCAGGGAGCTCTACCTCGGGTACTACAACGCATTCGACGGCGGCATCCCGGCGGAGCTCGGCCGGCTACGCAACCTCACCATGCTGGACCTCTCCAACTGCGGCCTCACCGGGAGCATCCCGCCCGAGCTCGGCGAGCTCACCTCCCTCGACACGCTATTCCTCCACACCAACCAGCTGACCGGCGCAATCCCGCCGGAGCTCGGCAAACTGACGGCGCTCACCAGGCTTGACCTGTCCAACAACGCGCTCACGGGCGAGGTGCCGAGCACCCTCGCGTCGCTCACCTCGCTCCGGCTGCTTAACCTGTTCCTCAACCGGCTCCACGGCCCGGTGCCTGACTTCGTCGCCGCGCTGCCGCTGCTGGAGACGCTACAGCTCTTCATGAACAACTTCACCGGCCGCGTCCCGGCCGGCCTCGGCGCCAACGCGGCGCTCCGGCTCGTCGACCTGTCATCGAACCGGCTCACCGGCATGATCCCCGAGATGCTGTGCTCCTCCGGCGAGCTGCACACCGCCATCCTCATGAACAACTTCCTCTTCGGGCCCATCCCCGGCGCGCTGGGCTCGTGCGCGAGCCTCACCCGGGTCCGGTTCGGCCACAACTACCTCAACGGCACCATTCCCACCGGCTTCCTCTACCTCCCGCGGCTCAACCTGCTGGAGCTGCAGAACAACCTGCTCTCCGGTCCGGTCCCTTCGGACCCGAGCCCGACCCTGGCCGGTTCGCAGTCGCAGCTGGCGCAGCTCAACCTGTCCAACAACTTGCTGTCCGGGCCACTGCCTGCCGCGCTGGCCAACCTCTCCGCGCTGCAGACGCTGCTGGTCAGCAATAACCGTCTCGCCGGCGCCGTGCCGCCGGAGGTAGGGGAGCTCCGGTTGCTGGTGAAGCTCGACCTCAGCGGCAATGAGCTGTCCGGGCCGATACCGGAGGCCATCGGCCGGTGTGGGCAGCTCACGTACATTGACCTCAGCACCAACAACCTGTCTGGGCCGATCCCGGAGGCCATCGCCGGGATAAGGGTGCTGAATTACCTCAACCTGTCGCGGAACCAGCTCGAGGAGTCGATCCCGGCGGCGATCGGGGCGATGAGCAGCCTCACGGCGGCCGACTTCTCGTACAACGACCTGTCCGGCGAGCTGCCTGACACGGGCCAGCTGCGGTACTTGAACCAGACGGCGTTCGCGGGCAACCCAAGGCTGTGCGGGCCGGTGCTGAACCGGGCCTGCAACCTCAGCAGCGACGCCGGCGGGTCGACGGCCGTGAGCCCGCGTCGGGCGACGGCGGGGGACTACAAGCTGGTGTTCGCGCTGGGCCTGCTGGCGTGCTCGGTGGTGTTCGCCGTGGCGGTCGTGCTGCGCGCGAGGTCGTACCGCGGCGGCCCCGACGGAGCGTGGCGGTTCACGGCGTTCCACAAGGTGGACTTCGGCATCGCGGAGGTGATCGAGTGCATGAAGGACGGGAACGTGGTGGGCCGCGGCGGCGCCGGCGTGGTTTACGCGGGGCGGGCGCGGTCGGGCGGCGCGATCGCCGTGAAGCGGCTGAACAGCGGCGGCGGCGGGGCGGGGCGGCACGACCACGGGTTCCGCGCGGAGATCCGGACGCTGGGCAGCATCCGGCACCGGAACATCGTGCGGCTGCTGGCCTTCTGCAGCAAGGAGCATGAGGCGAACGTGCTGGTGTACGAGTACATGGGCAGCGGCAGCCTCGGCGAGGTGCTCCACGGCAAGGGCGGCGGGTTCCTGGCGTGGGACCGGCGGTACCGGATCGCGCTGGAGGCGGCGCGGGGGCTCTGCTACCTGCACCACGACTGCACCCCGATGATCGTGCATCGCGACGTCAAGTCCAACAACATCCTCCTCGGCGACAACCTGGAGGCCCACGTGGCGGACTTCGGGCTCGCCAAGTTCCTCCGCTCCGGCGCCGGCCAGGCCAACGCCGGCGCCTCCGAGTGCATGTCCGCCGTCGCCGGGTCCTACGGCTACATCGCGCCAGGTACGTCCACGCAGCGCACTGATTGCAGCATTACACATGTGCTCGTGTTTTGTCTCTAGTTGCTTATCGCCTTGCCTGCCTAGGAGGGGTCAATCAGATTTGGTTTAGGATCCATCCATCGTTTTTGCGAGCTCATCCGCTTGTCTCCGCCTTGCACGGGGGCTGGCCCCTGTCTGTGGGCAGTGGGGCCAACTGTGCCGAAGTCAATAGCCAGTAGTGGTACGTACCACACCAGGCAAGTGAGCGTCTGATTAGGTTTGTCGCGAGTTAAAACCTCCACGCACTACGTCGACCACATGCATGCATGCATGCAGACAGTGATAGTGCTGCTGTCTTATGGTTCGCCCGGAGACCGAGAGACCGTAGGCGCAGCGCGGCCGCGCAGAATCACTCTGTGAGTGTAGCGTAGTTGACTGCACTGTTTCAGATCAATCGCACGGAAAGTTATGGTCCTAGTACGTTTTACACACCGGAATCAAGGGTTTTTTCCTCTTGGCCCATCTACCTTTCGTTTGAAGTAGAGATAGAAATTGGCCTAGTTTATAAATGGCGAGACGAGACCACTTCAGTGCACACCCCGAGCTGATCTGAGCTGCGGCTGCCCGGTCGGGTCGGGTCCTGTCCGACTCTGTGTACGCACATGACACGCAGTGGCAGAGTAGCAGTACATCGCCATCCGGTCCAGTCTGACTTTACACCACATCAGCAGCGGCGGTGGGCCCTCGGCGAAAGCGGCCGAAAAGGGGTCCTCTGGTCAGGCTCGCACTCGAGCACCCAATTATTTTCCCGCGGGACCCCGACCCCCGCGCGATCACGACCACACGATGCCGCCTTGTGGGCGCGTCCACTCCGGACAGCGCCCGGCCGGGGGGAGGGAACACACGCGCTAGCCAACACAAGTCACAAACACGACACGGCCCATCGTGTACCACACAAGTCAAAAACAACAAGTCACAAACAAGAACTCCGAGCCTCCCGTGTACCGCAGCGTGTACGTACGTACGTACGCGTATACTGGTGGGGCGGTGGTGGACCGCGTCGTGTCAGGCCGGGCCAGTGCGCCAGAGCAGCAGCCGCATCGGGGCATGGCAAAAGGGTGTTTGAGTCTGAGTTTGAGCCCGATCGATCTCCTCGTCACCCGTATCCCTCTGGCTCTGTAATTTTCGCGTAGCAGTACGAGACTTCGTCAGCCCGGTGAGGTATGGAGCAGTAGAGGATACGGACCCCGTATAACACGGCATTATAATTGGGTACCGGCACCGGCTGGTCCAGCCCGCCGGTCCTTTAGGCCAGGATCGACTTGGTTACGCTGCTGTATCTTTGACCGGCATGGGTAAATAAAGAAAAGCCTCGTCATCCTCCTCCTCCTCCTGGTCCTGGGGCCTCCCCAAAGCAGCCTCCCGCTTTGCCGCCGTTACGTCGCCAAAGGCCCAAAGCCAAAGCCGGAGCCGCCCCAACGGGACGGGACGGCACGGCACGGCGCGCTGTTCCTACGCTTTCGAACGGCACGGGCGCCTTCATCGATGTTACGGCCGCGAAGTCTGTATGGGTCTTCATCTCTGTCCCGCCCTTTTCTTTTGCTCTTTCGGGTCTGGGATTTGGCAAGATCTTGGGGCAGGCATGGGCTTGGTTAACTGACGGAGCTCTTCTTGATCCTGGCGAAGAATTTTCCTTGGACTTGACGAACTTCTTATAGATGGAATATACTATGCGCGTATGTATGGGAAAGATTCCGATGGATCTGCAAAGGGGTGGCCGGTTTCTCTTGGGATTCGTCGCAGAATGTTGTACGCACTTGCCTCTGTCCTAGGCACGCATAGCCAGTCTCTGTACTATTCAAATCAGCAACGTAGCTCGGGTTCACTTTCTAGCATGCTGTGCTCACTATCCTAGCATACGCTGGTTTTTGAACATTATTTATTTATGACGAACGCTCTTAGATTTGAGATCAGGCTGGTAACATTATCTTATATGATGAGTGCGCTGATGCACGTTGAGAACACTCCTCCTAGGTTTAGGTTCCTAAAGGAGTAGCTTTCACCTTTACCCGTTGATTTGATCATTGTGTTCTTTGACAAGAAGAGGGGATGCACTGGGTGAAATGTTGCCATGATGTGATTAGCGGGCATGCTAACTGTGCTTGCGTTTTTTTTGTTTTTTGCAGAGTACGCGTACACATTGAGAGTGGACGAGAAGAGCGACGTGTACAGCTTCGGCGTCGTCCTGCTGGAGCTCGTCACCGGCAGGCGGCCGGTGGGGGACTTCGGGGAAGGGGTGGACATCGTGCAGTGGGCGAAGCGGGTCACCGATGGCCGGCGGGAGAGCGTGCCCAAGGTCGTCGACCGCCGGCTCAGCACGGTGCCCATGGACGAGGTGTCCCACCTCTTCTTCGTCTCCATGCTCTGCGTTCAGGAGAACAGCGTGGAGCGCCCGACGATGAGGGAGGTGGTGCAGATGCTGTCCGAGTTCCCCCGCCACGCCTCCAGCCAGCCCTCGCCCTCGTCGGCGTCGTCCTCATCGGCGCCCGAGCCGGAAAAGGAGCCCAACTGCTACAAGCTGTTCCCGGACCTGCTGAACTAAGTCCAGCGGACGCATCAAGCAGCAAATTTGACGTTGCTACTACAGACTCAGCATCGACCACGGCTGAATTACAGTACTACTAATTGGGGCTAGCATTCTACAGTTCTTGGGTAGATCGACAGTGACGGTGACAGGAGATGGGGAAGAGCAATGACATTGTAACTTTGTTTTTTTTCCCGTCTCATGTTCCATATTTTCTTTTCTTTTCATCAAAGGTGTATAGGGTTTGATCATATGCTACCACCATCTAGGGGTTTGTGATACAGTCATCTCCATCATAGCTTTGGCCCTTTGTAATCTCCTGGTAATCTTCAGCCACCATCCATTGTCATCTCCTTTACGCTAGTTGTTTATGCTGAAATGTGTGCTACCAATACTACTCCACAGCTTTTTGTATTACTTGAGGCAATTTTGTCATGTGAGGGTCTAGTAATCATCTGTTGGAAGATTCTTGACTGAAACTTTGGTTTGAGGAAAAGCAAGAAGGAAAAGGGAACAAAATAGTAGCTTGACAGTCTTTGAAAACATTTCGATTCCCAAAGCTTAAAGCATCCAGATAGGGACTTGAATTGCACAGCTTTATATGGAAATAAAGGACGGTAAGAAATGCCGTGAAAAAGAATTTTCAAGAGCATCATGGGTCGATGATGCATGGTTTCAGGGCTTGCAGTGTCGGTAGCTAGAAGTCATGCAAGGAACCATTGCACTGATCACATATAGCTTTAATCATTCAGAACATACAAGACAAAGGTGCATAATATAATGTTCCAGATGTTAGCCAATTGTTGTAGCACCAATCTGTGTCTTGAGAAATAGCAAAGCTGCATCTAGCTCAGAAGTACTCCCTCTCTGTTGTAGCAGAGATGTATTGTACTCCCTCCGTCACAGTTTATAAGACGTGCACGTGTAACTAGGTCGTTAATTTGACTTATATAAAATATATTGTTTAACACAAAATTATATCATTAAAAAATAGAACATCTAAAGTTTTTAATGATATATTTTTTATAATATATATCTTTCATTAAGTTGGTCAAATTGACGACTTATATACACGTGTCGGACTTATAAACTGAATCGAAGGAAGTAGCAGCAATTGTTTGTCCATTTAAAGCAGCAGTAACAGGACGAGCAGTACTTGTAGGAGTAATTTACTGTATACTGAACTTGCAGTATAATCCTGTTGGAAATTACTGGAACTTGCAGTACTTTAATGCTACGGTAATGGAACTGGAGCAATTTGCTGGAACACTCCATGTATATTTAGTTATTTACTGTATGTGCAATATCTTGATAGTACCGATATGTTTCTCCTAAGTACATGAATAAATTCGCGTGCAGCGTGGGATGTGACGGCCGGGCCAGGATGCAGTTCTGGCGTGAGGATTTGTGATGGCGACGCACACGGCTGGGCCGATGGAGCGGTTGGGTGGCGCGGCCGTGGAGGCTGTGTGGTGACCTGGGGGCGTGGCGGCGGCGTGCCCTGCAGACCTGGCGTGGTGGCGTGCTGATGTGGCGGATCGGAATCCGCGGGCGGCGCAGGGGGTGGTCGCGGCCGTCATGGGTCGTTGCAACGGGGCATGGCTGCTCTGGCGTCCGGCGGCGCGTGATCCACTTGTGGCGATGTCGGCATGACCGCGGGTGAAGCTAGTGGAGAAGGTCCAGATTGGGGGAAACCCCTTGGTCGGCCCCAGTCGGCCGCGCCGATGACGACGCTCAAGGCCGTCGCTGTTCTTCTTGGAGATGGCGGTCTACGTCTGCTCCTCCACTTCCCAACTCCTGAAGGCATCACCTTGAGGGTTGAGAGGTGGTGGGCACTGTTTGGATCCTTGACGGTTGTTGGTGGTGGGCACTCCTTCGCGGAAACCCTAGGATCTGGTCTTCTAGATCAGACGATGATGGTACTACGGTGCCGTTTCTCTCCTTAGAGCATCGTTTGTGGAGCAGTGATGGATGATAGAGCCAAGAGGTGTAGCGGCTTCGTCTTGCACGGAGCTTTCGTGCAGCTATCAAGTCATGCATGGTCGGCAGGTTCTACGCTAAGTCATGCCTGGTTGGCAGGTGCTATGCACGATTGTTCTTCCAAAATCTTCGCGTATGGACGGATGAGCGTACGACGGTGGCGTCGACTGATGTCCGGACTGGCAACGATGATGTGGATCTCTCACTTGAAGATGGGTTAGTGGGCCAATGATGATGTCGGCTTCTAAAACGTGTGCATATGGTGTGCGCTTTAGGTCTACTGCATCGACTATTGGCCCCGATACGTCATGTGGATGGATTGCCGACGACACCGGTTTGAGATTTATGGAGCGAGAGCAATCCACATTATCGAGTTTGTAGTTCTGAGTGGTGACTTTGGTGGATTGATACATGTTCTTCTCACACCTTTGTGGAATAATTAATAAAGTTGGCTGCATGCATCGAGTGGTGCAGAGGCCGGGGGTTTAATCTCCTTTTCCAAAAAAAACTTGTTTAGTTCTCGAAGTAAAGTTCTCTAAATCTAGTTCACGGAAATTGTGTTGAGTACTCAAATTACTTGATGTCTCCGATGATATGTGTATTTGGAGTACTGAAACTTGCAAAGAAGAAACTTGAAACTTGCAAAACCTGGAGTACTTACTGAAATAACTGAACAAATTGTCGTACACAATTACTCTTGGATATGTCTTTTTTTTGAAAAGGAGGATTATCTCCGGCCTCTGCATCATGATGATGCATGAAACCATTTTATTAACAAAGTTGTTCAAAACAAGTGGTCTCATCAAAATAAGGAAAATTACATGCCACCAATGGCAGAATAAAGATAGACTATGATGACTAAACACCTAGCCTATTAGTATGCTGATACGTCCCAAACGTATCTATAATTTTTTCTTGTTCCATGATCTTTTGGGTAACATTGTTATATGTTTTGCCACATTTTTATATCATTTTACACATATTTGGACTAACCTACTAACTCAGTGCACCCAGTGCCAGTTTCTGTCTGCTGATGTCTATTTTGCAGGGGCTTTTACCCAATTTTCCGAAGCCCGAAAAATCCCAAGAAAAATATATAAAAAATCAGCATACCGGAAGCTTCCAGACCACCGAAGATGGGCCAGAGGGGGGCCAGGGGCCGCCTAGGCGACCTGTGGGCGCGACCTACCCCCTGGCCGCGTCAATAGGCCGCCTGGGTGGGTCCCACCTCCTCCGGTGCCCTCCTTTCGCCTATATTTACCCCTTGACGAGGAACACCCTATAGAGGATCCAAAATCGCGAATTTATCCATCGCTCCCCCACCGCAGCACTTCCGAGATCGGGAGCGTCACGAGACCTCTTCCCGGCACCCTGCTGGAGGGAGGATTGACGTGTGGTAGCTTCTCCACTGCCATGGACGCTTCCCGGACCTGCCGTGAGTAGTCCTCCTTGGACCATGAGTCCATGACCAGTAGCTATGTGATGTCTTCTCTCTAATCTTGTGCTTCAATGGTTAGTCCTTGTGAGCTGCCCTACATGATCAAGGCATCTATGTAATTCTCTTGCTATTGCTATGCTCGGTTTTTGTTGGGATCCGATGGATTATGAGATTATGTTCAGATTGTTATGAGTTATATATTTGGTTATCCTTTTATATTATGTTCCTTAGTGATTCATGCATGTTCTCTGTTGCTATTTATTTCTTTGGCCGAGTAGTAGATTGTAACTCCAAGAGGGAGCGTTATGCATGATTATGGGTTCATACCACTCGATGTCTAGCTTGAGTGATAGAAACATGAGACTAGGGGATGTGCTGTTGCCACGAGGGAGAAAACAACGGTGCTTGTGACCATGGTTGCAAGGATTGTTTACCTTACACATAGTTCATTAATGCAGTTGTCCGTTGCTTCGAGTTTACACTTTGGGTGGGGCTCGCAACTTAATACGGGAGAGATGTTCTGGATAGATATCTCAAGGTGGATGATTAGTAAGTAGATGGTGATAAATAAACGGTCTACTTGTCTTGGCGTACTGCCCATTACTATTGAACCTATAACTATCAAGTAGCATAATTAGCATTGCGGTGCGTTCATAATTCTGTCAATTGCCCAACTGTAATTTGTTTACCCAAGCATAGTTGTTTATCGTCTTTTGGGAGAGAGACATCACTAATGAACATCATGTGACTCTGGTCCATATCACCATCATCGTTTACACCGCCATCATTTACTTCTTTCATTTACCTTTCCGTTGCAATTACTATTACTTTTCCCGCTTGTGTTTTGATCCTTTGCAAACTACAAGGCCAGAGAGATTGACAACCTCTCTGTACTCGTCGGGAGCAAAGTTATTTGTTGTGTGTGCAGGTCCACGTCTTCTGCTAGCGCCAGGGTGGGAGACACCTACTTGTTGAGCCTAGGAGTCCTCCTGGTTTGATAAACCTTACAGTCTTTGTGTGAGGGAAAACTTGCTGCTGACTACATCTCAACCTTCCCCTTGCAGTAACCAACGGAATGCGAGAAGTATATACATCATCTCGTCATCATATGCCGCCATCCATATCAGTTGAATATATCCAGTGCTACCGTCTCCCACCGGCTGCACCCAATAACCATAATCTCCCTAGACTCCGTAGGCGTGAGTAACAACCACATACAGATCCAAGCAGTAGCTCTGTAGATGACCTGCAAAAAATTGTTGAATTTCTTATTGTAAAATATCATATCAATTCTCTAATTCCATATATCCCAAATCATGGCACAAATTCCTACTCAAATGTGTCTAGTTGTGATGGGGTCTACTCCATTGAGCTACGCCCCAAATAACGTGTTCATACTCATTAGAGGAGTAATGTTGAAAGCTAATGAATAGTACACCAAAGAAGTCTTGTCAAAGGGCACTCGAGAAAGAGGTGTTTAATAGTCTCGTTATGATGAGAAAAGTAGCATCCAATATTACCAACCCATTTTCGTTTAACCAATTTATCCTTCGTAAGTATCACTCCTTTGTGAACAAACCATATGCAAATCTTAATCTTGAGTGGTACTTTAATTTTCCAAATGTGTGGAGAAGTAGGTATTATTCCGGCATTAATAATGTCGAGATACATTGATTTTACTAAGAACCTACCACTTGTAGTTAATCTCCAATGAATTGTGTCTGGTTGGTCCGACAAATGAACTTCCATCAATCGACGGACAACATGGAGCCACGCACTCCAATGTTCACCCACCAGAGATCTCCTTAAATGAATATTAAGAGGAACCGTTTGCATAATTGTAGCAACATAAGCATCCTTACGTTGTGCAATATTATATAAAGCCGGATATTGTGTGGTTAGAGGCGTCTCTCATAACCACGTATCTTCCCAAAACCTGGTTGTGTTACCATTCCCAATGTGAAACTTCACTTTATGGAAAAAAGCTTCCTTTGTTCTCATTAAGCCTTTCCAGAATGGTGAATCTCAAGGTTTCACTGTAACTTGAGCCAAGGTTTTAGATTGCAGGTACTTATTGCACAGAATTTGTACCCATGTACCTTCAGTCTCCACTTATAATGTATATAGCCATTTGCTCAATAGACATTCGTTTTAAATTTGTAAATTCTCGATCCATAACCCACCTTGCTCTTTCGGTTTGCACATCATATCACATTTAGCCAATCGGTATTTCGTTTTACTATCATCACTTTGCCAAAAAACTGGATCGATAGAAATCTAGTCATTTTCGTACCCCACTCGTACTTCAAAGAATGATAATAAAAACATAGGCAAACATGTTAATACTGAACTTATTAACACTAGCCGCACTCCATAAGACATAAGCATACCCTTCCAGCAACTTAGTCTTTTTTCATACCGATCCTCTATATTCTTCCATTCCTTACTATTGAGTTTCTAATGAAGAATAGGGATGCCCACGTAATTAAACAGGAGAGAACCCATCTCACATTCGAATAATTGCTTGTAAGTATCTTGTTCTTCCTTGGTCATCCAAAGCAGAACAATTCACTATTTTTAAAATTATTTTGAGCCATGATAACTATTCAACAACCCCCTCTAGGATGTGTCTACGCGGCATGAACTCCGTATGTGTGTGTTGTACAAGCGAGTGGGCTATCCTCGATAGCCTATTCGTTGCAACTTTAGTAAAAATCTTAAAGCTCACGTTGAGCAAGCAAATCAACGTGAATTGTTCTATCCGAATGGCACACTCTTCTTTGGTAGTAATGTTATTGTTGCAAAATAGAAATGAAATAACTGTAGCTATCCATTAAACAAGTCATGGAACATGGGCATCAAATCATCTTTAGTAATATGCCAACACCTCTTATAAAACTCAATCGAGAACCCATGTAGTCCCGGGGCCTAGTTTTGCTTCATTTGCATATGTCTGGTTTACTCTATTTGAGTCCTCTCTGAATAATCTGGGAGTAGAAATTTATTTGGAGCAATGGTCATCAAGTTAACATAAGGATATTGTTATTTGGAGTATAAGTGCAGATCTAACGAGAGTATATCTTCTTCTTCTTGTTCTTCTTCTTCTTCTTCTTCTTCCTCTTCTTCCTCTTCCTCTTCTTCTTCTTCTTCTTCTTCTTCTTCTTCTTCTTCTTCTTCTTCTTCTTCCTCTTCTTCTTCTTCTTCTTCTTCTTCTTCTTCTTCTTCTTCTTCTTCTTCTTCTTCTTCCTCTTCTTCTTCTTCTTCTTCTTCTTCTTCTTCTTCTTCCTCTTCTCTCTTCTTCTTCTTCTTCTTCTTCTTCTTCTTCTTCTTCTTCTTCTTCTTCTTCTTCTTCTTCTTCTTCTTCTTCTTCTTCTTCTTCTTCTTCTTCTTCTTCTTCTTCTTCTTCTTCTTCTTCTTCTTCTTCTTCTTCTTCTTCTTCTTCTTCTTCTTCTTCTTCTTCTTCTTCTTCTTCTTCCTCTTCCTGTTCCTCTTCCTCTTCCTCTTCCTGTTCCTCTTCCTCTTCCTCTTCCTCTTCCTCTTCCTCTTCATCTTCCTCTTCATCTTCCTCTTCTTCTTCTTCTTCTTCTTCTTCTTCTTCTTCTTCTTCTTCTTCTTCTTCTTTTCTTCTTCTTCTTCTTCTTCTTCTTCTTCTTCTTCTTCTTCTTCTTCTTTTTCTTTTCTTCTTATAGGATATTGGCAGTTTCTTTTTCTCCTATACGTACATCTTCTTCGAGTATAGGTGGAGTGCAGTTCAATTTTGGGAGAACTGGGCGAGAAGGTGGGCGGAGAGGAGTGCCTGGACGAGGCCAGGATTTTGGAGGTGAGGAGCACACGAGGTGATTTCAAAATTCTAAAGCGGTGAGGAAATTCCTGGGCGATGAAGGTGGATGGAGTAGAATTATGCTTTTACATATGTTTGGACGCTATCGAAATTTGTAGAAATGTTTTGCATTTGTGAACACGGTAAGTAGACTATTCTTTTCAGCAAATGTGCTTCAATACACCTGTGCTAACTATTTTTGTATGTTTATTAATAAATCAAATATATTCAAATGCGAATAGCACGAAATGAAAAACTAGCGGTGCCGACTTCTACCGGGTACGTGAACACCGTTGGATGCTTCTAAGATTCGCGCATCACTGTAGTAGTCAACGTAGATTATATGCTCCATTATGTATTAGTACAAATTGCATACTGTATGAGCACGATTGTTTATGCGTACACGATGCGTGTGTGGACCACACATTCAATCCCTGAGTAGTCATTTATGTATTCCCACACCATCCCTAAGCAACCTTCTCCTACTACTCATGTACTATTCCAGGCCGCCGCCATAGTTCTTCAAGCTCGCGGATCCTGTTGGGAGAAGGTGAGTTAGGATCATGCAAATCTTCCAATCGACGAATGGGGGATAGTGTTCTACACATCAAAATCCATTGTTTCCGAGGTATATCACTAGTAGGAAAAACCTTATAGGCAAGATCCTAGTAGTAGGGCTGGAATATGGCAAGAGCTGCTGCTACTTAGCAGTAGCGCTGGATCTGCCAAGCGCTACTGGTCAAGGCCTTAGCAATAGCGCTTGATATGTAAAAAGCGCTACTGCTAAACGTGGCCCAAGGAGCCCACGGACGGTAGCAGTAGTAGCAGCGCACGCTTGTGAAAAATGCTACCGTGAAGTAGAATAGCAGTAGCGCTCTTGGAAAATCAGCACTACTGCTATTGCGCCCCACTTAGCAGTAGCGCTGCTCCAAAAAAGCGCTATTGGTAAGCGTGGCTGTGGGAAGCTTTCACCCACACCCCCTCTCCCCCTTCCTCCCCCCTTTTCCCTCTACCCTCCTTTCTCGTCTCCTCTCTCTAAGTTACTTCCCCACCATTGTTGCCATTCTTCTCTCTTCCTTCTACTTCTCTTGTCTCCCCACTAATGCCCCCTCCACCCTAATTCTCCTCCATAAATGGCCTCTTCTAACTCTCCCCATACACCCCCTCTCGTCCTTTCGCGCACACACCCCCCTCTCCCCCTTCCATACATATAGATGTAGCTAGCTACGTCATCTATCTCCCTCTTCACTAGTTAGCTAGAGTCATCTCTCCTCAGAACACAACTACATCTAGCTATTTATTTAGCCGTGCACAATCTCTCTCGGGATATAGGTGAGTAAAAAGTTGTGCATTTCAATAATGGGAATATGTGTGTTTGTGATATGAAGCGATTTGTGTGAGTGACATGCCCCATGAGTTGCTTATGTTTTGCCGAAATGTCGATTTATTTCTGTTTCGGCGAATTTCGAGCAAACTTGATATGTCCTATTTTTAGGCAAGGCCATGCCAAATTTTTATATGACTTTGATGCATGCATGAATTTTGTTTATAACCCTTTTGCTTGTTATACCGTGCAGTCATGCCAAATACCGTGCAGTCGTGCAGTCATCAAGGCCAACACCACAAAGGCTCACCCTATTGTCCTTGAGATATCACCATGAAGGCGATTCCCAACCACTAGTGGTAGACCTTGAGGCGGCCTCCAAACCTTCACAAACTTTTCGGGGGACAAATCACAAGTTGATTCCTCACCAAAGCACTCCTACCGCCTAGGTGTCTCCAACCTCCAAGAGTAACAAGATCAAAGGGGAAATGCTCAAGACTTGCTCAAATCACAAATTGCTTTGGTCAAAGTAGAGAGAGGAGTGGATGTATGCTTGGATGAAATCTCACTCTAGAACTGTGAGAAATCTCTTCGGGATTTACCACAAGAATGCTCAAATCCCTCTCTCTCAAATCCCACCAGAAGCAACTAATGCTATGGAGGAATGGAGGAGGTCCACAAATAAACCCTAGATCCATGGGATAGTTTCCCCCCAAATGGATTGGAGTTTTGAGGCTTGGGGGAGGAGGAGTGAGCTCAAAACAATGGGGAAATCTCAGATCCAAAGGCTCTACCTAGTTGGGGAAGAAGGGTACCTTATATGGTGCCCCACCAGATTTGCCCGTTATTCACAGAAAAATGTAGCCCAGAACTTCTGGGCTTCCATGAATGTCCGGGCTCCCTATTGAGGCACACAATGTTAAGTTTCTGGTTAGCCCGAAACTTGCCCCGGAACCTGCCGAGAACTTCTGGCCCCCGGAATTTCTGAGATGCCTGGAACTTGTGGCCCCGGAACTTCCGGGCTCCCTTTGGGCCAGATTTTCGCGAACTTTCTGTTTAGCCCGGAACCTTCTCGGAACTTCCGCCCCCCAATAAACAGCCAACATATATACCAATAGTAAAACATGCGTAACCTTTACATACGAAGTCCGATTTTGATGATCTTGGGCTCGTTTTGTAGCTTTTGAAAAGATCCAGGTCCTCACATAGAGAACCACCTAATATCAAACAAAATGGATGATGAAATAAATGCAAAGGTTTGAGTATAGAATTTGGGTAACCCTTTTTGGCTAACGTTTTTTACTTTGGGATATATGATAGGAGTTAAACTGTGTATAGAAGATGTTGACTTCAGAAAGTCCATTAAGAAACCCTTTGATATCCTCTTAATAGTGCGGGGTCCCTAAGATTCAAGAATCATAAAATAGCTACACTACATAGCTACCGATAATCCATTCTTGAGTGTATATGTTTATTCGGTGATCATCACTCCACACCCCTAACGTCAAAGGAACTAATACCTTTGAGTCGAGACTTTCACTTGAGCTTGATGTTATTGTTTCTTCTTGGCTCAAGATGAAGGCAAGACGATTATGAAGTCTTCAAGTAGCTCTCCCATACACAATGTGGAAAGCCTTGCTTTGTATTCATATTCACTTGTCCATCATGTGAACATCCACAATCTTCAAGCATGTAATCCTTAGGGATGGTTATCTTGAACTTTCCCTTGTCAAACATGATCATGAACACTTGATATCATACTCTCATGGACACTTGGAATCTCTCTCTTGATGCGAGCCTATGAGAATTACCTAACCCTCATAGACATAGACATCACATAGTATGGGTTAGTACACAAAGTGTAATCGATAATTACTTACCATACTACAAGATCCCATGTGGTACATCATTTGCGCTTGTGTGATGACCAACTTTGAGTTAACTCTTTGATCTTCATATTGATCAACATTTATATTTGATCCATGATTATTCTTGATGTCTTGAAGGTCCTATTTATTTCTTGTTAGGCTTCATTGCTTTAAGAAATGATTACCAATATCTCAATTCACCATGACCATATCAAGTTTCTCCATGAATCTCATATTGGCTATAACTTGCTCGTCATCATGATACAACATAGTTTCTTGAGAGGCACAATGAATTCTTCACTTGAATTACTTGCTTCAAGACATAATCATCCATGACTCAACATATGATCTCATCATGATCCTATTTGCACGACGTATATAAAATTCTTCTCTTTAATTATTCTCTCAAGATCTTGATACATCATGGTTCAAACCATAAGGCAAAGCATGAGAATGTCTCAGATTCTCAATGAAGTCCACAAAGATCACATCTTGTTCATCACATGGAATTCATCTTGATTGTATCATATTTGATTCAATCATTGAGCTCATCCTTGATGAATGCACAACAATATGTATAAGCCATCCATTTAGAATACATTCGAGCTCCTTCTTGCATATTCATGGAACAAACATACTTCAATTCATCCAATATTCTTCATGTATTCATCCAATATTCTTCATGTATTGCAAATATAACATTCCTTCAAATGTATAAATCAATGCAAACATTAGTCCATTAGGATTTTCATCAATTACCAAAAACACACATGGGAACTACATTCACTTTCAATCTCCCCCATTTTGGTAGTTGATGACAATCTCAACAAGATCCCCATTAGATGATTCTACTCAATTCTCTAACCATTGCAATAGAGTGTTTTCAAGAACATGCAGGAAACCACAAATAGAATAAGTACTATTACATGCTATGATGCAACCTACACAAGGTTGACTCTACTTATATACATGTATGAAGTAAATACTTGTTACCGAGAAAGCATTGGTATGGAGTAGTAATGACCGAATCATATACTCTTGGCTCTAATTCCCTAGTGGTGATACCACCTTCTTTATCAATAAGCCAAGACAACAATGATTCTCCAATATACCTAGATCACTTTTAAGTACAATATGGTCCCCAAACTTGTTGGGTCCAAAGTAGTTAGTCTAACTAGAATATATAGGGCAAAAACCACTCACTTATGTGCATATAGATATGAATTTCAATTTCATGCACATCTTATCTTTGAAGGATATGACGGATTTACCCTATATATATTGGATCAAAAATAAAGTAAACAAGGCATGAGAATTTACACATAGTAAATATGCCTACACAAGCCTACCAAAATCCAAAGAGATACAAATTGGACAAATGAACATATAACTGTTAATACTTCCAATAACCTCACCAATCATTCATGTTGTCCAAAATAAATCGAAGTGGAAAATCAACATATGATAGCACACCAAGTTCAACACATGAACCAAGAAAAACCAACGTGCATATAAGATATGCATTGCACATATTGTTACATGCATATCTCACTTAAATAGATATATTATAGTACAAGTAATAAGATAATAATTCCCACAATACCATAAAACTAGTAATATGAACTCAAACAAAAGCATGGGATATAATGGGGAGGCAAATGAATTTCTCGGCTAGTTATAAAATGCAAGTAGAAGCAAAGGTGATATAAAGATGACCATGAAACTCTACCATACAAGGAATACTATGTGTAAGAGAACACAATGGTATTTAGAATTATCATTCGGTGATAGATTCCAAATAAGCACAAGGTCATTTGTACTCACACATGCATGATATGAGAGTTTAGCAATAAGCCCAATGCTTAAATACCATATTATTAACATGCCAATTAGCTAGATCATCATGTAGAGAAATAATTGGAAAGGCTTGCATCATATCTACCCTTATTTTAAGTATGATCTAGAAGATAAACCAAGAATAAACCTATAGTAGAATTTCATACTCACACACATCTAATGAATTAAACAACGAAAGAGTTATTATGCAAATAAAGACATGTTGAGCATGGCAAGCCACAAAGATATAAAATAATCTCAATACTAGATTCTAAGTGGCATTCATCAAATGTTTATATTACCAAGGATTATGATATTCACAAAGTATATCACTCCCCCATAATGTGATAACCCATGTATTTTCCACAAGAGGTAATTGAAATCCAACTAAAGATGATCAATGGATGAGAATTTGAACTTCAAATGAACTTGACATACCACATAGTAACTAGATAATCTTGCACTATAAATACTAGGTGGTGTCCAATATATACACATTCTAGGTTTGTGATGTGCATAGAGCATAACACTCCCCTATAATGTGATGATCCATTAATATCTCAAAAGAGCCCAATAAGGCGCAACCAAGATGCAAGTAAGGCTCAAGACTACACACACAACTATATGACATGCATAACAACCTACACATGCTAGATAGCACAAATGAAGCATACTAGGAGGCACAATATATCAAAATACACGCTAGGTACCAAACCTAAACATGAGAGGGGCTAGTAACTTTCAATGTAGACAATATATACAAGTTGCCGCCAGGAGAGGCATTGGAACGACAAATATGATGGTAATATTCTTGACTTGGCTTGAACAATAATAAATGGTGAAAATAATTTTTATTCATGAACTAGACAAGTCTTCAATGCCCTCCACACACCTATCAAGTTTGAGATTGATGGTCCCTAACCAAGTTGGGTCCTAAGAAGTTAGTAACAATAGGCTTGGCAACCCAAATGATCTTATCCACTTCCGAACCACTTTGGGCACAAACATACTTGGCAAAAAAATTGCCAAAAATATCCTTCCTAAGTGAATAATGATCATTGATATTTGGAGGCTTAGACATGTTACCAGTGGGGCATGTTGAAGCTATGTGCCCCTTCTTTCGACAAATATAGCAACATGTACTCCCCTTTCTCTTCTTCTTCTTTACTTTCTCAACTTGGGAAGAAATAACATGTTTCATCATGCATAGTGGTCATTCTAAAAAATGAGGTTGAGCTCGAGATTGATCTTGAGGCCTCTTCCCATGTAGCATATATTTATAAGCCCTTATCTTCAATGGACAAGATCTCACGTGATGCCTAACCTTTTTGCACTTAAAGCAAGAAATGTTTGACTTTTTCGTGGCTTGGTCTTGTCCCCTTTTCTTGTTCTTGGACTTCTTATTATTGTAGTGATAACTATGTCCACCATCACACTTTTCCAAGTCTTTCTTCAAACTAGTGACTTGGGCCTTGAGCTCATTAATTTCTTCTATATGGTTAGTTTCAACACTAGAAATAAGAGGACTAGTGGAAGTAGAAACTTCATGGTTAGAGCAACAAGACAATGCGAGCAATCATAATGATTGGTAATAATATGAGAGGTGGATGAATTGCAATGATTGGCACATGGCAATAAAGCATTCATAATAGATGTGCTAATGTTCACATCACACTCACAAGATTTTACCTTGGTGGCCATAGTCTGAAGTGCTAACTTTAGCTCATTATGAGAGATTACAAGATCCTCATGAGTGCTTGAGACATTTTCATGACTTTCTTCCAATTTCCCATAATTGCTGGTTAGCAAATCAAGTTGAGCACATAACTAAACATTCTCCTGCAAAGTTGATGCTTCACACGAGGTAGAGTTAGATGCACAAGTATTATCGACAATATGAGAGGAGCAAGTAGCAATTAGAGACTTCTCATGAACAGATTGAGGATCCTCATGAATCTTAGAGATTTTGAAGAGCTCTCCCTTGACATCATTGCATTCAAGGAGAAGGAGCTCAAAATCCTCTTTAAGTTTACCATGAGCAATTTCAATCTCTCCTTTTCAAGATCTTAAGTCTCTACATGTTTGATGAGCCTTATCAAGTTCATGTTCAAGTTGTTAACTTTTAGCTTGCTCGTTAATAAATAAATAATTACATTTTTCAAAGTAAGCAAGAACATATTGAAACCTTTTATAAGCGTTATTTTTAGCTCTATGACGAATTTTACCAATCTCATAGAGATTTTGAGTCAAGTCATCATCATGCTCATTACAAATATCATTGTTATCACTAAGAGAAGATGATACCTCATCATTTCCTCTTTCCATGAGGCACATGTGAATAAAGGGGGTTGATGGTGATTCTTTTGGAGAATAAGTTCTTTATCAATCAAGAGTGCCTCATTTTTCTTGATTTCCTCTAAATGGTTAGTCATAGAACAACTAGAGGAAACCAACGCATTTTGATCATGGGAACATGGGAGAGCAAGCAAATCATGACAAACATTTGTCAAGGAATACTTAGGTGATATGTGATGTTTGCTGTGTATCCCTTGCAACGGCGCCAGAAATAGTTGTGTCGACGACACCAAGAATCCTTCAGCTACGGCTACGCCTTAAGGGACTTCCTAGGCAAGTATGCAAAGGATTTCCCCCGTGGCCTTGGAGCCTTGTGTTGGTGTTCCCTCGAAGCGGAAAGGGTGATGTAGCACATCGACGGTAAGTATTTTCCTCAGTTTGAGAACCAAGGTGTCAATCGGGCGGAAGAGTATCTCAAGATCCTGCACAAACACAAAAGCTTGCACCCAACGCTATTAAGGGGTTGTCAATCCCTTATAGATTGTTTGCCAAGTGAGAACTGAAAGCAACAAAGTAACAACGCAAAGTAAAAGCGGAGATGTAATCGAGGGATGTTAATAGACCCGGGGGCCGTAGTGTTTACTAGTGGCTTCTCTCATGAAAGCAAGTAGACGGTGGGCGAACAAATTACTATCGAGCAATTGATAGAACTGTGCAGAGTCGTGACGATATCTATGCAATGATTATTTCTATAGGCATCACGTCCGAAACAAGTAGACCGATACTTTCTGCATCTACTACTATTACTCCACACGTCGACCGCTATCTAGCATGCATCTAGTGTATTAAGTCCATAAGAACAGAGTAATGCCTTAAGCAAGATGACATGATGTAGAGGGATAATCTCAAGCCAATGATAAAACCCCCATCTTTTTACCCTTGATGGCAACTGCTTGATGTGTGCCTTGCTGCCCCTACTGTCACTGGGAAAGGTCACCACATGGCAGAACCCAAAACCAAGAACTTCTCCCATTGCAAGAATCATAGATCTAGTCGGCCAAACAAAACCCAAGACTCGGAGAGACTTACAAGGATATCAAATCATGCATATAAGAAATCAGCAAAGACTCAAATATATATCATAGATAATCTGATCACAAGTCCACAATTCATCAGATCTCGACAAACACACCGCCAAAGAAGATTACATCGGATAGATCTCCATGAAGATCATGGAGAACTTTGTATTGAAGATCCAAGAGAGGGAAGAAGCCATCTAGCTACTAACTACGGACCTGTAGGTCTGAAGTGAACTACTCACGAGTCATTGGAGGGGTGATGATGATGATGAAGAAGCCCTCCAACTCCAAAGTCCCCTCCGGCAGGGCGCCAGGAAGGGTCTTTAGATGAGATCTCGCAGAAACGGAAGCTTGCGACGGCGGAAAAGTATTTTCGAGGCTCCCCTGATTTTTTACGGAATATTTGGGATTTTATAGGCCAAAGACCTAGGTCAGGGGGCAGCCAGGGAGGCCACAAGCCTGCCCGCCACCGCCTCCCCCGTGGTGGCGGAGTGGGGGATTGTGGGCTCCCTGGAGCCCACCTGGCCTGGCCCAAAGGCCCCCTGGTCTTCTTCCGTTCGGGAAAAAAATCATTTCGGGTTTTTTCTTCCGTTTGGACTCCATTCTAAAATCAGATCTGAAAAGAGTCAAAAACATGGAAAAAACAGGAACAAGCACTGAATTAATAAGTTAGTCCCAAAAAAGATATAAAAAGGTACATAAAACATCCAAAGAAGACAAGATAACAGCGTGAAATCATCAAAAATTATAGATACGTTTGAGACGTATCAAGCATCCCCAAGCTTAACTCCTGCCCGTCCTCGAGTAGGGAAGTGATAAGAATGAATTTTTGATGCTTTCATGCTACCTAGCATAGGTGTCCTTTGTAATTCCTCTTATGTGATGTGAATGTTCAGATCCATTAGATTCAAAACAATAGTTTGCTATTGACGTTGAAACAATAATAATTCAAGCAAACTAGCAAGGTAATCATGAACTTTCAAAATAACAAGGCCAAAAGAAAGTTATCCCTACAAAAGCATATAGTCTGGCTATGCTATATCATCATTGCACAACGAATTTAAATAATGCACAACCCCGGTATTGGCCAAGTAATTGTTTCACACCTTTACTTTCTCAAACCTTTTCAACTCTCACACAATACATGAGCGTGAGCCATGGTTATAACACTATAGATGGTGTGGAATGTGGTGGGGGTTGCAAGACAAAAAGGAGAAGATAGTCACATTAACTAGGCATATCAATGAGCTGTGGAGATGCTCATCAATAGATATCAATGTGAATGAGTAGGGATTGCCATACAAATGATGCACTAGAGCTACAAGTATGTAATAGCTCTTAAAGAAAACTAGTGGGTGTGCATCCAACTTGCTTGCTCACGAAGACCTAAGGCAATTTTGAGGAAGCCTATCATTGGAATATGCAAGCCAAGTTATATAATGAGAATTTCCCACTAGCTATATGGTGGTGACAAAACGAGAGACTCTCAATCATGAAGATCATGGTGCTCAAAATGCACCAGTGTGGAAAAAGTGGTAGCATTGTCCCTTCTCTCTTTTTTGCTTTTTTTATTTTTATTTTGGTGGGATCTTTGGCCTCTTTTTTTATGGGCTTCTTTGGCCTCTTTTATTTCCTCACATGGGATAATGCTCCAATAATGGTGATCATCACACTTTCAACTCAAAACTTAGAGCAACTTTGACTCTATATGGAATGCCTTCGGTAGTGTACCGTGGCAATGATCTAGCATGGCATAGACATCAATGGAAACATCATGCTAGCTATCTTAGGATCGTGCAAAGGAAATGTAGACGTGGTGGCACATATCATGGTAGTAGTTGTATGGCAATATTTCTCGAAATTACTTTGAAAAAGCCATAGTAGGTAGGTATGGTGGCTCTTTTGAGGAAGGCTAATGGTGGGTTTTGTGCACGGGCGAAAGTTGCACAACACTAAGAAGATAGTGATGGTGGAAGGTGAAAGTGCATCTAAACCATGGACTCAACATTAGTCATGAATAACTCATATACTTGTTGCAAAATTTTTATTAGTAATCAAAACAAAGCATTCGACGCATACTCCTAGGGGAAGGGTTGGTAGGTATAAACCATCACGCGATCCCGACCGCCACACAAAGGATGACAATCAGTAGACTAATCATGCTCAGATTTCAGGACATAGCGGTTCACCATACGTGCATGCTACGGGAATCACTAACTTCAACACAAGTATTTCTAGATCCACAACACCTTACTAGCATGACTTCAATATTACCATAACCATAATTCAAAACTAATTGAAATGAATCAAACTTCTCTAACTATTCAATGCACATGAAGGTGGAAGTTTTCGTATCCCTTTGGATAACTACCCCTTTTGAGACTACTTTCAAAGCATAGATCAACTACCAAGCCATGCACCACTGTGCTCTAAAAGATATAAGTGAAGCACATAGAGCAAAAGTATCTAGATCAAAAGATATAAGTGAAGCACATGTGAGCTGAATTGTCTACCAAAAGATATAAGTGAAGCTCGACAAAATCACGGTGTGTGCATGTCTCTCTCTCTAGGTGTGCAGCAAGGATGATTGTGACCCAACAAAAGTAAAAGACTCCTACGATACAAGACGCTCCAAGCAAAAACACATAACATGTGGTGAAAAAAAATATAGCCCCAAGTAACGTTACCGATGGATCGAAGACAAGAGAGGGGATGCCTTCCCGGGGCATCCCCAAGCTTAGGATTTTACGACATCCTTGAATCTCTTGGGGTGCCTTGGGCATCCCCAAGCTTGAGATCTTGCCACTCTATATCTTCTTGTCCATAAGAACTTCACCCAAAACTTGAAAACTTCACAGCACGAAACTTAAATAGAAACTCGTGATAACATTAGTACAAGAAAGCAAACCACCACTTCCTTAGGTACTGTAGAAAACTTAAATTCTACTTGTGCTGATGTTGGGTTACTGTACTTTCAATATTCCATGGCTAATACCCCCCGATACTATCCATAGTTTCATCAAAATAAGCAACCAACACAACAAAAAACAGAATCTGTTAACAGCAGACCAGTCTGTAGCAATCTGTATCTTTTGTATACCTATGGTACTTCCAAAATTCTGAAAAATAACGACAGTCTGAAGAATTTGCGTACCAATCAGAAGCATTAAGAATCAACTCAAAAGCTCTCACAGAAGAAAAATGAAAATTCTTTTCGTGAGCAGAAAGTTTCTGTCTTTTCCAGCATGACCAAACGATCATCCCCAAGACTAATCATAACGGTTTTACTTGGCACAAACGCAAAAAGAAACACAAAAAACATAGTCATAACAGAATTATGAAAGTGTGGAAAACACAAAACATTTAGAAAAAGGATAGATTCGTTGGGTTGCCTCCCAACAAACGCTTTTGTTTAACGCCCTTAGCTAGGCATTCAATGATGCTCTCACAAAATACAAGAATTGAAGCACAACGAGAGCATCCTAAAGCATGTGAAAACCACATCTAAGTCTAACATACTTCCTATGCATCGGCATTTTAAGGGAAAACAAATTGTCAAGACAACCAATAGTTGCCATATGCAAGGAAGAAGAAAGAGACAATAGCAATCTCAACATAACGAGAGGTAATTTGGTAACATGAAAGTTTCTACCAAAATATTTTCCTCTCTCATAGCAATTACATGTGGGATCATATTCAAATTCAACAATATAGCTATCCCATA
This sequence comes from Hordeum vulgare subsp. vulgare, assembly GCF_904849725.1. Lineage (NCBI taxonomy): Eukaryota > Viridiplantae > Streptophyta > Magnoliopsida > Poales > Poaceae > Hordeum > Hordeum vulgare. Next base: position 55,465,833 of record NC_058521.1, on the reverse strand, counting down.
GGATATTCTTTTCATGATCCACATGCATGCAAAGTTGACGCTCTTCAAAAATAGTGGGATTATCATCAAATAAAGTCATGACTTCCCCAATCCCACTTTCAGTATTGTTGCAAATATCATATTCATCATGAGGTTTGAACAAATTTTAAGATCATAAGAAAGATCATCACCCCAATCATGATTATTGCAACAAGTAGTGGACAAAGCAAAACTAGCATCCTTGAGCTTCGGGTTTTGCATATTTTTAGCATGATTGTCACTAATGGGATTTATAGTGAAACCATTGCAATCATGCTTTTCATCCGAGGAGCCCTCGTGAATCACTTCATGAATTTCTTCCTCACAATTTTCAAATTCACGCATCTTACGCAAAACTCCAAAGAAATAGTCAATTGCCCTCAACTCAATAGCAATTTGTTCTGCATGAGTGGGTCTCTTAAAGAGACTAGCAAGTGGATGAGGATCCATATCACTAGATTTTCAGCAAGCGAAGATGCAAGCATATTCACGGCACATGGCACACAAGCGAACAGAAAGCAAGCGAAAGAAAGGGCGAACGAAAAAGGAAAATATTTTTGTAAATTTCATTTTTTCAGAAGTGGGGGAGAGGAAAATGAGAGGCAAAAGGGAAATAATGTAAATGCAAGAGATGAGTTTGCGATAGGTACTTGGATATGCTTCACTTTGAATACTCCCAGACAACGGCGCCAGAAATTCTTCTTGCTACCTCTTGAGCTTGCATTGTTTTTTCCCTTGAAGAGGAAAGGGTGATGCAGCATAGTAGCGATAAGTATTTCCCTCAGTTTGAGAACCAAGGTATCAATCCAGTAGGGGGTATCAAGATGAGGCACCAATGTACCTGCACAAAAACAAACAAACTTGCACCCAACGCTATAAAGGGTTGTCAATCCCTTCACGATTATTTGCAAGGTGAGATCTGAAGGTGAAAAGTGCAACAAAGTAATTTTGTAGATCTGAAAAACATGATGTGAAGTAGACCCGGGGACCATAGTGTTCACTAGAGGCTTCTCTCATGATAGCAAGTATTACGGTGGGTGAACGAATTACTGTCGAGCAATTGATAGAATCGCGAAAAGTTATGATGATATCTAAGGCAATGATCATCCATATAGGCATCACGTCCAAGACAAGTAGACCGATACTTTCGGCATCTACTACTATTACTCCACACATCAACCGCTATCCAGCATGCATCTAGTGTATTGAGTTCATAACAAACAGAGTAACACCTTAAGCAAGATGACATGATGTAGATGGATAAATTCATGCAATATGATGTAAACCCCATGTTTTTACCCTTGATGGCAACAATACAATGCGTGCCTTGCTACCCCTTCTGTCACTAGGTGAGGACACCGCACGGTATGAACCCAAAACCAAGCACTTCTCCCATTTTAAGAAATATAGATACTCAATCATGGATACAAAATCATGCATATAAGAGATCAGAGGATACTCAAATAATATTCATAGATAATCTGATCATAAATCCACAATTCATCGGATCTCGACAAACAGACCGCAAAAGAAAGTTACATCGGATAGGTCTCCATGAAGATCATGGAGAACTTTGTATTGAAGATCCAAGAGAGAGAAGAAGCCATCTAGCTATTAGCTATGGACCCGAAGGTTTGTGGTGTACTACTCACGCATCATCGGAGAGGAAATGGTGTTGATGAAGAAGCCCTCCGTGTCCGAATCCCCCTCCGGCAGGGCACCAGAACGGTTCCCAGATGGGATCTTGCGGAGACAGAAGCTTGCGGCGGCGGAAAAGTATTTTCGTGGCTCTCTCTGGTGGTTTTGGATTTTTAGAGAATTTATAGCCGAAAGAGGTAGGGAAAAGGAGCCACGTGGGGCCCACAAGCCTGCCAGGCATGCCCCCCAGGCTGCGGCTAGGGGGCTTGTGATCTCCACCGAGGTATTTTGCCTTGGTTCTCAAGTTCCTTGCGTATCTTCTGTTATGGAAAAAATCATCCCGCAGGTTTCATTCCGTTTGGACTCCGTTTAATATTCTTCTCTGAAAAAGGTCAAAAACACGGAAAAATAGCAACTCGCACTTGGCACTGAGTTAATAGGTTAGTCCCAAAAAAGATATAAAATAGCATATTCATGCATACAAAACATCCAAAGTTGACAAGATAATAGCATGGAACCATAAAAAATTATAGATACGTTGGATACGTATCAGGGGACAAATCAGAAGTTGATACCTCACCGAAGCACTCCTACCGCCTAGGAGTCTCCAACCTACAAGAGTAACAAGATCAAAGGGGAAATGTTCAAGACTTGCTCAAATCAAAAATTGCTTTGGTGAACATAGAGAGAGGAGTGGACGTATGCTTGGATGAAATCTCTCTCTAGAACTCTCAGAAATGTCTTCGGGATTTACCACAAGAATGATCAAATCCCTCTCTCTCAAATCCCACCAAAAGCAACTAATGCTATGAAGGGATGGAAGAGGAGAGGTACAATGGAGGAGGTCAACAAGTGAACCCTAGATCCATGGTATAGTTTTCCCCCAAATGGATTGGAGTTTTGAGGCTTGGGGGAGGAGGAGGAGAGAGCTCAAAACAATGAGGAAATCTCAGATCCAAAGGCTCTACCTCGTTGGGTAAGAACCGTAACTTATATAGTGCCCCATCAAATCTGCCCGTTATGCACAGAAACATGTAGCCCGGAAGTTCTAGGCTTCCCGGAACTTCCGGGTTCCCTATTGAGGCAGACAATGTAAAGTTTCTAGTTAGCCCAGAACTTGCCCCGGAACCTGCCCGGAACTTCTGCCCCCAGAACTTCCAGGAGGCCCAGAACTTCTGCCCCCTGGAACTTCCGGGAGGCCCAGAACTTTTGGTCTCCCTTTGGGCCATATTTTCGCAAACTTTCTGTTTACCCCGGAACTTTTCCCGGAACCTTCCCGGAACTTCCGACTCCCGAATAAACAACCAGCATACGAATAGTAAAACATGTGTAACTTTTACATATGAACTCTGATTTTGATGTTCTTGGGCTCGTTTTGTAGCTATTGAAAAGCTCCAGGTCCTGTCATAGAAAACCACCTAATATCAAACAAAATGGATGATGCAATCAATGTAAAGGTTTGAGTATAGAATTTGGAGAACCCTTTTTGGCTAACGGTTTTACTTTGGGATATATGATAGGAGTGGAATTGTGTATCGAAGATGTTGACTTGAGCAAGTCCATTGTGAAACCCTTTGATCCCTTCTTAATAGAGCGGGGTCCCTATAACTCAAGAAACATAAAAGAGCTACACTACATAGGTACCGATAATCCATTCTTGAGTTTATATGTTTATTCGGTGATCATCACTCCACACCACTAACGTCAAAGGAACTAACACCTTTGAGTCAGAGCCTTTCACTTGAGCTTGATGTTATTGTTTCTTCTTGGCTCAAGCTGAATGCAAGACATTGATGAAGTCTTCAAGTAGCTCTCCCATACACAATGTGGAAAGCCTTACTTTGTATTCATCTTCACTTGTCCATCATGTGAACATCCACAATTACTTACCATACCACAAGATCCCATGTGGTATATCATTTGCGCTTGTGTGATGACCAACTTTGAGTTAACTCTTTGATCTTCATCTTGGTCACCATTTATCTTTGATCCATGATTAATCTTGATGTCTTGAAGGCCCTATTGATTTCTTGCTAGGCTTCATTGCTCTAAGAAATGACTACCAATATCTCAATTCACCATGACCATATCAAGTTTCTCCATGAATCTCATATTGGCTATAACTTGCTCGTCTTCATGATACAACATAGTTTCTTGAGAGGCACAATGAATTCTTCACTTGAATTACTTGCTTCAAGACATGCATAATCATCCATGACTCAACATATGAGCTCATCATGATCCTATTTTCAAGACATATGTAGAATTCTTCTCTTTAATTATTCTCTCAAGATCTTGATCCATCATAGTTCAAACCATAAGCCAAAGCATGAGAATGTGTGAGATCCTCAATGAATTCCACATAGATCACATCTTGCTCATCACATGGAATTCATGTTGATCGTATCATATTTGATTTAATCATTGGTGTCAGCATTGATGCATGCACAACAACATGTATATGACATTCATTTAGAATTCATTCGAGCTCCTTCTTGCATATTCATGGAACCAACATACTTCAATCATCCAATATTCTTCATGTATTACAAATAGAACATTCTTTCAATGTATAACTCAATGCAAACATTAGGTGATTAGGATTGTCATCAATTACCAAAACCACACATCGGAACTACATGCATTTTCACCATTGCATTGCCTAGGGGCATGATTGGAGGAGGAGGCGGAAGACGCTGCTAGTTAGTGATGGCACACAAGTATACGGGATCAATCGTAGTCCTTTCGATAAGTAAGAGTGTCGAACCCAACGAGGAGCAGAAGGCTCTGATAAACGGATTTCAACAAGGTAATAACTGCAAGCACTAAAAGTAGCGGTAACAAGTGATGGTGTAGCAAGGTGAAACGTAACAAGTGAAAAGTAAAAAGATGTAGCAATGGTGCAGCAAGTGGCCCAATCCCTTTTGTAGCAAGGGACAAGCCTGAACAAAGTCTTATAGGAGAAAAAACGCTCCCGAGGACACACGGGAATTTTTGTCATGCTAGTTTCATCATGTTCATATGATTCGCGTTCGTTACTTTGATAGTATGATATGTGGGTGGACCGGCGCTTGGGTACTGCCCTTACTTGGACAAGCATCCCACTTATGATTAAAATCTCTTGTAAGCATCCGCAACTACAAAATAAGAATTAAGACAACGTCTAACCATAGCATTAAACTAGTGGATCCAAATCAGCCCCTTACGAAGCAACGCATAGACTGCAGTTTAAGCTTCTGTCACTCCAGCAACCCATCATCTACTTACTACTCCCCAATGCCTTCCTCTAGGCCCAAATATGGTGAAGTGTTATGTAGTCGACGTTCACATAACACCACTAGAGGAAAAGACAACATACAACATATCAAAATACCGAACGAATATCAAATTCACATGACTATTATCAGCATGACTTATCCCATGTCCTCAGGAACAAAAGTAACTACTCACAAAGCATAATCATAATCATGATCATAGGTGTAGTGAATAGCATCAAGGATCTGAACGTAAACTCTTCCACCAAGTAATCCAACTAGCATCAACTACAAAGAGTAATCAACACTACTAGTAACCTTACAAGTACCAATCGGAGTCGTGAGAGGAGATTGGTTACAAGAGATGAACTAGGGATTGGAGAGGAGATGATGCTGATGAAGATGTTGATGAAGACGCCTCCCCTCCGACGAGAGGAGTGTTGGTGATGACGATGGCGACGATTTCCCCCTCCGAGAGGGAAGTTTCCCCGGCAGGATCGTCGTGCCGGAGCTCTAGATTGGATCTGCTCAAGTTCCGCCTCGTGGCGGCGGCGAAACCATGAAAAAGCTCCCGAATGATTTTTTCTGGAACGAAACCCTTCATATAGCAAAAGAGGGGTCTAGTGGGCCGTCAGGGAGCCCACAAGCTTGCCCTCCGCCACCAGGGGGGTGGCGGTGGCAGGGCTTGTGGCGCCCTGGTGGCCCCCCTCCGGTACTTCTTTCACCCAGTATTTTTTATATAATCCCAAAAAATTCCACGTAACTTTTCAGGGCATTTGGAGATGTGCAGAATAGTGGACTAAGATTTTCTCCTTTTCGAGTCCAGAATTCCAGCTGCCTGAATTCTCCCTCTTCAAATAAACCTTGCAAAATAAGAGAGAAAAGGCATAAATATGGTACCACAAAGTAATATAACAGCCCATAAAGCAATAAATATCAACATGAAAGCATGATGCAAAATGGACGTATCAACTCCCCCAAGCTTAGACCTCGCTTGTCCTCAAGCGAAAACCAAGTTGCATAAACATGTCCACATGTTGAGGGACGAAGGTGTCGATAAAACACAATACAGACATGCGGGCATCATGATAACACATAGGACAACGATACATCATAAAGATTCTTATGGGAAAGTAACAATTCCTTCACAAAGCAAAGCATGAAGCAAAAACCTTACCGAGAAGTAATCAACAACAGTCCAAAGTCATTGAAGCAATTGCAATTTATCACAACATCAGAAAGAGTCAAGTAAGATCTTGTAAGGTGAATCCACATACTCAATCTCATCTCTTTTGTTTTCCACAATTGTTACAACTCACGAGGTACTCATGGTGTCAAAGTTTCAGCTGGACACAGAGGAAGATAGGGGCTTATAGTTTTGCCTCCCAACGATTTACCTCAAGGGTAAAGTCAACAATAATAAAGCATAAGTACTCAACTCCAAGTTGACATCTAAATATAGATCTTTCCCAAGCATGTGACGGTAGCCAAGACAAAGGCAAAAATAGGGAATTGGTGAAGATCACCATGACTCTTACAAGGGCAAAAAGTAAAAGTACAAGATAGGCCCTTCGCAGAGCGAAGCAGAGGTTGTCATGCGCTTTTGAGGTTTGAATGCGTGTCCTCTTAGTGCGGAGGAATGTCACTTTATATTGCCTCCTGTGATAAAGAACTTTATTATGCAGTTTGTCGCTTTTATGTCTTCCTCATCACAGGTTCGTACAAAGCTTATTTTCCACACACTAATAGATCATACATATTAGAGAGCAATTTTTATTGCTTGCACCGATGACAACTTACTTGATGGATCTTATTCGATCCATAGGTAGGTATGGTGGACTCTCATGGCAAAACTGGGTTGGAGGTTTATGGATGCACAAGTAGTATCTCTACTTGGTGCGGGAGTTTTGGCTAATGTGAGGTGGAAGCAATCGTCACATGCTAAGGGATCTCTAATCATATAACATTGTTTGGAACCAACCAAACACAATTCATTATGTTGTCTTCCTTGTCCAACATCTACTCCTAAGCATGTAATAGTTTGGTGAGTGCTCACAATTGTAAAAAGTGTCTAAGATGATATATTTATATGTGAACCTCTCTTTCCTTATTACTTCTTATTAATTGCAACAATGACTGAGGTCTATGTTGATTTATTCTCAACAAGTTCCAATCATCATACGTGTCATATGTGAAGCTATCACTTTCCATAAGATCGTCTCATGATCTTTCATGCTATCGTTCTTTTCATACTTCTGATCATGGCACAAAGCAAAGCCCTTGACTAAGATACTCTTTATTATATAGCTCGCAAGCTCGAATACATCGGGGGAGAGACAAAAGAAAAAGACTCAAACTAAACACTAAAGACTTATTCCACTAAGAGAAGAAATAAAAACCGAAAAGGAAAGAGCTAAAACAAAGGTAAAAGCAAAAGATATAAAGGTGATACGATACCAGGGCAACTCCCCCAAGCTTGGCAGAAGCCAAGGGGATTGCCCATACCAATGCTTAGTTGTCTTCCTTTGGTGGTGAAGGTGGTGGAGTTGTTGGAGCAGTGTGATCCTCCGTCTTCCAAGGCATAGGTGCTCCATCATGGTAGGATGAACGAGTCGCCGGAATCCTCAAATCTGCAGCCAACCTTATTGATTTAAATTTGTACTCATACTCACAGTTTTGGTTCTACAGGTCATAGATCTGGCCCTGAAGTTGGTCAACCCTGTCATAGAGCCTGGAGAGGTGTTTACAAATGTCAATGGCATCCATCTTGTGATTGCTGGTGAACTCCATGATCATCATGTGGTTGGCGTTGAGTCCACGCTCCACCATCCCTTGGCACTTGAAGACTTGTTGCTCCATTGCTTCGAGCCTCGTCTCCACGCTTCCGGTCTTCTTAGGCCCCTCAACATCACGGATGTGCAACATCCCCTCGCACATCTTGATAGATTGAGGGTGTTTCAGCACTTCCGTGAGGTAGGGATTGATGACCTTCTCGAAGATCTTGTCCTTAGGAGCATTTGGGGAAGTCATGATGATCTAGATCTGTCACACAAATAGGCTCGAAACGAAAACATAGGAAAACTGCGCGATACGGAGATCAAAAACTTCGGGTGAATATATATTGATTTTTTCTGGACCAGAAGGAGTGCTCCGCAAGAAAACGGAGTCCGGGAGGGACACGAGGTGCCCACAAGCCCTCCCTCGGCCACCAGGGGGGTAGGTGGCAGTGTCCAAGCTTGTGGCCGCCTCGTGCGCTCTCCGGACTGCTTTTTATTTTTCTAATTTTCCAAAAATTCCAAAACAGAGGAAATTTCCTATTGGAAAAGCATCGGAGTCCAATTTCTTACCGAAACAAATACTTCTTCGTTTTCACGGTCTAAAACAGGATCATAAACATCCCTTATGTAGTCCTCTGGAGTTATGACATTGATGATATTGGTGTCAACATTTATGGGAGTACAAGAGATGTAATGCTTGATTCTTTGCCCATTTACCACTCTAGGAAAATTTCCTTCCGTGTTATTGATTTTGATGGCACCGGAACGATATACTTCCTCGATAACATAAGGACCTTCCCATTTAGAGAGAAGCTTGCCTGCGAAGAATCTTAAACGAGAATTGTATAGCAGGACATAATCACCTACTAAGTTTCTGTATTCATATTCGTTTGTCGTGCCATCTCTTAACCTTTTCCTTGAACAACTTGGCATTCTCATATGCCTGGGCCCTCCATTCATCTAATGAGCTGATATCAAACAACCGCTTCTCACCGGCAAGTTTGAAATCGAAGTTGAGCTCTTTGATTGCCCAATAAGCTTTGTGTTCTAGCTCAAGAGGTAAATGACATGCCTTACCGTAAACCATTTTATACGGTGACATGCCCATGGGATTCTTATAAGCAGTCCTATAAGCCCATAGTGCATCGTCAAGTTTGCTAGACCAATTCTTTCGAGATCTATTGACGGTCTTTTGTAGGATCAATTTGATCTCCCTATTACTCAACTCCACTTGACCACTAGACTGAGGATGATAAGGAGATGCAACTCCATGGTTGACATCATACTTAGCGAGCATCTTGCGGAAAACACCATGAATGAAGTGTGAACCGCCATCAGTCATCAAATATCTAGGGACTCCAAATCTTGGGAAAATGACTTCTTTAAGCATCTTAATAGAGGTGTGGTGATCAGCATTTTTAGTGGGGATAACTTCTACCCACTTAGTGATGTAATACACAACAACTAAGATGTGAGTGTACCCATTGGAACTCCGGAAGGGTCCCGTATAATCAAAGCCCCAGACATCAAATGGTTCAATGACAAGTGAATAGTTCATAGGCATTTCCTAACGCTTACTGATATTCCCTATTCTTTGGCATTCGTCACAAGACAAGACAAAGTTACGGGCATCCTTGAAGAGAGTGGGCCAATAGAAACCTGATTGCAATACCTTGTGGGCAGTTCTATCTCCAGCGTGGTGTCCTCCGTAGGCTTCGGAATGACACTTCTGCAAGATCTGTCCCTGTTCATGTTCAGGCACACAACGTCTAATAACACCATCTACTCCTTCCTTATAAAGGTGAGGATCATCCCAAAAGTAGTGTCTCAAATCAAAGAAGAATTTCTTCTTTTGCTGATAGGTGAAACTGGGTGGTATGTATTTGGCTACGATATAATTTGCATAATCGGCATATCACGATGCACTATGTGAAGTGCGGATGACATTCAATTGATCATCTGGAAAGCTGTCATCAATAGGTAGTGGGTCATCAAGGACATTCTCTAGCCTAGACAAGTTATCTACTACAGGGTTATCAGCACCCTTTCGGTCAACGACGTGCAAATCAAATTCCCGTAGCAGGAGAACCCATCTGATCAGTCTAGGCTTAGCGTCCTTCTTGTCCATAAGGTACTTAATAGCACCATGATCAGAGTGAATAGTGACTTTGGAGTCAACTATGTAAGATCTGAACTTTTCACATGCAAACACGACTGCTAAAAACTCCTTTTCCGTAGTGGCATAGTTTCTTTGGGCACTTTCTAGAGTTTTACTAGCGTAGTGAATAACATTCAACTTCTTGTCAACTCTTTGTCCTAGAACAACACCAACAGAATAATCACTAGCGTCGCAAATGATTTCAAAGGGCAACTTCCAGTCAGGTGGTTGAACAATAGGTGCAGTTATCAAAGCCTTCTTAAGTATTTCGAAAGCTTCCTCACAATCCTCATCAAAAACAAAAGGAACATCCTTCTAAAAGAGGTTGGTAAGAGGCCTAGAAATCATAGATAAGTCTTTAATGAACCTTCTATAGAAACCAGCGTGACCTAGGAAACTTTGTATACCTCTGATATCTGTGGGGCAAGGCATTTTCTCAGTTGCATCAACCTTAGCCTTATCAACTTCAATGCCTCTTTCAGAGATTTTGTGTCCTAAGACGATACCTTCCTTAACCATAAAGTGGCACTTCTCCCAATTCAAGACGAGGTTGGTATCTTCGCATCTCTGTAAGATTCGATCAAGGTAGTTGAGGCAATCATCAAAGGAAGACCCGTAAACGGAGAAGTCATCCATGAAAACCTCGACAATCTTTTCACAAAAGTCAGAGAATATAGCCATCATACATCTTTGAAAGGTGGCAGGTGCATTGCATAAGCCAAAAGGCATACGTCTATAAGCAAAGGAACCGAAGGGGCAGGTGAAGGTGATTTTCTCATGATTAGATTGCGCAACAGGTATTTGCGAGAAACCTGAATAACCGTCTAGAAAGCAGAAGTGTGTGTGTTTTGATAGCCTTTCTAGCATTTGGTCAATAAACGACAAAGGATAATGATCTTTCCTGGTTGCCTGGTTCAGTTTCCGGAAGTCTATCACCATCCTATAGCCGGTAATAATCCTTTGTGGGATTAGTTCATCCTTATCATTAGGAACGACAATGATACCTCCCTTCTTAGGTACGCAATGTACTGGACTTACCCAATCACTATGAGCAACAGGATAAATGATTCCCTCTTCCAGAAGCTTTAATATTTCTTTTCTAACGGCCTCTTTCATCTTAGGATCTAATCTCCTTTGATGATCAGCAACTGGTTTAAAGTCAGGATCGGTTTTAATCTTGTGCTGACATAGAGTGGGACTAATACCCTTAAGATCATCAAGAGTATATCCAATAGCAGCACGATGCTTCCTCAGAGTTCTTAGTAACTTCTTCTCTTCGTGCTCTGAGAGGAGAGCACTAATAATAACAGGATATATCTCCTTCTCATCAAGATAGGCATATTTAAGAGTATCAGGCAACTGTTTAAGCTCGAACACAGGATCACCCTTTGGTGGGGGAGGATCCCCAAGCAGTTCAAGAGGAAGATTATTCTTGAGAATAGGATATTGTTCTAATACAATTTTATCTATCTCACCTCTCTCCTCCATATGCATATCATTTTCATGCTCAAGCAGATATTGTTCTAAAGGATCCGTAGGAGGTACGTCAATAGAGGCAAGAGCAATAATTTCATCCCTTCCAGACGACTCTTTTTCATGGGGTTGTCTTCCAAACTTGGAGAAGTTAAATTCATGAGACACACCCTCGAAACTAACTGTGACAGTCTTTTTAATGCAATCAATGTGAGCATTGACAGTGTTGAGAAAGGGTCTACCAAATATGATGGGACAAAAGTTATCTTGTGCAGTACCAAGGACGAGGCAATCAGTAGGATACTTCGTCTTACCACACAGGACTTTTACGTCTCTCACAATTCCGAGAGGACAGATAGTGTCTCTATTAGCTAGCGTAATAGTGACATCAATGGGTTCTAACTCAGTAAGTGCAATCTCATCTTTGATTTCATCATATAGAGAACGGGGTATTGCAGTAACACTAGCTCCCATATCACATAAACCATGGTAACAGTGATCTCCTATCTTGACAGAAACAACGGGCAGGCCAACTACAGGTCCGTATTTGTCTTTCGCGTGAGGTTTAGCAATTCTAGCAGAGTCCTCACAGAATTTGATAACATGCCCGTCTATGTCTTCGGCTAAGAGATCTTTGATAATAGCAACACGAGGTTCAACTCTAATTTCTTCACGGGGTGCAAGTGGTCTAATGTAACCCCTACGTATCACAGTTGGAGCTTTTGAATAATCCTTTATCCTAGCAGGGTATGGTGGTTTCTCAGTGTAAGCACAAGGAACAACAGGATCACCAAAAGCAATGACTTTCTCCTCAACTAGATTGGTTTTCACTATGTTGCTTTCTATAGGAGGATGATACTTAAACCACTTCTCTTTGGGAAGATCAACATGAGGAGCAAAACATTCACATAGAGAAGCTACTACCTCAGAGTCAAGTCCATACTTAGCGCTAAAATCTCTAAAAGTGTTTGTCTCAACAAAAGATTTAACACAATCAAACTGGAAATTCATACCCGACTCCTTACCTTCCTCCACCTCCCAATCTTCAGAGTTACGTTTGATTCTCTCCAATAAATTCCACTTGTGGTCGATATCCTTCTTCATAAAAGAACCGGTACAAGAAGTGTCAAGCATGCATGGTACGATCTTCACGAGAAAGCCGAGCATAAAAGTTTTGAGTGATGATTTCTCTCGAGAGCTCATGATTGGGGCATGAATATAGCATTGATTTAAGCCTCCCCCAAGCTTGAGCTATGCTTTCCCTGTCACGAGGCCAAAAGTTATAAATAAAGTTCCGATCACGATGTAATAAATGCATAGGATAGAACTTTTGATGAAATTCCAATTTCAACCGATTGTAGTCCCATGATCCAGTATCATCACATAGCCTATACCATGTCAATGTCTTATCCTTCAAAGATAAAGGAGAGACTTTCTTCTTTACATCATCCTCGGGTAAACCTGCAAGCTTAAATAAACCACAAACTTCATCTACATAGATCAGATGCAAGTTTGGATGTGAAGATCCATCTCCTGTGAAAGGATTAGCCAGCAGTTTCTCAAGCATACCCGAAGGAATTTCATAAAAGATATTTTCAGTAGGTACCTCAGGTTGAGGAACAACTCCTCGTGCTTCCGTTCGTGGTGAAGATACCCCGAACAAACTCCTCAAAGGAACAATTTCCATAGTGACAAGTGACAATAAATTTCAGCACAGTATAAAAATGTTTCCTTACCAATTTCCACTTACCAAAGGCGCTTCATTCCCCGACAACAGCGCTAGAAAAGAGTCTTGATGATCCACAAGTATAGGGGATCAATCGTAGTCCTTTCGATAAGTAAGAGTGTCGAACCCAACGAGGAGCAGAAGGATCTAATAAACGGATTTCAGCAAGGTAATAACTGCAATCACTGAAAGTAGCAGTAACAAGTGATGGTGTAGCGAGGTGAAACGTAACATGTGAAAAGTAACAAGTAGTAGCAACGGTGCAGCAAGTGGCCCAACCCTTTTGTAGCAAGGGACAAGCCTGAACAAATTCTTATAGGAGGAAGAATGCTCCCGAGGACACACGGGAATTTCTGTCATGCTAGTTTCATCATGTTCATATGATTCGCGTTCGTTACTTTGATAGTTTGATATGTGGGTGGACCGGCCCTTGGGTACTGCCCTTATTTGCACAAGCATCCCACTTATGATTAACCTCTCTCGCAAGCATCGGCAACTACAAAAGAAGAATTAAGACAACGTCTAACCATAGCATTAAACTAGTGGATCCAAATCAGCCCCTTACGAAGCAACGCATAGACTGGGGTTTAAGCTTCTGTCGCTCCAGCAACCCATCATCTACTTAATTCTCCCCAATGCCTTCCTCTAGGCCCAAATATGGTGAAGTGTTATGTAGTCGACGTTCACATAACACCACTAGTGGAAAAGACAACATACAACATATCAAAATACCGAACGAATATCAAATTCACATGACTATTATCAGCATGACTTATCCCTTGTCCTCAGGAACAAAAGTAGCTACTCACAAAGCATAATCATAATCATGATCAGAGGTGTAGTGAATAGCATCAAGGATCTGAACATAAACTCTTCCACCAAGTAATCCAACTAGCATCAACTACAAAGAGTAATCAACACTACTAGTAACCTTACAAGTACCAATCGGAGTCGTGAGACGGAGATTGGTTACAAGAGATGAACTAGGGATTGGAGAGGAGATGGTGCTGATGAAGATGTTGATGAAGATGCCTCCCCTCCGACGAGAGGAGTGTTGGTGATGACGATGGCGACGATTTCCTCCTCTGGGAGGGAAGTTTCCCCGGCAGGATCGTCCCGCCGGAGCTCTAGATTGGATCTGCTCTAGTTCCGCCTCGTGGCGGCGGCGAAACCACGAAAAAGCTCCCGAATGATTTTTTCTGGAATGAAACCCTTCATATAGAAAAAGAGGGGGGCTAGTGGGCCGTCAGGGAGCCCACAAGCTTGCCCTCCGCCACAAGGGGGGTGGCGATGGCAGGGCTTTTGGCGCCCTGGTGGCCCCCCTCCGGTACTTCTTTCGCCCAGTATTTTTTATATAATCCCAAAAAATTCCACGTAACTTTTCAGGGCATTTGGAGATGTGCAGAATAGTGGACTAAGATTTGCTCCTTTTCCAGTCCAGAATTCCAGATGCCTGAATTCTCCCTCTTCAAATAAACCTTGCAAAATAAGATAGAAAATGCATAAATATGGTACCACAAAGTAATATAACAGCCCATAAAGCAATAAATATCAACATGAAAGCATGATGCAAAATGGACGTATCAGTTAGTACACTTGTTGGAGTAGTGACCCTTCTGACCACAATTGTGACAAGGCACCTGTGACAGCGGACGAAAGTGAGTTGGAGGAGCTCCTGACTTAGGCGGTCGAGACTTCTGCTAGGAACCTGGGTTGGGTGGGTGGGAAGATCCACGGCCACCATGTTGCTTGAACTAGTGAGGAGGACGAGGCACAGGAGGACGAGGAACCCAATACTTCTGCTACTTTGGAACAATCTGAGCTGAGGACGAAGACGAATGAAAGTCCCTGAACTGCTCTCTTGAATTCTTGACCCAAAGTAGAGCTTACTCAGCCTTGAGAGCCAAGTTATAGAAGTGATCAAACTCAGGGGGCTCGTGCAGTGGAAGAGGAACCTCGAGATCTTACCTGGGTCCGCCCCTGAACTGATAAATCTTACTCTTCTCATCAAGAACATCCTTCTTAGCATAGCGGGCCAAGTTGTGAAAGTCAATGTTATACAGATAAACAGACGAGCTTCCTTGCTTGAGATTCGTGAACTTCTCAAGCATGCCCTCAACAAAGCTTGAATGAATATGATGGGATCTAAAGTTATGACAAAAGTCATCCCAACTGATCAAACGGCCACCTGTGGAATCCTTGAGCTGCTCACACCACTCTGTTGCCTGACCTTTCAATGGAACATTGCAAACTTGACAAAGTACACATGGCTGACATTGCTGCATTCAAAATGCTTGTTCACGTCAGGGAGCCAATCATTAGCATCAAACGGCTGATCACAACAGGTGAAGGACTTGGGCTGATTTGCAAGGAATTAATTCAGAGAAGCAAACTACTGCTGGTTGTTGGAATTCCCTTGCTTGCCATGATACCTGTCTTGCATCATTTGAAGTAGCATCTGAGTGTTTGCATTGGTCATGGCCATCAAGGCATGCCACGCCTCCTAAGAGGAGGAGAGGGTGGCGGAGGGTCTAACTGCTTCCCATCACGACTCAGATTATGGTGAGTTGCTGGAACCATCCTAGGACGGGCATGAATATTTGACCACAGATGAAAGGATGAAGCTGATAAGGTGAATCAAAGGCTTGAAATATTGCAATATGAAGTCTTAGCAATTGCATTCAAACTAGAATTAGTTAGAATGCTTTCATATATTAGTGACGACATCATTAGATTCGAAAGCCACTTGCAATTGACAAGTTTTGAGCTAAGAATTGCTCAAACAAATGTATATCCCAACATACGTCCGATGAAAGAATTTTCTAGGTGACTACTTGAGTTCCCACCTGAGAATATCCTAAATCTTTCTTGGTTATGCTATCAGGCCGCGAGTCCGGGAATCTACTCAATGTTATCAACTGCATGACCTTTCCCGCAACTGTCAACATGTAGCCGAGAAGTTCCACAAAGTCATCTATCTTGGACCTTTTGGGGAACGTCGCATGGGAAACAGAAATTTTCCTACGCGCACGAAGACCTATCATGGTGATGTCCATCTACGAGAGGGGATGAGTGATCTACGTACCCTTGTAGATCGTACAGCTGAAGCGTTAGTGAACGCGGTTGATGTAGTGGAACGTCCTCACGTCCCTCGATCCGCCCCGCGAACAATCCCGCGATCAGTCCCACGATCTAGTACCGAACGGACGACACCTCCGCGTTCAGCACACGTACAGCTCGACGATGATCTCGGCCTTCTTGATCCAGCAAGAGAGACGGAGAGATAGAAGAGTTCTCTGGCAGCGTGACGGCGCTCCGGAGGTTGGTGATGACCTTGTCTCAGCAGGGCTCCGCCCGAGCTCCGCAGAAACGCGATCTAGAGGAAAAACCGTGGAGGTATGTGGTCGGGCTGCCGTGGAAAAGTCATCTCAAATCAGCCCTAAAACCTCCGTATATATAGGTGGGAGGGAGGGGACCTTGCCTTGGGGCTCAAGGAGCCCCAAGGGGGTCGGCCGAGTCCAAGAGGGAAGGCTCCCCCCCCAAACTGAGTTGGACTTGGTTTGGTGGGTGGGAGTCCTTCCTTCCCTTCCCACCTCCTCTTTTTTTTTTCTCTTTGATTTTCTTTCCTAGGCGCATAGGGCCCTTTTGGGCTGTCCCACCAGCCCACTAAGGGATGGTGTGCCACCCTCAAGGCCTATGGGCTTCCCCGGGGTGGGTTGCCCCCGGTGAACTCCCGGAACCCATTCGTCATTCCCGGTACATTCCCGGTAACTCCGAAAACCTTCCGGTAATCAAATGAGCTCATCCTATATATCAATCTTCGTTTCCGGACCATTCTGGAAACGCTCGTGACGTCCGTGATCTCATCCGGGACTCCGAACAACATTCGGTAACCAACCATATAACTCAAATACGCATAAAACAACGTCGAACCTTAAGTGTGCAGACCCTGCGGGTTCGAGAACTATGTAGACATGACCCGAGAGACTCCTCGGTCAATATCCAATAGCGGGACCTGGATGCCCATATTGGATCCTACATATTCTACGAAGATCTTATCGTTTGAACCTCAGTGCCAAGGATTCATATAATCCCGTATGTCATTCCCTTTGTCCTTCGGTATGTTACTTGCCCGAGATTCGATCGTCAGTATCCGCATACCTATTTCAATCTCGTTCACCGGCAAGTCTCTTTACTCGTTCCGTAATACAAGATCCCGCAACTTACACTAAGTTACATTGCTTGCAAGGCTTGTGTGTGATGTTGTATTACCGAGTGGGCCCCGAGATACCTCTCCGTCACACGGAGTGACAAATCCCAGTCTTGATCCATATTAACTCAACTAACACCTTCGGAGATACCTGTAGATCATCTTTATAGTCACCCAGTTACGTTGCGACGTTTGATACACACAAAGCATTCCTCCGGTGTCAGTGAGTTATATGATCTCATGGTCATAGGAATAAATACTTGACACGTAGAAAACAGTAGCAACAAAATGACACGATCAACATGCTACGTCTATTAGTTTGGGTCTAGTCCATCACGTGATTCTCCTAATGACGTGATCCAGTTATCAAGCAACAACACTTTGTTCATAATCAGAAGAAACTGACTATCTTTGATCAACTGACTAGCCAACTAGAGGCTTGCTAGGGACGGTGTTTTGTCTATGTATCCACACATGTAAATGCGTCTTCATTCAATACAATTATAGCATGGATAATAAATGATTATCTTGATTCAGGAATTATAATAATAACTATATTTATTATTGCCTCTAGGGCATAATTCCAACAGGACCTTCGTAATCACAATGATACCGAGTATGGAAGTACATCTGGACGCTCTCCCTAGTACAGAGTCAGGCCAAACTCGTCTCACCACAATAAGTATTGAAGCAATTTCGAACACCTCGGTCCTAGGGTACTAATGAAACTGAATGATAACGATGTGTCAAGAATCCCCTGGAGCTCCACTCCTTGATAACATGAGGCACCAAGTAAGAATTCCGTCACATCGGCATCATATAGATTCCAAAATATAGATATAAAAGCATGATGCAAAATGGTTTTCTCTTGATCTTCTTTTGATACAAGCATTTGAGATAAGCCAGAATAGCCATCTAGAAAGAAAAAATGTGTATGTTTGGATAGTATTTCTAGCATTTCATCAATAAAAGGTAGCGGGTAATGATCTTTCCTAGTAGCCTTATTTAATTTCCTAAAATCAATTACCATTCTATATCCTCTAACAATTCTTTGCGGGATCAATTCATCTTTATCATTAGGAATAATGGTAATACCTCCCTTCTTAGGGACACAATGAACGGGACTAATCCATCCACTATCGGTAATAGGATAAATTATAGGTGCCTCCAGAAGCTTTAGTATTTAATTTCTTACCACTTCCTTCATTTTAGGATTTAAACATCGTTGGTGATTTAGCATCAGCCTCCATATTGATTTTGTGCTGACATAGAGGGGGACTAATGCCCTTAAGATCATCAAGAGTATATCCAATAGCGGCACGGTGCTTCCTTAGAGTTTTCAATAGTATCTTTTCTTCATGCTCTGAAAGGTTAGCACTAATAATAACATGATATATTTCTTTTTCATCAAGATAAGCATACTTCAGTGTATCAGGTAATTGTTTAAGCTCAAACATGGGATCACCCTTGGGTGGAGGAGGATCCTTAAGTATTTCAATAGGTAGGTTGTGTTTCAGAATAGGCCGCGGATCAAAGAAAATCTTATCTATTTCATTCCTTTCATTCATATGCATATCATTTTCATGGTCTAGCAAATATTGTTCTAATGGACCAGTAGGAGCCATAGCGATAGAAGCGAGACCAATAATTTCATCTATACTAGGCAAATCTTTGTCATGGGGTTTTCTACAAAATTTAGAGAAATTGAACTCATGAGATACATCCCAAAACTTACACTAACAGTTTCTTTTTCACAATCAATCTTAGCATTAACAATATTCAAGAAGGGTCTATCGAATATAATGGGACAAAAATCATCTTGTGGGGAACCAAGAACAAGAAAATCAGTAGGATAATTTATTTTCCCACACAAGACTTCAACATCTCTAACAATCGCAATTGGTGAAATAATATCTCTATTAGCAAGCTTGATGGTGACATCAATTTCCTCTAATTCGGCTGGTGTAGTATCATTCATAATTTCTTGGTATAAGGTAAAGGAAATTGCACTCACACTAGCACCCACATCACATAAGCCATGATAATAATGATCTCCTATTTTAACAGAAACAACAGGCGCACCAACAATAGGTCTATGTTTACCCTTAGTATCAGGACTAGCAATTCTAGAGGCTTCATCAAAAAAGTGAATGACATGCCCATCAACATTATCAACCAAGAGATATTTAACCATAGCAATACTAGGTTCAACTTTTATTTGTTTAGGAGGTATATGTGTTCTAGTACAACTCTTATGAACCACAGTTGAAGCTTTAGCATGTTCCTTCATCCTAACAGGAAAGGGTGGCTTCTCAATATAAGGAGTAGGAATAACATGATCTGTATTAAAAATAATAGATTCTTCTTCAACTTTAATAGGTTCTACCACTTTAACTTCAATGGGAGGGCGATATTTAAACCACTTTACTTGGGGAGATCAACTTGAGTAGCAAAAGATTCACAAAATGAAGCTACTACCTCAGAGTCAAGTCCATATTTAGTGCTAAAATCACGAAAAGCATTGGTGTCTATAAAGGATTTAACACAATCAAACTTAAGGCTTATACCTGACTCATTACCTTTGTCGAGTTCCCAATCTTCAGAGTTGCATTTAATTCTTTCCAATAAGTCCCATTTGAATTCAATATCTTTCTTCATAAAGAAACCAACACAAGAAGTGTCGAGCATGGATTGATCCTTACGAGAGAGCTGACCACAAAAGTCTGAATAATAATTTCTCTCGGGAGCTCATGATTGGGGCATGAATATAACATTGACTTAATCCTCCCCAAGCTTGAGCGATTCTTTCTCCTCACGAGGCCAAAACTTATAGATATAATTCCGATCACGATGAACCAGATGCATAGGACAAAACTTCTGATGAAATTCCAATTTCGATCGGCTATAGTTCCATGATCCAATATCATCACATAGCCTGTACATGTTAACGCCTTTTCCTTCAAAGATAAAGGAAAGACCTTCTTCTTTACATCATATTCGGGTAGACCTGCAAGCTTAAATAATCTGCAAACTTCATCCACATAGATTAGGTGCAAATGAGGATGTAGTGTTCCATCTCCTGCATAAGGATTAGCTAGCAGTTTTTCTATCATACCCAAAGGAATTTCATAATAAATATTTCCAGTAGGTGTAGCAGGTTGAGGAGAATCTCTTTGTGCTTCCGGTCGGGGTGAAGATACCCCAAACAAGCCCCTCAAAGGATTAGTTTCCATAGTGACAAGTGACAGTAAATTTCAGCACAATATATAAAATTTTCCTTACCAAGTTCCACTTACCAAAGGCGGTTCACTCCCCGGGAACAGTGCCGAAAAATAGCCTTGATGACGCACAATTGTAGGGATCTATCATAATCCTTCCAATAAGTAAGAGTGTCAAACCCAATGAGGAGGAGAAGGAAATGACAAGCTATTTTCAGTAAGGTATTCTCTGCAAGCACTTAAATTGTGAGTAACAGATAGTTTTGTGTTAAGGTAATTCATAACAGGTAGCAAGTAACAATTGTAACAACGATGAAGAAAGGTGGCCCTATACTTTTTGTAGCAAAGAACAAGCCTGGATAAACTTTTATAAAAGGAAAAGCGTTCCCGAGGACACATGGGAATTATGTCAAGCTAATTTTCATCATGCTCGTATGATTCGTGTTAGCTACTTTGATAATTTGATACGCGGGTGGACTGGCGCTTGGGTGCTGCCCTTACTTGGACAAAGATCCCACTTATGATTAACCTCTCTTGCAAGCATCCACAACTACGAAAGAAGAATTAAGATAAAACTAACCATAGCATCAAACATATGGATCCTAATCAGCCCCTTACGAAGCAACGGATAAACTAGGGTTTAAGCTTCTGTCACTCTAGCAACCCATCATCTAATTATTACTTACCAATGCCTTCCTTTAGACCCAAATAGTGGTGATGTGTAATGTAGTCCATGTTCACATGACACCCCTAGAGAAGAGACAACATATATCTTATCAAAATATTGAACGAATAACAAATTCACATGATTACTTATAACAAGACTCATCCCATGTCCTCAGGAACAAACGTAACTACTCGCAAAGCATATTCATACTCATGATAAGAGGAGTTTTAATAATCATAAAGGATCTGAACATATAATCTTTCACCAAATAAACCAACTAGCATCAACTACAAGGAGTAATTAACACTACTAGCAACCCACATGTACCAATCTGATGTTTTGAGGCAAAGATCGGATACAAGAGATGAACTAGGGTTTGGAGAGGAATGGTGCTGATGAAGATGTTTATGGAGATTGACCCCCTCTCAATGAGAGGATCGTTGGTGATGATGATGGCTTCGATTTCCCCCTCCGGGAGGGAAGTTTCCCCGATGAAATAGCTCCATCGGAGCTCTAGATTGGTTCTATCAAAGTTCTGCCTCTAGACAGCGGCGCCTTGTCCTGAAAGGAATGATATGAATTTTTCTAGGTAAAACCCTTCATATAGCACGAGATGGGCACTAGAGGCCTGCCAGGGGGCCCACAAGCTTGCAGGGTGTGGCCAGGGGGGGGTGTAGGACGCGCCTCCTGGCTTGTGGTCTCCTGGTGGGTCCCCTCGGTATTTATTTCGCCCATTATTTTTTATATATTCCAAAACAAATTTCCGTAACTTTTCAGGACTTTTGGAGCTGTGCAGAATAGGTCTCTAAGATTTGCTCCTTTTCTAGTCCAGAATTCCAGCTACCGGCTGCTACCTCTTGAGCTTGCGTTGGTTTTCCCTTGAAGAGGAAAGGGCGATGTAGCACAGTAGCAGTAAGTATTTCCCTCGGTTTGAGAACCAAGGTATCAATCCAGTAGGAGTATCAAGGCAAGTCTCCAGAGTACCTGCGCAAAAACAACAAACTTGCACCCAACGCTACAAAGTGGTTGTCAATCCCTTCAAGATTGATTCCAAGGTGAGATGTGAAGTCGGAAGGTGCAACAAAGTAAAAGTGTAGGGCTAAAAATATGATGTGAAGTAGACCTGGGGCCATAGTGTTCACTAGAGGCTTCTCTCATGATAGCAAATATTACGGTGGGTGAACGAATTACTGTCGAGCAATTGATAGAACCGCGCAAAGTCATGACGATATCTAAGGCAATGATCATACATATAGACATCACGTCCGAGACAAGTAGACCGATACTGTCTGCATCTACTACTATTACTCCACACATCGACCGCTATCCAGCATGCATCTAGTGTATTAAGTTCATGACAAACGGAGTAATGCCTTAAGCAAGATGACATGATGTAGAGGGATAAATTCATGCAATAGATATAAACCCCATCTTTTTACCCTTGATAGCAACAACACGATGCGTTCCTCGCTACCCCTTCTGTCACTGGGTGAGAACACCGCACGGTATGAACCCAAAACCAAGCACTTTTCCCATTGCAAGAATTATAGATCTAGTTGGCCAAACGAAACCGACAACTTGAAGAGAATTACAAGGATGTGAAATCATGCATATAAGAGATCAGAGGAAACTCAAATAAGATTTATAGATAATCTGATCATAAATCCAGAATTCATCGGATCTCGACAAACACACCGCAAAAGAAGATTACATCGGATAGATCTCCATGAAGATCATGGAGAACTTTCTATTGAAGATCCAAGAGAGAAGAAGCCATCTAGGTACTAGCTATGGACCCAAAGGTCTGTGGTGAACTACTCAGGCATCATCGGAGAGGCAATGGTGTTGATGAAGAAGCCCTCCGTGTCCGAATCCCCCCCTCCAGGAGGGCACCAGAACGTGCCCCAGATGGGATCTTGCGGAGACAGAATCTTGCGGTGGTGGAAAAGTATTTTCGTGGCTCCCTCCCGTGGTTTCAGATTTTTCGGGGATTTATAGGCGGAAGAAGTAGGGCAAAGGAGCCACGGGGGGCCCACAAGCCTGCTAGGCGCGGCCCCCCGGGCTGCGGCTAGGGGGCTTGTGGCCTCCCCCGGGACCCTTTGCCTTGGTTCGCAAGCTCCCCGCGTATCTTCTGTTTCGGAAAAAATCTTTTCGGAGGTTTTATTCCGTTTGGACTCCGTTTGATATTCTCCTCTGAAAAAGATCAAAAACACGGAAAAAACAGGAACTCGCACTTGGCACTGAGTTAATAAGTTAGTCCCCAAAAAGATAACAAATGCATACAAATCATCCAAAGTTTGACAAGATAATAGCATGTAATCATCAAAAATTATAGATACGTTAGAGACGTATCAAGCATCCCTAAGCTTAACTCCTGCTCGTCCTCGAGTAGGGAAGTGATAAAGACTGAATTTTTGATGTGGAATGCTACCTAGCATATTTGTCCTTTGTAACTTCTTTCATGTGACATGAATGTTCAGATCCGTAAGATTCAAAACAATAGTTTGCTATTGACATGAAAACAATAATACTTCAAGCAAACTAGAAAGGTAATCATGAACTTTCGAAATAACAAGGCCCAAGAAAGTTATCCCTACAAAATCATATAGTCAAGCTATGATCCATCATCCCCACACAACACATTTAAATCATGCACAACCCCGGTATTGGCCAAGTAATTGTTTTCGCACTCTTACTTTCTCAAACCTTTTCAACTCTCATGCAATACATGAGCGTGAGCCATGGATATAGCACTATAGGTGGAATAGAGTATGGTGGAGGTTGTGAGGCAAAAAGGAGGAGATGGTCACATCGACTCGGCGTATCAACGGGCTATGGAGATTCCCATCAATTGACAACAATGTGAATGAGTAGGGATTACCATTGCAATGGATGCACTTAGAGCTATAAGTGTGTGAAAGCTCAAAAGGAGAACTAGTGGGTGTGCACCCAACTTGCTTGCTCACGAAGACCTAGGGCAATTTTGAGGAAGACCATCATTGGAATATACAAGCCAAGTTATATAATAAAGATTCCCACTAGTATAAGGAAGTGGCAAAACAAGAGACTCTCAATCATGGTGCTATTATGAAGCACAAGTGTGGAAAAAGATAGTATCATTGTCCCTTCTCTCTTTTTCTCTCATTTTTTTGTTTGGGCTCTTTGGCATGTTTTTTTTCTCATTTTTTTGGTGGGCATCTTTGGCCTCTTTTCATTTTTCCTCACATGGGACAATGCTCTAATAATGATGATCATCACACTTTTAGTTACTCACAACTCAATGCTTAGAACAATGATGACTCTATAGGAAATGCCTCCGGCAGTGTACCAGGATGTGCAACGATCTAGCTTAGCGCATGACGGTGAAACATCTCGCTAGCTATATTACGATCATGCAATGGCAATATGAAAGTGACGACACATGTCATGAGACGGAACGATGGGAGTTACATGGCAATATATCTCGGAATGGCTATGAAAAGGCCATGATAGGTAGGTATGGTGGCTGCTTTGAGGAAGGTATATGGTGGTTTTGTGCACCGGCAAAAGTTGCGCGGCACTAGAGAAGCTAGCAATGGTGGAAGGTGAAAGTGCATCTATCCCATGGACTCACATTAGTCATGAAGAACTCATATAGTTATTGCGAAAGTTTTATTAGTAATCAAAACAAAGTGCTAAACACATACTCCTAGGGGAAGGGTTGGTAGGTGTTAACCATCACGCGACCCCGGCCGCAACACAAAGGATGACAATTAGTAAATCAATTATGCTCCGACTTCCTAACATAGCGGTTCACCATATGTGCATGTTACGGGAATCACTAACTTCAACACAAGTATTTCTAGTTTCACAACACCTTACTAACATGACTCTAAATATTACCAAATCCAGGTCTCAAAACTAATTGAGAGGAATCAAACTTCTCTTTCTAATCAATGCACATGAATATGGAAGTTTTTATTGAATCCTCTTTGGATGCCTATCAACTTTAGGACTACTTTCATAACACAAGCCAATTACCAAGTTACTCAGAGAGAGCACTCTCAAAAATATATAAGTGAAGGTCGAGAGTTCTTATTTCTCCAAAATATGACACCGTCGTGCTCTAAAAATATCTAAGTGAAGCACTAGAGCAAAGTTATCTAGCTCAAAAGATATAAGCGAAGCTGAAAGAGTATTCCAGTAAATTCACGATGCGTGCGTGTCTCTCTCAAAAAGGTGTGCAGCAAGGATGATTGTGACACAACAAAAATAAAAGAATCCTATAATAAATGACGCTCCAAGCAAAACACATATCATGTGGTGAATAAAAATATAGCTCCAAGTCATGTTACCGATGGATTGAAGACGAAAGAGGGGTTGCCTTCCCGAGGCATCCCCAAGCTTATGCTTTTTGGTTTCCTTGAATTTGGCTTGGGATGCCTTGGGAATACCCAAGCTTGAGCTCTTTCCACTCTTCATCCCATTGTCCACGAGAACATCAACCAAAACTTGAAAACTTCATAACACAAAACTTAAACAGAAACTCGTGATATCATTAGCACAAGAAAACAAACTACCACCTCTTTAAGTACTGTAGAAAACTTTATTTATATTTATATTGGTGTTATATTACTGTATTCTCACTTCTCCATGGCTAGTACCCCCCGATACTATCCATATTTTCATCAAAATAAGCAATCAACACAAAAAAAAAAACAGAATCTGTCAAAAACAGACCAATCTGTAGCAATCTGTATACTTCGTATACTTATGATATCTCAAAAATTCTGAAAAATTATGACAACTTGGGAAATTGGCATATCAACGAGCAGCAAAAATAATAAACTCAAAATCTATTTCTGGATAAAAATGAAAAATAATTTCGTGAGTGAAAAGTTTCTGTCTTTTTCAGCACGATCAAACAACCATCACCAAAACTAGTCATAAAGGGTTTACTTGGCTCAAACACGAAAATAAACACACAAAACACAATCATAATAGAATTATGATAGTGTGGACCCAACAAAACATAAAGCAAAAAAGCAAAGATAAATTCATTGGGTTGCCTCCCAACAAGCACTATTGTTTAACGCCCTTAGCTAGGCATTGATAATTCAATGATGCTCACACAAAAGACAAGAATTGAAGCACAACGAGAGCATCATGAGACATGTGACAAACATATCTAAGTCTAACATACTTCCTATGCATAGGCATTTTATAGAAAACAGATTGTCAAGACAACCAATAATTACCATATGCAAGGAAGAAGAAAGAGATAATAGCAATCTCAACATAACGAGAGGTGATTTAGTGGTATGAAAGTTTCTACCACAATATTTTCCTCTCTCATAACAATTACATGTGGGATCATAATGAAATTCAACAATATAGCTATCACATAGGATATTCTTTTCATGAACCACATGCATGCAAAGTTGACGCTCTTCAAGAATAGTGGGATTATCATCAACTAAAGTCATGAATTCTCCAATCCTACTTTCAATATTATTGCAAATATCATAATCATCATGAGGCTTAATTTTTTTTTCAAGATCATAAGAAAAATCATTACCCCAATCATGATCATTGCAACAAGTAGTGGACATAGCAAAACTAGCATCCCCAAGCTTAGGGTTTTGCATATTTTTAGCATGATTGTCATTAATATAATTTATAATGAAATCATTGCAATCATGCTATTCATTCAAGGAGCCCTCGTGAATCACTTCATAAATTTCTTCATCACAATTTTCAGATTCATGCATCTCAAGTAAAATTCCACAGAGAAAGTCAAGTACACTCAACTCACTAGCAATTGGTTCAACATAATTGGATCTCTTAAAGAGATAAGCAAGTGGATGAGGATCCATATCAATAGATTTTCAGCAAGCGAAGATGCAAGCATATTGAAGGCACATAGCACACGAGCAAAGGAAAGGCAAACGAAATAGGAAAAAAATTTTGTATTTTTTTTTCAGAAGTGGGGGAGAGGAAAACGAGAGGCAAAAAAGTAAATGCAAGAGATGAGTTTGCGATAGTTACTTGGATAAGCTTCACTTAGAATTGTCCCTGGTGCCAGAGATTGACACGTTGAAGGAAGACTATTCTTGACTTGATGCTCCCCGGCAACGGCGCCAGAAATTGGCACATTGGCGGGAGACTATTCTTGACTTGATGCTCCTCCCCGGCAATAGCGCCAGGAATTCTTCTTGCTATCTCTTGAGCTTGCGTTGGTTTTTCCCTTGAAGAGGAAAGGGTGATGCAGCATAGTAGCAGTAAGTATTTCCCTCAGTTTGAGAACCAAGGTATCAATCCAGTTGGAGTATCAAGGCAAGTCTCGAGAGTACCTGCGCAAAAACAGCAAACTTGCACCCAATGCTACAAAGGGGTTGTCAATCCCTTCAAGATTGATTGCAAGGTGAGATCTGAAGGCGGAAAGTGCAACAAAGTAAAAGTGTAGGGCTGAAAATATGATGTGAAGTAGAACCGGGGGCCATAGTGTTCACTAGAGGCTTCTCTCATGATTGGAAATATTACGGTGGGTGAATGAATTACTGTTGAGCAATTGATAGAACCACGTAAAGTCATGACGATATCTAAGGTAATGATCATACATGTAGGCATCACGTCTGAGACAAGTAGATCGATACTGTCAGCATCTACTACTACTACTCCACACATCGACCACTATCCAGCATGCATCTAGTGTATTAAGTTCATGACAAACGGAGTAACGCCTTAAGCAAGATGATATGATGTAGAGGGATAAATTCATGCAATAGATATAAAACCCATCTTTTTACCCTTGTTAGCAACAATACGATGCGTGCCTCGCTTCCCCTTCTGTCACTGGGTGAGGACACCGCACGGTATGAACCCAAAACCAAATACTTCTCCCATTGCAAGAATTATAGGTCAAGTTGGCCAAAGGAAACCCACAAATCGAAGAGAATTACAAGGATATGAAATCATGCATATAAGAGATCAGAGGAAACTAAAAAAAGATTCATAGATAATCTGATCGTAAATACACAATTCATCGGATCTCGACAAACGCACCAGAAAAGAATATTACATCGGATTGATCTCCATGAAGATCATGGAGAACTTTGTATTGAAGATCCAAGAGAGAGAAGAAGCCATCTAGCTACTAGCTATGGACCCGAAGGTCTGTGGTGAACTACTCACGTATCATCGGAGAGGAAATGGTGTTGATGAAGAAGCCCCCCGTGTTTGAATCCCCCCTCCGGCAGGGCACCGGAACGTGCCCCAGATGAGATCTTGCGGAGACAGAAGCTTGTATCGGCGGAAAAGTATTTTCGTGGCTCCCTCCCGTGGTTTTAGATTTTTCGGGGATTTATAGGCGGAAGAAGTAGGGCAAAGGAGCCACGGGGGCCCACAAGCCTGCTAGGCGCCCCCCAGGTCGCGGCTAGGGGGCTTGTGGCCTCCCCCGGGACCCTTTGCCTTGGTTCTCAAGCTCCCTGCGTATCTTCTGTTCCGGAAAAAAAATCTTTTCAGAGGTTTTTTTCCATTTGGACTCCATTTGATATTCTCCTCTGAAAAAGGTAAAAAACACGGAAAAACAGGAACTAACAATTGGCACTGAGTTAATAAGTTAGTCCCAAAAAAGATATAAAATGCATACAAAACATCCAAAGTTTGACAAAATAATAGCATGGAACCATAAAAAATTATAGATACGTTGGAGACGTATCACCGGCATTCTCCCTCTTCATGTAAATCTTGTAAAATAAGAGAGAAAAGGCATAAGTATTGTACCATAATGTTTTTTAACAGCCATAATGCAATAAATATAGATATCAAAGCATGATGCAAAATGGACGTATCAACTACAATGTCGACGAGTGTGTGCACCTCTACGACCGTGTGTGTGTGACGATGTGGGCGAGAGTGTGCAAATCTGCTGCCGCGCGTGTGTGATTATGCTGACGAGAGTGTGCAACTCCACGCTCACATGTGTGCGAGAATATGCAACTTCATGGTCATGCATGTCCGACTATACGGACGAGGACATGTAACTCTCCTATCACACGTATGCTATTATGCCGATGAGAGTGTGCAACTCAACGGTCGTGCGTGAATGACTATGTCGACAAGAGTGTGCAGCCCCGTGGTCATGTGTGTATGACTATGCGGTAGTGCGTATGTAACTCCTGTAGTTGTGCGTAATCTACTACCCCAAGTGTGTGTGCAACTATGCCGACAAAAGCGTGCAACTCCGGAGCCATGCATGTAGAACTATGCTGACGAGAATGCGTAACTCAGTTGCCACATGTGTGTGACTATGCCGACAAGAGTGTGCAACTACGTGGCCAAGAGTAAGATACTAAGACAACGAGAGTGTGTTGTTTCGTGGTCGTGTGTGTCCAACTATGCCACCACACATGTGCAACTCCTACAATCATACATGATCTACTACACCGATAAGATTGTAAACCTTCATAGTCCATGCGTGTGCAACTATGCCAAAAAAATGTGCAATTCTGTGCCTGTGCGTGTGACTATGGGACAAGAGTGTGAATTGTTGTAGTTAGCAATACTGTCATCCCACGTGTGCAACTCGTGCAACTCTGCTGCGTCGACTACCTAGCAATCGTTATGCATCCCACTTAAATGTGTAACACTTTCGTATAACTATTTTGTATCATTCAATACAACGTCTATTCTTAGCAGCATCTACATATTCTGCAATGCATATATGTCTTCGAGAGTTTTGCCTAACTTAACCATTCAATACTATATATGAATCAGTATTGTCTCTGCACCAACCCCGGTCGTCTCATCCATTGCCCACAACCTTTCTTTGACAACAGGAATATAGCACCATCTCTGGGCTCCCCTCTGCCAGTCCTTACGAAGGTGATGGAAGCCTCGTCGTCACCTAGTAGTGCCGTCTTTTTCATGTAAAATAGTCCTTGTTAGGTGCAACTACCTAACAGTCAATGTGCGACTACTTTATAATCTACGTCCATGTTTCCTCCCGCCCATGGACGTGCATTTCACCTACACCCTAAACTTTCCCCTACATGTGGACTCCTTTGTACCAACTACGACCTCACTCATGGCATTCATTTCACCTTCACCCTGTACCAACTATGACCACACTGGTGGCAGTCGACGTTCAACTTTGATTGTACAAACATGGTCTAGATAGAGAAAAACTTGAATTGTACAAAGACTGTCTATAGAAAAAACAAGTATGTCTCTAATGCATCAATAATTGCACAAAAAGTTTAAGATAAATTTTGCAGGGAATGATATCAATTACAATCATGAGTTTGGAATGCATCATGTGATTAATGGAGAACAACTCGCCAATCCAATGTGTTTGGTTAGAAGTACACAAACTGTAACAATGACGTCGTCTTCTTGGTTGACATCTTGATGCCGCAATTCATCTGGTCGTAGGACAGGGAGGTGAAATGGACGAGATGTCCATCATCCTCCAAAAACCTGCGATCTTGGGGCGTCCATCATCCTCCTAAAATCGTGGCTACTCCTGGGTAAAGTTTTGCATAAGAATGCCACATCTGTGAAATGAATGACCTACTCCCGGGGAAAAATGGTGTATCTACGACACAAACAAGTGAAGGTCTCCTTAACTCCAAACAAGTTCAATAAGGTTCTAATTGTGACATATAGCCTGCACATACACACACATTCGACAATAATAAAAACAAATACAGTAGTAGTTAGTAGCAGGAATAAGATCACATGTGCAGCTGGTGATACACACGCAAGAAAGATAGTTAGAAAACACAAGTGATCTTCTTCCAAAGTGCAATGAGATGTAGCCTTGGGGTCTGACAAGTTGTGATGTGATCCATGATTTTTATTTGTTGTTTAGGTCCACTTAGCACCTGAACTAGCTTGCTCGTGAAAATTGCAAGTCGGACGGCTAGAGAGCTGGCCACCAGAGACAGATCGATCATATTTATAGATGCGAACTGCTGAAGCTCAACATAGAGCAAGTGTTGTTGAGAGAGGGGTGCTCACTTTTGCATCCATGGCGGGAAACTACGGTTCGTGCTGATTGTGATGGGCTTCTTTATTGTGGTGCTGCAAGGGTTGATGTACAAGATCCCCGACGGTGGGTGCCCGGAGGTTGGGAGGTACTTCCTGTGGTGGTGCATGCTAGTGGGAAGATGGAGGGCATGCTAGGGTGGCGGAAGGAGTTCAATGACGACGAGCTGGCGTAGTCCGGACGAGCCGCAAGGGAGGAGGCAAGGTGATCAGAAGGCGCACCAGGCATGACAGTGGAGGTTAGTGGAGGAGGCAGGATGTGGGGTGCGACGGTGGAAGATGACAAAAGCGGATAAGGCTTTGAGATGACCCCAGTATTGTGGTTGTCGCATAGCGCGTGCAGATCGGGCGGCCAGGAGCAGGCTGCTCGAGACGGCTAAATAGTGCCTACTCGTTTTTGATTTTAAGTAGTAAAAGATGCTCAAATTCAAATATGCCAATTCTAGGACTACGTTACTATCATTTCACAACTGCAGAACTCATAACTACCCTCAGCCATTTCCCACGATTTGGTTACAAAAGTGCTTGCAATTGCAACTTAACTTTCTCCCAACAACTCAATTATGCCAAGGAACTATGACGGATGGTGCAACACGCACTATTAGAAAAAAAAGATAAATAACCACTTAGTAGTAGTGCTGGTTCAAATCTTGTGCTATATGTAAGTCATAGTAGTTGTGTGGGTACTATAGCCCCGCACTACTATTAATTCGATCCCACTATGCCCCGAGAGACATGCAGCGATTGTAGTGCGGGTCACGCAACCTATGTTACTACTAAGTTGATAGTTGTACTGCAGGTCATACACCGCGAGGTAGTACTATGGATAGGCGAGGCCAGATGGTGGGTCCCGCTTAGTAATAGTGTCTATCTTAGGTCGTGATACAACTAATGGGCTTAGTAGTAGCACGACTCCAGTTCCCCTCGCTACTACTAAGAGCACAACACCTACCTAACCTCATTCTCCCTCCCCCCTCCTCTAGCTATCTCTTTTCTCTCTTGCTTTCTTCTCTCTTGCTTCTCTCCATCACTTTCCCTCCACTATCTTTATTAACAGATAGCTAGCAAGGTACCACACTCTCCCTTTGTTGGATCGATAGAATAGGTGTCCAGAGGTGGGGTGAATAGACTACTTGCATAAATTAAAATCCTAACCTTTTCCCAATTTTTATGGTTGACATATTTTAGTAATTCTAGCAAGTTTAGTGCACCCTACACATTCTAGTCAACAAATATGGAAGTGGAAAGTAAAGACATTGCACATGTAACTAAGGAGTAGAGTTTAGGAAGATCAAACGCAAAGATGAACACGACAATTTTCGGGGTGGTTTCGATAGGTGGTGCCATCGTACGTCCACGTTAGTGGAGACTTCAACCCACGGAGGGTAACGACTACGAGAGTCCACGGAGGACTCAATCCACGAGGTGTCCTCGAAGAAGCGGCCTTGCCTATTCCACCATGGCTTACATCCACACAAGACTAGCCTCACTCACGGAAGATCTTCACGAACTAGGCAATCTCCTTTCAAGTACAAACTTCTTGTTTCAACTCTACAATACGAATTAGGAGGCTCCCAAGTGACACCTAATCAATCTAGGAGGCACCATCCTCCAAAAGGTAATAGATGTGATAGAATAATGAACTCCTTGCTCTTGTTCTTCAAAAGATAGACTCCTCAACACTCAATCACTCTCTCACAAATTTGGAATGTCTAGGAGAGATTGATTTTGTGGAAAGCAACTTGGGAGGATAGATATCAAGTTTCAAATTGTTTGATTGGAATCTCTTGATCTCAACACATGTAGGTGACTCTCTCTCTCAAAAAATGGATCTGGCAAGTGTGTGTGTGTTCTGAGTGCTTCCTCTGCGAATGAGAGGAGGTGGAGGGGTATATATAGGCATCCCCAAAAATCAAACGGTTACAACATTATTGCCCAACTCGGTGACACCGAAATGAATGTCGGTGGTACCGAGTTTCACTAAATGTGGCAACTTTTGAATTCTCCGTGAGATCGATATATGAATCTCGGTTGTATCGATACGATGACCTAGAGCAGTTTCCAAATCTCGGTGAGATCGATTGCAATCTTAGAAATTCCGATTCTTGAAATTTTCTGAACAGAATGTTGGTCACATGCTTTCGGTGGCACCGATGTAAAACTTGGTGGTACCAAGAGATTAGGGTTTGGCAAAGGATCTGTCACTCCGAAAATTGTTAGGGCCGAGTGGGAAAAGTTAGCTCCAACGATTTTGCTGGTTTTGCTTGGGACAGAGATATTTGCGGGAGAATGAGTGAATATTTTTGTGGCTATCCCTAAGCCCTTGAGCAACCAATTCATCATAATACCTCATCCCCTTTTAATAGTGTTGGCTTTCTTATGAACTCAAAGTGATTTCTCACAAACATAAAATGTAGAGTCCTATTGCTTGAAGCTTAAGTGTGGCACCCCGATAGAGGGCCGATACACGTCCATCCCCAGGATAAGACCGGACGCACGTCAAGAGCATGATACGGGGATTCTAGGCAAATATGGATTTATTACCATGATGGAGTGTTACCATACTGTTGCTTACAACAATATTACATGACTCCAAGGCTATCTAAATGGCAGCAGAGGTCTTGATATAGCGGCTTCGACGTCCCTGGCTGGGCTCCATAACTCGTAGGACTGGCTTGGTTACGATCTAGCACAACGAGTCTTCTCCTGCAACTGACCACGTGCAAGGCCAGGTGAGTACTTTGAATGTACCCGCAAGACAACGAAATACATGGCATCCAAACAAGCAGATAACAAGGCAAACACAATGATTATATAATAGCTATTCTAAGCATGGCATGGAATTAACAGGAAAATATAAATCAAGCATAGCATGTCATGGACTAAACATGTTATCTACCTCACTAGCATGACAAAGATCACAACAAGTGCTTAGATAGTTTACTGTTACCGAATATCAACTTACTCTCTTCTGGGTTGTACCACAGCCCTCGACATATTCGTGATCCAACCTGAATGGATCACATCACACGGTCATCTGACCACTTATCAAATAGCCCTCTCTTGGCTAACACATCATGTCATCAACATCCTCTGATGTTCACACGAGACGAGTTCTTCGATCATTACTATCATAGATACGGTTGACCATCCATTGAGGTCTGGTCGGGCTGTCCATTACCGTGGACACGACTATTCGAATAGTTATTCACTCTGCAGAGGTTGCACACTTTACCCACACTCTGGAGCACTGACCTCGAGATCCCATTTGGGTGGACCAGCATTGCTCCAACGCAACTTGCCTGCCCATGACTATCTCATCATATCACCGGCAACCACTCCCTTCCGGAGTCCTGCCCTGGGTGGCCCTGTGTCCTCATGACACCTGCCACCATCGTGGCCAAACAAACTGTCCCAAACGGGGACGGGTACCCAACTCATCTTAACTAGGCTCACACGGTTATCACCGCCTACCTGATCAGTGTCAGCGCGCGTGCATAACCATCCCTCTTTGGGGCATATCGGTGAGAGATCACGCGATCAACTCAAGTCATGGCCGTCCCATATCGGCAAGAGGTGGTTTTGCGGATGGGCCCGGACAGGTGACTCTGATCAACTGACTAAATATCTTATCCTGAATATGATCTGTCATTGCTGACACTCCGATGTTACCACAATCCGATAATCAGAACAAGTCACTACTGTTAAACTATATTCATAAATTTTCAGATAAAACACAAAGTAATCATAGACAATAATCTCAATAGTATAATATAATTAGCAAACTATTACTTTACCGATTATAGCTGTAAGTGGGACCTTCGGAACCCTCGCACAAAATCAGCAAATCACCCGGTAGCCACCAGAGCGGTCTTTACAACACAAATCTGGGGCGTTACCAGAATAACTCAACCTCGGCTCAAGACGGGTGGAAAGCAGCTCAAAGCATGAGACGGTGTTGAGAAGAAAATTGTAGCAGTTCCCTAAGACGGCCGAAGCACAACTCAGAGCATAGGGTCACGCTACGGAAAGAAATTCAACAGTTGCCCGTGACGGCCGAAAAGCAGCACAAAACACGGGAGAGCTGTTGACAAGAGAAATATAACATTGGCATCCACCCCGGACGGCCGGAAACAACCCACACTCAGGCATGGTGCCAGTATTGAAAGAAATGCGAGCAAGGGTTCGTCAGCATCGCACACAACACCTCACTATGTACTAGGATATAAGCATTATATATTAAATATGCAATAGCCACACCTACGGGCGTATGTTGGATGAATAGCATTACTAGTACTATTACCAATGTCGTCATCGTTATATGCAAATGCAAGCTAAGGTGATACAGACAAACACATAGAGTGCAAGGGAAGTTATGACGCATGTCCGGAGCTCATAGTAAGAGGTTGGCTTGCCTGGGGGGTTGACGAATACTCCGGGAAAAGCGCAATAACACACCGGAAAGCTTTGCGGAGAGGGCTTCCCCCTCGGAAGGCTCAAACAAATTTAAGGGAAAAATGGTCAATTATACTGCACAAACATCTTATGAAAATTACACTGTCAAAACGGGATCAATGAGACGAAGACGTGGGCGCTGGTTTTATCTCAATCGGAGTTACGAGCCCAAAGATACGCCTGTTAGAGCACCAGGGACCAATCTGTAAAAAGAATAACTACAAACTAGTCCCTGGCGCTGAAACCGAACACGCCTTTCATCGGAATACGTTTTCCCAATAGGAAAACGTATTCCTCGGGAATACGTCTCCACTTACTCTCCTGGGCCCGGGGGGTTGACCTCGTCCTCTCTCTTACGGGAGGGGGCCACCCTATCCACTCCCTCTCTCTCTCTCTCTCTTCCACGGGCCCCACCCCTTCTTCTCTCTCCTCTCCTCTCTTTCCCTCTCTCCTGCCCGATACCTTCTCCTACCTCTCGCCGCTCGGGCAGAGAAGATCGGGCCGCTGGAGCGCGAGCGTCAGGCGGCCGCGGGAGAGCCGGCCTGCGGGCCGAGGGTGTCGGGCACCCCTTGCCGCGCCCGAGGGTGGCCTTAGGGGGGCCGGGGGTGACCCACAGCACCACCCCGGCGGGAGGAGGCGCGATGGCCGACGGGCACCCGGGGCGCCGGTGCCTCGGGGCTTCCCCGGAGAAGCAGAGGGCGGCGGCGGCTGCACCACGGCTAGGTGGGGATCTGCCCGTGGGGAGGGGAGATGGGGAGGACCTTGGGGCTCGCACTACCATGATGCTCAGATGGGGCTCTCAGCCATTGGAGGGCCAGGGAGCTCCTGGAGCTCAATTGGGAGGGGGAATGGGACTGCAGGGGCTGTGGTGCCTTGCCCCTCAAGGTGTCACACCTTGTCAAAGCTTATCTACATACTGTTCTAAGGTGACATGACACAACACACACCACTGGGGAGCACCGAGGTGACCATACCAAGGTCAAATAGGTTCCAACAGCACGGTGTTTGTGCTATGGTGTCACCACCACAGTGCAGCTCTTGGCATGATACTTGGCTGAGGTTGACCACTCACTAAGGTCACTATACTTGCCAAAATGCAGCGCAATCCAATAAGTCTATGGGACACTTCCTTTGTAACTTGGCATACTGACCAGAAATGAAAAAGTTGTTGCTGGGGTCAAATGGCTAGATGGAAATGGATGAAATTTGGAGGAGACTCATGATGTAGGCATATGAAGACAATGGCAAATATTCATACCATTTACACACATATAAATGGTACTTCCTTCACAATGCTTCATTCTAGACAGGATCTTAAATAATTTGCTCGGGAAGAATGGGGTGATGAAATGAGCTAAAGTTTGGTGGACAAGGATGATTTAACATGATAAACAAATCTACAAAATTTCAACTCAAGGGGGAACAAGGAATCAAGCACTTCCTTTGCAAACTGATGATTTGGACATAATTTGCAAAGGGGCATTGTGCTCAATTTTTGAATTGGGGAACTTGATCTTTTGATCGAAATGATGATTATATGGATATGAGAATCTCCACAAATTATTTGGGATTTTTCCTAGCTACCAAATTGGTAG
This sequence comes from Hordeum vulgare subsp. vulgare, assembly GCF_904849725.1. NCBI lineage: Eukaryota > Viridiplantae > Streptophyta > Magnoliopsida > Poales > Poaceae > Hordeum > Hordeum vulgare. Next base: position 55,428,615 of record NC_058521.1, on the reverse strand, counting down.
TTCCTTTGGAAAGGCCCCAAATTGCTATATTGGCATGAAATAGGAAAATGAAATTTTCCTTTATTCTATGATGGCCAATATTTTATGAGAGCTTCATAGGATCACAAAAAATACCTCTACAAGATTTCATGAGCATTGGAGATGGATAACTATTTTCTTGGATTTAATTCCTCAGACAAGCAAAACACGAATTAATTCTAGAGGAGAAATATTGCATATGACTTTGCAGTATTTTTGCACATCTGGGGTCTACGATGGAATGATGATCTCTGGGAAGACTCGGAGGATCAACAGATTAAGGGAAATGATGGCTCCTTTGAAAACACAAAGACAGGATTCTCAGTTCCAATACTTCGGAGCTAGGGTTTCAAAAGGGGGGCCTACTGAGCAAGGATAAGAGGGCACAAGGATATGGGAAAAGCACAGAGAGGTTGGGGATAGACTGGGTTCACGTGGTCATTTCCCAAATTTCAGAGGAAAAATCCGGGAGAGAAAAGCTAGGAAGGAATAACAGCACAAAAATCGATAACCCGATTTTTGGGGTGTTACATTAAGTGCATCCTATTCCTTTCCTTGCATCAAGGGGCTTCTCCTCACAATGCTTTGGCCAATGCTCTGTGTGAACTATACCTGAAATGTACTAGGTAAAAGTGTTAGTCCAAGAGACAATATATGTTGTCATGAATTATCAAAACCACCAAGGGAGCATATGTGCTTTCAATCTCCCCCTTTTTGGTAATTGATGACAACATACAATCAAAGCTTCAAATAAATATAGGCATTAGAATATGACAACTTTGAGAGATACATGACTAGTACAAGGTCCCCCTAAATGTGTGCAATCCCTTTTTAAAGGATAGTTGCTTTGGACTGCATAGGCACACACACGGTAGAAGGACAAGACAAGTCATATAAATCTTGTCTATATGCATTAAACATAAGTGAATGAAGAACTTCCATGTTGAATACTCACTCTTGCAAACAATATGTGCAGGAGATAAGAGATCATCCTGAACAAGGATATGATGCATATACTTACCTTGAGGTTCTTGAGCATCTTAGTAGTAGGAGTACACTCGGGAAAACAAATGTTAGATAACACAAGAGTACTCTATTGTAAAGATGCAAAGAGCTTCAATAGTACCAAGATATAGAGAACATATGATAAGTCTGATTTGATGATAAATATGTCTCCAAGAGAATTTAGCACGTTCTCCCTTAAGACTGACTATGTAAGAATTTCCTCTGCCCCTGAATCATAGCATGTAGATATTGGGAGTAGGTAGGGTGGGACAAGCTCAATTCAAAGATATAAATAAAAAAATTATATCTCTCTCCCCTTAATCGTATTTCTCCCCAAGAGTATGTAAGGTGTGATATATCTCCGCCTTTGGAAGATCTCCCCTTAGGTGGACATCCCCTTAGGCATCAGTATTTAGAAGCTTTGATATATCCCCTTTGGCATTAATTTAAAAAAAGGTCAGAGGGTAAGGAATCATTGAGAGAAAGGGATCCTTGTTTCTTCTCTCTTAGATATGGGTTTCATAACCCATAAGTATAGGGGATCAATTGTAGCCTTTCTCGATAAGTAAGAGTGTAGAACCCAACGAGGAGCTGAAGGTAGAACAAATATTCCCTCAAGTTCTATCGACCACCGATACAACTCTACACATGCGTAACGTTCGCTTTACCTAGAACAAGTATGAAATTGGAAGTACTTTGTAGGCATGATAAGATAGTTTGTAAGAAAATAAAGAACACGTAAATAAAAACTAGGGGCAACTAAGATAAAGAAACAACTAAGTTGGTCTTAGTAGAGTTCTTTTTGTCACAAGAAGGTTATTTGTCCCTAGGCAATCTATAACTAGACAGGTAATCATTATTGCAATTTTATATGAGGGAGAGGCATAAGCTAACATAATTTGTCTACTTGGATCATATGCACTTATGATTCAAACTCTAGCCAGCATCCGCAACTACTAAACATCATTAAGGTAAAACCCAACCATAGCAGTATAAGTATCAAGTCCTCTTTACTCCCATATGCAACAACACACCTACTCGGGTTTATGCTTTTGTCACTCAAGCAACCCACCATAGGCAAATCATGAACACACTGCAGCACCCTACAACGGGGACCCCTCACGCTTGCGCGACACGGAGAGAACCATAGGACAACACCAATAATAAAACATGCAACTCAAACCAATCATGATCATCAATCAACCCATAGGACAAAATGGATCTACTCAAACATCATACGATAGCCATACATCACTGGGAAATAATATATAGAGTTGAGCACCATGTTTAAGTAGAGATTACAGAAGTGAGAAGAGGTGTTGAACCGCTGCATAGAAGGGGAGGGAGTTGGTGATGACATGGACGAAGTTGTTGGTGTAGATCATCGTCACGATGATGGCCCTGGCGGCGTTCGGGTGCCACCAGTAGAGATGGGGAGAGAGCGGGAGAGAGCCCCCTCCTTCTTTTTCTTCCTTGCCTTCCCCCCTAGATGGGAGGAGGGTTTCCCCTCTGGACTTTGGCCTCCATGGCGGCGGAGGGGCGAGACCCCTCCGAGATTGGATCTCTCTCTCTGTTTCTTTCTGTTTGTGCGTTTTTCTACCTTCTAGATTTTGGCGTTTCACCGTTTCTTATATTCCCGGAGATTCGTAACTCTGATTGGGCTGAAATTTTAATACGATTTTTATCCGGATATTAGCTTTCTTGCAGCAAACGAAGGGCACCAACCGCCTTACGGGGTGGCCACAAGACAGGCTGGCGCGCCCTACCCCCAGACCGCACCCCTTTGGCTTGTGGGCCCCTCGTGCACCGCCTTTTGTTGATTACACTTCCCAAAATTCACATATATTCCAAAAACATCTCCGTAAGTTTTTATCCCGTTTGGACTTCGTTTGATATGGATTTTATGCGAAACAAAAAACATGCAACAAATAGGAACTGGCACTAGGCATTGGATCAATATGTTAGTTCCAAAGATAGTATACCAAGTTGCCAAAAGTATATGAAAGTTGTAGAATATTGCCATGAAACAATAAAAAATTATAGATACGACGGAGACGTATCAACATCCCCAAGCTTAATTCCTGCTCGTCCTCGAGTAGGTAAATGATAAAAAAGATAATTTTTGATGTGGAATGCTACCTAGCATAATCTTGATCATATAATCTAATCATGGCATGAATCTTAAGATACGAGTGATTCAAAGCAATAGTCTATCTTTTGACATTAAGACAATAATACTCCAAGCATACTAATAAAGCAATCATGTCTTCTCAAAATATCATGGCTAAAAGAAAGTTATCCCTACAAAATCATATAGTCTGGCTATGCTACATCTTCATCACACAAAGTATCAAATCATGCACAACCCTGGTTTTAGCCAAGCAATTGTTTCATACTTTAGTATGCTCAAATTTTTCAACTTTCACGCAATACATGAGCGTGTGCCATGAGTATAGCACTATAGGTGAAATAGAATATGGTGGAGGTTGTGGAGAAGAGAAAAAAAGGAGATAGTCTCACATCAACTAGGCGTATCAATGGGCTATGGATATGCCCATCAATAGATATCAATGTGAGTGAGTAGGGATTCCCATGCAATGGATGCACTAGAGCTATAAGTGTATGAAAGCTCAAAAAGAAACTAAGTGGGTGTGCATCCAACTCGCTTGCTCACAAAGACCTAGGGCAATTTGAGGAAGCCCATCATTGGAATATACAAGCCAAGTTCTATAATGAAAAATTCACACTAGCATATGAAAGTGACAATATAGGGGACTCTCTACCATGAAGATCATGGTGCTACTTTGAAGCACAAGTTTGGAAAAAGGAATAGTAGCATTGCCCCTTCTCTCTTTTCTCTCATTTATTTATTTATTTATTTTTATTTTCTCCTTTTTTTGGTGTGCTTCTATGATCTGTTTTTTTATATGGGCTTCTTTGTCCTCTTTTATTTTTCATAAAGTCCGGAGACTCATCCCAACTTGTGAGGGCATCATAGCTTCCATCATACTTTCCTCACATGGTACAATGCTCTAATAATGATGATCATCACACTTTTATTTACTTGCAACTCAAGAATTACAACTCGATGCTAGAACAAAATATGACTCTATATGAATGCCTCCGAAAATGTACCGGGATGTGCAATGATCTAGTTTAGCAATGATATCAACAAATAGACAAGCCTTGAAAACATTATGCTAGCTATCTTACCATCATGCAAAGCAATATGACAATGATGGTGCGTGTTATACTAAAATGAACGGTGGAAGTTGCATGACAATATATCTCAGAATGGCTATGGAAACGCCATAATAGGTAGGTATGGTGGCTGTTTTTGAGGAAGGTATATGGTGGCTGTTTTGAGGAAGGTTGGTTTAATGCATCGACGAAATTTGTGCGGTACTAGAGAGGCTAGAAAATGTGGAAGGGTGAGACTGCGTATAATCAATGGACTCAACATTATTCATAAAGAAATCACATATTATTGCAAAAAATTATTAGTCATCGAAACAAGGTACTACACGCATGCTCCTAGGGGAAGGATTGGTAGGAATTAACCATCGCGCAATCCCGACATCCACACAAAGGATGACAATGAATAAATAAATCATGCTCCGACTTCTTCACATAACAGTTCACCATACGTGCATGCTACATGAGTCACAAACTTGAACACAAATATTTCTACCAATCCACAATTACTCACTAGCATGACTCTAATATCACCATTTATATCGCAAAACTATTACAAGGAATCAAACATATCATATCAAGTGAGGTACAAGTTTTACATAGGATTTTATGAATACCCATGTGAATGACCAACTTCTGTTAACTCTCTAAATAGATATAAGTGAAGCATGAGAGTTTACTTCTTTCTACAAAACATATGCCCACCTCTAACAAATATAAGTGAAGCAAAACAGCATTCTACAAATGCGGTTTTCTATGTGTAGAGAAACAGGCAATCCAAACTTCAAATGACATAAGTATAGCATATGAAGCATTCTATAAACCATACTCAAAAGATATAAGTGAGGTGCAAAGAGCCTTCTATAAATCAACCAAGGACTTTCTCATACCAGTATGGTGCAAAATTACATTTTTTACTGCACACACCAAACAAGCAATCTAATCATCCTAAAGGAAAATCTTGGCACATTATTTTTTAATACAATGGATTTATACAAGTGGAAAATTATTTGTATTGAAAAGTTTCTGTAATTAATATTCAGAAGGTTTCCATGGGCATGAACAAAGTTCAAGGCATGCTCCCATTTTAACAATGCTCGTCTCTCTCACTTTCACTTTTCTTTTTGAAAAAGTTTTAGGTTCCCCTATTTATTTTTTTGTTTTTTAAACTATATAAAAGCACACAACATAAAAAAATCTCTAAAACTTCTAGGTTGTCTCCTGGCAGCTCTTTCTTTAAAGCCATTAAGCTAGGTATAAAGTGCTCAAGTAATTGATCCACCCGTATCACAAGGTATATCAAAGCTAATTTTAATTAACAATGATTTGTAATTTAGTAGTGAGCACAAAGTAACATATATAACACAACGTAGAAGTCTAACTCTCCTCCTATGCATCGGCATGTCATAAAAGAACAATTCATGCACACAAAGTAAAGGCCAATGCATAGTATAAATAATTTCTTGCACTTTTATCGTATTGGAAACATAGAGAGGCGGAAATGTAGTTCCTGTCTCATAATAATTGCAAGTAGGAGCAGCAAGCACATGCATATTATATCTATCAAAACCATCATGTGTAATAGTAAAAGGCAACCTATCTATATAATCCTTAATAAGTGCAAACTTCTCCAATATAGTGTAGTTGGGAGAATTCAAAAAAGATAATAGGACTATCATGTGTGGGTGCAATAGCAACAATTTTGATCTTAACATAAGGAACTATAGAAAGTTCATCTCCATAATCATCATTCATATTGGCATCATGGCCACACGCATAGCAAGCATCAAGTTCATCAAAAAGGGATATTTCAAATGAATCTAAGGGATCACAGCAATTATCATAGCATTCATCCTTCAGGAAGAAAGAAGGGAAATTAAACAATGTATGAGTTGAAGAGTTACTCTCATTAGAAGGTGGGCACAGGTAGCTAATCCACTCTTTCTCCTTTTGTTCTTCGCTCTCCTCCTCATCTTTTCATCCAATGAGCTCACAGTGTCATCAATTTCTTCTTCCATAGATTCCTGCAAAATATTAGTCTCCTCTTGGAAAGCGGAGGAGTCCTCAATATAGGCTTAACATAAGCATTAGAAGCATAGTTTTCATAACAATATTGAAGTATGGCAAAACTTTCAGATTTGTAAAGAGTAGCATCATACTTTTCAATCAAAGAAGAAATTTCATAGGCACCCTTAAAAGGAAAAAATTCTTCAACTTTCTCAATATCATAGTAATTATAAACTCCCTTGGCATAATAAGATACGATTGCATTATCCTTGAACTCACATTGATAGTGAAGGTGTTTTTAGGGTCTTCAGAACAACAAGTAAAATCATAATTTTCGCATAAATTCCAAGAATAACATTGCAAAGTTTTAATATGATGCCATAAAAGTTTCCCTTTTTGAGATAAGCGGTGTCACACATAATAAGCATGCTCATTTAATGATTTTCCCTCAACTAAGATAGTTGGGGTTTCTTCACGAGCACAAATGGATCGAAGATGGCCCAAGTAATGTCCTTTGGTGGTAAGGAACACTAGTGGTTCCTCAACTTTTGGAGCAGCAAGTACATCTACTTTTTTTGGTATTTTGCGTATCCTACCCATAACTAAAGATAGAAAACAAGCTAAACAACAAATAAATTCTACTTAGTGATAAAGCAAACAAGCACACACGAGAATATTCACCCCACGCTATTGCTCCCCGGGAACAACGCTAGAAAAAAGTCTTGATAACCTACAAGTATAGGGGATCAATTGTAGCCTTTCTCTATAAGTAAGAGTGTGAAATCCAACGAGGAGCTAAAGGTAGAACAAATAATCCCTCAAGTTCTATCGACCACCAATACAACTCTACGCACGCTTAACATTCGCTTTACCTAGAACAAGTATGAAACTAGAAGTGCTTTGTAGGCGTGATAGGATAGGTTTGCAAGAAAATAAAGAACACATAAATAAAAACTAGGGGTAGCTAAGATAAAGAAACAACTAAGTTGGTCTTAGTAGAGATATTTTTGTCACAAGAATGTTATTTGTCCATATGCAATCGATAAATAGACCGGTAATCATTATTGCAATTTTATATGAGGCAGAGGCATAAGCTAACATACTTTCTCCACTTGGATCATATGCACTAATGATTGGAACTCTAGCAAGCATCTGCAACTAATAAAGATCATTGAGGTAAAACCCAATCTTAGCATTATAAGGTATCAAGTCCTATTTACTCCAATATGCAACAACCCACCTACTCGGGTTTATGCTTCTGTCACTCAAGCAACCCACCATAGGAAAATCATGAACACATTGCAACACCCTACAATGGGGATCCCTCATGCTTGTGCGACACGGAGAGCACCATAGGACAACACTAATAATAAAACATGCAACTCAAACCAATCATGATCATCAATCAACCCATAGGACAAAACGGATCTACTCAAATATCATAGGATAGCCATACATCATTGGGAAATAATATATAGTGTTGAGCACCATGTTTAAGTAGAGATTACAGTAGTGAGAAGAGGTGTTGAACCGCTGTATAGAGGGGGAGGGAGTTGGTGATGACGTTGGCGAAGTTGTTGGTGTAGATCTCTGTCACGATGATGGCCCCTCGGTGTTCCGGTGCCACAGAGAGAGGGGGGAGAGCCCCCTCCTTATTATTCTTCCTTGTCCTCCCCCTAGATGGGAGGAGAGTTTCCCCTCTGGTTCTTGGCCTCCATGGCGGTGGAGGGGCGAGAGCCCCTCCGAGATTGGATCTCTCTCTGTGTGTTTCTTTCTGTTTGTGCGTTTTTCCGCCTTCTAGATTCTCGCGTTTCACCGTTTCTTATATTCCTGGAGAACCATAACTCTAATTGGGCACAAATTTTAACAAGATTTTTATCTGGATATTAGCTTTGTTGCGGAGAACGTAGGGCACCAACCGCCTTACAGGGTGTCCACAAGACAGGGTGGCGCACCCTACCCCCAGGTCGCGCCCCTCTATCTTGTGGGCCCCTCCTACACCGCCTTGTGTTGATTCAACTTCCCAAAATTCACATATATTCCAAAAAAATCTTCGTAAGTTTTTACCCCGTTTGGACTTTGTTTGATATGGATTTTCTGCGAAACAAAATACATGCAACAAACAAGAACTAGCACTGGGCACTGGATCGATATGTTAGTCCCAAAAATAGTATAAAAAGTTACGATAAGTATATAAAAATTGTAGAATATTGGCATGAAACAATAAAAAATTATAGATACGACGGAGACTTATTAGGGTTCCTCAAATTTGACTTTTCTCCCCTTAAGAATTCATTAAGAGTTCCTTGAACTATCTTCCCCTATGTTAGGGATCCTAGATGTTTCTCCATCTTACATTGTAGGATCACGAAAGATTTATCCCATAGGTCTCACCGTAGTCCATACCTTCGACTTGCGTGTAATCTTGGGCTATAAGACGCGCCTTGTTGCATACAACTTGACCATCTTCATCTTGGTTGTTGTGAATAACCCATTTTGTAATGATGATGTTGTGCTCGTCCTTGGGTTTTTCAACAAGTGTCCACACTTGCCTCTCAAACTTGTGTAGATCTTCGTGCATGGAATTCACCCAATCCGGGTCTTGAAGGACTTCTTCAACATTCATAGGCTCAATGCTAGAGATAAATGATTAATGCTCTCAAAATTTAGATAAGTGAGATTTAGAGCGAGTGAATCTCCCGGTTTATATTTCACCGAAGATTTGATTGAGCGGATGATCCTTGTCCACTCTTACTCGAACACGTGACAACTTATTCTTATTGGATGGTGGAGCTTCCTCATCATGATCTTCTTGTTCTGGTGGTGAGGAAGGTTGAGGTGGATCATCATGATGTATTTCTTCCTCTACTTCATCATGTCATGTATCGCTTGCGGATGCCTCCGTGTCATTTTTTGGTTCGCCTTGATGCGAAGTAGGAGCTTCCACTTGAGTTGATGAAGTACTTTCCTTCACCTCCATGGGACAAATTTTGCCGATAGGTAGATCGTGGATAGATTCTGAAGGTTCCTTAGCTCCTACATCATTTGACAATTATTTGACTTGCGAACCGTTAGATTTCTCAAACTTCACATCTACCATCTCTTCAACTTTTCGAGTGAAGCTGTTATAGACACGGTAATTGTGAGAATTTGATGAGTAACCAAGTAGGAAACCTTCATGAGATTTAGGAGCAAATTTAGAGCGATGATGATTATCAATAATGTAGCACTTAGAGGTGAATACTCGAAAGTATCCAACTTGGTTTTTTTATTGGTGAGTAGCTCGTATGCCATTTTACCAAGAAGGTTGGGCAACTAGAGTTGGTTTATGGTGTGACAAGTTGTTTCCACGGCTTCTGCCCAAAAGTGTCTTGGCGTCTTGTATTCGTCAAGCATCATTTCGGCCATCTCTATGAGAGTTTAGTTCTTCCTATCAACAACTCCATTTTGTTGAGGTGTATACGTTGCCGAGAACTCATGTGAGATACCTTCTTCATCAAGAAAAGTATCCACATTTGTATTCTTGAACTCCATTCCATTGTCGCTCTGAAGTTTCTTGATCTTCACTTCAACTCGATTTTGGGCTTTCCGAGAGAAGTTCTTTAAGATCTTTTCTACATGTGACTTATCATCAAGAAAGAATACACAAAAAAATCTGGAAAAATGATCAACAATGACTAAACCATAAGAATTTGCACTTAGGGTCTTGTAAGCATTAAGACCAAAAGGATCCATGTGTAGTAGCTCGAGTGGACTTCTTGTAGTCATGATGTTCTTTACGGGATGACTTCCACCGACTTGATTTTCTGCTTCACAAGCACTACAAAGTCTATCTTTGTCAAAGATAACATATTTAAGACCAATAATATGATCACATTTGATAAGCATGTCAAGGTTACGCATACCAACATGTCCTAGCCTTCTATGCCATAACCAACCTTTAGAAGGTTTTGCAATAAGATATGTACGGGGTTTGTTTTTTAGTGAAATCGACAATGTATAGATCACCTTTGTGAAAACTAATATAGACCATATTTTTATTGTCGCTACGAAACACTTGGTAGTCAACTTTCGTAAATAGCGCATTGAAACCAAAGTCTGCTAGTCTAGATATAGAAATAGGATTGTGGCCAAGGGATTCAACAAGCATGACATTTTGAATGGGGCTATCTTGAGATATGGCCATCTTACCAAGACCAAGTACCTTACCTTTGGAGTTATCTCCAAAAGTCACATACCTTCAACGTCCACGGTTTGGTGTGATCTCATGGAACATGTCTTTATCTCCGGTCATGTGGTCGGTGCATCCACTATCAAGTATCCAATCTTTTCCTCCGGCCATGTAGTCTCTAAGGTTGTTGATAAGACTAAGGTTCCTCAATGTCAAACTCCTCATCTTCATCGTAGTAGCTCTGCTCCATATTCTCATCGTCACATGGAGTATCCTCATCATAAGAATCAACAATTTCATCAGAATTTTGACTATGACAATGTTCATGTTGATGCATGTGAATGGCTTCAACAATGATATAGTTAATGGTAATGACATCTCCTTTAGCACTCGTGAGGTCATGAAGCTCAAATAGACATTTATGAAAATTAGGATCACTTAGCTTAATTTTGCAAAAGGCAGTGCACTTATGGAAAACCATATCAAGATTTTTCAGGGAATAGTTTGGATATATTTCCTATAAGTTTTACCACAAGGTATGAGCACACTTAAAGTTCTACAGTTGATTAAGCACATTTCTTGGCAATCCTATAATGATTAGATTTACAGTTTTAAGATTTCCAAGCATATCAAGTTCTTCATCATGAGAAGGATGTAAGGGATCAATGGGAGGAACATAGGGATATTCAACATACTTGCGCAAATGGAATTCATCAAATATACCAAGAATTTCATATTTCCATTGTCTATAATACCCCTCATCAAGAACACGCCTCTACATCTAATATTCCCCAAACTAGGCACATCCATGTTCCTCCAATGGTGTTTAAACCAAGGCTATGGAGACCAAAGCTCTAATACCAATTGTTGGATCGATAGAAGAGGTGTCTAGAGGGGGGGGGGGGTGAATAGACTACTTGCACAAATTAAAATCGTAGCCTTTTCCCAATTTTAGTGGTGGGAAGACTTTAGCAATTCTGACAAGTCTAGTGCACCCTACACGTGCTAGTCAACAAATATGGTAGGGGAAAGTAAAGACCTTGTAGATGTAAGTAAGGAGTAGAGTTTAGGAAGATCAAACGCAATGATGAACATGACAATTTTTGGCGTGGTTCCGATAGGTTGTGCTATCATACGTCCACATTAGTGGAAACTTCAACCCATGGTCGGTAATGGCTCTGAGTGTCCATAGAGGGCTCCACCCACGATGGGTCCATGAAGAAGCGGTCTTGTGTATTCCAGCATGGCTTACGTCCACCCAAGACTAATCTCACTCACGGTAGATCTTCACGAAGTAGGCGATCTCCTTGCCCATACAAACTTCTTGGTTCAACTCCACAACACAAATTAGGAGGCTCCCAAACAGCACCAAACCAATCTAGGAGGAACCACCCTCCAAAATGTAATAGATGCGGTAGAACGATGAACTCCTTGCTCTTGTGCTTTAGAAGATAGTCTCCTCAACACTCAGTCACTCTCTCTCAGATTTGGCATGGGTACGAGAGATTGATTTTGTGGAAAGCAACTTGGGGAGGCTAGAGATCAAGTTGCAAATGGTTGCATTGGAATCTCTTGATATCAACACATGAGTTGGTGGCTCTGTGTTAGAAAAACTGATTTGGCCAGTGTGTGTGTGTTCCGAGTGCAACATGTGCGAATCAGAGGAGGTGGAGGGGTATATATATGCATCCCCCAAAATACAACCGTTACAACATTATTTCCCAACTCGGTGACAACGAAATGAATCTTGGTGGTACCGAGTTGCACTAAATGTGGAAACTTTTAAATTCTTGATGAGACGATATATGAATCTCGATGGTACCGATATGATGACCTAGAGCAGTTTCCAAATCTAAGTGAGACTGATTCCAATCTCGGAAATTCCGACTCTTGGAACTTGCTCAACAGAAAGTTGGCCACATGCTTTCGGTGGCACCAATGTGAAACTTGGTGGTTCCGAGAGATTAGGGTTTGGCAAAGTATTTGCCATTGGGAAAACCAATAGGGATTAGTGGGAAAAGTTGGTGGCATCGAGGTTGCAAGTTTGGCTTGGGACAGAGATATTTTGGGAGAATGAGTGAATATTTTTGGTGGCTATCTCTAAGCACTTGAGCAACAAATTCATTATAATACCTGACCTCCTTTTATTAGTACTGGCTTTCCTATGGACTCAAAGTGATTTCCCATGGACTCAAAGTGACTCACTAGTGTAAAATGTAGAGTCTTCTTGCTTGAAGCTTGAGCCAATCCTATTTTGTTCCTTGCATCAAGGGGCTTCTCCTCACAATTCTTGGGCCGATGCTCTGTGTGGACTATAACTGAAATATACTAGGTAAAAGTGTTAGTCCAAGAGACAATGTATGTTGTCATGAATTATCAAAACCACCAAAGTAGCATATGTGCTTTCTCCCTTCCTCTCCTCACTTGATTTTTCCCCCTCTTTCCTTTGTGCTTTATCATCTCCATTAATGGCTAGCTAGATACATGCACTCCCTTTCCTCTCTTATCCCTGGAGTTCATTAATGCATGGCTAGCTAGGTAGCTAGCTACCACTCACTAGCTCTCTGTGTGACATCCTCAGCTTTTGCTACAGTGTTGAATGTAGTTAAGCTACAGTAATCCCACGCTAATGGTGCCATGTCACCATGATTTCTATCATTGTTCCCGCGCTAGTTCGAAACCGGGTCAAAATTCAAAGTTTAAAAATAAGTTGAACGAGAAAATGTTTTATAATGTTAAAATAAAAATGTCGGGAGATTTATAAAAATTCCGTAATAATTTATAGAAATGAAACGTTCATTTTTTAAAGTATTAAAAGCCCTATGTATTTAAAAACAGAAACTATTGGAAAAATAAATAAGTAAAAACAAAACAAAAGCCCCTGGCCCAACTAGGCCAAAGTGGCCCAGCCGGCCACCCCACTTTCGGCACACCCACGTGGGGGTATACAACCCCTAGTGGGGAACCCTAGCGCCCAGCGCTCCCTCCTGCCACCGCAAGGAACCGCGAGGGGTTCTCTACCCCTCGCCACCTACCTCCCCCTCGCGCCAGGAACACCACCAACCCCCCTCTTCACCGCTCCCCTGGCGACCGAACCCCCTTCCCACATCGCCCCACTCCTCGCCCTTAGATCGCCACCAACCCTACGGGGAACCAGGGGGTTCCCATGCGGTCGCCCCTGTCACCTCTCCCGTCGCTCACCCCGCGAGCCCCTGCTACCTCCTGTCCCGGCGCCTCCACCACGCCTCTCCCCCGTCGCCCCACGTCGGCGCCCTACACCCCACATGCCCCACTGCCTACAGATCGTCGCAGCCTCCCTCTCCCACCTTGTTCTCCGCCGCTCGCCAGCGCCCTTCCCGTCGGGGCGCACCCCCCGCGTCGCCTCTCCCCGTCGCCCCGCTTCACCCCTCGCCCCGGATCAGATCGGGCGCCTTGCTCACCGACCGGCGCTCCTCCTCACCGCCGGCCGCCACCTGGTCGGTCCTCTCTTCTCCAACGGCGCTCACCCCACCTCGCATCTGCTCGCCCCGCGGTGCCCCTCCGGCGGCCACCCCATCCGGCCACCCGGGGCCCTTCACCGCGCCAACCCCGACATCTTCCTGGAGTGCCGACGCATCACCGGAGCCGCCCCATCGACCGCACCGCACCACCATCTTCCCCGTCCTCCTCATCAACGGCTCCACCGAGCCTCGCCTCCCCGTTCCCCGGCAACGCAGGTGAGCCCTTTTTCGGGCTCCTCCCACCCTCTCCTCCTTTCCACCGTCCCGGTTCCATTCTAGCGATCACCGCCTCGTTCTGCACCGTTGTGCTCGTGTTGGAGGAGGTGGAGTTTGCCTCTCTCTCTCTCTCTGTTGAGAGAGAGGAACAAGGAGCACAGAGTTAACAAAGATGATTGTTAGGTAGAAAAGAAAATAAAAAAGGAAAAAATGATGTATATGTGTATGTATGTATGTATGTATGTATTGGGTATGTATGCATGTATGTAGAGAAAAAATATATATAAAAATATAAATATGTTTTTATTAATAAAATAAATAAATAAATATATTATTTACTTAATTAAATTGATAATTAGATAATCGGTTAATTAGATTATTAAATTATCCTATTAGAGTATGACACTTGGATCTCCAACTAATTTAATATGATTAAGTAATATTTAATCTTAATTAAAAACTTGTGTCTATGACACATGGGACCCACAGGTCAGTTGACCAGTCAACTGCTGATGTCACCATGCCATCATGTTGATGTCATAATAGTATTAACAAATTAATAAAATCTGTTTTTAATTCCTAATTAATGAAGAAAAATTTAAAAATTAATATTAATTAAATCATAAGTGAGATCAAAATATTTTCAACATGAAAGTTCATCAGCAGAATGAGACGAACCCGGATACACGGTCCATTCGTGTGTCACGCTTCCCTAGCATAGCAAACGTGAAACTTTTCCAACGTTTTTCATCTGACCTGTAGTAGCCCGAGACCTGGAAAACATCCTCAGATATTCTTCCGACCCGTGTGCGACATATGTTGCTGCGTTAGCTCATGCCTAGCCTGCATAGTGCCATGTCATGCTTAGTGTTGCACCTATTGCTGTTATTTATTGTTTCTCCCCCTCTTCTTACCGGTAGACCCCGAGACTGACGCTGCTGCCAGGTACACCTACCCTCCTGACGACCAACCCTTTGCCGCAGAGCAACAAGGCAAGCAAACCCCCTTGATCATCCCTATGTCGCCTATTCTTTCTTCCTCATGCTTGCTTTAGAATTTTTCTACTGTTGTAGTTAGCTCCTATATCTGATGCATAGCATAACTTTGATGAACTGCTACTTTCAGTACCGCTCTTTAAACTGTTTAGTATATGTGGAGCAGTCTTCCCCTCTGACCCCATAGTCTAGTTGCCCCGCTTTGCTTTCAAGTCTCAATCCCAGATCGACGAGCCAGACCCGGCACCGCACTTACACCCCCTTAGTTGTGCGACGCTACACAGGTACTATCGGGTACCAAGGGTGACACTGATAACCCACAAGTATAGGGGATCGCAACAGTTTTCGAGGGTAGAGTATTCAACCCAAATTTGTTGATTCGACACAAGGGGAAGCCAAAGAATATTCTCGAGTATTAGTAGTTGAGTTGTCAATTCAACCACCCCTAAAAGACTTAGTATCTGCAACAAAGTATCAGTAGCAAAGTAGTGTGATAGCAACAGTAGCAACGGTAACAGTAGCAGCAGCAACAACAATAGCAGTAACAGTAGCAGCAGCGACAGCAATAGCGACAGAGTAACAATAGCAGAAGTGACAGCAGTAGCGGCAAAGTAACGTAGCAAGGACAAGTAGGAAAAACTCGTAGGCATTGGATCGGTGATGGATAATTATGTCGGATGATATTCATCATGCAACAGTTATAACACAGAGAGATATGTAACTAGGTCCGGTTTGTCAATGTAATGTAGGCATGTATTCCGTATGTAGTTATACGTGCTTAGGGAAAAGAACTTCCATGACATCTATTGTCGATCCCTCCCGTGGCAGCAGGGTCCTAATGGAAACTACGGGATATTAAGGTTCTCCTTTTAATAGAGAACCAGAACAACGCATTAGCACTTAGTGAATACATGAACTGCTCATACTATGGTCATCTCCGGGAGTGGTTCCGGCTATTGTCACTCCGGGGTTGCAAGATAGGATCTAGAACACACATATATTGACGAGAACATAATAGGTTCAGATATGAAATCATGGCACTCGAGCCCTAGTGACAAGCATTAAGTATGGCAAAGTAGTAGCAACATCAATCTGAGAACATAGTGGATACTAGGGATCAATCCCCGTCAAAACTAACTCGATTACATGATAGATCTCATCCAACCCATCACCGTCCAACAAGACTACGATGAGATCACTCATGAACTGTGAAGAGCATCATGGAATTAGTGATGAAGGAAGGTTGCTTATGACGATGGCGACGATCTCCCCTATCTAGAGCCCAGAACAGACTCCACATCTGCCCTCCAGAGGAAGAACAGGAGGTGGCGGCGCCTCCGTATCGTAAAACGCGATGAACTCTTCTCCTTGACTTTTTCCGGACGAAAATGACTAAATAGAGCTGGAGTTGGAGGCGGTGGAGCGCTGAGGGCCCCACAAGCCTGCTAGGCGCGGCCAGGGGGCCCGTGCCTGGTGGGCTTGTGGGCTCCTCGTTCCACTTCTCCGGTTGATTCTTGCGCTAGTATTTTTTATATATTTCACAAAAAATTCTCGTAAATTTCTAGGTCATTCCAAGAACTTTTATTTCTGCGCAAAAACAACACCATGGCAATTCTGCTAAAAACAGCGTTGGTCCGGGTTAGTTCCATTCAAATCTTGCAAATTAGAGTCCAAAACAAGGGCAAAAGAGTTTGGAGAAGTAGATACGACGGAGACGTATCAACTCCCCCAAGCTTAATGCCTTGCTTGTCCTCAAGCAATTCAGTTGACAAAGTGAAAGAGACAAAGAAAAACTTTTACGAACTCTGTTTGATCTTGTTGTTGCAATTATGTCTAACTCATATTCAGATTTTCAGCAAGATCATAAGCTAACCACATAAGCAATGACATTTAGGTCTCATGGAAAACTTATATCAATGGCATAATCAACTAGCGAGCAGTAATAATAAGTTTCAAATGTCAACGCTTCAATCAAAACAATCATGAAGCGATATGAACAGATGGTCTCTCGCTAGCTCTTTCTGAGACCGCAAAACATAAATGCAGAGCACCTTCAAAGACCAAGGTTTGACTGAACATTGTAATTCATGGCAAAGAAGATCCAGTCACTGTCATACTCAATAACAATTAAAAGCAAAACATAGAAATGTCAGAGGTGCTCTCTAATTGGTGCTTTTATAGGAAGAGGATGACTCAACAAAAACATAAATAGACAGGCCCTTCGCAGAGGGAAGCATTGATTTGCAGAGGTGCCAGAGCTCAAGCTTTTAAAACAGAGATAAATAATATGGGTGGCATGCCTTCATTGTCAACGCAATGACCAAGCGTTTTCACCATCTTCCATGCTACACATACTATAGGCGGTTACCAAACAGAAAAGTAAAGTTTTGACTCCCCCACCACCGATCAATCACACTCCACGACCAGCCGAAAACTCGGGTGCCGTCCATACCAACATCAACCCAGGGGGAGTTTTGTTTGCAATTATATTTTCGATTTAAGCATGGAACTCGGCATTCCAATAACCGGCCCCTTTCTCAAGAGTGATAGTGAATAAACACATATCGAGGATAACACGCCTAGCATGGAAGATACTGATCGCCCCTTGTCACCACATGAGCAGTTCGGGCATGCAAAACAGATTATTTATTGAAGGTTTAGAGAGTGGCACATGCAAATGTACTTGGAATGGCAGGTAGATACCGCATATAGGTAGGTATGGTGGACTCATATGGAACAACTTTGGGTTTATGGAAGTGGATGCACAAGCAGTATTCCTGCTTAGTACAAGTGAAGGCTAGCAAAAGACTAGGAAGCGACCAATTAGAGAGCGACAACAGTCATCAAAATGCATTAAGATTAACCAACATTGAGTGAAAGCATGTGTAGGACATAAATCACCATGAACATGAATATCATAGAGGCTATGTTGATTTTGTTTAAACTACATGCGTAAACACGCGCCAAGTCAAGCCACTTGAATCACTCAAAGGAGGATACCATCCTATCATACTACATCACAATCATCTCAAGATTCATGTTGGCATTCAGGACAAACCATTATAAGCTCCTAGCTAATTAAGCATGGCATCAGAAACTATGATCTCTAAGTTTTCATTGCAAACATGTTTCTCTCACAACAAAGCTGAATCAGGAACGATGAGCTAGTCATATTTACAAAAAAAATAGATCGAGTTCATACCAACTTTTCCAGGCTTAGTCAGTTCATCATATATTGTCATTATTTCCTTTCACTTGCACGACCGAATGATGTGAACAATAATAAGAGTGCTCGTGCATTGGACTAAGATGGAATCTGCAAGCAAACACAAAGGAGAAGACAAAGTAATATGGCTCTTTGACAGATAAACATATATGCATGCGAAAGCCACTAAACATTGTAACCATGGTCTTCTACCTTGACCCAAAGAAAAAGAAAACTATTTACACGGGAAAGCTCCCAACAAGCAAAACAAGAACGAGAAATCTTTTTGGGTTTTTTCAAAATAGACAAACACATGAGAAGAAAACGAGAAAAAGAAATAAACTAGCATGGATGATACAGTGGCAAAGTGTGAACACCGACTAACAAAGTGAAAGTGTAAGCATGAATATAAAGTCAGTGAGAAACACGTACTCCCCCAAGCTTAGGCTTTTGGCCTAAGTTGGTCTACTCCCATGGATGGAAATAACCGTCTCCGAGGTACTCCGGAGTGTACTGTGGGTGCTAGTTCTGTGTGAGCTCCTCTGGCTCCCACTGGTAAACTTGCGTCTGGTACTCGACTAGTATCTCGGGCACGGGTGCCTGTGGTGGTGCTATGCCCCAATATGCGTAGATGTCCGAGGGCATAATAATGTACCTGCCTAGATTAAGATTGAACAAAGAAGGAGCAGGCAAAGTAATCGTCTCACGAGTACCCTCACTAAATACCAGGTTATAAAGCATCCTCTTATTTATATCTTTATCAAGAAAGTCATGGCGAACCATGCTATCATAATCTAGATATCTCTTAGGAAGAAGAATCTCTTCTTCCTCGTGCGGTCTAATAGGTATCTCAAAATGTGTAGCAAGACGGGTAGCATAGATACCTCCATAAACAACGCCTTTAGAACGGTTCGTGTTCAACCATTGAGCTACTATAGTGCCCAAGCTATAAGTTTTATCATTATAAAGGGATTCATGCAAAACTGCAAGATTTGGGGAGCCAAGGGCCCCAGCTTTCCCACAGCTAATCAAACATTTTCCCATGAATAATGAGAAGTACCGACGCACGGGAAAATGTATGCTAGCAGCTCTAGCGCAAGACACTCCTCTCTCCTCTCCTACAGCAATAGTATCTATGAAAGCCTCCAAGTCCCGTGGACGAGGTTCATGAATATCCCCAACATAAGGTATTTTGCAAACATTGCAAAAATATTGAAGTGACATGCGATCGGGGATATCATATAATTTGAACTCAACCATAGGAGGACTCTTCCTTGGATAGAAGTTAAAGCTTTGAACGAAAATATTAGAGAGGAGGAGGTATTGCGGACACTTATCTTCAACGAAGGCGGTAAGGCCTGCGTTCTCCACCAAGTAGTAGAAGTCCTCATTGTAACATCCCAAAATTATAAATTTTGGAATGTTAATATAATTATTAGATTGATTGTTTGTTTGTTTGCTGAGTGACTGAAACTTGTGTGAAATTTGAAACTTCTCGAAACTTTTGAATGACAGGGAATAAAATGACTTTCCCCTTCTCCGGTGAATTCAAATTCAAACTTTTAAAAGCAACGAGAGAAGATGACATGACTTCTTCAACTATAAAGAATTTGAACGGAGATATTTGCATTGTATTCTTTTGCATTTCCATTCGTTTTCTTCGTGCAAGAAATGCCGGGAAATACATTCTAAAGAGCGGAGGAACATGACCCTCAAACCCACGGGCATTTCGAAAGTTATTTGAACCCTCAAACTTAGAGGGTCATTTGAAAATTATTTGCAAAAGAAAATAAACCTTTTAGGCAATTTTGTGAAAATAATTTTTTCTGAAGTTTTTATTTTTGCCGTGGAAAAATGCTCATCATTTCTATTTTATTTTTCTGATAATTTTAGTATATAAAAACTCTTTATTCCGAATTGATTTGATTTCCTTTTTAACGTTTTAGTTTCCTAGTTTTGAAAATAGGAATAGAATCACTTTTATTAGGAAATAGGAGGTGGCCCATTAAGAGCTTTCCAAATGTGGCCCAACAAAGGATCATCTCCTACCTCTCTCTCCCTCACGTTACAGTAGCTTGCCATTAATGGAGAGGAGAATCCCCACCTCTGGGATTCGCGAAGCACATTCCTTCCCGGCGCCCCCCGTCGCCTCTATAAGAAGCCCCTAATTCTCCTCGTTCCATTCCCGTCGAAAAGTTCACCTCTCCTCGCCCCTAGCTCGTGCCCCACCTCGCCGGAGTCGTCACCGAAAACTCACGGGAGAGCACCAACAGGAGCTTCCTCCTCCACCTCGCCGGCCCCTCCACCTCTCCTCCCTCGCGGCACCCCCTCCTCCACTTCGGCCTCCTCCACCGCTGCCCCCTTGCCACCCCGCCACCCCTCCACCCCCTGCTGCACCTCCCCATCTCCATCAACAGCGAACAGCAGCAGCTTCCACCTCGCCCCCCCTACAGCCCCCCTCCACCTCACCTCCCCACCCCCCTTCGGCCCCCCTACCACCCCACCACCCCCCCGCCGGCCCCTCCCCACCCCACCGGAGCACCCCACCCCCACCTCGCCACCAGCACCAGCACGGGAGCAGCATCCCAGCGAGGTAACCTCTCCTCCCTTCTTTCGTTTCTTACTTGTTTTGTTTAGTTTTAGTTTTAGCCCTTAGATCTCTAGTAGATGGCCTAGATTAGATCTTAGAAATACCCTTTCGGTTTAGTTTACAAAACCAGTGGTTTTTACTTCCACTTATGATTTAACCAGCGAGTTTGCTTAGCTTAGGACGTTTGCTCCAAACCATGAAACAAACGCCCTCCGCAGCCAATAGCAACCTGCCACGTGTACCCCTCTGTTAGTACTAGTTAGCTGCAGTTTTCTGTCTAAATTACAAAAAAAACAGAAAGTTTCAATTTTGTTTTGGCCACAACTTTTGATCACGAAGTCCAATCATAGTGATTCTTTTTCCAGTAGCTCGCAAATTTCCTGTAGTTTGCAAAAACATATAATATGTCTTTTTTTGAAATTTTAAAATATAAGTTAGAGCAGATTTAGTTTAAACCTTGTTTTGCCTATTCCAGGAGTTTAAAAATAGATTTTAATTTGATTCCTTTTGGTCCGAATCACTAGTGCTCTTATTTATGAGTGGTAAAAATTTCAGATTTGTTTGAGTATTTTAGATCACTGTTTCATGTGAAACAATTTCTGTTTCACCTCTTTTAGGATTTCGGCTAATTCCTTTTCTACTTTTGTTTTAAAGTATTTTCTTTATTATTTCAGGAACATTATTGTTTTGTTTATGATTAGTTAACAGTAGTTTTGCAACAAGTTTTTATTTTAGTTTTATTTGTTTTCATGAAATCAATTCTAGTTCCTTAGTAACTTGCAATTGTTTTCACCATTGTTTCAAATCCCGTTTGGGAATACTTTCAAAAAGTTTTGTGAAAAATACTTTATTTTATCTTAGTTAAACTTATAACTTAGTTCCTTGTTATTATTTTCTATTAGACAAAAACTATTTACTGTTTGACGTAGTAGATGACTCCCTAGTCTTATTTGAAGTTTCTTTCGGTTTCCCTGTTCGCTCTCTCTTTTGTTTTGATTGCTAGAATGATTGCTAGTATGAGTGCTTATGTGAATGATATGTTTGTTATATAGAATTCATCGGAGAGTGACGAGTAGTCTATCAAGTTAATTTTCTCGAGGAATTCTTCTTCGTCAACATCACCAGGCAAGTCACTTTGATCATACTATCACCTATGTTTTATGCATCATAGTTCTACCATCCTATGCCCACTTGCATGCTGAGTAGGTACTTGAAAATTTTAGTGTAGATTGTAGTATCAGGTGGTAGGCACACAATAACCCCGATACTTGGCCCCGGGACGATAAATTTCATATTGCTATGCTTGAGTAAACGGGAATTCGGTTGAGTGTATAACACGAGTGATGCGAGGTTGATTAAATAATCAAGACCGGTTAAGACAAGATTTTCAAGACCTCGGACGCAATGCAACTCTGGGTGAAGGACGGTTGATCGGCTCCCTGGAAAACCCAGTGGATGCCCGGGATGCTGGAGAGGCCATGTCCTCCTGCGGAAAGCTTCACCCAGGCTCAAAGGGACGGACGGATATTTTCAAGACCCAAGGCTTACCTGCACAGCCACAAGTCATTATGGGCTCTGGCTTTGTTGGACAACGCGGCGACTCTGGACAGGCGGTGCTAGCAGATGTAGACGAACGGTAGGAATGGATGGGCACCGACAGGGATTCAGAGGGACCCGTTGAAAGACCATGTTGTGATCATCCGGTCTTCAAACACCTTGAAGTGCGAGGACATACTCGGAGGCGATCAAATCTTGTGGGGAACGTGTGCAAAACTCTGCAGAGTACTCAAACCTAATCGATTAGCCGTGTCCACGGTCATGGACAACTTGAGCCAAAGGAACTAAAGTTATCTGGATTTCTCAGCACCATTAAATATATTTGATGAGGGTTATTAATGACAACATGGGTACGAGAATTGGTTGGTGGAACCATCTCGTTAATAACCAACAATGTAGTAACATTTTGCTTCTAGCCCTCTCTTGGTGTAGGAGAAAACTTGCTTTTCGCTAAAAACTTATAGCCCCACCTGCCATATATGCATATAGTATAGATGATTACTTTTCACCCCTCTCTTATGTGACTTGCCGGCATATTCAATATGCTGACCTACACGGCTGCAACGTCTTATGTTGCAGATCTTTTTCTTCGACGAGCAAGAGTACGATTCAGGGTTACGGTCTACACTCAACTTGCCGTTGGTGTTTATTGGGACTCCACTCCCTTGACTGCTTCCGCTGAGATATTTAAGGTATATATCAGTTTTACGCTATTTACATGTGATTGCACTTTGATATATACATTGATGTACTGTGTGTGCCAGCATACTGATCCAGGGATGGCACAGATACACAGAGGCTTGACTCGTTTTGAGTCGGGTCGCTACACTCATAAAGTCCGGTGGCGCGTAAGAACACATCGCTTGGCCACTCGCACGCTCGAACTTCTGCAACCCGGGGGACCGGATACTTGGGTTTCTTCTTCTCATTTTCATCATCCTTGGGGTCACGGCTTGAAGAGCCTCTTAAGAACCTCCTCATCTTTTCCTTTTTCTATCTCTGAAAATTTCTGAAAATTTAGTGACTCAAAGGAAAAGTGAACAAGGATCAATGAAACTCATAGCAACTACTCCGACAAGTGCCTAGAGGCCATATCACGCATCAAATCTACTTGGGACCAGCTAAAATTAGCATGCAAAGCTTAAGAACCGGGTCACCAAGGCAACAAAAATACGCAACGAATAAGGCACTAGAGCAAAAACTAATTGGACCAATGGAGGAGTCACATACCAAGGAGCAATTTCCCCAAAACAGTTTAGTGAATCGGGCTTTGCAGAAGCAGATCAAAAAACGCAGCAAGAAGAGCAAGAACACGGGTTTGAGCTGCGAAATGATTTTTTGTGGAGGTAGGAGAAGGAGATGGGAGCTGGAATAAGTGGAGGGGAGACACGTGGGCCCCACAAGCCTGGTAGGCTCGGCCAGGGGGGGGGGGGTGCCCGCGCCTCTAGGGATTGTGGCCCACTAGTGCATCCCCCTAACTAGCGCTCTGTCTCTAGATTTTTCAAAAATTCTAGAAAAAATCATACCTGATTTTCACGGCATTCGGAGAACTTTTATTTTCGGGACACTTTCTACGGGACGCAAAAAGAAGAAAACAGGAAAAACTAAAGCTAAATCTATCTTTTTTCTTCTAAGCAACCGAAGGTGAAAGCTTGGAATAGAGGTTTGTGACTCCTCGATTCATCCATCCCATGGTCATCGAAAGAAATCCGTCAATGAGGTTGATCTAGTCTCCTTGACAAACCTTTTCGAGTCACATATAAAAGAACGGAGAATTTTCGAAGAGTCACTAGGTTACCTCAATGGGGATGTGCATATCCCCAACAAACAAATCATACTTCATCTTAATAGTAGGTATAGGGCATTCAAAGCTCCCAATAAGAATCGATGAAGTTTTTAAAATAGCATTGATGCAATGTATCCGATATTGTTTCTTCGGAAAGTGCACCGTATGCTCATTACCATTGACATGGAAAGTGACATTGCCTTTGTTGGAATCAAAAACATCCCCTGCAGTGTTTAAGAACGGTCTTCCAAGGATGACCGCCATGGCATTATCCTTGGGAATATCTAGAATAACAAAGTCCGTTAAGATAGTAAGTTAACAACCACAACAGGCAGATCCTCGCAAATGGCGATGGGGAAAGCAGTTGATTTGTCGGCCATTTGCAGAGAGATTTCAGTGGGTGTCAACTTATCCAGTTCAAGCCTACGATAAAGATAGAGAGGCATAACACTAAAACCGGCTCCAAGGTCGCATAAAGCAGTTCTAACGTAGTTTCCTTTAATGGAGCAAGGTATAGTGGGCACTCCAGCATCACCTAGTTTCTTAGGAGTTCCACCCTTTAAGGTATAATTAGCGAGCATGGTGGACATCTCAACCTCTGGTATCCTCCTTTTATTAGTCACAATATCCTTCATGTACTTAGCATAAGGAGACATTTTGAGCATATCTGTCAAACACATTTGCAGAAAGATGGGTCTAATCATTTCAACAAATCGCTCAAAATCCTCATCATCCTTTTTTGGATGGTTTGGGAGGAAAGGGCATGGGTTTCTGAACCCATGGTTCCCTTTCTTTACCATGCTTCCTAGTAGTGAAGTCATTCTTATCGTATCTCTTATTCTTAGGTTGTGGGTTATCAAGATCAACAGGTCCAATCTACACATCCTTATCATTGCTAGGTTGAGCATCATCATGAACACCACTGTCGATATTATCATTAGGCTCATGTTCATCACCAGATTGCGTTTCGGCATCAGAAACAGAGATATCGTTTGGATTCTCAGGTGTAGCAGGAACAGGGTTGCTAGCATGCAAGTTCCTATCATCTTTCTTTTTCTTTCTAGGATGACTAGGTGCATCAGTGCTAACTCCTTGAGAATCTTGTTCAATTCTCTTAGGATGACCCTCAGGATACAAAGGTTCCTGGGTCATTCTACCCCCTCTAGTGATGACTCTAACAGAATTGTCATTCAACTCATTGAGCAAGTCATTTTGAGCCTTAAGTACTTGTTCTACTTGAGTAGTAACCATAGAGGCATGTTTACTCAACAGCTTAAGATCATTGACGTTTCTGTCCACACAAGCACTTAAATGACTAAGCATGCGAGCATTTTGTTCCAATTGTGTGCTAACATAATCATTGAAACATGGTTGTTTGGCAACAAAGTTATCAAATTCATCCAAGTATAAGCTAGCAGGTTTATCAAAAGGAATATCACTCTCATTGAATCTACGAAGAGAATTTACCTCTACTGCCTGTATCGGGTTATCAAGACCATGGATCTCTTCGATAGGTGGTAGATTTTTGACATCTTTAGATTTAATACCTTTCTCTTTCATATATTTCTTAGCTTCTTGCATATCTTCGGGACTGAGGAATAGAATAGCTCTTTTCTTCAGAGTTGGCTTCGGAGGTGGTTCGGGAATAGTCCAAGCATTCTCATTGCACAAGATATTATTCAATAGGATCTCAACTTGTTCTACGGTTCGTTCCCTAAAAACACAACCGGCACAACTATCTAGGTGGTCCTTAGAACCATCGGTTAGTCCATTATACAAGATATCAAGTATTTCATTCTTTTCAAGAGGGTGATCAGGCAAAGCATTTAGTAGCTGGACGAGCCTCCCCCAAGCTTGTGGGAGACTCTCTTCTTCAACTTGCGCAAAGTTGTATATTTCCTGCAAGGCAGCTTGCTTCTTATGGGCAGGGAAATATTTTTCAGAGAAGTAGTAGATCATATCCTGTGGGCTATGCACACAACCAGGAGAAAGAGAAGTGAACCAAGTCTTAGCATCATCCTTTAGTGAGAAAGGAAACAGCTTAAGGATATAATAGTGGCGGATCTTTTCCTCACTCGTGAATAGGGTGGCTATATCGTGTAGTTTGGTAAGATGTGCTACAACCGTTTCAGACTCATAACCGTGAAAATGATCGCATTCGACCAGAGTGATTAACTCAGGGTCGACCGAGAATTCATAATCCTTATCGGTCATAAAGATAGGCGAAGTAGCAAACTTCGGGTCGTATTTCATCCTAGCGTTCAAAGATTTTTCTTTCCACTTGCTCAGTAATTTCTCAAGATCATAGCTATCATTACAAGCAAGAAAGTCCTTAGCTATCTCTCCCTCCATAACATAACCCTCAGGCATATCAAGAAATTCATATCTAGGAGAGGTAGTTCTAAAAGGAGAAATAACAAGTTCTACTTCAATAATCTCAGCAGTTTTAGAAGTATCATCACATCTAGCAGCAACTCTAACAATTTGTGCATCAAGGAATGCACATAGTGGCAAAGCAGTGTCAAGAAAAGCATCATCACAAGCATCATGGACAGCAGAAGTAGCATCATCAAGCACATGCGACACATCAAAATTTCTAGCAGGAGGTGGTGTCGCAAACTTACTCATAACTGAAGGTGAATCAAGTGCAGAGCTAGATGGCAGTTCCTTACCTGTCCTCGTAGTTGAGGGCAACACTTTAGTTTTTGGGTCTCTCGAATTCCTCATAGTGATCAGCAGACATAAATCCCAAGTGACTCAGAGAATAGAGCTATGCCTCCCCGGCAACGGTGCCAGAAAATAGTCTTGATAACCCACAAGTATAGGGGATTGCAACAGTTTTCGAGGGTAGAGTATTCAACCCAAATTTGTTGATTCGACACAAGGGGAAGCCAAAGAATATTCTCGAGTATTAGCAGTTGAGTTGTCAATTCAACCACACCTGAAAGACTTAGTATCTGCAGCAATGTATCAGTAGCAAAGTAGTGTGATAGCAACAGTAGCAACGGTAACAGTAGCAGCAGGAACAACAATAGCAGTAACAGTAGAAGCAGCAACAGCAATAGCGACACACTAACACTAGCAGCAGTGACAACAGTAGCGGCAAAGTAATGTAGCAAGGAAAAGTAGGAAAAACTCGTAGGCATTGGATCGGTGATGGATAATTATGCCGGATGATATTCATCATGCAACAGTTATAACACGGAGAGATATGTAACTAGCTCCACTTCGTCAATGTAATGTAGGCATGTATTATGTATGTAGTCATACGTGCTTAGGGAAAAGAACTTGCATGACATCTATTGTCCATCCCTCCCGTGGCAGCGGGGTCCTAATGGAAACTACGGGATATTAAGGTTCCCCTTTTAATAGAGAACCGGAACAACACATTAGTACTTAGTGAATACATGAACTCCTCATACTATGATCATCATCGGGAGTGGTTCCGACTATTGTCACTCCGGGGTTGCCAGGTCATAACACATAGTAGGTGACTACAACTTGCAAGATAGGATCAAGAACACACATATATTAACGAGAACATAATAGGTTCAAATCTGAAATCATGGCACTCGGGCTCTAGTCACAAGCATTAAGCATGGCAAAGTAGTAGCAACATCAATCTCAAAACATAGTGGATACTAGGGATCAATCCCCGTCAAAACTAACTCGATTACATGATAGATCTCATCCAGCCCATCACCGTCCAACAAGACTACGATGAGATCACTCACGAACTGCGAAGAGCATCATGGAATTAGTGATGAAGGAAGGTTGGTTATGACGATGGCGACGATCTCCCCTCTCCGGAGCCCAGAACGGACTCCAGATCTGCCCTCTAGAGGAAGAACACGAGGTGGCGGCGCCTCCATATCGTAAAACGCGATGAACTCTTCTCCTTGATTTTTTCCGGACGAAAGGGACTAAATAGAGCTGGAGTTGGAGGCGGTGGAGCGCTGAGGGCCCCACAAGCCTGGTAGGCGCGGCCAAGGGGGCCCGCGCCTGTTGGGCTTGTGGGATCCTCGCTCCACTTCTCCGGTTGATTCTTGCGCCAATATTTTTTATATATTCCACAAAAATCCTCGTAAATATCCAGGTCATTCCGAAAACTTTTATTTCTGCGCAAAAACAACACCATGGCAATTCTACTGAAAACATCGTTAGTCCGGCTTAGTTCCTTTCAAATCATGTAAATTAGAGTCCAAAACAAGGTCAAAAGAGTTTGGAAAAGTAGATACGACGAAGACGTATCAGTCACCTCGCAAAGTACTCCTGATGATATCTCTGTAGTATAGCTAGTTGGTCGTGGTTATCGAGGGTGATTCCTCTTTCACCATTCCCAACGATGCCTCTGTCGTGCAACCCCTCAAGTGTGGGACTCTCGAGGGTGATTCCTCTAAGTCCACCTTGACGGTTACATCGTTCGGAATCCAACGAGGGTGATACCTCGGATTCCCCCCGATGTTACAACCACACAGTTACTTGACCATGTTACTCGGATCATTGGTGATTAGTTGTTAGGCGGGTGGATTCCTGCGTGTTTGTGTCGATGGCCTAATTAAAATGATAATGGATTTGGGTATTTGATCTGGGTTGGTCGGAGACCTGTTCGCACTAACCGGCTACGCGGGAAGAATTATGGGTACTCGACGTCGCGGTATCAGCCGAAGCTTTTCAGATGTCAGCTATAGCGCGGCGCGTGCCCGAGTGGTCCCGAGATGCATCGCGCTTGTGATTAAGGGGTGCTACGACTGTTGTGATTAAGAGCGCGAAGGGCAACTGGGCCCATGAACCCTTTGTGCTTAGGATTTAGATCGGCGGGCTGGCTTCTCTGTTGAGTCTTAGGTGGGGCTGCGTGCTATCCCACAAACAAAAGTGTGAGAAATTGACACGTTGACAGAGGCTGGGCTTGCGTTGTTTTTTCCCTTGAAGAGGAAAGGGTGATGCAGCACAGGAGCAGTAAGTATTTCCCTCAGTTTGAGAACCAAGCTATCGACCCAGAAGGAGGGTCTCGTCAAGTCCAGAGTACCTGCGCAAACACAAACAAGCTTGCACCCAACGCTTCAAAGGGGTTGTCAGTCCCTTCAAGATTATTTGCAAAGTGAGATCTAAAGACGGAAGGTGCAACGAAGTAAAAAGTGTAAGGCTAAAAATATGGTGTGGAGTAAACCCTGGGGGCCATAGTGTTCAAAATAGCAAGTGTTATGGTGGGTGAACAAATTACTGTCGAGCAATTGATAGAACCGCGCAAAGTCATGACGATATCTAAGGCAATGATCATACATATAGGCATCATGTCCGAGACAAGTAAACCGATACTTTCTGCATCTACTACTATTACTCCACACATCGACCGCTATCCAGCATGCATCTAGTGTATTGAGTTCATGACGAACAGAGTAACGCTTTAAGCAAGATAACATGATGTAGAGGGATAGTCTCAAATTAATGATGAAAACCCCATCTTTTTACCCTTGATTGCAACAACACGTGCGTGCCTCGCTACCGCTTCTATCACTGGGTTAGGTCACCAGACGGTATGAACCCAAAACCAAGCACTTCTCCCATTGCAAGAATCATAGATCTAGTTGGCCATACAAAACCCACAACTCGAACAGAATTACAAGGATATGAAATCATGCATAAGAGAGATCAGAAGAAAATCAAATAAGATTCATAGATAATCTGATCATAAATCCACAATTCATCGGATCTCGACAAAGACACCGCAAAAGAAGATTACATCGGATAGATCTCCATGAAGATCATGGAGAACTTTGTATTGAAGATCCAAGAGAGAGAAGAAGCCATCTAGTTACTAGATATGGACCCGTAGGTCTATTGTGAACTACTCACGCATCATCAGAGAGGTCATGGTGTTGATGAAGAAGCCCTCCATGTCCGAATCCCCCTCCTGCAGTGCACCAGAACATGCCCAGATGGGATCTTAAGGAGACAGAAGCTTGCGTCGGCGGAAAAGTGAATTCGATGATCTCCTGATTTTTCTGGAATTTATGGGAATATATAGGCAAAAGTCCTAGGGCAGAGGGCGTCCAGGGGGCCCACAAGCCTGGATGGCGCGGCCACCCCCCTTGCCGCGGGGTGGGGGCTTGTGGGGCCCCTGGGGCTCCCCTGCCTAGGCTCCCAAGCTCCCCGATCCTCTCCCATTCCAAAAAAAATCTTTTCAGGGATTTTCTTCCGTTTGGACTCCGTTTCAAAATCTCCTCCGAAAGGGGTCAAAAACATGGAAAAAATAGGAAGTGGCACTTGGCACAGAGTTAGTAAGTTAGTCCCAAAAAATATATAAAAGGCATGCAAAACATCCAAAGTTTGACAAGATAATAGCATGAAACCATAAAAAATTATAGATACGTTGGAGACCTATCACTTCGACGTGTCGATATTCGAAGGCCGGGCATGACCCAGAAAAGTGTGTCCGGCCAGAGTGTTATCGAGCGTGACAGGAAACTTGGTGCACCCCTGCAGGGATGAAATTAACTATTCGGATAGCCGTGTCCACGGTTACAGGACGACTTGGAGTTGTGCCCTGATCTTATACAACTACAACTGTTACTTAACTGGAATTAGTTGCTCCGGGATTGCTTCCTCGCAGGGAGTCGAGGGAGGATCTCCGGGGGTGACCTCATATTAATATTGCTGCAACAATATGACTATTAATTGTGTTACCCGTTCTACTCTCGTCTATTGCTACAAGACCCTGAAGATGCTAGTCTTCGATAGGACTAGTCCTTCTCTCTCTATTCTCGCATTGCTGCAGTCAGTCTACATATAAACCCCTTCTTTGATACTGATGCATATTAGCATAGTTCTGATGTAAGACTTGTGAGTACTTTGGATGAGTACTTGATACGTCTCCAACGTATCTATAATTTTTGATGATTTCATGTTATTATCTTGTCAAACTTTGGATGTTTTGTATGCCTTTTATATTTTTGGGACTAACTTATTAACTCAGTGCCAAGTGCCAGTTCCTGTTTTTTCCATGTTTTTGACCCCTTTCAGAGGAGGATTTTGAACGGAGTCCAAATGGAATGAAACTGCCAAAAAGATTTTCTCCGGAAGAGAAAAAGATCGGAGAGTCGGAGAATCAGGGCAAGGGACCACCAGGGACCCCACAAGCCCTCACGGCGCGACCGGGGGGGGGGGGGCGGCGGCCACCAGGCTTGTGGGCTCCCTAAGGCCCCTTTGCCCTAGGTCTTGCGCCTATATATTCCCTAAAAATCCCAAAAAATCAGGAGATCATCAAAAGTACTTTTCCGCCATCGCAAGCTTCTGTCTCCGCAAGATCCCATCTGGGGCACCTTCTGGTGCCCTGCCGGAGGGGGGATTCAGACATGGAGGGCTTATTCATCAACACCATGACCTCTCCGATGATGCGTGAGTAGTTCACCATAGACCTACGGGTCCATAGCTAGTAGCTAGATGGCTTCTTCTCTCTCTTGGATCTTCAATACAAAGTTCTCCATGATCTTCATGGAGATCTATCCGATGTAATATTCTTTTGCGGTGTGTTTGTCGAGATCCGATGAATTGTGGATTTATGATCAGATTATCTATGAATCTTATTTGAGTTTCTTCTGATCTCTCTTATGCATGATTTCATATCCTTGTAATTCTCTTCGAGTTGTGGGTTATGTCTGGCCAACTAGATGTATGATTCTTGCAATGGGAGAAGTGCTTGGTTTTGGGTTCATACCGTGCGGTGACCTCACCCAGTGATAGAAGGGGTAGCGAGGCATGCATCATGTTGTTGCCATCAAGGATAAAATATGGGGTTTTCATCATTGGTTTCAGATTACCCCTCTACATCATGTCATCTTGCTTAAGGCGTTACTCTGTTCGTCATGAACTCAATACGCTAGATGCATGCTGGATAGCGGTCGATGTGTGGAGTAATAGTAGTAGATGCAGAAAGTATCGGTCTACTTGTCTCGGACATGATGCCTATATGTATGATCATTGCCTTACATATCGTCATGTCTTTGCGCGGTTCTATCACTTCCTCGACAGTAATTTGTTTACCCACCATGATATTTGCTATTTTGAGAGAAGCCTCTAGTGAACACTATGGCCCCGGGTCTACTCCACACCATATTTTCAGCCTTACACTTTTTACTTCGTTGCACTTTCCGCCTTCAGATCTCACTTTGCAAACAATCTTGATGGGATTGACAACCCCTTTAAAAGCGTTGGGTGCAAGCTCTTTTGTGTTTGCGCAGGTACTCTGGACTTTACGAGATTCTCCTACTGGATTGATACCTTGGTTCTCAAACTGAGGGAAATACTTACTGCTCTTGTGTTGCATCACCCTTTCCACTTCAAGGGAAAAAACCAATGCAAGAAAGTCTCCGTCAACGTGTCAATTTCTGACGCTGTTGTTTGAGAAGTAGCAGAAGGATTTTTGGCACCGTCGCCGGGGAGGATCAAGCAGAACTCATCCAAGTTGGTGTCGCAAACTCATCTCTTTCATTTACTTTGTTTGCCAGTTGCCTCTCTTTTTCCTCTCCCCCACTTCACCAATTTGCCTTTTTCGTTTGCCTTTTTCGTTTGCGTTTTTCGTTTGCCTATTCGTTTGCCCTTTCTTTTGCTTGCCTTTCCTTTGCTTATGTGCTATGTGCCTTCAATATGCTTGCATCTTTGCTTTCTTATAATCTAGTGATATGGATCCTCACCCACTTGCTAGTCTCTTTAAGAGATGCACTTATGTGGAACCAATTGCTAGTGAGTTTTGTGCACTAGATTATCTTTATGGAGTTTTGCTTGAGATGCGTGAATCTGAAAATTGTGAGGAAGAAATTTATGAAGTGATTCACGAGGGCTCTTGGATGAAAAGCATGATTGCAATGGTTCCACTATAAATTCTATTAGTGACAATCATGCTAAAAATATACAAAACCCTAAGCTTGGGGATGCTAGTTTTTCTATGTCCAATTCTTGTTGCAATGATATTTGCAATAATATTGTAAGTGGGTTTGGAGAAGTCATGACTTTAGTTGATGATAATCCCACTATTTTTGAAGAGCGTCAACTTTTCATGCTTGTGTATCATGAAAAGAATATCCTATGTGATAGTTACATTGTTGAATTCGAATATGATCCCACATGTAATTATTATGAGACAGGAAAATATGGTGGTAGAAACTTTCATATCACTAAATCACCTCTCGTTATGTTGAGATTGCTATTGTCTCTTTCTTATTCGTTGCATATAGTAACTATTGGTTGTCTTGACAATCTGTTTTCCTATAAAATGCCTATGCATAGGAAGTATGTTTGAGTTAGATGTGATTTTCACATGCTTTATGATGCTCTCGTTGTGCTTCAATTCTTCTCTTTTGTGTGAGCATCATCGAATTATCAATGCCTAGCTAAGGGCGTTAAACAATAGCGCTTGTTGGGAGGCAACCCAATGAATTTATCTTTTTCTTTATATTTTGTTGCGTCCACACTTTCATAATTCTGCTGTGATTGTGTTTTTTGTGTTTCTTTTTGTGTTTGAGCCAAGCAAAACCTTTATGACTAGTCTTGGTGATGGTTGTTTGATCCTGCTGGAAAACGACAAAAACTTTTCGCTCACGAGATGATTTTCATTTTTATTCAGAAAGAGCTTTTGAGTTGATTCTTTTTGCTGCTGGTTGATATGCCTTTTACCACGCAGTCGTAATTTTTTAGAATTTTTGAGGTACCAGAAGTATACGAAGTATACAGATTGCTACAGACTGTTCTGTTTTTGACAGATTCTGTTTTTGTTGAGTTGGTTGCTTGTTTTGATGAAACTATGGTTAGTATCGGGGGGTACTAGCCATGGAAAAGTGAGAATACAGTAGCCCAACACAAACATAGATAGAACTCAAGTTTTCTACAGTACCAAAAGAGGTGGTAGTTTGTTTTCTTGTGCTAATGTTATCACGAGTTTCTGTTTAAGTTTTGTGTTGTGAAGTTTTCAAGTTTTGGGTGATGTTCTCATGGACAAAGAGGTAAGGAGTGGAAAGAGATCAAGCTTGGGGATGCCCAAGGCATCCGAAGCCAAATTCAAGGACACGAAAAAGCTTAACTTGGGGATGCCCCGGGAAGGCATCCCCTCTTGCGTCTTCAATCCATCGGTAACATTACTTGGAGCTATATTTTTATTCACCACATGATATGTGTTTTTCTTGGAGCGCCTTGTATCATAGGAGTCTTTTCTTTTTGTTGTGGCACAATCATCCTTGCTGCACACCTTTTTGAGAGAAAGAGAGATGCACTCATCGTGATTTTGCTAGAATGCTCATAGTGCTTCACTTATATCTTTTGAGCTAGATACTTTTGCTCTGTGTGCTTCACTTATATCTTTTAGAGAACGGCGGTGCGTGACTTGGTAGTTGGCTTATGCTAAGAAAGTTGTCCCCAAGTTGATAGGTACCCAAAGAGGATACAAAAGCCTCCATCTTCATGTGCATTGAGTAGAAAGAGAAGTCTTGATTCCTCTCAATTAGTTTTGAGACGTGGATTCTGTAATATTAAGAGTTATGTTAGTAGGGTGTCGTGAATCTAGAAATAATTGTGTTGAAGTTAGTGATTTCCATAGCATGCACGTATGGTGAACCACTATGTTAGGAAGTCGGAGCATAATTGATCTATTGATTGTCATCCTTTGTGTTGAGGTCGGGATCGCGTGATGGTTAACACCTACCAACCCTTCCCCTAGAAGTATGCGTTTAGCACTTTGTTTCGATTAGTAATAAAAAGTTTTGCAACAAGTATGTGAGTTCTTCATGACTAATGTGAGTCCATGGTATAGATGCACTTTCACCTTCCACCTTTGCTAGCCTCTCTAGTTCCGTGCAACTTTCGCCGGTACACAAACCCACCATATGCCTTCCCAAAACAGCCACCATACCTACCAACTATGGCATTGTTATAGCCATTCTGCGATATATTGCCATGCAACTCCCACCGTTCCGTCTCATGACTTGTGCCGTCACTCTCATATTGCCATTGCATGATCGTAAGATAGCTAGCGAGATGTTTCAACGTCATACGCCATGCTAGATCGTTGCACATCCCGGTACACTGCCGGAGGCATTTCCTATAGAGTCATCATCGTTCTAAGCTTTGAGCTGTGAGTAAATAAAAGTGTGATGATCATGATTATTAGAGCATTGTCCCGTGTGAGGAAATAAAAAAAAGAGGCCAAAGATCCCAAAAAAAAAGAGAGAGAAGAGAAAAAAGAGGCCAAATTGCCCAAATAAAAAAAATAAAAAAAAAGAGAGAAAAAGAGAGAAGGGACAATGCTACTATCTTTTTCACACTTGTGTTTCATAATAGCACCATGTTCTTCATGATTGAGAGCTTCTTGCTTTGTCACTACCATATGCTAGTGGGAATCTTCATTATATAACTGGGCTTGTATATTCCAATGATGGGCTTCCTCAAAATTGCCCTAGGTCTTCGTGAGCAAGCAAGTTGGATGCACACCCACTAGTTCTACTTTTGAGCTTTCACATACTTATAGCTCTAGTGCATCCTTTGTATGGCATTCCCTACTCATTCACATTGATATTTATTAATGGGCATCTTCATAGCCTTTTCATATGCCAAGTCAATGTGACCATCTCCTCCTTTTTGTCTCACAACCACCACCACACTCTATTCCACCTATAGTGCTATATCCATGGCTCGCGCTCATGTATTGCGTGATAGTTATAAAAAGTTTGAGAAAGTAAGAGTGCGAAAATAATTACTTGGCCAATATCGGGGTTGTGCATGATTTACATTAGTTGTGTGAGGATGATGGAGCATAGCCAGACTATATGATTTTGTAGGGATAACTTTCATTGGCCTTGTTATTTTGAAAGTTCATGATTACCTTGCTAGTTTGCTTGAAGTATTATTGTTTTCATGTCAATAGCAAACTATTGTTTTGAATCTTACGGATCTGAACATTCATGTCGCGTGAAAGAAGTTGCAAAGGACAACTATGCTAGGTAGCATCCCACATCAAAAATTCATTCTTTATCACTTCCCTACTCGAGGACGAGCAGGAGTTAAGCTTGGGGATGCTTTATACGTCTCCAACGTATCTATAATTTTTGATGGTTTCATGCTATTATCTTGTCAGACTTTGGATATTTTGTATGCCTTATATATATATATTATGGGACTAACTTATTAACTCAGTGCCAAGTGCCAGTTCCTGTTTTCCATGTTTTTGACCCCTTTCACAGGAGGATTTTGAATGGAGTCCAAACAGAATGAAACTGCCAAAAAGATTTTTTCCAGAATAGAAGAAGATCGGAGAGCCGGAGAATTAGGGCAGGGGACCACCAGGGACACCACAAGCCCTCACAGCGCATCCAGGGGGGCCTGCGGCCACCAGGCTTGTGGGCTCCCTGAGGCCCCTTTGCCCTAGGTCTTGCGCCTATATATTCCCTAAAAATCACAAAAAAATCAGGAGATCATCGAAAGTAGTTTTCCACCGCCGCAAGCTTCTGTCTCCGCAAGATCCCATCTGGGGCACGTTCTAGTGCCCTGCCGGAGGGGGGATTGGGACACGGAGGGCTTTTTCATCAACACCATGACCTCTCCGATGATGCGTGAGTAGTTCACCATAGACCTACGGGTCCATAGCTAGTAGCTAGATGGCTTATTCTCTCTCTTGGATCTTCAATACAAAGTTCTCCATGATCTTCATGGAGATCTATCCGATGTAATCTTCTTTTGCGGTGTGTTTGTCGAGATCCGATGAATTGTGGATTTATGATCAGATTATCTATGAATCTTATTTGAGTTTCTTCTGATCTCTCTTATGGATGATTTCATATCCTTGTAATTCTCTTCGAGTTCTGGGTTTTGGCTGGCCAACTAGATCTATGATTCTTGCAATGGGAGAAGTGCTTGGTTTTGGGTTCATACCGTGCGGTGACCTCACCCAGTGATATCAGGGGTAGCGAGGCACACATCGTGTTGTTGCCATCAAGGGTAAAAAGATGGGGTTTTCATCATTGGTTTGAGATTATCCCTCTACATCTTGTCATCTTGCTTAAGGCGTTACTCTGTTCGTCATGAGCTCAATACACTAGATGCATGCTGGATAGCGGTCGATGTGTGGAGTAATAGTAGTAGATGCAGAAAGTATCGGTCTACTTGTCTCGGACGAGATGCCTATATGTATGATCATTGCCTTTGCTATCGTCATGACTTTGCGCGGTTCTATCAATTGCTCGACATTAATTTGTTTACCCACCGTGATATTTGCTATTTTGAGAGAAGCCTCTGGTGAACACTATGGCCCCCGGGTCTACTCCACACCATATTTTCAGCCTTACACTTTTTACTACGTTGCACTTTCCGCCTTCAGATCTCACTTTGCAAACAATCTTGAAGGGATTGACAACCCCTTTAAAAGTGTTGGGTGCAAGCTGTTTTGTGTTTGCGCAGGTACTCTGGACTTGACGAGATTCTCCTACTGGATTGATACCTTGGTTCTCAAACCGAGGGAAATACTTACTGCTCCTGTGCTGCATCACCCTTTCCTCTTCAAGGGAGAAACCCAACGCAAGCAAGTCTCCGTCAAGGTGTCAATTTTTGGTGTTGTTGTTTGAGAAGTAGCAGTACTCACCGTTGCTTTGGTTCCCCTTTGTCCCCTTGATCCGTTGTTGCGACCAGATGATGGAGCCCGAGAGATGGAGTTTCCTGCCAACACATGCCACCCTGATGTTGACTTCTTCGTGGAGGCCGCTGAAGACCAGGAGTAGTTAGGAGGTTCCGAGGCAGGAGCCTCGCCTCGTTCGATCGTTGTATCTTTTGTGCTAGCCTTCTCTAAGGCACCCCATGTTTTATGTCTGTACTTAGATATTGTTTCTTTCGCTGACCCGTGTGTTTATCGAGCTTCTCTATTCTATCCCTCGAGGCCCCTGGCTTATAATATGAAGCTTGTTTTGGGTTATTTGTGTCTAGAGTTGTGTTGTGATATCTTCCCGTGAGACCTTGAGTTTGATCGTACGCGTTTGCGTGTATGATTAGCGTACAATTAAATCAACGGTGTCACAAGTTGGTATCAAAGCCGACTGCGTGTAGGTAGCCCCCTTTCCAACTCCTTGGCCGAAGTTGAGTCTAGTGTTTGAAATTTTTTACGAACACTGATGTTGTGTCTTACGGGCCCACATCTCAATTGGGTGGTATTAGTATCTTTTACTCCTTTCCTATACTCTGGGCTCTACTCTCTCTTCTCTTTCGGGTTAAAGATTTTTGCTAACTCTAACATTTGGTTCTCGTAAATATTTTCTCCTGGAGAACCCCGTATTCCAGACGATGGCTTTATCCGTCAGAAGAACTGCAGGTACTCTCCGATGTTCTCTCGAGAGCTGTTATTCATCGCTTCTGCGATCTCCCTTCCTCCGTCGACCCGTATGGATGACGACATACAAATGCCATTTATATTTTCTTTCCAATTGCTCGTGTTTTACGAGATGCAACGAATTATATTATCGAGGATTCGCCCATTATCAGTTGTCATGGGTTTCGAAAGTTCTTCGAATTACTATTCGATCTTTCGGAATCCTGAGTAGCCTATTGCTTTTGACCTTCTCACCTACTTGTGTTATGGTTAAATCCATATGTCTAGCATCATTCATTAAAATCCTTTGTGATTTTCCTGTGATCTTATTGATTCGACCTTTGAGTGAATTCACACAATCATCTGTTGTGACACATAAATTATCTTCCGGCTCAAACGTCCTTCCAGACGGAGCTGGTTCTCGACAAATCAACCTTTATTGATTGTCCATCTAAGTCCATTCAACTTACTTGCATTTGATCGGAACATCTGATTATGATACCCCAACCTCGAAATGGTAGTTCCTTTGGTAATTGAGTGTCGATATTTTCCAGATGTTCTATAATCCGATGCCTTGCATTTTACCCCCTCTAATTGAGTATCGATATTCACATTAGATCTTTTGTGGATTGTCAGACTCATTCTGGGTTATTATCCAACGACATCCTTTGCTTTCGAAAATTATTGTGATTGCTTTCCCTGACACATGATGCCATTGTTAAATTGTGTCTTCTCCCTCTGATAGAATTGTAACCTATGCTTTGTCAGCCATGCTCTTCAAACATGTGTTAATTACTCTTGGAGTGTATGGTATATGTTCCTAAGATGCCCAATGGGTTGAACCTATGCCTTCCTAAAACAATATGATCCGACGAGTTTTCACGAGTCTTTCCCTTCTGGTGTTTTGCCAGTTAATCTTTTTAAGTTCCAACGTGATCAAAGGCGAGGAGTAAATGGCAGGTGATGCATTGATGAAGTGGGAGTCGACCTTGAACTTTGTGTTCATGCACATGGAAACGACGTTGATCCTATCATAGAAACTTCTCGTATCAATAATCATTCATTCTCTGGTTTAAATCTGGTATCTGTGATCTTGTCCTTTGCAATCGTGGTTTCGACCATGTTGTCCTACCTTGATTTCATTCTCAGACGAGTTAAAGTACTTGTCTTCTTCAGACCAATACATCGGTCCTAGCCTTAATGTTGATCGACCTTCGAGTAATATCCCTTGTAGCTCGAGGATATCACAGAGCTATATAACTTCTTGTGAGCTCCTCATCAACTATGATATTTTCATTAATTCTAGTTTCCTCGTGTTGTTGGACACGCGAATACATCGATAACTGAATCGAGTACGCATTGCGATTCAACAACTTTTAGTAATCTTCCTTGTTTACGAGTTTGTACTCGATCATGTCATTCCACGCTGTTAAGCTACATCATCATCGTCATGTTGGAGATCGACCGTACTATCTATATCCTTCATCCCTGGAACACAATTCCAACTATGTGTTAAGCTTACATCAAGCTTTCCACATCATGTTAGTTGTCCTGAAAGGAAATCTCAATTCTAAGCTAGCAGCCTTATCTGTGATTCCGACAACCTCTTGCTTCATCATTCCCTTGCTTGATGTCGTCGGTGAATGATTACATCTTCGTGAAGCTTCGCGACAAATGTGTCGTGATAATCATCAGCATTCTGAGCTCTTGCAGGGTATCGATCTAATGAATGATGAGAAACGCCATCCTTGCCCCTCGATGATTTCTATTATCATCGAAATCATTGTTTGCCTTCCCTCCAACACAAACGTGTTCATGTTTTGTGTTGTCCCTTAAGTTCCTTGCTATCCAGCTTATGTTATTTTCTACCTTGGACTATTACCATCTTTATGTCAAGAATGTTGTGAGCATCATTGCACCTCTTAAGAATTCTTGATATAGTAATACTTCTCACCATCACCATTCATTTCTTGGTCCCGTGTTGTTTTAAACCGGAATACCAACAAGTGAACTCTGATGTGTGATTACAATACTTCTGGTAACCCTATTGCCTTGAGGTTATCAACTAATTGTTTCCTTCTTGGTGTGTTAGCTGTGACTCATTATTTTAGCATTGGTCAAGCTACTCAATTTGTATTTTCGAGTGCACCCTTCGATCAATGTTTAATTGTTTTTGTTCCCTCGAGCATACGGCATTATACCAATTGACTTGACAAATGCTATCTCCTTGATGTTATAATTTTGTAGATTCAACCCTGTCGAAATCTTGAGGAATTGTTGCTGAGCCCATCAAGTACACCCTCAACTTCTCCGTGTCCCATGATGAAGCTCTTGAAAGCTTTATCTTTGTGCCTAGCTCACGAAGAATATAGTTGATAAGAAGAAGTGTTCTCCTAAAGTTCACGTGCACACTTGCCGCCCTGAATATGTGAAAGTTTTGTTTCGCTTCCTCTTGGGAAGTACCCAATCATTCACGCATGTGCGAAGTGTTATATGTTTTGAAGATTTGTTATCTTCACTTCATATAATTTCTCTTAGCATGCGAAGCCACGGACTGATTTGATCAAAGAAATTAAGTTCCGTCATAAGAGCTAATCGAGGCTTGGACAAGGGCCTTGATATCCTCGATGAGGGTTCTCAAATCACAACTCGGTTGCATTGTGTTGTAAGAGTTCCACATGTATATGAATGTCTTAACATTGTGTTCATGTGTCTTACAACCTAACTCATGATCCAATACTTGCTTCCATAGTTCATATCCCGCGAATCTTGAAGTATCATTTCGTATGGTTTTGGTGGTCCCCTTTTCTTCTCAGGCATCTTGAGCCTGAGGTGTCATGACACCAATTAGATCTGAATCTCGGGCAGATATGCTGGTTGGAACATTTTCCAACAATTATAAATTTCGTCTCATATAACCCGGTACGGTGATATCTTGACTCGCACACCGGGCCGCATGACCTATTGCTATAAATTCTTCTGTACGTAAGGTTAGCCATTCTACCATGCAGAAAATGTATGACTTATTTCATAAGTTAATCCTCATGAATCCTCTTTGTGTACCCATTGGTCCGACCTTTATCGGATGACCATGTCGATACTACCCCGAAGCACAAATGTGGTACTTCAAATTTCAACAAGAACGTTCGAAGCGCAATGCTAGATTGTTCCTGATCAATTATCCAAACCGCATGGTATTGGTAAACATCGTGATTCTCTTTGCCTTTTATTCAAAATGGTTATGTACTTGATGACCTATCATGTATACCATACTCTATGTTTTCCTCGGGAATGGTATACTTTAAATTCTTGTGTGTGTGAACACATTCTCTTTCCCATTGGTCTGTTTGACCTTTCTTGTGGCATAACTTATCTAAGAAGTGTTAATTCCATTCTTAGGTAAAAATCTCGGTATACAACTCTGTCAGTAAGACCCTGTTACTTTTGTGGATAACATTCTGGTAGCTGCCAGTGGGCGAGAACTTTGTCTATTGGTCCGCCTCGTTTCTACGAGCAGGAAAATGGTTCTATTCGTCCCCCGCCCTTGGTACCAATGTTGTTGCCAACAAAACTGACAGGTTATCCTCTGACATGGCTTGCTACCAAGACCGTATAAGATGTCGTCGCTCTGCCCCTTTCTTGGCCCACATGGTGGACCCATAACCCAAAGTTCCACAGGATTGAAACCTGACTCTACTGTACACCCTTGACTCCAAGATATCCTTCTACACTTGGCTTCGTGTGGAATTCCAGAGCCAGCGTCCGATGGAACGATCACTGTTCGGTCCAGATATTAATCCAACATGTTGAAGATCAAATCCCTGTTGTTCTAGAGAATCTGAAGGCTGCTCAGTCTCGTCAGAAGAGTCAGTATAACCGTCATCATCAAAATATGGTCTATCAACCTGGCGAAAAGTCTTATCTTCGTGTCACACCAATGAGAGGAGGACATCGTTTAGGGATCAAGGGCAAGTTAGCTCCTCACTATATTGGTCCTTTCACTGTTCTCGACGGGCGTGGCAAAGTACCTTATCAAATGGAACTACCGGCGAACCTTCCTCAGGTTCACGATGTCTTCCATGTGTCTCAGCTCCGTCGTTGCTTCAAGGATCCTATCCGAGCAGTGGATCATGATATGCTTGAGCTGCAACAAGACCTCTCTTATAAAGAGCATCCGGTCTGCATTATTGACCAAGCTGAACGTCAGACTCGCAGCAAAGTCACCAAGTTCCTTAAAGTGCCGCGGTCAAATCATTCTGAAGATTAAGCCACTTGGGAAAGCTAGGATCATCTTCGCGATGAATACCCCGAGCTCTTTCCTTCTACCTCTTAATTCCTGGGACGAGAA
The DNA here is from genome assembly GCF_904849725.1 of Hordeum vulgare subsp. vulgare. Taxonomy (NCBI): domain Eukaryota; kingdom Viridiplantae; phylum Streptophyta; class Magnoliopsida; order Poales; family Poaceae; genus Hordeum; species Hordeum vulgare. The sequence continues at coordinate 55,385,684 of NC_058521.1, read as the reverse complement.
TTCCTGTTAGCAGGGGAGAGTTGTGACATCCTCAGCTTTTGCTACAGTGTTGAATGTAGTTAAGCTACAGTAATCCCACGCTAATGGTGCCGGGTCAACATGATTTCTATCATTGTTCCCGCGCTAGTTCGAACCCGGGTCAAAATTCAAAGTTTCGAAATAAGTCGAACGAGAAAATGTTATAAAAATGTCGGGACAGTTATAAAAATTCCCTAATAATTTATAGAAATGAAACGGGCATTTTTGAAAGTATTAAAAGCCCTATGTATTTAAAATCAGAAACTATTGGAAAAATAAAATAAAAAATATAAATTAAGAAAAAACAAAACAAAACAAAAGCCCCTGGTCCAACTAGGCCAAAGTGGCCCAGCCGGCCACCCCACTTTCGGCCCACCCACCTGGCGCCCGCGCTCCCTCCTGCCGCCGTGAGAAACCGCGAGGGGTTCCCTCCCCCTCGCCACCTACCCACCCCCCCTCCCCCCACCCCCGCGCGCGCCAGGAACCCCACCAACCCCTCTCGTCACCGCCCCCCCCTGGCGACCGAACCCGTGATGACCCACAAGTATAGGGGATCTATCGTAGTCCTTTCGATAAGAAAGAGTGTCAATCCCAACGAGGAGCAGAACGATCTGACAAGTGCTTTTCAGCAAGGTAATATCTGCAAGCACTGAAATTATCGGTAACAAGTAGTTGTGTGGAAAGATGATTCATAGCAAGTAGCAAGTAACAAAAGTAGCAATGTTGCAGCAAAGTGGCCCAATCCCTTTTGTAGCAAGGGACAAGCCTGGACAAACTCTTGTAGGAGGTAAAACACTCCCGAGGACACATGGGAATTTTTGTCAAGCTAGTTTTCATCATGTTCATATGATTCGCGTTCGTTACTTTGATAGTTGGATATGTGGGTGGACCAGCGCTTGGGTATTGCCCTTACTTGGACAAGCATCCCACTTATGATTAACCCCTCTCGCAAGCATCCGCAACTACGAAAGCAGAATTAAGACAAAGTCTAACCATAACATTAAACTAGTGGATCCAAATCAGCCCCTTACGAAGCAACGCATAAACTAGGGTTTAAGCTTCTATCACTCTAGCAGCCCATCATCTACTTACTATTTCCCAATGCCTTCCTCTAGGCCCAAATAAAGGTGAAGTGTTATGTAGTCGACGTTCACATAACACCACTAGAGGAAAAACAACATACAACACATCAAAATAATGAACGAATACCAAATTCATATGACTTCTTATAGCATGACTTATCCCATGTCCTCAGGAACAAAAGTAACTACTCACAAAGCATAATCATATTCATGACCAGAGAGGTAATGAGTAGCATCAAGTATCTGAACATATAATCTTCCACCAAGTAATCCAACTAGCATCAACTACAAAGAGTAATTAACACTACTAGCAACCTTACAAGTACCAATCGGAGTCGCGAGATGGAGATTGGTTACAAGAGATGAACTAGGGTTTGGAGATGAGATGGTGCTGATGAAGATGTTGATGGTGATGAGTCCCCTCCGACGAGAGGACTGTTGGTGATGACGATGGCGACGATTTCCCCCTGTGGGAGGGAAGTTCCCCCGGAGATCTAGATTGGTTCTGCTCAAGTTCCACCTCGTGGCGGCGGCGAATCCTCCTTAAAGCCTCCTCTTGATTTTTTTTCCAGACCAAAACCTTTCTCGTAGCAAAAGGGTGGAGCCAGAGGGCCAAGTGGGAGCCCACAAGCCCCCTAGGCGCGGCCAGGGGGGAGGCCACACCTAGCAGGCTTGTGGCCTCGTGCTGGCGCACCTCTGGCACTTCTTCGGCCCATTTTTCTATAAATCCCAAAAAAATCCACGTTGATTTTCACGGCTTTTGGAGTTGCGCAGAATAGGTATCTCAAACATGCTCCTTTTTCAGGCCAGAATTCCAGCTGCCGGCATTCTCCCTCTCCATGTAATCCTTGCAAAATAAGAGAGAAAAGGCATAAGTATTGTACCGTGAAGTGTAATAATAGCCCAAAAAGCGATAAATATCAACATGAAAGCATGATGCAAAATGGACGTATCAACTCCCCCAAGCTTAGACCTCGCTTGTCCGCAAGCGAAAAGCCTAGATCAATAAACATGCCCACATGTTTAGGGAGAGAGGTGTCGACAAACAAGATACGAACATGCAGGCATCATGATCATGATCGGAACAGCAATACCATCATATCAACTCTTATGCTAAAGTGACAATTCCTTCACAAAGTAACGCATGGATAAAGAACCTTACCAAGAATTAACAACCGACAGCCTTTAGTCATTGAAGCAATTGCAATTTATCATAACATCGGAAAGCGTCGAATAAGAGCTTGTAAAGCAAATCCACATACTCAATCATATTTTCATTCTCTACAATTGCTACAACTCACGTGGTACTCATGAGAAACAGAAAAAGATATGGGCTTATAGTTTCGCCTCCCAACCATTTACCTCAAGGGTAATGTCAACAATAATAATTCATGAATACTTACTTCCAAGTTGACATATGAATATAGATCTTTCCCAAGCATATGACGTTAGCCAAGATAAAGGAATAAGGAATTGGTGTAGATCACCACGACTCTTTCAAGGGCAAAAATTAAAGGTACAAGAAAGGCCCTTCGCAGAGGGAAGCAGAGGTTGTCTTGCGCTTTTGAGGTTTGGATATGTGTCCTCTTAGTGTGGCGGAACGTCACTTTGTATTGCCTCCTCTGATAAAGAACTTTATTATGCAGTCTGTCGCTTTTATGCCTTCCTCATCACAGGTTCGTACAAAGCTTATTTTCCACACACTAATAGATCATACATATTTAGGGAGCAATTTTTATTGCTTGCACCGATAACAACTTACTTGAGGGATCTTATTCAATCCATAGGTAGGTATGGTGGACTCTCATGGCAAAACTGGGTTGAAGCTTTATGGATGCAAAAGTAGTATCTCTACTTGGTGCGGGAGTTTTGTCTAATATGAGGTGGAAGCAATTGTCACATGCTAAGGGATCTCTAGTCATATAACATTGTTTGGAACCAAGCAAACACAATTCATTATGTTGTCTTCCTTGTCCAACATCTACTTCTAAGCATGCAATAGTTTAGTGAGTGTTCACAATCATAGATAGTGTCCAAGATGATATATTTATATGTGAACCTCTCCTTCTTTATCACTTCCTATTAATTGCAACAATGACCAAGGTCTACGTTTTTCTACCCTCAACAAGTTTCAATCAACATTCTTTTTATATGTGAACCAATCACTTCCCATAAGATCATTACATGATCTTTCATGCTTCTATTCTTTTCCCATTCTTGATCATGGCATGAGGCAAGGCCCTTAACTAAGACACTCTTTATTATATGGCTCACGAGCTCGAATACATCGAGGGTGACACAAAACAAAACTCAAGCCTAAAACACTAAGACCTTTTAATCTACTAGAGAAAAATAAAACCGAAAAGGAACAAACTAAAACAAAGCTAAAGGCAAAAGATGTGATGGTGATACGATACCGGGGCAACTCCCCCAAGCTTGGCACAAGCCAAGGGGATTGGTCATACCCGTGCTTAGTTGTCTTCCATTGGAGGTGATGGTGGTGGAGTTGTTTTGTCCTTTGATTCCAAGAGGGCCATCAATCTTTGATTTATACCTTGGAGATCTGTGATATGTTTCTCCAGCAAAAAAACTTCACGAGTGAGATAAGTATTGCGAGCATGAGTTGTTTCACAAAACCACAAGAGTTCAATCAAGGATGGAGACAGTAGGTGGAGGTAGGGTTGGAGGAAATCCACTTCTTCAACTTATTCCTTGTTGAACACAGATTGTACTTCGTCCCACGCCTGATTCCTCTCCTTACTTCTGCCCTTGGCTTCCGTGACTTCCACTCTTTTCAGATTAGCATCTACTTCTTCATAGACGTGAGGAAAATTGTTCTCCCCGACAGATTCCTGAGACGGCATCCTTGCTCTAAATCTCCGGCTCGAAATGAAAACAGAGGAAATCTGCGTGATACGAGGGTTGGACCTTACTGGAGAATATATAACAATTTTTTTCCAGACAGAAGGAGTACTCCATAAGAAAATAGAGTCCGGGAGTCCGGGAGCCCCCTAGGCGCGGCCAGGGGGGTGGCCCGCGCCTGGCAGGCTTATCGCCTCCTCGTGCGCTCTCCGGACTACTTCAAAATTTTCTATTTTTTCAAAAATTCCATATCGGAGGAAAAATCCTATTGGAAAAGTTTTGGAGTCGGTTTACTTACCGAATCACATACCTCTTTGTTTTCGGAGTCTGAAACAAACTAATAAATATACCTTAGGTACTCCTCCGGAGTTATGGTATTGATAATATTGCTTTCAACATTTATGGGAGTACCTCAGATATAATGCTTGATTCTCTGCCCATTTACCACTCTCGGACAATTACCTTCCGTGTTGTTGATCTTGGTAGCACTGGAATTATATACTTCCTCAACAATGTAAGGACCTTCCATTTAGAGAGAAGCTTGCCTGCAAAAAATCTTAAATGAGAATTATATAGCAAGACATAAGCACCTACATTGAACTCACGCTTTTGTATCCTGTTATCATGCCACCTCTTAACCTTTTCTTTGAAGAACTTGGCATTTTAATATGCCTGAGTTCTCCATTCATCAAGCGAGCTAATGTCACATAACCTCTTCCCACCAGCAAGTTTGAAATCAAAGTTGAGCTCTTTGATTGCCCAATAAGCTTTATGCTCTAGCTCAAGAGATAAATGACATGCTTTACCGTACACCATTTTGTACGGAGAGATGCCCATGGGATTCTTATAGGAAGTTCTATAAGCCCACAGTGCATCATCGAGCTTCTTAGACAAATTCTTTCTAGACCTGTTGACAGTCTTTAGCAGAATTAGTTTAATCTCTCTATTGCTTAGCTCTACTTGACCACTGGACTGAGGGTGATAGGGAGACGCAATTCAATGGTTGACATCGTACTTAGCAAGCTTTTTACGGAAAGCACCATGAATGAAATGTGAGCCACCATCGGTCATTAGATATCTAGGGACTCCAAATCTAGGGAAAATAACTTCTTTAAGCATCCTGATAGAGGTGTTGTGATCAGCACTACTAGTGGGGATAGCGTCTACCCACTTAGTGATGTAATCAACAGCAACTAGGATATGAGTATACCCGTTGGATTTTGGAAAAGGTCCCATATAATCAAAGCCCCAAACATCAAATGGTTCAATGACAAGTGAATAGTTCATAGGCATTTCTTGACGTTTACCGATATTACCTATTCTTCGACATTCGTCACAAGACAAGACAAACTTACGAGCATCCTTGAAGAGAGTGGGCCAATAGAAACCTGATTGCAATACCCTGTGTGCAGTTCTATCTCCCGCATGGTGTCCTCCGTAGGCCTCGGAGTGACACTTATGTAGAATCTGTCCCTGTTCATGTTCAGGTACACAACATCTAATAACACCATCTACTCCTTCCTTATAAAGGTGAGGATCATCCCAAAAGTAATGTCTCAAGTCAAAGAAGAATTTCTTCTTTTGCTGGTATGTGAAACTAGGTGGTATATATTTGGCAACGATATAGTTTGCATAATCAGCATACCACGGTGCACTACGTGAATTATTGATGACATTCAATTGCTCATCAGGAAAGCAATCGTCAATAGGTTGTGGGTCATCAAGAACATTCTCCAACCTAGAGAAGTTATCTGCTACTGGGTTATCAGCACCCTTCCTGTCGACAACATGCAAATCAAATTCTTGTAGCAAGAGAACCCATCTGATAAGTCTAGGTTTAGCGTCTTTCTTCTCCATGAGGTACTTAATAGCAGCGTGAACAGTGTGAATAGTGACTTTGGAATCAACTATGTAAGACCTGAACTTTTCACATGCAAACACGACTACTAAAATTTCGTTTTTCGTAGTAGCATAGTTTCTTTGGGCACTATCTAGAGTTTTACTAGCATAGTGAATAACATTCAACTTCTTATCCACTCTTTGCCCTAGGAAAACACCAACAACATAATCACTAGCATCACAGATGATTTCAAAAGGTAGGTTCCAATCAGGTGGTTGAACAATAGGTGCAGTTATCAAAGCCTTCTTAAGTATTTCGAAGGCTTCCTCACAATCATCGTCAAAAACAAAAGGAATATCCTTTTGCAAGAGATTGGTAAGAGGCCTAGAAATCTTACACAAGTCTTTAATGAACCTCCTATAGAAACAAGCAGCACCAAGGAAACTTCTTATACCTTTGATATCTGTGGGGTATGGCATTTTCTCGATTGCATCAACCTTAGCCTTATCGACTTCAATACCTCTTTCAGAAATTTTATGTCCTAGGACGATGCCTTCATTAACCATAAAGTGGCACTTCTCCCAATTCAAGACAAGATTGGTTTCTTTACGTCTCTACAAAACCCGATCAAGGTTGCTGAGGCAATCATCAAAAGAAGACCCGTAAACAGAGAAGTCATTCAGGAAAACCTCAACAATATTTTCACAAAAGTCAGAGAGTATAGCCATCATACATCTTTGAAAGGTGGTAGGTGCATTACATAAGCAAAAAGGCATACGTCTATAAGCAAAGGTACCGAAAGGGCAGGTGAAAGTGGTTTTCTCCTGATCAGCTTGTGCAACTGGTATTTGGGAGAAACCAGAATAACCGTCTAGAAAGCAGAAGTGTGTTTGTTTAGATAGTCTTTCTAGCATTTGGTCGATAAAAGGCAAAGGGTAATGATCTTTCCTAGTGGCCTTATTCAATTTCCTAAAATCGATCACCATCCTATAGCCAGTAATAATCCTCTGTGGGATCAATTCATCCTTATCGTTAGGGACAACGGTAATGCATCCCTTCTTAATGACACAATTTACCGGACTCACCCAATCACTATGAGCAACAGGATAGATAATACCCATTTCCAGGAGCTTTAGTATTTCTTTTCTTACTACCTCTTTCATCTTAGGATTTAATTTCCTTTGATGATCAACAACTGGTTTGAAATCAGGATCGGTTTTAATCTTGTGCTGGCGTAGAGTAGGACTAATGCCCTTAAGATCATCAAGAGTATATCCAATAGCAGCACGATGCTTCCTTAGAGTTTTTAGTAACTTCCTTTCTTCATGCTCTAAGAGGCTAGAAATAATAATAACAGGATATATCTCTTTTTCATCAAGATAAGCATACTTAAGAGTATCAGGCAACTAGTTAAGCTCGAACACAGGGTCACCCTTTGGTGGGGGTGCATCCCCAAGCAGTTCAACAGGAAAATTATTCTTAAGGATATGATATTGTTCTAATACAAGTCTATCTATCTCATCCCTTTCATCCATATGCATATCATTTTCATGCTCAAGAAAGTTTTGCTCTAAAGGATCAGTAGGAGGCACAACAATAGCAGCTAGGGCAATAGTTTCATCCTTACTGGGCAACTCTTTTTCATGAGGTTGTCTACCAAACTTGGAGAAATTGAACTCATGTGACACGCCTTCAAAGGCAACAATGAGAGTTTGCTTCTCACAGTCAATATGAGCATTGACAGTATTGAGGAAGGGTTTGCCAAATATGATGGGAAAAAAGCTATCTTGGGTGGTAGCAAGAATGAGGAAATCAGAAGGATACTTCGTTTTACCACACAAGACTTCAACATCCCTAACAATTCCCACAGGGCAGATAGTGTCTCTATTGGCAAGCTGAATAGTGACATCAATAGGCTCCATCTTAACAAGTGCAATCTCGTCTTTAATTTCATCATATAAGGATTGAGGTATTGCACTAACACTAGCACCCACGTCACATAAACCATGATAACAATGATCTCCTATCTTAACAGAAACAACAAGCGTGCCAACAACACGCCTATGTTTGTCTCTAGCGTGTGGTTTAGCAATTCTAGAAGCATCTTCACAGAAGTGAATATTATGGCCATCAACATTGTCGGACAGGAGATCTTTGATAATAGCAATGCTAGGTTTAACTCTAATTTTCTCAGGGGGTGTAGGTGTTCTAATGTAGCCTCTACGTACCACAGTTGAAGCTTTAGAATGATCCTTTATCCTAATAGGGAAAGGTGGTTTCTCAATGTAAACACTGGGAACAACAGGATCATTATACGAAATGACTCTCTCTTCAACTCGATTGGGTTTAACTACATTGACTTCTAAGGGAGGATGATATTTAAACCACTTCTCTTTGGGGAGATCAATATGAGCAGCAAATGATTCACACAATGAAGCTACTATCTCAGAGTCAAGTCCATACTTAGCGCTAAAGTCACAAAAAGTATTTGTTTCGACAAAGGATTTAACGCAATCAAACTTGAAATTCATACCTGACTCCTTACCTTTATCAAGCTCCCAATCTTCAGAGTTGCATTTAATTCTTTCCAATAAATTCCATCTGAAGTCAATATCTCTCGTTATAAAAGAACCGGTACAAGAAGTGTCAAGCATGGTGTCACATCCCTAACCCTTAAGCAAGTTAGTCTTGTGCTCATGTCTTCTTTGCATTTGCATCTAAGAAGTTTCAACAAAAACAACAAAGTGGCAAAGGAAAAACTCAAAACCCTAGCCACTATTTCAATTAAAGAAAATCTCAAACTAGTTCAAATCAATGAACCCAAAATGGCCTCAAGAAATGTTCAAACTTTCTGATAAATCATGAAAGTAAATGAGCATTGGACTAAACTATTTTCTTGACACTTTAAGCATTTTAAATAAATTCAAAAGGCTACTGGTTTCAAGTTTTAAATTTGAAATCAGAATCTATAAATTTCCAAAAATGTCGAAAACTTTGGAAATGGTTGGGAATGTTATAACAATATTTCAGGAGGTCTAAAATAGTTTTTACTTTTTGTTTTGGAGCTGAAATAATTAGCAAAACAATAGTTAGCAAAACAGAAAAACAAAAACAGAAAAAAATGGGAAACCCTTACCTGTCGCCTAGCCTGGCCCGGCCCATCTCCCTCGCTCGTCCCCTCCCTCGCGCCAGTAGGCAGCAGGAGGTGGCCGCCGCCTCCTCCGGCGCGGCCACGCACCTGTGCGCCTGCCTGGCCGCCGCCTTGCGCTGGCAAGGCCGGGGATAAGCCCCCTGAGGCCTCCCCTATCCATTCCCCGCATCGGCTCTCTCCCTCCTCCCGGATCTCTTCCTCCTCCTTGCTGCCGCCATTGGAGCCGAGCTCGAGCTCGAGCCGCAGCACCTCTAGCCATGGGATCCCGCCTCCGAGTAGTCTGTTAGCTCCGCCTCGTCGCCCTGGTCATCTCTGCAGAAGCCGAAGCTTCCCCAAGCTCTGCATCGCCCCCAACGCTGTCATCTTCCACCTCCGGCCGCCGGACCTCTCCCGTCGATTCGCTTCCTCCGGCGCATCCCCGAGCCCCTCTTCAGCACCATCGGAACCGTCGTGAGCTCGTCGTCGTTTCCCCTCTCGCCCCACGCTCTCCCGTGCATCGTAGCCTAGTTCCCCACCAAGGCCGAGAGCTTCTCGCCGCCGGTCATGTCGTCGCCGTCGCTGTGATGTCCGATCCACTCGCTCGAGCTAGGATTTGAGCTCCTGGAGCCTCCAGGAGCGTGTCGAGCCCTCCAGCTGCCCTCCCCGTGCCTTAGAGCTGTCTCTCATAGAAGGCCGAGCTTCGGCCGCCGCTCCGGCTCGTCACCGGCGCCTCTTCCGGCGACCCTAGCCTCCCCTGATGCCCCTGCCAGATCGGCCACTTCGCCAGCGTGCCGTAGCTGCAAACCGCGTGCGTTTTGGTGCTCTGCAGCGCCGTTTAGGTCGCCTCCGGCGAGCCCTCCGCCGCGAGCCTGGTCGCCGGCGACCACCCTCCGGTGGGGGTCAACGTGGCAAAGCTAACCCAGCAGCTCAGGACTTAATCACTCGCTGACAAGTGGGCCCAAGGCCAAGTCAAACCTCAATTAGGGCTGGTCAGCGCGGGATTAGTCCCAGAGAGGCTGACAAGTGGGGCCCCCGTGTCAGGTTTGACCTGAACAGGTCGGCTGACCTGCTGACGTCAGTCTGATGCAATAATTAGAATTTCCAGTATAAAACTAATTCCAGGAAATTGCTAAAACTTGTAAAAATCATAGAAATTAATCTGTAACTCCAATGAAAATAATTTATATATGAAAAAGTATCAGAAAAATTCAAGGATTCTGATTGTGCTATTTTCAACTATGTTTGAAAAAGTTACAGAACCCTAAATTGTAGAATAAGGAATAATTCAATTCTTTTAATCACTTTTTAAATGGAATTTCCAAAAATATTCAAATTTCATTATATATACAATGTTCACCACTGTCCTAATTACAAATCAGTACCATAACATGACATTTCATGCATGTTAACATCAAGTTGATCTGAGCATCAGGTCGAATCAATTAAACCGGTATCCGAGAATACCCCGTTTGAATTGCTATTCGAATGTGATTCAAATCAACTCTAAACCTAATACATGTTGAAAATAATAACTTATCACCTTCCATTCTCATGCCATGCTCATGCATCATTTTGAGTGCATATGATTGTTATTGAATGTTGCCATTCATTTCGATAGGCTCCGCACCCCCGGATTCCACTGAATATCCGTCTGACAGATATCGTTCCTCCTCTGAGCAACAAGGCAAGCAACCCTTTTGATCATCCCGATAAATCCCTTGTTCTTGCCCCTGCACCTATTTATTGCATTTAAGATCAAATGCTACAACTGCTTTTGCCACGATAGTTGAACCCACTTCCTTTGCATGACTTAACCTTGTCACAGTAAATAGCCAAACCTTGCAACCTAGCATACCTGGTAGTTGCTTGAGCTGTGATGTGCCTTATCCTGCTATGCATGCTATGCTTAGAGTTGTGTATGGTCTGTCATCTGGGAGATGAACAGAATTGTGGAACGTGTTTGGTGAGCAAAGGTTGTGTATTGAACTTGAGTTGGTAAAGGTACCGGTGAAAGGCCGTGTAGGAGTACATGGCGGGTTGTTTCATTGGAACCGTCCATAGGAACTGAGTCCCGTGTATGTATTCCAAGACTAGATACTACCACATGCTGGGCCCTGAAATATGACCCCTCTCGGCCTATTAATCGCTTAGTACTCGGTCCAGGAGTTGCAAGTAGTTTCTGGTGTTTATAGTAATGCTGGAGGCCGTGCATGGTGCTGACCTGAGAGGTGGGCCGTGATGCGGTAGGCAGTGGCACGGTGTACCAAGTGGCACCCGGATGGTGGGCTTGGGAACCCTGCGCACATCGTTTGAGGCCGTGGCGGAAACCTCGGCCGGACTTCCGTACGGGTTACTCTCAGATAGGCGATAAACCTGGACTAGGTACTAGTGTGGTTAACGGTCGTGGCGGACTCCCTCGCTAGGCTTCCGCTTGAAGGTTGCCGAGGTGCATGACGTGCACATGGCGATAAGTGGCGAGAGCGTGTGTGACGAAGTACACCCCTGCAGGGTTATGATCTATTCGAATAGCCGCGTCCGCGGATATGGACTACTTGCAGACATATGTTGTTCATAGATAACTTGAATGGCTACTCATAAAATTGCCAAGATAAGCGTGAGTGTCGTGGACGGCATTTCCGTACGGAGACGGAATGATTCCTCGATAGTGTATTGTTGTGGTGTTAGTGGACTCGTGTGCGAGAAATCAAGTTTTCAAAATTATTTTAAAAAATGCAAGTTGTCTAGCCACGAGTCAAATGCTGGCTTCCTGCATGAAACCCCACAATACCTTTTGATACCTTGCATGAGTAGTTAGTCATCCTAAAGTCTTGCTGAGTACCTTCGTACTCATGTTTGCTTAATAAATGTTGCAGAGGTTGCTAATGACCCTAATGGAGGGGTTCTTCGTAGACATCGACGACGACGAGTAGCTGGTGTCCCAGCTACGATCTGGCCCTACGTCGGCTCTGTAGTATAGTCAGGCCATGTGCCTTCTAGTTGCCCTGTCTGTACCCAGACAGTTTATAACTCTTCCGCTGGCTTGTAGTTGTATGACTGCTATTACGGGTCGTGAGACCCTTAATGTGTAATATTATGTGTGTGGCTCTTCCGAGCCTCTTAAAGAAAGGTTGTATGTTTCTGGTTATGTTGTGATGCCATCGATGTATCTATACATATCGTTATGCCATGCATACGTGTGTCGTACTTGATATGTATGGGGTTCGATTACCTAGTCGTGAACCTTAGTAGCACTCCTTACAAGGAAATGCCCCTTTGTGATCCAACGAGCCTTGGTAGTTCGCTACTGCTCCAGACACATTGGTTGACCGGCATGTGTCCTTCTTAGCTGCTGTGTCTGTCCCCTTTGGGGAAATGTCACGCGATGTAATGGAGTCCTTGTAGCTTGCTACGACTCGTCTACATTCGCCGATGACCGACACCTGCTTTGTTGGGTCATGTATGCCTGTCCTTGTGCGGTACTGCCACTTTGGTTTAAGACTAGACATGTCGATCCGGGTTCTTTGACATTGCATTGCTAGCGACACTATCACATACGTGAGTCAAAAGACGCAAACGGTCCCGGCTAAGGTAAGGCTGCAGCCGTGGAGTTAACCGTGCGTGAGACCACAAAGGGATGCGATGTGTTACAGGCTGGATTCCTATGGCTTAGGATCGGGGTCCCGACAGCGCTGGTATCAGAGCCTGACTGACTGTAGGATTACTAAGCCAAACTGGTCGAAGTTGAGTCTAGAATTTCTTTAGCTATATATAAGGGAATTGTTTGTGGAAGGGAACGTAAGACTCTTGTTCTCTTCTCAAGTTATTCTATTCTGGTCATCCTCGTCTTTTCTGCGGGAATTAAGGACTAGGTTACTCATCTTCTCCTAGGCCCGTGTTTCTGATCGGTAGATTATAGGACTACGGGTCAAGAGATATTGGGTTTCTTTTATTCCTAGGAAACAGGAAGTAAGTTTGATGATCAGAGAGTTGAACTTGATAGTTGAGTGGTTACGCTATTCCTTTTTTGGGTTGTCTCAAAATTTGTTTTTGAGCATTTACAGCCGTTATGCTGCCCAATTTTGCATTAGGAGCTCTAATGCTTTTGCATTACTCTCTATTTACAGATGCCTGGCCGTCCTTCTCGTCAGGTGGTACGTCTGACCAGGTGCATTGATGTACCAGGTCATACGGCTATGCTGGTCAGGGTGATGTCGGTGTGCGGTTACCGCTGGTACCCCGAGTACACAGTGGAGGAACAGTACCGAGACTTCAACCAGAGCCAGTACATCTGCACTGTTAGGGTATTTCCAGACTACCCTGGAGCTGAGAAGCCAATCCATTGGTCCTATGGGTTGGGGATCACCGTTGACATGGCAGTATAGGATGCTGCCTATTCAATGCTGACTATTATGAGAGCGAGACATGCACTGCTGCAGAATTCAGAATTCTGCTATGTTCCGGCCTCTCAGTCTGGTGAAGAGGGATACCTCAGTGGAGTCTATTTTGATTCTTCTATGGAGGATCCACTTCTGCAGTCCACTGTTGAGATGCTAGAGAATAGAGACAGGGATGCTCGTGCTCTCCGCATAGAGCTTTATGCTACCCGTGCCCGTCTGTGGACAGTTTTGACGCAGCTGGCACCGGTAGGTCAGACAGGGTATGGAGAGATGGAGATGCTGAACCCTGTTAGGACCCATCTTCCGGCCCACGTTGACTGGCCAGCCATAGGAGGAGTCACACCTCTTCGGGGACCCCTCTTACCACCAGTCAGGGGACCAAGGCCACATCCGTGTCCTTATGGATCCTAGGGATCTCGGGCTAGAGTGTTTCCTGATCCGCAGGTTGAGCTTCCAGGTCATGGAGGTAATCTCTATGAGATGTTCTATGCGGATGCCTGAGCTGTGAGCGGAAGGATAGTATGGTAGTAGCCGTACATTCACAGTTCTGCGTGACTTGTGAAGTATGGTTGTACTGTGAAATGAATTCCGGAGGCCTAGATAAATAATGTATAGGAAGCTTGTAAGCCTCTGATGAGTAGTTTCACAATTCCAGTAGTTTGCTCTTCGGTTAAGGGTGTACTGAACTATGTAAGGGTGTGTATGAACCATGGTGTATATATAGCAGTTGCTTGTTACCATGCTGTTCGGATATTCATTTCCGCATTCCGTATGTTCAGTACATTCTTAATCCATAGATAGTATTAATATGATATTGGTCTAAGCTATGAGTTTGTTTGTCAGGATGGTGTTCACCAGGTTGAACCGTGCCCCTGGTCATGAGCAAGGTGAGGGTAGTCAAGCGTCGCAGGAAGACCTGCCTCACCCGCCTTCTCTGGTAGAAGTGATGCTTGAGGCAGAAAGAAATAAAAGGGAGACCAATCGACTGCTAGAGCGTATTGAGCAGAATACGGCTCGACAGCCTAGGAATGCTGCAGTGTCCCTTAATGACTTTGTGAAGCTGAATCCTCCAAAGTTTCATCATTCCGTCAATCCCCTCGACGCTGATGACTGGCTGTGCAGCATCTCACGCAAGATTCGCTCTACGAATGTGTCTGAGGCCGAAAAGGTGACCTTTGCGGCGTATTTCCTGGAGGGACCCGCCAATCTGTGGTGGGAGAATTTTGAAGCTGTGCGTCCCGCTGAACCAGTGGCCACATGGGCAGATTTCAGTGCAGCTTTCCGTCTGCACCATATTCTAGAGGGCCTGATGGACAGAAAGAGAGAGGAGTTCTGTGCCTTCACTCAGGGCAAGTTGTCTGTGGATGCCTATAGCCGCGAGTTCGGTAACCTCGCCCGCTATGCAACAGAGGAGGTGTCTACTGACGCCAAGAAGCAAGCAAGATTACGTAAGGGTCTGAGCCCTGAGCTCCGTCGTGACCTGCGCCTCCATGAGTGTGCAAGCTTTCAAGCCCTGGTCAACAAGGCAATCAGTGCGGAGACTGGTCATAATGACTTCGAAGCCACAAGGAAGCACTCCCGTGACTTTGGCTCATCTTCTGGTTCCGCGTTTCCAAAACACAGGCTGTGGGTTCCAAACAGTTCTCTGCCGCCAAGATACACTCCAAGGCCATCCTACGTGGCGCCTCAAACGAATCAGGCCAACCCTCCAGCAAAAGCTTATGGTGGTCCGGCTAGCAATGCTGCACCACGTGCCAACCAGGTGATATGCTACAAGTGTGGAGAACCAGGGCACTATTCCCGTGAGTGTCCTCAGAATGTGGGTGCCAAGCAACCCGGAAAGTCCGTCGGGCAGGCCAAGTCGGGCAAAGCGTTCTATGTGAAGCCAACTCCTGCACGTGGCCGTGTGAACTATGTGTCAGCAGAAGAAGCTGCAGAGGATCTCGACGTCATGCTGGGTACGCTTCTTGTTAATCATCACCCAGCGTCCGTTCTCTTTGACACTGGGTCTTCTCATTCCTTCATTTCAGAAAGTTATGCACAGTTGCATAACATGTCATTTTGTGATATGCCAATCCCATTGGTTGTCCAAACCCCTCGTAGTAAATGGCAAACCTCTAGGATAACCTATGACAATGAAATTCTAGTAGATAGGCTAGTTTTTCTAGCCTCATTGATAGCATTGAAATCTTCGGATATTAATATCATCTTGGGCATGGACTGGATGTCAGCTCACTATGCCAAGATTGATACTCACTCTAGAAATGTCCAGCTTACCCATTCCTCGGGTGAGATAGTAAATGTCTCTAATCGAGTTGCCAAATGCCAGCTCTATTCCCTAAATGCCAACCCTCTTCCGGAACTTGAAGACATTCCGGTAGTCCGTGACTTCCCGGATGTTTTTCCAGAGGAACTGCCAGGAATCCCACCTGACAGAGATGTAGAGTTTGTAATAGATCTTGTTCCGGGAACTGTCCCAATAGCCAGAAGACCATATAAGATGGCACCCCTGGAGCTAGCCGAACTTAAAAAAGCAACTAGATGAGGCCTTGAACAAAGGTTTCATTCGTCCTAGCTCTTCTCCTTGGGCTTGTCACGTCCTCTTCGTCAAGAAGAAAGACGGAACGGATCGGATGGTTGTAGATTACCGACCAGTTAACCTGGTCACCATAAAGAACAAGTATCCGCTCCCCAGGATCAACGATCTGTACGATCAGCTCGCTGGATCCTTAGTCTTCTCCAAAATGGATTTGAGGTTGGGATACCATCAAATCAAGATTAAGAATGGGGACATTCCAAAAACGGCTTTTGTTACTCGTTATGGCCAATATGAGTAACACCGTTATGTCCTTCGGTTTAACCAATGCCCCAGCCACTTTCTCTCCGCTGATGAACTCAATATTCATGGAGTATTTGGATAAATTCGTCGTGGTATACCTCGATGATATTCTCATCTACTCGAAGAATGAACAAGAACATGCCGAGCATCTAAGGCTGGTATTGATGAAACTTCGAGAGCATCGCCTTTATGCCAAATTTTCAAAATGTGAATTCTGGTTACCAGAAGTGACCTATCTAGGCCACGTAATCTCTGGTAAGGGTATTGTTGTCAATCCCGAGAGAGTTCAAGCTGTCCTTGATTGGACCCAACCTGAATCGGTTAAGCAAGTTAGGAGCTTTCTTGGTTTAGCGATCTATTGTCGCCGCTTCGTCGAGAATTTCTCCAAGGTTGTAAAGCCTCTAACTGAACTCCGCAAGAAAGATAAAAAGTTCGAGTGGACACCACAGTGTGAGCATAGTTTTCAGAAACTCAAAATACGCCTGACTTCCGCACCTCTGTTGCTACCACCATATTTTTCTAAGGACTTTGTTATCTATTGCGACGCCTCACGACAAGGATTAGGTTGCATTCTCATGCAAGATCGTCATGTGATCGCATACGCATCTCGTCAGTTGCGTCCACATGAGGATAATTATCCCACACATGACCTTGAGCTTGCAGCTGTGGTCCATGCACTAAAAACCTGGCGACATTACCTTTTGGGTAATCGTTGCGAAATATTCACTGATCACCAAAGTCTGAAATATATTTTCACCCAGCCGGATTTGAATCTCAGGCAAAGACGGTGGGTTGAGTTGATCTCGGATTACAACTTAGGGATAACTTACACCCCGGGGAAGGCCAATGTTATGGCCGATGCACTAAGTCGTAAATCTTATTGTAACAATTTGATGCTACAACAAGGTCAACCACATCTCCATGAGGACTTTCGGAAGTTGAATCTTCATATTGTTCCTCAAGGATTCCTTTCTACCCTGGTGGCGAAGCCTACTCTTAAGGATCAAATCATAGCTAGCCAAAAGCGTGACAAGGGTATATCACGGATCAAGGAGAATATTTTTAGCGGAAACGCTAAAGAATTTTCCATGAACGATCAAGGTGTTGTGTTCTTCCAGAATCATTTAGTGGTTCCTAAGAACCCACATCTAAGGCAGTTAATCCTTAACGAGGCTCATGATTCTCCTCTCACCATTCATCCCGGTAGTACTAAGATGTATCAGGACCTACGCCAGAGGTTCTGGTGGACTAGGATGAAGAGAGAAATTGCTGAGTTCGTTGCTAACTGCGACGTTTGTCATCGAGTTAAGGCAGAACATCAAAGGCCTGTTGGCACCCTTCAACCTTTAGCTATTCCTGAATGGAAATGGGATAAAGTTAGCATGGATTTCATTACCGGATTTCCCAAGACCAAGAAAGGAAATAATGCTATCTTTGTGGTCATTGACCGTCTTTCCAAAGTGGCTCATTTTCTTCCTGTTCGTGAGAGTATAACAGCTAGCCAGCTAGCAGAGTTATATATCTCTCGAATAGTGTCTCTTCATGGTGTTCCCCTGGAAATTAACTCGGACCATGGAAGTATCTTTACTTCTCGCTTCTGGGAAAGTTTTCAGAATGCCATGGGGACTCACTTATCTTTTAGCACTGCTTTCCATCCTCAATCAAGTGGTCAAGTAGAAAGAGTGAATCAAATCCTAGAAGATATGCTCCGAGCTTGTGTTATTTCGTTCGGTATGAATTGGGAGAAGTGCCTTCCATTCGCCGAATTCGCTTATAACAATAGTTATCAATCATGCTTGGGCAAAGCCCCTTTTGAAGTTCTCTATGGACGAAGATGTCGAACACCTCTTAATTGGTCAGAAACCGGAGAGAGGCAACTCTTTGGCCCGGATATGATCCAGGATGCAGAAGAGCAGGTTCGCATTATTCGTGAAAAGTTGAAAACAGCCCAGTCTTGTCAAAAGAGCCAATATGATCGTCATCATAAGGCTGTGACCTTTGAAGTTGACGAGAAGGCTTACCTTCGGGTTACACCTTTGAAGGGTACCCATCATTTCAGTATCAAGGGAAGTTGGCTCCTTGTTACATTGGTCCTTTTCGCATTCTTGCCAAACGAGGAGAAGTTGCCTACCAGTTGGAACTTCCTCCGCATCTTTCCAAGGTTCATGATGTTTTCCACATCTCGCAACTCAGGCGTTGCTTTTCGGATCCTATCCGTGAAGTGGACCACGAAACGCTTGATCTACAAGATAACCTTTCATACCGAGAATACCCCGTGCGTATTCTTGATCAAGCGGAGCATACCACTCGACGTCGAAACCTCAAGTTTCTTAAAGTTCAATGGTCAAATCATTCTGAAAAGGAGGAAACTTGGGAAAGAGAGGATCGTCTCCGACTTGAATACCCTGCGTTATTCCCGACGACTTCTAAATCTCGGGACGAGATTCTTTTGAGTGGGGGTGAGTTGTCACATCCCTAACCCTTAAGCAAGTTAGTCTTGTGCTCATGTCTTCTTTGCATTTGCATCTAAGAAGTTTCAACAAAAACAACAAAGTGGCAAAGGAAAAACTCAAAACCCTAGCCACTATTTCAATTAAAGAAAATCTCAAACTAGTTCAAATCAATGAACCCAAAATGGCCTCAAGAAATGTTCAAACTTTCTGATAAATCATGAAAGTAAATGAGCATTGGAGAAAACTATTTTCTTGACACTTTAAGCATTTTAAATAAATGCAAAAGGCTACTGGTTTCAAGTTTTAAATTTGAAATCAGAATCTATAAATTTCCAAAAATGTTGAAAACTTTGGAAATGGTTGGGAATGTTATAACAATATTTCAGGAGGTCTAAAATAGTTTTTACTTTTTGTTTTGGAGCTGAAATAATTAGCAAAACAATAGTTAGCAAAACAGAAAAACAAAAACAGAAAAAAATGGGAAACCCTTACCTGTCGCCTAGCCTGGCCCGGCCCATCTCCCTCGCTCGTCCCCTCCCTCACGCCAGTAGGCAGCAGGAGGTGGCCGCCGCCTCCTCCGGCGCGGCCACGCACCTGTGCGCCTGCCTGGCCGCCGCCTCACGCTGGCAAGGCCGGGGATAAGCCCCCTGAGGCCTCCCCTATCCATTCCCCGCATCGGCTCTCTCCCTGCTCCCGGATCTCTTCCTCCTCCTTGCTGCCGCCATTGGAGCCGAGCTCGAGCTCGAGCCGCAGCACCTCTAGCCATGGGATCCCGCCTCCGAGTAGTCTGTTAGCTCCGCCTCGTCGCCCTGGTCATCTCTGCAGAAGTCGAAGCTTCCCCAAGCTCTGCATCGCCCCCAACGCCGTTGTCTTCCACCTCCGGCCGCCGAACCTCTCCCGTCGATTCGCTTCCTCCGGCGCATCCCCGAGCCCCTCTTCAGCACCATCGGAACCGCCATGAGCTCGTCGTCGTTTCCCCTCTCGCCCCACGCTCTCCCGTGCATCGTAGCCTAGTTCCCCACCAAGGTCGAGAGCTTCTCGCTGCCGGTCATGTCGTCGTCGTCGCTGTGATGTCCGATCCACTCGCTCGAGCTAGGATTCGAGCTCCTGGATCCTCCAGGAGCGTGTCGAGCCCTCCGGCTGCCCTCCCCGTGCCTTAGAGCCGTCTCTCATAGAAGGCCGAGCTTCGGCCGCCGCTCCGGCTCGTCACCGGCGCCTCTTCCGGTGACCCTAGCCTCCCCTGATGCCCCTGCCAGATCGGCCACTTCGCCAGCGTGCCGTAGCTGCAAACCGCGTGCATTTTGGTGCTGTGCAGCGCCGTTTAGGTCGCCTCCGGCGAGCCCTCCGCCGCGGGCCTGGTCGCTGGCGACCACCCTCCGGTGGGGGTCAACGTGGCAAAGCTAACCCAGCAGCTCAGGACTTAATCACTCGCTGACAAGTGGGCCCAAGGCCAAGTCAAACCTCAATTAGGGCTGGTCAGCGCGGGATTAGTCCCAGAGAGGCTGACCAGTGGGGCCCCCTTGTCAGGTTTGACCTGAACAGGTCGGCTGACCTGCTGACGTCAGTCTGATGCAATAATTAGAATTTCCAGTATAAAACTAATTCCAGGAAATTGCTAAAACTTGTAAAAATCATAGAAATTAATGTTTAACTCCAATGAAAATAATTTATATATGAAAAGGTATCAGAAAAATTCAAGGATTCTGATTATGCTATTTTCAACTATGTTTGAAAAAGTTACAGAACCCTAAATTGTGGAATAAGGAATAATTCAATTCTTATAATCACTTTTTAAATGGAATTTGCAAAAATATTCAAATTTCATTATATATACAATGTTCACCACTTTCCTAATTACAAATCAGTACCATAACATGACATTTCATGCATGTTAACATCAAGTTGATCTGAGCATCAGGTCGAATCAATTAAACCGGTATCCGAGAATACCCCGTTTGAATTGCTATTCGAATGTGAGTCAAATCAACTCTAAACCTAATACATGTTGAAAATAATAACTTATCACCTTGCATTCTCATGCCATGCTCATGCATCATTTTGAGTGCATATGATTGTTACTGAATGTTGCCATTCATTTCGGTAGGCTCCGCACCCCCGGATTCCACCGAATATCTGTCTGACGGATATCGTTCCTCCTCTGAGCAACAAGGCAAGCAACCCTTTTGATCATCCCGATAAATCCCTTGTTCTTGCCCCTGCACCTATTTATTGCATTTAAGATCAAATGCTTCAACTGCTTTTGCCACGATAGTTGAACCCACTTTCTTTGCATGACTTAACCTTGTCATAGTAAATAGCCAAACCTTGCAACCTAGCATACCTGGTAGTTGCTTGAGCTGTGATGTGCCTTTTCCTGCTATGCATGTTATGCTTAGAGTTGTGTATGGTCTGTCATCTGGGAGATGAACATAATTGTGGAACGTGTTTGGTGAGCAAAGGTTGTGTATTGAACTTGAGTTGGCAAAGGTACCGGTGAAAGGCCGTGTAGGAGTACATGGCGGGTTGTTTCATTGGAACCGTCCATAGGAACTGAGTTCCGTGTATGTATTCCAAGACTAGATACTACCACATGCTGGGCCCTGAAATATGACCCCGCTCGGCCTATTAATCGCTTAGTACTCGGTCCAGGAGTTGCAAGTAGTTTCTGGTGTTTATAGTAATGCTGGAGGCTGTGCATGGTGCTGACCTGAGAGGTGGGCCGTGATGCGGTAGGCAGTGGCACGGTGTACCAAGTGGCACCCGGATGGTGGGCTTGGGAACCCTGCGCACATCGTTTGAGGCCGTGGCGGAAACATCGGCCGGACTTCCGTACGGGTTACTCTCAGATAGGCGATAAACCTGGACTAGGTACTAGTGTGGTTAATGGTCGTGGCGGACTCCCTCGCTGGGCTTCCGCTTGAAGGTTGCCGAGGTGCATGACGTGCACATGGAGATAAGTTGCGAGAGCGTGTGTGACGAAGTACACCCCTGCAGGGTTATGATCTATTCGAATAGCCGCGTCCGCGGATATGGACTACTTGGAGACATATGTTGTTCATAGATAACTTCAATGGCTACTCATAAAATTGCCAAGATAAGCGTGAGTGTCGTGGACGGCATTTCCGTACGGAGACGGAATGATTCCACGATAGTGTATTGTTGTGGTGTTAGTGGACTCGTGTGCGAGAAATCAAGTTGTCAAAATTATTTCAAAAAATGCAAGTTGTCTAGCCACGAGTCAAATGCTGGCTTCCCGCATGAAACCCCACAATACCTTTTGATACCTTGCATGAGTAGTTAGTCATCCTAAAGTCTTGCTGAGTACCTTCATACTCATGTTTGCTTAATAAATGTTGCAGAGGTTGCTAATGACCCTAATGGAGGGTTCTTCGTAGACATCGACGACGACGAGTAGCTGGTGTCCCAGCTACGATCTGGCCCTACGTCGGCTCTTTCGTATAGTTAGGCCATGTGCCTTCTAGTTGCCCTGTCTGTACCCAGACAGTTTATAACTCTTCCGCTGGCTTGTAATTGTATGACTGCTATTACGGGTCGCGAGACCCTTAATGTGTAATATTATGTGTGTGGCTCTTCCGAGCCTCTTAAATAAAGGTTGTATGTTTATGGTTATGTTGTGATGCCATCGATGTATCTATACATATCGTTATGCCATGCGTACGTGTGTCGTACTTGATATGTATGGGGTTCGATTACCTAGTCGTGAACCTTAGTAGCACTCCTTACAAGGAAATGCCCCTTTGTGATCCAACGAGCCTTGGTAGTTCGCTACTGCTCCGGACACATTGGTTGACCGGCATGTGTCCTTCTTAGCTGCTATGTCTGTCCCCTTTGGGGAAATGTCACGCGATGTAATGGAGTCCTTGTAGCTTGCTACGACTCGTCTACATTCGCTGATGACCGACACCTGCTTTGTTGGGTCATGTATGCCTGTCCTTGTGCAGTACTGCCACTTTGGTTTAAGACTAGACATGTCGATCCGGGTTCTTTGACATTGGATTGCTAGCGACACTATCGCATACGTGAGTCAAAAGTCGCAGACGGTCCCGGCTAAGGTAAGGCTGCAGCCGTGGAGTTAACCGTGCGTGAGACCACAAAGGGATGCGATGTGTTACAGGCTGGATTCCTATGGCTTAGGATCGGGGTCCCGACACATGGTGCGATCATCATGAGAAAGTCGAGCATAGAAGTTTTGAATGATAATTTCTCTCGAGAGCTCATGGTTGGGGCATGAATATAACATTGATATAAGCCTCCCCCAAGCTTGAGCGAAGCTTTCCCTGTCACGAGGCCAAAAATTATAAATATAATTCCGATCACGATGTACTAAATGCATAGGATAAAACTTTTGATGAAATTCCAATTTCAACCGATTGTAGTTCCAGAATCTAGTAGCATCACATAGCCTATACCATGTCAATGCCTTATCCCTCAAAGATTACGGAAAGACCTTCTTCTTTACCTCATCCTCGGGTGATACGTCTCAAACGTATCTATAATTTTTTATGGTTTCACGCTGTTATCTTGTCAACTTTGGATGTTTTGTTTACCTTTTATATCTTTTTTGGGACTAGCTTATTAACTCAGTGCCAGTTCCTGTTTTTTCTATGTTTTTGACTCTTTTCAGATCTGATTTTGGAATGGAGTCCAAACGGAATAAAATTCCCGAAATGAATTTTTCCAGAACAGAAGAAGATCGGGACGGTTGAGGGCCAAGCAAGTGGGCCCACAGGGGGCCCACAAGATCTGTTGCCACGGCCAGGGGGTAGGCCGGGACAACCAAGCTTGTGGCCCCCCTGGCGCTCCCCTGCCATAGGTCTTTGGCCTATAAATTTCCTAAAAATCCAGAAAAAATCAGGGCATCCACGAAAACACTTTTCCGTCGCCGCAAGCTTCCGTTTCCGCGAGATTTCATCTGGAGACCCTTCCCGGTGCCCTGCCGGAGGGGACTTTGGAGTTGGAGGGCTTTTTCATCAACATCATCACCCCTCCAATGACTCGTGAGTAGTTCACTTCAGACCTACGGGTCCGTAGTTAGTAGCTAGATGGCTTCTTCTCTCTCTTGGATCTTCAATACAAAGTTCTCCATGATCTTCATGGAGATCTATCCGATGTTATCCTCTTTGGCGGTGTGTTTGTCGAGATCTGATGAATTGTGGATTTGTGATCAGATTATCTATGATATATATTTGACTCTTTGCTGATTTCTTATATGCATGATTTGATATCCTTGTAAGTCTCTCCGAGTCTTGGGTTTTGTTTGGGCAACTAGATCTATGATTCTTAGAATGCGAGAAGTGCTTGGTTTTGGGTTCATCCCGTGTGGTGACCTTCCCCAGTGACAGAAGGGGAAGCAAGGCACGCATCATGTTGTTGCCATCAAGGGTAACAAGATGGGCTTTTATCGTAGATATGAGATTGTCCATCTACATCATGTCATCTTGCTTAAGGCGTTACTCTGTTATTTTGGACTTAATGCACTAGATGCATGCTGGATAGCGGTCGACGTGTGGAGTAATAGTAGTAGATGCAGAAAGTATCGATCTACTTGTTTTGGACATGATGCCTATAGATATAATCATTGCCATAGATAACGTCACGACTTTGCGCGGTTCTATCAATTGCTCGACAGTAATTCGTTCACCCACCGTCTACTTCCTTTCATGAGAGAAGCCACTAGTGAACACTACGCCCCCCGGGTCTATTCACACCTATCGTTTCCATTTTCACTTTTACTTTGCTTTGTTTCTTTGTTGCTTTCAGTCCTCACTTGGCAAACAATCTATAAGGGATTGACAACCCCTTCATAGCATTGAGAGCAAGCTCTTTGTGTTTGTGCAGGTACTTGTGATATTCCTTCACTGGATCGATACCTTGGTTCTCAAAACTGAGGGAAATACTTACCACCGCTGTGCTACATCACCCTTTCCGCTTCGAGGGAACACCAACGCAAGGCTCCAAGGCCATGGGGGAATCCTTTGCATATTTGCCAAGGAAGTTCCTAAAGGCATAGCCGTAGCAGAAGGATTCCTGGTGCCGTTGCTGAGGAGTATCAAGACAAGAATAGTCTCCCGTCAGCACACTTGTTTTTGGCTCCGTTGGAAGTCTTTTATTGCAGTAGCAGAAGTATTTCTGGCGCCATTGCCGGGGAAGGAGAGATCTATCCAAGTAGGTCTCACAAACTCATCTCTTGCATTTACTTTTTTGCCAGTTGGCTCTCATTTTCCTCTCCCCCACTTCACATTTGCCGTTTTCATTTGCTTTTTTTGTTTGCCTTTTTCGTTCGCCCTTTTTTTTGTTTGCCTTTCCTTGTCTTGTGTGCTATGTGCCCTCAATATGCTTGCATCTTCGCTTACTGAAAATCTAGTGATATGGATCCTCACCCACTTGCTAATCTCTTTAAGAGATCCACTTATGTGGAACCAATTGCTAGTGAATTGAGTGCACTTGACTATGTTTAAGAGATCTTGAAACTTTGTTTAAACCTCATGATGAATATGATATTTGCAATAATATTGAAAGTGGGTTTGGAGAAGTCATGACTTTAGTTGATGATAATCCCACTATTTTTGAAGAGCGTCAACTTTGCATGCATGTGGATCATGGAAAGAATATCCTCTGTGATAGCTATATTGTTGAAGTTGATTATGATCCCACATTTAATTATTATGAGAGAGGAAAATATGGTGGTAGAAACTTTCATATCACTAAGTAACCTCTCGTTTTGTTGAGATTGCTCTTGTCTCTTTCTTCTTCCTTGCATTTGGTAACTATTGATTGTATTGCCAATTTGTTCTCCTATAAAATGCCTATGCATAGGAAGTATGCTAGACTTAGATTTGATCTTCACATGCTTTATGATGCTCTCGTTGTGCTTCAATTCGTTTCTTTTGTGTGAGCATCATTGAATTATTAATGCCTAGATAAGGGCGTTAAACACTAGCGCTTGTTGGGAGGCAACCCAACAAATCTATCCTTTTTCTTTCTGTTTTGTGTTTTCCACACTTTCATAATTCTGTTATGATTGTGATTTTTGTGTTTCTTTTTGCGTTTGTGCCAAGTAAAACTGTTATGATTAGTCTTGGGGATGATCGTTTGGTCATGCTGGAAAAGATAGAAACTTTCTGCTCATGAAAATAATTTTCATTTTTTTCTTCTGTAAGAGCTTTTGAGTTGATTCTTCTTTCTTCTGATTGCTACGCAAATTATTCAGACTGTCGTAATTTTTCAGAATTTTTGAAGTACCAGAAGTATACGAAGTATACAGATTGCTACAGACTGGTCTGCTGTTAACAAATTCTGTTTTTGTTGTGTTGGTTGCTTATTTTGATGAAACTATGGATAGTATCGGGGGGTATTAGCCATGGAAGATTGAAAATACAGTAACCCAACATCAACATAAGTAGAATTTAAGTTTTCTACAGTACCTAAGGAAGTGGTGGTTTGCTTTCTTATACTAATGTTATCACGAGTTTCTGTTTAAGATTCGTGTTGTGAAGTTTTCAAGTTCTGGGTGAAGTTCTTATGGACAAAAAGATAAAGAGTGGCAAGAGCTCAAGCTTGGGGATTCCCAAGGCACCCCAAGATGATTCAAGGATGCCGTAAAATCCTAAGCTTGGGGATGCCCCGGAAAGGCATCCCCTCTTTCGTCTTCAATCCATCGGTAACGTTACTTGGGGCTATATTTTTATTCACCACATGTTATGTTTTTTGCTTGGAGTGTCTTGTATCGTAGGAGTCTTTTATTTTTGGTGTGTCACAATCATCCTTTATGCACACCTAGAGAGAGAGACATGCACTCACCGTGATTTTGTCGAGGTTCACTTATATCCTTTGGTTAGACAATTCAACTCACATGTGCTTCACTTATATCTTTTGAGCTAGTTGATTTTGCTCTATGTGCTTCACTTATATCTTTTAGAGCACGGCGGTGCATGTCTTGGTAGTTGATCTATGCTATGAAAGTAGTCTCAAAAGGGGTAGTTATCCAAAGGGATACGAAAACTTCCACCTTCATTTGCATTGAATAGTTAGAGAAGTTTGATTCATCTCAACTAGTTTTGAGTTGTGGTTATGGTAATATTGAAGTTATATTAGTAAGGTGTGGTGGATCTAGAAATACTTGTGTTGAAGTTAGTGATTCCCGTAGCATGCACGTATGGTGAACCACTATGTGATGAAGTCTGAGCATGATTAGTCTATTGATTGTCATCCTTTGTGTGGCGGTCGGGATCGCGCGATGGTTTATACCTACCAACTCTTCCCCTAGGAGTATGCGTTGAATGCTTTGTTTCGATTACTACTAAAACTTTTGCAACAAGTATATGAGTTCTTCATGACTAATGTTGAGTCCATGGTTTAGATGCACTTTCACCTTCCACCATCACTATCTTCTTTAGTGCCCTGCAACTTTCGCCGGTACACAAAACCCACCATTAGCCTCCCTCCAAACAGCCACCATACCTACCTACTATGGATTTTTCAAAGTCATTCTGAGATATATTGCCATGCAACTACCACCATGACATGTGCTACCACGTCTAAATTGCCATTGCATGATCGTAATATAGCTAGCATGATGTTTCCATTAATGTCCATGCCATGCTAGATCATTGTCACGGTACACTACCGAAGGCATTTTATATAGAGTCATCGTTGCTCTAAGTTTTGAGTTGTAAGTGTGATGATCATCATTGATGGAGCATTGTCCCATGTGAGGAAATAAAAGAGGCCAAAGATGCCTACCAAAATAAAAAAATGAATAAAAAAGAGAGGCCAAAGAGCCCATCCAAAAAAATGAGAGAAAAAGAGAGAAGGGACAATGCTACCACCTTTCCACACTTGTGCATATTAAGCACCATGATCTTCATGATTGAGAGTCTCTCATTTTGTCACCACCATATAGCTAGTGGGAAATTTTCACTATATAACTTGGCTTGTATATTCCAATGATAGGCTTGCTCAAAATTACCTTAGGTCTTCGTGAGCAAGGAAGTTGGATGCACACCCACTAGTTTTCTTTAAGAGCTCTCACATAATCTTAGCTCTAGTGCATCATTTGTATGGCAATCCCTACTCATTCACATTGATATCTATTGATGAGCATCTCCACAGCTCATTGATATGCCTAGTTAATGTGACCATCTTTTCCTTGTTTGTCTTGCAACCTCCACCACACTCCACAACACTTATAGTGCTAAAACCATGGCTCACGCTCATGTATTGCGTGAGAGTTGAAAAAGTTTGTAAAAGTGAAGGTGTGAAAACAATTACTTGGCCAATACCGGGGTTGTGCATGATTTAAATTTGTTGTGCAATGATGATAGAGCATAGCCAGACTATATGATTTTGTAGGGATAACTTTATTTTGGCCTTGTTATTTTGAAAGTTCATGATTACCTTGCTAGTTTGCTTGAATTATTATTGTCTCCACGTCAATAGAAAACTATTGTTTTGAATCTAATGGATCTGAACATTCACGTCACATAAGAGGAGTTACAAAGGACATCTATGCTAGGTAGCATGAAAGCATCAAAAATTCATTCTTTATCACTTCCCTACTCGAGGACGAGCAGGAGTTAAGCTTGGGGATGCTTCATACGTCTCAAACGTATCTATAATTTTTGATGGTTTCACGTTGTTATCTTGTCAACTTTGGATGTTTTGTTTACCTTTTATATCTTTTATGGGACTAACTTATTAACTCAGTGCCAAGTGTCAGTTCCTGTTTTTCTGTGTTTTTGACTGTTTTCAGACCTGATTTTGGAACGGAGTCCAAACAGAATAAAATCCCCGAAATGAATTTTTCTAGAACGGAACAAGATCGGGAGACTTGTGAGCCAAGCAAGTGGGCCCATAGGGGGCCCACAAGCCGTGTTGCCGTGGCCAGGGGGGAGGCCGCGGCAACCAAGCTTGTGGCCCCCGTGGCGCTGCCCTGCCCTAGGTGTTTGGCCTATAAATTCCCTAAAAATCCAGAAAAAATCAGGGCATCCACGAAATAACTTTTCCGCCGCCGCAACCTTCTGTTTCCGCGAGATCTCATCTGGAGACCCTTCCCGGTGCCCTGCCGGAGGGGACTTTGGAGTTGGAGGGCTTCTTCATCAACATCATCACCCCTCCAATGACTGGTGAGTAGTCCACTTCAGACCTACGGGTCCGTAGTTAGTAGCTAGATGGCTTATTCTCTCTCTTGGATCTTAAATACAAAGTTCTCCATGTTCTTCATGGAGATCTATCCGATGTAATCCTCTTTGGTGGTGTGTTTTCTCGAGATCCGATGAATTGTGGATTTGTGATCAGATTATCTATGATATATATTTGAGTCTTTGTTGATTTCTTATATGCATGATTTGATATCCTTGTAAGTCTCTCCGAGTCCTGGGTTTTGTTTGGCCAACTAGATCTATGATTCTGGAAATGGGAGAAGTGCTTGGTTTTGGGTTCATACCGTATGGTGACCTTTCCCAGGGACAGAAGGGGCAGCAAGGCACGCATCATGTTGTTGCCATCAAGGGTAACAAGATGAGCTTTTATCGTAGATATGAGATTGTCCATCTACATCATGTCATCTTGCTTAAGGCGTTACTCTTTTCTTTTGGACTTAATACACTAGATGCATGCTGGATAGCGCTCGACGTGTGGAGTAATAGTAGTAGATGCAGAAAGTATCGGTCTACTTGTTTTCGACGTGATGCCAATAGATATAATCATTGCCATAGATAACGTCACGACTTTGCGCGGTTCTATCAATTGCTCGATAGTAATTCGTTCACCCACCGTCTACTTGCTGTCATGAGAGAAGCCACTAGTGAACACTACGACCCCCGGGTCTATTCACACCTATCGTTTCCACTTTTGCTTTTACTTTTCTTTGTTTCTTTGTTGCTTTCAGTTCTCACTTGGCAAACAATCTATAAGGGATTGACAACCCCTTCATAGCATTGAGAGCAAGCTCTTTGTGTTTGTGCAGGTACTTGTGATATTCCTTCACTGGATCGATACCTTGGTTCTCAAAACTGAGGGAAATACTTACCACCGCTGTGCTACATCACCCTTTCTGCTTCAAGGGAACAACAACGCAAGGCTCCAAGGCCATGGGGGAATCCTTTGCATATTTGCCAAGGAAGTTCCTAAAGGCGTAGCCGTAGCAGAAGTATTCCTGGTGTCGTTGCTGAGGAGTATCAAGACAAGAATAGTCTCCCGTCGGCACACTTGTTTTTGGCGCCGTTGGAAGTCTTTTGTTGCAGTAGCAGAAGTATTTCTGGCGCCGTTGCCAGGGAAGGAGAGATCTATCCAAGTAGGTCTCACAAACTCATCTCTTCCATTTACTTTTTTGCCAGTTGACTCTCGTTTTCCTCTCCCCCACTTCACATTTGCCGCTTTCATTTTCTTTTTTTGTTTGCCTTTGTCGTTCGCCCTTTTTTTTGTTTGCCTTTCCTTTGCTTGTGTGCTATGTGCCCTCAATATGCTTGCATCTTCACTTACTGAAAATCTAGTGATATGGATCCTCACCCACTTGCTAATCTCTTTAAGAGATCCACTTATGTGGAACCAATTGCTAGTGAATTGAGTGCACTTGACTATGTTTAAGATATCTTGAAACTTTGTTTAAACCTCATGATGAATATGATATTTGCAATAATATTGAAAGTGGGTTTGGAGAAGTCATGACTTTAGTTGATGATAATCCCACTATTTTTGAAGAGCGTCAACTTTGCATGCATGTGGATCATGAAAAGAATATCCTCTGTGATAGCTATATTGTTGAATTTGATTATGATCCCACATGTAATTATTATGAGAGAGGAAAATATGGTGGTGGAAACTTTCATATCACTAAGTCACCTCTCGTTTTGTTGAGATTGCTCTTGTCTCTTTCTTCTTCCTTGCATTTGGTAACTATTGATTGTATTGCCAATTTGTTCTCCTATAAAATGCCTATGCATAGGAAGTATGTTAGACTAAGATTTGATTTTCACATGCTTTATGATGCTCCCGTTGTGCTTCAATTCGTTTCTTTTGTGTGAGCATCATTGAATTATCAATGCCTAGCTAAGGGCGTTAAACAATAGCGCTTCTTGGGAGGCAACCCAACAAATCTATCCTTTTTCTTTCTGTTTTGTGTTTTCCACACTTTCACAATTCTGTTATGATTGTGTTTTTTGTGTTTCTTTTTTGCGTTTGTGCCAAGTAAAACCGTTATGATTAGTCTTGGGGATGATCGTTTGGTCATGCTGGAAAAGATAGAAACTTTCTGCTCATGAAAATAATTTTCATTTTTTTCTGTAAGAGCTTTTGAGTTGATTCTTATTTCTTCTGATTGCTACACAAATTATTCAAACTGTCGTAATTTATCAGAATTTTGGAAGTACCAGAAGTATACGAAGTATACAGATTGCTACAGACTGGTCTGCTGTTAACAGATTCTGTTTTTTTGTGTTGGTTGCTTATTTTGATGAAACTATGGATAGTATCGGGGGGTATTAGCCATGGAAGATTGAAAATACAGTAACCCAACATCAACATAAGTAGAATTTAAGTTTTCTACAGTACCTAAGGAAGTGGTGGTTTGCTTTCTTATACTAATGTTATCACGAGTTTCTGTTTAAGTTTCGTGTTGTGAAGTTTTCAAGTTTTGGGTGAAGTTCTTATGGACAAAAAGATAAAGAGTGGCAAGAGCTCAAGCTCGGGGATTCCCAAGGCACCCCAAGATGATTCAAGGATGCCGTAAAATCCTAATCTTGGGGATGCCCCGGGAAGGCATCCCCTCTATCGTCATCAATCCATTGGTAACGTTACTTGGGGCTATATTTTTATTCACCACATGTTATGTTTTTTGCTTGGAGCGTCTTGTATCGTAGGAGTCTTTTATTTTTGGTGTGTCACAATCATCCTTGCTGCACACCTAGAGATAGATACATGCACTCACCGTGATTTTGTCGAGCTTCACTTATATCCTTTGGTTAGACAATTCAGCTCACATGTGCTTCACTTATATCTTTTGAGCTAGTTGATTTTGCTCTATGTGCTTCACTTATATCTTTTAGAGCACGGCGGTACATGGCTTGGTAGTTCATCTATGCTATGAAAGTAGTCTCAAAAGGGGTAGTTATCCAAAGGGATACGAAAACTTCCACCTTCATTTGCATTGAATAGTTAGAGAAGTTTGATTCATCTCAACTAGTTTTGAGTTGTGGTTATGGTAATACTGAAGTTATATTAGTAAGGTGTGGTGGATCTAGAAATACTTGTGTTGAAGTTAGTGATTCTCGTAGCATGCACGTATGGTGAACCACTATGTGATGAAGTCTGAGCATGATTAGTCTATTGATTGTCATCCTTTGTGTGGCGGTCGGGATCGCGCGATGGTTTATACCTACCAACTCTTCCCCTAGGAGTATGCGTTGAATGCTTTGTTTCGATTACTACTAAAACTTTTGCAACAAGTATATGAGTTCTTCATGACTAATGGTGATTCCATGGTTTAGATGCACTTTCACCTTCCACCATCACTATCTTCTTTAGTGTCGTGCAACTTTCACCGGTACACAAAACCCACCATTAGCCTCCCTCAAAACAGCCACCATACCTACCTACTATGGATTTTTCAAAGTCATTCCGAGATATATTGCCATGCAACTACCACCATGACATGTGCCACCACGTCTACATTGCCATTGCATGATCGTAATATAGCTAGCATGATGTTTCCATTAATGTCCATGCCATGCTAGATTATTGTCACGGTACACTACCGAAGGCATTCTATATAGAGTCATTGTTGCTCTAAGATTTGAGTTGTAAGTGTGATGATGATCATTGATGGAGCATTGTCCCATGTGAGGAAATAAAAGAGGCCAAAGATGCCCACAAAAATAAAAAAATGAATAAAAAAGAGAGCCCAAAGAGCCCATCCAAAAAAAATGAGAGAAAAAGAGAGAAGGGACAATGCTACCACCTTTCCACACTTGTGCATATTAAGCACCATGATCTTCATGATTGAGAGTCTCTCATTTTGTCACCACCATATAGCTAGTGGGAAATTTTCACTATATAACTTGGCTTGTATATTCCAATGATAGGCTTGCTCAAAATTACCTTAGGTCTTCGTGAGCAAGGAAGTTGGATGCACACCCACTAGTTTTCTTTAAGAGCTCTCACATAATCTTAGCTCTAGTGCATCATTTGTATGGCAATCCCTACTCATTCACATTGATATCTATTGATGAGCATCTCCACAGCTCATTGATATGCCTAGTTAATGTGACCATCTTTTCGTTGTTTGTCTTGCAACCTCCACCACACTCCACACCACTTATAGTGCTAAAACCATGGCTCACGCTCATGTATTGCGTGAGAGTTGAAAAAGTTTGTGAAAGTGAAGGTGTGAAAACAATTACTTGGCCAATACCGGGGTTGTGCATGATTTAAATTTGTTGTGCAATGATGATAGAGCATAGCCAGACTATATGATTTTGTAGGGATAACTTTCTTTTGGCCTTGTTATTTTGAAAGTTCATGATTACCTTGCTAGTTTTCTTGAATTATTATTGTCTCCACGTCAATAGCAAACTATTGTTTTGAATCTAATGGATCTGAACATTCACGTCACATAAGAGGAGTTACAAAAGACATCTATGCTAGGTAGCATGAAAGCATCAAAAATTCATTCTTTATCACTTCCCTACTCGAGAACGAGCAGGAGTTAAGCTTGGGGATGCTTCATACGTCTCAAACGTATCTATAATTTTTGATGGTTTCACGTTGTTATCTTGTCAACTTTGGATGTTTTGTTTACCTTTTATATCTTTCTTGGGACTAACTTATTAACTCAGTGCCAAGTGTTAGTTCCTGTTTTTTCTGTGTTTTTGACTGTTTTCATACCTGATTTTGGAACGGAGTCCAAACGGAATAAAATCCCCGAAATGAATTTTTCTAGAACGGAACAAGATCGGGAGACTTGTGAGCCAAGCAAGTGGGCCCATAGGGGGCCCACAAGCCGTGTTGCCGTGGCCAGGGGGGAGGCCGCGGCAACCAAGCTTGTGGCCCCCGTGGCGCTGCCCTGCCCTAGGTGTTTGGCCTATAAATTCCCTAAAAATCCAGAAAAAATCAGGGCATCCACGAAATAACTTTTCCGCCGCCGCAACCTTCTGTTTCCGCGAGATCTCATCTGGAGACCCTTCCCGGTGCCCTGCCGGAGGGGACTTTGGAGTTGGAGGGCTTCTTCATCAACATCATCACCCCTCCAATGACTGGTGAGTAGTCCACTTCAGACCTACGGGTCCGTAGTTAGTAGCTAGATGGCTTATTCTCTCTCTTGGATCTTAAATACAAAGTTCTCCATGTTCTTCATGGAGATCTATCCGATGTAATCCTCTATGGCGGTGTGTTTCTCGAGATCCGATGAATTGTGGATTTGTGATCAGATTATCTATGATATATATTTGAGTCTTTGTTGATTTCTTATATGCATGATTTGATATCCTTGTAAGTCTCTCCGAGTCCTGGGTTTTGTTTGGCCAACTAGATCTATGATTCTGGCAATGGGAGAAGTGCTTTGTTTTGGGTTCATACCGTGTGGTGACCTTTCCCAGTGACAGAAGGGGCAGCAAGGCACGCATCATGTTGTTGCCATCAAGGGTAACAAGATGAGCTTTTATCGTAGATATGAGATTGTCCATCTACATCATGTCATCTTGCTTAAGGCGTTACTCTTTTCTTTTGGACTTAATACACTAGATGCATGCTGGATAGCGCTCGACGTGTGGAGTAATAGTAGTAGATGCAAAATGTATCGGTCTACTTGTTTTCGACGTGATGCCTATAGATATAATCATTGCCATAGATAACGTCACGACTTTGCGTGGTTCTATCAATTGCTCGATAGTAATTCGTTCACCCACCGTCTACTTGCTTTCATGAGAGAAGCCACTAGTGAACACTACGGCCCCCGGGTCTATTCACACCTATCGTTTCCACTTTTTCCTTTACTTTTCTTTGTTTCTTTGTTGCTTTCAGTTCTCACTTGGCAAACAATCTATAAGGGATTGACAACCCCTTCATAGCGTTGGGAGTAAGCTCTTTGTGTTTTTGTGCAGCTACTTGTGATATTCCTTCACTGGATCGATTCCTTGGTTCTCAAAACTGAGGGAAATACTTACCACCGCTGTGCTACATCACCCTTTCCGCTTCGAGGGAACACCAAAGCAAGGCTCCAAGGCCATGGGGGAATCCTTTGCATATTTTCCAAGGAAGTCCCTAAAGGCGTAGCCGTAGCAGAAGGATTCCTCGTGGTGTTGCTGACGAGTATCAAGACAAGAATAGTCTCCGGTCAGCACGCTTGTTTCTGGCGCCGTTAGAAGGTCTTTTGTTGCAGTAGCATCGGGCAAACCTGCAAGCTTAAATAAACCACGAACTTCATCTACATTGATTAGATGCAAGTCTGGATGTGATGTTCCATCTCCTGTAAAAGGATTAGCCTGCAGTTTCTCAAGCATACCCGAAGGAAATTCATAGCAAATATTTTCAGTAGGTGCAGCATGTTGAGGAGCAACTCTTTGTGCTTCCGTTCGAGGTGATGATACCTAGAACAAGCCCCTCAAAGGATTAGTTTCCATAGTGACAAGTGACAATAAATTTCAGCACACTATATAAATGTTTCCTTACCAAGTTCCACTTACCAAAGGCGCTTCACTCCCCGACAACGACGCCAGAAAAGAGTCTTGATAACCCACAAATATAGGGGACCTATCGTAGTCCTTTCAATAAGTAAGAGTGTCGAACCCAACGAGGAGCAGAAGGATCTGACAAGTGGTTTTGAACAAG
Organism: Hordeum vulgare subsp. vulgare; assembly: GCF_904849725.1. Taxonomy (NCBI): domain Eukaryota; kingdom Viridiplantae; phylum Streptophyta; class Magnoliopsida; order Poales; family Poaceae; genus Hordeum; species Hordeum vulgare. Next base: position 55,350,221 of record NC_058521.1, on the reverse strand, counting down.
GTAATATCTGCAAGCACTGAAATTATCGGTAACAAGTAGTTGTGTGGCAAGATGATTCGTAGCAAGTAGCAAGTAACAAAAGTAGCAACGGTGCAGCAAAGTGGCCCAATCCATTTTGTAGCAAGGGACAAGCCTAGAAAAACTCTTATAGGAGGTAAAACGCTCCCGAGGACACATGGGAATTTCTGTCAAGCTAGTATTCATCATGTTCATATGATTCGCCTTAGTTACTTTGATAGTTTGATATGTGGGTGGACCGGCGCGTGGGTACTGTCCTTACTTGGACAAGCATCCCACTTATGATTAACCCCTCTCGCAAGCATCCGCAACTACGAAAGAAGAATTAAGACAAAGTCTAACCATAGCATTAAACTAGTGGATCCAAATCAGCCCCTTACGAAGCAACACATAAACTAGGGTTTAAGCTTCTGTCACTCTAGCAACCCATCATATACTTACTACTTCCCAATGCCTTCCTCTAGACCCAAATAATTGTGAATTGTTATGTAGTCGACGTTCACATACAACACATCAAAATACCAAACGAATACAAATTTCACATGACTACTTATAGCATGACTTATCCCATGTCCTCAAGAACAAAAGTAACTACTCACAAAGCATAATCATATTCATGACCAGAGAGGTAATGAGTAACATCAACTATCTGAACATATAATCTTCCACCAAGTAATCCAACTAGCATCAACTACAAAGAGTGATTAACACTACTAGCAACCTTACAAGTACCAATCGGAGTTGCAAGACGGAGATTGGTTACAAGAGATGAACTAGGGTTTGGAGATGAGATGGTGCTGATGAAGATGTTGATGGTTATGAGTCCCCTCCGACGAGAGGAATGTTGGTGATCATGATGGCGACGATTTCCCCCTCCAGAAGGGAAGTTTCCCTGGCAGGATCGTCCTGCCGGAGCTCTAGATTGGTTCTGCTCAAGTTCCACCTCGAGGCGGCGGTGAATCCTCCGAAAAGCCTCCTCTTGATTTTTTTCCATACCAAAACCCTTCTTGTAGAAAAAGGGGGAGCGAGAGGGCTAAGTGGGAGCTCACAAGCCCCCTAGGCGCAACCAGGGGGGAGGCCGCGTCTAGCAGGCTTGTGGCCTCCTGCTGGCGCCCCTCTGGCACTTCTTCGGCCTAGTATTTTTTATAAATCCCAAAAAAAATCCACGTTGATTTTCACGGCTTTTGGAGTTGCGCAGAATAGGTATCTCAAACTTGCTCCTTTTTCAGGCTAGAATTCCAGTTGCCGGCATTCTCCCTCTTCATGTAAACCTTGCAAAATAAGAGATAAAAGGCATAAGTATTGTATCGTGAAGTGTAATAACACCCCAAAAAGCGATAAATATCAACATGAAAGTATGATGCAAAATGGACGTATCAACCCCCCCGTCCCAGATCGCCCCGCTCCTCGCCCTCAGATCGCCACCAACCCCACGGGGAACCAGGGGGTTCTCACGTGGTCGCCCCTGCCACCTCTCCCGTCGCTCACCCCGCGAGCCCCTGCTACCTCCTGTCACAGCGCCTCTGCCACGCCTCTCCCCCGTCGCCCCATGCCGGCGCCCTACACCCCACGCGCCCCACTGCCTCCAGATCGCCGCCACCTCCCTCTCCCACCTCGTTCTCCGCCGCCGGACAGCACCCTCCCCATCGGGACGGACCTCCCCCCGTCCCCCCTGTGTCGCCTCTCCCCGTCGCCCCGCTTCACTCCTAGCCCCGGATCCCATCGGGCGCCTCGCTCACCGGCCGGCGTTCCACCTCACCGCCGGCCGCCACCCCGGTCAGTCCTCTCTTCTCCAGCGGCGCTCACGCCCACCTTGCCTCCACTCGCCCGGCGGCCTCCCCATCCGGCCACCACCGGGGCCCTTCACCGCGCCGACCCCGACACCTACCTGCAGCGCCAACGCATCACCGGAGCCGCCCCATCGACCGCACCGCACCACCGGCTTCCCTGTCCTCCTCCTCAACGGCTCCACCGAGCCTCGTCGCCCCGTTCCCTGGCAACGCCGGTGAGCCCTTTTTCGGGCTCCTGCCACCCTCTCCTCCTTTCCACCGTCCCGGTTCTGTTCCGGCGATCACCGCCTCGTTCCGGCGCCGTTGTGCTCGTGTAGGAGGAGGTGGAGTTCGCATCTGTCTCTCTATTGAGAGAGAGGAACAAGGAGCAGAGAGTTAACAAAGATGATTGTTAGGTAGAAAAGAAAATAAAAAAGGAAAAAATGATGTGTATGTATGTATGTATGTATGTATGTATTCAGTATCTATGCATGTATCTAGAGAAAATAAAAATAAATACAAAAATATAAATGTGTTTTTATTAATAAAATAAATAAATAAATAGATAGATATATTATTTAATTATTTAGTTAATTAATTAAATAGATAATTAGATAATCAGTTAATTAGATACCTAAATTATCCTATTAGAGTATGACACGTGGGACTCCCACTAATTTAATATGATTAATTAATATTTAATCTTAATTAAAAACTTGTGTTTATGACACATGGGACCCACTGGTCAGTTGACCAGTCAACTACTGATGTCATAATAGTATTTAAATAATTAACTAAATCTGTTCTTAATTCCTAATTAATGAATAAAACTTTAAAAATTAATATTAATTAAATCGTAAGTCAGATCAAAATATTTTCAACATGAAAGTTGATCAGCAGAACGAGACGAACCCGGATACACGGTCCATTCATCTGTCATGCTTCCCTAGCATAGCAAACGTGAAACTTTTCCATCATTTTTCATGTGACTGTAGTAGCCCGAGACCCGAAAAATATCGTCAGATATTCTTCCGACCCATCTGCGACATATGTTGCTGCGTTAGCTCACGCCTGGCCTGCATATTGCCATGTCATGCTTAGTGTTTCACCTATTGCTATTTTTTTTTATCCCCCCTCTTCTTACCGGTAGACCCCGAGACTGACGCTACTACCAGGTACACCTACGTACCCTCCTGACGACCAACCCTTTGCCGTAGAGCAACAAGGCAAGCAAACCCCCTTGATCATCCCTATATCGCTTATTCTTTCTTCATCATGCTTGCATTAGAATTTTTCTACTTTTGTAGTTAGCTCCTATATGTGATGCATAGCATAATTTTGATGAACTGCTACTTTTAGTACCGCTCTTTAAATTGTTTAGTATAGGTGGAGCAGTCTTCCCCTCTGACCCCGTAGTCCAGTTGCCCCGCTTTGCTTTCAAGTCTCGATCTCTGATCAAAGAGCCAGACCCGGCACCGCACTTACACCCCGCTTAGTTGTGCGACACTACACAGATACTATCGGGTACCGAGGGTGACACCTCGCGAAGTACTCCTGATGATATCTCTATAGTATAGCTAGTCGATTGTGGTTATCGAGGGTGATTCCTCTTTCACCATTCCCGACGATGCCTCTGTCGTGCAAACCCTCAAGTGTGGGACTCCCGAGGGTGATTCCTCTAAGTCCACCTTGACGGTTACATCGTTCGGAATCCAACGAGGGTGATACCTCGGATTCCCCCTGATGTTACAACCACACAGTTACTTGACCATGTTACTGGGATCATTGGTGATTAGTTGCTAGGAGGGTGGATTCCCGCGAGTTTGTGATGATGGCCTAATTAAAACGATAATGGATTTGGGTATTAGATCTGGGTTGGTCGAAGACCTTTTCGCACTAACCAGGTGCGTGGGAAGAATTATGGGTACTCGACGTCGCGGTATGAGCCGAAGCTTTTCAGATGTCAGCAATAGAGCAGCGCGCGGCTGAGTGGTCTGGAGATGCATCACGCTTGTGATTAAGGGGTGCTAATACTGACATCGGCCGCCCACGTATCAAGCAGGAGCTTGAAGGGCAAGTGGGCCCATGAACCCTTTGTGCTTAGGAGTTAGACTGGTGGGCTCGCCTCCCTGTTGAGTCTTAGGTGGGGCTGCGACGTGTCAATATTCCGAGGCCTTGCATGACCGAGAAAAGTGTGTCCGGCCAGAGTGTTATCGAGCGTGACGGGAAACTTGGTGCACCCCTGCAGGGATGAAAATTAACTATTCGGATAGCCATGTCCTTGGTTACATGACGACTTGGAGTTGTGCCCTGATCTTATACAACTACAACTGTTACTTGACTGGAATTAGTTGCTCCGAGATTGCTTCCTCGCAGGGAGTCGAGGGAGGATCTCTGGGCATGACCTCATATTAATATTGTTGCAACAATATCACTATTAATTGTCTTACCCGTTCTACTCTCTTCTATTGCTACAAGACCCTGAAGATGCTAGTCTTCGATAGGACTAGGCCTTCTCTCTCTATTCTCGCATTGCTGCAGTCAGTCCACATATAAACCCCTTCTTTGATACTGATGCATATTAGCATAGTTCTTATGTAAGACTTGCGAGTACTTTGGATGAGTACTCACCGTTGCTTTGCTCCCCCTTTGTCCCCTTGATCCGTTGCTGCGACCAGATGATGGAGCCGAGGAGATGGAGTTTCCTGCCGACGCCTGCAACCCCGATGGTGACTTCTTCGTGGAGGCCGCTAAAGACCAGGAGTAGTTAGGAGGTTCCCACGCAGGAGGCCTCGCCTCGTTCGATCGTTGTATCTTTTGTGCTAGCCTTCTCTAAGGCACCCCATGTTTTATATCTGTAGTCAGATATTGTTGCTTCCACTGACTCGTGTGTTTATCGAGCTTCTGTATTCTAGCCCTCGAGGCCCCTGGCTTGTAATATGAAGCTTGTTTTGTTTTATTTGTGTCTAGAGTTGTGTTGTGATATCTTCCTGTGAGTCCTTGAGTTTGATCGTACACGTTTGCGTGTATGATTAGCGTATGATTAAATCGAGGGTGTCACACTCTGCCTCTCCACTAGGTAGCCTTAAAGCATGGTTAATAATATGGCCAGCTGCTAGTTATATAGACATACCATGTTATCAAGTGTTAACATTATTAATTACTAATACAATAGAGTTGGCTATAAGGTTGTCTATAAGTTCACAAATGTTTTCACCTTCTCTCTATCTCTTTATTCTCATTAAATAATTTTATCTTGGAGCACACATAGAGGTTGGCTCTTGCATGAGAGGCTACCCTTAAATTTTTCCTTGTCTCTCTCCTCCACGTAGGTAAAAGTGTCATGTAAGTAGGCTTATTGCTTAATACTATACTTTCTCTTGTGCCCTTGTTGTAGATCTACTAATTAATTAACCACCTATCTCTTTGCTCAGTAAATGAACTAAGCTAGCTAGATATCTCCTTCATTAATGAAAAGGCATTCAAAATATCTTTCTCCACTTTGATACCAAGTCCTGATGGCAATGGGTACCCATTACCCGCATAACCAGTGGGAATTTACCCATTAAGGTGTGGGTATGGGAAAAAATCTTTACCCATGGCTAAATAAATGGTAAAGAGTATGCACCCATTGGGTATTGAGGGTGCGGGCATGGTACATCAAAACCCATACCAGCGTACCCACATACCCAGTATATATGACATATGGGTCTGTGAACCAAGGTAATTCTGAAAAAAAATCCCAAATAAATATATTAGTCCATAGAGACGCAGTCACGCGTCGCCTCCAGCCTCCTCGTATTGCTGGTAGTCGTAATTAACGCTGGAGGCGGACTTTTGAAGTTGATTCTAGCATGCCATGTGATTGTTTTGCACATGTATTGACCGAAGTTAGAACTATATATATTTGTATGCTTCTATTCATCTTATGTTGGGCTGCAGCCTCTGCATTAATGTTATTTTCGAATTACATAGTGTTATTCATTTCATATAGATCATAGTATCATGTTGAGTTTTTTTGGTGGGTTTACCCATGGGTTTTTAATACCCACATGGGTGCGGGTATGGTATAAAATTTGTACGAAGACGCGGGTGCGGGTGCGGGTGTGGTTAAAATTTGAGGATATGGGTGCGGGTTTGGTTGAGCTCTACCCGCACCCAATGGGTGCCGGTGCCATCGGGAATACCAAGCAATACCGGGTAATGTCTACTACACAACTTTATTCTTGTAGACTATGTTGGGCCTCGAAGTGTAGAGTTTTGTAGGACATTAGCAATTTTCCCTCAAGTGCATGACCTAACGTTTATCAATATGTGGGAAATTTAGGATGAAGATGGTGTCTCTCAAACAACCGTGCAACCAAATACAAAAATTCTCTCGTGTCCCCAACACACCTAATACAATGGCAAATTGTATAGGTGCACTAGTTCGACGAAGAGATGGTGATACAAGTGTAGTATGGATAATAGATATGGGTTTTTGTAATCTGAAAATATAAAAAGAGCAAGGTAGAAAGTGTAAAACAGCAAGCAAAACATTGTATAAATGCTTGGTAATAAGTCCTAGGGTTCAAACTTTCACTAGTGCAATCTCTCAACAATGATAACATAATAGAATCATATGATCGTCCCTTAACGTGAGACAAAGCATCACTCGAAAGTTCCTATATAGCGGAGAACAATAAGATGAAATTCGTGTAGGTAGTAGAACAACCTCAAAGTTATTTTTTCCGATCAATCCTTTGAGCTATTCATATAAGTGTCACAAACAACCCTAGAGTTCGTACTAGAATAACACCCATGATACACATCAATCAACCCTAATGTCACCTAGATACTCCAATATCACCTCAAGTATCCATGGTTATATTATGCGGCATGCATCAAACTATTTTAGATCTATCATATTCAATCCAACACAAAGAACTTCAAGGAGCACCCCAAGATTTCTATTGGGGAACATAGTATGAAAACGTGCTATCAACCCCTATGCAGAGATCCCAAGGTCATCGGAATCCACAAGTTGGTGCCATAACATATATCAAGTGAATCACTTGAATACCCCAATGTCACTACGGTTGTCCGCATGCAAGACATACATCAAGTGTTCCCAAAATTGAATATTCAATCCAACGTAACGAGATATTAAAGTGAAAGATTCAATTCATCACAACAATAGCAAGGGACAAACACCATATGATCCAACTATATTAACAAGGCCCGTGATACATCTAGATCATGACATCTCAAGAACACGAAGAGAGAGAGAGAGTGATTAAACAGAAAGCTACTGGTACAAAATCTCAGCCCTGAGGGTGAACTACTCCCTCCTCACCATGGCCTTCGCCGGGATGATGAATATGGCCACCGGAGATGATTTCCCCTCTCCAGCAGGGTACTAGAAAGGCTCTAGATGGGTTTTTCATCGATACATAGAGGTACGACGGTGGAGCGGAAGTTCTCCTTTTATTTCTGGGGTCTCTGGTATATATAGGATTTTTCAGCATTGGAATCACACCAAACGACGCCACGTGGGCCCAACAAGCCATTAGGGCACGACCTAGGGGATGGGTTCATACCCTGTTGTCTTTTGGCCCACTGATGGCTCCCCTCGAGTGGTTCTTCGCTCCAATATTGCTTATTTCCTCTAGAATAAAATATAAAAAAGTTTCGGGCAATTCTGAGAACTGTAATTTTCACCACAAAAACACTACCATGGTAACTGTGCTGAAAATAGCATCAGTCCAGGTTAGTTCTAAATAAATCATATAAAGTGCATCAAAACCATATAAAAGTATTGTAAACATAGGTGAATATGGCATGAATACTTCTTAAATTATCGATAAATTGGATACGTATCAACATCCCCAAGCTTCATTCCTACTTGTCCTCAAGTAGGTAAATGATAAAAGAAATAATTTATGAGGTGTGAATGCTAGCATAATGAATAGTTTTGATCAATGATAATTCCAATCACTTTTTCTATCATCATAACCAGCAAATTTTTTCATAAAAATCATCATGGTTGAGTAGCTATAAATTCACATGTCATGGTTCAAAAATGCATTCTCTTGAAACTCCACATCATATGTTCTTAGTCATCAAACAATTTCAATACATCATCAAGTCTAAGTAAGAGCTCCACATACTAAATTATCATAGAGTGTTCTATGATTGCTAGTACTCAAAGAATATTTTTAGAATAAATAACATCCATCAAACACAGATAAATATAGGGGCTTAATGTTTTGCCTCCCAACATACTTATCAAAAAGATAATTGTCAACAATAATGAAGCATGATCAAATATATTTGGGAGGATATATATGTTTGGATCTTCCTCACCACATAATTCTTGCCAACTAATAGATTGAGGTTGGAATCAGAAGTTGACTCAATATGAAAAGTAAGTAACATGAAATTAAATAGATTGCCCCTTCGCAAAAGGAAGCGGGCCTTTGGTGAGGTGCCAAGCCTCATTATTTTAAAGTAGAGATGAATCTCATATTTTTGATGGTGTGCCTTTCCTGTCAATGTCACAATAGACTTTTCAACTTCTTCCATGCTAATCACATTATTGGCGGTTCCCAAAGAGAATTGAAATTTTACTCCCCCTCAACCATTTAATCACATTCCATGACTAGCCGTATCCATAGGTGCCCTCCAAACAATCAACTTTCCAGGGGGATTTCTTGCTTATTTATTTTTGTATTATGTAGGACTGGGAATCCTTTTTACCAACCTCTCGTGCAATGACAAGTGAATAAACACTCATCTTGAGAATAACTCGCTTAGCATGGAAGATAATGACCGCCCCGTAGTTACATGAGCGGTACGAGCACACAAAACAGGTGTTTATTTGAATGTTTAGAGGTGGAAAATCCAAATTTACTTGGAATTACACTGAAATACCATATATAGGTAGGTATGGTGGACTCTCATGGAAGAAACTTGGTTCAAGGATTTGGATGCACAAGTAGTATATATCTCTACTCAGTACGAAGTTTTTGCTAACAAAAGTTTCTAAACAAACACCACATGTTGGAGGATCCAAAACAATATAAATTTTATGCAAATATACCCGAACAAAACCATCATGTTTTCTTTCTTGTCCAACTTAAACTATTTGATCAATGTTGGAAATAATGGATGTGTATTCACAATCATAAAAGATGTCCAAGATGTTATATTTATATGTGAAAGTTCTCTTTCTTTTACTAATCATTCATGAATTGCTTGTATGACCAATTTGATGATTGTCAAACTTCAATAGTTTTACTTTCTAATCCAAATGTGAAATTACCACAATACATAAAGCACATCAATAATTTAAGATTTATGATATTTCATTCATTCCCAATTTAATCTTAGGATATAAGTGAAGCACAAGAGTAAATATCAAACTACTCTCAACAAGATATAAGTGAAGATTAATGAGTAGTCAAACAATTAAGTATCTATGTGAGGACTCTCTCTCAATAAAGATTTTTAGATCTGATATTTTATTTCAAACATTAAAGAAAACAAAAATGCACTCCAAGAATAGCACATATCATACAAACAAATAAAAATTTAGGATCAACAAAGGCTAACCGATAGTTGTTGATGAAGGGAGGTGCGATGCGTAGGATCCCCAAGCTTAGATTTCTTGAGAATTCTTGTAATATTTACTTGGGATGCCTTGGGCATACACAAGCTTGAGCTTTTTATCTCTTTCAATCCTCTCATATCCCGGTTTCACCTAAGTCTCAAAAACTTCATCCACACAAAACTTGAAAAGAACTCGTGAGATAGCTTAGTACACATAAGAATAAATCAACACTTCATGTACTGCCAAGACAAGTTTCATAATAATTTTCAAACATTAGGTGAGGTATACTATCATTTATACAATTTATATCCACTAATATAAGACATGAAAACTCTAGGATAAGTAGATAACAAAATCATGATAGCAATCTGTCCAAACAGAACAGTCTGTAGCAATTAATTCAAAATTTGTACCTATGTAACTCAAAATATTTGGAAAACTTAGGACATGATAAATAGTTTGTATGAAAGTACTGTGTAAAAAATTCAGAAACTTTCCACCTTCTAGTACAATTTGATAATTCAAATACTACACCCAAAGTTTCTATTTTTATACAACACACATCACACATGCAATTCAAGCATTCTAAAGGAAATTCTTAGAAATTTGTATTGGAAAACAAGATTATAAATAAAATATAACAGATAAAACAAAACAAAATGATGCTGCAGGAAAAACACGTATCATGAGACAAATAAAAATATAGCTCTAGGTGAGCTATACCGATAATGTTGGAGACGAAAGAGGGGATGCCTTCCGGGGCATCCCCAAGCTTAGACGCTTGAGTATTCCTTGGATATTACCTTGGGGTGTGCTACTTCTCAAACAACAGTGCCAGAAATTGACACGTTGACGGAGACTTGCTTGCGTTGGTTTTTCCCTTGAAGAGGAAAGGGTAATGCAGCAAAGGAGCAGTAAGTATTTCCCTTAGTTTGAGAACCAAGGTATCGATCCAGTAGGAGGGTCTCGTCAAGTCCAGAGTACCTGCGGAAACACAAACGAGCTTGCACCCAACGCTTCAAAGGGGTTGTCAATCCCTTCAAGATTGTTTGCAAAGTGAGATCTCAAGGCGGAAAGTGCAACGAAGTAAAAAGTGTATGGCTGAAAATATGGTGTGGAGTAGACCCGGGGGCCATAGTGTTCACTAGAGGTTTCACTCAAAATAGCAAATATCATGGTGGGTGAACAAATTATGGTAGAGAAATTGGTAGAACTGCGCAAAGTCATGACGATATCTAAGGCAATGATCATACATATAGGCATCACGTCTGAGACAAGTAGACCGATACTTTCTGCATCTACTACTATTACTCCACCCATCGACCGCTATCCAACATGCATCTAGTGTATTGAGTTCATGACGAACAGAGTAACGCCTTAAGCATGATGACATGATGTAGAGGGATAATCTCAAACCAATGATGAAAACCCCATCTTTTTACCCTTGATAGCAACAACACGATGCGTGCCTTGCTACCCCTTCTGTCACTGGGTGAGGTCACCGCACGGTATGAACCCAAAACCAAGCACTTCTCCCATTGCCAGAATCATAGATCTAGTTGGCCAGACAAAACCCACAACTCGAAGAGAATTACAAGGATATGAAATCATGCATAAGAGAGATCAGAAGAAACTCAAATAAGATTCATAGATACTCTGATCATAAATCCTCAATTCATCGGATCTCGACAAACACACCGCAAATGTAACATCCCAAATTTTGGAATATTGAAAATAATTATTAGATTGTTTGTTTGATTGAGTGATTGAAACTGAGTGGAGTTTGAACCTTTCAAAAACTTTTGAATGAGAGGGAATAAAATGACTTTCCCCTTCTCCGGTAAATTCAAATTCATCCAATTAAAAGCAACGAGAGAAGATGACATGACCTCTTCAACTATAAAGAATTTGAACGGAGTTTTGCATTTGAATTCTTTCAAATATTTGCCCTTGCTTCTATATTTATCTTCCCCGAGAAATACCCCGAAAATAATTCTTGCCAAGCAAGAAAGAGAGGAGGAACATGACCCTCCAAACCGGGGATATTCCTTTGAAATATTTGGGCCATAAAACCCAAGGTTTATTTGAAAAATATTTGCGAAAAGAAAATAAACCAATTTAGGGATTTTCTAAAAAAAACATTTTTTTGAAGTATTTATTTTGGTAGTGGAAAAATGTCCATCTTTTTGGATTTATTTTTCTCAAAAATTTAATATATTATACCCCTATATTCCGACGAATATTCAATTTGCTTTTAATAGTTTTAATTCCTGTTTTAATAATTATGGAAAGAGATCTTTATTTTAGGGAAGTCCTTGGGCCATATTGGGAATGTCATGTGGCCCATATCCCCACCTTCTTCTTCCTCTCAACGTTTCCTTCTGTAGCCATGGCACAAGCTTCCGAGGAAGCTTCCCCTCTGGGATTTGCGAGCTATACTCCCTCCCGGCGCCTCCAGTGACCACTATAAGAACGCCCCGTCTATCCTCTTTCCATTCCCCTAGAGAAATCCTCGTTTCCCTGCCCGTAGCCATCTCGCCACCATCTCCACCTTCCCTGTCATAACCGAGCTCTGCAGGAGCTACACCCCGTCGCCCCCCTGCAGGTCCCTCCCCTCCCTGCCGAGCCTTCCCTACCTCGCCGCCACCTCCCCACCACCGCTCCTCCCCACCCCCTCGCCCTGCAGCCTCGCCGGAGCTGCGGCCTCCTCCACCGAACCCCCTGCCAGGAGAGCCTCGCCCCCCCCTAGGGACTCCCTCGCCCCTCCCAGGAGCGCCCCCCTTCCCCAAGCGACCCCTCCTCCACCGACCCCTTCCCACACCGGAGCCACCCTCCCCACCTCGTCGGCGTAGTCCCCCTCGCCGGAGTGCCTCCTCCTCGCCACTACTCCTCCCTGCCATCGTGCACGAGGTAACTCCCTCTCCCTTTTTGTTTTACTTTCTACCGTTAGATCTTTAGTCAACACGTGAGATTAGATCTGAAGATACCCCTTCGGTTCTTTTAAAAGAACCGGCGGTTATATTTTATTACCATTAGATCTTTAGTCAACACGTGGTGTTGGGGAACGTCGCATGGGAAACAAAAATTTTCCTACGCGCACGAAGACCTATCATGGTGATGTCCATCTACGAGAGGGGATGAGTGATCTACGTACCCTCGTAGACCGTACAGCAGAAGCGTTAGAGAACGCGGTTGATGTAGTGGAACGTCCTCACGTCCCTCGATCCGCCCCACGAACAATCCCGCGATCAGTCCCACGATCTAGTACCGAACGGACGTCACCTCCGCGTTCAGCACACGTACAACTCGACGATGATCTCGGCCTTCTTGATCCAGCAAGAGAGATGGAGAGGTAGAAGAGTTCTCCGGCAGCGTGACGGCGCTCCGGAGGTTGGTCATGACCTTGTCTCAGCAGGGCTCCGCCCGAGCTCCGCAGAAACGCGATCTAGAGGAAAAACCGTGGAGGTATGTGGTCGGGCAGCCGTGGAGAAGTCGTCTCAAATCAGCCCTAAAACCTCCGTATATATAGGTGGGAGGGAGGGGACCTTGCCTTGGGGCTCAAGGAGCCCCAAGGGGGTCGGCCGAGTCCAAGGGGGAGGACTGTCCCCCCCCAAACCGAGTTGGACTAGGTTTGGTGGGAGGGAGTCCCCCTTCCTTCCCACCTCCTCCTTTTTTTTTCTTTCTCTCTTGATTTTCTTCTCCTTGGCGCATAGAGCCTTTTGGGCTATCCCACCAGCCCACTAAGGGCTGGTGTGCCACCCTCAAGGCCTATGGGCTTCCCCGGGGTGGGTTGCCCCCCCGGTGAACTACCGGAACCCATTCGTCATTCCCGATACATTCCCGGTAACTCTGAAAACCTTCCGGTAATCAAATGAGGTCATCCTATATATCAATATTTGTTTCCGGACCATTCCAGAAACCCTCGTGACGTCCGTGATCTCATCCGGGACTCCGAACAACATTCGGTAACCAACCATATAACTCAAATACGCATAAAACAACGTCGAACCTTAAGTGTGCAGACCCTGCGGGTTCGAGAACTATGTAGACATGACCCGAGAGACTCCTCGGTCAATATCCAATAGCAGGACCTGGATGCCCATATTGGATTCCACATGTTCTACGAAGATCTTATCATTTGAACCTCAGTGTCAAGGATTCATATAATCCCGTATGTCATTCCCTTTGTCCTTCGGTATGTTACTTGCCCGAGATTCGATCGTCAGTATCCGCATACCTATTTCAATCTCGTTTACCGGCAAGTCTCTTTACTTGTTCCGTAATACAAGATCCCGCAACTTACACTAAGTTACATTGCTTGCAAGGCTTGTGTGTGATGTTGTATTACCGAGTGGGCCCCGAGATACCTCTCCGTCACACGGAGTGACAAATCCCAGTCTTGATCCAAACTAACTCAACTAACACCTTCGGAGATACCTGTAGAGCACCTTTATAGTCACCCAGTTACATTGCGACGTTTGATACACACAAAGCATTCCTCCGGTGTCAGTGAGTTATATGATCTCATGGTCATAGGAACAAATACTTGACACGCAGAAAACAGTAGCAACAAAATGACACGATCAACATGCTACGTCTATTAGTTTGGGTCTAGTCCATCACGTCATTCTCCTAATGACTTGATCCAGTTATCAAGTAACAACACCTTGTTCATAATCAGAAGACACTGACTATCATCGATCAACTGGCTAGCCAACTAGAGGCATGCTAGGGACGGTGTTTTGTCTATGTATCCACACATGTAAATGAGTCTTCATTCAATACAATTATAGCATGGATAATAAACGATTATCTTGATACAGGAATTATAATAATAACTATATTTATTATTGCCTCTAGGGCATAATTCCAACAGTCTCCCACTTGCACTAGAGTCAATAATCTAGCCCTCACATCACCATGTGAATTACATTGTAATAAATCTAACACCCATACAGTTCTGGTGTCGATCATGTTTTGGCCGTGGAAGAGGTTTAGTCAGCGGGTCTGCTACATTCAGATCCGTGTGCACATTGCATATATTTACGTCCTCTTCCTCGACGTAGGCGCGGATGAGTTTGAAGCGTCGTTTGATGTGTCTGGTCTTCTTGTGAAACCGTGGTTCCTTTGCTAAGGCAATGGCACCCGTGTTGTCACAGAACAAGGTTATTGGATTCAGTGCGCTTGGCACCACTCCAAGATCCGTCATGAACTGCTTCATCCAGACACCCTCCTTAGCCGCCTCCAAGGCAGCCATGTACTCCGCTTCACATGTAGAATCTGCTACAACGCTTTGCTTGGAACTGCACCAGCTTACTGCACCCCCATTAAGAATAAATATGTATCCGGTTTGCGACTTTAGAGTCGTCCGGATCTGTGTCAAAGCTTGCATCGACGTAACCTTTTACGGCGAGCTCTTCGTCACCTCCATATACGAGAAACATCTCCTTAGTCCTTTTCAGGTACTTCAGGATATTCTTGACCGCTGTCCAGTGATCCACTCCTGGATTACTCTGGAACCTACCTGCCATACTTATGGCCAGGCTAACATCCGGTCTAGTGCACAGCATCGCATACATGATAGAACCTATGGCTGAAGCATAGGGGACGGAGCGCATATGCTCTCTATCTTCATCAGTTGCTGGGCACTGAGTCTTACTCAATCTCGTACCTTGTAAAACAGGCAAGAACCCTTTCTTGGACTGTTCCATTTTGAACCTCTTCAAAACTTTATCAAGGTATGTGCTTTGTGAAAGTCCTATCAGGCATTTTGATATATCCCTATAGATCTTAATGCCTAGAATGTAAGCAGCTTCTCCTAGGTCCTTCATAGAGAAACTTTTATTCAAGTAACCTTTTATGCTCTCCAAAAGCTCTACGTTTTTTCCAATTAGTAATATGTCATCCACATATAATATTAGAAACGCCACAGAGCTCCCACTCACTTTCTTGTAAATACAAGATTCTCCAACCACTTGTATAAACCCAAATGCTTTGATCACCTCATCAAAGCGTTTGTTCCAACTCCGAGATGCTTGCACCAGTCCATAAATGGATCGCTGGAGCTTGCACACCTTGTTAGCATTCTTAGGATCGACAAAACCTTCGGGTTGCATCATATACAACTCTTCCTTAAGGAAACCGTTAAGGAACGCCGTTTTGACATCCATCTGCCAGATTTCATAATCGAAAAATGCAGCTATTGCTAACATGATTCTGACGGTCTTAAGCATCGCTACGGGTGAGAAGGTCTCATCGTAGTCAACTCCTGGAACTTGTGAAAAACCCTTTGCCACAAGTCAAGCTTTATAAACGGTCACATTGTCGTCAGCGTCCGTCTTCTTCTTAAAGATCCATTTGTTCTGAATAGCCTTGCGGCCCTCAGGTAGTATCTCCAAAGTCCACACTTTGTTCTCATACATGGATCCTATCTCGGACTTCATGGCTTCTAGCCATTTGTTGGAATCTGGGCCCACCATTGCTTCTTCATAATTTGCAGGTTCATTGTTGTCTAACAACATGATTGATAAGACGGGATTACCGTACCACTCTGGAGCAGCACGTGATCTCGTCGACCTGCGTGGTTCAACAGAAACTTGAACTGGAGTTTCATGATCATCATCATTAACTTCCTCCTCAACAGGCGTCGCAACGACAGAGGTTTCCCCTTGCCCTGCGCCACCATCCAGAGGGATGAGAGGTTCGACAACCTCGTCAAGTTCTATCTTCCTCCCACTCAATTCTCTCGAGAGAAACTCCTTCTCGAGAAAAGCTCCGTTCTTAGCAACAAACACTTTGCCCTCGGATTTGAGATAGAAGGTGTACCCAACTGTCTCTTTTGGGTAACCTATGAAGACGCATTTTTCTGCTTTGGGTTCCAGCTTTCCAGGCTGAAGCTTTTTGACATAAGCATCACATCCCCAAACTTTAAGAAACGACAACTTTGGCCTTTTGCCATACCACAGTTCGTATGGTGTCGTCTCAACGGATTTTGATGGTGCCCTATTTAAAGTGAATGCAGCTGTTTCTAATGCATAACCCCAAAATGATAACGGCAAATCAGTAAGAGACATCATAGATCGCACCATCTCTAACAAAGTACGATTACGACGTTCGGACACACCATTACGCTGTGGTGTTCCAGGCGGTGTCAACTGTGAAACAATTCCACATTTTCTTAAGTGATCACCAAACTCGAAACTCAGATATTCACCCCCACGATCAGACCGTAGGAACTTGATCTTCTTGTTACGATGATTTTCCACTTCACTCTGAAATTGCTTGAACTTTTCAAATGTTTCAGACTTGTGCTTCATCAAGTAGACATAGCCATACCTACTCAAATCGTCAGTGAAGGTGAGAAAATAACGATATCCGCCGCGTGCCTCCACGCTCATCGGACCACACACATCGGTATGTATGATTTCCAATAAGTCACTTGCGCGCTCCATTGTTCCGGAGAACGGAGTCTTAGTCATCTTGCCCATGAGGCATGGTTCGCACGTGTCAAGTGAATCAAAGTCAAGTGACTCCAAAGGTCCATCGGCATGGAGTTTCTTCATGCGCTTTACACCACTATGACCTAAGCGGAAGTGCCACAAAAATATGGCGCTATCATTGTTTACTCTAACTCTTTTGGTCTCAATGTTATGTATATGCGTATCGCTATCAAGATTCAATATGAACAATCCTCTCACATTCGGTGCATGACCATAAAAGATGTTACTCATAGAAATAGAACAACCATTATTCTATGACTTAAAAGAGTAACCGTCTCGCAATAAAGAAGATCCAGATATAATGTTCATGCTCAACGCAGGCACTAAATAACAATGATTTAAGTTCATCACTAATCTCGACGGTAGCTGAAGTGACACTGTGCCGACGGCGATTGCATCAACCTTGGAACCATTTCCTACGCGCATCGTCACTTCATCTTTCGCCAGCCTTCGTCTATTCCGCAGTTCCTGTTTCGAGTTGCATATATGAGCAACAGAACCGGTATCGAATACCCAGGCGCTACTACGAGAGCCGGTTAAGTAAACATCAATAACATGTATATCAAATATACCTGATTTTTCTTTGCCCGCCTTCTTATCTGCCAGATACTTGGGGCAATTGCGCTTCCAGTGACCCATACCCTTGCAATAGTAACACTCCGTTTCAGGCTTAGGTCCAGCTTTGGGTTTCTTCGGCGGATTGGCAACTGGCTTGCCGCTCTTCTTCGAATTGCCCTTCTTGCCTTTGCCGTTTCTCTTGAAACTAGTGGTCTTATTCACCATCAACACTTGATGCTCTTTACGGAGTTCAGACTCTGCGACTTTCAGCATCGCAAACAACTCGCCGGGAGACTTGTTCATCCCTTGCATGTTGTAGTTCAACACAAAGCCTTTATAGCTTGGTGGTAGTGATTGAAGGATTCTGTCAGTGATAGCCTGTTGCGGGAGTTCAATCCCCAGCTCAGCTAGACGGTTTGAGTACCCAGACATTTTGAGCACATGTTCACTGACAGACGAGTTTTCCTCCATCTTGCAAGCATAGAATTTATCGGAGGTCTCATACCTCTCGATCCGGGCGTTCTTCTGAAAGATAAACTTCAACTCCTGGAACATCTCAAATGCTCCATGACGCTCAAAGCGACGTTGAAGTCCCGGTTCTAAGCCATACTAGACTGCATATTGAACTATTGAGTAGTCCTCCTTACGTGCTAACCAAGCGTTCTTAACATCCTGATCAGCCGTAGCGGGTGGTTCATCTCCTAGCGCAGCATTAAGGACATAATCCTTCTTCCCAGCTTGTAAGATTAGCTTAAGATTACGAGCCCAGTCTACAAAGTTGCTTCCATCATCTTTCAACTTAGCTTTCTCTAGGAACGTATTAAAATTCAGGATGACTGTCGCGTGAGCCATGATCTACAACACAAATATATTCAAAGTGGACTTTAGACTATGTTCAAGATAATTATAGTTTAACTTAATCAAATTATATGCTAAACTCCCACTCAAAAAGTACATCTCTCTAGTCATTTGAGTGGTTCATGATCCACTTACACAATGCCAAGTCCAATCATCACGTGAGTTGAGTATAGTTTCAGTGGTAAGCATCCCTATGCTAATCATATCATCTATATGATTCATGATCGACCTTTCCGTCTCATGTGTTCCGAGGCCATGTCTGCACATGCTAGGCTCGTCAAGCTTAACCCGAGTGTTCCGCGTGCGCAACTGTTTTGCACCCGTTCTATCACACCCGATCATCACGTGGTGTCTCGAAACGACGAACTGTAGCAACGGTGCACAGTCAGGGAGAACACAATTTCGTCTTGAAATTTTAGTGAGAGATCACCTCATAATGCTACCGTCGTTCTAAGCAAAATAAGGTGCATAAAAGGATTAATATCACATGCAATTCATAAGTGACATGATATGGCCATCATCACGTGCTTCTTGATCTCCATCACCAAAGCACCGGCACGATCTTCTTGTCACCGGTGCCACACCATGATCATCCATCAACGTGTTGCCATCGGGGTTGTCGTGCTACTCATGCTATTACTACTAAAGCTACATCCTAGGAAAATAGTAAACGCATCTGCAAGCACAAACGTTAGTATAAAGACAACCCTATGGCTCCTGCCGGTTACCGTACCATCGACGTGCAAGTCGATATTTCAATTACAACATGATCATCTCATACATCCAATATATCACATCACATCGTTGGCCATGTCACATCACAAGCATACCCTGCAAAAACAAGTTAGACGTCCTCTAATTTTGTTGTTGCATGTTTTACGTGGTGACCAAGGGTATCTAGTAGGATCGCATCTTACTTACGCAAACACCACAACGGAGATATATGAGTTGCTATTTAACCTCATCCAAGGACCTCCTCGGTCAAATCTGATTCAACTAAAGTTGGAGAAACCGACACTTGCCAGTCATCTTTGAGCAAAGGGGGTTACTCGTAACGACGAAACCAGTCTCTCGTAAGCGTACGAGTAATGTCGGTCCAAGCCGCTTCAATCCAACAATACCGCAAAATCAAGAAAAAACTAAGGAGGGAAGAAAAACGCACATCACCACCCACAAAAACTTTTGTGATCTACTCGAGAAGACATCTACGCATGAACCTAGCTCATGATGCCACTGTTGGGGAACGTCGCATGGGAAACAAAAAATTTCCTACGCGCACGAAGACCTATCATGGTGATGTCCATCTACGAGAGGGGATGAGTGATCTACGTACCCTCGTAGACCGTACAACAGAAGCGTTAGAGAACGCGGTTGATGTAGTGGAACGTCCTCACGTCCCTCGATCCGCCCCGCGAACAATCCCGCGATCAGTCCCACGATCTAGTACCGAACGGACGGCACCTCCGCGTTCAGCACACGTACAGCTCGACGATGATGTCGGCCTTCTTGATCCAGCAAGAGAGATGGAGAGGTAGAAGAGTTCTTCGGCAGCGTGACGGCGCTTCGGAGGTTGGTGATGACCTTGTCTCAGCAGGGCTCCGCCCGAGCTCTGCAGAAACGCGATCTAGAGGAAAAACCGTGGAGGTATGTGGTTGGGCAGCCGTGGAAAAGTCGTCTCAAATCAGCGCTAAAACCTCCGTATATATAGGTGGGAGGGAGGGGACCTTGCCTTGGGGCTCAAGGAGCCCCAAGGGGGTCGGCCGAGTCCAAGGGGGAGGACTCTCCCCCCCCAAACCGAGGTAGACTAGGTTTGATGGGAGGGAGTCCCCCTTCCTTCCCACCTCCTCCTTTTTTTTTCTTTCTCTCTTGATTTTCTTCTCCTTGGCGCATAGAGCCTTTTGGGCTGTCCCACCAGCCCACTAAGGGCTGGTGTGCCACCCTCAAGGCCTATGGGCTTCCCCAGGGTGGGTTGCCCCCCCCCGGTGAACTCCCGGAACCCATTCGTCATTCCCGGTACATTCCCGGTAACTCCAAAAACCTTCCGGTAATCAAATGAGGTCATCCTATATATCAATCTTTGTTTCCGGACCATTCCAGAAACCCTCGTGACGTCCGTAATCTCATCCGGGACTCCGAACAACATTCGGTAACCAACCATATAACTCAAATACGCATAAAACAACGTCGAACCTTAAGTGTGCAGACCCTGGGGGGTCAAGAACTATGTGGACATGACCCGAGAGACTCCTCGGTCAATATCCAATAGCGGGACCTGGATGCCCATATTGGATCACACATATTCTACGAAGATCTTATCGTTTGAACCTCAGTGTCAAGGATTCATATAATCCCGTATGTCATTCCCTTTGTCCTTCGGCATGTTACTTGCCCGAGATTCAATCGTCAGTATCCGCATACCTATTTCAATCTCGTTTACCGGCAAGTCTCTTTACTCGTTCCGTAATACAAGATCCCGCAACTTACACTAAGTTACATTGCTTGCAAGGCTTGTGTGTGATGTTGTATTACCGAGTGGGCCCCAAGATACCTCTCCGTCACACGCAGTGACAAATCCCAGTCTTGATCCATACTAACTCAACTAACACCTTCGGAGATACCTGTAGAGCACCTTTATAGTCACCCAGTTACGTTGCGACGTTTGATACACACAAAGCATTCCTCCAGTGTCAGTGAGTTATATGATCTCATGGTCATAGGAACAAATACTTGACACGCAGAAAACAGTAGCAACAAAATGACACGATCAACATGCTATGTCTATTAGTTTGGGTCTAGTCCATCACGTGATTCTCCTAATGACGTGATCCAGTTATCAAGTAACAACACCTTGTTCATAATCAGAAGACACTGACTATCCTCGATCAACTGGCTAGCCAACTAGAGGCATGCTAGGGACGGTGTTTTGTCTATGTATCCACACATGTAAATGAGTCTTCATTCAATACAATTATAGCATGGATAATAAACGATTATCTTGATACAGGAATTATAATAATAACTATATTTATTATTGCCTCTAGGGCATAATTCCAACACGTGGACCCCCGCTCACTAATTAGCTATTCAGTTTTTTTAGTTTTAATTCAAAAACAGAGAGAGTTCCAATCTTGTTTCCTCCATAACTTTTGATCCAGAACTCCAATGGAGTTGAATCTTTTTCAAGTAGATCACAATTTTTCTGTAGTTTTAAAAAACATATTATTTGCCTATGTATGAAATTTTCAAATTTGAATTAGATTAGATTTAGTTTAAACCTTGTTTTGCTTATTCTGGGAGTTTAAAAATAGATTTTTAATTAATTCGTACTGCTACTGATCACTAGTGATCTTATTTATCAGTGGTAAAAATTTCAGAATTGTTTGAGTATTTTAGCTCATTATGACTATATTTCTTTCTTTAGTTGTTTTTAAATTATTTTTCTTTGATATTTCAGAAAGATTACGTCTTGTTTCTGTTAGTTAACAGTAGGTTTACAACAAGCTTTGATTTTATTTTTATATGTTATCATGAAATCAATTCTAGTTCTCTAATAACTTGCAATTGGTTTCTCTACTGTTTCAAATCCCGTTTGGAAATACTTTCAAATAGTTATGTGAAAAATACTTCATTTTGTCTTAGTTAAATTTATATCTTAGTTCCCTGTTATTTAAGTATTTTATTTTCTGTTAGACAAAAACTATTTAGTGTTTCATGTAGTAAAAGACTCCCTAGTCTTATTTGAAGTTTCCTTCAGGTTCTTATTCGCTCTCTCTTTTGTTTTGATTGCTAGAATGATTGCTAGTATGAGGGCTTACGTGAATGATATGGTTGTTATATAGATTTCACCGGAGAGTGACGAGTAGTCTATCAAGTTATTCCTCGAGAACGAAAATTCTTCTTCGTCAACATCACCAGGCAAGTCATTTGATCATGTATCACCTATGTTTTACGCATCGTAGTTCTACCATCCTATGCCAAATTGCATGCTGAGTAGGTACTTGGAAATTATGTTTACATATTGTAGTATCATATGGTAGGCACCCAACAACCCCGTTACTTGGCCATGGACGACAAAGTTCATATTGCTATGCTTGAGTAGACGAGATTCTGGTTGAGAGTTTATCACGAGTGATGCAAGAATAATTTAATAACCAAGACCGGTTAAGTCAAGACTTTTCAAGACCTCGTGATGCAATGCAACTCTGGGTGAAGGATGGTTGATCGGCTCCCTGGAGAAACCAGTGGATGACCCGGGATGCTGGAGACGTGCCATGACACCTTGCGGAAAGTTTGACCCAAGCTCAAAGAGACGGACGGATATTTTCAAGACCCAAGGATTACCTGCACAGCCACAAGTCATTATGGGCTCTGGCTTGGTTGGACAACGCGGCGACTCTGGACAGGCGGTGCCAGCAGATGTAGAAGAACGGCAGGATTTGGATGGGCACCGACAGGGATTCAGAGGGACCCGTTGAAAGACCATGTTTTGATCATCCACTCTTCAAACACCCCTAAGTGCAAGGACATACACGGAGGCGATCAAATCTTGTGGGGAACGTGTGCAAAACTCTGTAAACTACTCAGACCTAATCGATTAGCCGTGTCCACGGTCATGGACAACTTGAGCTAAAGGATCTCAAGTTATGTGGAATTCTCAACACCATTTATATATATTTGATGTGGGTAATATTGATAACCTGGGTATGGGAACTCATTGGCGGAACCATCTCATTAACAACCAACAGCGTAGTAATATTTTGCTTTTAGCCCCTCTTGTTGTAGGAGAAAATTTGCTTTACGCTAAAACTTACAACACCACCTGCCATATATGCATACAGTATAGATGATATTTTACCCCCTCTCATATGTGACTTTCCCGCATATGCAATATGCTGACCTACACGGCTGCAACGTCTTATGTTGCAGATATTTTTCTTCGACGAGTAAGAGTACGATTCAGGGTTACGGTCTACACTCAACTTGCCGTTGGTGTTTATTGGGACTCCACTCCCTTGACTGCTTCCGCTGAGATATTTAAGGTATATATAAGTTTTACGCTATTTCCATGTGATTGCACTTTGATATATACATTTATGCACTATGTGTGCTAGCATACTGATCCAGGGATGGCACAGATACACAGAGGCTTGACTCGTTTTGAGTCGGGTCGCTATAGCAAAAGAAGATTACATCGGATAGATCTCTATGAAGATCATGGAGAACTTTGTATTGAAGATCCAAGAGAGAGAAGAAGCCATCTAGTTACTAGCTATGGACTCGTAGGTCTATGGTGAACTACTTACGCATCATCGGAGAGGTCATGGTGTTGATGAAGAAGCCCTCCGTATCCGAATCCCCCCTCCAGCAGGGCACCAGAACGTGCCCTAGATGGGATCTTGCGGAGACAGAAGCTTGCGGCGGCGGAAAAGTACTTCCGATGATCTCATTAATTTTTCTGGAATTTTTGGAGATATATAGGCGCAAAACCTAGGGCAAAGGGGCCTCAGGGATCCCACCTGCCAGGGATGGCACAGATACAGAGAGGCTTGACTCGTTTTGAGTCGGGTCGCTACAGAAATGGTATCAGAGCACATGTTGACTGTAGGACGTGACCCTAGAAACTGGAAATTTCTTAGGAAAGGATCTCTCTAAAATTTTATTTCCAAGAACACCTTTTACTTCTCATCTCTTCTGATTTCATCAAACGTTCTCTCTCACCTCAAATAGTTAGACAATGCCCTTTTCCCTTTGACCACATGAACGATCAACCGACTCCCACTTCAAAGTAAAGAGGATTTCATCATGCAGTTCAAGCTACACCAAGTGAAGACTCTCAAGACCCGAAGAACTCGAAGACCCCGAAACGTTCCAATGTTTATTAGAAGTCCAAACCCCAATTATATACCCACGTTAGTTACGATGATTTGTGAGCCGTCATTGGTGTGTGTTTTCCGACGGCCGCAACTAAAACCTATTCTCAAAAATATTGTTTGTATTGTGTGTATCTCCCTCTCTCTTACCCGTCTCATCCCCAAAACCTCAACCCTACCAGATTGAGTATGAAGCTGGACTTGTAGTCTCGGGACCAATGACCCAGTTGGAGGCTGATATATAGATTCAAAACATGGAGAACCACTTCGGGAGCAACTTGATCTCAAGGAAGTATGAAGTGGAACACGCTCTTCAGTACTTTACACAAAGTGCTGCAATCTGGTGGAAAATGCATCATGCCATACAAGGATTTAGTGGAGCGGAAACCTGGGACGAATTCAAGACGACTTTGTTAAGATCCCGTCTTATTCAAAAGTGCTATGATAATCCGAAGGAGAAGACTTGTGCATGCAAGATCTGTGAAGAAATAGGACACACCCAGGAAGAACACAAGGATGGATGCACTCATTGTGAAGGAAATCACCCAGCTGAGGAGTGCCCAAGTAGTCAGGTGACTTGTTTCCTTTGTGAAGCAACCACCCACTACCCAGCTCAATGTCACATTTACCCCAAGGTACAACAAGTTGTCTAGCAGCAGAAAGAAGCAATGAAGGAAACACTCAAGAAGAAGATTCTAGAAGAGCCGGTGATGAACGAAAATATTGAGGACCCTGATGGACAAGGTCTGACCAGATTTTCTCCAATGCATGCTACTGATGTGGAGAAGAAGGAAATTATTCATAGGATTGCACGAAGGGAAGCCAAGAGTATCTGGGAAAATTCCCGATGGAAAAGGTGGAGTTTGATCCACTTGAAATAGAAGAACTGGCCAAAATAAAGGAGTCTGGAAAGAAAAAAAAGGTACCCTCAGAAGAGCCAAATCTCTGCAGATATAGACCTAAGTCATGTGAGATGTTACAAGTGTATGGAATTTGGCCACCACAAATACATGTGCAAAGGAAGGAAGCCGGAAACCTAAGGAGAAAAAGCAAACACTAAGACGCCTCGAGACTTGTCAGAACTCATTTGCTTTCATTACAAAGAAGCAGGACATTTTGCTAACGATTGTCCACAAAGGAAGAAAGCTAAAAAGGAGTAGTTAAGTTTTGACCGCGGCAATTAGTGTAATCTGAAGAACTCTTGTTTTTCATGAGATCATGGAGTGAATTTTTTTGCAACAGAAGTCCCTGAGATTGTAATAACATCATGAATAAATGGAATTTATTGTCTCATGATTGCCTATGTTGAAACTATATGCGTTGTTTCTCTTCGAACAAAGATCTCTGGACAATTATGAGGATATGAGAAAATATGGTATATGCAGGCATGAGTATAATTCATTTTAAGTGTGGTAGTAATTGGTAAACCCACAGGATCCACTGAGTAGGAATGTACCATAACTACCAAGGAGACATATACATTCCTCTGAGTACCTATTTACTGACACCTGCAGATGGCAACTCTCTACGAGTCATTCCTCAAGGGCCCAGAAACGATCATGACCCTGACCAGTGATCATGATTACTCGAAAATCCTGAAGGACATGATGAAGCACATTCATCTTGAAGGAGATGGAGTCTACAAAGGCTACCCATTCATGGAAAGTGGACTAGAACTTTGGTACGCGGAAGTACACCTCCACCATGTGAAAGGAGTTTGTCCAAAGCCTATGGGGCAATACTGTTTCATTTCACGTGTACCGCGAGCAACCTTCTTTGATGATGTTCATGAAGCTGCCGTGGAAGCCATACGTCAGATTGGAGAAATACTTGAAGCAAGACTCCGTCATACCCAGGAATACCTGAGTGAGGTACGTGCGGAGATGATGGAGATGAAGCTCATGGCCACCATGATGAAGCAAAAGACGGATGATTTCAAGGAGCACCTCGTAAAGTTCAAGTGGAACTAAAGTACCTCCAAGAGAGACATATGAATAAAGTTGGCAGAAATGCTTGACCATACCGAACAATGTGGATGGCAGCATTTGTAATAAATTACTTTGAGTTGGAATTTTGAAGAAAGTAAGGATGTAATAAAGGATTGATTATGAAAAGAATATGATTTATGGATGAACCAATACCTTTTCATGGTAAACACACCAATGGAAAGTATCCCACAGAGTGGAGTGTGTACCAAAAATAAGTCTAAGGACGATTTTTATGATGGTTACCCCAAGAGTATGATGGAATGAAACACTATGGAATTTAAAGGCGGAGTAATTCCAAGTATGCGTGAAAACCCACAAACCCCGGGACTAATAAGGATCAAGTACTATCTTTTTGGAGAAGGAAACTTGTTTCAGCAAACGTTTTCTTAGGAGCATACGAAAACCCGAGAGTGGTGAAGAAACGATAGATGTTTTGTTCAGCTTGCAGAACCAATGGTTTATCCGAACTTCGTTCGTGGACAAGAGAAACTCTGCAACGCTTGTGAGGATGCACAAGTGTTAGAATAAGAGATTCCCTATACCTTATACAAGGTAATGATTTCAGTGCGACATGGTTTGGCCACCATGATGACTTACTCTTATCGTTCTCTTGCTATTCGGAAAGGTAAATCTGAGAGACTTACCCATGGAGAGAGACGATGTTCTTTGAAACTTTTGTTTAAGCCTTAGAATGGTATGATGAAAGCCCCATGTACATGGCATTTGTTGTCACGCGTAGGAAATTTTACGATGAGGATGAAGACAAGACCCCTCTCTCTGCAGGATAGCCACAAATGGTAGACCACCATGAGAATCACCGATAGGTTATTTAGAACTGATCACGAGACTGTCAGTTAAGAAGACCCAGTAAAGGAAGAAGCTTATATCAACAGAAGGACCCTCGTTTTGATGGAGACGTTATGAATATAGCGAAAGTTTGAAGACTGTGAGGAGTCAGATGATAAAACCCCAGGGGATTGTTAAAGTTTTAAGGGACCAGTCGCTCTCCTTTTAAGTGTGGTAGCATCCCGCTTTGCCGGAGGTTGGATTTGTTCGAAGACCCCCAAACCCTAACCTTTTCTTGCTAGCCCTTCCGAATCTTGAGGACGAGATTCATTTTAAGTGTGGTAAGTTTGTAACATCCCAAATTTTGGAATGTTAAAAATAATTATTAGATTATTTGTTTGTTTGATTGTGTTATTGAAACTTGAGTGGAGTTTGAAACTTTTCAAAAACTTTTGAATGAGAGGGAATAAAATGAATTTCCCCTTCTCCGGTAAATTAAAATTCATCCAATTCAAAGCAATGAGAGAAGATGACATGACCTCTTCAACTATAAAGAATTTGAACGGAGTTTTGCATTTGAATTGTTTCAAATATTTTCCCTTGCTTCTATATTTTTCTTCCCCGAGAAATACCCCGAAAATAATTCTTGCCAAGCAAGAAAGAGAGGAGGAACATGACCCTCCAAACCGGGGATATTCCTTTGAAATATTTGGGCCATAAAACCCAAGGTTTATTCGAAAAATATTTGCGAAAAGAAAATAAACCAATTTAAGGATTTTCTACAAAAAACATTTTTTTGAAGTATTTATTTTGGTAGTGGAAAAATGTCCATCTTTTTGGATTTATTTTTCTCAAAATTTTAATATATTATACCCCTATATTCCGACGAATATTCAATTTGCTTTTAATAGTTTTAATTCCTGTTTTAATAATTATGGAAAGAGATCTTTATTTTAGGGAAGTCCTTGGGCCATATTGGGAATGTCATGTGGCCCATATCCCCACCTTCTTCTTCCTCTCAACGTTTCCTTCTGTAGCCATGGCACAAGCTTCCGAGGAAGCTTCCCCTCTGGGATTTGCGAGCTATACTCCCTCCCGGCGCCTCCCGTGACCACTATAAGAATGCCTCGTCTATCCTCTTTCCATTCCCCTAGAGAAATCCTCGTTTCCCTGCCCGTAGCCATCTCGCCACCATCTCCACCTTCCCTGTCATAACCGAGCTCTGCAGGAGCTACACCCCGTCGCCCCCCAGCAGGTCCCTCCCCTCCCTGCCGAGCCTTCCCTACCTCGCCGCCACCTCCCCACCACCGCTCCTCCCCACCCCGTCACCCTGCAGCCTCGCCGGAGCTGCGGCCTCCTCCACCGAGCCCCCCTGCCAGGAGAGCCTTGCCCCCCAGGGAATCCCTCGCCCCTCCCAGGAGCGCCCCCCTTCCCCAAGCGCCCCCCTCCTCCACCGACCCCTCCCCATACCGGAGCCGCCATCCTCACCTCGCCGGCGTAGTACCCCTTGCCGGAGTGCATCCTCCTCGCCACTGCTCCTCCCTGCCATCGTGCACGAGGTAACTCCCTCTCCCTTTTGTTTTTTCTTTTGTTTTACTTTCTACCGTCAGATCTTTAGTCAATGCGTGAGATTAGATCTCAAGATACCCCTTCGTTCTTTTAAAAGAACCGGCGGTTATTTTTTATTAGTAAGTTTGGCTGAAGCGGTTTCTTATATAGCGGCCATCCGCTGTTTAGCCTATGCAACGCACACCCCAGAGCCAATAACAACACGCCACGTGGACCCCCGCTCACTAATTAGCTATTCAGTTTTTTTTGTTTGAATTCAAAAACACAGAGAGTTCCAATCTTGTTTCCACCATAACTTTTGATCCAGAACTCCAATGGAGTTGAATCTATTTCCAGTAGATCACAATTTTTCTGTAGTTGTCAAAAACATATTATTTTGCTATGTTTGAGATTTTCAAATTTGAATTAGATCAGATTCAGTTTAAATGTTGTTTTGCTTATTCTGGGATTTTGAAAATATATTTTTAATTAATTCTTTTTGCTACTGATCACTAGTGGACTTATTCATCAGTGGTAAAAATGTCAGAATTGTTTGAGTATTTTAGCTCATTATTTCTTGTGAAACACTTTCTGTTTCACTTCTTTTAGGATTATGACTATATTTCTTTCTTTAGTTGTTTTTAAATTATTTTTCTTTTATATTTCAGAAATATTACGTCTTGTTTCTGTTAGTTAACAGTAGGTTTGCAACAAGCTTTGATTTTATTTTTATAAGTTATCATGAAATCAATTTTAGTTCTCTAATAATTTGCAATTGGTTTCTCTACTGTTTCAAATCCCGTTTGGAAATACTTTCAAATAGTTTTGTGAAAAATACTTTATTTTGTCTTAGTTAAATTTATATCTTAGTTCCCTGTTATGTAAGTATCTTATTTCCTGCTAGACAAAAACTATTTAGTGTTTGATGTAGTAGAAGACTCCCTAGTCTTATTTGAAGTTTCCTTCGGATTCTTATTCGCTCTCTCTTTTGTTTTGATTGCTAGAATTATTGCTAGTATGAGTGCTTACGTGAATGATATGGTTGTTATATAGATTTCATCGGAGAGTGACGAGTAGTCTATCAAGTTATTCCTCGAGAACGAAAATTCTTCTTCGTCAACATCACCAGGCAAGTCATTTGATCATGTATCACATATGTTTTATGCATCGTAGTTCTACCATCCTATGCCCAATTGCATACTGAGTAGGTACTTGGAAATTATGGTTACATATTGTAGTATCATGTGGTAGGAACCCAACAACCCCGTTACTTGGCCCGGGACGACAAAGTTCATATTGCTATGCTTGAGTAGACGGGATTCTGGTTGAGAGTTTATCACGAGTGATACGAGAATAATTTAATAACCAAGACTGGTTAAGTCAAGACTTTTCAAGACCTCGTGATGCAATGCAACTCTAGGTGAAGGACGGTTGATCGGCTCCCTAGAGAAACCAGTGGATGACCCGGGATGCTGGAGACATGCCATGACATCTTGTGGAAAGCTTCACCCAGGCTCAAAGAGACGGACGGATATTTTCAAGACCCAAGGCTTACCTGCACAGCCACAAGTCATTATGGGCTCTAGCTTGGTTGGACAACGCGGCGACTCTGGACAGGCGGTGCCAGCAGATGTAGAAGAACGGTAGGATTTGGATGGGCACCGACAGGGATTCAGAGGGACTCATTGAAAGACCATGTTTTGATCATCCGCTCTTCAAACACCCCGAAGTGCGAGGATATACACGGAGGCGATCAAATCTTGTGGGGAACATGTGCAAAACTCTGAGAGTACTCAAACCTAATCGATTAGCCGTGTCCACGGTCATGGACAACTTGAGCCAAAGGAACTGAAGTTATCTGGAATTCTCAACACCATTTATATATATTTGATGTGGGTAATATTGATAACCTGGGTATGAGAACTGGTTGGCGGAACCATCTCATTAACAACCAACAGCGTAGTAATATTTTTCTTTTAGCCCCTCTTGTTGTAGGAGAAAATTTTCTTTACGTTAAAACTTACAACACCACCTGCCATATATGCATATAGTATAGATGATATTTTACCCCCTCTCATATGTGACTTGCCCGCATATTCAATATGCCGACCTACACGGCTGCAACGTGTTATGTTGCAGATATCTTTCTTCGACGAGTAAGAGTATGATTCAGGGTTACGGTCTACACTCAACTTGCCATTGGTGTTTATTGGGACTCCACTCTCTTGACTACTTCCGCTAAGATATTTAAGGTATATATCAGTTTTACGCTATTTCCATGTGGTTGCACTTTGATATATACATTGATGTACTGTGTGTGCCAGCATACTGATCCAAGGATGGCACATATACACAGAGGCTTGACTCGTTTTGAGTCGGGTCGCTATAGCAAAAGAAGATTACATCGGATAGATCTCTATGAAGGTCATGGAGAACTTTGTATTGAAGATACAAGAGAGAGAAGAAGCCATCTAGTTACTAGCTATGGACTCGTAGGTCTATGGTGAACTACTTACGCATCATCGGAGAGGTCATGGTGTTGATGAAGAAGCCCTCCGTATCCGAATCCCCCTCCAGCAGGGCACCAGAACGTGCCCTAGATGGGATCTTGCGGAGACAGAAGCTTGCGGCGGCGGAAAAGTACTTCCGATGATCTCATTAATTTTTCTGGAATTTTTGGGGATATATAGGCGCAAAACCTAGGGCAAAGGGGCCTCAGGGATCCCACCTGCCAGGGGGCCGCGACCTCCCCCCTGGCCGCGCCATGAGGGCTTGTGGGGTCCCTGGTGGGCCCCTGTCCTGATTCTCTGGCTCTCCGATCTTTTTCTATTCCGGAAAAAATCTTTTTGGCAGTTTCATTCCGTTTGGACTCCGTTCAAAATCCTCCTCTGAAAAGTGTCAAAAACATGGAAAAAACAGGAACTGGCACTTGGCACTGAGTTATTAAGTTAGTCCCAAAAATATATAAAAGGCATGCAAAACATCCAAAGTTTGACAAAATAATAGCATAAAACCATCAAAAATTATAGATACATTGGAGACGTATCAGGGTGCCTTTGGAATCCCGAAGATTAGGTTCTATCAGCTCCTTGTTAACCTCATATCAATATCTCACCCAAAACTTGAAAACTTCAATCACACAAAACTTAACGGAACTTCGTGAGATGGGTTAGTGTAATAAAGATAGATCATTCAATTAGGTACTATCAAAAAAATATTCATAATTGTTTTCACCTAATACCTACAGTATACTATCTTTACCATAATTTACATCACCAAATATAATCTATGGAAACATTAAAATAAGAAAACTATGCGTGCAAAACAGAATCTATCAAAAACATAACACTCTATGAAGATCTGAATGAAATCGTTACTTTTCGGACACTACAAATTCTGAAAAACAAGGAAAGAGCAGAGAATTTGCATACCAAAACGGTGTCAAAAATTCATAATTTTTCAAATTTCCAGTAAAATCAGAGAAATTCTGCACTGGACGTAAAAGTTTCTGTTTTATGCACAGAATCAAACAAACAAGTATCCACACTATCCCAAAGGTTGTCTCCTAACAAGAGCTTTTGTTTAATTCCTTTTAGATAGGCATGATGATTTCATTGATGCTCGTATAAAAAAAGTAATTGAGGCATGCAAGGGAGCATCATGAATCACATGACGAACACATTTAAGTCTATGCATAGGGATTTTGCAAGCAAACAATTTATTGTAGCAATAATCAACTTGCATAGAAAGGCAAAACAAGCATAGCTTGAAAACATTGATCACACAGGGAGGAAACTTAATATTATTGCAATTCCTACAAGCATATATTCCACCCTCAAAATAATTTTCTGTAGCATCATGAAGGAATTCAACAATATAACTATCACATAAAGCATTCTTTTCATGCTACACAAGCATAGAATTTTTATTACTACCCACACAAGTAAAATTCTTATTATTCATAGTGGTGGGAGCAAACTCAACAAAATAATTATCATGAGATACTTTATTGATATTATCCATGTGGAATTTAAAATCAAGATGACATGTTTCATGGTTATCCTTATTCTTTATAGCATAATTGTCATCAAAATAATCATCATAGATAGGAGGCATGATTTCGTCATTATAAATTTGCTCATGAAAACTTGGGGGACTAAAAATAGCATCTGCATGAAACATAGCATTCCCAAGCTTGTGTCTTTGCATATCATTAGCATCATGGATATTCATAGAATTCAGACCAAAAATATTGCTATCTTGCTCATCATTCATGCATTTCAGATTAAGCATTTTCATAAATTCTTCCTCTAGCAATTGAGCACAATTGTCTGAACCATCATTTTCATGAAATACATTCTAGAGGCGAAGCAAATGAGGCAACCTAAATTCCATTTTTTGTATTTTTCTTTTATAAAACCAAACTAGTGAAAAACAAGAAACTAAAATACTTAATTGCAATGTCTAAAGATATACCTTCAAGGACTCACCTCGCAGGCAACGGCGCCAGAAAAGAGCCTGATGTCTACTACACAACTTTATTCTTGTAGACTATGTTGGGCCTCCGAGCGCAGAGTTTTGTAAGACAGTAGCATTTTTCCCTCAAGTGGATGACCTAAGGTTTATCAATCTGTGGGAGGTGCAGCATGAAGATGGTCTCTCTTAAGCAACCCTGCAATCAAATACAAAAAATCTCTTTTGCCACCAACACGCTCAATACCATGGAAAATTGTACAGGTGCACCAATCCGGCGAAGAGATGGTGATACAAGTGTAGTATTCATAGTAGATATATGTTTTCTAATTTGAAAATAAAAAACAGCAAGGTAGCATGTGTAAAACAGCGAGCAAAACGTTGTATATATGCTAGGTAATAAAGCCTAGGGTTCAAACTTTCACTAGTGCAATCTCTCAACAATGCTAACATAACAGAATCATATGAGCATCCCTCAACCTGCAACAAAGAATCACTCCAAAGTTCCTATCTAGTGGAGAACAATAAGATGAAATTGGTGTTGGTAGTAGAACCACTTCAAATTTATTCTTTTTAGTCAATCTTTTGAGCTATTCCTATAAGTGTCACAAATAGCCCTAGGGTTCATACTAGAATAACACCCATGATACATATCAATCAACCCAATTTCACCTAGATACTCCAATGTCACCTCAAGTATCAGTTGGTAAATTATGTAACATGTATCAAAAAAATTCAGATCTATCATATTCAATCCAACACAAAGAACTTCAAGGAGCACCCCAAGATTTGTATTGGAGAACATAGTATGAAAACGTGCAATCAACCCCTATGCATAGATCCCCAAGGTCACCGGAATCCGCAAGTTGATGCCATAACATATATCAAGTGAAACACTTGAATACCCTAATGTCACTACGAGTATTCGCATGCAAGACATGCATCAAGTGTTCTCAAACCTAAATGTTCAGTCCAACATAACGAGATCTAAAGTGAAAGATTCAATTTATCACAACAATAGCAAGGGGAAAAAACCATATGATCCAACTATATTAACAAAGCCCGTGATACATCAAGATCATGACATCTCAATAACACGAGAGAGAGAGAGAGAGATTAAACACATAGCTACTAGTACAAAACCTTAGCCCCGAGGATGAACTACTCCTTCCTCATTATGTCCTCTGCCGGGATGATGAAGATGGCCACTAGAGATGATTTCCCCTCTCCGGCAAGGTACTCGAAAGGCTCGAGATGGGTTTTTCATTGATACAGAGACTTGCAGCGGAGGAGCAGAAGTTCTCTCTTTATTTGTAGGGTTTCTGGTATATATAGGATTTTTCAGCGTTGGAATCACGCCAAACGGAGCCACGTGGGACCCGCAAGCCATCATGGCGCGACCTAGGTGGTTCACGCCTTGTTGGCTTGTGGCCCACTAGTGGATCCCCTCTAGTGGTTGTTCGCTCCAATATTTCATATGTCCTCTATAAAGAATATTAAAAAAAATCCGGTGATTCCGAG
The DNA here is from genome assembly GCF_904849725.1 of Hordeum vulgare subsp. vulgare. Lineage (NCBI taxonomy): Eukaryota > Viridiplantae > Streptophyta > Magnoliopsida > Poales > Poaceae > Hordeum > Hordeum vulgare. The sequence continues at coordinate 55,315,742 of NC_058521.1, read as the reverse complement.
AACTTTCCATTCCTACACAAAAACAACATCATGGCAATTCTGCTGACAACAACATCAGTCTGGATTAGTTCTAAATAAATCATATAAAGTGCATCAAAACCAAAGAAAATTATTGTAAATATAGGTGAATATGATGTGAATAGTTCATAAATTATCAATATGTTGGAGACGTATCATCGCCCTCATCGTCGTGCTCTCTCAAGATAGGTGATTAAATATATTGTTGTGCAGAAATACGACAGAATTGTGCGTGGCCATGATGAAATTGAGTAATTGTGTGTGACATGCGTTCCCTATGTTTTTCCTAGATGCCGATATATTTTTGTACTAGGGAATTTCGGGAAAATTCGATATGTCATATTTTTTGGGAAGGTCATGCCGAATTTTGGTATGCCTGCTTATACCATGCATGCGATGAAGGTCGGTGGAAGGATCGTGGATAGATACTTGCGATCCACGGTGCCCAACATGTATGAAAATAAACGATATGAGGTAAATGTTTGTGTCGAAAATGCACAGAAAGAGTCTGGATCGACCCCTTTTTAACTGGCAATTTAAAGGCGCAGTTTCTCATGAATGGTTTCATGTATGGCTATACATGATGGATAAGTGTAGGTAATGAGGTCACCGTTGATGGGGTAGACAATACTGATAAGGGGTGAGACGATGAGATGACCGGCGGACATGATGAAGAGGCCAGGCATGAAGAAGACGTAGGCATGTTATAAATGCTAACACGCCGCAATATTAATCGCTACTAAGTTTAGTAGTGCAAGACGATCCTCATCTTCGGAACCTGCTTTGTAAGAAGACGACTAGCAACAGAGCTGCTTCTATAGAGGAGGCCAAACTTGCGCAACTGGAGTTATACTCGAAGACATCATTGTATGATGGTTACGATACCTACGAGACCCACTTGAGTTTCTGGTTGCTGGTCCTACCATGCTTCTGGTGTATGTTTTGTCTTACCATACAAACCCGGGAAGCCTAGCAGGTTCACGCAAAGATTCATTGTCATGTCCATCACGTCGATTGCAGAACGAACCTCTAGGATTTTCCAATAGGGTAGGTCCGAAAATATAGATTTCTTCTTCCACATGGGCGCGAGTCCGGTAGCATGGTTATTCGGAACAGATTGACTACGAGGACCCTTTACAAAGATTACTTTTAAATCCTTGACCATATCAAATATATCATCACCAGTACGGTGGCCATGCTTCTTCCGGTGATCTGCCTCACCTTTGAAATACTTGCCTCTCTTTCTTACGGGATGCTTGGCCGGAAGAAATTGACGATGCCCTAGGTACACAACCTTCTAATATTTATCCAAATATGCACCTTCAGACTCATCTAAATAGTGTGTGCATGCATTTTATCCTTTTTTTGTCTATCCTGAAATGTTACTAAGACCAGTACAATCGTTGATGGTTACGAAAAGCAACGCCCATTGGTCAAATTCCTGTTGTTTGTGCTCATCCCACACACGTACACATTTTTTATCCCACATCTGTAAAAGTTCTTCAACTAATGTCCTTAGGTACACATCAATGTCGTTGTCGGGTTTCTTAGGGACTTGGATGAGCACTCGCATCATAATGAACTTGCGCTTCATGCACAACCAAGGAGGAATATTATAGAAACATACAACCACATGCCAAGTGCTATTACTGCAACTCTGCTACCCAAAAGAATTCATGCCATCTATACTTAGAGCAAACCATGAGTTCCTTGCGTCAAATTCAACGTCAGGGAACTCCCTATCAATTTTTCTCCTCTGCAAACCATGAGCGAGTACTCTCATTGTCGCGTCTTTCATACGGTCTTCTTTGTGCCATCGCAACAACTTGGCATTCTCTTTCTTTTGGAACAAACATTTCAACCCTGGTATGATAGGAGCATACCACACCACCTTGGCAGGAACCCTCTTCCTGGGGCGCTCGCCCTCAACATCACGAGGGTCATCGCGTCTGATCTTATAGCATAATGTATCGCATACCGGACATGCATTAAAATTCTCGTACGCCTCACCACGGTAGAGGATGCAATTATTAATGCATGCATGTATCTTCTGTACCTCTAATCCTAGAGGGCAGAGAACCTTCTTTGCTTCGTATATACTATTAGGCAATTCATTATCTTTTGGAAGCTTCTTCTTCATTATTTTTAGTAACTTCTCAAATCCCTTGTCAGATAAACTATTCTCTGCCTTCCATTGCAGCAATTCCAGTGTGGTACCGAGCTTTGTGTTGCCATCTTTGCAATTTGGGTACTTCAATTGTTTGTGATCCTCTAACATGCGCTCTAACTTCAACATCTCCTTTTCACTTTTGCATTCTCTGTGTGCATCAACAATGGCCCGACAAAGATCATCAGCGGGCACATCTGGTGCCTCTTGATCTTCAATTTCCCCCATTGCAGTATCACCATATTAAAGGAACATAGGATAGTTTCACCATCCTCTTCTTCTTCATTGTCTTCCATCATAACCCGTCTTTCTCTGTGCTTGGTACAACAATTAAAGCTGGGCATGAAACCAGACCGGAGAAGGTGAGTGTGAAGCATTTTCGAGGAAGAGTAATCCTTCTTTTTCTCAAAGTGAACACATGTACAACACATAAAACCAATCAGACTGTTTGCCTGAGCCATAACGATAAAATTATGCACGCCCGAAATGTACTCAGCAGTGCGGAGGTCACCATACATCCATTGCCGGTTCATCTGCATTATATAACTAAGCATATCAAAAATCATTACAGAACATCATGAATAGATAAATGACCAAATTAATACAAGTTCATTACATTAAAACCAAAGTACAATTGTGATAAAATGTTATTACTGCAAAAGTAAATACATGAAGTTCATACATAGTTGGTCAAACTAACATACAGTGAAACTAACATACAACTATGTAAAACGTTTAAATGCAACAACAAATGCCATCAAAATCGCAACTAAGGTAATAATTTATCCAACAACATAATGATACCAAGCCTCTTTATTAATGGCGTATTTTCTAATCTTCAACCGCATTACATCCATCTAGATCTTGTGTGGATCAACGACATCAGAAACATGCAAATCCAATTTCATATTATCTTCTTCAATTATTTTCAATTTTTTTATTTTCAACTAAATTTAACCTCTTGACAAGAGGGTCGGTTGGAATTTTTGGTTCATATATGTCCTAGATAAAAATATTTATGTCAAGTTTGTCGACATAATTGTCATAAACTATAAATGAAACAAATAGTTATAAACGATAATATTGTTTGAAATATACCCTAGAGGCAATGATAAAATAGTTATTATTATATTTCCTGTTTCAAGATAATTGTTTATTATCCATGCTATAATTGTATTGAATGAAAGCATAGATACAAGTGTGGATATATAGACAAAACAATGTCCCTAGTAAGCCTCTAGTTGGCTAGCCAGTTGATCAAGGATGGTTAAGGTTTTCTGACCATATGCAAGTGTTGTCACTTGATAAGTGGATCACATCATTAGGAGAATGATGCGATGGACAAGACCCAAACTATGAACATAGCATGTGATCGTGTCATTTTGTTGCTAGGGTTTTCTGCGTGTCAAGTATTCATTGCTATGACCATGAGATCAGGTAACTCACTAACATCGGAGGAATACCTTGTGTGTATCAAATGTCACAAAGTTACTGGGTGACTATAAAGGTGCTCTACAGGTATCTTCGAAGGTGTGCGTTGAGTTAGCATGGATCAAGACTGGGATTTGTCACTCCGTGTGACAGAGAGGTATCTCGGGGCCCACTCGGTAATACGACATCTCATATAAGCCTTGCAAGCAATGTGACTCAAGTGTTAGTCACGGGATCTTGTATTACAGAATGAGTAAAGAGACTTGTGAGTAACGAGATTGAAATAGGTATAGAGATATCGACGATCAAATCACGGGCAAGTAACATACCGAAGGACAAAGGGAATGTTATACGGGATTATATGAATCCTTGTCACAGAGGTTAATAGAATATGTAGGATCCAATATGGACATCCAGGTCCCGCTATTGGATATTGGCCGGGGAGTGTCTCAGATCATGTCTACATAGTTCTCGAGCCCGCAAGGTCTGCACACTTAAGATTCGGTGACGTTTCAGTATAGTTGAGTTATAGGTGTTTGTGACCGAAGGTTGTTCGGAGTCCCGGATGAGATCACACACATCATGATGGTTTCCGGAATACTCTTGAAACTAATATTGATATATAGGATGGTTTCATTTGGCCACCGGAAAGATTTTGGACATTACCGGCAGTGTACCGGGAGTGACGAATGGGTTCCGGGTTTTTATCGGGAGGGGCCCACTCATGACCCACAAGTATAGGGGATCAATCGTACTCCTTTCGATAAGTAAGAGTGTCGAACCCAACGAGGAACAGAAGGATCTGACAAGTGGTTTTTAGCAAGGAAATATCTGCAAGCACTGAAATTGTCGGTAACAAATGATTGTGTGGTGAGATGATTCGTAGCAAGCTACAAGTAACAAAAGTAGCAACGGTGCAGCAAAGTGGCCCAATCCCTTTTGTAGCAAGGGACAAGCCTGGACAAAGTCTTATAGGAGAAAAAACGCTCCCGAGGACACACGAGAATTTCTGTCATGCTAGTTTCATCATGTTCATATGATTCGCGTTCATTACTTTGATAGTTTGATATGTGGGTGGACCAGCGCTTGGGTACTGCCCTTACTTGGACAAGCATCCCACTTATGATTAACCCCTCTCGCAAGCATCCGCAACTACGAAAGAAGAATTAAGACAAAGTCTAACCATAGCATTAAACTAGTGGATCCAAATCAACCCCTTACGAAGCAACGCATAAACTAGGGTTTAACCTTGTGTCACTCTAGAAACCCATCATCTACTTACTACTTCCCAATGCCTTTTCTAGGACCAAATAATGGTGAAGTGTTATGTAGTCGACGTTCACATAACACCACTGGAGGAAAAACAACATACAACATATCAAATTTCCGAACGAATACCAAATTCACATGATTACTATTAGCATGACTTATCCCATGTCCCCGGGAACAAAATTAAATACTCACAAAGCATAATCATATCCATGACCAGAGAGGTAATGAGTAGCATCAAGGTTCTGAACATAAACTCTTCCACCAAATAATCAAACTAGCATCAACTACAAAGTGTAATCAACACTACTAGCAACCTTACAAGTACCAATCAGAGTCGCGAGACGGAGATTGCTTACAAGTGATGAACTAGGGTTTGGAGATGAGATGGTGCTGATGAAGATGTTGATGGTGACGAGTCCCCTCCGGGAGGGAAGTTTCCCCGACAGGGTCGTCCTGCCGGAGCTCTAGATTGGTTCTGCTCAAGTTCCGCCTCGTGGCGGCGGCGAAACCACGAAAAACCACGAAAAACCCTTCGTATAGAAAAAGAGGGGGCCAGAGGGCCAGCAGGCTTCCCACAAGCCCTCATGGTGTGGCCTGGGGGGTGGCCGCGCCATGGACGCTTTTGGCCAACCCATGGCGCCCCTCTGGCACTTCTTCGGCCTAGTATTTTTTATAAATCCGGAAAAATCCTCGTTGATTTTTACGGCGTTTGGAGTTGCGCATAATAGGTATCTCAACTTTGCTCCACTTTTAGGCCAGAATTCCAGTTGCCGGCATTCTCCCTCTTCATGTAAAGCTTGCAAAAAAAGAGAGAAAAGGCATAAGAATTGTACCGTGAAGTGAAATAACAGCCAAAGAAGCGATAAATATGAACATGAAAACATGATGCAAAATGGACGTATCAACTCCCCCAAGCTTAGACCTTGCTTGTCCTCAAGCGAAAGCCTAGCTCAATAAATATGTCCACATGTTTAGGGAGAGAGGTGTCGACAAAACAAGATACTAACATGCATGCATCATGATCAAGATCAGAACAACAATACCAACATATAATCTCTCATGCTAAAGTGATAATTCCTTCACAAAGTAAAGCATGGATAAAGAACCTCACCGAGAAGTAACAACCGATAGCCTATAGTCATTGAAGAAATTGCAATTTATCACAACATCAGAAAGAGTCAAATAAGAGCTTGTAAAGCAAATCCACATACTCAATCATTCTTTCGTTCTCTACAATTGCTACAACTCACGTGGTACTCATGAGATCAAAGTTTCAGCTGGACACAAAGAAAGATAGGGGCTTATAGTTTTGCCTCCCAACTGCTTACCTCAAGGGTAATGTCAACAATAATAATTAATGACTGCCTACCTCCAAGTTGACATATGAATATAGATCTTTCCCAAGCATATGACGTTAACCAAGATAAAGGCGAAACAAGGAATTGGTGAAGATCACCATGACTCTTTCAGGGACAAAAAGTAAAGGTACAAGATAGGCCCTTCGCAGAGGGAAGCAGAGGTTGTCATGCGCTTTTGAGGTTTGGATGCGTGTCCTCTTAGTACGGAGGAACGTCACTTTATATTGCCTCCTGTGATAAAGAACTTTATTATGAAGTCTGTCGCTTTTATGTCTTCCTCATCACAGGTTCGTATAAAGCTTACTTTCCACACACTAATAGATCATACATATTACAGAGCAATTTTTATTGCTTGCACCGATGACAACTTACTTGAGGGATCTTATTCAATCCATAGGTAGGTATGGTGGACACTCATCGAAAAACTGATCTGGAGGTTTATGGATGCACAAGTAGTATCTCTACTTGGTGTGGGCGGTTTGGCTAATGTGAGGTGGAAGAAATCGTCACATGCTAAGGGATCTCTAATCATATAAGATTGTTCAGAGCCAAGCAAATACAATTCATTACGTTGTTTTCCTTGTCCAATATCTACTTCTAGGCATGCAATAGTTTAGTGAGTGTTCACAATCATAGATGGTGTCAGAGATGATATATTTATATGTGAACCTATCCTTCTTTATTACTTCCTATTAATTGCAACCATGACCAAGGTCTACGTTTGCCTACCCTCAACAAGTTTCAATCCTCATTCTTTTTATACGTGAAGTCATCACTTTCCATAAGATCATTACATGATCATTCATGCTTTTGTTCTATTCTCACTCTTTTGATCATGGCAAGAGGCAAAGCCCTTCAACTAAGACACTCTTTATTGTATGCCTCACGAGCTCAAATACACCGGGGGTGACACAAAGCAAAACTCAAGACTAAGACACTAAGACTTTTAAACTACTAGAGAAAAAGAAAACTGAAAAGGAAAACTAAAACAAATGTAAAGGCAAAAGATGTGATGGTGATACGATACCGGGGCAACCCCTCCAAGCTTGGCAAAAGCCAAGGGGATTGCCCATACCAATGCTCAGTTGTCTTCCTTTGGTGGTGAAGGTGGAGGAGTTGTTCCAATCTGAGTTTGATCCTCCGTCTTCCAAGGCATAGGTGCTCCATCATGGAAAGATGAATGAGTCTCTGGAATTCTCAAATCTGCAGCCAACCGTATTGATTTAAATCTATACTCATACTCACAGTTTTGGTTCTGCAGGTCATAGATCTGGGGCTGGAGTTGATCAATCCTGTCATAGAGCCTCGAGAGGTGCTTCCCAATGTCATTGGCATCAATCCTGTGCTTGCTGGTGAACTCCGTGATCATCATGTGGTTGGCGTTGAGTCCACGCTCGACCATCCCTTGGCACTTGAAGACTTGTTGCTCCATTGCTTCGAGCCTCGTCTCCATGCTTCCGGTCTTCTTAGGCCCCTGAACATCACGGATGTGCAACATCCCCTCACGCATCTCGATAAAATTGAGGGTGTTGCAGCACTCCCGTGAGGTAGGGATTGATGAACTTCTCGAAGATCTTGTCCTTCGGAGCTTTTGGGGAAGTCATAGCGATCTAGATCTACAACAGAAACAGATTTGAAACGAAAAACAGAAGAGATCTGCGTGATGCAGGGTCAGACCAAATGGAAGTATATATAATGACTTTTTCTAGACCAGAAGGAGTACCCTGCACGAAAACGGAGTCCGGGAGGCGCACGAGGTGGCCACAAGCCCTCACGGCACGGCTAGGGGGTGGGCCCGCGTCGTGCAGGCTTGTCGCCTCCTCGCGCACTTTCCGGACTACTTCCAATTTTTGTATTTTTTCGAATATTCCAAAACGGAGAAATTTCCTACTGGAAAAGTTTTTGACTCTGTTTTTTTACCGAATCACATACCTCTTCGTTTTCGGAGTCTGAAAAAGGCTGATAAATATCCCTTAGGTATTCTTCCGGAGTTATGGTATTGATAATATTGCTTTCAACATTTATGGGAGTAGCTGAGATATAATGCTTGATTCTTTGCCCATTTACAACTCTCGGACAATTACCTTTCGTGTTGTTGATCTTGATAGCACCGCAACGATATACTTCCTCAACAACATAGGGACCTTCCCATTTAGAGAGAAGCTTGCCTGCAAAGAATCTTAAATGAGAGTTATATAGGAAGACATAATCACCTACATTGAACTCACACTTTTGTATCCTCTTATCATGCCACCTCTTAACCTTCTCTTTGAACAGCTTGGCATTCTCATATGCTTGAGTTCTCCACTCATCAAGCGAGCTAATATCAAATAACCTCTTCTCACCGGCAAGTTTGAAATCAAAGTTGAGCTCTTTGATTGCCCAATAAGCTTTATGCTCTAGCTCAAGAGGTAAGTGACATGCTTTACCATACACCATTTTGTACGGAGAAATGCCCATGGGATTCTTATAGGCAGTTATATAAGCCCACAATGCATCATCGAGCTTCTTAGACCAATTATTTCTAGATCTGTTGACAGTCTTTTGCAGAATCAGGTTAATCTCTCTATTACTTAGTTGTACTTGACCACTGGACTGAGGGTGATAGGGAGACGCAATTCTATGGTTGACATCATAATTACCAAGTGATACATCTCCGTCGTATCTACTTTTCCAAACTCTTTTGCCCTTGTTTTGGACTCTAATTTGCATGATTTGAATGGAACTAACCCGGACTGACGCTGTTTTCAGCAGAATTGCCATGTTGTTTTTGTGCAGAAATAAAAGTTCTCGGAATGTCCTGAAAATTTACGGAGATTTTTTCTGGAATAAAAGAAAAGTACCTGCGCAAAGATCCACCGGAGGAGGTGGACGAGTGGGCCACAAGCCCACAGGCAGCGGCCACCCCCCCTAGCCATGCCGTGAGGGCTTGTGGGGCCCATGTGGCACCACCGCCCCCAAACTCAGCTCTATATCTCCCATCTCGTCCGGAAAAAAAATCAGAGAGAAGGTTTCATCGCGTTTTGCGATACGGAGGCGCCGCCACATCCTGTTCTTCATCTAGAGGGCAGATCTGGAATCCGTTTCGGGCTCCGGAGAGGGGAAATCATCGCCATCGTCATCATCAACCTTTCTCCATTGACAATTCCATGATGCTTGTCGGGACCCCGATCCTAAACCATAGGAATCCAGCCTATAACACATCGCATCTCTTTGCGGTCTCACGCACGGTTATCCCCACGGTTGCATCCTTACCTTAGCCGGGACCGTTTGCGCCTTTTAACTCACGTATGTACTTGTGTCGCTAGCAATCCAATGACAAAGAACCCGAATCGACATGTCTAGTCATAAACCAAAGCGGCAGTTCTGCACAGGGACAGGCATAAATGACCCAACAAAGCAGGTGTCGGTCACCAGCGAATGTAAACAAGTTGTAGCAAGCTAAAAGGACTCCATTACATCGCGTGACATTTCCCCAAAGGGGACAGACATAGAAGCTAAGAAGCACACATGCCGGTCAACCAATGTGTTTGGAGTAGTAGAGAACTACCATGGCTCGTTGGAATCACAAAGGGGCATTTCCCTGTAAGGAGTGCTACTAAAGCCTACGGCTAGGTATTCGAACCCCATACATATCAAGTACAACACACGTACGCATGGCATACCGATATGTATAGATAGATCGATGGCATCACAACATAACCATAAACATAAAACTTTATTTAGAAGGCTCGGAAGAGCCACACACATAATATTACAAGGTAGGGGTCTCACGACGCATCATCACAAGTCATACACAAAATTCTTACAAGCCAGCGGAAGATTTAAAACTGTTTGAGTACAGACAGAGGGAAAGATAATGGCACATGGCCTGACTATCTACAGACCCATCCTTGGTCCAGATCGTAGCTGGGATACCAGCTACTCGTCGTCGTCGATGTCTAGGTAGAACCCTTCATTAGGGTCATTAACAACCTCTACAACAATTATTAATCAAACTTGAGTACAAAAGTACTCATCAAGACTTTAGGATAAACTATATACTCATGCAATGTATCAATAAGGAGTTGTGGGGTTTCATGCGAAAATCCAGACTTTGACTCATGGCTAGACAACTTGCATTTTTAAATAGTTTTGACAACTTTGATTTCTCGCAGAGGAGTCCACGAACACCACAACAATACTCCATCGTGGAATCATTCTGTCTCCCTACGGAAATGCTGTCCACGACACTCACGCTTATCTTGGCAATTTTAAGAGTAGCCATTATAGTTATCTATGAACAACATATGTTTCCAAGTAGTCCATATCCGTGGACGCGGCTATTCGAATAGATCATAACCCTGCAGGGGTGTACTTCTTCACACACGCTCTCGCCACTTATCGCCATGTGCACGTCATGCACCTCGGCAACCTTCAAGCGGAAGCCCAGCGAGGGAGTCGGCCACGACCGTTAACCTCGCTAATACTTAGTCCAGGTCTATCGCCTACCTAAGGGTAACCCGCACGGAAGTCAGACCGAGGTTTCCGACACGGCCCCAAACGATGTGCGCAGGGTTCCCAAGTCCACCATCCGGGTGCCACTTGGTACACCGTGCCACTGCCTACCGCATCATAGCCCACCTCTAAGGTTAGCGCTACGCACGGCCTCCAGCATGACTATAAACACCGGAAACTACTTGCAACTCCTGGACCGAGTACTAAGCGATTAATAAGTCGAGAGGGTCAATTAAGTATACCGACGTGTGGTAGTATCTAGTCTTGAATTACATACACGGAACTCAGTTCCTAAGGACGGTTCCAATGAAACAACCCGCCATGTACTCCTACGTAGCCTTTCACCGGTACCTTTACCAAATCAGGTTCAACCACACCACCTTTACTTACTGAACACATTCTCACAATTCTGTTCATCACCCAGATGACAGAACATTCACAACTCTAAGCATATCATGCATAGCAGGATAAGGTACATCATGGCTCAAGCATCTACCACGTATGCTAGGTTGCAAGGTTCAGCTATTTACTATGACAAGGACAGGTCATGCAAAGGAAGTGGGTTCAACTAACGTGGCAAAAGATTTTGATCCTACAGCAATAAGTAAGAGCAGGAGCGAGAGCATGGGATTTATCGGGGTGATCAAAATGGTTGCTTGCCTTGTCGCTCAGCAGAGGGATGATATCCGTCAGTCGGACAATCAGACGTATCCGGAGGGGTGGCGCCTACCAGAATAACAACAATCAATCAATATCAAACATATTCAACAAAATGATGTATGAAATGCAATGTAGCATGGTTTGAGATGAACAACAGAACCCTTTGGGGTGATCTTGATTGAAATCATAATTCAAATATCATTTGAATTATAATTTATTACATTCTTTTAATTGATTTGACCTGATGCTGTTTCCTAACTTTGTTTTTCATGCATGAAAATAGCACCATTGGATTCCTTGAATTTTTTGATCCATTTACTTATATTATTTGTCAAATTTGGAGTTATATTCAATTTTCTATGAATTTCCAAAGTTTTGAACTTATTCTGGAATTATTTTTAAACAGAAAAAGCTTTATTGCATCAGCATGACATCAGCAGGTCCAACTGGCCGTTGAAAGTCAAACCTGATGAGGGGGACCCACTGGTCAGTGACTCTGGCCAGCTTTTAGTTTAAATTTCACTTAATAGATTAATTATGAGGGCTGGACCCACATGTGAGTGACTGTTTTAGTTTTTATTTAATTAATTATTTTTACTAATCCTAAACTGAATTAACCAGGGGCTGGCCCCACCTGTCATAGGCTCAGGGGGGTCAAATCCACCGGCCGCGAGGTGGATCTTGCCGGCGATGGCCTCCGGCGACCACAGAGACGACGGAGGGCATCGGAAATCCCATTCCGGCGACCATTTGGGCGGCAGAAGGCACCAGACTGACCAGCGTTCACCCGCCGTTCCATTTTTGCATAGAACCGGGGCTGATCTGGCCGAAGATGACGCCAGCGACGAGCTCGGCGGCTGTCGGAGCTCGGGCAATGTCCAGCTAGTCGAAACTGAGGTGAAAACGTGCGGCGCTGGGCTCCTAAAGCATCAACGCGATGTGCTGAAGCGTTTGCAAGCCTCCGAGCAATGAGCCGATCACCGGAGAGCCACCGGCGACGAGCTACCGCGGCGGTCATCGTCGGGCTCCGGTGGAATCAGGTGCTAGAGCTCGGAATCGAGAGGGGAAATTGAGGGGAAATGATCCTAAGCTCACGAGGAGTGCAGATGCGTTGAAAGCAGGCTTGGGGGAGGCCTGCGGAGGAAGAACGACGACTATGAACGTCGACGATCCGAGGAGGAAGAAGGCGACTTCTCGGTGATTCACTGTGTTTCGGCGTCGAACTCGTGGCTTGGAAGCTTTAGGGGATCCTGGCGGTTCTTGTGCGCGGCTCAGGAGGGAAGGAGGCAGGCGAGAGCGACGGCAAGATCGAGCTCTGCTCGAGCTCCAATGGCGGCCGAGAGGAGACAGGGCAGGGGGAAAAATGAGGAGGGTATGAGCTCGGGGAGGCCTCGGGGAGCTTATCCCCGACCACGCCAGCACGATGCAGCGCCGAGGCAGGCACGCAGCTGCGTGGGCGCGCCGGATCGAGCGGCGGCCACCTCCTGGTCCGACTGGCAGGGAGGAAGACGACAGGCGCTAGGTGGGCTGGGCCTTAGGTGAGCGTCAGGTAAGCATTTTTCCATTTCTTTTCTGTTTTTGTTTCTGTTTTATTCTTTCTGATATTGTTTCATTTTTTTGGCTCCAAACTATTCCTAAAAATAGTTTGAAAAATACCAGAGTGTTAGTTGGAATATTTCCAACCACTCATAAAGTTTTCAACATTTTTGGAAACTTTAAATTATTTGAAAACAATTATATCATTGTTTTCAGTAGCTTTTAACTTAAATCTAAAATGCCAAAAGTGGTTTGAAAATAAGCTTCATCTCTGATATTTCGTTTTCAACATTTATCAGAAAAGATGAACTTTTCTTGAGGCCATTTTGGGTTCATTGATTTTGGCAAGATTTGTATTTTCCTTGAATTAGAAGTGGCTAGGGTTTTTCGTTTGACTTGCACCACTTCTTTGGAGTTTGTTTCAAATTCTTGAATGCAATGGAAGAAAACATGAGCACAAAGACTAGACCCTAGTTAGGGATCCAGGGATATGACAACTCACCCCCACTCAAAAGAATCTCGTCCCGAGATTTGGAAGTCGTTGGGAATAGCGCGGGATACCCAAGTTGGAGACGATCCTCTCTTTCCCATGTTGCCTCCTTTTCAGAATGATTTGACCATTGAACTTTAAGAAACTTGAGGTTTCGACGTCGAGTGATACGCTCAGCTTGATCAAGAATACACACAGGGTATTCTTGGTCTGAAAGTTTATCTTGGAGATCAAGCGTTTCATGGTCCATTTCACGGATAGGATCCGAAAAGCAACGCCTGAGTTGCGAGACGTGGAAAACATCATGAACCTTGGAAACATGCGGAGGAAGTTCCAACTGGTAGGCAACTTCTCCTCGTTTGGCAAGAATGCGAAAAGGACCAATGTAACGAGGAGCCAACTTGCCCTTGATACCGAATCGATGGGTACCCTTCAAAGGTGTAACCCAAAGGTAAGCCTTCTCGTCAACTTCGAACGTCACAACCTTATGACGATGATCATATTGGCTCTTTTGACGAGACTGGGCTGTTTTTAACTTTTCACGAATAATGCAAACCTGCTCTTCTGCATCCTGGATCATATCCGGGCCAAAGAGTTGCCTCTCTCCGGTTTCTGACCAATTAAGAGGTGTTCGACATCTTCATCCATAGAGAACTTCAAAAGGAGCTTTGCCCAAGCTTGATTGATAACTATTGTTCTGGGCAAATTCGGCGAATGGAAGGCACTTCTCCCAATTCATACAGAACGATATAACACAATCTCGGAGCATATCTTCTAGGACTTGATTCACTCTTTCTACTTGACCACTTGATTGAGGATGGAAAGCAGTGCTAAAAGATAAGTGAGTCCCCATAGCATTCTGAAAACTTCCCAGAAGCGAGAAGTAAATATACTTCCACGGTCTGAGTTAATCTCTAGAGGAACACCATGAAGAGACACTATTCGAGAGATATATAACTCTGCTAACTGGCTAGCTGTTACACTCTCACGAACTCGAAGAAAATGTGCTACTTTGGAAAGACGGTCAATGACCACAAAGATAGCATTATTTCCTTTCTTGGTCTTGGGAAATCCGGTGATGAAATCCATACTGATTTTATCCCATTTCCATTCAGGAATAGCTAAGGGTGGAAGGGTGCCAGCAGGCCTTTGATGTTCTGCCTTAACTCGACGACAAATGTCGCAGTTAGCAACGAACTCAGCAATTTCTCTCTTCATCCTAGTCCACCAAAACCTCTGGCGTAGGTCCTGATACATCTTAGTACTACCAGGATGAATGGTTAGAGGAGAATCATGAGCCTCCTTAAGGATCAATTGCCATAGATGTTTGCTCTTAGGAACCACTAAACGGTTCTGAAAGAACACAACACCTTGCTCATTGATGGAGAATTCCCTAGCGTTTCCGCTAGCAATATTCTCCTTGATCCGGGATATACCCTTATCATATGCCTGCACGGCTATGATTTGATCCCTAAGAGTAGGCTTCGCCACCAGGGTAGAAAGGAATCCTTGAGCAACAATACGAAGATTTAACTTCCGAAATTCCTCATAGAGACTTGGTTGACCTCGTTGGAGTATCAAATTGTTACAATAAGACTTATGACTTAGTGCATCAGCCATAACATTAGCCTTCCCCAGGATGTAAGTTATCCCTAAGTCGTTTTCTGTGATGAACTCAACCCACCGTCTTTGCCTGAGATTCAAATCCGGCTGGGTGAAGATATATTTTAGACTTTGGTGACCAGTGAATATTTCGCAACGATTACCAAGAAGGTAATCTCGCCAGGTTTTAAGTGCATGGACTACAGCTGCAAGCTCAAGATCATGTGTGGGATAATTATGCTCATGTGGACGCAACTCTCGAGATGCGTATGCAATCACATGACGATCCTGCATGCCTAATCCTTGTCACGAGGTGTCACAGTAGATAACAAAGTCCTTAGAGAAATCTGGTGGTAACAACACAGGTGCGGAAGTCAGGCGTCTTTTCAGTTCCTGAAAACTACGCTCACACTATGGTGTCCACTCGAACTTTTTATCTTTCATGTGGACTTCAGTTAGAGGCTTTGCAACCTTGGAGAAATTCTCGACAAAGCGGCGACAGTAGATCGCTAGACCAACAAAACTCGTAACTTGCTTAACCGATTCAGGTTGAGTCCAATCAAGGACAGCTTGAACTCTCTCGGGATTGACAGCAATACCTTTACCAGATATTACGTGACCTAGATAGGTCACTTCTGGTAACCAAAATTCACATTTTGAAAACTTGGCATAAAGACGATGCTCTCGAAGTTTCATCAATACCAGCCTTAGATGCTCGGTATGTTCTTGTTCGTTCCTCGAGTAGATTAGAATATCGTCGAGGTATACTACGACGAATTTATCCAAATACTCCATGAAGATTGAATTCATCAAGCAAGAGAAAGTGGATGGGGCATTGGTTAAACCAAAGGACATGATGGTGTACTCGTATTGGCCATAACGAGTGACAAATGCCGTTTTTGGAATGTCCCCGTTCTTGATCTTGATTTGATGGTATCCCAACCACAAATCCATTTTTCAAAAGACTGAGGATCCAGCGAGTTGGTCATATAGATCGTTGATCCTGGGGAGCGGATATTTGTTCTTTATGGTGACCAGGTTAACTGGTCGGTAATCTACAACCATCCGATCCGTTCCGTCTTTCTTCTTGACGAAGAGGACGTGACAAGCCCAAGGAGAAGAGCTAGGACGAATGAAACCTTTATTCAAGGCCTCATCTAGTTGCTTCTTAAGTTTGGCTAGCTCGAGGGGTGCCATCTTATAAGGTCTTCTGGCTATTGGAACAGTTCCTGGAACAAGATCTATCACAAACTCTACATCTCTGTCAGGTGAAATTCCTGGCAGTTCCTCTGGAAAAACATCCGGGAAGTCACGGACTACCGGAATGTCTTCAAGTTCCGGAAGAGGGTTGGCATTAAGGGAATAGAGTTGACATTTGGCAACTCGAGTAGAGACATTGACTATCTCACCCGAGGGATGGGTAAGCTGAACATTTCTAGAATGAGTATCAATCTTGGCATAGTGAGCTGACATCTAATCCATACCCAAGATGATATTGATATCTGATGGGGTTATAGTCCTAGGGTAGGGTCATAGGCCTGCCCTGTGGGGCCTACCCAAGGACTACCCTTCATGAAGGATAATGCCCTTAGTCAGTTCCAACTGAGTTAAGGACTTCCCATCATCTAGTCGGTGACGATTCCTCTATCATCTAGTCAGAGATGAGCATTCGGAGCGTATCAAGCTTACCGACTGGATTCCACTCTGTACATCGTAACCCCCCTGGAGGGCAACGGTCATACGTTTCCATATACCTTTATTAGCATTTAAGACATACATTACCTATAACGTATGCAATTATTCACCATTACTCCACCCCTGCGCACCGAACCGTTGTGAAGGGTAGCGCACTCTATATAAGCCGCCCTTCCCCACTGGTGCAGGGGTGAGCAATTCACTGTAACCCATATTCCACTCGACAACAAGCTCCCAAGAGCACTGAGACGTAGGGCTTTTACCTCCACCGTAGAGGGGCCTGAACTCATACAACCTCGCCGTAGCTAAGGCTCTGCCCATCCTTTCGTACCTTACACATCTACTGTCAGACTTATACCCACGACAGTTGGCGCCCACCGTGGGGCAGGCGTCTAAGCGACTTCCGGCGAGTTTGCGACTACATGTTTTCATCATGTCATCCGGTGGAGATCTGAGCATGGGTCACGAGATCCTCTTTGGCGCTCTCTCCTTCATTGTTGATGATTCGGCATGGCTTCGGGATGCCCCTCTCGACGTCGAGGCGCTCCCCAGTCGTGGGGTTACGCCCTTCCATGCCGGCGCCCCCGGTATTCTTCATCTCCAGTAGTCGGCTCCAGTGTCGACCTGCGCCGTCATCGCGTGCCGCAACAAGCGGTCCTGCCATCCACGGCTCCAGCGGTTGGTGCAACACGCCCAGGCGCGCCAGAACGCGTCCTCACAAGTGGCGGTCCTAGAGTCGGTTGTGGTTGCCCTGCCGTCCCAGCGCTCGGACTCAGTTCCGACTGAGTTTCCCTCCGAGTACTTGGGTCGCGGGCCTGCAGCTGAAGTGCACATGGCCAACTCCCATGAAAGTCCCCGCCAAACTGGCCAGAACGAGCACGAGGTCGGCGAAACATCCGGCGCTCGCCTTCAGCCCCGCCGTTCTGCCAGTCGGCACAATCGGCGGAGCAACGTGGAGGTGTATCGCACACCCGTCCTCAATCTGGCTGCCGCCGCCAAGATAGCCGATTCTCTCCAGCCGACTGATTCAGAGGCTCGCAGAGGGATCAAGCAAATCCCTGCCCTGCTGCACACGGCGCAGCAAAAAAATTCAGCGGTTTCCCAATCACACAACAGGATTCACAATAGTTCTGTTGACGCGAATACGCATCGGTCCGTTCACAGCCCCGGTTCTCATCAGCGACATAGGGGAGGCAGCCGTTCCATGAATCCCGAAGATCATCGCCGCTCACGCACCCCTCTGTGGGGTGGGCCCTATGGGCCCCGACATCATGATGATCGACGTTCAGTCGGTGACACTTATGATCCAAGGTCCGACGCGAGAGGGCACATCGCCCAGAGGAGGGTCGATAGGGGCCGAGCCCACCGCGATGGTCTTGATATGGACCGTCCGAGTGGAAGCAGGACCATCGTCTCTGTCCCCGAGTGTTTCAGTCGAGCCATCGGTTCGGCTGACATCCCTCCCAACTTCCGATTGGTGACGGGGATCAGCAAGTTTATAGGAGAATCCAAGCCAGAAACATGGCTGGACGACTACCGAGTGGCAGTCCAGATCGGAGGAGGGGACGACCACGTCGCCATGAAACACCTCCCTCGGATGCTCGACGGCTCGGCACGAGCGTGGCTGAACGAGTTGGCTCCCTCAAGCATCTATAGCTGGGCAGATCTGGCCCGAATCTTCATCAGGACCTTCGAAGGGACGTGCAAACGCCCAGCTGGCCTCGTGGAGCTACAACACTGTGTCCAGAAGCAGAATGAGCCCCTGCGCGATTTCATTCAGCGTTGGACGACTCTCTACCATACGGTGGAGAACGTCACAGAGCACCAAGCAGGCTGCGCCTTCAAGGCAGGCGTGCGGTACAGAGATTTGTACCTGAAGTTCGGGCGAACAGGCAACATATCCATGAGTAAGATGATGGAAATAGCGGCACGCTATGCAAATGGCGAAGAAGAGGACCGCATTCGTAGCGGCAAGCAAAGAGCAGTCACCGATGGAGATGGGAACGACACTCAGAAGCAGAAGCAGAAATCTCCATCCACTCCGCAGGCAGAGGCCGCAGCTGTTACCAATGCCAAGTTCAAAGGCAAAGGGAAGGCTCAGTTCACCCCCAAGAAGAAGCAGTTCGGAAACCCCATCCTGGACCAGCCATGTCCAATTCACACGAAGATGGATGAAGAGGGCAACCCCATATATCCGAAGCATACCACTCGGCAGTGTCGCCTCCTGATCCAGGGGTTCGGCGAAGGACAGCCAAGTGAAAAGGACAATGAACAGGATGAGGAGGACAAGGAGGATCCGTTCCCCCAGGTCCATGCAACACTGATGATTTTTGCTAATGGTGAGAGCAAGAGTCGACTGAAGCTGGTGAATAGGGAGGTGAACATGGCCACGCCGACCAACCCCACGTTCCTCAAATGGTCTCAGACTGCGATCACCTTTGACCAGTCAGATCATCCAGCACACGTACCCACCCCAGGGAGGCAGGCTCTGGTCGTCGACCCGGTGGTGGAAGGAGTCCGACTGCGTAAAGTCCTCATGGACGGCGGCAGTGGCTTGAACATCATGTACGCTAACACTCTCAAGGGGATGGGCATTCCGATGTCCAAACTTAGCGAGAGCAGCATGCAGTTCCATGGAGTCGTCCCTGGACGAAAGGCCAAGTCACTTGGCCAGATCGCGTTGGACGTCGTCTTCGGCTCCGACAAGAACTTCCGCAAGGAAAAGCTGACGTTCGAGGTGGTGGACTTCCAGAGTGCGTACCACGCAATCCTGGGCCGCCCGGCGTATGCGCGTTTCATGGCACGTCCATGTTACATGTACCTGAAGATGAAGATGCCAGACCCAAAAGGTGTGATCACTATCACGGGCAATCGGCAGCGGGCCGAGGATTGTCTGCAGCACGGATCGAGGATCGCCGATCAGCAGATTGCTGTCCTCGAGCTTGACGAGTACAAGAAAACAGTCGACCCCGCTGACTTGATGCGTTCGAAGAAGCCAGTTTCGGAGTCCGCGTTCCAGTCGGCGGGAGAGACGAAGAAGGTCAGCATCCACCCGACGGATGGCACCGCTGCCTCGACGAACATCTCCACCACCCTCGATCCTAAATTGGAAGCCGAGCTCAACCAATTCCTCCGTGAGAACTAGGATATATTCGCATGGAAGCCTGCTGACATGCCAGGTGTACCCAGGGAGTTGGCTGAGCACCGATTGCATTTGGATCCCGCCGCTCAGCCTATACGAGAACGCCTGCGTCGGTCCGCCGCGCACAAGAGGAAGGCAATCGGAGAAGAGGTGGCTAAACTTTTGGCAGCCAACTTCATTCGGGAGGTACACCACTCCGAGTGGCTTGCCAATGTTGTCATGGTGCCCAAGAAAGAAAAGTCGCTCCGAATGTGCATCGACTTCAAGCATCTCAATAAGGTCTGCCCAAAAGATCATTTTCCGTTCCCCCGCATCGATCAAATTGTCGATTCGACTGCGGGTTGCGAGTGGTTGTCATTCCTTGATGCCTACTCGGGCTATCATCAGATCCGTCTGTATGGCCCCGATGAATTAAAAACAACCTTCATCACCCCATTCGGGTGCTTCTGCTGCATCACTATGCCATTTGGTTTGAAGAATGCAGGAGCAACCTTTATGCCCATGATCCAAAAATGCCTCCTCGACCAGATCGGTCAGAATGTGGAGGCGTATATGGATGATATCGTAGTCAAGTCACGCAAAGGTTCCGACCTGTTGACTGACTTGGCAGAAACATTCGCCAACCTTCGTAGGTACGATATCAAGCTCAATCCAGCCAAGTGTTCATTCGGCGTTCCCAGCGGAAAGTTACTCGGTTTCTTCGTTTCCGAATGAGGGATCGATGTCAACCCCGAAAAGATCGGGACCATCGTCCGAATGGAGCGGCCGGTCAGAATACACGATGTTCAAAGACTCACAGGTTGCCTAGCGGCTTTGAGCAGGTTTATCAGTCGACTCGGCGAGAAGGCATTTCCTCTGTACCGACTCATGAAGAAATCAGATACTTTCGAGTGGACAGACGAAGCCCAAATCGCATTCGATGACCTCAAAGTCCTACTTTCCACCTAGCCGGTTCTTACTGCTCCGCTCAGTAAAGAACCCCTTCTTCTCTACATTGCGGCTACAAATCAAGTCGTCAGCACAGTTCTCACAGTCGAACGGGAAGAAGAAGGCAAAGCTTACAAGGTTCAGCGGCCAGTGAATTATGTCTCCCAAGTCCTGAGTCCTTCCAAGCAGAGGTATCCCCATTATCAAAAACTTATCTACGGGATATACATGACTGCGAAGAAGGTGGCTCATTATTTTCAAGACCACTCGGTGTCCGTCGTTTCTGATGCCCCGTTGTCGGAACTTCTACACAATCGGGACGCATCAGGCCGAGTGGCGAAGTGGGCAATGGAGATGTTATACTGCGACATCAAGTTCGAGGCCAAGAAAGCTATAAAGTCTCAAGCTCTGGCTGACTTCATAGCAGAATGGGTAGAACAACAGCAACCGACCCACATCTACTCGGCTCATTGGACAATGTTCTTCGATGGGTCCAAGATGTTGAATGGCTCCGGCACTGCCGTTGTGATCATATCGCCAAAGAGTGACAAACTCAAGTATGTGTTGCAGATACACTTTGATTCCTCCAACAACGAGGCAGAGTATGAAGCTCTCCTTTATGGACTGCACATGGCCATCTCACTCGGTGTCCGTCGCTTGATGGTCTATGGCGATTCGGATTTGGTAGTCAATCAAGTGATGAAGGAGTGGGACGTCAGGAACCCCACCATGACCACATACTACAATGAAGTGAGCAAGCTCGAGAAAAAGTTTGAAGGTCTGGAACTCCACCATATTCCGCGACTGAAAAACCAAGCAGCTGATGAGTTGGCAAAACTTGGATCCACTCGGAGACCAGTCCCGAGTGACGTCTGCCTCGAGCACCTCCACCTTCCCTTAGTTAAATAAGATCCTTTCATAGAGGAACCAATACACCCAAAGAGCTCGACAGATCCGACTGAAGTCGAAGTCCCTGCTGTGGTTGATTTGATCATGGAGGTTCTTGCTATCATCCCCGAGTGGACTGTGCCATTCATTGCATACATCCTGAGGCAAGAATTACCAGAAGACGAAGTCCAAGCCAGACAGATCATACGCAGGTCAAAGTCGTTCACTGTCATTGATGGCCAGTTGTACAAGGAAAGCGTTTCAGCATCCTTCAACGATGCATCTCCCCTGAGGAGGGACAGTTGATCCTGGAAGAAATTCACTCGGGAACATGCGGTCATCACGCCTCCTCAAGAGCAATCGTCGCCAAAGCATTCAGAGCTGGCTCCTTTTGGCCGCAGGCGAATGAAATGGCGCAAGATATGGTCTACCGATGTGAAGGTTGTCAGTTCTACTCTAACAAGTCCCACAAACCAACATCTGCATTGAAGACAATCCCTCTTGTTTGGCCGTTTGCAGTATGGGGATTAGATACAGTCGGTCCATTCAGGACAGGCCAAGGTGGATTCACACATCTGTTGGTGGCAGTCGACAAGTTCACAAAGTGGATTGAAGCCAAGCCTATCAAAAAGCTCGACGCCCTTACGGCCATCAAGTTTGTCATGGACATCATCTCCAGATTTGGGGTACCTCACAGCATAATCACTGACAATGGAACAAACTTTGACTTGGACAGATTCAAAAGTTTCTGTACAGGCCAAGATATCCGAGTGGATTTTGCATCTGTGGCGCATCCCCAAACAAACGGGCAAGCAGAGCGGGCGAATGGACTTATTCTGCAAGGTTTGAAGCCTCGACTCCTGCGAGAAGTGGGGCATGCCGCCGGCGCATGGGTCACCGAGCTGGCTTCGGTGCTTTGGGGTCTCCGCACGACCCCAAACAGATCTACAGGGCGATCCCCGTTCTTCCTCATTTACGGAGCAGAGGCAGTCCTTCCGAGTGACTTGCTTCACAACACTCCACGAGTTGAACTCTTCTCCGAAGCTGAAGTAGAGCAAGCAAGGCAAGACGGAGTGGATCTTCTAGAGGAGGAGCGCGAGATGGCACTGACTCGCTCAACCATTTATCAACAAGATCTGCGGCGCTTTCACGCGCGACACGTCACGAGTCGTACATTCCAAGTAGGCGACCTCGTGCTCCGAGTGGATCAGCAGAGACTTCACAAGTTGGCCCCCGCCTGGAAAGGACCCTTCATCATCTCCAAGGTGTTGAACAACGGAGCATATCGACTCTACAACCTCGACAGGGAAACGGACGAGCCGCGAGCATGGAACGGAGATCTCCTGAAGCGCTTCTACATGTGACCGTCGACTGAAGCAATGTAAAGAACAAGTATCGTTGAAGTAATACAAAGCAGATTGAGTTTTTGCAGATTCAAAATTCTTCCGCGGCCGCAGACTCCGGTCTCAACAAAAAAAAACTTAGCTGCGATCCAGAATCGCCTAAGTACAAACTTTCTCCGAGTGTGCACTAAACGTCGCACTCGGGGACTTAGCTACGATCAAGAATCGCCTAAGTACAAACTTTCTCCGAGTGTGCACTAAACGTCGCACTCGGGGACTGAGCTGCGATCAAGAATCGCCTAAGTACAAACGTTCTCCGAGTGTGCACTAAAGTCGCACTCGGGGACTTAGCTGCGATCAAGAATCGCCTAAGTACAAACCTTCTCCGAGTGTGCACTAAACGTCGCACTTGGGGACTTAGCTGCGATCAAGAATCGCCTAAGTACAAACCTTCTCCGAGTGTGCACTAAACGTCGCACTCGGGGACTTAGCTGCGATCAAGAATCGCCTAAGTACAAACTTTCTCCGAGTGTGCACTAAACGTCGCACTCGGGGACTTAGCTGCGATCAAGAATCGCCTAAGTACAAACCTTCTCCGGGTGTGCACTAAACGTCGCACTCGGGGACTTAGCTGCGATCAAGAATCGCCTAAGTACAAACCTTCTCCGAGTGTGCACTAAACGTCGCACTCAGGGACTTAGCTGCGATCAAGAATCGCCTAAGTAGAAAGCTTCCTTCGAATGTATCTTACGGATCCACTCGGAGGCTTAGCAGACCCTCATTGAGGCTCATGTAGATGTCAAGACAACTGAAAATTACATGAGTAACAACTCGCTCCGAGTACAACATTACAGTCGCACTGGAAGACTTAGCCGCGATCATGAATCGCCTAAGTACACAATTGCCTTCGAGTGTATCCTACAGATCCACTCGGAGACCCAGCAGACCCTCAGTGAGGCTCATGCAGATGTCAAGACAACTGCCAATTACATGAGTAGCAGAACCTCATTTAGGCTCATGTAGATTCAAGACAACTGAAAAATACATGAGTAACAACTCGCTCCGAGTACGACCTTACAGTCGCACTCGAAGACTTAGCCGCGATCATGAATCGCCTAAGTACACAATTGCCTTCGAGTGTATCCTACAGATCCACTCGGAGACCCAGCAGACCCTCAGCGAGGCTCATGCAGATGTCAAGACAACTGAAAATTACATGCTCTGCATGTTTTCCATTGGCTTCACCAAGAAACGCCAAACAAAAACCAGCAAACAAAAACCACAAGCCAAAATCGTGTCAACAACTCTTTGGCAAAGGAAGAGCAAACGATTCGATTCAAATTCAAAGTTCGTCTAAAGATAGTTGGTTCTGTGTAGATCAAGCTTATCCACACCGAACCACAAATGTGACGCCAACAGCAGTGGCCAAAGTTTCATACAGCTAACACTCGGCATACCGAGGTAAACAGTTTTCTCAAGACTCATCAGGACTGGCACTGGGACTGGCAGGCTCGACGAAAGTGTTGAGGTCGACCCCATCTGCGATGCGAGTGGCGCTCTCAAGGAAGGTCTCCATGAAATCTTCGAATTGAAGCTTCTTCGTGTTTGCGACCTGCAACGCCTTTAGCTTCTCTTCGCGAGCCTCCTTGCAGTGCACTCGGAGCAGCGACAGCGCCAGGTCCGCACCACAACGAGCCGCAGACTTCTTCCACTCCTGCACTCAGTTCGGGACCTCCTTCAGCCGACTCAACAAACCTTCCATCTCTTGCCGAGACTCGTCTTCGGGCCATAGCTCCTTGTCGATTCGGCCGACGACTTCTCTCAGTCGCCAGATGAAAGGTCCCACCTTACCCAGGCAAATGTGCGCTCGGAGCATATCTCGATTGGCGTCGTCGCCGAGTGGAACGTTCGGAATAACCAACCGCTCCACGTCAGCTGCTTCAGCCTCAGCGTCCATAAAAAATTCTGCAAAGACAAGACGACCAACAAGTAAGCGCAGAATGAACTACACGATCAACAAACACTCAGAAAAACAGAACTTACCACCGAGAAGCGCAATCATCTGCCTTGCCCAGTCACTGACGTACTTCTCCTGTGCTATGCACCGCCTGTTCAGCACGTGCATCTGTCCCATGAGTTCAGTTCTTTGTTTACCCATCTTCTCCACTTCGGCAACCAATGCCTTGTTTGCTTCACGGGACTCCTCCAAGGACTTCTCTCGTTCAGCCAGAACACCCTTCATACCAGCCAAGGCAAGCATTGCTGCATCCAGTTCCGCAGCAAACTGAATCTTTTCACCTCTCAGAGTTTCATACGCTGATCCCATCTCGCAAGTCTTCTACAAGTCAGCGCGAAGAGACGATCAGACAGATTCAACAAGGACAACAATATAAACTCAAAGTTCTTCAGATCCCTGCCGACGCAAGCAGTCGACAGCGGTCTCGGGGACTACACCCAGTGGGTTCACTAAGAGTGACCCCACTGGCATGACGCTTAAACAGGTCCGCCCTATACAGATACATAACAAAAAACAAGCCTATGAGGCTACTACTACCCGACTTGAGTAAAATTACTCTCGGGGACTAATCCAGTAGGTGCACTCGGAATGCCCCCACCGGTAACATTCGAACAGATTAGTTTTGATCTGAGCAAGTTAAAAGACAATTTATATAAAGACAACTGCTGGTGCAAGCACTCGACAGAAGTCTCGGGGACTACACCCACTGGGTTCACTAAGAGTGAACCCACCGCAAACTAAACATTCGGTATCCAAGTATCTGGCTTAAAAACCCAGTGGGTTACAAGGGGAAATCAAATACTTACTAGCCCACTTACTCGGATATCGTCACGTACTTCCAAGCTTCGCTTGTACACACACGCGATGGAGTCGTACGCTCTCTTGGCATCGCCCGCCATCAACTCCGCCTGCACCATGGCTTCCTTAGCAGCTCCCACCTGATCCTGTGGGAGGCGCCGGGCGTCGTACTGGACAGTCGATGGACCTGGCACCCCAAGACACTCCTTGGGCATCCCAAGTCCTGCTCCAGTCGGTTCAGCAACGATGAGCGCCGTGTCAGTCGACGGCATCGTCTCAGTTGGCGGCGCTTCCATGGCAGGAGTGGTAACAAACGGAACGGCCTCAATGACAGGCGCGGCAGCTTGCTCGGACCTCTTCTGATCGTCATCCTCCACATGGATCACCTTTGAAGGAAGCCCGACCAAACGACAAGAGACCACAGGAAAAAGGACAAGACCAAAGACGGAATTCGTGAAACAATAATGTAAGCTCTCGGAGTCACCGCGACGTACCTTGCTGGGACGTGACAACAATGTCCGTGTCGATGGGATCGTCTTCCTGGCTCGGCATAGAAGTGGCGGAGGTGGCAGCTCTGTCAAGTTAAATTCATTAGACCGATAAGCATGAGTTCAATCAAATACTGGAAGAAGATGGAAGAACAATGCACTTACGCTGAGGCGACGGGAACGGCGATCCTCATCCGCGGCAAAGCCTTCCGAGGTTTAGATCCACTCGGTTTGGCCACCTTAGAGGGCTGGCCCGCGGGCTCAGTAGCAGAGTCCCTGGTCCTCTTTGTGCTCCGAGCACTCGGAACCACAGGAGCAGCTGGCGAGGCACTCGGAACCACAGGAGCGGCTGGCGGAGCACTCGAGGCCGCTGGAGGAGCCGACGGAGCCACGGGATTGTGGCGGCGTTTGGTTCGAGGCTCTGGAGGTGGGTGTGGCGGGCTCTGCTCCTCATCTTCCCCCTTTTCTTCTTCGGACTCCTCCTCCGTCTCCCCACTGTCGGAGACGTACTTGACGCTCTCTACGCTGCCCTCCTGGCTGCCTTCCTCCTCCTCGGCCGGATTCCCGTTCGAGACAGGAGAATACCAGTTGGTCCATGCCTGCACGAGATACAGTCGACAATATCAGACGTCAGACAGTAATACAAGAAAAAGCGATAAATCTAGGACAATTGGGTGCACTCGACAAGTTATACTCACCTCATTCGGAGGAGGGTTGTCCGCGCGGAAGGGCTTCACTCGCTGGGCTCCTCTAGGATTATCGCAGGCGCCTGTGATGTTGAGGACCCACGACGCCACCAGCTCCCCGGTCACGCACTCGGGGTTTGTCGTGGTTTTGTCATGGCAGATGTCCTCGTGAAAGGACTTAGTACTGGAGCCATCGCACCTTGGTGGCGACTGAAAGGGGTTAAACGGGAGGAACACGGCGATTTACCCAGGTTCGGCCCCTCGAGAGGAGGTAATAGCCTACGTCCTGCTTTGTGTGTATTGATGTGGATTCGATTACAAGGGAGGCGTAACTCGCCTAACCTAGCACTCGATGATCTTCTCCCTCCTCTCCTCCTTAAGACTCGCCTTTATATATAGGTCAAGGCCTTAGGGTTTACAAGAGTCCCTTCCTCCTTACAAATTGTGACCATTGTGGTCTCTAAGTCGCCGTCCTTCAAAACCCGGAGACCTTCCAGAAATCATAACCGTCCCGCGGCCTTGAACCGCCCAGGCTGAAGCCCAAGTAACCTAAAGGATGAATCGCCTTATTGGTAACCCGGCCCATCTTGGGCGGGTCACTTAATAAGTAATATCCCCAACACGGTTAGTCTGAGTGGAGTCCTCAGGCCCCGTGTAGTGCCACATGGCGTGGTGTCGAGCTTGCAGAGGCTGGATACGCCGACCCAGAAAAACCTCCACCAAGTCTATGCCAGTGACTCCCTTTCGGACGACCTCTACAAGCTCATCCACCAGAGGCTTGATCTGCATCTTCTCCATCTTCGTGAGCGCGAGTTGCCTAGGCAGAGCCGATCGGTCTAAGCTAAAAGGTGGTAGTCCAGTGGTGGCATTCGGGCTAGCAACGTCCTGGCAATAAAACCAAGTCGACTGCCAGTTCCTAACGGATTCAGACAGCTGGAGAGCGGGATAGCTACTTTTACTTTTCTTTTGGAAGCCTAAGCCTCCGCAGAGCTTGAGGAGGTGAGTTTTGTCATCCGACTGGCTCAGCCTTTTTATGGTTTGAGATCTAGCAGAGAAGATGTGCTTAAAAAGCCCCCAATGGGGAGGACAGCCGATAAAGCACTCGCACAGCACGACGAAGGCAGAGAGGTGAGCTATTGCGTTGGGGGGAAAATGGTGGAGCTGCGCCCCGAAGTGGTTCAATATACCTCTGAAGAAGGGATGAGGAGGCAGAGAGAAGCCTCGGTGCACATGACTGAGCAACAAGACGCGCTCCCCCTCCTGGGGCACCGGCTCGGTCTCGCCCTCCGCCGGCAATCTCCACATCTTGTGCTCGATCATGCCGTGCTCCACCAGCTCCAGCATGTCCTCCTCCGTCACCGTGGAGGGGAGGAAATCCCCCTGGATCCAACCCGCCGGCAGTGCTCGCTGCCGCCGCTGAGCAGGAGCCCCGCCTTCCCCTTCTTCTTCCGCGCCTCGAGCTTGCTTGTCTGCCCCTTTGTCATGGTGGAGGTTGCAGACCCGCGGGGGAGAAGGAGAAGGAAAGAGCTTGAGATGCGCAGGAGGTGGTGAGAGAAACGGGGCAAGTGCGAGCTATCAGGCGAGTGTAACAAAAAATCCTCGCTGTAGAGGTTTAAATAAGGTTCCGACTGGGTCACTAGCAGGTGGCCCCAAAATCTTATCCCCCGACCATCCGCTGCCATATTAGTGGAGGAGATGAAGGCACGGAAATCGAGGCGGTAGATACTACTATATTACGATGTAGTCACCCCCGCCGAGCGCGCGGCAACCGAAATTTGAGGATCCCGGAAAATCGGCCGCTGTCAGTTGACTGGTCACGTCAAAAGATACCCCGGAAGCACTCGGTCCCTGATGGTTCGTTTCACAAATACATCCACTCGGATCACTGGTCAAGAAGATAAAATGGATCGAGGCAAACAACGCCAAAGTCGCATCCGTACTAGTCGGATCCGTACTCCAAGCATCGCTTCGTCGTTCCAACCCCAATCCATTCGGGGACTAATGATGGGGTTATAGTCCTAGGGTAGGGTCATAGGCCTGCCTTGTGGGGCCTACCCAAGGACTACCCTTCATGAAGGATAAGGCCCTTAGTCAGTGCCGACTGAATTAAGGACTTCCCATCATCCAGTTGGTGACGATTCCTCTATCATCCAGTCAGAGAAGAGCATTCAGAGCGTATCAAGCTTACCGACTGGATTCCACTCTGTACATCGTAACCCCCCTGGAGGGCAACGGTCATACGTTCCATATACCTTTATTAGCATTTAAGACATACGTTACCTATAACGTATGCAATTATTGACCACTACTCCACCCCTGCGCACCGAACTGTTGTGAAGGGTAGCGCACTCTATATAAGCCGCCCTTCCCCACTGGTGCAGGGGTGAGCAATTCATTGTAACCCATATTCCACTCGACAACAAGCTCCCAAGAGCACTGAGACGTAGGGCTTTTACCTCCACCGTATAGGGTCCTGAACTCATACAACCTCGCCGTAGCTAAGGCTCTGCCCATCCTTTCGTACCTTACACATCTACTGTCAGACTTATACCCACAAAAAAATCCGAAGATTTCAAGGCTATCAAGGATGCTAGAAAAACTAGCCTGTGTACTATAGTTTCATTGTCATAGGTTATCCTCAAGGTTTGCCAATTACTACCAGGGGTTTGGACAACCAATGGGATTGGCATATCACAGAAGGACATGTTATGCAACTGTGCATATCTTTATGAAATGAAGGAATGAGATGACCCAGTGTCAAAAAGAACAGACGCTGGGTGATGATTAACAAGGAGCGTACCCAGTATGACGTCGGAAACCTCTGCAGCTTCTTCTGCTGAAACATAGTTCACACGGCCACGTGGAGGAGTTGGCTTCACATAATAAGCTTTTCCCGACTTGCCTTTCCCGACGGGCTTTTCGGGAGGCTTGGCACCCGCATTCTGAGGACACTCTCGGGAATAGTGCCCTGGTTCTCCACACTTGTAACAGATCACCTAATTGGCACGTGGTGCAGCATTGCTAGCTGGACCACCATAGGTTTTTGCTGGATGGTTGGTCTGATTCGTGTGAGGCGCCACATAGGATGGCCTCGGAGTGTATCTTGGCGGCAAAGAACTATTTGGAACCCACAGCCTGCATATTGGGAACGCGGAACCAGATGACGAGCCAAAGTCAGTGGAGTGCTTCTTGGTCGCTTCATAGTCGGTATGACCAGTCTCAGCACTGATCGCCTTGTTGACCAGGGCTTGGAAGCTTGTACATTCGTGGAGGCGCAAATCAGGACGAAGCTGAGGGCTTAGACCCTTACGGAATCTTGCTTGCTTCTTGGCATCAGTAGACACCTCCTCTGTTGCATAGCGGGTGAGGTTACCGAACTCGCAGCTATAGGCATCCACGGTCAACTTCCCCTGGGTGAATGCACATAACTCCTCTCTCTTTCTGTCCATCAGGCCCTCTGGAATATGGTGCAGACGGAAGGCTGCACTAAAGTCTGCCCATGTGGCTGCTGGTTCAGCAGGACGCGTAGCTTCAAAGTTCTCCCACCACAGATTGGCGGGTCCTTCCAAAAAGTATGCCGCAAAGGTCACCTTGTCGGCCTCAGAAACATTCGCAGAGCAAATCTTGCGCGATATACTACACAGCCAATCATCAGCATCGAGGGGATCGACGGAGTGATGGAACTTTGGAGGATTCAACTTCACAAAGGCATTGAGGGACACTGCAGCATTCCTAGGCCGACGAGCCGTATTTTGCTCAATACGCTCTAATAGACGGTTGGTCTCCCTTTTGTTTCTCTCTGCCTCAAGCATAACTTCTGCCAGAGAGGGCGGGTGAGGCAGTTCCTCCTGCGACGCTTGAATACCCTCGCCTTGCTCATGAGCAGGGGCACGGTTCAACATGGTGAACACCATCCTGACAAACAAACTCACAGCTTAGACCAATATCAACATCAATTCTAACTACGGATTAAGAATGCACTGAACACATGGAATGCGGAAATGAATATCCGAACAGCATGGTAACAAGCAAGTGCTATATATACACCATGATTCATACAGACCACTACATAATTCAGTACAACCTTAACCGAAGAGCAAACTAGTGAAAACATGAAACTACTCATCAGAGGCTTCCAAGCTTCCTATACATTATTTATCTATGCCTCCGGAATTCATTTCACGACACAAGCATACTTCACAAGTCACACATGACTGTGAAAGTACAGCTACTACCATACTATCCTTCCACTCACGGTTCAGGCATCCGCATAGAACATCTCATAAAGATTGCCTCCATGGCCTGGAAGCTCAACCTGCGGATCAGTAAATACTCCAGCCTGAGACCCTGGGATCCGTAAGGACAAAGGTGTGGCCTTGGTCCCCTGACTGGTGGTAGCAGAGGTCCCCGAAGAGGGGTTACTCCTCCTATAGCAGGCCGGTCAACATGAGCCGGAAGGTGGGTCCTAACAGGGTTTAGCATATCCATATCTCCATACCCTGTCTGGACT
Source organism: Hordeum vulgare subsp. vulgare (assembly GCF_904849725.1). Taxonomy (NCBI): domain Eukaryota; kingdom Viridiplantae; phylum Streptophyta; class Magnoliopsida; order Poales; family Poaceae; genus Hordeum; species Hordeum vulgare. The sequence goes on along the minus strand of NC_058521.1, from coordinate 55,284,217 downwards.
ACAGGTGCCAGCTGCGTCAAAGCCGTCCATAGACGGGCACATGTAGCATAGAGCTCCATACGAAAGGCACGAGCATCCCTGTCTCTATTCTCTAGCATGTTAGCAGTGGACCGCAGCAGCGGATCCTCCATAGAGGAATCAAAGTAGACCCCATTGAGGTATCCTTCTTCACCTGGCTGAGAGGAAGGAACATAGCAGAACTCTGAATTCTGAAGCAGTGCATGTCTAGCCCTCATGATGGCCAGCATTGAATAGGCAACATCTTGTACTGCCATGTCAACTGTGACCCCCAACCCATAAGACCAATGGATCGGCTCCTTAGTTCCAGGGTAATCTGGGAATACCCTAACATTGCAAATGTACTGGCTCTGATTAAAATCTCGGTACTACTCCTCCGTTGTGTACTCTGGGTACCAGCGGTAACCGGACACTGACATCATACTGACTAGCATGGCCGTATGACCCGACACATCAATGCACCTAGTCAGACGAACCACCTGACGAGAAGGACGGCCAAGCATCTGAAAATAGAGAGTAATGCAAAAGCATTAGAGCTCCGAAGACAAAATTGGGCAGCATAACGGCTGTAAATGCTCAAAAACAATTTTGAGACAACCCATAAAAATAGGATGGCGTAACCACTCAACCATTAAGTTCAATTCCCTGGTCATCAAAACTTACTTCCTTTTCCTTGGGATAAAAGAAACCCGAAGTACTCTCGGCCCGTTGTCTTATAATCTACTGATCAGAAACACGAGCCTAAGAGAAGATAAGTAACCTAGTCCTTAATCCCCGCAGAAAACACGAGGATGACCAAAATAGAATAACTTGAGAAGAGAAGCAAGAGTCTTACGTTCCCTTCCAGAAACAATTCCCTTATATATAACTAAAGCAATTCTAGACTCAACTTCGACCAGTTTGGCTTAGTAATCCTACAGTCAGTCAGGCTCTGATACCAACGCTGTCGGGACCCCGATCCTAAGCCATAGGAATCCAGCCTGTAACACATCGCATCTCTTTGCGGTCTCACACACGGTTATCCCCACAGCTGCAGCCTTACCTTAGCAGGGACCGTTTGCACCTTTTGACTCACGTATGCAATTGTGTCGCTAGCAATCCAATGACAAAGAACCCAGGTCAACATGTCTAGTCATAAACCAAAGCGATAGTTCCGCACAGGGATAGGGATACATGACCCAGCAAAGGAGGTGTCGATCACTAGAGAATGTAGACGAGTCGTAGCAAGCTACAAGGACTTCATTACATAGCGTGACATTTCCCCAAAGGGGACAGACATAGCAGCTAAGAAGGAGACATGCCGGTCAACCAATGTGTCCGGAGCAGTAGCGAACTACCATGGCTCGTTGGAATCACAAAGGGGCATTTCCCTGTAAGGAGTGCTACTAAAGCCTACGGCTAGGTATTCGAACCCCATACATATCAAGTACAACACACGTACGCATGGCATATCGATATGTATAGATACATCGATGGCATCACAACATAACCATAAACATACAACTTTATTTAGAAGGCTCGGAAGAGCCACACACATAATATTACAAGGTAGGGGTCTCACGACGCATCATCACAAGTCATACACACAATTCTTACAAGCCAGCGGAAGATTTAAAACTTTCTGAGTACAGACAGAGGGAAAGATAAAGGCACATGGCCTGACTATCTACAGGCCCATCCTAGGACCAGATCGTAGCTGGGATACCAGCTACTCGTCCTCATCGATGTCTAGGTAGAACCCTCCATTAGGGTCATTAACAACCTCTGCAACAATTATTAAGAAAACGTGAGTACAAAAGTACTCAGCAAGACTTTAGGATAAACTATCTACTCATGCAATGTATCAATAAGGAGTTGTGGGGTTTCATGCGGAAAGCCAGCATTTGACTCATGGCTAGACAACTTGCATTTTTAAATAGTTTTGACGACTTTGATTTCTCGCACACGAGTCCACTAACACCACAACAATACTCCATCGTGGAATCATTCCGTCTCCCTACGGAAATGTCGTCCACGACACTCATGCTTATCTTGGCAATTTTAAGAGTAGCCATTATAGTTATCTATGAACAACATATGTTTCCAAGTAGTCCATATCCGCGGACGCGGCTATTCGAATAGATCATAACCCTGCAGGGGTGTACTTCTTCACACACGCTTTCGCCACTTACCGCCATGTGCATGTCATGCACCTCGGCAACCTTCAAGCAGAAGCCCAGCGAGGGAGTCGGCCACGACCGTTAACCTCGCTAATACTTAGTCCAGGTCTATCGCCTATCTGAGGGTAACCCGCACGGAAGTCCGGCCGAGGTTTTCGCCATGGCCCCAAACGATGTGCGCAGGGTTCCCAAGTCCACCATCCGGGTGCCACTTTGTACACCGCACCACTGCCTACCGCATCGTAGGCCACCTCTAAGGTAAGCGCTACGCACGGCCTCCAGCATGACTATAAACACCAGAAACTACTTGCAACTCCTGGACCGAGTACTAAGCGATTAATAAGTCGAGAGGTTCAATTAAGTATTCCAACATGTGGTAGTATCTAGTCTTGGATTAAATACACGGAACTCAATTCCTGAGGACAGTTCCAATGAAACAACCCGCCATGTACTCCTACATAGCCTTTCACCAGTACCTTTACCAAATCAGGTTCAATCACACCACCTTTACTTACTGAACACATTCTCACAATTCTGTTCTCACCCAGATGATAGACCATTCACAACTCTAAGCATAGCATGCATAGCAGGATAACGCACATCATGGCTCAAGCATCTACCTGGTATGCTAGGTTGCAAGGTTCAGCTATTTACTGTGACAAGGACAGGTCATGCAAAGGAAGTGGGTTCAACTAACGTGGAAAAAGCATTTGAAGCATTTGATCCTAATGCGATAAGTAAGAGCAGGAGCGAGAACATGGGATTTATCGGGATGATCAAAATTGTTGCTTACCTTGTTGCTCAGCAGTGGGATGATATCCGTCAGTCGGATAATCAGACGTATCGAGAGGGGCGGAGCCTACGGGAATAACAACAATCAATCAATATCAAACATATGCAACAAAATGATGCATGAAATGCAATGTAGCATGGTTTGAGATGAACAACAGAACCCTTTGGGGTGATCTTGATTGAAATCATAATTCAAATATCATTTGAATTATAATTTATTACATTCTTTTCATTGATTTGACCTGATTCTGTTCCATAACTTTGTTTTTCATGCATTAAAATAGCACCATTGGATTCCTTGAATTTTTCTGATCCATTTACATATATTATTTGTCAAATTTGGAGTTATATTCAATTTTCTATAAATTTCCAAAGTTTTGAACTTATTCTGGAATTATTTTTAAACACAAAAAGCTTTATTGCATCAGCATGACATCAGCAGGTCCAACTAGCCATTGAAAGTCAAACCTGACCAGTGGGACCCACTGGTTAGTGACTCTGGCCAGTTTTTAGTTTAAATTTCACTTAATAGATTAATTATCAGGGCTGGACCCACATGTGAGTGACTGTTTAAGTTTTTATTTAATTAATTATTTCTACTAATCCTAAACTGAATTAACCAGGGGCTGGCCCCACCTGTCATAGGCTCAGGGGGGGTCAGATCTACTGGCGGTGAGGTGGATCTCGTCGGCGATGGCTTCCAGCGACCTCAGAGACGGCGGAGGGCATCGGAAATCCCATTCCGGCGACAATTTGCGCGGCAGAAGGCACTAGACTGACCAACGTTCACCCGCCGTTCCATTTCTGCATAGAACCGGGGCTGATCTGGCCTGAGATGACGCCGCTGACGAGCTCGGCGGCTGCCACAACTCGGGCAATGTCGGGCTAGTCGAAACTGAGGTGAAAACATGCGGCGCTGGGCTCCTAAAGCATCTACGCGATGTGCTGAAGCGTTTGCAAGCCTCAGAACAACGAGCCGATCACCGGAGAGCCACCAGCGACGAGCTACCGCGGCGGTCATCGTCGGGCTCCGGTGGAATCACGTGCTAGATCTCGAAATCGAGATGGGAAAGGATCATGAGCTCACGAGGATTGGAGAGGCATTGAAAGCAGGCTCCGGGGAGGCCTGAGGAGGAAGAACGGCGACGATGAATGTCGGCGATCCGAGGAGGAAGAAGGCGACTTCTCGGTGATTCACTGCATCTCGGCGTCGAGCTCCTGGCTTGGAAGCTTCAGGGAATCCTGGCGGTTCTTCTGCGCGGCTCAGGACGGAAGGAGGCAGGCCAGAGCGACGGCGAGCTCGAGCTCTGCTCGGGCTCCAATGGCGGCCGAGAGGAGAGAGGGCAGGGGGAAGAATGAAGAGGGGATGAGCTCGAGGAGGCCTCGGGGAGCTTATCCCCGACCACGCCAGCGCGACGCAGCGGCCAGGCAGGCACGCAGCTGCGTGGGCGCACCGGATCGAGCGGCGGCCACCTCCTGCTCCGACTGGCAGGGAGGAAGACGACAGGCGCTAGGTGGGCTGGGCCTTAGGAGAGCGTCAGGTAAGCATTTTTGCAGTTCTTTTCTATTTCTGTTTCTGTTTTATTCTTTCTGATATTGTTTCATTTATTTTTTTGGCTCCAAACTATTCCTAAAAATAGTTTAAAAAATACCAGAGTGTTAGTTGGAATATTTCCAACCACTCATAATGTTTTCAACATTTTTCGAAACTTTAAATTATTTGAAAACAATTATATCATTGTTTTCAGTAGCTTTTAACTTAAATCGAAAATGCCAAAAGTGGTTTGAAAACAAGTTTCATATCTGATAGTTTGTTTTCAACATTTATGAGAAAAGATGAACTTTTCTTGAGGCCATTTTGGGTTCACTGATTTTGGCAAGATTTGAATTTTCCTTGAATTAGAAGTGGCTAGGGTTTTTGGTTTGAGTTGCACCACTTCTTTGGAGTTTGTTTCAAATTCTTGAATGCAATGGAAGAAAACATGAGCACAAAGACTAGACCCTAGTTAGGGATCCAGGGATGTGACAATGCTCTTCATCGTTCATGAGTAATCTCATCGTAGGCTTGCTGGACGATGATGAGTTGGATGAGATCTATCATGTAATTGAGTTAGTTCTTGACAGGGATTGATCCCTAGTATCCACTGTGTTCTAGATTGATGTTGCTACTACTTTGCCATGCTTAATGGTTGTCACTAGGGCCCGAGTGCCATGATTTTAGATCTGAACCTATTATGTTGGTGCCAATATATGTGTGTTTTAGATCCTATCTTGCAAGTTGTAGTCACCTACTATGTGTTATGACCCGGCAACCCGGAGTGACAATAGCCGGAACCACTCCCAGAGATGACCATAGTATGAGGAGTTCGTGTATTCACCGCGTGTTAATGAGTTGGTCCGGTTCTTTATAAAAAGGAGAACCTTAATATCCCGTAGTTTCCATTAGGACCCCTGTGCCACGGGAGGGATGGAAAATAGATGTAATGCAAGTTCTTTTCCCTAAGCACATATGACTACATACGGAATACATGCCTACATTAGATTGACGAATGGGAGCTGGTTACTTATCTCTCCGAGTTATAGATGTTACATGATGAATCATATCCGTCATACTCATCCATCACCGATCCACCGCCTACGAGTCTTTTACTACTGGTCCTTGCTACATTACTTTGTCTAGGCTTGTCCCCTCCTACAAAAGGGATTGGGCCGCTTGCTACTACTGTTGTTACTGCTATTACTCTGCTGCTGCTGCTACTGCTGGTCCTTGCTACTTCGCTGTTACTTGTTGCAAGATCCTTTTTCATCAACATTGTCGGGGAAGAATAGTTCTCCGTCCACGGGCAACTTACTGGCGCCATTGATACAACACTTAGGAATAGTCTGCCTTGTCAACAGACTGTTTCTGGCACCATTGCTATCATACCACTTTGCTACTGATACTTTGCTTGCAGACACTAATCTTTCAGGTGTGGTTGAATCTGACAAATTCAGCTGCTAATACTTGAGAATATTCTTTTTCTTCCCTTGTGTGAACTAACAAATTTGGGTTGAATACTCTACCCTCGAAAACTGTTGCGATCCCCTACACCTGCGGGTTATCAGCAAGCATTTTACGGAAAGCACCATGAATGGTGTGAACCACCATCGGTCATTAGATATCTAGGGACTCCAAATCTAGGGAAGATAACTGTTTCAGCATCCTGATAGAGGTGTTGTGATCAGCACTACTAGTGGGGATAGCTTCTACCCACTTAGTGACGCAATCAACAGCAACTAGGATATGAGTATACCCATTGGATTTTGGAAAAGGTCCCATGTAATCAAAGCCCCAAACATCAAATGGTTCAATGACAAGTGAATAGTTCATAGGCATTTCCTGACGTTTGCTAATATTACCTATTCTTTGACATTCGTCACAAGACAAGACAAAATTACGGGCATCCTTGAAGAGAGTGGGCCAATAGAAACCTGATTGCAATACCTTGTGTGCAATTCTATCTCCCGCATGGTGTCCTCCGTAGGCCTCGGAGTGACACTTCTGTACGATTTGTCCCTGTTCATGTTCAGGTACACCACGTCTAATAACACCATCTACTCCTTCCTTATAAAGGTGAGGATGATCTCAGAAGTAATGTCTCAAGTCAAAGAAGAATTTCAGGATATAGTTTGCAACGATATATTTGGCAACGATATAGTTTGCATAATCAGCATACCATGGTGCACTACGTGAAGCATTTGATGACATTCAATTGCTCATCGGGAAATCTATGATCAATAGGTTGTGGGTCATCAAGGACGTTCTCCAACCTAGACAAGTTATCTGCTACGGGGTTATCAGCACCGTTTGTGTCGACAACGTGCAAATCAAATTCTTGTAGCAAGAGAACCCATCTGATAAGTCTAGGTTTAGCGTCCTTCTCCTCCATGAGGTACTTAATAGCAGCATGATCAATGTGAATAGTGACTTTGGAATCAACTATGTAAGACCTGAACTTTTCACATGCAAACACGACTGCTAAAAACTCCTTCTCCGTAGTAGCATAGTTTCTCTAGGCACTGTCTAGAATTTTACAAGTGTAGTGAATAACATTCAACTTATTATCAAAAACCACATAGCAAAGCGTCGTAGTAGATTCTACATGTGCGGTAAGCTGGTGCGGAGTACATGGCTGCCTCGGAGGCAGCTAAGGAGGGTGTCTGGATGAAGCAGTCCATGACGGATGTTGGAGGGGTGCCAAGTGCACTAAATCCAATAATTATGTTCTGTGGTAACACGTGTGCCATTGCTTTAGCAAAGGAACCAAGGTTTCACAAGAAGACCAAACACATCAAACGACGCTTCAACCTCATCCGCGACTACGTCGAAAGAGAGGACATAAATATTTGCAAAGTGGAGAAGGATCTGAATGTAGCAGATCCGCTGACTAAACCTCTTCCACGAGCGAAGCATGATCAACACCAGAACTGGTATGGGTGTTAGATTCATTCCAATGTAAATCGCATAGCGATGTGAGACTAGATTATTGACTCTAGTGCAAGTGGGAGACAGTTGGAAATATGCCTTAGAGGCAATGATAAAATAGTTATTATTATATTTCCTATTTCAAGATAATCGGTTATTATCCATGCTATAATTGTATTGAATGAAAGCATAGATACATGTGTGGATATATAGACAAAACAATGTCCCTAGTAAGCCTCTAGTTCGCTAGCTAGTTGATCAAGGATGGTTAAGGTTTTCTGACCATATGCAAGTGTAGTCACTTGATAACTTGATCACATCATTAGGAGAATGATGTGATGGACAAGACCCAAACTATGAACGTAGCATGTGATCGTGTCATTTTGTTGCTATTGTTTTCTGCGTGTCAAGTATTCATTCCTATGACCATGAGATCATGTAACTCACTGACACTAGAGGAATACCTTGTGTGTATCAAACGTCCCTACGTTACTGTGCGACTGTAAAGGTGCTCTATAGGTATCTCCGAAGGTGTTCATTGAGTTAGCATGGATCAAGACTGGGATTTGTCACTCCGTGTGACGGAGAGGTATCTCTGGGCCCACTCGGTAATACAACATCACATATAAGCCTTGAGAGCAATGTGACTCAAGTGTTAGATCTTGTATTAGAGAACGAGTAAAGAGAATTTCCGCTAACGAGATTGAAATAGGTATAGAGATACCGCCGATCAAATCTCGGGCAAGTAACATACCAAAGGACAAAGGGAATGTTGTACGGGATTATATGAATCCTTGGCACATAGGTTGAACCCATAAGATCTTCGTAGAATATGTAGGATTCAATATGGACATCCAGGTCCCGCTATTGGATATTGGCCGGGGAGTGTCTCAGGTCATGTCTACATAGTTCTCGAACCCGCAGGGTCTGCACACTTAAGGTTCAGTGACGTTTCGGTATAGTTGAGTTATAGGTATTGGTGACCTAAGGTTGTTTAGACTCCCTGATGAGAACACGGACATCACGAGGGTTCCCGGAATGGTCCGGAAACAAAGATTGATATATAGGATGGTTTCATTTGCTCACCGGAAAGATTTCGGGCATTACCGGCAGTGTACCGGGAGTGACGAATGGGTTCCAGGTTTTCACCGGGAGGGGCCCACCGACCCGGGAGTGAGCCCAATAGTACTAGGGTAGCGCACCAGCCCTTAGTGGGCTGGTGAGGCCATCCCAAGTGGGCTATGGCGCTAGGAAACAAAACCAAAATAAAAAAAGTGGGAGGTGGGAAGGGAGAGGAGGTCTCCTCCTTCCCCGAACCGAATTGGAGTTGGAGTCCTCCTCTCGACTTCGGCCGGCGCCCTAGGGGCTCCCTTGATCCCCAAGGCTAGCCCCTACCCTCCTCCTATATATACTAGAGGTTTTAGGGTTTTTCGGACATAACTTTGCCACTTGCAACTCAAACCTATACCTCGTAGTTCTTCCTCTAGATTGGCTTTCCGCGGAGCTCGGGCGGAGCCCTGCAGGAATAGATCATCACCATCACCGATGCACCGTCACGCTGCCGGAGAACTCATCTACTTCCCCATCTCTCTTGCTGGATCAAGAAGGCGGAGATCGTCATCGAGCTGTACGTGTGCTGAACGAGGAGGCGTCGTCCGTTTGGTGCTAGATCGGGACGGATCGTGGACGACGGTGATTTGAATCACGATGTTGTACCACTACATCAACCGCGTTTCTTCCCATTCCCCGCCTAGCGAACTACAAGGGCATGTGGATCCAATCTCTCTCTCTCTCTCTTAGATGAACATCACCATGATAGGTCTTCGTGTGTGTTGGAAATTTTTTGTATCCCATGCATCGTTCCCCGACAAATATACCAGATCCGAATCATAGACCGGACGAGATCCGACGGGTACGGATATACAACCATGTCACTATATAATAACAAACAGTAATGCAAGTAAGAAAATTGTATAAGTGAGATTTTCTTTAAAAAAGAGATAAGAACAAGAGGCTCACTGTGGTGTGATACATCCATTTTTCATTATGCTTTTGTATCAATATTTATTGCATTATGGGCTGTTAATACACATTATGGTATAATACTAATGCCTTTTCTCTCTTATTTTACAAGATTTACATGAAGAGGGAGAATGCCGGCACTTGGAATTTTGGACTAGAAAAGGAGCAAATCTTAGAGACCTAGTATTCTGCACAATTCGAGAAGTCCTGAAAAGTTAGAGAGATTTGTTTTGGAATATATAAAAAACTACGGCTAAAGAAATATTAGAGGGAACTAATACGTCTCCAACGTATCTATAATTTTTTATAGTTTCATGCTATTATCTTGTCAAACTTTGGATGTATTGTATGCCTTTTATATGTTTTTTGGGACTAACTTATTAACTCAGTGCCAAGTGCTAGTTCCAGTTTTTCCATGTTTTTGACTCTTTTCACAGGAGGATTTTCAACGGAGTCTAAACGTTTTTCAGAAACAGAAGAAGATCGGGGAACTTGAGAACAAGCGGCAGGGGTCCACCAGGGACCCACAAGACCTTTAGCCGCGGCTAGGGGGGCCCACGCCTCCCAGGCTTGTGGGCTCCCTGGGCCAACTCTGCCCTAGGTCTTCCGCCTATATATTCCCTAAAATCCGAGAAAAAATCAGGAGATCATCGAAAGTACTTTTCCGCCGCCGCAAGGTTCTATCTCCGCAAGATCCCATCTGGGGCAAGTTCTGGTGCCCTCCGGAGGGGGATTCGCATACGGACGGCTTCTTCATCAACACCATGACCTCTCCGATGATGCGTCAGTAGTTCACCATAGACCTACGGGTCCATAGCTAGTAGCTAGATGGCTTCTTCTCTCGGTTGGATCTTCAATACAAAGTTCTCCATGATCTTCATGGAAATCTATCCGATGTAATCTTCTTTTGTGGTGTGTTTGTCGAGATCCGATGAATTGTGGATTTATGATCAGATTATCTATGAATCTTATTTGAGTTTCTTATGATCTCTCTTATGCATGATTTCATATCCTTGTAATTCTCTTCGAGTTGTGGGTTTTGTTTGGCCAACTTGATCTATGATTCTTGCAATGGGAGAAGTGCTTGGTTTTGGGTTCCTACCGTGCGGTGACTTCACCCAGTGACAGAAGGGGTAGCGAGGCACGCATCGTGTTGTTGCCATCAAGGGTAAAAGATGGGGTTTTCATCATTGGTTTGAGTTTATCCCTCTACATCATGTCATCTTGCTTAAGGCGTTACTCTGTTCGTCATGAACTCAATACACTAGATGCAAGCTGGATAACGGTCGATGTGTGGAGTAATAGTAGTAGATGCAGAAAGTATCGGTCTACTTATCTCAGACGTGATGCCTATATGTGTGATCATTGCCTTAGATATCGTCATGACTTTGCGCGGTTCTATCAATTTCTCGACAGTAATTTGTTCACCCACCGTAATATTTGCTATTTTGAGAGAAGCCTCTAGTGAACACTATGGCCCCCGGGTCTACTTCACACTATATTTTCAGCCTTACTCTTTTACTTCGTTGCACTTTCCGCCTTCAGATCTCACTTTGCAATTAATCTTGAAGGGATTGACAACCCCTTTATAGCGTTGGGTGCAAGCTCTTTTGTGTTTGCGGAGGTACTCTGGACTTGACGAGATTCTCCTACTCGATTGATACCTTGGTTCTCAAACTGAGGGAAATACTTACTGCTCTTGTGCGGCATCACCCTTTCCTCTTCAAGGTAAAAACCAACGCAAGCCCAGTATCCGTCAACGTGTCAATCTCTGGCACTGTTGTCTGTTGCCATAGCAGAAGAATTTCTGGCGCCGTTGCTGGGGAGTTTCAAGTCAAGAACTCATCCAATTGCTAGTGAGTTGAGTGCATTTGACTATCTTTATGGAGTTTGGCTTGAGATGCGTGAATCTGAAAATCGTGATGATGAAATTTATGAAGTGATTCACGAGGTCTCCTTGAATGAAAAGCATGATTGCAATGGTTTCACTATAAATCCTATTAGTGTCAATCATGCTAAAAATATGCGAAACCCTAATCTTGGGGATGCGAGTTTTGCTATGTCCACTACTTGTTGCAATAATCATGATTGGGGTGATGATCTTTCTAATGATCTTGAAAATTTGTTCAAGCCTCATGATGATTATGATATTTGCAATAATATTGAAAGTGGGTTTGGAGAAGTCATGACTTTAGTAGATGATAATCCCACTATTTTTGAAGAGCGTCAACTTTGCATGCATGTGGATCATGCAAAGAATATCCTTTGTGATAGCTATATTGTTGATTTTATTATGATCCCACATGTAATTGCTATGAGAGAGGAAAATATTGTGGTAGAAACTTTCATGTTACCAAATTACCTCTCGTTATGTGGAGATTGCTATTGTCTCTTTCTTCTTCCTTGCATATCGCAACTATTGGTTGTCTTGACAATTTGTTTTCCTATAAAATGCCTATGCATAGGAAGTATCTTAGACTTAGATGTGATTTTCACATGCTTTATGATGCTCTCGTTGTGCTTCAATTCTTGTCTTTTATTTGAGCATCATTGAATTATCAATGCCAAGCTAAGGGCGTTAAACAATAGCGCTTGTTGCGAGGCAACCCAATGAACTTATCTTTTTCTTTCTGTTTTGTTGCGTCTCCACCATCATAATTCTGTTGTGATTGTGTCTTTTGTGTTTCTTTTGGTGTTTGAGCCAAGCAAAACCTTTATGACTAGTCTTGGTGATGGTTGTTTGATCCTGCTGGAAAAAGACAAAAACTTTTCGCTCACGAGATTATTTTTCATTTTTATGCAGAAAGAGTTTTTGAGTTAATTCTTTTTGCTGCTGGTTTATATGCCTTTTGCCCACGCAGTCATAATGGTTCAGAATTTTTGAGGTACCAGAAGTATACGAAGTATACAGATTGCTACACACTGGTCTGTTTTTGACAGATTCTGTTTTTGTTGAGTTGGTTGCTTGTTTTGATGAAACTATGGATAGTATCGGGGGGTACTAGACATGGAAAAGTGAAAATACAGTAATCAAACACCAATATAAATATAAATCAAGATTGCTACAGTACCTAAAGAGGTGGTAGTTTGTTTTATTGTGCTAATGTTATCACGAGTTTCTCTTTAAGTTTTGTGTTGTGAAGTTTTCAAGTTTTGGGTGATGTTCTCATGGACAAAGAGATAAGGAGTGGAAAGATCTCAAGCTTGGGGATGCCCAAGGCATTCCAAGCCAAATTCAAGGACACCAAAAAGCCTAAGCTTGGGAATTCCCCGGGAAGGCATCCCCTCTTTCGTCTTCAATCCATCGGTAACATTACTTGGAGCTATATTTTTATTCACCACATGATATGTGCTTTGCTTGGAGCGTCTTGTATCATAGGAGTCTTTTATTTTTGTTGTGTCACAATCATCCTTGCTGCACACCTTTTTGAGAGAGAGACATGCACTCATCATGATTTTGCTAGAATGCTCATCGTACTTCACTTATATCTTTTGAGCTACATAATTTTGCTCTTTGTGCTTCACTTAGATCTTTTAGAGCACGGTGGTGCTCAACTTGGTAGTTGGCTTATGCTATGAAAGTAGTCCCAATGATGATAGGTACCCAAAGAGGATACAAAAACCTCCATCTTCATGTGCATTGAGTAGAAAGAGAAGTCTTGATTCCTCTCAATTAGTTTTGAGACATGGATTTGGTGATATGAAGAGTTATGTTAGTAGGGTGTTGTGAATCTAGAAATACTTGTGTTGAAGTTAGTGATTCCCGTAGCATGCACGTATGGTGAACCGCTATGTTAGGAAGTCGGAGCATAATTGATCTATTGATTGTCATCCTCTGTGTTGAGGTCGGGATCACGCGATGGAGGACACCTACCAACCCTTCCCCTAGCAGTATGCGTTTAGCACTTTGTTTCGATTACTAATAAAAACTTTCGCAATAAGTATGTGAGTTCTTCATGACTAATCTGAGTCCATGGTATAGATGCACTTTCACCTTCCACCATTGCTAGCCTCTCTAGTGCCGCACAACTTTCGCCTGTGCACAAACCCACCATATGCCTTCCTCAAAACAGCCACCATACCTACCTATTATGGCATTTTCATAGCCATTCCAAGATATATTGTCGTGCAACACCCACCGTACCGTCTCATGACTTATGACGTCACTCTCATATTGCCATTGCATGATCGTAAGATAGCTAGCGAGATGTTTCAACGTCATACGCCAAGCTAGATCGTTGCACATCCCGGTACAATGCTGGAGGCATTTCCTATAGAGTCATCATCGTTCTAAGCTTTGAGTTGTGAGTAAATAAAAGTGCAATGATCATAATTATTAGAGCATTGTCCCATGTGAGGAAAAAAAGAGGCCAAAGAGCCCAAAAAAAAGAAGAGGCCAAAGAGCCCAAATAAAAAAAAGAGAAAAAGAGAGAAGGGACAATGCTACTATCTTTTTCCACACTTCTGCTTCATAATAGCACCATGTTCTTCATGATTGAGAGCCTCTCGTTTCGTCACCACCATATGCTAGTAGGAATCTTTAATATATAACTTGGCTTGTATATTCCAATGATGGGCTTAGGTCTTCATGAGCAAGCAAGTTGGATGCACACCCACTAGTTCTCCTTTTGAGCTCTCACATACTTATAGCTCTAGTTCATCCTTTGTATGGCAATCCCTACTTATTCACATTGATATCTATTAATGGGCATCTCCATAGCGCTTTGATACGCCGAGTCAATGTGACCATCTCCTCCTTTTTGTCTCACAACCACCACCACACTCTATTCCACCTACAGTGCTAATATCCATGGCTCACGCTCATGTATTGTGTGATAGTTATAAAAGGTTTGAGAAAGTAAGAGTGCGAAAACAATTACTTGGCCAATACCAGGGTTGTGCATGATTTAAATTAGTTGTGTGAGGATGATGGAGCATAGCTAGACTATATGATTTTGTAGGGATAACTTTCTTTGGCCTTGTTATTTTGAAAGCTCATGATCACCTTGCTAGTTTGCTTGAAGTATTATTGTTTTCATGTCAATCGAAAACTATTGTTTTGAATCTTACGGATCTGAACATTCATGTCACACAAAAGAAGTTACAAATGACAACTATGCTAGGTACCATCCCACATCAAAAATTCAGTCTTTATCACTTCCCTACTCGAGGACGAGCAGGAGTTAAGCTTGGGGATGCTTCATACGTCTCCAACGTATCTATAAATTTTCATGGTTTCATTTTATTATCTTGTCAAACTTTGGATATTTTGTATGCCTTTTATATCTTTTTGGGACTAACTTATTAACTCAGTGCCAAGTGCCAGTCCTTGTTTTTTCCATGTTTTTGACTCTTTTCAGAGGAGGATTTTAAACGGGGTCCAAACGGAACGAAACTTCCAAAATATTTTTTCCAAAACAGAAGAAGATCGGGGAACTTAAGAACCAAGGCAAGGGGCCACCAGGGACCCCACAGCCCCCCTAGCCGCGGCCACGGGGCCCCTGCCTCCCAGTCTTGTGGGCTCCCTGGGCCACTTCTGCCCTAGGTCTTCCGCCTATATATTCCCTAAAATCTCAGAAAAAATTAGGAGATCATCGAAAGTACTTTTCCGCCGCCGCAAGCTTCTGTCTCCCCAAGATCCCATCTGGGGCACGTTCTCGTGCCCTGCCGGAGGGGGGATTTGGATACGGAGGGCTTCTTCATCAACACCATGACCTCTCCTATGATGCGTGAGTAGTTCACCATAGACCTACGGGTCCATAGCTAGTAGCTAGATGGCTTCTTCTCTCTCTTGGATCTTCAATACAAAGTTCTCCATGATCTTCATGGAGATCTATCCGATATAATCTTCTTTTGCGGTGTGTTTGTCGAGATCCGATGAATTGTGAATTTATGATCAGATTATCTAAGAATCTTATTTGAGTTTCTTCTGATCTTTCTTATGCATGATTTCATATCCTTGTAATTCTCTTCGAGTTGTGGGTTTTGTTTGGCCAGCTTGACCTATGATTCTTGCAATGGGAGAAGTGCTTGGTTTTGGGTTCATACCGTGCGGTGACCTCACCCACTGACAGAAGGGGTAGCGAGGCACGCATCTTGTTGTTGCCATCAAGGGTAAAAAGATGGGGTTTTCATCATTGGTTTGAGTTTATCCCTCTACATCATGTCATCTTGCTTAAGGCGTTACTCTGTTTGTCATGAACTCAATACACTAGAGGCATGCTAGATAGCGGTCGATGTGTGGAGTAATAGTAGTAGATGCAGAAAGTATCGGTCTACTTATCTCGAACGTGATGCCTATATGTATGATCATTGCCTTAGATATCGTCATGACTTTGCGCGGTTCTATCAATTGCTCGACAGCAATTTGTTCATCCACAATAATATTTGCTATTTTGAGAGAATCCTCTAGTGAACACTATGGCCCCTTGGTCTACTTCACATCATATTCTCCTACTAGATTGATACCTTGGTTCTCAAACTGAGGGAAATACTTACTTCACCTGTGCTGCATCACCCTTTCCTCTTCAAGGGAAAAACCAACGCAAGCCCAGTCTCCGTCAACGTGTCAATCTCTGGCGCTTTTGTCTGTTGCCGTAGGAGAAGAATTTCAGGCGCCGTTGACAGGGAGGATCAATCAAGAACTCATCCAAGTAAGTGTCGCAAACTCATCCCTTGCATTTACTTTTTTTGCCTCTCGTTTTCCTCAACCCACTTCTGGAAAACAAAAATTTACAAAAAAATATTTGCCTTTTTGTTTTGCCTTTTTCGTTTGCCTTCTTCGTTCGCCCTTTTCTCTCGCTTGCTCTTTGTTCGCTTGTGTTCTTTCTTGCTTGCTGAAGTCACCATGACTGAAAACGAAAAACTTTGTGACTTCTCGAATACTAATAATAATGATTTTATGAGTACTCCGATTGCTCCCGCCACAAGTGCGGAGTCATACAAAATCAATGCCGCTTTGCTGAATCTTGTTATGAAAGAGAAATTCTCCGTCCTTGTTAGTGAAGATGCCGCATCCCATCTTAATACCTTCATTGAGCTTTGCGATATGCAAAAGAAGAAAGATGTGGATAATAATGTGATTAAATTGGAGCTTTTTCCTTTCTTGCTGCGAGATCGAGCAAAAACTTGGTTTTCGTCTTTGCCCAAAAATAGTATTGTTTCTTGGGATAAGTGCAAAGATGCTTATATATCCCTGTATTTTCCGCCGGCTAAGATTATCTCTCTCTGTAATGATATCATGAATTTTAGGCAACTTGATCATGAACATGTTGCACAATCTTGGGAGAGAATGAAATTGATGATTAGAAATTGTCCCGCTCACGGCTTGAGTCTTTGGATGATTATACAAATCTTCTACGCTGGCTTGAATTTCGCTTCTGGAAACATCTTGGACTCCGCCTCTGGTGGAACGTTCATGGAAATCACGTTAGGAGAAGCCACAAAACTCCTAGATAATATCATGACGAACTACTCTCAGTGGCACACTGAAAGGTCAGCTACTAGTAAGAACGTACATGGTATAGAAGAAATTAACTCGTTGAGTGCTAAGATGGATGAGTTAATGAATTTGGTTGCTAGTAGAAGTGCTCCTTTAGATCCTAACGATATGCCCTTGTCTTCCTTGATTGAGAGTAGCAACGCTAGCTTGGACGTTAATTTTGTTGGTAGGAATAATTTTGGCAACAACAATGCTTTTAGAGGAAACTATGTTCCTAGGCCTTTTCCTAGTAACTCCTGTAATAACTTTGGCAACTCCTACAACAATACTCATGGAAATTACAATAGATTACCCTCTGATCTAGAGAGTAATATCAAAGAGTTTATCAACTCGCAAAAGATTTTCAATGCGTCCATAGAGGAAAAACTACTAAAAATTGACGATTTGGCTAGGAGCGTTGATAAAATGTCTAGTGATATTGATGCTTTGAAAGTTAGATGTGCTCCTCCCAAGATCAATATGGATGAAACTTTGAAAGCTATGCGTGTTTCCATGAGTCAGAGAAAAGAAAGAACCGCCCAAATTCGTGCTAGACATGAATGGCTTAAAAAGGCGTGTTCTCGTGATAAGAATCACGAAGATCTTAAAGTGCTTGGTGTGACTCCCATTGAATCTTTATTTTCTTGTGTCAAACCTAATGAGGATGGGGCTGTATATGAATACACCTTGGGTGAAAAACGCCCCAATGATTCGGAGTCCATCTATCTTGATGCTAAAAGCATTGAAAGGGGAGTAGAAGATATTAAAACTTTGAGTAGTAATGAAATTACTACTTTGGATTTCAAGGAATTCAATTATGATAGTTGCTCCTTGATTGAATGCATTTCCTTGATGCAATCCATGCTAAACTCTCCACACGTTTATAGCCAAAACAAGGCCTTTACCAATCATATCGTCGAAGCTATGATAAAATCTCTTGAAGAGAAACTTGAATTGGAAGTCTCTATCCCTATAAAGCTTCATGATGAGTGGGAACCTACTATAAAAATCAAAATCAAAAACTATGAGTGCAATTCTTTGTGTGATTTGGGTGCTAGTGTTTCCGCGATTCCAAAGTCTTTATGTGATGTTCTGGGTTTTAATGAGATTGAGGAGTGTTCTCGTAATTTGCATCTTGCGGATTCTACTTTCAAGAAACCCATGGGAAGGATCAATGATGTTCTTATTATTGCAAATAGGAACTATGTACCCGTGGATTGCATTGTTCTTGACAATGATTGCAATCCTACATGCCCTATTATTCTTGGTAGACCTTTCTTGCAGACTATTTGTGCTATCATCGATATGAAGGAAGGGAATATTAGATTTCAATTTCCTTTAAAGAAGGGCATGGAGCACTTTCCTAGAAAGAAAATAAGATTGCCTTATGAATCCATGATGAGGGCTACATATGGTTTGAGCACCAAAGACGACGATACGTGATTCCATCACCTTATGCCTAGCTAAGGGCGTTAAACGATAGCGCTTGTTGGGAGGCAACCCAATGAATTTATCTTTTTCTTTCTGTTTTTTTGCGTCCACACCATCACAATTATGTTGTGGTTGTGTCTTTTGTGTTTCTTTTTGTGTTTGAGCCAAGCAAAACCTTCATGACTAGTCTTGGTGATGGTTGTTTGATCCTGCTGGAAAAAGACAGGAACTTTTCGCTCACGAGATTATTTTTCATTTTTATTCAGAAAGAGATTTGAGTTGATTCTTTTTTATTATGGTTGATATGCCTTTTCCCCAGGCAGTCATAATTGTTCAGAATTTTTGAGGTACCATAAGTATACGAAGTTTACAGATTGCTACAGACTAGTCTATTTTTGACAGATTCTGTTTTTGTTGAGTTGGTTGCTTGTTTTGATGAAACTATGGATAGTATCTGGAGGTACTAGCCATGGAAAGTGAGAATTCAGTAATCTAACACCAATATAAATAGAAATCAAGATTGCTACAGTACCTAAAGAGGTGGTAGTTTATTTTCTTGTGCTAATGTTATCACGAGTTTATGTTAAATTTTGTGTTGTGAATTTTTCAAGTTTTGGGTGATGTTCTCATGGACAAAGATATAAGGAGTGGAAAGAGCTCACGCTTGGGGATGCCCAAGGCATCCCAAGACAAATTCAAGGACACCAAAAAGCCTAAGCTTGGGAATGCCCCGGGAAGGCATCCCCTTTTTCGTCTCCAATCCATCGGTAACATTACTTGGAGCTATATTTTTATTCACCACAAGATATGTGTTTTTCTTGGAGCATCTTGTATCATAGGAGTCTTTTATTTTCGTTGTGTCACAATCATCCTTGCTGCACACCTTTTGAGAGAGATACGCACTCATCGTGATTTTGCTAGAATGCTCATCGTGCTTAACTTATATCTTTTCAGCTAGATAATTTTGCTCTATGTGCTTCACTTAGATCTTTTAGAGCACGGTGGTGCATGACTTGGTAGTTGGCTTGTGCTATGAAAGTAGTCCCAAAGGGGATAGGTACCCAAAGAGGATACAAAAACCTCCATCTTCATGTGCATGAAGTAGAAAGAGAAGTTTTGATTCCTCTCAATTAGTTTTGAGACGTGGATTTGGTAATATTAAGAGTTATGTTAGTAGGGTGTTGTGAATCTAGAAATACTTGTGTTGAAGTTAGTGATTCCCGTAACATGCACGTATGGTGAACCGCTATGTTAGGAAGTCAGACCATAATTGATCTATTGATTTTCATCCTTTGTGCTGAGGTCGGGATCGTGCGATGGTTAACACCTACCAACACTTCCCCTAGGAGTATGCGTTTAACAATTTATTTCGATTACTAATAAAAACTTTCGCAACAAGTATGTGAGTTCTTCATGACTAATGTGATTCCATGGTATAGAGGCCCTTTCACCTTCCACCATTGCTAGCCTCTCTAGTGCCGCACAATTCTCGTCGGTGCACAAACCCACCATATGCCTTCCTCAAAACAGCCACCATGCCTACCTACTATGGCATTTTCATAGCCATTCCGACATATATTGCCATGCAACTCCGACCGTTCCGTCTCATGACTTGTGCCATCACTCTCATTTTGCCATTGCATGATTTTAAGATAGCTAGCGAGTCATACGCCAAGCTAGATCGTTGCACATCCCGGTACACTGCCGGAGGCATTTCCTATAGAGTCATCATCGTTCTGAGCTTTGAGCTGTGAGTAAATAAAAGTGTGATGATCATCATTATTAGAGTATTGTCCCATGTGAGGAAATAAAATAAAAAAATAGGCCAAAGAGCCCCCAAAAAAAGAGGCCTAAGAGCCCAAATTAAAAAAAAGAGAAGGAGAGAAGGGACAACGCTACTATCTTTTTCCATACTTGTGCTTCATAAAAGCACCATGTTCTTCTTGATTGAGAGCCTCTCGCTTCGTCACCACCATATGCTAGTGGGAATCTTCATTATATAACTTGGCTTGTATATTCCAATGATGGGCTTCCTCAAAATTGCCCTAGGTCTTCGTGAGCAAGCAAGATTGGATGCACACCCACTAGTTCTCCTTCTGAGCTTTCACATACTTATAGCTCTAGTGCATCCTTTGTATGGCAATCCCTACTCATTCACATTGATATCTATCAATGGGCATCTCCATAGACCTTCCATACGCCGAGTCAATGTGACCATCTCCTCCCTTTTTGTCTCACAACCACCACCACACTCTATTCCACCTATAGTGCTATATCCATGGCTCATGCTCATGTATTGTGTGATAGTTATAAAAGGTTTGAGAAAGTAAGAGTGCGAAAACAATTACTTGGCCAATACCGGGGTTGTGCATGATTTAATTTAGTTGTGTGGGGATGATGGAGCATAGCCAGACTACATGATTTTGTAGGGATAACTTTCTTTGGCCTTGTTATTTCGAAAGTTCATGATTACCTTGCTAGTTTGCTTGAAGTGTTATTGCTTTCATGTCAATATCAAACTATTATTTTGAATCTTTAGGATCTGAACATTCATGTCACACGAAAGAAGTTGCAAAGGTCAACTATGCTAGGTAGCATTCCACATCAAAAATTCAGTCTTTATCACTTCCCTACTCGAGGACGAGCAAGAGTTAAGCTTGGGGATGCTTGATACGTCTCCAACGTATCTATAATTTTTGATGGTTTCATGCTTTTATCCTGTCAAACTTTGGATGTTTTGTATGCCTAACTCAGTGCCAAGTGCCAGTTCCTGTTTTTTTTCCGTGTTTTTGACCCCTTTCAGAAGAGGATTTTAAATGGAGTCCAAACGGAATGAAACCTCCAAAAAGATTTTTTCCGAAACGGAAGAAGATCGGGAAACTTGAGAACCAAGGCAGGGGGGCACCAGGGACCCCAGAAGCCCCCTAGCCGCGGCCAGGGGCTCGCCTCCCAGGCTTGTGGGCTACCTGGGCCACCTCTGCCCTAGGTCTTTCGCCTATATATTCCCTAAAGTCCAAGAAAAAATCAGGAGATCATCGAAAGTACTTTTCCACCACAAGATCCCATCTGGGGCACGTTCTGGTGCCCTGCTGGAGGGGGATTCGGATACAGAGGGCTTCATCATTAACACCATGACCTCTCCGATGATGCATGAGTAGTTCACCACAGACCTACGGTGCCATAGCTAGTAGCTAGATGGATTCTTCTCTCTCTTGGATCTTCAA
This sequence comes from Hordeum vulgare subsp. vulgare, assembly GCF_904849725.1. Lineage (NCBI taxonomy): Eukaryota > Viridiplantae > Streptophyta > Magnoliopsida > Poales > Poaceae > Hordeum > Hordeum vulgare. The sequence continues at coordinate 55,262,626 of NC_058521.1, read as the reverse complement.
TACAAAGTACTCCATGATCTTCATGGAGATCTATCCGATGTAATTTCTTTTGTGGTGTGTTTGTCGAGATCCGATGAATTGTGGATTTATGATCAGATTATCTATGAATCTTATTTGAGTTTCTTCTGATCTCTCTTATGCATGATTTCACATCCTTGTAATTCTCTTCGAGTTGTGGGTTTTGTTTGGCCAGCTTGATCTATTATTCTTGCAATGGGAGAAGTTCTTGGTTTTGGGTTCATACCGTGCGGTGACCTCACCCAGTGACAGAAGGGGTAGCGAGGCACGTATTGTGTTGTTGCCATAAAGGGTAAAAAGATGGGGTTTTCATCATTGGTTTGAGTTTATACCTCTACATCATGTCATCTTGCTTAAAGCATTACTCTATTCGTCATGAACTCAATACACTAGATGCATGGTGGATAGAGGTCGATGTGTGGAGTAATAGTAGTAGATGCAGAAAGTATCGGTCTACTTGTCTCGGACGTGATGCCTATATGTACGATAATTGCCTTAGATATCGTCATGAATTTGCGCGGTTCTATCAATTGCTCGACAGTAATTTGTTCACCCACCGTATTATTTGCTATTTTGAGAGAAGCCTCTAGTGAACACTATGGCCCCCGGGTCTACTTCACATCATATTTTCAGCCTTACACTTTTACTTTGTTGCACTTTTCGTCTTCAGATCTCACTTTGCAATCAAACTTGAAGGGATTGACAACCCCTTTTAGCGTTGGGTGCAAGCTCTTTTGTGTTTGTGCAGGTACTATGGACTTGAAGAGATTCTCCTACTGGATTGATACCTTGGTTCTCAAACTGAGGGAAATACTTACTGGTCCTGTGCTGTATCACCCTTTCCTCTTCAAGGGAAAAACCAACGCAAGCCCAGTCTCCGTCAACGTGTCAATCTCTAGCGCTGTTGTCTGTTGCCGTAGCAGGCGCCTCATGATCGGGCTCCTGGGGCGGCTCCGGCTCCACCGCCGCCGCCTCCCAACAACGGCCGTCTCCACGACCACTACCCCCATCAAGACGGAACATACATTGTCTTCACCTGCGAGGGTGATGACAAGAATATCCAGCGAAAACGCCAGTGTGAGGTGAACGCCACGGTCCTCCTGGTTCCCCATTACATGCATTGGTCTGAAAAACAAATTACATGGAGCCGGGTTGACCATCTTGCGGTGATGCCAAATCCTGGCTCATACGCGCTCGTCCTTGACCCCACTTTCGCCTCCCAAAGGCTCACCTGCCGGTTCTCCCGGGTGTTTGTTGACGGCGGCAGCAGCATTAACATCCTCTACCTCGACACCTTGCTCAAAATTGGGCTCAAGGAGAAGGACCACCAACCGACCAGCACTGTCTTCCACGGCATTGTGCCGGGACAGTCCCGGTCGGCGATCGGCAAAATCCAGCTGGACGTCCTTTTCGGTGACAACGAGCACTTCCGTCGAGAGTCAATATGGTTTCGTGGTGGTGGATCTCAACAGCCCATATCACACACTGTTGGACAGGCCGGCTATGGCCAAATTCATGGTCATCCCCCACTATGCCTACCTCAAGATGAAGATGCCGGGTCCAATGGGCATCATTGCTACTTCTCGATCTTGCGTTGGTTTTTCCCTTGAAGAGGAAAGGGTGATGCAGCAAAGTAGAGATAAGTATTACCCTGAGTTTGAGAACGAAGGTATTAGTCCAGTAGGAGTATCAATATGAGGCACCAATGCACGTGCGCAAAAACAAACAAACTTGCACCCAACGCGATAAAGGGGTTGTCAATCCCTTCACGATTACTTGCAAAGTGACATCTGATAGTGATATAAGGTAAATAAGTACAAGTGCAGCAAGGTATTTTTGGAATTTTTGTATGTAGATCTGAATATTGAATGTGTAAAATAGAGCCGGGGACCATAGTGTTCACTAGAGGCTTCTCTCATGATAGAAAGTATTACGGCGGGTGAACGAATTACTGTCGAGCAATTGATAGAATCGCGCAAAGTCATGATGATATCTAAGGCAATGATCATACATATAGGCATCACGTCCGAGACAAGTAGACAGATACTGTGTGCATCTACTACTATTACTCCACACATCGACCGCTGTCCAGCATGCATCTAGTGTATTAAGTTCATAACAAACAGAGTAACGCCTTAAGCAAGATGACATGATGTAGAGGGATAAATTCATGCAATATGATATAAACCCCATCTTTTTACCCTTGATGGCAACAACACGATGCGTGCCTCGCTACCCCTTCTATCACTAGGTGAGGACACCGCACGGTATGAACCCCAAACCAAGCACTTCTCCCATTGCAAGAATTATAGATCAAGTTGTCCAAACGAAACCCATAACTCGAAGAGAATTACAAGGATACGAAATCATGCATATAAGAAATCAGAGGAGACTCAAATAATATTCTTAGATAATCTGATCATAAATCCAAAATTCATTGGATCTCGACACACACCGCAAAAGAAAGTTACATCAGATATATATCCATGAAGATCATGGAGAACTTTGTATTCTAGATCCAAGAGAGAGAAGAAGCCATCTAGCTAGTAGCTATGGACCCGAAGGTATGTGGTGAACTACTCACGCATCACCGGAGAGGCAATGGTGTTGATGAAGAAGCCCTCCGAGTCCGAATCCTCCTCCGACAGGGCACCAAAATGATCCCCAGATGGGATCTCGCGGAGACAGAAGCTTGCGGCGGCGGAAAAGTATTTTCATGGCTCTCTCTGGAGGTTTCATGATTTTTGGGAATTTATAGGCGAAAGAGGTAGGGCAAAGGAGGCAAGGGGGGCCCACGAGCCTGCTAGGCGCGCCCCCCTAGGGCGCGCCTAGGGGGCTCGTGACCTCCCACGAGACCTCCTGCCTTGGTTCTCAACTCCTGTGCGTATCTTCTGTTATGGAAAAAATCATCCCGCAGGTTTTATTCCATTTGGACTCTGATACGTCTCCATCGTATCTACTTTTCCAAACTCTTTTGCCCTTGTTTTGGACTCTAATTTGCATGATTTGAATGGAACTAACCCGGACTGACGTTATTTTCAGCAGAATTGCCATGGTGTTGTTTTTGTGTAGAAATGAAAGTTCTCAAAACGTCCTAAAAATTTACGGAGAATATTTCTGGAAAATAGGAAAAATACCTGCACAAAGATCCACCCGAGGGGATGGGCCAGTGGGCCACAAGCCCTGTTGCCGCGGCCCCCCTGGCCGCGGCAACCAAGCTTGTGGGGCCCACATGGCTCTGCAGCCCCCAAACTCAGCTCTATAAGTTCACTTTCCAGAAAAAAAGAGAAGATTTCATCGCGTTTGCGATATGGAGGCACCACCACATCGTGTTCTTCATCTCGAGGGCAGATCTGGAGTCCGTTTTGGGCTCCGGAGAGGGGAAATCGTCGCCATCGTCATCATCAACCTTCTTCCCTCTCCAATTCCATGAAGCTCTTCATCGTTCGTGAGTAATCTATTTGTAGGCTCGCTGGGCGGTGATGAGTAGGATGAGATCTGTCATGTAATCGAGTTAGTTTTGACGGGGATTGATCCCTAGTATCCACTATGTTCTGAGATTGATGTTGCTACTACTTTGCCATGCTTAATGCTTGCCACTAGGGCCCGAGTGCCATGATTTCAGATCTGAAATTATTATGTTGTCACCAATATATGTGTGTTTTAGATCCGATCTTGCAAGTTGTAGTTACCTACTATGTGTTATGACGCACCGGAACCACTCCCGGTGATGACCATAGTTTGAGGAGTTCATGTGTTCCCCAAGTGCTAATGCGTTGTTCCGGTTCTTTATTAAAAGGAGAACCTTAATATCCAGTAGTATCCTTTTGGACCCCGCTGCCATGGGAGGGATGGACAATAGATGTCATGCAAGTTCTTTTGCCTAAGCACGTATGACGACAAACGGAATGCATGCCTACATCACATTGACGAACGGGAGCTAGCCACATATCTCTCCGTGTTATAACTGTTGCATGATGAATGTCATCCAAACGAATCACTAACCCATTGCCTATGACTTTGTCCCACTGCTGCTGTTACTTGTTTTGCTCTGCTGCTGTAACTTGTTTTGCTCTGCTCCTGTTACTTGTTTCGCTCTGCTGCTGTTACTTGCTTTGCTCCACTGCTGTTACCACTGTTGCTACTTGCTACTTCTGTCACTAATGTTGTTCCTTGCCACTGTTCTTACTCGTTACGCTGCTGCTACCTGCTACAATACTTTTTCTCTGGACGTTGAAGGGAAAGAATATTTCCCGTCCACGGGCAACTTCTGGCGCCATTGATACGACAGTTAGGAATAGACTGCCTTGTCAACAGACCGTTTCTGACACCGTTGTTATCATACTACTTTGTTGCTGATACTTTGCTTGCAGATACTAATCTTTCAGGTGTGGTTGAATCTGACACATTCAACTACTAATACTTGAGAATATTCTTTCACTTCCCGTCAGGCGAACCAACAAATTTGGGTTGAATACTCTACCGTGAAAAACTGTCGTGAACCCATGCGCTGGTGGGCCATTGCAAGACAATTGCTAATTGTTGAGCAACTGGGAGCAGTTCTGGCTCTGTTGCCGTGGAGGCATCAAGTCAGGAACACGTCAACAACATTTTTCTAGTGTCCTTTCCGGGGACTGCTAGCAGCACTTTTCTGGCGCCGTTGCCGGGGAAGGATAGCTATATTCTCTGAGTCACTTGGGATTTATATCTATTGATCACTATGAAGAATCTGAAAGATCCAAAAACCAAAGTCTTGCCCTCAACTACGAGGGGAGGTAAGGAACTGCCATCTAGCTCTGCACTTGATTCACCTTCAGTTATGAGTAAGTTTGCGACACCACCTCCTGCTAGAAATCTTGATATGTCGCCTGTGCTTGATGATGCTTATGATGCTACTATGCCTGATACTGCTAGAGATGCTATGCCTGATACTGCTAGAGATGCTATGCCTAATACTGCTAGAGATGCTATGCTTGATACTGCTTTGCCTGATGATGCTAGATATGCTATTTTGCTTGATGATGCTATGCTTGATACTGCTAGAGATACTACTTTGCCTGATGTGCCTCTAGGGGTATTCCTTGATGCTCATATTGCTAGAGTTACTGCCAATGCTCGTGATGCTTCTGAAACTGCCGATACTATTGAGATAGAACCTGCTTTTGCTCCTGCTAGATCTAGCTCTCCTAGATATGAATTGCCTGATATACCTGAGGGTTATGTTATGGAAGGAGAGATAGCTCAGGATTTTCTTGCGTGTAAGGATGCCTATGACACTGATAAATTACTTCTCAAGTGGAAGGAAAAATCTCAGAAAGCTAGGATGAAATACGACCCGAAGTTTGCCACTTCACCTATCTTTATCACCGATAAGGATTATGAATTCTCTGTCGATCCTGAGATAATCTGTCTAGTCGAATCTGATCCTTTCCACGGTTATGAGTCTGAGACGGTCGTAGCCCATCTTACCAAACTACACGATATAGCCACCCTTTTCACTAGTGAGGAGAAGATCCGCTACTACTATATCCTTAAGCTGTTTCCTTTCTCTCTAAAGGCTGACGCTAAAGCCTGGTTCACTTCTCTTTCTCCTGGATGTGTGAGTAGTCCCCAGGATATGGTCAATTACTTTTGTGAGAAATATTTCCCTGCCCATAAGAAGCAAGCTGCCTTGCAGGAAATATACAACTTTGCTCAACTCAAAGAAGAGAGTCTCCCAAAAGCTTGGGGGAGGCTCATCCAGCTACAGAATGCTTTGCCTGATCACCCTCTTAAGAAGAACGAGATACTTGATATCTTCTATAACGGACTTACCGATGCTTCTAGAGACCACCTAGATAGGTGCGCCGGTAGTGTTTTTAGGGAACGAACCGTAGAACAAGCTGAGATTATGTTGAATAACATCTTGATCAACGATAATGCTTGGACTATTCCCGAACCACCTCCTAAGCCAACTCCTAAGATAAGAGTTATTCTAGTCCTTAGTCCCGAAGATATGCAAGAAGCCAAGAAATATATGCAAGAGAAAGGCATTAGACCTGAAGATGTCAAAAGTCTACCACCTATCGAAGAGATCCATGGTCTCGATAACCCGATATAGGTAGTAGAAGTAAATTCTCTGCGTAGGTTTGATGAGAGTGATATTCCTTTTCACAAACCTGGTAGCTTATGCTTTGATTAATTTGACAACTTTGTTGCCAAACAACGGAGTTTTAATGATTATGTTAGCAGACATTTGGAACAAAGTGTTGGGTAACGTAGCATAAATTCGAAATTTTCCTACGCATATTCAGATCTTCCTATGGAGAGACCAGCAACGAGAGAGGGGTAAGAGCATCTTCATACCTTTGAAGATCGCTAAGAGGAAGCGTTACTAGAACGCGGTTGATGGAGTCGTACTCGCAGCGATTCGGATCGCGGTGTGATTCCGATCTAGTGCCGAACTACGGCACCTCTGTGTTCAACACACGTGCAGCCCGGTGACGTCTCCCGCACCTTGATCCAGCAAGGAGGAGGGAGAGGTTGGGGAAGAACTCCAGCAACACGACGGCGTGGTGTCGATGGAGAGACGAGGTCTCCCGGCAGGGCTTCGCCAAGCACCGGCAGAGAGGAAGAGGAAGTAGGGCAGGGCTGCACCGAAGAAGAGGCAAAAGTGTGTCTCCCAAGGGCCAAAACCCCTCTCTATTTATAGGAGGAAGGGGAGGGGCTGTGCCACCCCTAGGGTTCCCTCCCTAGGGGCCGGCAGCCACCATATGGGAAAGGGGGGCGGCGGCTAGGGTGGGGAGGGGGTGGCGCACCACCTGGTGGGCCTTAAGCCCACCTGGCTTAGGGTTTGCCCCCCTTTTCTCTCCCCCACGCATTGGGCTGAGTGGGGAGGCGCACCAGCCCACCGAGGGGCTGGTTCCCTTCCCCACTTGGCCCACCTTAACTCCCGGGGTCGTTGCCCCCTTTCGGTGGACCCCCGGGGCCACCTCCGGTGGTCCTGGTGGTCCCGGTACGTTACCGGTGATCCCCGAAACACTTCCGGTATCCGAAACCATCCGTCCTATATATCAATCTTTACCTCCGGACAATTTCGGAGCTCCTCATGACGTCCGGGATCTCATCCGGGACTCCAAACAACTTTTGGTAACCTCATATAACAATTCCCTATAACCCTAGCGTCATCGAACCTTAAGTGTGTAGACCCTACGGGTTCGGGAAACAGGCAGACATGACCGAGACGCCTCTCCGGCCAATAACCATCAGCGGGGTCTGGATACCCATGGTGGCTCCCACTTGCTCCACGATGATCTCATCGGATGAACCACGATGTCAAGGATTCAATTAATCATGTATACGATTCCCTTTGTCCATCGGTATAGAACTTGCCCGAGATTCGATCGTCGGTATACCTATACCTTGTTCAATCTCGTTACCGGTAAGTCTCTTTACTCGTTCTGTAGCACGTCATCATGTGACTAACTCCTTAGTCACATTGAGCTCATGATGATGTTCTACCAAGTGGGCCCAGAGATACCTCTCCGTCACACGGAGTGACAAATCCCGATCTCGATTCGTACCAACCCAACAGACACTTTCGGAGGTATCCGTAGTGCACCTTTATAGTCACCCAGTTACGTTGTAACATTTGATACACCCAAAGCACTCCTACAGTATCGGGGAGTTGCACAATCTCACGGTCGAAGGAAAAGATACTTGACACTAGAAAAGCTTTAGCATATGAATAATACGATCTAGTGCTATGCTTAGGATTGGGTCTTGTCCATCACATCATTCTCCCAATGATGTAATCCCATTATCAATGACATCTAATGCCCATGATCAGGAAACCATGATCAGCTATTGACTAACGAGCTAGCCAACTAGAGGCTTGCTAGGGACACATTGTGATCTATTTATTCACACATGTATTACTGTTTTCTGTTAATACAATTATAGCATGAACAATAGACGATTATCATGAACAAGGAAATATGATAATAACCATTTTATTATTGCCTCTAGGGCATATTTCGAATAGTCTCCCACTTGCACTAGAGTCAATAATCTAGTTACATTGTGATGTGTCGAACACCCATAGCATTATGGTGTTGATCATGTTTTGCTCGTGGAAGAGGTTTAGTCAACGGGTCTGCAATATTCAGATCCGTGACTACTTTACAAATATCTATCACTCCACTCTGGACGTGGTCCTGGATGGAGTTGTAGCGGCGTTTGATGTGCTTCGTCTTCCGGTGAAATCTGGGCTCCTTGGCTATGGCAATGGCCCCAGTGTTATCATAGAAGAGTGTTATTGGACCCGACGCGCTTGGAACCACTCCAAGGTCGGTGATGAGATCCTTCATCCAAATTCCTTCATGAGCTGCTTCTGAAGTATCTATGTACTCCGCTTCACATGTAGATGCTGCCACGACTTCTTGCTTGCTGCTGCACCAGCTCACTGCCCCACCATTCAACATATATACGTATCCGCTCTGTGACTTAGAGTCATCCGGATCTGTGTCGAAGCTAGCGTCCACATAACCCTTTACGACGAGCTCTTCGTCACCTCCATAAACGAGAAACATTTCCTTAGTCCTTTTCAGGTACTTAAGGATATTCTTGACCGTTGTCCAGTGTTCCACACCGGGATCACTTTGGTACCTCCCTACCAGGCTTATGGCAAGGTTTATATCAGGTCTGGTACACAGCATGGCATACATTAGAGAGCCCACGGCTGATGCGTAGGGGACATAACTCATCTTCTCTCTATTTGCTGCCGTGGTCGGCGACTGAGTCTTACTCAATCTCACACCTTGCAAAACTGGCAAGAACCCTTTATTTGAGTTCTCCATATTGAACTTCTTCAATATCTTGTCAAGGTATGTACTTTGTGAAAGACCTATGAGGCGTCTTGATCTATCTCTATAGATCTTGATGCCTAATATGTATGCAGCTTCACCAAGGTCCTTCATTGAAAAACTTTTGTTCAAATAGGCCTTTATGCTCTCCAACATCTCTATATTATTCCCTATCAATAATATGTCATCCACATACAGTATGAGGAAAGCCACAGAGCTCCCACTCACTTTCTTGTACAGACAGGCTTCTCCGTAAACCTGTATGAACCCAAACGCTTTAATCACCTCATTAAAGCGAATGTTCCAACTCAGAGATGCTTGCACCAGCCCATAGATGGAGCGCTGGAGCTTGCACACTTTGTTAGCACCCTTAGGGTCGACAAAACCTTCTAGTTGCATCATATACAACTCTTCCTTAAGGTTCCCGTTAAGGAACGCTGTTTTAAAGTCCATTTGCCAAATTTGATAATCATAAAAGGCGGCAATTGCTAACATGATTCGGACTGATTTCAGCTTCGCTACGGGAGAGAAAGTCTCTTCGTAGTCAACTCCTTGAATTTGTCGAAAACCCTTTGCGACAAGTCGAGCTTTGTAAACGGTTACATTACCGTTTGCATCAGTCTTCTTCTTGAAGATCCATTTATTTTCTATGGCTCGCCGGTCATCGGGCAAGTCCACCAAAGTCCATACTTTGTTCTCATACATGGATCCTATCTCAGATTTCATAGCCTCAAGCCATTTGTTGGAATCCGGGCCCACCATTGCTTCTTCATAGTTCGAAGGTTCACCGTTGTCTAACAACATGATTTCCATCACAGGGTTGCCGTACCACTATGGTGCGGAGCATGCCCTTGTGGACCTTCGCGGTTCAGTAGTAACTTGATCCGAAGCTTCATGATCATCATCATTAACTTCCTCTTCAGTTGGTGTAGGCGCCACAGGAACAACTTCCCGCGCTGCGCTACTACCCTGTTCGAGAGGGGGTGTAATTACCTCATCAAGTTCTACCTTCCTCCCACTTACTTCTTTCGAGAGAAACTCTTTCTCTAGAAAGGATCCGTTCTTGGCAACAAAGGTCTTACCTTTGGATCTAAGATAGAAGGTATACCCAATAATTTCCTTAGGGTATCCTATGAATACGCATTTCTCCGCTTTGGGTTCGAGCTTTTCTGGTTGAAGTTTCTTCACATAAGCATCGCAGCCCCAAACTTTAAGAAACGACAACTTAGGTTTCTTGTCAAACCATAGTTCATACGATGTCAACTCAACGGATTTAGGCGGTGCCCTATTTAAACTGAATGCTGCAGTTTCTAATGCGTAACCCCAAAATGATAGCAGTAGGTCGGTAAGAGACATCATAGATCGTACCATATCTAATAAAGTACGATTACGACATTCAGACACTCCGTTGCGTTGCGGTGTGCCAGGCAGCGTCAGTTGTGAAACGATTTCACACTTCCTTAGGTGTGTGCCAAACTCGTGACTTAAATATTCTCCTCCACGATTAGATTGTAGACATTTAATTTTTCTGTCACGTTGATTCTCAACCTCACTCTGAAATTCCTTGAACTTTTCAAACGTCTCAGATTTGTGCTTCATTAAGTAGATATACCCATACCTACTCAAATCATCGGTGAGAGTGAGAACATAACGATAGCCACCGTGAGCTTCAACGTTCATTGGACCACACACATCAGTATGTATTATTTCCAATAAGTCGGTTGCTCTCTCCATTATTCCTGAGAATGGGAACTTAGTCATCTTGCCCATGAGGCACGGTTCGCATGTGTCAAATGATTCAAAGTCAAGAGACTCTAATAGTCCATCAGTATGGAGCTTCTTCATGCGCTTAACACCGATATGACCAAGGCGACAGTGCCACAAGTATGTGGGACTATCATTATCAACTTTACATCTTTTGGTACTCACAGTATGAATATGCGTAACATCACGATCGATATTCATCAAGAATAAACCATTCACCAGCGGAGCATGACCATAAAACATATCACTCATATAAATAGAACAACCATTATTCTCTGACTTAAATGAGTAGCCTCTCGCATTAAGCAAGACCCTGATACAATATTCATGCTCAAAGCTGGTACTAAATAAGAATTATTAAGGTTTAAAACTAATCCCGACGGTAGATGTAGAGGTAGCGTGCCGACGGCGATCACATCGACTTTGGAACCATTCCCCACGCACATCGTCACCTCGTCCTTGGCCAGTCTCCGCTTATTACGCAGTTCCTGCTTTGAGTTGCAAATGTGAGCAACAGCACCGGTATCAAATACCCAGGAGCTACTACGAGTGCTGGTAAGGTACACATCAATAACATGTATATCACATATACCTTTAACGTTGCCGACCTTCTTGTCCGCTAAGTATTTGGGGCAGTTCCGCTTCCAGTGACCTTTTCCCTTGAAATAGAAGCACTCAGTCTTAGGCTTGGGTCCATTCTTTTTCTTCTTCCCGGCATCTGGCTTACCGAGCGCGGCAACAGCTTTGCCGTATTTCTTGAAGTTCTTCTTACCCTTGCCTTTCTTGAAACTAGTGGTCTTGTTGACCATCAACACTTGATGCTCTTTCTTGATTTCTACTTCTGCAGACTTGAGCATCGAGTACAACTTGGGAATGGTCTTTTCCATCCCGTGCATGTTGTAGTTAAGCACAAAGCCTTGTATCTTGGTGGGAGAGACTGGAGGATTCTGTCAATTATAGCATCATCCGGAAGTTCGACTCCAAGTGAAGTTAGACGACCGTGTAACCCAGACATTTTGAGTATGTGCTCACTGACAGAACTGTTCTCCTCCATCTTACAACTAAAGAACTTGTCGGAGACATCATATCTCTCGACACGGCCATGAGCTTGAAAAACTAGCTTCAACTCCTGGAACATCTCATATGCTCCGTGTTGCTCAAAATGCCTTTGGACCCCGTTTCTAAACTGTATAACATTCCACACCTAACTAGAGAGTAGTCATTACTCCGCGTTTGCCAGACGTTCAGAATGTCCTGGGCTGCTGCGGGAGCGGGAGGGTCACCTAGCGGCGCATCAAGGACATAAGCCTTTTTAGCTGCTTCAAGGATGAGCTTCAAGTTGCGAACCCAGTCCGCATAGTTGCTACCATCATCTTTCAGCTTGTTTTTCTCTAGGAATGCGTTGAAATTGAGGTTGATGTTGGCCATCTACAATATTTATAACGACAACTTTTTGACCAAGTTCATGACAATTAAGTTCATTTAATCAAATTAAGTATGAACTCCCACTTAAATCGACATCCCTCTAGTCATCTAAGTGATACATGATCCATGTTGACTAACCCGTGTCCGATCATCACGTGAGACGCACTAGTCACCATGGTGAGCAACTTCATGCTGATCGTATTCAACCATACGACTCATGTTCGACCTTTCGGTCTCTTGTACTCGAGGTCATGTCTGTACATGCTAAGCTCGTCGAGTTAACCTAGGTGTTTCGCGTGTGTAAATCTGGCTTACACCCGTTGTATGCGAACGTTAGAATCTATCACACCCGATCATCACTTGGTGCTTCGAGACAACGAACCTTCGCAACGGTGCACACTTAGGGGAATACGTTCTCGAAATTTTAAGAGGGATCATCTTATTATGCTACCGTCGTTCTAAGCAATAAGATGTAAAACATGATAAACATCACAATGCAATCATATAGTGACATGATATGGCCATTATCATCTTCGCCCTTTCGATCTCCATCTTCGGGCATCGCATGATCATCATCGTCACCGGCGTGACACCATGATCTCCATCATCATGATCTCCATCATTGTGTCTCCGTGAAGTCATCACGCCAACTACTACTATCACTACTACTATAGCTAACCGTTAGCAATGAAGTAAAAGTAGTAAGCACATGGCGTTGCATCTCATACAATAAATTAAGACAACTCCTATGGCTCCTGCCGGTTGTCATACTCATCGACATGCAAGTCGTGAAACCTATTACAATAACATGATTATCTCATACATCATACATGCAACATCACAACTTTGGCCATATCACATCACATGTCAAACCCTGCAAAAACAAGTTAGACGTCCTCTAATTGTTGTTGCAAGTTTTACGTGGCTGATTTGGGTTTCTAGCAAGAACGCCTTCTTACCTACGTGACAGCCACAATGATGATATGCCAAAGCTATTTACCCTTCATAAGGACCCTTTTCATCAAATCCAATCCGACTAGAGTAGGAGAGACAGACACCCGCTAGCCATCTTTATGCACGGTGTGCATGTCTGTCGGTGGAACCAGTCTCACGTAAGCGTACGTGTAAAGTCGGTCCAGGCCGCTTCATCCCACAATACCGCCGGAAAAGAATAAGACTAGTAGCGCCAAGCAAATTGACACATCATCGCCCACAACTTTTGTGTTCTACTCGTGCATAGAATCTATGCATAGAAAACCTGGCTCGGATGCCACCGTTGGGTAACGTAGCATAAATTCGAAATTTTCATACGCATATTCATATCTTCCTATGGAGAGACCTGCAATGAGAGAGGGGTAAGAGCATCTTCATACCTTTGAAGATCGCTAAGCGGAAGCGTTACTAGAACACGGTTGATGGAGTCGTACTCGCAGCGATTCGGATCGCGGTGTGATTCCGATCTAGTGCCGAACTACGGCACCTCCGCGTTCAACACACGTGCAGCCCGGTGACGTCTCCCGCACCTTGATCCAGCAAGGAGGAGGGAGAGGTTGGGGAAGAACTCCAGCAGCACGACGGCGTGGTGTCGATGGAGAGACGAGGTCTCCCGGCAGGGCTTCGCCAAGCACCGGCAGAGAGGAGGAGGAAGTAGGGCAGGGCTGCGCCGAAGGAGAGGCAAAAGTCTGTCTCCCAAGGGCCAAAACCCCTCTCTATTTATAGGAGGAGGGGGAGGGGCTGCGCCACCCCTAGGGTTCCCTCCCTAGGGGTCGGCGGCCACCAGATGGGAAAGGGGGGCGGCGGATAGGGTGGGGAGGGGGTGGCGCAGCACCTGGTGGGCCTTAGGCCCACCTGGCTTAGGGTTTGCCGCCCTTTTTCTCTCCCCCACGCATTGGGCTGAGTGGGGAGGCGCACCAGCCCACCTAGGGGCTGGTTCCCTTCCCCACATGGCCCACCTTAGCTCCCGGGGTCGTTGCCCCCTTTCGGTGGACCCCCGGGGCCACCTCCGGTGGTCCCGGTACGTTACCGGTGATGCCCGAAACACTTCCGGTATCCGAAACCATCCGTCCTATATATCAATCTTTACCTCCGGACCATTCCGGAGCTCCTCGTGACGTCCGTGATATCATCGGGGACTCCGGCAACTTTCGGTAACCTCGTATAACAATTCCCTATAACCCTAGCGTCATCGAACCTTAAGTGTGTAGACCCTACGGGTTCGGGAGACAGGCAGACATGACCGAGACACCTCTCCGGCCAATAACCATCAGCGGGGTCTGGATACCCATGGTGGCTCCCACTTGCTCCATGATGATCTCATCAGATGAACCACGATGTCAAGGATTCAATTAATCCCGTATACGACTCCCTTTGTCTGTCGGTACAGAACTTGCCCGAGATTCGATCGTCGGTATACCTATACCTTGTTCAATCTCGTTACCGGTAAGTCTCTTTACTCGTTCTGTAGCACGTCATCGTGTGACTAACTCCTTAGTCACATTGAGCTCATGATGATGTTCTACCGAGTGGGCCCAGAGATACCTCTCCGTCACACGGAGTGACAAATCCCGATCTCGATTCGTACCAACCCAACAGACACTTTCGGAGGTACCCGTAGTGCACCTTTATAGTCACCCAGTTACGTTGTGACGTTTGATACACCCAAAGCACTCCTACGATATCAGGGAGTTGCAGAATCTCACGGTCGAAGGAAAAGATACTTGACATTAGAAAAGCTTTAGCATACGAACAATACGATCTAGTGCTATGCTTAGGATTGGGTCTTGTCCATCGCATCATTCTCCCAATGATGTGATCCCGTTATCAATGACATCTAATGCCCATGATTAGGAAACCATGATCATCTATTGACTAACGAGCTAGCCAACTAGAGGCTTGCTAGGGACACATTTTGATCTATTTATTCACACATGTATTACTGTTTCCTGTTAATACAATTATAGCATGAACAATAGACGATTATCATGAACAAGGAAATATGATAATAACCATTTTATTATTGCCTCTAGGGCATATTTCCAACACAAAGTACTCGTATGCTTAGTCATGTAAGTGCTTGTGTAGACAGAAATGTCAATGATCTGAAGCTTCTGAGTAAACATGCCTCTATGATTACTACTTAGGTAGAACAAGTACTTAAAGCTCAGAATGACTTGCTCAATGAATTAAATGACAACTTTGTCAGAGTCATTACTAGAGGAGGCAAAATGACTCAGGAACCTTTGTATCCTGAAGGTCATCCTAAGAGAATTGATCAAGATTCTCAAGGAATTAATGCTGATACACCCAGTCATCCTAAGGAGAAGAAGAAGGATGATAGAAACCTATTCGTTAGTTCACCAAATACTGTCACACCTGAAGAACCAAATGATATTTCTGTGTCTGATGCAGAAACACAATCTGGTGATGAACATGAACCTGGTGACAATATGGACAACAATGTTCATAATAATGCTCAACCTAGTAATGATAAGGATGTGGAGATTGAACCTACGGTTAATCCTGATAACCCACAACCTAAGAGATACGATAAGAATGACTTCACTACTAGGAAGCATGGTAAAGAAAGGGAGCCATGGGTTCAGAGACCTATGCCCTTTCCTCCTAAGCCATCCAAGAAAAAGGATGATGAGGATTTTGAGCGCTTCATTGAAATGATAAGACCCGTCTTTCTGTAGATGCGGTTAGTTGATATGCTCAAAATGTCTCCATATGCCAAGTACTTGAAAGATATCGTGACTAATAAACGGAAGATACCAGATCTTGAGATCTCCACCATGCTTGCCAATTACAATTTCAAAGGTGGAACTCCTAAGAAACTTGGTGATCCCGGAGTGCCCACTATACCTTGCTCCATTAAAGGAAACTACGTAAGAACTGCCTTATGTGACCTTGGAGCCGGTGTTAGTGTTATGCCTCTCTCTCTTTATCGTAGACTTGAACTGGATAAGTTGACACCCACTGAAATCTCCCTGCAAATGGCCGACAAATCAACTGCTTTCCCTGTCGGCATTTGCGAGGATGTGCCTGTTGTCGTTGCTAACACCACTATCTTAACAGACTTTGTTATCTTGGATATTCCCGAGGACGATGCCATGGCTGTCATCCTCGGAAGACCCTTTTTAAACACTGCAGGGGCTGTTATACATTGCAACAAAGGCAATGTCACTTTCCATGTCGACGGTAATGAGCATACTGTGCACTTTCCGAAGAAACGATATCAAGTACATTGCATCAATGCTATCGAAAAAACTTCATCGATTCTTATTGGGAGCTTTGAATGCCCTATTCCTCGTGTAAACATGAAGTATGATTTGCTTGTTGGGGAGATACATATCCCCATTGAGGTGACTTAGTGGCTATTCGAAAATTCTCCGTTCTCTTTTGCGATTCGGAAAAGTTTTGTCATGAGGATTTGATTAACCCCATTGACGGATTTCTTTCAATGACCATGAAATGGATGAACCAAAGAGTCACATACCTCTGTTTTAAGCTTTCACTTTGTGTTGCTTAGAAGAAAAATGATAGATTTAGTGTAGTTTTCCCTGTCTCCTGTTTTAGCGTCCGGTAGAAAAATACCCCGAAAGTAAAAGTTCTCCGATGGTCCTGAAAATCTAGTATGATTTTTTCTGGAATATTTGAAAATACTGGGACTGAGAACTGGCCTGGGGGCCACACCAGTGGGCCACAAGCCCTGTCACCGTGGCCTACCCCCTGGCCGCGGCAAGCAAGCTTGTGGGGCCCACAGGGACCCCATCCACTCATTCCAGCTCCCATCCTCTTCCTCTACCTCCAGAAAAAATCGTTTCGCAGCTCAAACCCGTGTTCTTGCTCATTTGGCTGTGATTTTCGATCTCCTTGCTTAAAGCACCATTCTCCGAACCGTTTGGGGAAATTACTCCTTGGTAAGTGACTCCTCAATTGGTCCAATTAGTTCTTGCTCTAGTGTTTTATCCTTCGCGTATTCTTGCTACCTTGGTGACCCTGTTCTTGAGCTTGAAATGTTGATTTTAGCTTGTCCCAAGTAGTTTTAGCGCGTGATACGGTCTCTAGACACTAGTAGGAGTAGATGCTACAAGGTTTGGTTGGTCTTTATTCACTTTTCTCTTGAACTTCAAAATTTCAGCAAAAATAAATTATTTTCAGGAGGAAGTTTCATGGTGATTCCTCAAGTAAGAAGGGTCCCCGTCTTTCTATTCGGGATCCCGATCCTTATCAACTAAGGGACGCACCGGTACAATCATGTGAATGGCCTTCTGATCAGTTCATGATCGAAGCAGGCTTCAAGGATGAGTTTGATACACTTTTCCGCAATGCCGGGTTAGAAGAATTCCTCTCAGATATATGTGAACAGTATGCTCTGCTCACTGCCTCTTTCGTGCATAGATTTAAATTTTCAGTTGGCCATGACTCATCCATACTGTTTGATCTGTATGATAAATCCTACGCCATGGATTTGGAGGATTTCAATAGGATTTGTAAAATACCCGATGGGGGTAATCTTAAAGATCCTGCTAAGTCTTCGGTTAGAGATTTTGTCTCTATTATAACTGTTGGAGAAACTAGAGACATCACGCAAGCTACCATAGGAAGCATTCATTTCCCTACCTTGCACTACTTTTCCCTCTTCATAGATAGATGCATTAACGGTAAGGTTGAACATTGTCACCTATGAGCATCCGACCTTAGTATCCTTAAGAGCGCAGTTACGGGTGACAAAAGCTTCAACATGGGAGATATTATAGCAAGGAGGCTGAATAAGAACGCTGTTGAGGGGGGTTTCTTTGGCAGCATCTATGCCACTCGCATAGCAAGTTTTCTTGGAGTACCCATCCACGCAGGAGATCCCCCGCTCCATACAACTTTCCTTGACCGCGTCGCTATGACACGCTACCAGTTCCTTGAGAGGGATGATGAATCCCTCCTATACCGATTGATATTTAACCGGCAGCGTGTCTTCCATATTACCCTTCTTGTTCCTGCTTTCTTTGACTTTCAGGTAAAACAAAGATACTACATAACCATAGGATAGGCAGAGGAGTATGAGTGGGAGGCGACGGCTGCTCGTCTTCGTGAGGCAGCTATTCAGGCAGTAGCTGCAGCGCTCGCGTATAACCCCGATTATGATTTTGGGTTTCGCCAGGACCGTCCTTGGGAGTAGACAAAGCTAGGCCAAAAGCCTAAGCGTGGGGGAGTACGTGTTTGCACCAACTTTACATTCATGCTTATGTTTTCACTTTGTTAGTCGGTGTTTACACTTCGCCATTGTATTATCCATGCTAGTTTATTTTCGTTTTCTTGTTTTCTTGTTTTGTGTCCTTTTGATAAAACCCAAAAATATTTTCCTTTCTTCTTTTGCTTATTGGGAGCTTTCCCATGTAAATAGTTTTCTTTTTCTTTGGGTCAAGGTAGAAGATATTGGTTACAATGTTTAGTGGCTCTTGCATGCATACTTGTTTAGCTTTCAAAGAGCCATATTAATTTGTCTTCTCCTTTGTGTTTGCCTGCAGATTCAGCTTAGTCCAATGCACGAGCACTCTTATTAATGTTCACATCGTTCAATCGTGCAAGTAAAAGGCAATAATGATGATATATGATGAAGTGACTGAGACTGGAAAAGCTGGTATGAACTCTATCTATTTTGTTTTTGTAAATATGACTAGCTTGTCATCCCAGATTCAGCTTTGTTGTGAGAGAACCATGTTTGCAATGACAACTTAGAGATCATAGTTTCTGATGCCATGCTTATTTAGCTAGGAGCTTATAATGGTTTGTCTTGAATGCCAGCATAGATTTTGAGATGACTATGATATAGTATGATAGGATGGTATTCTCCTTTGAATGATTCAAGTGGCTTGACTTGGCGCATGTTCATGCATGTAGTTGAAACAAAATCAACATAGCCTCTATGATGTTCATGTTCATGGTGATTTATATCCTCTTCATGCTTGCAGTCCATGTTAGTCAAACTCATTGCATCTTGATGACCGTTGTTGCTCTCTAGTTGGTCACTTCCCAGTCTTTTGCTAGCCTTCACTTGTACTGAGCGGAATACTGCTTGTGCATCCACTTCCATAAACCCAAAAGTTTTTCCATGAGAGTCCACCATACCTACCTATTTCCGGTATCTACCTGCCGTTCCAAGTAAATTTGCATGTGCCATTCTCTAAACCTTTAAGAAATAATCTGTTTTGCATGCCCGAACCGCTCATGTGGTGACAGGGGGCTATTGGTATCTTCCATGTTAGGCGTGTTATCCTCTACATGTGTTTATTCACTGTCATTCACGAGAAAGGGGCCGGTAATTAGAATGCCCAGTTCCACGCTTAAATCGAAAACATAACTGTAAAACAAGACTCCCCCCGGATTGATGTTAGTATGGACGGTACCCGAGGATTCGGCTAGCCGTGGAGTGTGATTAATTGGTGGTGGGGGAGTTAAAACTTTACTTTTCTCTTTGGGAACCGCCTATAGCATAAGTAGCATGCAAGATATTGAGAACTCTTGGTCATTGCGTTGACAATGAAAGCATGCCACCCAAAATTATTATCTCTGTTTTCAAAGCTTGAGCTCTGGCACCTCTGCAAATCAATGCTTCCCTCTACGAACGGCCTCTCTATTTATTTTCCTGTTGAGTCATCCTCTTCTTATTTAAGCACCAATTAGAGAGCACCTCTGTCATTTTTATGATTTGCTTTTGATTGATATTGAGTATGACTATGACTGGATCTTCGTTGCTATGAATTACACTGTTTAGTCAGCCCTTGATCTTTGAAAGTGCTCTGCATTTATGTTTTGCGGTCTCAGAAAGAGCTAGTGAGATACCACCTATACATATTGCTTCATGCTTGTTTTGATTGAATTGTTGGTATCATTATTATTTTCTCGCTAGCTGATTATGCCATTGATATTAGTTTACCGTGAGACCTTTGTGTCACTTGCTTATGTGGTTAACTTGTGATCTTGCTGAAATTCTGGTTATGAGTTAGACATAGTTGCAACAACATTATTATTTTCTCATTATTGTGAGCTAGCGAGATACCAGAAACTCATTATTATTTTCTCGCTAGCTGATTATGCCATTGATATTAGTTTACCGTGAGACCTTTGTGTCACTTGCTTATGTGGTTAACTTGTGATCTTGCTGAAATTCTGGTTATGAGTTAGACATAGTTGCAACAACAAGATCAAACAGAGTTTGTCAAAGTTTTTTTTTTCTCTTTCAGTTTGTCAACTGAGTTGCTTGAGGACAAGCAAGGTTTTAAGCTTGGGGGAGTTGATACGCCTCCATCGTATCTACTTTTCCAAACTATTTTGCCCTTGTTTTGGACTCTAATTTGCATGATTTGAATGGAACTAACCCGGACTAACGTTGTTTTCAGCAGAATTGCCATGATGTTGTTTTTGTGCAGAAATGAAAGTTCTCGGAACGTCCTAAAAATTTATGGAGAATATTTCCGGAAAACATGAAAAATACCTGCGCAAAGATCCACCGGAGGGGATGGGCCAGTGGGCCACAAGCCCTGTTGCGCGGCCCCCCTGGCCGCGGCAACCAAGCTTGTGGGGCCCACGTGGCTCTACCGCCCTGATACGTCTCAAACGTATCTATAATTTTTTATGGTTTCACGCTATTATCTTGTCAACTTTGGATGTTTTGTTTACCTTTTATATCTTTTTTGGGACTAACTTATTAATCCAGTGCCAAGTGCCAGTTCCTATTTTTTCTGTGTTTTTGACTCTTCTCAGATCTGATTTTGGAACGGAGTCCAAACGGAATAAAATTCCTGAAAAAAAAATTTCCAGAACAGAAGAAGATCGGGAGGCTTGAGGGCCAAGCCAGTGGGGCCACAGGGAGCCCACAAGCCATGTTGCCGCGGCCAGGGAGGCCGCGGCAACCAAGCTTGTGGCCTCCCTGGCGCTCCGCTTCTCTAGGTCTTTGGCCTATAAATTCCCTAAGAATCCAGAAAAAATCAGGGCATCCACGAAAACACTTTTCCGCCGCCGCAAGCTTCCGTTTCTGCGAGATCTGATCTGGAGACGCTTCCCGGTGCCCTGCCGGAGGGGACTTTGGAGTTGGAGGGCTTCTACATCAACATCATCGTCTCTCCAATGACTCGTGAGTAGTCCACTTCAGACCTACGGGTCCGTAGTTCGTAGCTAGATGGCTTCTTCTCTCTCTTGGATCTTCAATACAAAGTTCTCCATGATCTTGATGGAGATCTATCCGATATAATCCTCCTTGGCGGTGTGTTTGTCAAGATCCGATGAATTGTGGATTTGTGATCAGATTACCTATGAATTATATTTGAGTCTTTGCTGATTTCTTATAAGCATGATTTGATATCCTTGTAAGTCTCTCCGAGTCTTGGGTTTTGTTTGGCCAACTAGATCTATAATTCTTGCAATGGGAGAAGTGCTTGGTTTTGGGTTCATACCGTGTGGTGACCTTTCCCAGTGAGAGAAAGGGCAGCAAGGCAAGCATCATGTTGTTGCCATCAAGGGTAACAAGATGGGCTTTTATCGTAGATATGAGATTGTCCATCTACATCATGTCATCTTGCTTAAGGCGTTACTCTATTCTTTTGGACTTAATACACTAGATGCATGCTGGATAGCGGTCGACGTGTGGAGTAATAGTAGTAGATGAAGAAAGTATCGGCCTACTTGTTTTGGATGTGATGCATATAGATATAATCATTGCCTTAGATAACATCGCGACTTTGCGCGGTTCTATCAATTGCTCGAAAGTAATTCGTTCACCAACCGTCTATTTTCTTGCATGAGAGAAGCCACTAGTGAACACTACGGCCCCCGGGTCTATTCACAACTAATCATTTCCACTTTCACTTTTACTTTGCTATGTTTAATCTTTGCTTTCAGTTCTCACTTTGCAAACAATCTATAAGGGATTGACAACCCCTTCATAGCGTTGGGTGCAAGCTCTTTGTGTTTGTGCAGGTACTTCTGACTTGACGTTCTCCTCCTACTGGATTGATACCTTGGTTCTCAAAACTGAGGGAAATACTTACGGCCGCTGTGCTACATCACCCTTTCCTGTTCAAGGGAACACCAAAGCAAGGCTCCAAGGCCGCGGAGAAATCCTTTGCATATTTCCAAGGAAGTCCCTATAGGCGTAGCCGCAGCAGCAGGATTCCTAGCGCCGTTACCAGGGAAGGTATGTTGTCGCAGTAGCTGAAGGATTTCTGGCGCCGTTGCCGGGGAGGAGATCTATCCAAGTAGGTCTCACAAACTCATCTCTTGCATTTACCTTTTTTGCCAGTTGCCTCTCATTTTCTTCTCCCCCACTTCACATTTGCCGTTTTCATTTGCCATTCCCCTTTCCCATTTCCTTTTGCCTTTTTGCCGTTTTGTTTTGCCCTTTCGCCCATTTTCCTCGCCTGCTCTTAGGCTTGTTCGTGAGAGACCTTTCCTCATGGCCAAATCAAACTATTTCAGAAAATTGGAAGAGATTGAAACTAGTGTCAAAGGTTTCATGTCTTCTCAGTTTGACCAAAATAGTTACTTCCATAGGGAATTAAAAGAGCAAAATTCTTTTTTGGTCTGTTTGAATAAAGAAGTTTATGTTATGGCCAAAGATTTTCTTGCACTAAATTCTCAGCTTGCTCACCTTGAAATATTGGTGGGCTAAATTTCTGACAAGCAGGCTACCTTAGTCAATAAGATGGCAGCTAAACCTGAAATTTGTGATGCAAATCACGAATATCTCAAAGTGGTTGGTGTGACTCCTCTTGAATCTTTATTTTCGCACGTCAAACCTATTGATGAAGGGGCTGGATATGAATCCACTTTGGTTGAAAAACGCCCCAATGATTCGGAGTCCACCTATCTTGATGATAAAGGTGTGGAGAGTGGAGTAGAAGAAATCAAAATTTTGGGTAGTAATGAAACTCCCACTTTCGATTTCAAGGAATTCAATTATGATAGTTTCTCCTTGTTTGAATGCATTTCTTTGATGCAATCCATTGCAAACTCTCCACATGCTTATAGCCAAAGCAAAGCCTTTACCGCACATATCGTAGTGCTATGATGGAATCTCTTGAAGAGAAGCTCAAATTAGAAGTCTCTATACCTAGAAAACTTCATTATGAGTGGGAACCTACTATCAAATGCAAGATCAAAAACTATGAATGCAATGCTTTGTGTGATTTGGGTGCTAGTGTTTTCGCGATTCCAAAGTATTTATGTGATATTCTTGGTTTTCATGAGATTGAAGAGTGTTCTCTTAATTTGCATCTTGCGGATTCTACTGTCAAGAAACCCATGGGAAGGATCGATGATGTTCTTATTGTTGCAAATAAGAACTATGTACCCGTGGATTTCATTGTACTTGACATAGATTGCAATCCTTCATGTCCCATTATTCTTGGTAGACCTTTCCTAAGGACTATTGGTGCTATCATCGATTTGAAGGAAGGGAATATTAGATTTCAATTTCCCCTCAAGAAGGGAATGGAGCATTTTCCTAGAAAGAAAATAAGATTGCCTTATGAATCTATGATGAGGGCTACTTATGGTTTGAGCACCAAAGATGACTATCCGTGATTCCATCACCTTTTGCCTAGCTAAGGGCGTTAAACAATAGCGCTTGTTGGGAGGCAAGCCAACGAATCTATCCTTTTTCTTTCTGTTTTGTGTTTTCCACACTTTCATAATTCTGTTATGATTGTGTTTTTTGTGTTTCTTTTACCGTTTGTGCCAAGCAAAACCGTTATGATTAGTCTTGGGGATGATCGTTTGGTCATGCTGGAAAAGACAGAAACTTTCTGCTCACGAAAAGAATTTTCATTTTTTTCTGTAAGAGATTTTGAGTTGATTCTTTTTGCTGCTGATTGCTACACAAATTCTTCAGACTGTCATAATGTTTCATAATTTTTGAAGTACCAGAAGTATCCAAGTATACAGATTGCTACAGACTGGTCTGCTGTTAACAGATTCTGTATTTGTTGAGTTGGTTGCTTATTTTGATGAAACTATGGATAGAATTGGGCGGTATTAGCCATGGAAGATTAAAAATGCAGTAACCCAACATCAACATAGGTAGATTTTAAGTTTGCTACAGTACCTAAGGAAGTGGTGGTTTGCTTTCTTATACTAATGTTATCATGAGTTTCTGTTTAAGTTTCGTGTTGTGAAGTTTCCAAGTTTTGGGTGAAGTTCTTATGGACAAAAAGATAAAGAGTGGCAGGAGCTCAAGCTTGGGTATGCCCAAGGCACGCCAAGTTGATTCAAGGATGTCGTAAAAGCCTAAGCTTGGGGATGCCCCGGGAAGGCATCCCCTCTTTCGTCTTCAATCCATCGGTAACGTTACTTGGGGCTATATTTTTATTCACCACATGTTATGTGTTTTGCTTGGAGCGTCTTGTATCGTAGGAGTCTTTTATTTTTGTTGTGTCACAATCATCCTTGATGAACACCTAGAGAGAGAGAGACATGCACTCATCATGATTTTGTCGAGCTTCACTTATATCCTTTGGTTAGACAATTCAGCTCATATGTGCTTCACTTATATCTTTTGAGCTAGTTGCTTTTTCTCTATGTGCTTCACTTATATATTTCAGAGCACGGCGCTGCGTGGCTTGGTAGTTGATCTATGCTTTGAAAGTAGTCTCAAAAGGGGTAGTTATCCAAACGGATATGAAAACTTCCACCTTCATGTGCATTGAATAGTTAGAGAAGTTTGATTCATCTCAATTAGTTTTGAGTTGTGGTTGTGGTAATATTGAAGTTATATTAGTAAGGTGTTGTGGATCTAGAAATACTTGTGTTGAAGTTAGTGATTCCCGTAGCATGCACGTATGGTGAACCACTATGTGATGAAGTCTGAGCATGATTAGTCTATTGATTGTCATCCTTTGTGTGGCGGTCGGGATCGCGTGATGGTTTATACCTACGAACCCTTCCCCTAGGAGTATGCGTTGAATGCTTTGTTTCGATTACTACTAAAACTTTTGCAACAAGTATATGAGTTCTTCATGACTAATGTTGAGTCCATGGTTTAGATGCACTTTCACCTTCCACCATCGCTATCTTCTTTGGTGTCGTGCAACTTTCGCCGGTGCACAAAGCCACCCATATAGCCTCCCTCCAAACAGCCACCATACCTACCTACTATGGCTTTTTCAAAGCTATTCCGAAATATATTTCCATACGATTACCACCATGACATGTGCCACCACTTCTACATTGCCATTGCATGATCGTAAGATAGCTAGATTGATGTTTCCATTGATGTCTATGCCATGCTAGATCATTGTCACGGTACACTACCGAAGGCATTCCATATAGAGTCATCATTGCTCTAAGTTTTGAGTTGTAAGTGTGATGATCATCATTGATGGAGCATTGTCCCATGTGAGGAAATAAAAGAGGCCAAAGATGCCCACCAAAATAAAGAGGCCAAAGAGCCCACAAAAAAATATGAGAGAAAAAGAGAGAAGGGACAATGCTACCACCTTTCCACACTTGTGCATATTAAGCACCATGATCTTCATGATTGAGAGTCTCTCGTTTTGTCACCACCATATAGCTAGTGGGAAATTTTCATTATATAACTTGGCTTGTATATTCCAATGATAGGCTTCCTCAAAATTGCCTTAGGTCTTATTGAGCAAGCAAGTTGGATGCACACCCACTAGTTTTCTTTAAGAGCTTTCACATACTCTTAGCTCTAGTGCATCATTTGTATGGCAATCCCTACTCATTCACGTTGATATCTATTGATGAGCATCTCCATAGCTCATTGATATGCTTAGTCAATGTGACCATCTTCTCCTTGTTTGCCTTGCAACCTCCACCACACTCCACACCACTTATAGTGCTAAAACCATGGCTCACACTCATGTATTGCGTGAGAGTCGAAAAAGTTTGATAAAGTAAAGGTGTGAAAACAATTACTTGGCCAATACCGGGGTTGTGCATGATTTAAATTCGCTGTGCAATGATGATAGAGCATAGCCAGACAATATGATTTTGTAGGGATAACTTTCTTTTGGCCTTGTTATTTTGAAAGTTCATGATTACCTTGCTAGTTTGCTTGACTTATTATTGTCTCCACGTCAATAGCAAACTATTGTTTTGAATATAATGGATATGAACATTCACGTCACATAAGACGAGTTACAAAGGACATCTATGCTAGGTAGCATGAAAGCATCAAAAATTCATTCTTTATCACTTCCCTACTCGAGGACGAGCACGAGTTAAGCTCGGGGATGCTTGATACGTCTCAAACGTATCTATAATTTTTGATGGTTTCACGCTGTTATCTTTTCAACTTTGGATGTTTTGTTTACCTTTTATATCTTTTTTGGGACTAACTTATTAATCCAGTGCCAAGTGCCAGTTCCTGTTTTTTCTGTGTTTTTGACTCTTTTCAGATCTGATTTTGGAATGGAGTCCAAACGGAATAACATCCCCGAAATAAATTTTTCCAGAACGGAAGAAGATCGAGAGGCTTGAGGGCCAAGGTAGTGGGCCCACAAGGAACCCACAAGCCCTGTTGCCGCGGCCAGGGGCGCGGCAACCAAGCTTGTGGCCTCCCTGGCGCTCCCCTGCCCTAGGTCTTTGGCCTATAAATTCCCTAAAAATCCAGAAAAATCAGGGCATCCACGAAAACACTTTTCCACCGCCGCAAGCTTCCGTTTCCGTGAGATCTCATCTGGAGACACTTCCCGGTGCCCTGCCGGAGAGGACTTTGGAGTTGGAGGGCTTGTACATCAACATCATCGCCTCTCCAATGACTCGTGAGTAGTCCACTTCAGACCTACGGGTCCGTAGTTAGTAGCTAGATGGCTTCTTCTCTCTCTTGGATCTTCAATACAAAGTTCTCCATGATCTTCATGGAGATCTATCCGATGTAATCCCCTTGGGCGGTGTGTTTGTTGAGATCCGATGAATTGTGGATTTGTGATCAGATTATCTATGAATTATATTTGAGTCTTTGCTGATTTCTTATATGCATGATTTGATATCCTTGTAAGTCTCTCCGAGTCTTGGGTTTTGTTTGGCCAACTAGATCTTTGATTCTTGCAATGGGAGAAGTGCTTGGTTTTGGGTTCATACCGTGTGGTGACCTTTCCCAGTGACAGAAGGGGCAGCAAGGCACGCATCATGTTGTTTCCATCAAGGGTAACAAGATGGGCTTTTATCGTAGATATGAGATTGTCCATCTACATCATGTCATCTTGCTTAAGGCGTTACTCTGTTCTTTTGGACTTAATACACTAGATGCATGCTGGATAGTGGTTGACGTGTGGAGTAATAGTAGTAGATGTAGAAAGTATTGGTCTACTTGTTTTGGACGTGATGCCTATAGATATAATCATTGCCTTAGATAACGTCATGACTTTGCGCGGTTCTATCAATTTATCGACAGTAATTCGTTCACCCACTGTCTATTTGCTTTCATGAGAGAAGCCACTAGTGAACACTACGGCCCCCGGGTCTATTCACAACTAATCATTTCCACTTTCACTTTTACTTTGCTCTGTTTACTCTTTGCTTTAAGTTCTCACTTTGAAAACAATCTATAAGGGATTTACAACCCCTTCATAGTGTTGGGTACAAGCTCTTTGTGTTTGTGCAGGTACTTGTGACTTGACGTTCTCCTCCTACTGGATTGATACCTTGCTTCTCAAAACTGAGGGAAATACTTACCGCCGCTGTGCTACATCACCCTTTCCTCTTCAAGGGAACACCAACGCAAGGCTCCAAGGCCGTGGGGAAATCCTTTGCATATTTGCCAAGGAAGTCCCTATAGGCGTAGCCGCAGCAGCAGGATTCCTGGCGCCGTTACCAGGGAAGGTTTGTTGTCGTAGTAGCATGCCCCCAAATTCAGCTCTATAAATTCACTTTCGACCAGAAAAAAAATAAGAAGAGAAGATTTCATCGCGTTTGCGATACGGAGGCGCCGCCACATCCTGTTCTTCATCTAGAGGGCAGATCTGGAGTCCGTTTTGGGCTCCGGAGAGGGGAAATCGTCGCCATCGTCATCATCAACCTCCTTCCCTCTCCAATTCGTTCGTGAGTAATCTATTTGTAGGCTCACTGGGCGGTGATGAGTAGGATGAGATCTATCATGTAATCGAGTTAGTTTTGACGGGGATTGATCCCTAGTATCCACTATGTTGTGAGATTGATGTTGCTACTACTTTGCCATGCTTAATGCTTGTCACTAGGGCCCGAGTGCCATGATTTCAGATCTGAAATTATTATGTTGTCACCAATATATGTGTGTTTTAGATCCGATCTTGCAAGTTGTAGTTACCTACTATGTGTTATGACCTGGCAACCCCGGAGTGACAATAACCGGAACCACTCCTGGTGATGACCATAGTTTGAGGAGTTCATGTGTTCACCAAGTGCTAATGCGTTGTTCCGGTTCTTTATTAAAAGGAGAACCTTAATATCCCGTAGTATACTTTTGGACCCCGCTGCCACGGGAGGGATGGACAATAGATGTCATGCAAGTTCTTTTCCCTAAGCACATATGATGACACACGGAATGCATGCCTACATCACATTGACGAACGGGAGCTAGCCACATATCTCTCCGTGTTATAACTGTTGCATGATGAATGTCATCCAAATGAATCACCGACCCATTGTCTACGAGTTTGTCCCACTGCTGCTGTTACTTGTTTTGCTCTGCTGCTGTTACTTGTTTCGCTCTGCTTGTGTTACTTGCTTTGCTCTACTGTTGTTACCACTGTTGCTACTTGCTACTGCTATCACTACTGTTGTTCCTTGGCACTGTTGTTACTCGTTACACTGCTGCTACCTGCTACAATACTTTTTCTCTCGAAGTTGACCGGAAAGAATATTTCACGTCCACGGGCAACTTCTGGCGCCATTGATACGACAGTTAGGAATAGTCTGGCTTGTCAACAGATCGTTTCTGACACCGTTGTTATCATACTACTTTGATGCTAATACTTTGCTTGCAGATACTAATCTTTCAGGTGTGGTTGAATCTGACACATTCAGCTGCTAATACTTGAGAATATTCTTTCACTTCCCGTTAGGCGAACCAACAAATTTGGATTGAATGCTCTACCCTCGAAAACTGCCGCGAACCCACGCGCTGGTGAGCCATTGCAAGACAATTGCTAATTGTTGAGTAACTGGGAGCAGTTCTGGCTCCGTTGCCGTGGAGGCATCAAGTCAGGAACACGTCAACAACATTTTTCTAGTGTCGTTGCGGGGGACTGCTAATAGACTCCATTTAATATTCTTTCTCAAAAAGGTCAAAAACACGGAAAAAACAGAAACTGGAACTAGGCACTGAGTTAATAGGTTAGTCCCAAAAATGATATAAAATGGCACATAAATGCATATAAGACATCCGAAGTTGATAATATAATAGCATGGAACAATCAAAAATTATAGATACGTTGGAGACGTATCAAGCATCCCCAAGCTTAACTCCTTCTCGTCCTCGAGTAGGGAAGTGATAAAGACCGAATTTTTGATGTGGAATTCTACCTAACATATTTGTTCTTTGTAACTTATTTATTGTGGCGTGAATGTTCAGATCCGTAAGAATCAAAACAATAGTTTAATATTGACATGAAAACAATAATACTTCAAGCATACTAGTAAAGTAATCACGAACTTTTGAAATAACAAGGCCAAAGAAAGTTGTCCCTACAAAATCATATAGTCTGGCTATGCTCCATCATCCCCACACAACGAATTTAAATCATGCACAACCCCGATATTGGCCAAGTAATTGTTTTCGCACTCTTACTTTCTCAAACTTTTTCAACTCTCATGCAATAAATGAGCGTGAGCCATGGATATAGCACTATAGGTGGAATAGAGTGTGGTGGAGGTTTTGAGGCAAAAAGGAGGAGATGGTCACATCAACTCGTTGTATCAATGGGTTATGGCGATGCCCATCAATAGATATCAATGTGAATGAGTAGGGATTGCCATGCAACGGATGCACTAGAGCTATAAGTGTATGAAAGCTCAAAAAGAAAACTAGTGGGTGTGCACCCAACTTGCTTGCTCACTAAGACCTTGGGCAATTTTGAGGAAGCCCGTCATTGGAATATACAAGCCAAGTTATATAATGAAAATTCCCACTTTTATATGAAAATGACAGAACAAGAGACTTTCTATCATGAAGAACATGGTGCTATTTTGAAGCACAAGTGTGGAATAAGATAGTAGCATTGTCCCTTCTCTCTTTTTCTATCATCATCATTTTTTTTGTTTGGGCTCTTTGGCCTCTCTTTTTTTGGTGGGCATCTTTGGCCTTTTTTTGTTTCCTCACATGGGACAATGCTCTAATAATGATGATCATCACACTTTTATTTACTTACAACTCAATACTTAGAACAATAATGATTCTATATGAAATGCCTCCGGCAGTGTACCGGGATGTGCAACGATCTAACTTAGCGTATGACATTGAAAAATCTCGCTAGCTATCTTACGATCATGCAATGGCAAAATGAAAATGACGGCACATGTCATGAGACGGAACGGTGGAAGTTGCATGGCAATATATCTCAAAATGGCTATGAAAATGCCATAATAGGTAGGGAAGGTATATGGTGGGTTTGTGCGCCGGCGAAAGTTGCGCGGCACTAGAGAGGCTAGAAATGGTGGAAGGTGAGAGTGCATCTATACCATGGAATCACATTAGTCATGAAGAACTCATATACTTATTGCAAAAGTTTTATTAGTAATCGAAACAAAGTGCCAACCGTATACTCCTAGGGGAAGGTATGTAGGTGTTAACCATCGCGCGATCCCGACCACAACACAAAGGATGAAAATCGATAAATCAATTATGCTCCGACTTCCTAACATAGCGGTTCATCATACGTGCATGCTACAGGAATCATTAACCTCAACACAAGCATTTCTAGATTCACAACACCCTACTAACATGACTCTAATATTACCATATCCATATCTCAAAACTAATTGTGAGGAATCAAACTTCTCTTACTAATCAATGCACTTGAATATGAAAGTTTTTATTATATCCTCTTTGGATGCCTATCATAATTAGGACAAATTTCATAGCACACGCCAATTACCAAGTTACTTAGAGAGAGAGTTGTTGGAATTATGCCCTAGAGGCAATAATAAATATAGTTATTATTATAATTCCTGTATCAAGATAATCGTTTATTATCCATGCTATAATTGTATTGAATGAAGACTTATATACATGTGTGGATACATAGACAAAACACTGTCCCTAGCAAGCCTCTAGTTGGCTAGCCAGTTGATCAAAGATAGTCAGGGTCTTCTGACTATGTACAAGGTGTTGTTGCTTGATAACTGGATCACGTCATTAGGAGAATCACGTGATGGACTAGACCCAAACTAATAGACATAGTATGTTGATCGTGCCATTTTGTTGCTACTGTTTTCTGCGTGTCAAGTATTTGTTCCTATGACCATGAGATCATATAACTCACTGACACCGGAGGAATGCTTTGTGTGTATCAAACGTCGCAACGTAACTGGGTGACTATAGAGATGCTCTATAGGTATCTCCGAAGGTGTTCGTTGAGTTAGTATGGATCGAGACTGGGATTTGTCACTCCGTGTGACGGAGAGGTATCTCGGGGCCCACTCGGTAATACAATGTCACACACAAGCCTTCCAAGCAATGTGACTTAGTGTAAGTTGCGGGATCTTGTATTACGGAACGAGTAAAGAGACTTGCCGGTAAACGAGATTGAAATAGGTATGTGGATACTGACGATCGAATCTCGGGCAAGTAACATACCGAAGGACAAAGGGAATGACATACGGGATTATATGAATCCCTGGCACTGAGGTTCAAACGATAAGATCTTCGTAGAATATGTGGGATCCAATATGGGCATCCAGGTCCCGCTATTGGATATTGACCGAGGAGTCACTCGGGTCATGTCTACATAGTTCTCGAACCCGCAGGGTCTGCACACTTAAGGTTCGACGTTGTTTTATGCGTATTTGAGTTATATGGTTGGTTACTGAATGTTTTTTGGAGTCCCGGATGAGATCACGGATGTCACGAGGGTTTCCGGAATGGTCTGGAAACGAAGATTGATATATAGGATGACCTCATTTGATTACCGGAAGGTTTTCGGAGTTACCGGGAATGTACCGGGAATGACGAATGGGTTCCGGGTGTTCACCGGGGAGGCAGCCCACCCCGGGGAAGCCCATAGGCCTTGGGGTGGCGCACCCGCCCTTGGTGGGCTGGTGGGACAGCCCAAGAAGGCCCTATGTTCCATAGATAGAAAATCAAAGAGAAAAGAAAAAAAAGGAGGTGGGGAAGAAAAGAAGGACTCCACCTTCCAATCCTAGTTGGACTAGGATTGGAGGAGGACTCCTCCTCCCTTGGTGGCGCAGCCCTTGGGGCTCCTTGAGCCTCAAGGCAAGCCTCCCCTCCCCTCCTCCTATATATATGGAGCTATTAGGGCTGATTTGAGATGACTTTTGCCACGGCAGCCCGACCACATACCTCCACGGTTTTACCTCTAGATCGCGTTTCTGCGGAGCTCGGGCAGAGCCCTGCTGAGATTAGATCACCACCAACCTCCGGAGCGCCGTCACGCTGCCGGAGAACTCACCTACCTCTCCGTCTCTCTTGCTGGATCAAGAAGGCCGAGATCATCGTCGAGCTGTACGTGTGCTGAATGCGGAGGTGCCGTCCGTTCGGCACTAGATCGTGGGACGGATCGCGGGACGGTTCGTGGGACGGTTCGCGGGGCGGATCGAGGGACGTGAGGACGTTCCACTACATCAACCGCATTTCTGAACGCTTCTGCTGTGCAATCTACAAGGGTACGTAGATCGGAAATCCCCTGTCGTAGATGGACATCACCATGATAGGTTTTCGTGCGCGTAGGAAATTTTTTGTTTCCCATGCGACGTTCCCAACAATGGCATCATGAGCTAGGTTCATGCGTAGATGTCTTCTCGAGTAGAACACAAAAGTTTTTGTGTGCGGTGATGTGCGTTTTGCTGCCCTCCTTAGTCTTTTCTTGATCCCGCGGTATTGTTGGATCGAAGCGGCTCTGACCGACATTACTCGTACGCTTACGAGAGACTGGTTTCATCGCTACGAGTAACTCCGTTGCTCAAAGATGAGCGGCGAGTGTCGGTTTCTCCAACTTTAGTTGAATCGGATTTGACCGAGGAGGTGCTTGGATAAGGTTAAATAGCAATTAATATATCTCCGTTGTGGTGTTTGCGTAAGTAAGATGTGATCCTACTAGATACCCATGGTCACCACGAAAACATGCAACAACAAATTAGAGGACGTCTAACTTGTTTTTGCAGGGTATGCTTATGATGTGATATGGCCAACGATGTGATGTAATATATTGGATGTATGAGATGATCATGTTGTAATAGATAATATCGACTTGCACGTCGATGGTACGGCAACCGGCAGGAGCCATAGGGTTGTCTTTAAACTAACGTTTGTGCTTGCAGATGCGTTTACTCTTTTGCTAGGATGTAGCTTTAGTAGTAATAGCATGAGTAGCACGACAACCCCGATGGCGACACGTTGATGGAGATCATGGTGTGGCGCCGGTGACCAGAAGATCGTGTCGGTGCTTTGGTGATGGAGATCAAGGAGCACATGATTATAGCTATATCATGTCACTTATGAATTGCATGTGATGTTAATCCTTTTATGCACCTTATTTTGCTTAGAACGACGGTAGCATTATGAGGTGATCTCTCACTAAAATTTCAATACGAAAATGTGTTCTCCCCGACTGTGCACCGTTGCTATAGTTCGTCGTTTCGAGACACCACGTGATGATCGGGTGTGATAGACTCAACGTTCAAATACAACGGGTACAAAACAGTTGCACACGCGGAACACTCGGGTTAAGCTTGACGAGCCTAGCATGTGCAGACATGGCCTCGGAACACATGAGACCGAAAGGTCGATCATGAATCATATAGTTGATATGATTAGCATAGGATGCTTACCACTGAAACTATACTCAACTCACGTGATGATCGGACTTGAGCTAGTGTAAGTGGGTCATGAACCACTCAAATGACTAGAGAGATGTATTTTTTGAGTGGGAGTTTAGCAAATAATTTTATTAAGTTAAACTCTAATTATCTTGAACATAGTATAAGTCCACTTTGAATATATTTGTGTTGTAGATCATGGCTCATGCGACAGTCACCTTGAATTTTAATACGTTCCTAGAGAAAGCTAAGTTGAAAGATGATGGAAGCAACTTTGTAGACTCGGCTCGTAATCTTAAGTTGATCCTACAAGCTTGGAAGAAGGATTATGTCCTTAATGCTGCGCTAGGATGTAACATCCCAAAATTATAAATTTTGGAATGTTAATATAATTATTAGATTGATTGCTTGTTTGTTTGCTTGAGTGATTGAAACTTGAGTGGAAAACTGAAACTTTTCAAAACTTTTGAATGAGAGGGAATAAAATGACTTTCCCCTTCTCCGGTGAATTCAAATTCAATCTTTTAAAAGCAAAGAGAGAAGATGACATGACTTCTTCAACTATAAAGAATTTGAACGAAGATATTTGCATTGAATTCTTTTGCATTTCCATTCGTTTTCTTCGTGCAAGAAATGCCGGGAAATACATTCTGTCAAACAGAAAAGAGATGAGGAACATGACCCTCAAACCCACGGGCATTTTGAATGTTATTTGAACCCTAAAACTTAGAGGGTCTTTTGAAAATTATTTGCAAAAGAAAATAAATCTTTTAGGCAATTTTGTGAAAAAAAAATCTGAAGTTTTTATTTTTGCCGTGGAAAAATGCCCATTATTTATATATATTTTTTCTGATAATTTTAGTATATAGAAACTCTTTATTCCGAATTGATATGATTTCCCTTTTATCGTTTTAGTTTCCTAGTTTTAAAAATAGGAAAGGAATCACTTTTAAATGGAAATAAGAGTTGGCCCAATTAAGAGCTTTCCAATTTTGGCCCAACAGGAGATCTTCCCCTACCTCTCCTCTCCCTCACGTCACAGAACTTTCCTAGCCATGGACAGGGAGATCCCCACCTCCGGGATTCGCGAAGGACCTTCCCTCCCAGCGCCTCCCGTCGCCTCTATAAGAACCCCTATGGACTCCTCGTTCCATTCCCGTTGAAACCACCCCCTCTCCTCGCCTCTAGCTCGCGCGCCACCTCGCCGGAGTCGGTCACCAGAATCTCGCCAGGAACTCCTCCACATCTCCCCTGCACCCCCTCCTCCACCTCGCTGCACCCTCCCCTCCCTGCCGAGCCCACCCCTCTACCCTTCGGCCCCTCCACCCCCTGCCACCCCCACCCCGTCACCCTGCAAGCCTCGCCTGCGAGCAGGAGCATTGCCAGGCAGACTCCTCCCGTCGCCCCCCCCCCTGCAGGCCCACCTCCACCTCGCCCCCCCCCCCCTCCACCGCCCCCCTGCCACCCCACCCCCTCGCCGGCGACCCCCACCCCCGCCGGAGTTGCCCCCCACCTCGCCGGAGAAGGCTCCAGCCACGGGAGCAACTCCCAGCCACGGTAAGGCCCCCTCTTTCCTTTCTTTTTTTCTTTCTTTTACTTGTTTTAGTTTTACCCTTAGATCTATTTTCAACGGTGTAGATTAGAGTAACTTACCTCTTCGGTTTTCTAAAAAGAACCGGCGGTTGTTTTATTTAATTAGTTAGCCAAACAGTTTTCTTCTAATATGCGGACGTTTGTTAGTTTAGCACCGCAGCACACAGGTCTAAGCCAACCAGAGATCGCCACGTGGCCCGTTCATTAGTTAGCTTTTTTCTGTTTAATTCCAAAAACAGAAAAGTTCCAATTTTGTTTTGGCCATAACTTTTGCTCCATAAGTCCAACGATGTTGGTTCTTTTTCCAGTAGCTCACAAATTGCCTGTAGTTTTTAAAAACATATAATTGGTCTATGTTTGAAATTTTCAATTTTGAGTTAGATGAGATTTAGTCTAAACCTTGTTTTGCCTATTCCAGGAGTTTAAAATAGCTTTTAATTCGATTCCTTTTGCTACTGATCACTAGTGATCTTATTTATCAGTGGTAAAAATTTCAGATTTCTTTGAGTATTTTAGCTCACTGTTTCTTGTGAAACAATTTCTGTTTCACCTCTTTTAGGATTTGCGGCTAATTCCTTTTCGAGAATTGTTTTTAAAATGTTTTGTTTATTATTTCAGAAGGATTATTGTTTTGTTTATGTTAGTTAACAGTAGTTTTGTGACAAGTATTGATTTTATTTTTATTTGTTATCACGAAATCAATTCTAGTTCCTTAGTAACTTGCAATTGGTTTCCCCACAGTTTCATATCCCGTTTGGAAGTACTTTCAAATAGTTTTGTGAAAAATACTCTATTTTAACTTAGTTAAATTTATATCTTAGTTCCTTGTTATTATTTTCTGTGGGGCAAAAACTATTTAGTGTTTGACGTAGTAGAAGACACCCTAGTCTTATTTGAAGTTTCTTTCGGATTCTTATTCACTCCCTTCTTCGTTTTGATTGCTAGAATGATTGCTAGTATGAGTGCTTATGTGAGTGATATGTTTGTTATATAGATTTCATCGGAGAGTGACGATTAGTCTATCAAGTTATTTCTCGAGAAATTCTTCTTCGTCAACATCACCAGGCAAGTCACTTTGATCATACTATCACCTATGTTTTATGCATCATAGTTCTACCATCCTATGACCAATTGCATGCTGCTTAGGTACTTGCAAATTTTAGTATAGATTGTAGTATCATGTGGTAGGCACACAACAACCCCGATACTTGGCCCCGGGACGACAAATTTCATATTGCTATGCTTGAGTAGACGGGATTTCGGTTGAGTGCATAACACGAGTGATGCGAGGTTGATTAAATAATCAAGCCCGGTTAAGACAAGATTTTCAAGACCTCAGACGCAATGCAACTCTGGGTGAACGACGGTTGATCGGCTCCCTGGAGAACCCAGTGGATGACCCGGGATGCTGGAGAGGCCATGACATCCTGCGGAAAGCTTCACCCAGGCTCAAAGAGACGGACGGATATTTTCAAGACCCAAGGCTTACCTGCACAGCCACAAGTCATTATGGGCTCTGGCTTGGTTGGACAACGCGGCAACTCTGGACAGGCGGTGCTAGCAGATGTAGACGAATGGTAGGAATGGATGGGCACCAAAAGGGATTCAGAGGGACCCGTTGAAAGACCATGTTTTGATCATCCGGTCTTCGAACACCCTGAAGTGCGAGGACATACTCGGAGGCGGTCAAATCATGTGGGGAACGTGTGCAAAACTCTGAAGAGTACTCGAACCTAATCGATTAGCCGTGTCCACGGTCATGGACAACTTGAGCCAAAGGAACTGAAGTTATCTGGATTTCTCAACACCATTAAATATATTGGATGAGGGTAATTATTGACAACTCGGGTATGAGAACTGGTTGGCGGAACCATCTCGTTAACAACCAACAATGTAGTAACATTTTGCTTTTAGCCCTCTCTTGTTGTAGGAGAAAATTTTGCTTCACGCTAAAACTTACAACCCCACCTGCCATATATGCATATAGTATAGATGACATCTTACCCCTCTCTTATGTGACTTGCCGGCATATTCAATATGCTGACCTACACAGCTGCAACGTCTTATGTTGCAGATATTTTTCTTCGACGAGTAAGAGTACGATTCAGGGTTACGGTCTACACTCAACTTGCCGTTGGTGTTTATTGGGACTCCACTCCCTTGACTGCTTCCGCTGAAATAATTAAGGTATATATCAGTTTTACGCCATTTACTTGTGATTGCACTTTGATATATACATTGATGTACTGTGTGTGCCAGCATACTGATCCAGGGATGGCACAGATACACAGAGGCTTGACTCGTCTTGAGTCGACTCGCTACAGAAATGGTATCAGAGCACATGTTGACTGTAGGACGTGACCCCTAGAAACTGGAAAAATTCTTAGGATAGGATCTCTCAAAAAAATTATTTTCAGCAACAGCTTTCACTTCTCATCTTTTCTGATTTCATCAAATGTTCTCTCTCACCTCAAATAGTTATACAACCCCCTTACCCCTTTGACCTCATGAAGAATCAACAGAGTTCTACTTCAAAGTAAAGAGGATTTCACCACGCGTTTGAAGAATTGAAGCTACACCAACAGTAGACTCTCAAGACCCGAAGAACTCAAACACCCTGAACTGTCCGAATAATTATATGACCGTTAGAAGTCCAATACCCTTTTATGTACCCACGTTAGATACGATGAATTGTGAGCCGTCATTGGTGTGTGTTTTCCTACGGCCACAACTAAAATCTATTCTCAAAAATATTGTTTGTATTGTGTGTATCTCCCTCCCTCTCTTACCCGTCTCATCCTCAAAACCTCAACCCTACCAAATGGAGTCTGAAGCTGGACTTGTAGTCTCTGGACCAATGACCCAGCTGGAGGCTGAAATATGGATTCAGAACATGGAGAACCACTTCGGGAGCAACATGATCTCAAGGAAGTATGAAGTGGAACACGCTCTTCAGTACTTTACACAAAGTGCTGCAATCTAGTGGAAAATGCATCGTGCCATACAAGGATTTAGTGGAGCAGAAAGTTGGGAAGAATTCAAGAAGACTCTGTTAAGATCCCGTCTCATTCAGAAGGGCTATGATAATCCGAAGGAGAAGGCTTGTGCATGCAAGATCTGTGGAGAAATAGGACACACCCAGGAAGAACACCCAGATGGATGCACTCATTGTGAAGAAAATCACCCAGCTGAGGAATGCCCAACTAGTCAGGTGACTTGTTTCCTTTGTGAGGGAACCACCCACTACCCAGCTCAGTGTCACATTTACCCCAAGGTGCAACGAGTTGTCAAGCAGCAAAAAGATGCAGTGAAGGAAACCCTCAAGAAGAAGATTCTAGGAGAACCTATGATGAACGAAAATATTGAAGACCCTGATGGACAAGGTCTGGCCAGATTTTTCTCCAATGCATGCTACTCATGTGGAGAAGAAGGACATTATTCACAGGACTGTACGAAGAGAAGCCAAGAGTATCTGGGAAACTTCCCGATGGAAGAAGTGGAGTTTGATCCACTTGAAATAGAAGAACTGGCCAAAATAAAGGAGTCCAGAAAGAAGAACAAGTACCCTCGAAAGAACCAAATCTCTGCAGACATAGACCTGAGTCATGTCAGATGTTACAAGTGTATGAAATTTGGCCACCACAAATACATGTGCTCAGGAAGGAAGCCGGGAATCCAAGGAGCAAAAGCAGAAGCTAAGAAGCCTCGAGACTTGTCAGAAATCATTTGCTTTTGTTGCACGGAAGCAGGACATTTTGCCAGCGATTGTCCACAAAGGAAGAAAGCTAGAATGGAGTAGTTAAGCTTTGACCATGGCAATAAGTGTAATCCGAAGCACTCCTATTTTTTTTCATAAGATCATGGAGTGAAAATTTTGTAACAGAAGTCCTTGAGATTGTAATAACATCATGAATAAATGGAATTTATTGTGTCATGATCTCCTATGTTGAAACTGTATGCGTTGTTTTCTCTACGAGTCATTCCTCAAGGGCCCAGAAACGATCATGACCCTGACCAGTGATAATGATTACCCAAAAATCATGAAGGACATGATGAAGCACATTCACCTGGAAGGAGATGCAGTCTATAAAGGCTACCCATTTGTGGAAAATGGAGTGGAACTTTGGTACGTGGAAGTACACCTCCACCATGTGAAAGGAGTTTGTCCAAAGACTATGGGGCAATACTTTTTCATTTCACGTGTACCCCGAGCAACCTTCTTTGATGCTGTTCGTGAAGCTGCCATGGAAGCCATACGTCAGATCGGAGAAATACTTGAAGCAAGACTCCGTCATACCTAGGAATACCTGAGTGAGTACGTGCGAAAATGATGGAGATGAAGCTCATGACCACCATGATGAAGCAAAAGATGGATGATTTCAAGGAGCACATTGGAAAGTTCCAGAGGAACAAAAGTACCTCCAAGAGAGGCAGATGAATAAAGTTGGCAGAAATGCTCGACCATACCGAACCATGTGGATGGCAGCATTTGTAATAAAGTACTTTTGAATTGGAGTTTTTGAGGATAAATTAAGGATGTACTAAAGGATTGATTATGAAATGGATATGATTTATGGAAGAAGCTATGATGGATCAGCAAACGTTTTCCTTAGGAGCATACGACAACCTGAGAGTGGTGAAGAAACGATAGATGTTTTGTTCAGCTTGCAGAACCAATGGATTATCCGAACTTCGTTCCTGGACAAGAGAAATTTCTGCAACGCTTGTGAGGATGCCCAAGTGTTAGAATGCCAGATTCGCTAAACCTTATACAGAGAAATGATTTGGGTGCGGAATGGATTGATCACCATGACGACTTACTCTTATCATTTATCTTGCTATTCGGAATGGTAAATCTGAGAGACTTACCCATAGTGAGAGACGACGTTCTTTGAAGCTTTTGTTTAAGCCTTAGAATGGTATAAGAAAAGCCCATGTACATGGCACCTGTTGTCACGTGTAGGAAATTTTACGGTGAGAATGAAACCAAGACCCCTCTCTCTACAGGATAACCACAAATGGTAGACCCCCATGAGAACCATCGATATGTTATTTAGAATTGAGCACGAGACTGTCAGTTAAGAAGACCCAGTGACGGAAGAAGCTTATATCAACGGGAGAGCATCACCAAAGGATTTAATATGAAGACTGTGCGATGTCAGTTGCCCAAACCCCAGAGGATTGTTAAATTCTTAAGGGACCAGTATCTCTCATTTTAAGTGTGGTAGCATACCACCTTGCCGAAGATTTGATTTGTTAGAAGACCCCCAAACCCTAACCTTTCTTTCTAGCTTCTTCGAATCTCGAGGATGAGATTCATTTTAAGTGTGGTAGTTTGTAACATCCCAAAATTATAAATTTTGGAATGTTAATATAATTATTAGATTGATTGCTTGTTTGTTTGCTTGAGTGATTGAAACTTGAGTGGAAAATAGAAACTTTTCAAAACTTTGGAATGAGAGGGAATAAAATGACTATCCCCTTCTCCACTGAATTCAAATTCAATCTTTTAAAAGCAAAGAGAGAAGATGACATGACTTCTTCAACTATAAAGAATTTGAACGAAGATATTTGCATTGAATTCTTTTGCATTTCCATTCGTTTTCTTCGTGCAAGAAATGCTGGGAAATACATTCTGTCAAACAGAAAAGAGAGGAGGAACATGACCCTCAAACCCACGGGCATTTTGAAAGTTATTTGAACCCTAAAACTTAGAGGGTCTTTTGAAAATTATTTGCAAAAGAAAATAAATCTTTTAGGCAATTTTGTCAAAATAATTTTTTCTGGTGTTTTTATTTTTGCCGTGGAAAAATGCCCATCATTTATTTTATTTTATTCTGATAATTTTAGTATATAGAAACTCTTTATTAAGAATTGATTTGATTTCCATTTTATCGTTTTAGTTTCCTAGTTTTAAAAATAGGAAAGGAATCACTTTTAAATGGAAATAAGAGCTGGCCCAATTAAGAGCTTTCCTATATTGGCCCAACATGAGATCTTCTCCTACCTCTCCTCTCCCTCACGTCACAGAACTTTCCTAGCCATGGACAGGGAGATCCCCACCTCTGGGATTCGCGAAGCACCTTCCCTCCCAGCGCCTCCCGTCGCCTCTATAAGAACCCCCATGGACTCCTCGTTCCATTCCCGTTGAAACCAGCCCCTCTCCTCGCCTCTAGCTCGCGTGCCACCTTGCCGGAGTCGGTCACCAGAAGCTCGCCCCTACACCCCCTCCTCCACCTCGCTGCACCCTCCCCTCCCTGCCGAGCCCACCCCTCCACCCTTCGGCCCCTCCACCCCCTGCCACCCTGCAAGCCTCGCCAGCGAGCAGGAGCATCGCCGGGAAGACTCCTCCCGTCGCCCCCCCCCCCCTGCAGGCCCACCTCCACCTCGCCCCCCCCCCCTCCACCGCCCCCCTGCCACCCCACCCCCTCGCCGGCGACCCCCACCCCCGCCGGAGTTGCCCCCCCCCCTCACCTCGGCGGAGAAGGCTCCAGCCACTGGAGAAACTCCCGGCCACGGTAAGGCCCCCTCTTTCCTTTTTTTTTCTTTTACTTGTTTTAGTTTTACCCTTAGATCTATTTTCAACGGTGTAGATTAGAGTAACTTACCCCTTCGGTTTTCTAAAAAGAACCGGCGGTTGTTTTATTTAATTAGTTAGCCAAACAGTTTTCTTCTAATATGCGGACGTTTGTTGGTTTAGCACCGCAGTGCACAGGTCTAAGCCAACCAGAGATCGCCACGTGGCCCGTTCATTAGTTAGCTTTTTTCTGTTTAATTCCAAAAACAGGAAAGTTCCAATTTTGTGTTGGACATAACTTTTGATCCATAAGTCCAATGATGTTGCTTCTTTTTCCAGTAGCTCACAAATTTCCTGTAGTTTTTAAAAACATATAATTTGTCTATGTTTGAAATTTTAAAATTTGAGTTAGATCAGATTTAGTTTAAACCTTGTTTTGCCTATTCCAGGAGTTTAAAAATAGCTTTTAATTTGATTCCTTTTGCTACTGATCACTAGTGATCTTATTTATCAGTGATAAAAATTTCAGATTTGTTTGAGTAATTTAGCTCACTGTTTCTTGTGAAACAATGTCTATTTCACCTCTTTTAGGATTTGCGGCTAATCCTTTTCGAGAATTGTTTTTAAAATATTTTCTTTATTATTTCAGAAGGATTATTGTTTTTTTATGTTAGTTAATAGTAGTTTTGCAACAAGTATTGATTTTATTTTTATTTGTTATCACGAAATCAATCTAGTTCCTTAGTAACTTGCAATTGGTTTCACCACAGTTTAAAATCCCGTTTGGAAGTACTTTCAAATAGTTTTGTGAAAAATACTCTATTTTATCTTAGTTAAATTTATATCTTAGTTCCTTGTTATTATTTTCTGTTGGAAAAAAACTATTTAATGTTTGACGTAGTAGAAGACTCCCTAGTCTTATTTGAA
Source organism: Hordeum vulgare subsp. vulgare (assembly GCF_904849725.1). Classification (NCBI taxonomy): domain Eukaryota; kingdom Viridiplantae; phylum Streptophyta; class Magnoliopsida; order Poales; family Poaceae; genus Hordeum; species Hordeum vulgare. Next base: position 55,219,549 of record NC_058521.1, on the reverse strand, counting down.
GTTTCTTTCGGATTCTTATTCACTCCCTTCTTCGTTTTGATTGCTAGAATGATTGCTAGTATGAGTGCTTATGTGAATGATATGTTTGTTATATAGATTTCATCGGAGAGTGACGAGTAGTCTATCAAGTTATTTCGAGAAATTCTTCTTCGTCAACATCACCAGGCAAGTCACTTTGATCATACTATCACCTATGTTTTATGCATCATAGTTCTACCATCCTATGACCAATTGCATGCTGCTTAGGTACTTGCATATTTTAGTATAGATTGTAGTATCATGTGGTAGGCACACAACAACCCCGATACTTGGCCCCGGGATGACAAATTTCATATTGCTATGCTTGAGTAGATGGGATTTCGGTTGAGTGCATAACACGAGTGATGCGAGGTTGATTAAATAATCAAGACCGGTTAAGACAAGATTTTCAAGACCTCGGACGCAATTCAACTCTGGGTGAAGGACGGTTGATCGGCTCCCTGGAGAACCCAGTGGATGACCCGGGATGCTGGAGAGGCCATGACATCCTGCGGAAAGCTTCACCTAGGCTCAAAGAGACGGACGGATATTTTCAAGACCCAAGGCTTACCTGCATAGCCACAAGTCATTATGGGCTCTGGCTTGGTTGGACAATGCGGTGACTCTAGACAGGCGGTGCTAGCAGATGTAGACGAACGGTAGGAATGGATGGGCACCAACTGGGATTCAGAGGGACCCGTTGATAGACGATGTTTTGATCATCCGGTCTTCAAACACCCTGAAGTGCGAGGACATACTCGGAGGTGATCAAATCTTGTGGGGAACGTGTGCAAAACTCTGCAGAGTACTCAAACCTAATCGATTAGTCGTGTCCACGGTCATGGACAACTTGAGCCAAAGGAACTGAAGTTATCTGGATTTCTCAACACCATTAAATATATTTGATGAGGGTAATTATTGACAACTCGGGTACGAGAACTGGTTGGCGGAACCATCTCGTTAACAACCAACAATGTAGTAACATTTTGCTTTTAGCCCTCTCTTGTTGTAGGAGAAAATTTTGCTTTACGCTAAAACTTACAACCCCACCTGCCATATATGCATATAGTATAGATGACATCTTACCCCTCTCTTATGTGACTTGCCGGCATATTCAATATGCTAACCTACACGGCTGCAACGTCTTATGTTGCAGATATTTTTCTTCGACGAGTAAGAGTACGATTCAGGGTTACGGTCTACAATCAACTTGCCGTTGGTGTTTATTGGGACTCGACTCCCTTGACTGCTTCCGCTGAAATAATTAAGGTATATATATCAGTTTTACGCTATTTACATGTGATTGCACTTTGATATATACATTGATGTACTGTGTGTGCCAGCATACTGATCCAGGGATGGCACAGATACACAGAGGCTTGACTCGTCTTGAGTCTGGTTGCTACATAGGAGATGAACCACCCACTACGGCTGACCAAGATGTTAAGAACGCTTGGTTAACACGTAAGGAGGAGTACTCAGTATTTCAATGTGCAGTCTTGTATGGCTTAGAGCCGGGACTTCAACGTCGCTTTGAGCCTCGTGGAGCATATGAGATGTTCCAGGAGTTGAAGTTTATCTTTCAGAAGAACGCCCGGATCAGGAGGTATGAGACCTCCGATAAAATTATATGCTTGCAAGATAGACGAGAATTCGTCTGTCAGTGAACATGTGCTCAAAATGTCTGGGTACTCAAACCGTCTAGCTCAGCTGGGGATTGAACTCCCGCAAGAGGCTATCACTAACAGAATTCTTCAATCACTGCCGCCAAGCTATAAGGGCTTTGTGTTGAACTACAACATGCAAGGTATGAACAAGTCACCCGGCGAGTTGTTTGCGATGCTGAAAGTCGCAGAGTCTGAACTCTGAAAAAAGCATCAAGTGTTGATGGTGAATAAGACCACTAGTTTCAAGAGAAATGGCAAAGGAAAGAAGGGTAATTCAAAGAAGAGCGGCAAGCCTGTTGCCAATCCGACGAAGAAACCCAAAGCTGGACCTAAGCCTGAAACAGAGTGCTACTATTGCAAGGGTATGGGTCACTAGAAGCGAAACTGCCCCAAGTATCTGGCTGATAAGAAGGCGGCCAAAGAAAAATCAGGTATATTTGATATACATGTTATTGATGTGTACTTAACCGGCTCTCGTAGTAGTGCCTGGGTATTCGATACCGGTTCTGTTGCTCATATTTGCAACTCGAAACAGGAACTGCGGAATAGGCGAAGGCTGGCGAAAGATGAAGTGACGATGCGCGTAGGAAATGGTTCCAAGGTTGATGCAATCGCCGTCGGCACAGTTTCACTTCAGTTACCATCAGGATTAGTTATGAACTTGAATAATTGTTATTTAGTGCCTGCGCTGAGCATGAACATTATATCTGGATCTTGTTTGTTGCGAGACGGTTACTCTTTTAAGTCAGAGAATAATGGTTGTTTTATTTCTATGAGTAACATCTTTTATGGTCATGCACCCAATGTGAGAGGATTGTTCATATTGAATCTTGATAGTGATAATACACATATACATAACATTGAGACCAAAAGAGTTAGAGTTAACAATGATAGCGCCATGTTTTTGTGGCACTGTCGCTTAGGTCATATTGGTGTAAAGCGCATGAAGAAACTCCATACCGATGGACTTTTGGAGTAACTTGACTTTGATTCACTTGACACATGCGAACCATGCCTCATGGGCAAGATGACTAAAACTCCGTTCTCCGGAACCATGGAGCGTGCCAGTGACTTGTTGGAAATCATACATACCGATGTGTGTGGTCCGATGAGCATGGAGGCACGCGGCGGATATCGTTATTTTCTCACCTTCACTGACGATTTGAGTAGATATGGTTATGTCTACTTAATGAAGCACAAGTCTGAAACATTTGAAAAGTTCAAGCAATTTTAGAGTGAAGTTGAAAATCATCTTAACAAGAAGATCAAGTTCCTACTGTCTGATCGTGGGGGTGAATATCTGAGTTTCGAGTTTGGTGCTCACTTAATACAATGTGGAATTGTTTCACAGTTGACACCGCCTGGAACACCACAGCATAATGGTGTGTCCGAACGTCGTAATCGTACTTTATTAGAGATGGTGCGATCTATGATGTCTCTTACCGATTTGCCGTTATCGTTTTGGGGTTATGCATTAGACACACCTGCATTCACTTTAAATAGGGCACCATCAAAATCCATTGAGACGACACCATACGAACTGTGGTATGGAAAAAAGCCAAAGTTGTCGTTTCTTAAAGTTTGGGGATGTGATGCTTATGTCAAAAGGCTTCAGCCTGAAAAGCTGGAACCCAAAGCGGAAAGGTGCATCTTCATAGGTTACCCAAAAGAGATAGTTGGGTACACCTTCTATCTCAAATCCGAGGGCAAAGTGTTTGTTGCTAAAAACGGAGCTTTTCTCGAGAAGGAGTTTCTCTCAAGAGAATTGAGTGGGAGGAAGATAGAACTTGATGAGGTTGTCGAACCTCTCATCCCTCTCGATGGTGGCGCAGGGCAAGGGGAAACCCCTGTCGTTGCGACGCCGGTTGAGGAGGAAGTTAATGATGATGATCATGAAACTCCGGTTCAAGTTCCTATCGAACCGGGCAGGTCGACGAGACCACGTGCTGCTCCAGAGTGGTACGGTAATCCCGTTTTGTCAATCATGTTGTTAGACAACAATGAACCTGCAAATTATGAAGAAGCAATGGTGGGCCCAGATTCCAACAAATGGCTGGAGGCCATGAAGTCCGAGACAGGATCCATGTATGAAAACAAGGTGTGGACTTTGGAAGTACTACCTCAGGGCCGCAAGGCTATTCAGAACAAATGGATCTTTAAGAAGAAGGCGGACGCAGACGGCAATGTGACCGTTTATAAAGCTCAACTTGTGGCAAAGGGTTTTTCACAAGTTCAAGGAGTTGACTACGATGAGACATTCTCACCCGTAGCGATGCTTAAGTCCGTCAGAATCATGTTAGCAATAGCTCCATTTTTCGATTATGAAATCTGGCAGATGCATGTCAAAACGGCGTTCCTTAATGGTTTCCTTAAGGAAGAGTTGTATATGATGCAACCCAAAGGTTTTTTCGATCCTAAAAATGCTAACAAGGTATGCAAGCTCTAGTGATCCATTTATGGACTGGTGCAAGCATCTCGGAGTTGGAATAAACGCTTTAATGAGGTGATCAAAGCATTTGGGTTTATACAAGTGGTTGGAGAATCTTGTATTTACAAGAAAGTGAGTGGGAGCTCTGTGGCGTTTCTAATATTATATGTGGATGACATATTACAGATTGGAAACAACGTAGAGTTTTTGGAGAGCATAAAGGATTACTTGAATAAAAGTTTCTCTATGAAGGACCTAGGAGAAGCTGCTTACATTCTAGGCATTAAGATCTACAGGGATAGATCGAAACGCCTGATAGGACTTTCACAAAGCACATACCTTGATAAAGTTTTGAAGAGGTTCAAAATGGAACAGTCCAAGAAAGGGTTCTTGCCAGTTCTACAAGGTACGAGAATGAGTAAGACTCAGTGCCCAGCAACTGATAAAGATAGAGAGCATATGAGCACCGTCCCCTATGCTTCAGCCATGGGATCTATCATGTATGCAATGCTATGCACTAGACCGGACGTTAGCCTGGCCATAAGTATGGCAGGCAGGTTCCAGAGTAATCCAGGAGTGGATCACTGGACGGCGGTCAAGAATATCCTGAAGTACCTGAAAAGGACTAAGGAGATGTTTCTTGTGTATGGAGGTGACGAAGAGCTCGCCGTAAAGGGTTACGTCGATGCAAGCTTTGACATAGATCAGGACGACTCTAAGTCGCAGACCGGATACGTATTTATTCTTATTGGGGGTGCGGTAAGCTGGTGCAGTTCCAAGCAAAGCGTCGTAGCTGATTCTACATGTGAAGCGGAGTACATGGCTGCCTCGGAGATGGCTAAGGAGGGTGTCTGGATGAAGCAGTTCATGACGGATCTTGGAGTGGTGCCAAGTGCACTGAATCCAATAACCTTGTTCTGTGACAACACGGGTGCCATTGCCTTAGCAAAGGAACCACGGTTTCATAAGAAGACCAGACACATCAAACGACGCTTCAACCTCATCCGCGACTACGTCGAAGGGGAGGACGTAAATATATGCAAAGTGCACACAAATCTGAATGTAGCAGACCCGCTGACTAAACCTCTTCCACGGGCAAAGCATGATCAACACCAGAACTGTATGGGTGTTAGATTTATTACAATGTAATTCGCATGGTGATGTGAGGGCTAGATTATTGACTCTAGTGCAAGTGGGAGACTGTTGGAATTATGCCCTAGAGGCAATAATAAATATAGTTATTATTATAATTCCTATATCAAGATAATCGTTTATTATCCATGCTATAATTGTATTGAATGAAGACTTATATACATGTGTGGATACATAGACAAAACACTGTCCCTAGCAAGCCTCTAGTTGGCTAGCCAGTTGATCAAAGATAGTCAGGGTCTTCTGACTATGTACAAGGTGTTGTTGCTTGATAACTGGATCACGTCATTAGGAGAATCACGTGATGGACTAGAACCAAACTAATAGACGTAGCATGTTGATTGTGCCATTTTGTTGCTACTCTTTTCTGCGTGTCAAGTATTTGTTCCTATGACCATGAGATCATATAACTCACTGACACTGGAGGAATGATTTGTGTGTATCAAACGTCGCAATGTAACTGGGTGACTATAAAGATGCTCTATAGGTATCTCCAAAGGTGTTCGTTGAGTTAGTATGGATCGAGACTGGGATTTGTCACTCCGTGTGACGGAGAGGTATCTCGGGGCCCACTCGGTAATACAACATCACACACAAGCCTTGCAAACAATGTGACTTAGTGTAAGTTGCGGGATCTTGTATTACGGAACGAGTAAAGAGACTTGCCGGTAAACGAGATTGAAATAGGTATGTGGATACTGACGATCGAATCTCGGGCAAGTAACATACCGAAGGACAAAGGGAATGACATAAGGGATTATATGAATCCCTGGCACTGAGGTTCAAACGATAAGATCTTCGTAGAATATGTGGGATCCAATATGGGCATCCAGGTCCCGCTATTGGATATTGACCGAGGAGTCACTCGGGTCATGTCTACATAGTTCTCGAACCCGCAGGGTCTGCACACTTAAGGTTCGACGTTGTTTTATGCGTATTTGAGTTATATGGATGGTTACCGAATGTTGTTCGGAGTCCCTGATGAGATCACGGACGTCACGAGGGTTTCTAGAATGGTCCGGAAACGAGTATTGATATATAGGATGACTCATTTGATTACCGAAAGGTTTTCGGAGTTACCGGGAATCTACCGGGAATGACGAATGGGTTCCGGGTGTTAACCGGGGGGGGGGGGGGCGGGGGCAGCCCACCCCGGGGAAGCCCATAGGCCTTGGGGGTGGCGCACCAGCCCTTGGTGGGCTGGTGGGACAGCCCAAGAAGGCCCTATGCGCCATAGATAGAAAATCAAAGAGAAAAGAAAAAAAAGGAGGTGCGAAAGAAGAGAAGGACTCCACCTTCCAATCCTAGTTGGACTAGGATTGGAGGAGGACTCCACCTTCCAATCCTAGTTGGACTAGGATTGGAGGAGGACTCCTGCTCCCTTGGTGGCGCAGCCCTTGGGGCTCCTTGAGCCTCAAGGCAAGCCTCCCCTACCCTCCTCCTATATATATGGAGCTATTAGGGCTGATTTGAGACGATTTTTGCTACGGTAGCCCGACCACATACCTCCACGGTTTTACCTCTAGATCGTGTTTCTGCGGAGCTCGGGCGGAGCCCTTCTGAGATTAGATCACCACCAACCTCCGGAGCGCCATCACGCTGCCGGAGAACTCATCTACCTCTCCGTCTCTCTTGCTGGATCAAGAAGGCCGAGATCATCGTCTAGCTGTACGTGTGCTGGAAGGATGATTGTGATGAAACAAAAATCAAAGACTCCTATAATACACGACACTCAAGCAGAACACATATCATGTGGTAAATAAAAATATAGCTCCAAGTAACGTTACCGATGGATTGAAGACGAAAGAGGGGATGCCTTCCCGGGGCATCCCCAAGCTTAGGCTTTTTGGTGTCCTTGAATTTGTCTTGGGATGACTTGGGCATCCCCAACCTTAGGCTCTTTCCACTCTTTATTCCATTGTCCATAAGAACATCACCCAAAACTTGAAATCTTCACAACACAAAACTTAAACAGAAACTCGTGATATCGTTAGCATAAGAAAACAAACCACCAACTTTTTATGTAGTGTAGATTGATGTTATATTACTGTATTCTCACTTTTCCATGGCTCGTACCCCCCGATACTAACCATTGTTTCATCAAAATGAGTAATCAACACAACAAAAACAGAATCTGTCAAAAACCGAACAGTCTGTAGAAATCTGTATATTTCGTATACTTATGCTATCCCAAAAATTCTGAAAAATTATGACAATTAGGGAAATTTCCATATAAATCAGCAGGAAAAATAATAAACTCAAAAGCTCTTTCTGGATAAGAACTAAAAATAATTTCGTGAGCACAAAGTTTCTGTCTTTTATCAGCATGATTAAACAACTATCACCAAAACTAATCATAAAGGTTCTACTTGGCACAAACACTGATTAAAACATAAAAAACACAATCATAACAGAATCATGATGGTGTGGACTTAACAAAACATAAAGTGAAAAGCAAAAAAAAATATTCATTGGTTAGCCTCCCAACAAGCGCTATCGTTTAACGCCCCTAGCTAGGCTTAACGATTTCAATGATGCTCACATAAAAAGTAGTAGTTGAGATGTGAAAAAGAGCATAATTAAAGACAAAAAACACGTTTAAGTCTAACCCACTTCCTATGCATAGGGATTTTGTGAGAAAACAATTTATGGGAACAAGAATTAACTAGCATAGGAAGGCAAAACAAGCATAACTTCAAAACGTTGAACACAAAGAGAGGAAGCTTGAAATTATTGCAATATGTAAAAGCATATGTTACTCTCTCATAGTAATTTTCAATAACATCATGAACGAATCTTACAATATAACTATCACACAAAGCATTGTTTTCGTGATCAATTATAGCATAAGGGTCATCACCAAAACTTGGGAAACAGAAAATATCATCTTCATCAAGCATAGCATCCCCAAGCTTGTGGTTTTGCATATCATTAGCATCATAGATATTCAGAGAATTCATACTAACAACATGGCAATCATGTTTTTCATTCAAGCAGATATCATGAACCACTTTATAATTTTCTTCTTTCAACAATTCATCAAAATTTCCAGATTCATGATTTTCAAACAAAACTCCATAGAGATAGTCAAGTGCACTCAACTCACTAGCAAATTGTTCATCATATTTTGGTCTTTTGAAAAGATTAGCAAGTGTATGAGGATCCATATCAATAGATTTTTAGCAAGTGAAGATGCAAGCAAATAGAAGGTACATGGCAACACAAGCAAACATAGCAACAAAAAGGAGAATGGAAGAAGAGAGAATAAAAAGGAAAATCCTTTTAGAAGTGGGGGAGAGGAAAACGAGAGGCAAAAGGAAAATAATGTAAATTCAAGAGATGAGTTTGCGATAGGTACTTAGTAGATATGCTTCACTTGAATACTCCTCGGCAACGGCGCCAGAAATTCTTCTTGCTACTTCTCGAGCTTGCGTTGGTTTTTCCCTTGAAGAGGAAAGGGTGATGCAGCAAAGTAGAGATAAGTATTTCCCTGAGTTTGAGAACCAAGGTATCAATCCAGTAGGAGTATCAAGATGAGGCACCAATGCACCTGCGCAAAAACAAACGAACTTGCACCCAACGCGATAAAGGGGTTGTCAATCCCTTCACGATTACTTGCAAGGTGAGATCTGATAGTGATAAAAGTAAATAAGTAAAAGTGCAGCAAGGTATTTTTGGTATTTTTGTATGTAGATTTGAATATATAATATGTAAAATAGACCCGGGGGCCATAGTGTTCACTAGAGGCTTCTCTCATGATAGCAAGTATTACAGCGGGTGAACGAATTACTGTTGATCAATTGATAGAATCGCGCAAAGTCATAACGATATCTAAGGCAATGATGATACATATAGGCATCACGTCCGAGACAAGTAGACCGGTACTGTCTGCATCTACTACTATTACTACACACATCAACCGCTATCCAGCATGCATCTAGTATATTAAGTTCATAAGAAACAGAGTAACGCCTTAAGCAAGATGACATGATGTAGAGGGATAAATTCATGCAATATGATATAAACCCCATCTTTTTACCCTTGATGGCAACAACACAATGCGTGCCTCGCTACCCCTTCTGTCACTAGGTGAGGACACCGCACGGTATGAACCCAAAACCAAGCACTTCTCCCATTGCAAGAATTATAGATCAAGTTGGCCAAATGAAACCCATAACTCGAAGAGAATTACAAGGATATGAAATCATACATATAAGAAATCAGAGGAGACTCAAATAATATTCATAGATAATCTGATCATAAATCCACAATTCATCGGTTCTCGACAAACACACCACAAAAGAAAGTTACATCAGATATATCTCCATGAAGATCATGGAGAACTTTTTATTGAAGATCCAAGATAGAGAATAAGCCATCTAGCTACTAGCTCTGGACCCGAAGGTCTGTGGTGAACTACTCACGCATCATCGGAGAGGCAATGGTGTTGATGAAGAAGCCCTCCGTTTTCGAATCCCCCTCCGGCAGGGCACCAGAACGGTCCCCAGATGGGATCTCGCGGTGACAGAAGCTTGCGGCGGCGGAAATGTATTTTCGTGGCTCTCTCTGGAGGTTTCGGGATTTTTTGGAATTTATAGGCGAAAGAGGTAGGGCAGACGAGGCAAGGGGGCCCACGAGCCTGCTAGGCGCCCCCCTAGGGCGCGCCTAGGGGGCTCGTGACCTCCCACAAGACCTCCTGCCTTGGTTCTCAAGTCCTCTGCGTATCTTCTGTTATGGAAAAAACCATCCCGCAGGTTTTATTCCGTTTGGACTCCATTTAATATTCTTTTCTGAAAAAGGTCAAAAACATGGAAAAAACAAAAACTGGCACTAGGCACTGAGTTAATAGGTTAGACCCAAAAATGATATAAAATGGCATATAAATGCATATAAGACATCCGAAGTTGATAATATAATAGCATGGAACAATCAAAAATTATAGATACGTTGGACACATATCAATCATCACCATCGCTGGCGACTACAAGAAGTCGCTCGAGTGCGCACAGGACAGAAGCCATCTGGCCGACGCCATGGTGATTGCTTAGGAGAAATGGAAGATCGACCGGCTCGTGGCTCAGGCTACGGAGCAGCCGACGATCCCTACTCAGCCATCCAAGTCGGCCGGCGAGGGCTCATTCAAGCCAGCCAAGAAGTGCATCACCAATGGGGCTAACCTCAGCACCAAATAGGAAGGCGAGCTTGTCAACTTCCTCCGAGAGAATCGGGACATCTTTGCATCGTCTCCAAAAGACCTGCCAAGGGTTCCAAGGAAGTACGCCGAGCACAAACTTCAAGTGCGGCCGGATGCAAAGCCGGTGAAACATCCTTTGCGCCGCTTCGCCGAGGGGAAGCGGTGCAAAATTGGAGAAGAGATTGCCCGGCTGCTCACAGCCGGCTTCATAATGGAGGTTTTCCATCCGGACTGGTTAGACAATCCAGTCTTGGTGATGAAGAAGAACAACACATGGAGAATCTGTATCGACTACACAAGCCTGAATAAGGCGTGCCCGAAAGACCCTTTTGCCTTGCCGAGGATAGATCAACTGATCGACCCCACAGCCTGTTGCGAACTGTTGTCGTTTCTGGACGCTTATTCAGGCTACCATCAAATCAAGTTGGATCCAGCTGATCTCCTGAAGACCTCCTCCATCACGCCCTTCGGGGCCTATTGCTACACCACCATGATGTTCGGTCTGAAGAACGCTAGTGCCACATTCCAACGTTGCATGCAGAAGTGCCTCCTGCCACAGATTGGCAGAAACATCTATGTCTATGTGGATGACATCGTCGTCAAGACCAAGCAGCACTTCAGTCTCCCTGACGACTTGCCGGAGACGTTTGCCAACCTGCGCGAGTACAAGATCCGGCTCAACCCGGAGAAATGCGTCTTTGGGGTTCCAGGCGGCAAGCTCTTGGGGTTCTTCGTGTCCGCTAGTGGCATCGAAGCGAACCCTGAGAAGATCGGAACCATCAAGCGGATGGTGAAGCCGGCTCGAATCCTCGACGTCCATAAGTTCGCCAGCTGCCTAACGTCCCTTGGCTGCTTCGTCAGCCGGCTCGGCGAGAAGGCGCTTCCACGTACCAGCAAATGAATAAATCAACCAAGTTCGAGTGGAGCGACCAGGTGGACGAAGCCTTCCGCGACCTCAAGCGTGTCATGTCAAGCCTGCCAATCTTGGCGGCACCGGCTGGAAGGGAACCCATTCCGATATACATTGTAGCGACCACTCGCGTGGTTAGTGTAGTGTTGGTAGTAGAAGGCAAGGAGGAGGGCAAGGTACTGTTAGTGCAACACCCTATCTATTAGCTCAGCGAGATCTTGTCCGCCTCCAAGCAAAACTACCCCCACTATCAAAAAATGTGTTATGGTGTTTACCTTGCCGCAAAGAAGTTGAAGCAATACTTCCAAAAGCATGCCATCACTGTGGTGAGCACCACTCCACTTTCAGAAATCATGGGCAACCTTGATGCAACTGGGCGGATTACCAAATGGTCCATCTCCATGGCCGACTACGACATCCACTACGAGCCGCGCACTGCGATCAAATCTCAGGTGGTGGCCGACTTCCTCGTCGATTGGGCCAAAACCCAATTCACGCTGCCGCCTCCAAACTCCACTCATTGGCGGATGCACTTCGACAGCTCGAAGATGCGAACTGGTCTGGGCGCCGGCATTGTCTTGATGTCTCCAAAAGGAGACCAACTCAAGTATGCTCTCTAGATACACTTCGCCGCCTCCAACAACGTCGCCGAGTACGAAGCGCTCGCTCATGGCCTCCGACTTGCCAGAGAGATTGGCATCCGGCGGCTCCTTTGCTTCGGTGACTCGGATCTCGTGGTGCAGCAAGTCTGTGGCAAATGGGACACCAGGGACGCCAACATGGCGAGCTATCGCTTCCTCATACAACAGCTCAGTGGCCCTTTCGAGGGTTGCGAGTTTCATCATGTCTCCAGGGCGGACAATGAGGCGCCTAATACCTTGGCCAAGATCGGCTCTACAAGGCAAGCAATTCCAGCCGGCGTCTCCCTCGAGCAATTGCACAAGCCATCCATCAAGCCGTCTCCCGAGTTGGCGTCAATTTTTGTGCCGGCAGATCCCTCGGTACTAGCATCGTCAGCTACGCTAGTTGTGCCGGCTATAGCTCCTATGCAGGCTACACTGACTCTGCCGACTCAAATTGTTGTACCAGCTACAACTACTTCGCCGGACACGACTACTTCGCCGGCCCGGTGGGTGGCCGTCATGGAGGTAGATAGCGTGCCGGCTGCCATAATTGCATCAGAGACACAAAGTCTCGAGCCTGCGACTGCTTCATCAACCGCGGGGGCTGCAGAAGCCCCTGATACTCAGGTCGAGACGAAGCCAACCCTTGTGTCGGCTCCATCGTGGGCTCAACCCATCTTGGCCTTCCTTCTTCGCGGCGAACTTCCTCAAGATGAGGCGGAGGCAAGGCAGATTCAGCGTCGGTCAGTAGCCTACTCCATCATCAATTGCGAGCTCGTTCAGCGTAGCGTGACTTGTGTGTTCCCGCGCTGCGTCGAATTAGAAAATGGGCAGGAGATCCTCAGAGACATACACTAGGGTGAGTCTAGGCATCATGCCGCCTCCAGAACCCTGGTGGCCAAGGCATTCCTCCACGGATTCTACTATCCTACGGCTCTCGAGGAGGCCATGAAGATGGTCAACAAATGTGAAGGCTGCCAACGTTTCAGCATGCAGAGCCACATGCGGGCTTCAACCCTCAAAACCATCCCCCTGGCATGGCCGTTTGCCGTTTGGGGGTTGGATGTGGTGGGTCCATTCAAGACCGCTCGAGGCGGCATGACGCATCTCTTGGTGGTTGTTGATAAGTTCACCAAGTGGATCGAGGCTAGGCCCATCAAGAAGCTTGACGGCCCCATGGCCGTCAGGTTCATCAAGGACATTGCTGTCCGCTATGGCGTCCCCCACAACATCATCACTGACAACTGGCACCAACTTCGCCAAGGGTGCTTTGGCACTCTACTGCTCCAAGGAGGGCATCCGGCTCGACTTGGCTTTGGTGGCGCACCCACAATCCAATGGCCACGTGGAGAGGGCTTACGGCCTGATCCTGACCGGCATCAAGCCTAGGTTGGTGGCGCCACTAGTCAGGTTAGTCGGTTGCTGGATCGAAGAGCTGTCGGCTGTGTTGTGGAGCCTCCGCACCACGCCAAACCGGTCAACCGGTTTCACACCATTCTTTCTGGTATATGGGTCCGAGGCAATCATCCCCACGGATGTCGAGTTCGACTCGCCCTGGGTCACCTTATACACAGAGACAAAAGGGAAGGGGCAAGAGAAGACGGCGTTGATCTTCTCGAGGTGGCACGGGATCTAGCCTTGAGCCGGATGGCCATATACCAACAGAAGCTGAGGTACTACCACAACAAGAAGATCTGGCCTCTCTCTTTCAGAGAGGGGGACTTGGTGCTCAGAAGAATCCAGCGAACAGCCGACCAGCACAATCTCTCGTCCCCATGGGAGGGACCTTTCATCATCAGTCGGGCACTGCATAACAATGCATACTACCTGATCGATGCCCAGAAGCCAAGGAAGCGCAAGAGAGACGACTGTGGCCAAGAGACGGAGCATCCATGGAACGCGGCATTGCTTCGCCCGTTCTATTGCTAGAGTGCAAGTAAGAAAAATGAAAAGAGTATGTCCATATGGATCTTCTTCTGTTTTGGGGATTTCCAATGAATGCAACGGGTGTTTCAAACCGATGCTTGGGACACACCTCTTTAGGGTTCATGGCAAGAGTTTTTACTCATTTGTCAGTGCCTTGGTCCAGCTCCACGGGCTCGGGGGCTCTCTAGCCGACCCAAACGATTTCCTTAGTTGTAGATGAGCGTATAGTGTACGTCGGGTCGAACCCTTACCGTCTTGTAACAGCTACAGACCGGCTCCCGGCTGTCCGGCTACCGAGGCGGTGGCAGGGAAGGCTCGTTGCATGAAAAGTTCAACTACAAAAAGGGTTGACGGCTCAGGTTGGTTTGATCATCTTTCGATCTTATTATTCTAGCCGGCCTCTGCTGGCTTGTTTTTGAATCTTAAAGTCTTGATGGCTTCGAAAAATTTAAGTCCAATAATCTCAAAGGCAGAAGCCTCGTCCCAGTCATAGACCGGCTCCCGGCTATCGGGATGGCGAGGCGGATGTTAGAGAGAATAAAGGAGTTGGAGAAAAAGGAGTCAAACAGGAATCAAAGGATGAAAATACAAGGTAGCAAGCATGGTGTTTAAGAATTCAATGTAGAATATATTACATTCGAAAGCATTCAAAATGCCCACGGCCGAGGTTCATTACAATAAACACCCCCATTGGGTGGAACTGTTGGACTGACGATACAATGCAGACAACAAAAAACAAAAAGGACCGGCTAAGGGGCGGCGGCTCCGTCTGTTGCCCCGGCTGCGGCACCTCAAGTGGTGGCTTCACCATCGCGTGCTACTCCCGAGGCGTATGTGCCGTCTCCACCACAAGAGCCTCCGGCTCCATCCCTTGCGGCCGAGTCCGCATAAGCCTCGCTGATGAAGCCGGCAGGCTCCTCCTCAAGGGCCGCCTCGGCAGAGCTGCCATCGGCGTCATACGACTAAAGATGGAACAAGTCCTCAGGGATCACGTTTCCATCTTCATCCCGCTCCAAGTTGAGATCATCCTAGGCGGCAAAAGAAGCGATGTCGCTGGCCCTCATGTGCAGCTGGTCCTTCATGGCCTGTAGCTCCCCCACCGAGTCGTCGCGCTGTGCGGCGAGCTTGCCCTAGTCCAGGTTCCGATACCAGGAGTTGGCCAAGCGTAACGCCATGTATGCACCAGGGCGCGCGGCTGAGGCGCGCTAGGCGTTGAGGCGGGCGCTGACGGCTTCAAGCCAGCGGGACATCTAGCTCATTGACGCTGGCTTCACAGCGCCCTTATCATCGATGCGCCTGCGCTCTTGAGCCTCTCCAAGGAGTCAGAAAGTACAAGCAGGAAGGCCTTGATGCCAACGGCGATCTCCTCCACAGACCAGTCGGCGTCGGCATCCACCTCCTCACCAGAAGCACGACGCTCCTCACGGCTGGTCTCCAGACCCGTTTCAGCCGCTTCCCGTGTCCTAGCGAAGATTCCTGGGGTAGGGGAAGTGGTGCGAAGAAGAATAAGAGGGGAGTCCAACAACAAATAAGAAAAGATCAAGACAAGATAAAAGAAAGGCTTACGGTTGAAATGGATGTCGGTCTTACGAGCCTCCTCCAGGGCCTCGTGTTCCCGCACCGTGCTCTCTCGAGTCACATAGGAGAGCTCGTCTCGGAGGGTCTCGGCCGCCTCCTTTGCCTTAGCGAGCTGCGCCTGCTTCTTGATTAGGGCATCCTCTTTCTCCTTCAGGGCAGCGTCCTTGAGCTTCATCTCCTCGAGATGAGCCGTCTTGAGGAGCTCCGTGTCGGCAGCATGGGAGGTGTCCTTCTACTGAAGGGTGGCGCGCAGCTGCTCCAGTTCGGCCCGACAGGCCGCCTCGCGATCTTTCTTCTCCGTCTGGAGAAGACCCATCTGCTGTTGGAGCTTCTTGTTCGCCTCGCGCAAGGCGTCTCGCTCCGAGATGGCAGCATCCAGCCGGCCCTGGATATCGCCAACTTGGCCGTTAGCCGCCTGGACTTGGGCCCGCAGCGTGTTATACGCCTGCACTTGGGCGTCATGAAGCTCCTACGAGCAAAGCAAAGAAATCAAGAACTAAGATTCGGCTCGGCTAATTCATAGCTGGCCTGATTCTCGGGGCTACACCCAGTGGGTGCGCTAGCGCGCCCCCACTAAAAAAACAAAGACGAACATAGCACAAGGGGATTCGGCTCAGCCAATGCTTGGCCGGCCCGATTCTCGGGGGCTACACCCAGTGGGTGCGCTCGCGCGCCCCCACTGATTCAAGAGAAGAAAAAGAAAAAAAGCCAAACCAAGGCAGAAGACAGAAGACTCACCCTGGTTCGCTCTTCAAGGCATTCCAGGTCGCACTGGCCCACCCTGGCCGCCTACTGCACCTTGTCGCGGCTGCTGGAGAATAGCACCACCAACTCCGGGACACCGCTGAGCTCGGTGCCTGGGGGCAATGTCGCACGCTCAGCATTGGCCACGTGCCAAGTCCTCATGGGCCGGCTCCCGATGATGGGGCCGACTCCTGGGCGGCCGGGCACCGGCTGGCCACGACGAGGGTGCCTTCTCCAGGTGGTGGGTTGGTGGCCAGCTCCTTCGATGTTCCGGCCGGCACCGTCTCCGTAGTCGGGGGTGGATCGGCCGTATCCGGCGCCTCCATGGTCATCTCTGGCGCGCCGTCTACATTAGCTTCCGGCGTGTCGGGGATCACCTCGAGGTCCACTAGCGTGGAGGCGGCCGGTTCGGCGGTCTTGGCTGCCTCGGCCCCTTGGGCGCGCTTCGGGGCCGCATCGCTAGCTCGATTCTCCATGCGCGCTCGCTTGGCGGGGTCGTGCTTGGCCTTCGACCATTTCTGCTTGGGCTTCTCGGCGTGGCTGGGCCTGGATTGGCCCGCGGCCATCTTGTTCGCCGCCGTTTCCCAGCGAAGGGCGGACTCGTCCTCCAACGCCTTCTTGGCAGCATCAGCAGCTCCCCAGCCGGCTCGCTCGGCGACGGAGGCGTTTTCTACCTACACGTCTTCAGCCTCCGTGCCAAGTACTATTTGAGGAGCATATCCTCATGCAAAAAATCAAAAAGATATAACAAAAGACTATTACCCCGCCACAACGGGCACTCGCTTCCTGCCGGCGCGAGCGCGGTGCTTCTTGGCGCCGGCACGGTGCTTCTTGGCTCCGCCTCCATGTCCTCCGACTGGAGGTCCCGTTGTGGTACGCTTGGGGGCCGGCATGGATGTAGCCGCCCCCTTGCCATTGTTACTGGCCATCTCGCCACGCGCTGCCGTCTCACGAGCCTTGGGGTGGCCCCGCGTCAACGATGGGCTGGTTACCTCCTCCAGATCCTCTGGATCCTCCTCGAAGGCTGCATCACGCAGAGTAGGTTGCGTCGCGTCATCATTCGTCCAGTCAAGAAGGGAGGGCTTTAGGTGCTCACCAGGCGGCTCGGAGCCCTCCGACTTGAGTGCTTCCTCCGAACCTTTGGAGCCGGCGGCTCGCGGCTCGATCACCCCATCATCCTCGATATCCGAGGGGTCTGACGTCTCCACGTCGGCGGTGGGCGGGTCGAGCAATTGCAGGCTCTCGAATAGCTGAGCAAGGGAGTCGGTAGCCGGTTGATACATCTCCAACGTATCTATAATTTTTTATGGTTCCATGCTATTATCTTGTTAAACTTTGGATGTTTTGTATGCCTTTTATATCTTTTTTGGGACTAACTTATTAATCAATGCGAAGTGCCAATTCCTCTTTTTTCGGTGTTTTTGACCCTTTTCAGAGGAGAATATTAAACGGCATCCCAATGGAATAAAACTTCCGAAAAGATTTTTTCCGGAACAGAAGATACGTTGGGGGCGTTAGAACCAAGGCAGAGGCCACCAGGGGAGGCCACAAGCCCCCTAGGCGCGGCTAGGGGGGCCCGCGCCTAGCAGGCTTGTGGGCCCCCTATGGCTCGTCTGCCCTACTTCTTCCGCCTATAAATCCCCGAAAAATCCAAAACCACAGGAGAGATCCACGAAAATACTTTTCCGCCGCCGCAAGCTTCTTTCTCCACAAGATCCCATCTGGGGCACGTTCTGGTGCCCTGCCGGAGGGGGGATTCGGATACGAAGGGCTTCTTCATCAGCACCATTGCCTCTCCGATGATGCATGTGTAGTTCACCATAGACCTTCGGGTCCATAGCTAGTACCTAGATGGCTTCTTCTCTCTCTTGGATCTTCAATACAAAGTTCTCCATGATCTTCATGGAGATCTATCCGATGTAATCTTCTTTTGCGGTGTGTTTGTCGAGATCCGATGAATTATGGATCTATGATCATATTATCTATGAATCTTATTTGAGTTTCTTCTGGTATCTTATATGCATGATTTCATATCCTTGTAGTTCTCTTCGAGTTGTGGGTTTTGTTTGGCCAACTTCATCTATCATTCTTGCAATGGGAGAAGTGCTTGGTTTTCGGCTCATACCGTGCGGTGACCTCACCCGATGACAGAAGGGGTAGCGAGGCACGCATCGTGTTGTTGCCATCAAGGGTAAAAAGATGGGGTTTATATCTATTGCATGAATTTATCCCTCTACATCATGTTGTCTTGCTTAAGGCGTTACTCTGTTCGTCATGAACTCAATACACTAGATGCGTGATGGATAGGGGTTGATGTGTGGAGTAATAGTTGTAGATGCAAACAGTGTCGGTCTACTTGTCTCGGACGTGATGCCTATATGTATGATCATTGCCTTAGATATCGTCATGACTTTGCGCGGTTCTATCAATTGCTCGACAGTAATTCGTTCACCCTCCATAATATTTGCTATTTTGAGAGAAGTCTCTGGTGAACACTATGCCCCCTGGGTCTACTTCACATCATATTTTCAGCCTTACACTTTTACTTCGTTGCACTTTCCACCTTCAGATATCACTTTGCAATCATTCTTGAAGGGATTGACAACCCCTTTATAGCGTTGCATGCAAGCTCGTTTGTGTTTGCGTAGGTACTCTGGACACTTGGCTTGATTCTCCTACTGGATTGATACCTTGCTTCTCAAACTGAGGGAAATACTTACTGCTACTGTGTTGCATCACCCTTTCCTCTTCAAGGGAAAAACCAATGCAAGCTCAAGAGGGAGCACCGGCTCAAAAGAGAGAACAAAAAGTTCAACGGTAAACAAAACAAGATTTGGGAAGGCGCTTACCACTAGGGTCGGATGGCCTCACTCGTAATGGCGCATTCCCCATTCCCAATCTCCACCTTCGTCCATATTGGCGGAGGATATCAAGTTCACTTTCCGGGCCACCGCGCCGGCTTGGAAGTTCTTGGTGGAGAGCCGACAAGGACCGTGCCGTCCGCTGCTACTGCGACAACAGACCTTCCCTGGTACGGCGCCAGGAATCCTGCTGCTACAGCTATGCATTTAGGGACTTCCTTGGCAAATATGCAAAGGATTTCCCCGCAGCCTTGGATCTTTGCGTTGGTGTTCCCTTGAAGAGGAAAGGGTGATGTAGCACAACGGCTGTAAGTATTTCCCTTAGTTTTGAGAACCAAGGTATCAAACCAGTGGAAGATCTCATCAAGTCACAAGTACCTGCACAAACACAAAGAGCTTGCACCCAACGCTATGAAGGGGTTGTCAATCCCTTATAGATTGTTTGCAAAGTGAGAACTGAAAGCAAAGAGTAAACAGAGCAAAGTAAAAGTGAAACTGGAAACGATAGTTGTGAATAGACCCGGGGGCCGTAGTGTTCACTAGTGGCTTCTCTCACGAAAGCTAGTAGACGGTGGGTGAACGAATTACTGTCGAGCAATTGATAGAACCGCGCAAAGTCATGGCGTTATCTAAGGCAATGATTATATCTATAGGCATCACGTCCAAAACAAGTAGACCAATACTTTCTGCATCTACTACTATTACTCCACACGTCGACCGCTATCCAGCATGCGTCTAGTGTATTAATTCCGAAAGAACAGAGTAACGCCTTAAGCAAGATGACATGATGTAGATGGACAATCTCATATCTATAATAAAATACCATCTTGTTACCCTTGATGGTAACAACACGATGCGTGCCTTGCTGCCCCTTCTGGATTTTAGGGAATATATAGGCGAAAGAACTAGGGCACGGGGCTCCAGGGAGGCCACAATCCTGGTACCCGCCCCCCTGGTGGCGGCTATAGGGCTTGTGGGCCCCCTGTGGCTCTCCTGCCTTGGCCCTCAAGTCCCCTGATCTTCTTCCGTTCTGGAAAAATTTATTTCGGGGATTTTATTCTGTTTGGACTCCGTTCCAAAATCGGATATGAAAAGAGTCAAAAACACAGAAAAAACAGGAACTGGCACTTGGCACTGAATTAATAAGTTAGTCCCAAAAAAGATATAAAAGGTACATAAAACATCCAAAGTTGACAAGATAACAGCATGAAACCATCAAAAATTATAGATACGTTTGAGACCTATCAGCCGCTCATCTGACAGATCAGATGTGGCCGCCTCTGCAGAGGCAGGACCAGGAGAGTCATCATGGTGGTGAGTGAGTCGCGGCGCAGGAGGCCGCGATACTTCATGGTCTCGAGGTATGCGCATATCTGCGCCACCTCGGTGATTGGCTTCGGATACGAAGCCTTCCAGTTCCTCCTCGCCGTAGGAGGAGCGATGATGAAGGGCGGCAGGTTGAGCCCGTCGTGGGAGGGGTTCACATTCTTCACAATTAGGAACACCCCCCCCCCTCTGCCACAACTTGATGGAGTCCTGGAGCGGCATCTGGGGGAAGCCGCACGTCATCCGATGATGCACCAATGTCGCGCCGCACGGGGTCATCGGACGAGGGCCCGTGAGCTTCTCCGCCTCGGCTTTGTCCATCTTTATGGACTACATCTTGAAGAAGAAGAGATTTTGCCAGAGGTCGAGGCGGGGCTCAATGCCCAGAAAGCCCTCACATAGGACGACGTATGCAGCAAGTTGAAGAATGGCGTTAGGCGCCAAGTGGTGCGACTGCGGGCTGAAGAAGATGAGGAAGTTGGAGAAGAAGTTGCTCGCCGGGAGCCCGAAGCGGCGGTAGAAGTGTTCATCGAACACGACTACCTCTCCCTCCCTCGGCGTCGGGGAGTTTTCGGCTCCTGGCACCCGCGCCACCACAACAGATGCGGGAGGCAATAGGCGGCGATGGCGGAGCGCCTCGATATGGCCGCTGCAAATGTCGCTGCCGAGCCAAGCACCGTTGTGATGTCCCTTCTTGGGGGCGCCGCTCGACATGACGGTGTACGGCGGAGGCTTGGTGGTTGGCGGCGATGGCATGCGCGATGACGAAGACGAAGTGAAACTCTCTCTTTCTCTGGGCTCGGGGAAGGAGGAAACGCAAGTGCGGGGCGAGAAGGGGGCGAATGTCCTCCTCGGTACCCCCACACCCCATTTAAACCCCATGATGGATTGTGGGGAGGGGATCCGGTGTGCAGAGGGCCCACCTCCCCCAATTATTACGGGAACATTAACAACTCCTCAAACCCAACCATCGCGGAGTAAATCTGCAGAGGATCCTCCGCGCGGGGGCCGAGGGGGCGTCGTGGCAGGACCCAGGGCTCAGGCCCAGTCCCGTCATCTGAGAAAACCATCATCACGTCAGGACAGGGCCTCGCACATGGCGCAATTTGCGGGACTTACGAAGAAGACGAGACGTCTCTTGGAAGACAGTCGGCTTCCGAGATGGCGTCTCCTATCGCACGCGGCGAAGGGAAATCAACAGCAAACAACTCAAGCGAGCAAGGCCTTCCGCTCTGAGGCGGCGGGCCTCCCCTGCTTCAGGGACTACTGATGGTGGATAACCCCGGGGTAGGCTCATAGAGCCTACTCCTTTGCCTTCTACCTTGAAGGAACAATATGAATCATTCTACGAAGCCCAAGTCCCCCTGGCCGGCTAGGAAGCACCTGTCGGCTGGGGGCGAGACGGCCAAATCACTGTGGCCCGCCAGGAAGCTCATGTCGGCTAAAGGCGAGATGGCTACCTCCCTCTAGCGGTCTAGGCCACGCCGGCCGGCTAGAGGCGAGGCGGTTGTGCCCAGGTCGTCTAGTTAAGCAACTAGCCGGCTAGGGAGCCCAAGTCATATCAGACCGTAGGTCATGACGAGACCCTACGATTAAAGGTGGCTACGCGTCAGCCAAGGTACTAGATTGAAGCGCACGACAGGTACAGCGTCGGCGGCCATGCCGCTGACCTACTACGGCTCCGATCCATCATCCAGCACAGTGTCGGCCCGTCAAACTCCCACACCATTACTGCACTCGGTGTAGGAACAGTGGAGACGACCGTACTGGCACCCCATGACGAATCTCGCATGACGATGCCGGACGTACTACACGTGTCCTACGTCGGCCTTACGCAAGAGCCTTACTGGCTAGCTGGCGGACCCCATAGCCAGATGGGACCTCACAGCCGACGGGCCCCTCCAGCGACAAGAAAAGACCCACGTGGTCCCCCTGGCCAGCCGGCGAGGCTGCCAGCCGGGTCCCACTCATGTACTTTTATCCTTATTGTAGGTCGGTGGGTTCGTCTATAAAACCACCCGACCCCCCTCCATGGAGAGGGTTGGTCAATTCAACACACACACACTCATACAGGAGAGGTAGACACGTCTCGGCTGCTCCTTCTTCCTCCTCCGCAGAACAGCTCCACGGGCAAATTGTAACCCCATTGATACATTATACACTCCGGCAGGATTAGGAGTGTTATCTCCACAGAGAGCCCTGAACCTGGGTACATCTTGTGTTCCATGCTTGTACCAACCTCGCCCCCAGCGCCCACTTCTATCCCACAGAAAACAGCGCCAGAAATTGACACATTGACAGAGGCTCGGCTTGCGTTGGTTCTTCCCTTGAAGAGGAAACGGTGATGGAGCACAGGAGCAGTAAGTATTTCCCTCAGTTTGAGAACCGAGGTATCGATCCAAAAGGAGGGTCTCGTCAAGTCCAGAGTACTTGGGGAAACACAAACAAGCTTGCACCCAATGCTTCAAAGGGGTTGTCAATCCCTTCAAGATTGTTTGCAAAGTGAGATCTAAAGGCGGAAAGTGCAACAAATTAAAAAGTTTAAGGATGAAAATATGGTGAGGAGTAGACCCTTGGGGCCATAGTGTTCACTAGAGGCTTCTCTCAAAATAGCAAGTATCATGGTGGGTGAACAAATTACTGTCGAGCAATTGATAGAACCACGCAAAGTCATGACGATATCTAAGGCAATGATCATGCATATAGGCATCACGTCCGATACAAGTAGACCGATACTTTCTGCATCTACTACTATTACTCCACACATCGACCGCTATGCAGCATGCATCTAGTGTATTGAGTTCATGACGAACAGAGTAACGCTTTAAGCAAGATGACATGATGTAGAGGGATAATCTCAAACCAATGATGAAAACCCCATCTTTATACCCTTGATGGCAAAAACACGATGCGTGCCTCGCTACCCCTTCTGTCACTGGGTGAGGTCACCGCACGGTATGAACCCAAAACCAAGCACTTCTCCCATTGCAAGAATCATAGATCTAATTGGCCAAACAAAACCCACAACGCGAAGAGAATTACAAGGATATGAAATCATGCATAAGAGAGATCAGAAGAAACTCAAATAAGATGCATAGGTAATCTGATCATAAATCCACAATTCATCGGATCTCGACAAACACACCGCGAAAGAAGATTACATCGGATGGATCTCGAAAGCCCTAGGGCAGAGGGCATCCAGGGGGCCCACAAGCATGGATGGCGCGGCCAGCCCCCTGGCCGCGGGGTGGGGGCTTGTGGGGACCCTGGGGCTCCCCTGCCTTGGCTCCCAAGTTCCCCGAACTTCTTCCATTCCAAAAAAAATCTTTTCGGGGATTTTCTTCCGTTTGGACTCCCTTTCAAAATCTCCTCTAAAAGGGGTCAAAACATGGAAAAAACAGGAACTGGCACTTGGCACTGAGTTAATAAGTTAGTCCCAAAAAATATATAAAAGGCACGCAAAACATCGAAAGTTTGACAAGATAATAGCATGAAACCATCAAAAATTATAGATACGTTGGAGACGTATCAAGCATCCCCAAGCTTAACTCCTGCTCGTCCTAATGTAGGGAAGTGATAAAGAATGAATTTTTGATGTGGAATGCTACCTAGCATAGTTGTCCTTTGCAACTTCTTTCATGTGACATGAATGTTCAGATCCGTAAGATTCAAAACAATAGTTTTCTATTAACAAGAAAACAGTAATACTTCAAGCAAACTAGCAAAGTAATCATGAACTTTCAAAATAACAAGGCCAAAGAAAGTTATCCCTACAAAATCATATAGTCTGGCTATGCTCCATCATCCTCACACAACTAATGTAACTCATGCACAACCCCGGAATTGGCCAAGTAATTGTTTTCGCACTCTTACTTTCTCAAACCTTGTATAACTATCACGCAATACATGAGCGCGAGCCATGGATATAGCACTATAGGTGGAATAGAGTGTGGTGGTGGTTGTGAGACAAAAAGGGAGGAGATGGTCACATTGACTCGGCGTATCAATAGGCTATGGAGATGCCCATTAATAGATATCAACGTGAATGAGTAGGGATTGCCATACAAGAGATGCACTAGAGCTATAAGAATGTGAACGCTCAAAAGGAAAACTAGTGGGTGTGCATCCAACTTGCTTGCTCACGAAGACCTAGGGCAATTTTGACGAAGCCCATCATTGGAATATACAAGCCAAGTTATAAAACAAAAATTCCCACTAGCATATGGTAGTGACAAATCAAGAAGCTCTCAATCATGAAGAACATGGTGCTATCATGAAGCACAAGTGTGGAAAAAGATAGTAGCATTGTCCCTTCTCACTTTTTCTCTCTTTTCTTTTTTCATTTGGGCTCTTAGGCCTCTTTTTTTCTTTTCTTTTCTTTTCTCTTTTTTTTGTTTTTGGGATCTTTGGCCTCTTTTTTTTATTTCCTCACATGGGACAATGCTCTAATAATGATGATCATCACACTTTTATTTACTCACAGCTCAAAGATTACAATGATGATGACTCCATAGGAAATTCCTCCGGCAGTGTACCGGGATGTGCAACGATCTACCATGGCGTATGACGTTGAAACATCTCGCTACCAATGGCAATATGAGAATGACGGCACAAGTCATGAGACGGAACGGTGGGAGTTGCATGGCAATATATCTCGGAATGGCTATGAAAATGCCATAGTAGGTAGGTATGGTGGCGGTTTTGAGGAAGGAATTTGGTGGGTTTGTGCACGGGCGAGAATTGCGCGGCACTAGAGAGGCTAGCAATGGTGGAAGGTGAAAGTGCATCTATACCATGGACTCACATTAGTCATGAAGAACTCACATACTTGTTGCGAAAGTTTTTATTAGTAATCGAAACAAAGTGCTAAACGCATACTCCGAGGGGAAGGGTTGGTAGGTGTTAACCATCACGCGATCTCGACCTGAACACAAAGGATGACAATCAATAGATCAATTATGCTCCGACTTCCTAACATAGCGGTTCACCATACGTGCATGCTACGGGAATCACCAACTTCAACACAAGTATTTCTAGATTCACAACACCCTCCTAACAAAACTCTTAATATTACCGAATCCACGTCTCAAAACTAAATGAGAGGAATCAAAACTTCTCTTTCTATTCAATGCACATGAAGATGGAGGTTTTTGCATCCTCTTTGGATACCTAGCACATTTGGGACTTCTTTCATAGCATAAGCCAACTACCAAGTCATGCACCGCCGTGCTCTAAAGATATAAGTGAAGCACAAGAGCAAAAGTATCTAGCTCAAAACATATAAGTGAAGCACTAGAGAAAAAGTATCTAGCTCAAAACATATAAGTGAAGCACTAGAGCAAAAGTATCTAGCTCAAAAGATATAAGTGAAGCACTATGAGCATTCTAGCAAAATCACGATGAGTGCATGTCTCTCTCTCTCTCTCAAAAAGGTGTGCAGCAAGGATGATTGTGACACAACAAAAAGAAAAGACTCCTATGATACAAGACGCTCCAAGCAAAACACATATCCTGTGGTGAATAAAAATATAGCTCCAAGTAATATTACCGATGGATTGAAGACGAAAGAGGGGATGCCTTCCCGGGGCATCCCCAAGCTTAGGCTTTTTGGTGTCCTTGAATTTGGCTTGGGATGCCTTGGGCATCCCCAAGCTTGAGATCTTTCCACTCCTTATCTCTTTGTATATGAGAACATCACCCAAAACTTGAAAACTTCAGAACACAAAACTTAAACAGAAACTTGTGATAACATTAGTACAAGAAAACAAACTACCACTTCTTTTGGTACTGTAGAAAACTTGAATTCTATCTATATTGATGATGGGCTACTGTATTCTCACTTTCCCATGGCTAGTACCCCCCGATACTAACCATAGTTTCATCAAAACAAGCAACCAACTCAACAAAAACAGAATCTGTCGGAAACAGACCACTCTGTAGAAATCTGTATACTTCGTATACTTCTGGTACATCCAAAAATATGAAAAATTACGACGGCCTGGGGAAAAAGCATATGAATCAGAAGCAAAACGAATCAACTCAAAATCCCTTTCTGAATAAAAATGAAAAATCATCTCGTGAGCGAAAAGTTTCTGTCTTTTTCCACCAGGATCAAACAACCATTACCAAGACTAGTCATAAAGTTTTTGCTTGGCTCAACACAAAAAACACAATCGCGACATAATTGTAAAAGTGTGGACACAACAAAACAGAAATAAAAAGATAAATTCATTGGGTTGCCTCCCAACAAGCGCTATTGTTTAATGCCCTTAGCTAGGCATAGAAGCGATAGAATCGCGTATCGTCGTCTTTGGTGCTCAAACCATAAGTGGCCCTCATCATGGATTCATAAGGCAATCTTATTTTCTTTCTATGGAAGTGTTCCATGCCCTTCCTTAAAGGAAATTGAAATCTAATATTCCCTTCCTTCATGTCGATGATAGCACTGATAGTCCTTAGGAAAGGTCCACCAAGAATAATAGGGCAAGTAGGATTGCAATGAATGTCAAGCACAATGACATCCACGGGTACATAGTTCCTAGTTGCAACAATAAGAACATCATTGATCCTTCCCATCTGTTTCTTGACAGTAGAATCAGCAAGATACAAATTAAGAGAACACTCTTCAATCTCATTAAAACCCAGAACATCACATAAAGACTTTCGAATCGCAGAAACACTAGCACCCAAATCACACAAAGCATTGCACTCATAGTTTTTGATTTTGGTTTTGATGGCAGGTTCCCACTCATCATGAAGCTTTCTAGGGGTAGAGACTTCCAATTCAAGTTTCTCTTCAAGAGATTTTATCATAGCTTCGACGATATGATCGGCAAAGGCTTTGTTTTGGCTATAAGCGTGTGGAGAGTTTAACATGGATTGCATCAAAGAAATGCATTCAATCAAGGAGTAACTATCATAATTGAATTCCTTGAAATACACGGTAGTAATTTCATTACTACTCAAACTTTTAACGTCTTCTACTCCACTTTTAATGCTTTTAGCATCAAGATAGATGGACTCCGAATCATTGGGGCACTTTTCAACCAAAGTGGATTCATATCCAGCCCCATAATCATTAGGTTTGACACAAGAAAACAAAGATTCAATGGGAGTCACAACAAGCACTTTAAGATCTTCGTGATTCTCATCACGAGAACACGCCTTTTTAAGCCATTCATGTCTAGCACGAATTTGGGCGGTTCTTTCTTGGCTCTCAATCATGGAGACATGCATAGCTTTCAAAGTTTCATCCATGTTGATTTTGGGAGGAGCACATCTAACTTTCAAAGCATCAACATCACAAGAAATCCTATCCACGCTCTTAGCCAAATCGTCAATTTTGAGTAGTTTTTCCTCTATGGACGCATTGAAAATCTTTTGAGAGTTGATGAACTCTTTGATATTACTCTCTAGATCAGAGGGTAATCTATTGTAATTTCCATGAGTATTGTCGTAGGAGTTGCCAAAGTTATTAGAGGAGTTACTAGGAAAAGGCCTAGGAACATAGTTTCCTCTAAAAGCGTTGTTGTTGCCAAAGTTATTCCTACCAACAAAATTAATGTCCAAGCTCTCAATCAAAGAAGACAAAGGAATATCATTAGGATCCAAAGGATCACTTCTACTAGCAACCAAATTCATTAACTCATCCATCTTAGCACTCAACGAGTTAATTTCTTCTATAGCGTGTACCTTCTTACTAGTAGCTAACCTTTCAGTGTGCCACTGAGAGTAGTTCGTCATGATTTTGTCTAAGAGCTTTGTGGCTTCTCCTAACGTGATTTCCATGAATGTTCCACTTGAGGCGGAGTCCAAGATATTTCTAGAAGCGAAATTCAAGCTAGCGTAAAAGATTTGAATAATCATCCAAAGACTCAAGCCATGAGTGGGACAATTTCTAATCATTAATTTCATCCTCTCCCAAGCTTGTGCAACATGTTCATGATCAAGTTGCTTGAAATTCATGATAACATGATGGAGAGAGATGATCTTAGCCGACGGAAAATACTTGGATATATAAGCATTTTTGCACTTATCCCAAGAATCGATACTATTTTTGGGCAAAGAAGAAAACCAAGTTTTTGCGCGATCTCGCAACGAGAAAGGGAAAGGCTTCAATTTAATCATGTCATTATCCACATCTTTTTTCTTTTGCATATCGCAAAGCTCAATGAAGGTATTGAGATGGGATGCGGCACCTTCACTAGGAAGGCCAGAGAATTGCTCTTTCCCAACAAGATTCAGCAAAGCAGCATTGATTTCGTATGACTCCGCACTAGTGGCGGGAGCAATCGGAGTACTAATAAAATCATTATTATTAGTATTCGAGAAGTCACAAAGTTTGCTGTTTTCGTTCATGGTGAATTCAGCAAGCAAGCAAGCATACAAGCAAACAAAAAGAAGGCGAGAAAAAGGGCAAACGAAAAGGGCGAACGAAAAGGCGAACGAAAAAGGAAAATTGGTGAAGTGGGGGAGAGGAAAGCGAGAGGCAACTGGCAAACAAAGTAAATGAAAGAGCTGAGTTTGCGACACCTACTTGGATGAGTTCTTGACTTGATCTTCCTCCCCGGCAACGGCGCCAGATATTCTTCTGCTATCCCACAGACAACAGTGCCAGAAATTGACACGTTGACAGAGGCTGGGCTTGCGTTGGTTCTTCCCTTGAAGAGGAAAGGGTGATGCAGCACAGGAGCAGTAAGTATTTCCCTCAGTTTGAGAACCAAGGTATCGATACAGAAGGAGGGTCTCGTCAAGTCCAGAGTACCTGCGCAAACATAAACAAGCTTGCACCCAACCCTTCAAAGGGGTTGTCAATCCCTTCAAGATTGTTTGCAAAGTGAGATCCAAAGGCGGAAAGTGCAACGAAGTAAAAAGTGTAAGGCTGAAAATACGGTGTCGAGTAGACCCTCGGGGCCATAGTGTTCACTAGAGGCTTCTCTCAAAATAGCAAGTATCACAATGGGTGAACAAATTACTGTCGAGCAATTGATAGAACCGCGCAAAGTCATGACGATATCTAAGGCAATGATCATGCATATAGGCATCACGTCTGAGACAAGTAGACCGATAGTTTCTGCATGTACTACTATTACTCCACATATCAACCGCTATCCAGCATGCATCTAGTGTATTGAGTTCATGACGAACAGAGTAACGCTTTAAGCAAGATGACATGATGTAGAGGGATAATCTCAAACCAATGATGAAAACCCCATCTTTTTACCCTTGATGGCAACAACACGATGCGTGCCTCGCTACCCCTTCTGTCACAGGGTGAGGTCACCGCACGGTATGAACCCAAAACCAAGCACTTCTTCCATTGCAAGAATCATAGATCTAGTTGGCCAAACAAAACCCACAACTCGAAGAGAATTACAAGGATATGAAATCATGCATAAGAGAGATCAGAAAAAACTCAAATAAGATTCATAGATAATCTAATCATAAATCCACAATTCATCTGATCTCGACAAACACACCGCAAAAGAAGATTACATCGGATGGATCTCCATGAAGATCATGGAGAACTTTGTATCGAAGATCCAAGAGAGAGAAGAAGACATCTAGCTACTAGCTATGGACCCGTAGGTCTATGGTGAACTACTCACGCATCATCGGAGAGGTCATGGTGTTGATGAAGAAGCCCTCCGTGTCTGAATCCCCCCTCTGGGAGGGCACCAGGACGTGCCCCAGATGGGATCTTGCGGAGACAGAAGCTTGCGGCGGTGGAAAAGTGATTTCGATGATCTCCTCATTTTTTTCTGGAATTTATGGGAATATATAGGCGAAAGTCCTAGGGCCGAGGGCGTCTAGGGGGCCCACAAACCTGGATGGCGTGGCCAGCCCCTGGCCACGGGGTGGGGGCTTGTGGGGCCACTGGGGCTCCCCTCCCTTGGCTCCCAAGTTCCCCGATCTTCTTCCGTTCCAAAAAAAATATTTTCGGGGATTTTCTTCCGTTTGGACTCTGTTTCAAAATCTCCTGTGAAAGGGGTCAAAAACATGGAAAAAACAGGAACTCGCACTTGGCACTGGGTTAATAAGTTAGTCCCAAAAAATATATAAAAGGCATGCAAAACATCCAAAGTTTGACAAGATAATAGCATGAAACCATCAAAAATTATAGATACGTTGGAGCCGTATCACCCACCGGTGTCACTTCGGTTCCCACCATATTTAGCCTACCCATGACTTATGTTGTGAGTAAACACCGACAAGAAATTATTATTCATAATTTTTATGTTAGGCTCTCTCGTAATGATTAATCCATGCTCGACACTTCTTGTGTTGGCTCCTTTATGACGAAAGATATTGAATTCAGATGGGACTTATTGGAAAGAATAAAACACAATTGTGAATATTGGGAACTCGACGAAGGTAATGAGTGAGGTATAAGCCATAAGTTTGATTGTGTTAAATCCTTTATAGAAACCGATGCTTTTTGTGATTTTAGCACTAAATATGGACTTGACTCTGAGGTAGTAGCTTCATTTTGTGAATATTTTGCTACTCATGTTGATCTCCCCAAGGATAAGTGGCTTAAATATCATCCTCCCATTGAAGTTAAAGTGGTAGAACCTATTAAAGTTGAAGAAGAAACTATTACATAAAATACTGATCCTGTTATTCCTACTGCTTATATTGATCAGACACCCTTTCCTGTTAGGATAAAGGAACATGCTAAAGCTTCGACTGTGGTTCGTAAGAGTTGTATTATAACACCTATACCTCCTGAACAAATTAAAGTTGAACCTAATATTGCTATGGTTAAAGATCTCTTGGCTGATAATATTAATGGGCATGTCATTCACTTCTGTGGTGAAGCCGCTAGAATTGCTAGACCTGATACTGAGGGTAAACATAGACCTATTGTTGGCGTGCCTGTTGTTTATGTTAAAATAGGAGATCATTGTTATCATGGCTTACGTGATGTGGGTGCTAGTGTGAGTGCAATTCCCTGTACCTTATACCAAGAAATTATGAATGATATTGCACCAACCGAATTAGAAAAAATTGATGTTATCATCAAGCTTGTTAATAGAGATACTATTTCACCACTTGGGATGGTTAGAGATGTTGAAGTCTTGTGTGGAAATAAAGTATCCTACTGATTTTCTTGTTCTTGGTTCCCCACAAGATGATTTTTGTCCCATTATAATCGGTAGACCCTTCTTGAATATTGTTAATGCTAAGATTGATTGTGAAAAAGAAACGGTTACTGTAAGTTTTGGGGATGTGTCTCATGAGTTCAATTTCTCTAAATTTCGTAGACAACCCGATGACCAAGAATTGCCCAGTAAAGATGAAATTATTGGTCTCTCTTCTATCGCTATGCCTCCTACTGATCCATTAGAACAATATTTGCAAGACCATGAAAATGATATGCATATGAATGGAAGGAATGAAATATATAAGATTTTCTTTGATCAGCAGCCTATTCTGAAACACAACCTACCTGTTGAAATACTCGGGGATCCTCCTCCACCTAAGGGTGATCCCGTGTTTGAGCTTAAACAATTACCTGATACTTTGAAGTATGCGTATCTTGATGAAAAAGAGATATATCTTGTAATTATTAGTGCTAACCTTTCAGAGCATGAAGAAAAGAGATTATTGAACACTCTGAGGAAGCACCGTTCCGCTATTGAATATACTCTTGATGATCTTAAGGGCATTAGTCCCACTCTATGTCAGCACAAAATCAATATGGATCCTAATGCTAAACCAGTTGTTGATCACCAACGAAGATTAAATCCTAACATGAAGGAAGTGGTATGAAATGAACTACTAAAGCTTCTGGAGGCAGGTATAATTTATCCTATTGCTGATAGTAGATGGGTTAGTCCCATTCATTGTGTCCCTAAGAAGGGAGGTATTACCGTTGTTCCTAATGATAAAGATGAATTGATACCTTAAAGTATTGTTACACGATATAGAATGGTAATTGATTTTAGGATATTAAAAAAGGCTTCTAGGAAATATCATTACCCGCTACCTTTTATTGATCAAATGCTAGAAAGACTATCCAAACATACACATTTTTTCTTTCTAGATGGCTATTCTGGCTTCTCTCAAATACCTGTATCAAAATAAGATCAAGAGAAAACCACTTTTACTTGCCCTTTCGGTACCTTATAGACGTATGCCTTTTGGTTTATGCAATGCAACTGCTACCTTTCAAAGATGTATGATGGCTATATTGTCTGACTGTTGTGAAAAGATTGTTGAGGTTTTCATGGATAATTTTTCGTTTACGGAACTTCTTTTGATGATTCCTTGAGCAACCTTGATCGAGTTTTGCACAGATGTGAAGAAACTAATCTTTTCTTGAATTGGGATAAGTGCCACTTTATGGTTATTGAAGGTATTATCTTGGGACACAAAATCTCCAAAAGAGGTATTGAAGTGGACAAAGTTAAAGTTGCTGTTATTGAAACGATGTCGTGTCCAACAGATATTAAAGGTATAAGAAGTTTCCTTGGTCATGTTGGTTTCTATAGAAGATTTATTAAAGACTTCTCTTATATTTCTACGTCTCTCACTAATATTTTGCAAAAGGATGTTCCAATCGTTTTTTATGATGATTGTGTAGAAGCATTTGAAATTCTTAAGAAAGCCTTGATAACTGCACCTGTTATTCGACCACGTGATTGGAACCTACCCTTTGAAATTATGTGTGATGCTAGTGATTATGATGTTGGTGTTGTTCTAGGACAAAGAGTTGATAAAAAATTAAATGTCATCCATCACGCTAGTAAAACTGTAGACAATGCTCAATGAAACTACGCTACCACTGAAAAACAATTTTTAGCAGTAGTGTTTGCTTGCGATAAGTTTAGACCTTATATTGTTGATTCCAAAGTAACTATTCACACTGATCACGCTGCTATTAAGTACCTTATGGAAAATAAAGATGCTAAACCTAGACTTATTAGATGGGCTCTTCTGCTACAAGAATTTGATTTGCATATTATTGATAGAAAGGGCGCTCATAACCCCGTAGCAGATAACTTGTCTAGCTAGAGAATGTTCTTGATGACCCACTACCCATTGATGATAGCTTTCCTCATAAACAATTAGCTGTCATAAATGCTTCATGCAATGCTAACTAAATTGTTGCTAACTTTATACCGCATAGTTTCACATACCAATAAAAGAAAAAGTTCTTCTATGATTTAAGACATTACTTTTGGGATGATCCACACCTTTATAAAGGAGTAGATAGATTATTAGTATGAACATGGACATATTCTATACAAGTGTCACTCTGTGGCCTACGAGGGACATCAAAATTGTATCCTTCCCATGGCATATAAGCTACTAATACGTTTTTTCCTAAAGCAAGTCCCCCCCCCCAACTGTAGCAGCTCCTTCTGCTAAAATTTGTCCTTTTTTAATGGATTTACCCCGTGGAACCCTAGGTTTTTGGTGCATACAAGTATTTTTGTTAGAGCGACGGTGGTTAAATCACGTTGGAGATAGAACTGCACACAAGGTATTACAATCTGGTTTTTATTGGCCTACTCTCTTCAAGGATGCTCGTAAGTTTGTCTTTTCTTGTGATGAATGCGAAAGAATTGGTAATATTAGTAGACATGAGGAAATGCCTATGAATTAATCTCTAGTTATTAAACCATTTGATGTTTGGGGTTTTTTATTATATCTGACCTTTTCCAAAGTCCAATGGGTATACTCATATTCTAATTGTTGTTGATTATATTACTAAGTAGGTAGAAGCTATTCCAACTAGTAGTGCCGATCATAACACTTCTATTAAAATGCTGAAACAAGTTATTTTCCCTAGATTTGGAGTTCCTAGATATTTAATGACTGATGGTGGTTCACACTTTATTCATGGTGCTTTCAGTAAATTGCTTCCTAGGTATGATGTTAATCATAGAGTTGCATCTCTTTATCATCCTCAGTCTAGTGGGCAAGTAGAATTGAGCAATAGAGAAATTAAGTTGATCTTAGAAAAGACCGTTAATAGATCTAGAAAGAATTGGTCTAAGAAACTTGACGATACATTATGGGCTTATAGAACCGCTTACAAAAACCCTATGGGTATGTCTCCTTATAAAATGGACTATGGTAAAGCATGTCACTTACCTCTAGAGCTAGAACATAAAGCCTATTGGGCAATTAAAGAGCTCACTTGATGAATGGAGAACCCAGGCCTATGAGAATGCTAAGTTGTTTAAAGAAAAGGTTAAGAGATGGCATGATAGAAGGATACAAAAGCGTTAATTTAATGTAGGTGATCATGTCTTGCTATACAACTCTCGTTTAAGATTTTTTTGCAGGAAAACTTCTCTCTAAATGGGAAGGTCCTTACATTATTGAGGAAGTATATCCTTCCGGTGCCATCAAGATCAACAACGCCAAAGGCACAAATCCGAAGGTGGTAAATGGGTAAAGAATCAAACATTCTATCTCAGGTACTCCCATAAATGTTGAAACTAATATTATCAATACCATAACTCCGCAAGAGTACATTAGGGAGACCTATCAGAACGTCTCGGTCCTCGAAAATGAATAGGTATGTGCTACGGTAAGCAAACCTACTCTAAAACGTTTTCAATGGCATTTTTTACCAGTTTTGGAATATTTAAAAAATTAGGACAATTTAAAGCAGTCCGAAGCGTGCACGAGGAGACGACAAGCGAGGGGGTGCGGTCTACCTCCCTTGGTCGCGGCCTGCAGGCTTTTGGCCACCCCGTGCACCCTCCGGACTCTGTTTTCTTGTGGAAGACTCCTTCGGGTCAGCAAAAATTATTTATATAATCTCCCGAAGGTTTTGACCTTCGTATCTCGACATTATCTCATGTTTTCGTTTCAAGCTGTTTATGTAACAGATTTAGATCAACATGACGTCTTCAAGTGCTCTGAAGGACAAGTTCTTTGAGAGGGTCATCAACCCCTACCTTGCGGAGGTGCTGCAACACCCTCAAACCATTGAGATGCATGAGGGTGTGTTGCACATCCGTGATGCTGAGGGACCAAAGAAGACTGGAAGCGTGGAGGCAAGGCTCGAAGCAATGGAGCAACAAGTCTTCAAGTGCCAAGGGATGGTGGAGCGAGGACTTAATGCCAATCACCTGATGATCGCAGATTTACCCATAAGCACAAGCTGGACGCCAAGAACCTCTGGCATCACGTCTTCAAGATTTAAGAGAAAATTGAGCACCTCCAAGCCCAGATCTATGACCTGTAGAACCAAAACTGTGAGTATGAATACAGATTTAAGAAAATGAGTTTGGCTGCAGGCTTAGGGATTCCAGAGACTAGTTCATCTTTTCACGATGGTGAGTCCATGCCTTGGAAGATGGAGGACAAACTTCCAACCTCACCAACAACTCCAACATCACCACCTTTGAAGAAACACAACTGAACACATGGGTATGGCCACTCCCCCTGGCTTCTGCCAAGCTTGGGGGAGGTGCCCCGGTATCGTATCACCATCACACCTTTTTACCTTTTTGTTTTTCTTTGTTCGATCCTTTTAAATATATCTTGATCTAGTAGAATAAAGTTTTAGTGTGATCTAGTTTTGATTTCTCTTTTTGTTTCCCCTATGTAAGCAAGTCCGAGAGTTATATAATAAAGATTAGTTTTGAGTCAAGGGATTTGCTTGCTTGCCATATGATCTTAAGAAAAAGAAATAGAAAGAAGTATAGAATAAAAGCAAAAAAAACATGCATAATGATCTTATGAGGAGTGATGAGTTCACATATAAAAAGTATGTCGTTTGAAATTTGTTGTGAGTTGACAAACAAAGCTATTGGTCATTGTTGCAATTATGAGGAAGTAATAAAGAAAGAGAGGTTCACATATAAATACATTATCTTAGACATCTTTTGTGATTGTGAGCACTCATTAAAATATCATATGCCAAAAGGTTGATGTTGGACAAGGAAGACAACATAATGAGTTATGTTTGCTTATTTCCTAATAGAAGTTATATGGTTGTAGATCCTTCAACGTGCGTCGCTTGCTTCCACCTCATATTAGCCAGAAACTCCTGCACCAAGTAGAGATACTACTTGTGCATCCAAGAACCTTTAACCCAGTTTTGCCTTGAGATTCCACCATACCTACCTATGGATTGAGTAAGATCCTTCAAGTAAGTTGTCATTGGTGCAAGCAATAAAAATTTGCTCTTTAAATATGTGTGGTTTATTAGTGCGAGGAAAATAAACTTTATACGAACATGTGATATAGAAGAAATAGAAGCGACAGACTACATAATAAAGGTCTTTATCACAAGGGGCAATATAAAGTGACGTTTTTTTGCATTAAGGGATTGCACATCCAACTATAAAAGCACATGACAACCTCTGCTTCCCTCTGCAAAGGGCCTATCTGTTACCTTTACTTTCCTAGTACTTACCTTTATGTAAGAGTCATGGTGATCTTCACCATTTCCTTTATTTCGCCTTTATCTTTTGGCAAGCTCCATGTGTTGGGGAGTGATCTGGACAAATACATCCACTCGGATGTGGGTGATCATGAGTTATTATTGTTGATATCACCCATGAGGTAAAAAGTTGGGAGGCAAAACTATAAGCCCCTATCTTTCTCTGTGTCCAATTGAAGCTTGACCTCATAGGTACCGCGTGAGTGTTAGGAATTATGAAAGACCATAAGATGATTGATTATGTGGATTTTACTTACAACCTCTTATATTGACTCTTTCCTACGTTGCGATAAATTGGAATTGCTTCAATGGCTGAAATCATAGTTTGTTAGTTCTCAATAGAGTTTTAGATTCATATTTTACCTTGTGAATGAATTGTTACTCTAGCATAAGATACAATATGTCAATATGTGTTGTTGTTCTAAAGATAACCATGATGCCTTCATGTCCGTATTTTATTTTATCGACACCTCTATCTCTAAACATGTGGGCATATTTATTGATCTTGGCTTTCGCTTGAGGACAAGCGAGGTTTAAGCTTGGGGGAGTTGATACGTCCATTTTGCATCATGCTTTTATATCTATAATTATTGCATTATGGGCTGTTAATACACATTATTGTACAATACTTATGCCTTTTCTCTCTTATTTTACAAGATTTACATGAAGAGGGAGAATGCCGGCAGCTGGAATTTTGGACTAGAAAAGGAGCAAATCTTAGAGACCTATTCTTCACAGCTCCAAAAGTCCTGAAAAGCTACGGAGATTTGTTTTGGAATATATAAAAAATAATGGGCAAAAGAAACACCGGAGGGGACCCACCAGGAGACCACAAGCCAGGGGCGCACGACCTATCCCCTAGTCGCGCCATGTAGGCTTCTGGGCCCCCTCGCAGGTATTCGGTGCCCATCTTCTACTATATGAAGGGTTTTGACCTGGAAAAAATCATATCAGACCTTTCGGGACGAGGCGCCGCCGTCTCGAGGCGGAACTTCGATAGAACCATCTAGAACTCCGGTGGAGCTATTCCGTCGGGGAAACTTCCCTCCCGGAGGGGGAAATCGAAGCCATCGTCATCACTAACGATCCTCCCATCAAGAGGGGGTCAATCTCCATCAACATCTTCATTAGCACCATCTCCTCTCCAAACCATAGTTCTTCTCTTGTATCCGATCTTTGTCTCAAAACCTCTGATTGGTACCTGTGGGTTGCTAGTAGTGTTGATTACTCCTTGTAGTTGATGCTAGTTGGTTTATTTGGTGAAAGATTATATGTTTAGATCCTTTATGATTATTAATACTCCTCTGAACATGAATATGAATATGCTTTGTGAGTAGTTACGTTTGTTCCTGAGGACATGGGATAAGTCTTTTTATAAGTAATCATGTGAATTTGGTATTCGTTCGATATTTTGATAAGATATATGTTGTCTCTCCTTTAGTAGTGTCATGTGAACATCGACTACATGACACATCACCATTCTTTGGGCCTCGAGGAAGGCATTGGGAAGTAATAAGTAGATGATGGGTTGCTAGAGTAATAGAAGCTTAAACCCTAGTTTATGTGTTGCTTCGTAATGGGCTAATTTGGATCCATATGTTTAATGATGTGGTAAGGTTTATCTTAATTTTTCTTTCGTAGTTGCGGATGCTTGCGAGAAAGGTTAATCATAAGAGGGAGGTCTGTCCAAGTAAGGGAAGCACCCACGCGTCGGTCCACCAACATATCAAATTATAAAAGTAGCGAACGCGAATCATATGAGCATGATGAAAACTAGCTTCACATAAATTCCCATGTGTCCTCGGGAGCGCTTTTCCTTATAAGAGTTTGTCCAGTCTTGTACTTTTCTACAAAAAGGATTGGGCCACCTTGCTGCAGCATTGTTACATTTGTTACTCGCTACCCGTTATGAATTACCTTATCACAAAGCTATATGTTACCGATAATTTCAGTGATTGCAGAGAATACCTTACTGAAAACCGCTTGTCGTTTCCTTCTGCTCCTCGTTGGGTTCGACACTCTTACTTATCGAAAGGACTACGATAGATCCCCTACACTTGTGGGTCATCATGGTGCCGCGATGAGATTGGAGCGAGCGATCGACGGCAGTGAGGATGGGGACGGGACGGCACCCTAGACCACACTACACATATGCAAAGAAAGAGGAGAAAACATAAGTGTGGCTCGGACACCTAATATCATGTTTGTTTTGCATGAGCTCAAGTGGCAGCATGCTTTCAGGCATTTCATCGAGCACCTCTTATGCATAGGAAGGGAAAACAAATAGCACACACCTCCCACCTTCTATATGAGGAAAAAAGAGAGAAGTGGGGGGCGAGGGGATATATATAGGCTACTTTTTAGTACCGGTTGGTGTCCAAAACTGGGACTGAAGAGGGGCCTTTAGTCTTGGTTGGAGACACCAACCGGAACTAAGGGGTATCACTCCTGCCGCAACCCCTTTAGTACCGGTTGGTATCATCAACCGGGACTAAAGGTCTCGTTCGAACTGGGGCTGATTCTAATACTTGCATGCCTGCCCCAACTACCCTATTGGTGAAATGCGCAGCTTCGTCTACTATCCCGATCAACTATCTAAAAGTCAATATGCAACTTCTCCTCCACTCGTGGATGTGCAATTCTTACTGTTGGCACCTACCCCAACTACCTTGCCAATGAGATATGCAACTTTCACTGCTGCCCCAACCAACTGTCTAGGAATCGAAGTGTAACTTAGTTTCCCCTACTTGTGGATCCGCAATTTTCCTTGGTGGCACGCAGTGGCGGACCCAACGCACTGCACCAGGGTGAGCCAACAGTCCAAAAAATCATAAAGATTAATTTTTATTAGTTTATTCTATCTGTTTTACTATAGTATAAAGGCTGACTCTTAAATCCAGGGTGGCCCGCGGCCCACCGTGGCCACCCTATGGCTCCGCCACTGGTGGCTTTCCTGTCTAAAGTACTATGCTAGTGAGATGTGTAACTACTTCTGCTGCTACGACCAACTACCTAGTATTTGACATGCAGATCCAACTATCACGTCCAATTACTTAGCAGCTAATGTGCAATTTTGGTTGCTGCCTCGAGCGAATACATAAATATGTGTTGAATATATGCTGAACTAAATCCAAAACAGACTTGTGTCATCCTTAAAATTTGTCTTTTTTAGGCAACTTAATAAGTGAGCAAAGAGTACATAAAAAACACAGTTATCTAAAAATTGTTTGCCCTTTTTAAGAACAAAACAGGACTAAAAGGGTGCAAATTTAGTAATCACAAAAGGGATTGTTAACCATATTCAATTCTCTAGTGAGCAAAAAATGAGGTTATTAATGTTAGACTTTTGATTGATGTACCAGCAAAAATGAGGTTGTTAATTTACGACATGTAAAGCACAAAACAGGAAGTTGGTAGTACTGTATGTAGTGGCAGATCTAGATGATTTGGAATCTTTGGTGCTGGGCATCTTGGAGGAGGGTGCAGCTCCCAGACCTCATCCTCCTACGTTGGTGATATCCACTTCAACATATCCCAGACCCACCATTCATGCATATCCACTTTATACTATCTGTTATACTATAGTATAAAGGCTGACTCTGAAATCCAGGGTATTGGCCCATGGCCCACCATGGCCACTCTATGGCTCCATCACTCGTGGCTTTCCTGTCTCAAGTACTATGCTAGTGAGATGTGTAACTACTTCTGCTGCTACGACCAACTACCTAGTATTTGACATGCAGCTTTCTCCACTAATATTGACACCCTCCCCAACTATCACGTCCAATTACTTAGCAGTTAATGTGCAATTTTGGTTGCTGCCTCGAACAAATGCATAAATATGTGCTGAATATATGCTGAACTAAATCCAAAACAGACTTGTGTAATCCTTAAAATTTGTCTTTTCTACGGCTACTTAATAAGTGAGCAAAGAGTACATAAAAAACACAGTTATCTAAAAATTGTTTGCCCTTTTTAAGAACAAAACAAGCCTAAAAGGGTGCAAATTTAGTAATTACAAAAAGGATTGTTGACCATATTCAATTCTCTAGTGAGCAAAAAATGAGGTTATTAATGTTAGACTTTTGAATGATGTACCGGCAAAAATGAGGTTGTTAATTTACGACATCTAAAGCACAAAACAAGAAGCTGGTATTACTGTATGTAGATCCATGGGTGTTCTTTTTATGTTGCCCGAGGATGGAGAGGAACAATCTAGTGGCAGATCTAGATGATTTGGATTCCTTGGTGCTAGGCATCTTGGAGGAGTGTGCAGCTCCCAGACCTCATCCTCCTATGTTGGTGATATCCACTTCAACTATCCGAGACCCACCATTCATGCATCTCCACTCTCCTACCATGGAGGATCCTATTGGTGAAGTTGTCAATGAAAGCAAAATGTGTTAGACGTGCTTCTCCACGCCACCACTGATTCAACCAGCTCTGGGTCCGCCACCGCCACGAAGCTTATACCCTTCCCACCTGTGTATGTCGTGATTGTCGTAATGGTGGCTCGAGAGAATGCCTTCGTTCTCTCTCTCTCTTGTGCCTCCTGGCTCTTGGTGATCGACAGAATGAACGGCTTCACTGGGTGCAGCTGCTTGGGAGTTGGTTGCCAGAGGGCGACACAAAGACGACCAGATCAAGGGGATGGCCTCCGATGATCCGCACAGGAGGTGGATGAGTGAGATTTGGGAATCGAGGCTTCGAGTTGAGTGGAGACAGAAATATCATATAACCTCAAATCCAATGGTAGCCGTTAGGAGAAGTCAAATCGAGCGTGCACCCCTTTGCACATAATTTTTCATTGGAACAGCTACTTAAGCCTGCCTTGTAACAGTAGCAATACAAGAGTATTTGTTTTGCACTCTAATTGATAGATGAAAAACTATAGTTCGACAAGCAACATAAACAGAAGCTAACATCGATCAAACACGACGTTGGGTGGCCGGAACACCAGCTGCCCAAGCAGAGCGTTTCAGGCTATACACTCATAAAACGTGGTTTTACTAGGCATAGATAGATCCGGTACAAATCCGTGACTTTACCTTGTCCTGAGCCGGATGAGCCCGCACCGTCCTTCATCGGTGTGGTAGCGACAGCGGTGATGGAGAAGAAGGGTTAGGCGTGGGTGAAGCTTCCCGTGAGCACCGCGCTTAACCTAGATCGGATAGGTATGTCGGTAGGGGTGTGACGGCGGTGAATCTCGTAGTTCGTGCCCCGGCACCCCACCGTCCTTTATATAGCGCGGGTCACAGGGGCCCACCAACCATAATGGGTTGGGCGCCCCCGATCAGGGCGCATAGATCAAGGCCCGGTGGGCCGTTGGGCCCACGCGGTGAGAGATCAATCTAACATTCTCCCCCTTGATCTCGACTTTTACTTTTGACTTTATACTTTTTATTTTTTCCATCACATATAAGCATGTAGAGCATGTCTCATCGTCACAGCTTAATTGCCGATAGAATCATACAGCTACACCACTCTTTTGTTTTGAAACAAATTCATTTACTTTTGGGCCTCTTATAATCCATGAATCATAGGCTTTCCATCAAACGCATGCCGGCTAAGTGTTCCTTGAACACACTGGGCGGTAAGCCTTTCGTTATCGGATCCGCAAGCATATACTTCGTACTTATATGCTTGAGACTTATAGTTTGATCCTGGATTTTATCTTTCACAGCGTAATACTTTATATCTATTGTTTTGGAAGCATTACTAGACTTGTTGTTGTGAGCGTAGAATACTACGGGCTGGTTGTCACAGTATATCTTTAGTGGCTTGTGAATACAATCTACCACTTTCAAATCGGGTATAAACTTCTTTAACCATATCACCTGCCCGGTGGCTTCAAAACATGCTATGAACTCTGCTTGCATCGTGGACGATGCAACTACGGTCTGTTTGGAACTTTTCCATGAAATAGCTCCCCCTGCGAGAGTGAACACGTACCCAGACGTGGATTTTCTATCATCTCTATCTCCCGCAAATCTGCGTCTGAGTACCCTTTTATCTCTAGGGACTCAGATCTCCTGTATGTTAGCCTGATTTCTTGTGTGCCTTGCACATAACGCAAAGCTTTCTTTGCCATCTTCGAGTGCTCTTGGCCTGGATTTGCTTGATATCTACGGAGTACCCCGGTGATAAACGCCAAGTCAGGGCATGTGCACACTTGTGCATACTGTAACTTCCAACAGCCGAAGTATACGGTATTATTTTCATTTCATCGAGCTCGTACTTATTCTTAGGACATTGGTGATTCCCAAAACTATCGCCCTTGACTATTGGGGCAGGTGTGGCTTTACACTTATGCATATTATACTTTTGGAGAACTTTCTCTAAATATGCTTTTTGTGAGAGTCCTAAGACTCCATTTTTCCTGTCTCAGTGAATTTCAATGCCCAAAACATATGATGCATCACCAAGGTATTTCATGTCGAAGTTTGAGGATAAAAACTTCTTTGTCTCTTGTAGTAGACTAATACCATTGCTTGCAAGCAAGATATCATCCACATACAAGATCAGGAAAATATATTTCCCGTGTTTAAACTTTGCATAAATGCAGTTATCCTCGACATTTTCTTGAAATCCAAACCTTTTAATAGTATCATTAAACTTTATGTACCACTATCTAGAGGCTTGCCTTAGCCCATAAATGGATTTCTTTAGGCGGCATCCCATGTTTTCCTTGCCTTCCATGATAAAACCTTTGGTTGTTTCATGTGACATCTTCTTCTAAATCTCCGTTCAGAAATGTCGTCTTTACATCCATTTGATGCAGCTCTAAATCAAAATGAGCAACTAGTGCCATTATGATTCTGAAGGAATCCTTACAAGAGACTGGAGAAAAAGTCTCATTGTAGTCTATTCCTTCCCTCTGCGTGAATCCTTTTGCCACAAGTCAGGCTTTATACTTATCAACATTCCCATTAGAGTAGTACTTTCTTTTGTAGACCCATTTGCAGCCTACCGTCTTTGCTCCTTTAGGAATAATCTCAAAGTCCCAAACATTATTGGAACTCATCGATTTCATCTCATCTTCCATTTCCTCTAGCCATTTTGATGAGTGAGGGCTTTTAATGGCTTCTTCGTATCTGGTGGGATCACCATCCATATGAACAATTTCCCTGTTATAGACTTTATAATCAGTAGAAATAGCAGGTCTTCTTATTCTGTTTGACCTTCTAAGTGCATCATTGTCTGGCACAATTTCTACTTTTTCTTGCTGCAATTCCCTTTCATGATCAACAACGGATTCAGTCGGCTCCTG
The DNA here is from genome assembly GCF_904849725.1 of Hordeum vulgare subsp. vulgare. Taxonomy (NCBI): domain Eukaryota; kingdom Viridiplantae; phylum Streptophyta; class Magnoliopsida; order Poales; family Poaceae; genus Hordeum; species Hordeum vulgare. Next base: position 55,175,438 of record NC_058521.1, on the reverse strand, counting down.
AAAGACAGGTTCCGGGTCTTCTCCCATAGTTGTCATCGTTGGAGTTACAACGGGTAGCGAGAAAAATGGCTCTTGAATCATTGGAATGGGTGCATGCACCCTTTTCTCCTCAAGATCAATTTTCCGAGCTACCCTGCTCGCCCTCATCATTTCGTCCTCTAAGAAGACAACATGTCTTGTTTCTACAAACTTTGTTAATTTGTCTGGACAGTAGAAACGAAAACCTTTTGACCTATCAGGGTAGCCAATGAAATGGCAACTCACTGTCTTTGGATCTAACTTTCCAATGTTTGGATTAAACATTTTGGCCTCAGCTGGACATCCCCACACTCTGAAGTGTTGCAGGGATGGCACTCTTCCTGTCCATAGCTCGTGCGGTGTTTTGGGCATCGACTTGCTTGGTACTCTGTTGAGAATGTGAATGGCGGTTTTAAGCGCCTCCATCCACAATCCCAATGGCATGTCGGAGTAGCTCAGCATGTTGCGCACCATATCCATGAGGGTACGGCTACGCCTTTCACGTACTCCATTTTGCTCAGGCTCGCCCGGCATTGAATACTGGGCGACAATGCCAGTCTCCTGCAAGAACTTTGCAAAAGGTCCAGGGACTTGGCCATATGGTGTGTGTCGACCGTAGTACTCCCCCCCCCACGGTCGGACCTCACAATCTTAATCCTTTTGTCAAGCTGATTTTCAACTTCAGCTTTGAATATCTTGAATTTATCCAATGCCTCATTTTTTTCTTTGATTGGATAAATGTAACTGAAGCAGGAGTAATCGTCTGTGAATGTTATGAATGAATCATAACCATCCACACTTTTCACCGGAAACGGTCCACAAATATCAGTGTGGATTATTTCCAGTGTTCCTGTGCTTCGGTTTGCACCTTTCTTTATCTGTTTTAGATATTTTCCTTTAATGCAATCTATGCATTGTTCTAAGTCAGGGTACTCCAACTTTGGAAGAATTTCACTTTTGATTAATCTTTCTATTCTCCCCCTGGAAATATGGCCCAATCGAAAGTGCCATAGTTTCGAGGAGTTGTGAGTTCTCTTTCTTTTCTTTTGCTCGTTGTTCGACGAAGAACTTTGCACATTCACAGTACTTGCATATTTCACTTTGTCACGAATTGGTAACAAATAAAGCTCATCATGAAGAAAGGCATTGCCTACATAATCATTATTCTACCACACGGTACATTTACCATATCCAAAAACACATTGATAATTGTCTTTGTCTAAGCACGACACACTTATTAAGTTCCTATTACATGAAGGCACAAAAAGCACATCACTAAGCAAAAGCTTGAATCCTTCGGTTAGCTCCAAGGAGACATCACCTATAGCTTCAACTTCTGCTTTGACACCATTTGCGACTTCAATACTTCTTTCGTTTTGGCACATGGTCCTCGTCGAATTGAACCCATGTAAAGAGTTTACAACATGAACGGTTGCACCTGAGTCAATCCACCAAGTAGATTTTGAAAACTTTACATAAAGAGATTCATTTACTAAGGGAACAATATAGTTACCTCTCTTTGCCATGAAGACCTTTAGCCAGGCAGCACAATCCTTCTTATAGTGCCTTGTTTTCTTGCAGTACATACAAGTGTCCCTGTCTACTGTTATTGGCTTTGGCTGATAATAAGCTGGAGCCTTGCCTTCGAGCTTACCCTGTGGCTTTGAGGGAGAATTCTGATTAGGTGGGAAAACCTTTTTCTTTTCCTTCACATATTTAAGGGAGCCACCATGTGAAGCCTTAATCCTCTCCTCTTCTTGTGAGCACATTGCGATGACCTTTTCAATATCCCATGTCTCGGGCTGCATGTTGTAGTTAACTACAAAGGTCTCAAACTCCTTAGGCAGCGAAGCCATGACCGGGTGGACGAGGAGAGCTGGCTTAATCTCCAGATCCGCATCCATGGGCTTACGCTTCGTTGTCGTGTTGCTCATCCTAAAGATATGCTCCCTTATGCCATGGCTACCTCCATTGTAGCTCTCTGTCACCAGTTGTTTGATCAACTGGGTGGCATAGGTCTTAGAAGAGCCAGTAAATTGACTCTTTATCTTGTTGAGCATCTCCTCTGCAGTAGCGCACTCTGATATCGAGCCCACGATGGTGGTCTCAATGGTGTTCTTAATAAACGCCAAACATTTCTTGTTGGCATTTATCCATAACCTGTTACGTATGGAATAGGACATCTCCTCTTTGCCACAATCCCATTGCTTTTTCTCCCAGCTCTCCTCATCCTCGTCAGCATCTCTGACTGGTTCTGAGGGTGCAACTGGTTGTGGTTCCTCCAGAACCCAGTCCACCTCAGCAATGCACAAAGCCATGTCAACCTTATTCCTCCACTCAGAGTAATTATCCCCTCTGAGTGTGGGAACGTGCTTTAGACAGCTCATTAGGTGAAAACCTCCTGAAATCACCATATAAGCAAAGTCAGTACGACAATTATATGCATTAAATAACGTTGGTTAAAATAATCATACAATTGCCTATGCAAATTAATCTACATTGCCGTTGGGCAAATGTTAGAAATAAATGCATCTTTTGCAATATGCAACATGATCATGTTACTAAACAACGTTGGTCAGAATAATAACATGACCGTATTTCATATTTCGTTTAGCAGCGGAAAACGTGAAATAAAATTTCATATGCCTTTTAACTTTACAGAAAATAATTCTATCATTTAATAAAAATTATTGAACTTTATTTAGTCTTTTATAAAGATCATGGACTTTCTTTTTCTGAAAAACTATTTTATTTTCAAAAACCCTTTATTTTTCTTTTCAGAAAAATAACATTACAATTCTGTCTAAATTAACACAAACTTTGAACATTTTTATTTCCTTTTTCTAATCATGTTTTCGTACATAGAAAATCATTTTTCGTTCTGCCTAAACTAGACATAAAATGAAATTTCCATGTTAAAGAAAATTGGCCGGCATGGGCCGGCCTGGCTCCCACCGGCCTGTGGCCTAATCATGGTCGGTTCCCTTCGGCCTGCTGAGTCGGCCCGCCAGCTATTCGATTCGGCCTCAGGCCACATGGCGCGGCGCGGCGCGCCTCCCTGCGGGCTGGGCTGGCCTTTTGCCACGGCATGGCTCCCCTGCTGGCGGCTAGGGTTTCATAGGGGCCGTCGAATGGGATCCGACGGTTGCCCGCGCGTTTCGTGGGAACAAAAGGGGCGAGCCGGACGGGGGAGAAACCCTAACTCCATCCCCCCTCCCCACACACACAGCGTCGCTCTCCTCTCTCGTTCTCCTCCAGTCTCTCGAGAGAGAGTACGGGGCACTCCTCGTCGGGGTTAGCCGAGCGGTGGCCGGGTCCTTCCCTCGCGCGGTGGCATGTATGCCCCACCGAGGAGGTCTCTGGTGCCCTGTCGCACCTCTCGCGCGGTCTTTGGCGCCTGCCGGCCACTCCTCGCGCAGCGGCCACCATGCCCCGCCGAGATCTGTGCCTCTTGCCGTCGGCAGCGGCGACCGAGGATCTTGCCGGCCTCCTCATTTGCCCCTTCGGCCGTGGTGGCCAACGCAGCGCCTCGCCGCCCTGTCAGGGCCTCTATTGCCACGGCGGCCGAGCCTCCTCTCCGGTGCTTGTAGCCCGAGAGTAGGGGACTTCGTCGCCGTGGTGGCCTGATACGTCTCCGTCGTATCTATAATTTTTGATTGTTTCATGCCAATATTCTACAACTTCCATATACTTTTGGCAACTTTTTATACTATTTTTGGGACTAACATATTGATCCAGTGCAGAGTGTCAATTCCAGTTTATTGCATGTTTTTTGTTTAGCAGAATATCCATACCAAACGAAGTCCAAACGTAATAAAAACTTACGAGGATTTTTTTTTGAATATTTATGATTTTTGAGAAGAAGAATCAACGCAAGGCGATGCACAGAGGGCCCACAAACCCTGTAGCCACCACCAGGAGGTACAATGGCGGCTGGCGGTCTTGTGGCCACTCCTTAAGGCGGTTGGAGCCCTTCTTTCGCTGCAAGAAATATAATATTCGGAAGAAAATCGAGTTAAAATTTCAGCCCAATCGGAGTTACGAATCTCCGAGAATTTAAGAAACGGTGAAATGCAGAATCTGAGAGCGCAGAAATAGAAGGACACAGAGAGAGAGATCCAATCTCGGAGGGGCCTCGCCCCTCCGCCGCCATGGAGAGCATGGTGTTGGAAATATGCCCTAGAGGCAATAATAAATTAGTTATTATTATATTTCTTTGTTCATGATAATCGTTTATTATCCATGCTATAACTGTATTGATTGGAAACACAATACTTGTGTGGATACATAGACAAAACACTGTCCCTAGTAAGCCTCTAGTTGACTAGCTCGTTGATCAAAGATGGCCAAGGTTTCCTGGCCATAGGCAAGTGTTGTTACTTGATAACGGGATCACATCATTAGGAGAATCATGTGATGGACTAGACCCAAACTAATAGACATAGCATGTTGATCGTGTCATTTTGTTGCTACTGTTTTCTGCGTGTCAAGTATTTGTTCCTATGACCATGAGATCATATAACTCACTGACACCGGAGGAATGCTTTGTGTGTATCAAACGTCGCAACGTAACTGGGTGACTATAAAGATGTTGTACAGGTATCTCCGAAGGTGTTAGTTGAGTTAGTATGGATCGAGACTGGTATTTGTCACTCCGTGTGACGGAGAGGTATCTCGGGGCCCACTCGGTAATACAACATGACACACAAGCCTTGCAAGTAATGTGACTTAGTGTAAGTTGCAGGATCTTGTATTACGGAACGAGTAAATATACTTGCCCGTAAACGAGATTGAAATAGGTATGCGGATACTGACGATCGAATCTCGGGCAAGTAACATACCGAAGGACAAAGGGAGTGACATACGGGATTATATGAATCCTTGGCACTAAGGTTCAAACGATAAGATCTTCGTAGAATATGCAGGATCCAATATGGGCATCCAGGTCCCGCTATTGGATATTGACCGAGGAGTCTCTCGGGTCATGTCTACATAGTTCTCGAACCCGCAGGGTCTGCACACTTAAGGTTCAACGTTGTTTTATGCGTATTTGAGATATATGGTTGGTTACCGAATGTTGTTCGGAGTCCCGGATGAGATCACGGACGTCACGAGGGTTTCCGGAATGGTCCGGAAATGAAGATTGATATATAGGATGACCTCATTTGATTACCGGAAGGTTTTCGGAGTTACCGGGAATGTACCGGGAATGATGAATGGGTTCCGGGAGTTCACCGGGGGGGCAACCCACCCCGGGGAAGCCCATAGGCCTTGGGGGTGGCGCACCAGCCCTTAGTGGGCTGGTGGGACAGCCCAAGAAGGCCCTATGCGCCATAGGAAGAAAATCAAAGAGAAAAGAAAAAAAAAAGAGGAGGTGGGAAAAGGGGGAAGGACTCCTCCTTCCAAACCTAGTTGGACTCGGTTTGGAAGGGGAGGGTTGCCCCCCTTGGCTCGGCCGACCCCCTTGGGGCCTCTTGAGCCCCAAGGCAAGGCTCCCCCTCTTCCCCCTATATATACGGAGGTTTTAGGGCTGATTTGCGAGAACTTTGCCACGGCAGCCCGACCACATATCTCCACGGTTTTACCTCTAGATCGCGTTTCTGCGGAGCTCGGGCGGAGCCCTGCCGAGACAAGATCATCACCAACATCCGGAGCACCGTCACGCTGCCGGAGAACTCTTCTACCTCTCCGTCTCTCTTGCTGGATCAAGAAAGCCGAGATCATCGTCGAGCTGTACGTGTGCTGAACGCGGAGGTGCCGTCCGTTCGGCACTAGATCGTGGGACGGATCGCGGGACGGTTCGTGGGACGGTTTGCGGGGCGGATCGAGGGACGTGAGGACGTTCCACTACATCAACCGCGTTTCTTAACGCTTCTGCTGTGTGATCTACAAGGGTACGTAGATTGGAAATCCCCTCTCGTAGATGGACATCACCATGATAGGTCTTCGTGCGCGTAGGAAAATTTTTGTTCCCCATGCGACGTTCCCCAACAGTGGCATCATGAGCTAGGTTCATGCGTAGATGTCTTCTCGAGTAGAACACAAAAGTTTTTGTGGGCGGTGATGTGCGTTTTGCTGCCCTCCTTAGTCTTTTCTTGATTCCACGGTATTGTTGGATCGAAGCGGCTCGGACCGACATTACACGTACGCTTACGAGAGACTGGTTTCATCGCTACGAGTAACTCCGTTGCTCAAAGATGACTAGCGGGTGTCAGTTTCTCCAACTTTAGTTGAATCGGAATTGACCGAGGAGGTCCTTGGATGAGGTTAAATAGCAATTCATATATCTCCGTTGTGGTGTTTACGTAAGTAAGATGCGATCCTACTAGATACCCATGGTCACCACGTAAAACATGCAACAACAAAATTAGAGGACGTCTAACTTGTTTTTGCAAGGTATGCTTGTGATGTGATATGGCCAACGATGTGATGTGATATATTGGATGTATGAGATGATCATGTTGTAATAGTTAATATCGACTTGCACGTCGACGGTACGGCAACCGGCAGGAGCCATAGGGTTGTCTTTAAACTAACGTTTGTGCTTGCAGATGCGTTTACTATATTGCTAGGACGTAGCTTTAGTAGTAATAGCATGAGTAGCACGACAACCCCGATGGCGACATGTTGATGGAGATCATGATGATGGAGATCATGGTGTGATGCCGGTGACAAGAAGATCGTGCCGGTGCTTTGGTGATGGAGATCAAGAAGCGCATGATGATGGCCATATCATGTCACTTATGAATTGCATGTGATGTTAATCCTTTTTGCACCTTATCTTGCTTAGAACGACGGTAGCATTATGAGGTGATCTCTCACTAAAATTTCAAGACGAAATTGTGTCCCCGACTGTGCACCGTTGCGACAGTTCTTCGTTTCGAGACACCACGTGATGATCGGGTGTGATAGACTCAACGTTCACATACAACGGGTGCAAAACAGTTGCACACACAGAACACTCGGGTTAAGCTTGACGAGCCTAGCATGTGCAGACATGGCCTCGAAACACATGAGACCAAAAGTTCGAGCATGAATCGTATGGTTGATATGATTAGCATAGAGATGCTTACCACTGAAACTATTCTCGACTCACGTGATGATCGGACTTGAGATACTGGATTTGGATCATGTACCACTCAAATGACTAGAGAGATGTACTTTTTGAGTGGGAGTTCTTAAGTAATATGATTAATTGAACTAATTGTCATGAACATAGTCTAATGGTCTTTGCGAATTACGATGTAGCTTGCACTATAGCTCTACTGTTTTTATATGTTCCTAGAGAAAATTTAGTTGAAAGTTGATAGTAGCAAACTTTGAAGAGGATTGTCCTCGTTGCTGCGCAGAAGGCTTGTGTCCTTAATGCACCACTCGGTGTGCTGCACCTCGAGCGTCGTCTGTGGATGCTGTGAACATCCGACATACACGTTTCTAATGACTACACGATAGTTCAGTGCAAAATACTTAATGGCTTAGAAGCAAGGCACCGAAGACGTTTTGAAACGTCACGGAACATAAGTGATGTTCTAAAGAGATGAAATTGTGATTTCATGCTCGTGCCCTTGTTGAGAGGTACGAGACCTTCGACATGATTCTTTGTCCACAAAGTAAAGGAGAAAAGCTCAATCGTTGAGCGTGTGCTCAGATTGTCTAAGTACGACAATCACTTGAATCAAGTGGGAGTTAATCTTCAAGATGAGATAGTGATGGTTCTCCAAAGTCACTACCACCAAGCTGTGAGAGCTTCGTGATGAACTATAACAAATCAAGGATAGATACAATGATCCTTGAGCGATTCGCGATGTTTGACACTGCGAAAGTAGAAATCAAGAAGGAGCATCAATAGTTGATGGTTTGTAAAACCACTAAGTTTCAAGAAAGGCAAGGGCTAGAAGGGATACTTCATGAAATGGCAAAACAGTTGTTGCACTAATGAAGAGACCCGAGATTAAACCCAAACCCGAGACTAAGTGCTTCTGTAATGAGGGGAACAGTCACTGAGGCGGAGCAACTCTAGATACTTGGTAGATAAGAAGGCTGGCAAAAGTCGAAAGAAGTATATTTGATATACATGATGTTGATGTGTACTTTACTAGTACTCCTAGTAGCATGAGCGTATTGGATACTGGTTCGGTTGCTAAGTGATTAGTAACACGAAATGAAAGCTACGGCATAAATGGAGACTAGCTAAAGGCGAGGTGACGATACGTGTTGGAAGTGTTTCCAAGGTTGATATGATCAAACGTCGCACGCTCCCTCTACCATCGGGATTGGTGTTAAACCTAAATAATTGTTATTTGGTGCTTGCGTTAAGCATGAACATGATTGGATCGTGTTTATTGCAATACGATTATTCATTTAAAGAGAATAATGGTTACTCTATTTTCTCGAATAATCACCTTCAATGGTTTATTGAATCTCGATCGTAGTGTTACACATGTTCATGATATTGGTGCCAAAAGATATGAGGTAATGATGATAGTACCACTTCCTTGTGGCATTACCGCTTGAGTCATGTTGGTATAAATTGCATGAAGAGGCTCCATGCTGATGGATCTTTATACTCACTTGATTTTGAATCACTAGTGACATGCAAATCATACCGCATGAGCAAGGCCTTGTTTTCATTGAGATGGAATAAGATAGTAACTTGTTGGAAGTGATACATTTTGATGTATGCAGTCCAATGGGTGCTGAGGCACGCAGTGGATATCATTATGTTCTTACTTCAATGACGATTTGAGTAGATACTAGAGTATTTGCTTAATGAATCACAAGTCTGAAATACTGAAAAGTTCAATTCTGTTTCGGAGTGAAGTTCGTCCTAACAAAAGGATAAACTGTCTACGATATGATCATAGAAATGAATATCTGAGTAACGAGTTTTGGTACGCAGTTAAGACAATGTGGAAATTGTTTCGCGGTTCATGCCACCTAGAACATCATAGTGTGATGATGTGTCTGAACGTCATAGCCACACACTATTTGGTATGGTGCATGCTATGATGTCTCTTATCGAATTACCACTATCGTTTATGGGTTAAGCATTAGAGACAACCGCATTCACTTTAAAATAGGGCATCACGTATTTCCGTTGAGATGACATAGTATAGACTGAGGTTTAGAGAAATCTAAACTGTCGTTTCTTGAAAGTTTGGAGTTTCGACACTTATGTGAAAAAGTTTCCGTCTGATAAGCTCGAACCCAAAGCGGATAAATGCATCTTCATAGGATATCCAAAACAGTTGGGTACATCTCCTATCTCAGATCCGAAAGCAAAGTGTTTGTTTCTAGAAATGGATCCTTTCTCGAGGAAAGGTTTCTCTCGAAAGAATTGAGTGGGAGGGTGGTAGAACTTGATGAGGTTATTGAACCATCACTTCGACCAGTGTGTAGCAGGGCGCATGAAGTTGTTCCTGTGGCGCCTACACCAATTGAAGTGAAAGTTGATGATGGTGATCATCGAGCATCGGATCAAGTTGCTACAAGCCTCGTAGGTTGACAAGGTCGCGTACTACTACAGAGTGGTATGGTAACCCTGTCTTGGAGGTCATGTTGTTGAGCAACAGTGAACCTACAAGTTATGGAGAAAGCAATGGTGGGCCCAGATTCCGACAAATGGCTGGAAGCCATGAAATCCGAGAGAGGATCCATGTATGAAAACAAAGTGTAGACTTTGGAAGAACTACTTGATGGTCATAGGACTATTGAGTAAAGATGGATCTTTAAAAGGAAGACAGACGATGATAGTGATAAGTCGCTATTAAGAAAAGCTCGACTTGTCGCAAAGATGTTTCCGACAAGATCAAATAGTTGACTATGATGAGACTTTCTCACTCGTAGCGATGCTAAAAGTCTGTTAGAATTATGTTAGTAGTTGCTGCATTATTTATGAAATATTGCATGTAGGATGTCAAAACATTGTTTCCTCGACGGTTTCCTTGAGCAAACATTGTATGAGATACAACCATGAGGTTTTGTCGATCCTAAAGATACTAGCAAGTATGCAAGCTCCAGCGATCCTTAAATGGACTGGTGCAAGCATCTCGGAGTTGGAATATACACTTTGATGAGATGATCAAGGATTTTGGGTTTGTACAAGGTTTATGAGAAACTTGTATTTCCAAAGAAGTGAGTGGGAGCACTATAGAATTTCTGATAAGTATATGTGGTTGACATATTGTGGATCAGAAGTAATGTAGAATTTATGTAAAGCATACAAGGTTGTTTGAAAGGAGTTTTCAAATGAATACCTGGATTGAGCTACTTGAACGTTGAGCATCAAAGATCTTTGGAGATAGATCAAAAGGCACTTAATGGAAGTTTCAACAAGATGCATGCCTTGACAAGTTTTTGAAGGAGTTCAAAATGGATCAGCAAAGAAGGAGTTCTTGCTTGCGTTGTAAGGTGTGAATTTGAGTAAGACTCAAAACCCGACCACGGCAGAATAAAGAGAATAGATGAAGGTCGTCTTCTATGCCTTAGCCGTAGACTCTAAAGTATGCCATGCTGAGTACCGCACCTGATGTGTGCCTTGCAGCAAGTCTGTTGAGAGGTACAGAGAGTGATCCATGATTGAATCACTAGCAGCGGTCAAAATTTATCCTTAGTAACTGATGGACTAAGGAATTTTTCTCGATTATGGAGGTGCTTAAAGAGTTCGTCGTAAAGGGTTACGTCAATGCAAGCTTCGAAACTAATCCGAATAACTATGAGTAGTGAAACGGATTCGTATAGTAGAGTAGATATTTGGAGCATTTCCAAATAGCACGTAGTAGCAGCATCTATAAGATGACATAAAGATTTGTAAAGAACGCACGGATCTGAAAGTTTCAGAACCGTTGACTAAAACATCTCTCACGAGCAAGACGTGATCAGACCCCATAACTATATGGGTGTTGGATTCGTTGGAATCACATGGTGATGTGAACTAGATTATTGACTCTAGTGCAAGTGGGAGACTGTTGGAAATATGCCCTAGAGGCAATAATAAATTAGTTATTATTATATTTCTTTGTTCATGATAATCATTTATTATCCATGCTATAATTGTTTTGATTGGAAACACAATACTTGTGTGGATACATAGACAAAACACTGTCCCTAGTAAGCCTCTAGTTGACTAGCTCGTTGATCAAAGATGGCCAAGGTTTCCTGGCCATAGGCAAGTGTTGTTACTTGATAACGGGATCACATCATTAGGAGAATCATGTGATGGACTAGACCCAAACTAATAGACGTAGCATGTTGATCGTGTCATTTTGTTGCTACTGTTTTCTGCGTGTCAAGTATTTGTTCCTATGACCATGACATCATATAACTCACTGACACCGGAGGAATGCTTTGTGTGTATCAAACGTCGCAACGTAACTGGGTGACTATAAAGATGCTCTACAGGTATCTCCGAAGGTGTTAGTTGAGTTAGTATGGATCGAGACTGGGATTTGTCACTCTGTGTGACGGAGAGGTATCTCGGGGCCCACTCGGTAATACAACATCACACACAAGCCTTGCAAGCAATGTGACTTAGTGTAAGTTGCGGGATCTTGTATTACGGAACGAGTAAAGAGACTTGCCGGTAAACGAGATTGAAATAGGTATGCGGATACTGACGATCGAATCTCGGGCAAGTAACATACCGAAGGATAAAGGGAATGACATACGGGATTATATGAATCCTTGGCACTGAGGTTCAAATGATAAGATCTTCGTAGAATCCAATATGTAGGATCCAATATGGGCATCCAGGTCCCACTATTGGATATTGACCGAGGAGTCTCTCGGGTCATGTCTACATAGTTCTCGAACCCGCAGGGTCTGCACACTTAAGGTTCGACGTTGTTTTATGCGTATTTGAGTTATATGGTTGGTTACCGAATGTTGTTTGGAGTCCCGGATGAGATCACGGACGTCACGAGGGTTTCCGGAATGGTCCGGAAATGAAGATTGATATATAGGATGACCTCATTTGATTACCGGAAGGTTTTCGGAGTTACCGGGAATGTATCGGGAATGACGAATGGGTTCCGGGAGTTCACCGGGGGGGCAACCCACCCCGGGGAAGCCCATAGGCCTTAGGGGTGGCGCACCAGCCCTTAGTGAGCTGGTGGGACAGCCCAAGAAGGCCCTATGCGCCATAGGAAGAAAATCAAAGAGAAAAGAAAAAAAAGAGGAGGTGGGAAAAGGGGGAAGGACTCCTCCTTCCAAACCTAGTTGGACTCGGTTTGGAAGGGGAGGGTTGCCCCCCTTGGCTCGGCCGACCCCCTTGGGGCCTCTTGAGCCCCAAGGCAAGGCTCCCCCTCTTCCCCCTATATATACGGAGGTTTTAGGGCTGATTTGAGACAACTTTGCCACGGCAGCCCGACCACATATCTCCACGGTTTTACCTCTAGATCGCGTTTCTGCGGAGCTCGGGCGGAGCCTTGCCGAGACGAGATCATCACCAACCTCCGGAGCACCATCACGCTGCCGGAGAACTCTTCTACCTCTCCGTCTCTCTTGCTGGATCAAGAAGGTCGAGATCATCGTCGAGCTGTACGTGTGCTGAACGCGGAGGTGTCGTCCGTTCGGCACTAGATCGTGGGACGGATCGCGAGACGGTTCGTGGGATGGTTCGCGGGGCGGATCGAGGGACGTGAGGACGTTCCACTACATCAACCGCGTTTCTTAACGCTTCTGCTGTGCGATCTACAAGGGTACGTAGATCGGAAATCCCCTCTCGTAGATGGACATCACCATGATAGGTCTTCGTGCGCGTAGGAAAATTTTTGTTCCCCATGCGACGTTCCCCAACACATGGACCAGAGGGGAAACCCTTCTCCCATCTAGGGAGGAGGTCAAGGAAGAAGAAGAAGGAGGGGGCTCTCTCCCCCTCTCTCCCGGCGGCGCCGGAACGCCGCCTGGGACATCATCGTGCGACGGCGATCTACACCAACACCTCCGTCATCTTCACCAACATCTCCATCATCTTCCCCCATATATATTCAGCGGTTCACTCTCCCGCAACCCGTTGTACCCTCTACTTGAACATGGTGCTTTATGCTACATATTATTATCCAATGATGTGTTTCTATCCTATGATGTGTGAGTAGATTATCGTTGTCCTATCGGTGATTGATGAATTGCTATGATTGGTTTAATTTTCTTGTGGTTATGTTGTTGTCCTTTGGTGCCCATCATATTATCGCGTGCGTGGATCACACCATAGGGTTAGTTGTATGTTGATCGGACTATGTATTGGCAGACTAGAGTGACAGAAGCTTCAAACCTAGCATAGAAATTGATGCATATGGGATTGAAGGGGGACCAATATATCTTATTGCTATGGTTGGGTTTTACCTTAATGAACGTTAGTAGTTGCAGACGCTTGCTAATAGTTCCAATCATAAGTGCATAGAATTCCAAGTAAGGGATGACATCCTAGCAGAGGCCTCTCCCACATGATACTTGTTATCAATCTAGTAACGTAGTCAATTGCTTAGGGACAATTCCGCAACTCCTACCACCACTTTTCCACACTCGTTAGACACTCATAGTTGTTTCTTTATCTAACCAGCCCCTAGTTTTATTTACGTGTTCTTTAATTCTTGCAAGCTTATCCTATCTCTCCTACAAAGTACTTCTAGTTTCATACTTGTTCTAGGTAAAGCGAACGTAAAGTGTGCGTAGAGTTGTATCGGTGGTCGATAGAACTTGAGGGAATATTTGTCCTACCTTAGCTCCTCGTTGGGTTCGACACTCTTACTTATCAAGAAATGCTACAATTAATCCCCTATACTTGTGGGTTATCAAGACCTTTTTCTGGCGCCGTTGCCGGGGAGCAATAGCGTGGGGTGAATATCCTCGTGTGTGCTTGTTTGCTTTATCACTAAGTAGATTTATTTGCTGTTCTAAGTTGTTCTCTATCTTTAGTTATGGATATGGAACACGAAATACCAAAAAAATTAGGTGTACTTGCTACTCATGGAGATGGGGAACCTCCTAAAACCCTCGATGCTCATTACGTGGAAAATATTATATACTTCTTTAATAATCCTGAGAAAGCCTCATTCAATTATATAATGGGATACACGTTGGATCAACGTGAATACTTTAGGGATTATCTCTTGACTCAAAAAGGGAAACTTTTATGGGATCAAATCCATTTGTTGAAATGGTATGCTTGGGAACTATGCAAGAGACATGGTGTTACTTGTTGCTCTAGGATGAAGGCTCCACACCTTCCCTTTTCTTGTGAGTTTAATGATCATAGAACCTTGGCTTCTTATGCTAATGGTATATATGATTACTATGATGTGGATCAAATAGAAGAGTTTGTTGCTTTTATGGGTGCTTATGAAATTGAGGCTCTGTTTAAAAGGTATGATGATAATGATGATGCTCCTTACCGATCTGAAAATTTGGCTATGCTTCGTTATTGTTATACTAATTATGAATATAATGCCCATATTGAACGATTTAAGGAGAAATCCTATGCTACCCAAGAAGAGACTATTATTTTGCAGGAAACTATGGAAGAAGAAAATGCTGAAATTGTGAGCTCATTAGATGAAAAAGATGACGAGGAGAGCGAAGAACAAAAGGAGGAAGAATGGACTAGCTACCCGTTCCCACCTTCTAATGAGAGTAACTCTTCAACTCATACATTGTTTAATTTCCCTTCATTCTTACCGAAGGATGAATTCTATGATGATTGCTATGATCCCTTGGATTCGTTTGAAATATCCCTTTTTGATGAACTTGATGCTTGCTACGCTTGTGGCCACGACGCCAATATGAATGATGCTTATGAAGATGAGCTAGCTATAGTTCCTTATGTTACACATGATGATTTTGATGAATATAATATGCATGTGCTTGTTGCTCCTACTTGCAGTTATTATCCACCTCCCTATGTTTCCAATACGATAAAATTGCAAGAAACTGCTTATGCTATGTATTGGCCTTTACTTGGTGTGCATGAATTGTTCTTTTATGACATGCCAATGCATAGGAAGAAAGTTAGACTTCGTCATTGCATGATATATGTTACCTCGTGCTCACTACAAAATTACAAATCATTGCTAATTCAAATTGGCTTTGATATACCTTGGGGTCCGGGTGGATCCATTACTTGAGCACTTTATGCCTAGCTTAATGGCTTTAAAGAAAGCGTTGCCTGGGAGACAACACGGAAGTTTTAGAGAGTCATTTATTTCTGTTGAGTGCTTTTGTTTAGTTTAAAAACAAAACAAAAATATAGAGGGGAACTTAAAACTTTTTCAAAAAGAGAAGCGATTGAAAGGTGATGCATTGCGGAAGTGAGGGTCGACCTTGAACACTTGTGTTCATGCTCATGGAAACAATGTAGAATTTTTCATAGAAGTTTCTCACAAAAATAATTATCCCCTTGTACAATTCCTTTGTGTTTTGAAAAATAATGTGCCAAGTAAAGCCTTTACGATTAGTTTGGGTGATAGTTGTTTGATCACGCTAAGAAAAGACAAAAACTTTTTGCTCATGAAATTAATTTTTATTTTTATTCTGGAAGAGATTTTGAGTTGATTCATTTTTTCTTCTGATTGATATGCAAATTTTCTAGACGTTCGTAATTTTTCAGATTTTTTGAGATATCAGAGGTATACGGAATATACAGATTGCTACAGACTGTTCTGTTTTGACAGATTCTGTTTTCTATGCATTGTTCTCTTATTCTGATGAATCTATGGGAAGTATCGGGGGGTATGAACCATGGTGAAGTTGGGTTACAGTAGATATAATGGTAATATGAAATTAGAATGAATTCACAACAGTACTTGAAGTGGTGATTTATTTTATTATACTAACGGATCTCACGAAGTTTTGTTGAGTTTTGTGTGATTGAAGTTTTCAAGTTTTGGATGAGAGCACGATGGATAAAGGAATAAGGAGAGGCGAGAGCCTAAGCTTGGGGATGCCCGAGGCACCCCAAGGTAATATTCAAGGAAGATTCAAGCGTCCAAGCTTGGGGATGCCCCGGAAGGCATCCCCTCTTTCGTCTACAATCTATCGGTAATTTTACTCGGAGCTATATTTTAATTCGTCACATGATATGTGCAAATGCTTGGAGCGTCTTTTGTGTTTTTTCCTTTTTCATTTATGCACCATGCTGGTATGAGATAGTCCTTGGTTGGCTTTATTGAATGCTTCATGTGCTTCACTTATATCATTTGAAGTTTGGATTGCCTGTTTCCCTACACATAGAAAACCGTCATTTGTAGAATGCTATTTTGCTTCACTTATATTTGTTAGAGCGGGGCATATCTTTTGTAGAAAGAATTAAACTCTCATGCTTCACTTATACCTATTTAGAGAGTTAACAGGAGTTGGCCATTCACATGGTTAGTCATAAAATCCTACATAAAACTTGTAGATCACTGAATATGATATGTTTGATTCCTTGCAATAGTTTTGCGACATGAATATGTGATATTAGAGTCATGCTAGTGAGTAATTGTGTTTTTTTAGAAATACTTGTGTTAAGGTTTGTGATTCCCGTAGCATGCACGTATGGTGAACCGTTATGTGATGAATTTGGAGCATGATTTATTTATTGATTGTCATCCTTTGTGTGGAGGTCGGGATCGCGCGATGGTTAACTCCTACCAACCTTTCCCCTAGGAGCATGCGTGTAGTACCTTGTTTCAATGACTAATAGACTTTTGCAATAAGTATGTGAGTTCTTTATGACTAATGTTGAGTCCATGGATTATACGCACTCTCACCCTTCCACCATTGCTAGCCTCTCTAGTACCGCGCAACTTTGTTGGTGCATTACACCCACCATATAGCCTCCATCAAAACAGCCACCATACCTACCTATTATGGCATTTTCATAGCCATTCCGAGATATATTGCCATGTGTCGTGGGTATAAGTCTGACAGTAGAAGTATGGGGTACGAAAGTATATGGGCAGAGCCTTAGCTACGGCGAGGATGTATGAGTTCAGGCCCCTCTACGGTGGAGGTAAAAGCCCTACGACTCAGTGCTCTTGGGAGCTTTGTGTCGAGTGGATTATAGGATTACAGCAAGTTCCAACCTTTGCACCAGTGGGGAAGAGCCGCTTATATAGAGTGCGCTGCCCTTCATAATGGCCCGGTGGACAAGGGTGGAATAGTGGCGAATAAATGCCTACGTTACAGGTATCGTAAGCTTTAAATGCTAATAATGGTGTATGAAAACGTATGACTGTTGCCCTCCTGGGAGGTTACGATGTACAGAGTGGATTCCAGTCGGTACGTTAGATATGCTCCAAGTGGATCATCGCCGACTGGATGATGGGGGCGTCCTTAGTTTAGTCGGAACTGTCTAAGGGCCTTGTCTTCTATGAAGGGTAGTCCTTGGGTAGGACCTATAGGGTAGACCTATGACCCTACCCTGGGACTATAACCCCATCATTAGTCCTCGAATGGATCGGGGTTAAGTAATGTCTGGAGTTTGGAACCAACTGGTATTGAGGTGACTTTAGTGTTGTTTGCCTCGATCCATTTTATCTTTTCTGCTAGTGATCCGAGTGAATACGCGAGTGAAACGAACCGTCGGGGACCGAGTGTCTTCCGTGGAATCTTTCGACGTGACTGGTCAAACTGACACCGCCGGATTTTCTGGGATCCTCAAATTTCGGTTGCCGCGCGCTCAGCGGGGATGACGACATCGCCATCGAGTAGGTTTTGCCTCCTCGATTACCGCGTCGTTATCTTCTCCACTAACCTTGCAGCGGCCGGTTGGGGGGATAAGATCCTGGGCCCACCAGTAAGTGACCCAGTCGGAGGCCTATTAAAGCCTCCCCGGCGGGATTTCCTGTTGCGTTGCTCATCCTCCTCCCATTAATCTTGCTTCTCCCGCAGCTCTCTGCACACCCCAAGCCAACTCCTGCCTCTCCTCTTCTGCGGATCCGTCGTCCTCGCCATGACGAAGGGGCAGACCAGCAAGCTCGAGGCGCAGAAGAAGAAGAAGAAGGGGGCGGCCTCCACTCAACGGTGGCAGCGGGCGTTGCCGGCGGGCTGGATCCAGGGGGACTTCGTCCCCTCCTCGGTGACGGAGAACGACGTGCTGGAGCTGGTGGAGCACGGCATGGTCGCCAACACGTCGTGGAGGCTGCCGGAGGGCGAGATGGAGCCGGCGCCGAAGGAGGGGGAGCGCGTTCTGCTGCTCAGCCACGTGGCCTGAGGTTTCTCCTTGCCTCCCCATCCTTTCTTCCGAGGTATCATGAATTACTTCAGGGCGCAGCTCCATCATTTTCCTCCAAACGCAATAGCTCACCTTTCTGCATTCGTCACCCTCTGCGAGTGCTTCATAGGATGTCCTCCCCACTTGGGGCTCTTTAAATATGTCTTCTCCGCTAGATCCCAAACAGTTAAAAAGCTTAGCCAGTCGGATGATAAGACACACATCCTCCAGCTATGAGGGGGTTTAGGCTTCCAGAAGAAAACAAAGAGTAGCTATCCCTCCCTCCAGCTATCCGAGTCAGTTAGGAACTGGCAATCGTCTTGGTTCTATTGCCAGGACATTGCTTGTCTGAACGCTTCGAGTGGGTTGCCACCTTTCAGTTTAGACCGTCCGGGCCCTCCCACGAAGCTTGCGCTCTCTAAGGGAGAAAGAACCCAGATCCAGCCTTTGGTCGACGCGCTGATAGCCGTCGTCCGGAGGGGAGTCACCGGCATGGACCTGCTGGAGACTTTTCTGGGTCGGCGCATCCAGCCGCTGCAGGCCCGAGACCACGCCATGTGGCATTACACGGGGCCTTCGGATTCCACTCGGTCTCATCCAGAGGACGTGAGCGGGGAGACTATGAGTGCGTGGGTCCACAGCATCACACGCACGTGTGATAACCCCGTGGGAGCCCGGCGGGTGAATCCCTTCCGTGCCAAAAATCCTCCTCCGAATGAGGTGAGTACATGTTGTCGAGTGCTTTTAACCTTCTCAGTTTTATTGCTTTTCTTGTCTCGCTGACTGACGTTGCCGACTGTGTTTTCTGCAGGAGTGGACAAACTGGCATTCTGCAGTCTCGAACGGGAATCCATCCGAGGAAGAGGAGGGCAGCCAGGAGGGCAGCGCGGATAGCGCCGAGTACGTCTCTGACAGTGGGGAGACGGAGGAGGAGACAAAAGAGGAGGAAGAGGAGAGTGGAGATCAGAGCTCGTCACCCACACCACCAGAGCACCGAACCAAGCGCCGTCATGACCCCGCTGCTCCGCCCGCGGCCCCGAGTGCTCCGCCAGCTCCTCCCGTGGCTCCGAGTGCTCGGAGTGTGAAGAGAACCAGGGGTGCTTCTGCCGAGCCCGTGAACCAGCCGTCCAAGGTGGTCAAACCTAGTGGGCCTAAACCTCGGAAAGCCTTGCCCCGGATGAGGATCGCTGTTCCGGTCGCCTCAGCGTAAGTATCTTTACTCTTTCATCTTCCTTCAGTATCCGATTGAACTCCTCTTTTTGGGAACTCATGTTTATCCGTCGAGTGGATTTCACTCAACAGAGCTGCTACCTCCGCCACCTCTCTGCCGCGCCAGGACGATGATCCCATGGACACGGATAACGCCGCCACGTCCCAGAAGGTACATTGTCACGACTCCTTGAGTTGTATTACTGTTTCGCGAGTGCTGTCTTTGATCTTGACCTCTTTATGTAATTTTATTTTGTTCAGTCGGGCTTCCTTCGGAGGTGATCCATCTGGACGACGATGACCAAAGGAGGTCGGAGCCAGCTTTGGCGCCTATCCCTGGGGTTATCCAACCTGCTGCCAATCCCGCCATGAACGTGCCGCCGACTGAGACTGTGGCCCTCACGGCGGAACCGACTGGAGCCGAGCTCGGGATGCCCAGGGAGTCTTCTGCCCCGCCGGGTCCGTCGGTTGTTCAATATGACATCCGGCGCCTCCCAGAAGACCAGGTAGGAGCCGCCAAGGACGCCATGGTGCAGGTGGAGCTGATGGTGGGCGACGCCAAGGGAGCGTATGACTCTATCGCGTCCCTGTACAAGAAGAGCTTGGAGCTTCGGGACGATATCCGAGTAAGTGCGCTAGTAAGTGTTTACATTCCTCTTGGTATCCACTGGGGGTTTCAGCGAGGTACTCGGATGCAATAGGTTGGTTTTGCACTGGGTTCACTCTGAGTGAACCCAGTGGGTGTAGTCCCCGAGACTTCTACCGAGTGCTTGCACCGGCAGTTGTCTTTATATGTATTTTCCGTAATCTGAACAGATCAGAGCTGATCTGCCCGAATGGTACCAGTGGGGGCATGCCGAGTGCACCCACTAGGTGTAGTCCCCGAGAGTAGTGTTACTCGGGTCGAGAGATAGGAATCTCATAGTGTTGTTGGTTTGCTATGGAGCTCAATAGGGCCGACCTGTTCGAGCTTCATGCCAGTGGGGTCACTCTCAGTGAACCCACTGGGTGTAGTCACCGAGACCTTTGTCGATTGCTTACATCGGTAGGGGTCTGAAGAATTTTGAGCTTTGATTGTTTTGTCATATCTGTCGAGACTTTTTCCTTGTTGAATGTGTCTGATCCTCCCTTTGTGTCTCTTTGACAGAAGACTTGTGAGATGGGATCGGCGTACAATGCTCTGAAGGCTGAGAAGACTCAACTCGTTGTGGACTTGGAGGTGGCTGTGAATGACCTGGCTGGCGTGAAGAAGGCTCTCGCTGACCGAGAGAAATCTTTGGAGGAATCTCGGGAGGCTAACAAGGCACTGCTAGCCGAGGTAGAAAAAATGAAGAGGGAGAGATCCGAATGCATGGGCCAGCTGAAGGTGATGAACACTCGGTGCAGAGCGCAGGAGAACTACGTCAGCGACTGGGCGAAGAAGATGGTCGCTCTGCTTGGTGGTAAGTTCTTGCCGAGTGCTTTTTTGACTTGTTCCGAAAGTTCCACTCGGCGATGAAGCTAACCGGGACATGCTCCGAGCGGATTCTCGCCTTAACAGGGTGGGCCCTTTCATTGGTCGCCTGAGAAGAGTTGTCGGCCGAATCGACAAGGAGTTGTGGCCTGAAGACGACTCCCGGAACGAAATAAATGGGTTGATGACTCGGCTGGAGGACGTTCCAAGCAGAGTGCAGGCATGGAAGAAGTCTGCCGCTCGGTGTGGTGCGGACGTGGCGCTGTCTCTGGTCTGAGTGCACTGCAACGAAGCCCATGAAGAAAAGCTAAAGACGTTGCAGGTCGCCAACACCAAGAAGCTTCGATTTGAAGATTTCATGGAGACCTTCCTCGACACAACCACTCGGATTGCAGATGGCATCAACCTCGATACCTTTGTGGAGCCTGCCAGTCCCGGCGACGCTTGATAAACTTTATGCTGAACGCACATTTACCTCGGTATGCCGAGTGGAATCTGTATTAAACTTTGACCACTGCTGTTGGCCGGTACATTCATGGTTCTGTGTGGATAAACTTGATTCACACCGAGCCGACTGATCGTAGATCCGACTTGAATTCGAATCTGATCTTTTGCTCTTCTTTCGCTGAGTTTTTTTGGACACGATTTTAGCTCGTGGTTTTTGTTTGGGCGTCTCTTGGTGAAGCCAATGGCAAAGCATGCAGAGCATGTAATTGTCAGTTGTCTTCACATCCACTTGAGCCTCAATGAGGGTCTGCTAAGCCTCCGAGTGTATCTCGAGTGCTCACTCGGAGGAAGCTTTTTACTTAGGTGACTCTGGTTCGCAGCTAAGTCTCCGAGTGTGACTTTTGGCGTACACTCGGAACGAGTTTTTACTTAGGCGACTCTGGGTCGCAGCTAAGTCCCCGAGTGTGACTTTTGGTGCTCACTCGGAGCGAGTTGTTACCCATGTAGTTGTCAGTTGTCTTCACATCAACATGAGCCTCAATGAGGGTCTGCTAAGCCTCCGAGTGTATCTCGAGTATACACTCGGAGGAAGTTTTTTACTTAGGCGACTCTGAGTCGCAGCTAAGTCCCCGAGTGTGACTTTTCGTGCACACTCGGATTGAGTTGTTACTCATGTAGTTGTCAGTTGTCTTCACATCCACATGAGCCTCAATGAGGGTCTGCTAAGCCTCCGAGTGTATCTCGAGTATACACTCGGAGGAAGCTTTTTACATAGGCGACTCTGAGTCGCAGCTAAGTCCCCGAATGTGACTTTTCGTGCACACTCAGAGTGAGTTTTTTACTTAGGCGATTCTGGGTCGCAGCTAAGTCTCTGAGTGTGACTTTTAGTGCACACTCGGAGCGAGTTTGTACTTAGGCGACTATGGGTCGCAGCTAAGTCTCCGAGTGTGACTTTTAGTGCACACTCGGAGCGAGTTTGTACTTAGGCGACTCTGGGTCGCAGCTAAGTCTCCGAGTGTGACTTTTAGTGCACACTCGGAGCGAGTTTGTACTTAGGCGACTCTAGGTCGCAGCTAAGTCTCCGAGTGTGACTTTTCGTGCACACTCGGAGCGAGTTGTTACTTAGACGACTCTGGGTCGCAGCTAAGTCCCCGAGTGTGACTTTTAGTGCACACTCGGAGCGTGTTTGTACTTAGGCGACTCTGGGTCGCAGCTAAGTCTCCGAGTGTGACTTTTAGTGCACACTCGGAGCAAGTTGGTACTTAGGCGACTCTGGGTCGCAGCTAAGTCCCCGAGTGTGACTTTTAGTGCACACTCGAAGCGTGTTTGTACTTAGGCGACTCTGGGTCGCAACTAAGTCTCCGAGTGTGACTTTTAGTGCACACTCGGAGCGAGTTAGTACTTAGGCGGTTCTGGGTCGCAGCTAAGTCTCCGAGTGTGACTTTTCGTGGACACTCGGAGCGAGTTTGTACTTAGGCGACTCTGGGTCGCAGCTAAGTCCCCGAGCGTGACTTTTAGTGCACACTCGGAGTTGGTTTTTTAGACCGGAGTTTGCAAACGCGTAAGAATTTTGAATCGGCATGAAATCAATCTGCTTTGTATTACTTCGATGATACTTGTTCTTTACATTGTCTCCGTCAGTGGTTATGTGTAGAAGCGCTTCAATATATCTCCATTCCATGCTCGCGGCTTGTCCGTTTCCCTGTCGAGGTTGTAGAGTCGATATGCTCCGTTGTTCAGCACCTTAGAGATGATGAACGGTCCTTCCCAGGCGGGAGCCAACTTGTGCGGTCTCTGCTGATCCACTCGGAGCACCAGGTCGCCTTCTTGGAATGTGCGGCTCCTGACGTGCCGCGCATGAAATCGCCGCAGATCTTGTTGATAAATTGTTGAACGGATCAGCGCCATCTCGCGCTCCTCTTCTAAAAGGTCCACTCCGTCTTGCCTGGCTTGCTCTGCTTCGGCTTCGGAGAAGAGTTCGACTCGTGGAGAGTTGTGAAGCAAGTCACTCGGAAGGACTGCCTCTGCTCCATAAACGAGGAAAAACGGGGATCGCCCTGTCGATCTATTCGGAGTTGTGCGTAGGCCCCACAGCACCGAAGGCAGCTCGGTGACCCATGCGCCGGCGGCATGTCCAACTTCTCGCACGAGTCGAGGCTTCAACCCTTGAAGAATGAGTCGATTCGCCCGCTCCACTTGTCCATTTGTTTGGGCATGCGCGACGGATGCAAAATCCACTCGGATACTTTGGCCTGCGCAAAAACCTTTGAACCTGTCCGAGTCAAAGTTTGTGCCATTGTCGGTGATTATGTTGTGCGGAACCCCGTATCTCGCGATGATGTTTGTGATAAATTTGATGGCCGTAAGGGCATCAAGCTTCTTGATAGGCTTGGCTTCAATCCACTTGGTAAACTTGTCGACTGCTACCAGCAGATGGGTGAATCCTCCTTGGCCTGTTCTGAATGGTCCGACTGTATCTAATCCCCACACGACGAATGGCCAAGCAAGAGGAATTGTCTTCAGCGCAGACGTTGGCTTGTGGGACTTGTTTGAATAGAACTGACAACCTTCGCAACGGTCGACCATATCTTTTGCCATTTCATTCGCCTGCAACCAGAAGAAACCAGCTCTGAATGCTTTGGCGACGATTGCCCTTGAGGAGGCATGATGACCACAGGTTCCCGAGTGAATTTCTTCCTAGATTAACTGTCCCTCCTCAGGAGAGATACAGCGCTGAAGGACGCCTGAAACACTTTCCCTGTATAACTGGTCATCAATGACGGTAAAGGACTTCGACCTGCGAACGATCTGCCTAGCTTGGACTTCGTCTTCTGGTAACTCTTGCCTCATGATGTACGCAATGAACGGCACAGTCCATTCGGGAATGACATCTAGAATCTCCATGATCAAATCAACCACAACGGGGACCTCCACTTCAGTCGGATCTGTTGAGCTCTTCGGTTGTACTAGTTCTTCTGTAAAAGGATCTTCTTTTAGCGAGGGGAGGTGTAGGTGCTCGAGGCAGACATCACTCGGGACCGGTCTCCGAGTGGATCCAAGTTTTGCCAATTCATCTGCTGCTTGGTCTTTCAGTCGGGGAACATGGTGAAGTTCCAGACCTTCGAACTTCTTCTCGAGCTTCCTTATTGCATTGCAGTATGCAGTCATGGTGGGGTTCCTTACATCCAACTCCTCCATTACTTGATTAACCACTAGATCTGAGTCGCCATAGACCATCAGGCGACGGACGCCGAGTGAGATGGCCATGCGCAACCCGTAAAGGAGAGCTTCGTACTCTGCTTCATTGTTTGAGGAATCAAAGTGGATCTGCAACACATACTTGAGTTTATCACCTTTCGGGGATATGAGCACTACGCCCGCGCCGGAGCCATTCAACATCTTCGACCCATCGAAGAACATGGTCCAATGAGCCGAGTAGATGTGAGTCGGTTGCTGTTGTTCTACCCATTCTGCTATGAAGTCAGCAAGAGCTTGAGACTTTATAAGTTTCTTGGCTTCGAACTTGATGTCGCAGTATAGCATGTCCATTGCCCACTTTGCCACTCGGCCTGATGCGTCCCGATTGTGGAGAATTTCCGACAACGGAGCATCAGATACGACAGATACCGAGTGGTCTTGGAAATAATGAGCCACCTTCTTTGCAGTCATGTAGATCCCATAAATAAGCTTCTGATAATGGGGATACCTCTGCTTGGAAGGAGTCAGGACTTCGGAAACATAATATATTGGCCGATGAACCTTGTACGCTTTGCCTTCTTCTTCGCGTTCGACTGTCAGAACGGTGCTGACGACTTGATTTGTAGCCGCGATGTACAGAAGAAGGGGTTCTTTACTGAGCGGGGCAGTAAGAACCGGCTGGGTGGAAAGCAGGGCTTCGAGGTCGTCGAATGCGATTTGGGCTTCGTCTGTCCACTCGAAGGTATCTGACTTCTTCATGAGTCGGTACAGAGGTAACGCCTTCTCGCCGAGTCGAGCGATAAACCTGCTCAAAGCCGCTAGGCAACCTGTGAGCCTTTGAACATCATGTACTCTTACCGGCCGCTCCATTCGAACAATGGTCCCGATCTTTTCGGGGTTGACATCGATCCCTCGTTCGGAAACGAAGAAACCGAGTAACTTCCCGCTGGGAACGCCGAATGAACACTTGGCTGTGTTGAGCTTGATATCGTACCTACGTAGGTTGGCGAATGTTTCTGCCAAGTCAGTCAGCAGGTCGGAACCTTTGCGTGACTTGACTACGATATCATCCATATATGCCTCCACATTTCGACCAATCTGGTCTAGGAGGCATTTTTGGATCATGCGCATAAAAGTTGCTCCTGCATTCTTCAAACCGAATGGCATAGTGATGTAACAGAAACACCTGAATGGGGTGATGAAGGCTGTTTTTAATTCATCTGGACCATACAGACGGATCTGATGATAGCCCGAATAGGCATCAAGGAAGGATAAGCGCTCGCAACCCGCACTCGAATCAACAATTTGATTAATGCGGGGGAGCGAGAAGTGATCTTTTGGACAGACCCTATTGAGATGCTTGAAATCGATGCACATACGGAGAGACTTGTCCTTCTTGGGCACCATGACAACATTAGCGAGCCACTCGGAGTGGTGTACCTCGCGAATGAAGTTGGCTGCCCAAAGTTTAGCCACCTCCTCTCTGATTGCCTTCCTCTTGTGCGCGGCGGACCGACGCAGGCGTTCTCGGACAGGCCGAGCAGCAGGATCCACATGCAG
This sequence comes from Hordeum vulgare subsp. vulgare, assembly GCF_904849725.1. Classification (NCBI taxonomy): domain Eukaryota; kingdom Viridiplantae; phylum Streptophyta; class Magnoliopsida; order Poales; family Poaceae; genus Hordeum; species Hordeum vulgare. The sequence goes on along the minus strand of NC_058521.1, from coordinate 55,149,363 downwards.
TCGGTGCTCAGCCAACTCCCTGGGTACACCTGGCATGTCAGCAGGCTTCCATGCAAAAATGTCCCAGTTCTCACAGAGGAAATGGATGAGCTCGGCTTCCTATTTTGGATCAAGGCTGGTGGAGATGTTTGTCGGGGCGGCGGCGTCGTCCGTCGGGTGGATGCTAACTTTCTTCGTGTCTCCCGCCGACTGGAATGCGGACTCGGAAGCTGGCTTCTTTGAACGCATCAGGTCAGCGGGGTCGGCGGTCTTGTTGTACTCATCCAGCTCGAGTATAGCCATCTGATGATCGGCAATTCTCGACCCCTGCTGCAGACACTCCTCGGCCCGCTGCCGATTGCCTGTGACAGTAATCACACCTTTGGGATCGGGCATCTTCAGCTTCAAATAGACGTAACATGGACGGGCCGTGAAACGCGCATATGCCGGACGGCCCAGAATCGCATGGTATGCACTCTGGAAGTCTAACACCTCAAATGTTAGCTTCTCCTTGCGGAAGTTCTTGTCAGAGCCGAAGACGACATCCAACGCAATCTGGCCGAGTGATTTGGCCTTTCTTCCTGGCATGACTCCGTGGAACTGCATACTGCTCTCGCTAAGTTTGGGCATCGGAATGCCCATTCCCTTGAGAGTGTCGGCGTACATGATATTCAAGCCGCTGCCGCCGTCCATTAGGACTTTGCGCAGCCTAACTCCTTCCACCACCGGGTCGACGACCAGAGCCTGCCTCCCTGGGGTGGGTACGTGTGCTGGGTGGTCTGACTGATCAAAGGTGATCGAAGTCTGTGACCACTTGAGGAACGTGGGAGTGGATGGGGTTGCCATGTTTACCTCCCTGTTGACCAGCTTCAGTCGACTTTTGATTTCCACATCAGCAAAAATCATCAACGTTGCATGGACTTGGGGGAACGGATCCTCCTTGTCCTCATCATCCTTCTTGGTGTCCTTCTAACTCGGCTGTCCTTCGCCGAATCCTTGTATCAGGAGGCGACACTGCCGAGTGGTATGCTTCGGCAATATGACATTGCCTTCTTCATCCGTCTTCGTGTGGATTGGACACGGTTGATCTAGGATGGAATTTCTTGACTGCCTCTTCTTGGGGGTGTATTGTGCTTTCCCCTTGCCTTTGAACTTGGCATTTGTAACGGCTGCTGCCTCTGCCTGCGGAGTGGATTGAGCTTTCTGCTTCTGCTTCCGATTGTTGTTCCCATCTCCATCGGCGACTGACTTATGCTTGCCGCTACATATGAGGTCCTCCTCTTCGCCATTTGCATAGCGCGCGGCTATCTCCATCATCTTGCTCATGGAGATGTCGCCTGTCCGACCGAACTTCGGGTACAGATCTCTGTACCGCACGCCTGCCTTGAAGGCGCAGACTGCTTGGTGCTCTGTGACGTTCTCCACCGTGTGGTAGAGGGTCGTCCAGCGCTGGATGATATCGCGCAAGGGCTCGTTCTGCTTCTGGACTCAGTGTTGGAGCTCTACGAGACCGGCAGGGCGCTTGCACGTACCCTCGAAGGTCCTGATGAAGACTCGGGACAGATCTGCCCAGCTGTAGATGCTTGACGGAGCTAACTGGTTTAGCCAAGCTCGCGCCAAACAGTCGAGCATCAGGGGGAGATGTTTCATGGCGACATGGTCATCTCCGCTACCGATCTGGACCGCCACTCTGTAGTCGTCCAACCAAGTTTCTGGTTTGGATTCTCCCGTGAATTTGCTGAATCCCGTCGCCAATCGGAACTTGGGAGGGATGTCAGCTGAGCGGATGGCCCGACTGAAGCACTCGGGACAAGAAACGACGGTCCTGCTTCCACTCGGACGGTCTCAATCGTGACCATCACGGTGGGCTCGACTTCTGTCGACCTTCTTCTGGGCGATGTACCCTCTTGCATCAGGCTTTGGATCACGTGCGCCAACGCCCGAACGACGATCAACGTAATGCCGGGGTCCGTAAGGCCTACTCCGCGGAGGAGTACGCGAACGGCGGCGATCTTCAGGATGAGACCGAATGGGAAGCGGATTCTGACTCGGGTCCCTGGAACGGCTGCCCCCTCTGCGTCCCTGGTGATAGTCGGGACTGAAAACCGACCGATGCGTGTTCGCTTGAACAGAACTGTTGTGGATCCTGTTGTGCGACTGGGAGACTGCCGAATTTTGTTGCTGCGCCGTATGCAACAAGGCACGGATCTGCTCGATTCCTCTACCAGCCTCTGAATCAGTCGGCTGGAGAGAATCGGCTATCCTGGCGGCTGTAGCCAAGTTGAGGATGGGCGTGCGGAACACCTCGACGTTGCTGTGGCGAGTGCGTCGACTCGAAGAACGATGGTGTTGATGACGAGCGCCGGATGATTCTCCGAACTCACGCTCGTTCCGACCAGTCCCAAGGGGACTTTCGTGGGAATGGGCCATGAGAACTTCGGCTGCAGGCCCGTGACCCGGATACTCGGAAGGTAGCTCAGTCGGAACTGACTCCAAGCACTGGGATGGCGGCGGGACCACAACCGATTCGAGCACCGCCACTTGAGAGGACGCTATTTGTCGCGCCTGGGCGTGTCGCACCCAACGCTGGAGCCGCGGGCGACGGGATCGCTTGTTGCGTCGCGTGACGGGGGCGGAGATCGACACCGGGGTCGATGGCTGGAGAAGAAGAACACCGCAGGAACTGGCACGGAAGTGCGTAGCCCCGCGACTGGGAAGCGCCTCGACGTCGAGGGGCGCATCCCGAAGCCATGCCGAATCATCGGCGATGAAAGAGAGGGCACCAAAGAGGATCTCATGACCCATGCACAGATCTCCACCGGACGACATGACGAAAGTATGAAATCGCAAACTCACCGGAAGTCGCTTAGACGCCTGCCCCATGGTGGGCGCCAACTGTCGTGGGTATAAGTCTGACAGTAGAAGTATGTGGTACGAAAGTATATGGGCAGAGACTTAGCTACGACGAGGATGTATGAGTTCAGGCCCCTCTACGGTGGAGGTAAAAGCCCTACGTCTCAGTGCTCTTGGGAGCTTTGTGTCGAGTGGATTATAGGATTACAGCAAGTGCCAACCTTTGCACCAGTGGGGAAGGGCCGCTTATATAGAGTGCGCTGCCCTTCATAATGGCCCGGTGGACAAGGGTGGAATAGTGGCGAATAAATGCCTACGTTACAGGTAACGTAAGCTTTAAATGCTAATAATGGTGTATGAAAACGTATGACCGTTGCCCTCCTGGGAGGTTACGATGTACAGAGTGGATTCCAGTCAGTATGTTAGATATGCTCCGAGTGGATCGTCGCCGACTGGATGATGGGGGCGTCCTTAGTTCAGTCGGAACTGTCTAAGGGCCTTGTCTTCTATGAAGGGTAGTCCTTGGGTAGGACATATAGGGCAGACCTATGACCCTACCGTGGGACTATAACCCCATCACCATGCAACTACCATCGTTCCGTTTCATGACATGTGCCACCACTTCCATATTGCCATTGCATGATCGTAGGATAGCTAGCATGATGTTTCCATGGCTTGTCCGTTTTTTGTTGTCATTGTTATGCTAGATCATTGTCACGGTACACTACGGAAGGCATTTCATATAGAGTCATCATTGCTCTAAGTATTGAGTTGTAAGTGTGATGATCATTATTAATAGAGCATTGTCCCATTTGAGGAAATAAAAGAGGCCAACGAAGCCCATTTGCAAAAAAAGAGGCCAAAGATGCCCACCAAAAAAAATAAAAATAAAAAAAAGAGGCCAAAGAGCCCACAAAAAAATGAGAGAAAAGAGAGAAGGGACAATTGCTACTATCCTCTTTCCACACTTGTGCTTCAAATAGCACTATGATCTTCATGACAGAGAGTCTCCTATGTTGTCATTTCCATATACTAGTGGAAAATTTTCATTATATAACTTGGCTTGTATATTCCAATGATGGGCTTCCTCACAATTGCCCTAGGTCTTCGTGAGCAAGCAAGTTGGGTGCACACCCACTAGTTTCTTTTGTGAGCTTTCATACACTTATAAGCTCTAGTGCATCCGTTGCATGGCAATCCCTACTCACTCACATTGATATCTATTGATGGGCATCTCCATAGCCCGTTGATACGCCTAGTTGATGTGAGACTATCTCCTCCTTTTTGTCTTCTCCACAACTACCATATTCTATTCCACCTATAGTGCTATGTCCATGGCTCACGCTCATGTATTGCGTGAAAGTTGAAAAAGTTTGAGAACACTAAAGTATGAAACAATTGCTTGGCTAAAACCGGGGTTGTGCATGATTTAAATACGTTGTGCGGGGAAGATGGAGCATAGCCAGACTATATGATTTTGTAGGGATAACTTTCTTTCGCCATGATATTTTGAGAAGACATGATTGCTTTGTTAGTATGCTTGAAATATTATTGTCTTTATGTCAAATGATAGACTATTGCTTTGAATCACTCGTGTTTTAGTATTCATGCCATGATTAGATTATATGATCAAGATTATGCTAGGTAGCATTCCACATCAAAAATTATCTTTTTTATCATTTACCTACTCGACGACGAGCAGGAATTAAGCTTGGGGATGCTGATGCGTCTCCGTCGTATCTATAATTTTTGATTGTTTCATGCCAATATTCTACAACTTTCATATACTTTTGACAACTTTTTATACTATTTTTGGGACTAACATATTGATCCAGTGCCGAGTGCCAGTTCCTGTTTGTTGCATGTTTTTTGTTTCGCAGAATATCCATACTAAATGAAGTCCAAACGTAATAAAAACTTACCTTGATTTTTTTTGGAATATTTATGATTTTTGGGAAGAAGAATCAACGCGAGGCGATGCACGGAGGGCCCACAAGCCTTGTAGCCGCCACCAGGAGGTACGGCGGCGGCTGGCAGGCTTGTGGCCACTCCTTAAGGTGGTTGGAGCACTTCTTTCGTTGTAAGAAAGATAATATCCGGAATAAAATCATGTTAAAATTTCAGCCCAATCGGAATTATGGATCTCCGGATATTTAAGAAACGGTGAAACGCAGAATCTGGGAGCGCAGAAACAGAAGGACACAGAGAGAGAGATCCAACCTCAGAGGGGCTCTCGCCCCTCCGCCGCCATGGAGACCATGGACCAGAGGGGAAACCCTTCTCCCATCTAGGGAGCATGTCAAGGAAGAAGAAGAAGGAGGGGGGCTCTCTCCCCCTCTCTCCCGGCGGCGCCGGAACGCCGCCCGGGACATCATCGTGCGACGGCGATCTACACCAACACCTCCGTCATCTTCACCAACATCTCCATCATCTTCCCCCATCTATATTCAGCGGTTCACTCTCCCGCAACCCGATGTACCCTCTACATGAACATGGTGCTTTATGCTACATATTATTATCCAATGATGTGTTGCTATCCTATGATGTCTGAGTAGATTATCGTTGTCCTATCGGTGATTGATGAATTGCTATGATTGGTTTAATTTGCTTGTGGTTATGTTGCTGTCCTTTGGTGCCCATCATATGATCGCGCGCGTGGATCACACCATAGGGTTAGTTGTATGTTGATAGGACTATGTATTGACAGGCTAGAGTGACAGAAGCTTCAAACCTAGCATAGAAATTGATGCATATGGGACTGAAGGGGGACCAATATATCTTATTGCTATGGTTGGTTTTACCTTAACGAACGTTAGTAGTTGCGGATGCTTGCTAATAGTTCCAATCATAAGTGCATAGAATTCCAAGTAAGGGATGACATGCTAGCAGAGGCCTCTCCCACATGATACTTGCTATCGATCTAGTAACGTAGTCAATTGCTTAGGGACAATTCTGCAACTCCTACCACCACTTTTCCACACTCGTTAACACCCGTAGTTGTTTCTTTATCTAACCAGCCCCTAGTTTTATTTACGTGTTCTTTACTTTCTTGCAAGCCTATCCTATCACTCCTACAAAGTACTTCTAGTTTCATACTTGTTCTAGGTAAAGCGAACGTAAAGTGTGCGTAGAGTTGTATCGGTGATCGATAGAACTTGAGGGAAAATTTGTCCTACCTTTAGCTCCTCGTTGGGTTCGACACTCTTACTTATCGAGAAAGGCTACAATTGATCCCCTATACTTGTGGGTTATCATGGCCGAGCCCCTGGTCGGCGCATCTTGCCTCTCCTGGGCTGTTCCATGCTGGAGCCGTGGCCGTCCCCTCGCGCTGCGCACACGCCTTGCGGTGGGTGCGCCGCCGTCGAGAGGTCGGCTACGGTTCCGTTTTCTTTTAGCTTAGACCACCACAACCGAGAACCATGGCCCTGGTTGCGTGACTCTACGACGCCGCCTCCATCCCCTTTGCCGGCGGCGCGAGCACCTCTAGGGGGAACGCGCCGCCGTCAAACGGCTCAGTGTTGGCGCACTTTGCCTCGGGAGGCTTTTCTTTGTCTTTTGTCGTGTCTTGGCTTGTTTCTCTCCCCCCTTTTTTTTGCCTTTTCCGGATCCGATCCGTTTTCTTTTCTTTGTTTTCTTGTTGGATCTTGATCCGTGCTTAGCCTCCGAGGAGGTAGGTTCTTCTTCCCCACACCTCGCCTTGCCGATGCGTGTGGGGATTGAGAGGAACAGGCGCAGCCTTCCGGCGGCGCTTCTTTTCCGACGAGGCCCTAGGCCATCTTCGGTACTTGCCCATCTAGGGTTCATGTGGGGTGGGGAAGAAGGAACTTTCTTTTCGGTTTCATTCAACCGAAAAAATCTTTGCCTAGTGGCTCATGATACCATTACAAACCCGTGACTTTACCTTGTCCTGAGCCGGATGAGCCCGCACCGTCCTCCATCGGTGTGGTAGCGACGACGGTGATGGAGAAGAAGGGTTAGACGTGGGTGAAGCTTTCCGTGAGTACCGCGCTAAACCTAGATCGGATAGGTATGTTGATAGGGGTGTGACAAGGACGAATCTCGTAGTTCGTGCCCCGGCACCCACCGTCCTTTATATAGCATGGGTCGCGGGTCACAGGGACCCACCAACCATAATGAGTTGGACGCCCCCGATCAGGACGCATAGATCAAGGCCCGGTGGGCCGTTGGGCCTACGCGATGAGAGATCAATCTAACATACACGACCATGTCAAAAGGACGCCGCCTACCGCCGCAGCTCTGAGTCCGGAGCGGAGGGCCACGCGTGGCCCGTGATGCATGGAGAAGAGGGTCTTTGGGACTCCCACGTGACCGTGATTTCAAAGGGGTAACCCGGGGACACATGCTGCACGGTGCAGCTAGTCGACTTGGCAGCGCCGCACAAGGCCGCCCAACGGCCGACGCTGAGCGCGTTGACCGCCCGAAAGCCGCCGGCGAGGCGGCTTCCGTTTGGGGAGGTGCAGACGCCCTGGACGAAGTGGACGACAGAGCCGAGAACTGCGCCAACGATGGCCGCGTCGCTCACCTCGTTGATGACGTTTGGTGCCGGCATCGATCTCCTCGCTCGTCGGTCTGGTCGTGTCCTTGGATCGATCGCTTCTTGGTAGGTCTCCGGTTCCGGCGGCGGAGGTGGGGTGGCTGCGACGGCTGGGATTACTACTTGGCGAAGCGATCTAAATCGGGCGCACGTTTCGACCCGAGTCTAGGGCACAGTTGGCAATATATGGAGTACGTACGTGCCCTACGAGTACATGTACGTACGTCCCATATACGAGTCGGTCGCTGCGGCTGTTTCCAAGCCGCTGCGTGCTGATGATTACCAACACGTGTACATAGAGTTTGCCTTGTTCATGCCATATCTCAATCGACAAAAAAGCCATGCAAAAAAAAAAGACTGTGGGGAACGAAGGAAGGACGTTCCGGTGTCGCCAATGTAGAACAGGTTATATAAACCCGGACACGATGAGCGTCTCGTAGTCTTTATACATACGCTTGGCATCGACTATACTCCTCGGGGAGACCTGGCTCGATTCAATGGCAGCGTCGTCGTTGCCTTCGCCGTTCAGGAACATGCCGTCCCGGGCCGCGGAGTGCCACATCCTCGGAGAAGCCACCGTCAATCGGCGGGTCAATCGCCACGAAAACAAGCGCTGCGTCGTGAAACTGCTGGGTGAGTTGGTCGCGAGCTATGAGCTGCGCCAGCCGGGCTCCGAGGAAGGAGGATGCGTCCGGCATGAGGCGCCCCAGGATTTCTACGAGGTGTTCCCGATGCGCGACGCCAAGGCCACCTTCGGAAGCCACCAGGCCTGCAGAGACGCCGTCCACAAGATGCTCAAGGAGACGCCGGTGGTCGAGGGGTTCGATCTCGCCCGCGGTAACTGGGGCAAGCAGTTCCTGCCCGACGATGTCGCCGAGCACATCCTCCGTGGCCTCGGTGCCCAGCCTGATTGCTACGACATTGACATATCTCTCAGGATCTGGGTGAAGGTCGTCGAGAATATGGCGGGGTCTTGTTCCATCTGCCTGTCGGACCTGATGAAGGATCAAGACGCTATGAGGCTGCCTGGTTGCTTGCACGCTTTCCACCGCTCCTGCGTTACGCCGTGGTTGCGCAGAGCCAAGACGTGCCCGATGTGTCGCCGCGATATGCCCAGCCACGAACTTTACGGCCTCACGCATTACCAAAAGTAGCCGCGTGTTAACGTTGTGCCAAAGAATACAAGGTTCCTCATTCTATGTGATGCGTACGCCCTTCAGCCGTGCAGTGTGTTTTTCAGTTTATTGTTAAGTTAGTTATTAGGTATTCGTTGGAAAAGATATTAATTGGTTATATTGTTTTCTCCCGCCTCATTATAGACATAAAATCGTATTGAGAGTACATGTTTTTATTGTGAACTAGATGATGCCCGGCGCATTGTTGCACGATTTTCTTATGACCTATTTGAGATATGATGGTTGCAGAATATTAAGGTCCAGTTTCATATGACAAAGAATGTACATCAGTGCGCTGTAAATTCATAACATATTGGGTATTCATGATACATTCTTTTTGAACACTGAGTACTCCTTCCGTCTCGGTTTTAGGTCATAATATAGGACATGCGCGTGGTTTCAGGTCATCAGTTAGACTAACTAAATATGCATTATATGTCATCAAAAGTACTCTCTCTGTTTCAGTTTATAAATCTGGCACGTGTATCTAGGTCGCCAATTTGACCAACTTAATAAGAGGCATATATTATAAAAAATATATCATTAGAAACTTTAGATGTTCTATTTTCTAATGATATAATTTTTATGTTAAACAATATATTTTTATAAGTCAAATTGACGACCTAGGTACACGTGCATGCCTTATAAACTGTGATGGAGGGAGTATATCATTAGATTCTTAAGCGGATGTAGTTTTTAAATATATATTTTTCATCACATATGGTACATATGTAACTAGTTAATTTGTAAACCTAAACTACGTGTATGCCTTATAAACCGAGACGGAGGGGGTATTCATGATACCTGAAAGTATTAATTTTCTAGATCAAGAAACGTATGAAGATCTTATCTCAAATTTATAGAAATTGTATTGATTAAATATTGATAAGAATGTACAAAGATAGAGGTAACTGAATGAATAATTAGACAAGGGGTGATTTTATGCTGCCATTGCTCGTTTCCTTGTGCAGTTTGGGATTCTGCCTCGGGTTTTTGTAGTTGTTTGGCTGATCTCGCTCCTTCTCTGCTCACTAAGAGCATCTAGAGTCAATCAGAACTTGCAAATCGGGTCTCTCAAACGTTCGTGGATGCGTGAGACGCGTCCGCCGACACTGACTAGTCACGTCTCAAATAATGTTTTCTATAACTGTACACCTTAAATATGATATCTCAAATTCATATAAATTATGAAACTTGTACTTCGATACATGGTGATAATGGACATGTGAAGTTGTGCCGAAGAGAGGCTCACTCATAGTGGAGTATGGGGGAGCAATCTACTAGTCTCCATTGAGCCGGCGCAATCAAGAAAGGTGGTTCATCTTAACAAGGACAAGATCATCATCATCTAGCTCAAGTGAACTATATGCAAGGCAACGTTTTGACCTTGTTAGGTTTTTCTATTTTACCGGTCTCATGGTGGTAGTTGGGAGACCAAGTTCTAGGATCGATAGCCATACTATCAAGGGGTGCTCAGGAACAAACTAAGTGGCCGGATGGTGGTGCCTAGCGACCCGGGCGACTCAGGAGACGCCGGAACCACCATCGGAGAGGGGGAGATCAGGCAAACCAGATCGCCGTCCGATCTGGGATCCTTGCGAGTGAACTATCTTTTGCGGGGAAGGAGCAGCGGCTTTAGATCTCGCCGACGGTGGAGGTCAACAACCGCATCAAATGGAAAGCTTCATTTTCAGAGGTTGGCAAAACAGATCTGAAGGAAGGTATGATAGTTTTTCACCCGGATTCAAGATGGATGATACTCAGGGACGAGGAGGACGACATTCTCGCTGGTCGTCATCTTCAAAAGGGAGAGCTGATCAGGGAAGGTGCGCATTTTCTAGTGGGCGTTTATTCTGTCATTTGTGTTTCTCACATTTTGCAGGGTATACCGATAAATCAAGAAGATCTGCAGCCAATTGATGTGTCCTCGGATGAGGAAGAGAGATACAAACCGAGACAAAACCCACCTAGGGTTGGGGGGAGGTTTTGGGTACTTGCAGGAGAGGACGAAGACGAGGAGGAGCAGCCATCACCGCATGAAAAGCAGGAATTGCAGGACCGATGGCTGCCATATGAAGATCCTAAAATATCTGTCAAACCTGCTATGATGAAGGGACGGGTCGATCAACAGAAGAAGTCAGCTATGATTAAGCCTTGGAAAAGTCCATTGCCCAAGATATCTCTGGAACCATTGAGGATTTTAGATTTCATCCCCTTGGAGTCCTGGACTACCGTTCTGCCTAGGAAGAACAAGAAGAGCAGAGCAGGTACGGTGCAGCCGCCGGCGGCCGTCGAGGAGCTGACGATCCGTGAAAACCGTAACGCTCGTTTGAATTCCCTGATTGGACAAAGCAGGCCTTATGATAGTAATCCAGAGATGGGCTCATTAGAACTTGGGTGTATGGCCCAGGTAGAGTCTCAATTCGATAATGTTGGATCGGTTGCGGTGGCGTCGGTTCATACGGGATCAGTGTTGGATTCTAAGGACCTGGCTATCGATGGGTATAGGGCCCAGGTGGTAATACCTGTTGTAGACTCGGCCACGTTGGACAGTGCTAATACTGGGTATAAGGCCCAGGACCTAGCTCTTTCGACAGGCAATACCGTGCAGAGGATTACACTGGGCGGCGTAGATCCAATCGCAGTGCTTTCTCCCCTTGACGACATCCCATGCACCACGTCAACTGTCTCTAGGGTTCTTCGGCGGCTCAACCACGGCTTCCCGCCCTTGGGAACAGGCCGTGCAACTCGGGTGCCGCCCCTTCCGACTAAAGATACGGTTATGGCGGGCAGGGGGGCTACCAAACAGCCACCGGCAGCGCAGCCTAGACCACCGGGACAAAGGGACAGAGCAGCACCAGTACCAGCTCCGCAGGTCGCGAGAAACTCTCATGCTGCTGCGCAGGCGAGGAGACAGCCCGGGGCAGCCGGTCAGGTGGGGGAGCCACCGGGTCATCGGTCTCAGCAGCGAGGACGTTGGGGCACTGATGGAGGTAACATGTATGGGGACGGTCAATTCCGCGGCTCATCAGCATATGGTGGTGTGCGAGGTCATGCGCCAATGAACAATATGACTGGTAACCAGGGTTTTACGGCACCACCAGGCAAGTTTGTGCCGGGGACGTCGGGTCCTTCGTATTACAAGAGAGGTGCCCTTCGACAGAATTGGGCGGGCAGAGGGGGAGGTAGAAAGCCGAGGCCTCCTATGCCTGCTCAAGGGGCGGTGACAGAGATTGCTGAGGCTGCTAGGGAGTCTGTGCCAGAGCCAGTGAATGAGGCGGCTCATCCTGGACTAGCTGATCAGAATCCTACGGTGGCAAAAGGAGATGGAGGGGACAGACCCTCCAAGTGGGCTCGCAAGAAAGAGAAGATGGTGTGTTACCGTTGCAGTGAGGCGGGGCACTTTTTGTCTGAATGCAAGGCGGAGCTCTGTGTGTATTGTCTTAAGCCTACGCATGGTTCCGCTAAATGCCCTCTCACGATTGGACCTATGCCGGTTGTGACCATTTATGGTGTTTCGAGTCAACAATTGATGTTCTTTGAGTCGCCGGCGGTGACGGGGACACTTCATACACCAGATGTTGGATTCACGGGTACGGTGACGGTAACTCGGGGGAGCTTGACTGTGGAGCAGGTGGTGCAACAGCTCAAGGAGCTTGTATCATCGACCTTCAGGTGGGAACCGGTTTTGATTTCAGATAATGTCTTTAAGGTCGTTTTTCCTACTAAGGAGGATTTGGCTCGTCTTCTTAAGTTCGGTATGTGCAGAGTGGCTAGCACAAGCTGCGTACTTGAATTTGATGCCTGGAAGTGTGAGGAGCCCAAGGGTGTTCCTCTACCTCAGATTTGGGTACACTTTGGAGGAGCTCCTTCCAGGGCTATGAATGATTTTAGAGTTGTATGGATTTTGGGTTCGCTTATTGGCAAAACAGAAGAGGTGGATATGGTGTTCACTAGAGCCAAAGGCATTGCGAGGATGCTGGTGAGTGTGCTAGATATTCAGCTTATTCCAGATGACATTATTTGGACATATGAAGGGATGCGTTACACTCTCCAATTGGAAATCGAGAGCCCTACTCTTTTTGATGCAACAGACATAGATAAAGATACCAATATGGCTGATGGGGATGATGCGGATGGTGCCAAGGATAATGCGGATACTGCAAATGATTCAGGGCCTAAGTTCTCTTCTCAGAACAATGCACAATCGCCATCCACTCAGTCTAGGCAATACTCAGGCACGGGTACAAAACAATTGGTCTCTGCTTCCGATCTCACCTTGCGGTTTGGTTCTTTCGAGCCTGCATCTGCGCCGGCAAAATTCTGTAGGTCGGCGTGCATGGACACCTACTCGCGGGCGAGACTGCCGAGGTTTATGGGGAAAAATCCTCGGAGCAACATTGGTATTCTGCAGTCTACTAATAAGTTGCAACCAGTTTCCCTGGAAACGTATTTGGCGGAAGCAAAGTTGGTTGGTAACCAACATGGGCGCTTTCATTCGGCTTTGGAGGCTGAACCTGATCGCTCTTCTGGTGGGATCGAGGCTAATCATGTGCTTGAGAACCTTCATGCTGTTAACTCGCCGAGAGGTGCGATACAGTCGGCGTCGACCATGGCGCAGCTAGCTGTTGCGCCGGTTTTTACCATGGTGGCAGCGGACGGGCCACTAGCGGCAGCTCAACCAGCCAAGGGCGTTGGTACACTTATGGGAGGCGATACATGCATGGGAGGGGAACCAGGCGTGCTACCTGCATCCAGTATGGGCGCAATTACTTCTCATGCAGCCGACGTTGCTACTCCCTTGACCGTGGCTGCTAACCAATCTCTGCATGGCGGTGCACAAGCTACTACAGCCAGCGGGAGGCCGACTGATATTGGCGTCGAGTTGGGCGCTGCTGTGTGCGCTGCTGTTCTGGGAGACGAGAGGACGGGTACCAAAGGTATGCCTGAACCTGATTGTCCTATGACAGGTTCGGAGGCTACCTCACTGCCTGTCCATACAGCACAGCCCGTTGATATATCTGTGGAGGAAGTCATAGCATTTGGAGGAGGTCCAGATCCGATAGGTTTGGATAGACGGGTGAGTCAACGGGTTCAGTCCCAACCAGATGCGGATGACCTGCAGATTGGGCGAGCTATGCGGGCTGCTAAAATGAAGGAGGTTCAGAATTCGACATGTATGTCTATCAATACTGAGCACTCCATTCTACATTTCTCTCCGCAAGATATAATAGATAATGCTACCTCGCTGGGGGTCAACTTGGGTAGTACAAGCAAAGAGGTTTCCAAATCTATTAACGACTTATTGGACTTAGAAGTTGATAGGGCGTTGGATATTATTCGCAACCTAGCTGCAATTAAACCAATGAATGATGACGCAATATCTAATATGGGCGTTCTAAATTTACTTTGTGAAAATTTAGTCTCACCAGAGGATAGAGAGGAGCCACAGATGGTTCTGCATCATAACCAGCAACCCAATGTTGCACTTAATGATGATGGCAAAGATACGACTGGTTATATGGACCAGGAGTATGCTTCTGAAAAGCCAAAACGAACTTAGAAACGGAGGGTCTATACAGTATCTGCTATACGTAGGAGCGCTAGATTCAAGACAGCTAAAAAATTCTACGATGAAAAATGAAAGGAATGTTTTGGAATAGCAGAGGTCTGAGAGACTTGGCTAAAATCCGGTTCCTTGCAGAAACAACGATACAGCATAGTCTTGACTTCATTGCGCTAATGGAGACGGGGCGGGATAATTTCACATCACATTTTCTAAACTCTCTTTCGGGAGGCGTTGAGTTTGAATGGCATTGTCTCCCTCCAAGAGGAAGGTCCGGAGGGATCTTACTTGGTGTCCGTTGTCATACACTTCAAGTACGAGAAGTGGTGCTAGGGGAGTTCTCGGTCAAATTTCGTATTAGAACCAAGGGAGATGGGTTTCAATGGGCTCTTGTTGCGGTTTGTGGAGCGGCCCAAGCAGAGCAAAAGCCAGCCTTTCTTGCTGATTTGGTTCGAATCTGCGATGACACTCTACCGTTGGTGGTAGGTGGTGATTTCAATATCATCAGGAGACCTGATGAGAAGAACAATAATAATTTTGATGGCAGATGGCCTTTTATGTTCAATGCAATTATACAGAGCCTAAACCTACGAGAGATTGATCTCTGAGGTAGGAAATATACTTGGGCCAATTGTCTACATAATCAAACTTTTGAAAAATTGGACAGGGTACTTACTAGTGTTGACTGGGAACAGAAATTCCCGCTTGTCACGGTTTGTGCACTTCAGAGGGCTATATCTGACCATACCCCGCTCCTACTAGATTCTGGCCAGGCAACTCACAAAGGGAAAAATATGCGTTCTCTTTTGAACCATGTTGGTTCACACGTGAGGGGTTTGTGGACATGATTGCTAGGGAGTGGAACAAGGATGCGGGTGGGAAGTCTAGTGTTGATATTTGGCAAAATAAGATCCGGCATCTGAGACAATTCTTGAGAGGTTGGGCTAAGAATGTTTCTGGGGTATATAAGAATGAGCAAGAAAGATCGCTCCATTTTATAGATAATCTGGATCGACAGGGAGAGACCCGCTTGCTAGATGAGCATGAGAGGTCGTTAAAGAACGAGGCTGAACAAAGAGTTTGAATCCTTCTTCGAGAAGAGGAAATGAAATGGGCTGTTAGAGCCAAAGCTAGGGCCATTGTCCAAGGGGATGACAACACAAAAAAATTCCACTTAATTGCAAATGGCAAGCATCGGGAAAAGAGGATCATACAGCTAGAGCAAGATGAGGGTACAATAGTAGGACATGAGAACCTAAAATTGTACATCTCAAATTATTATAAACGATTGTTTGGTGCTCCGGATCATAGTTTTGGGTCTATGGACGAGCATCAGATCTCGGATATTCCTCAGATCGGACAGGACGATAATGAGAGTTTATCCGCTCCTTTCCTAGAGAAAGAGGTGTTACAAGCTATTCAGGGTATGAAGAACGGTAAAGCGCCGGGGTCAGATGGGTTCCCAGCTGAGTTCTATAAGAAATGTTGGCATATTATTAAGAAGGATCTTATGTCTATGTTTCACGATCTGTTCTCCGAGCACTTAGAACTCTTTCATCTAAATTTTGGTACGATAACATTGCTACCAAAGAAAGAGGGTGCTTCGCGTATTGAACAATTTCGCCCCATTTGTCTGCTCAATGTAAGCTTCAAAATTTTCACAAAGGTGGGAACGGATAGGCTAACTAAGATGGCACATTCCGTGGTGCAATCTTCGCAGACGGCCTTCATGCCTGGTCAGAACATACTCGAAGGGGTGGTCGTTCTTCATGAAACCCTTCACGAATTACACTCTAAGAAGCTTAACGGAGTCTTATTTAAGGTAGACTTCGAAAAGGCTTACGATAAAGTCAAGTGGTCTTTCTTGCAACAAACTCTACGTATGAAGGGGTTTAGCGAGATTTGGCGAAAACATGTCGATTGTTTTATAAAAAAGAGCAGTGTCGGTATTAAAGTAAATGATGATGTAGGTCATTTCTTTCAGACACTTAAGGGACTAAGGCAAGGAGATCCTATGTCACCTATTTTATTTAACATTGTAGCAGATATGTTGGCGCTAATGATCACGAGGGCTCGTGACAAAGGGTTAGTAGGGGGGCTAGTACCACATCTAGTTGATGGGGGGTTCCATCCTACAATATGCGGATGACACAATCCTCTTCATGGAACACGATCTCAAAAAAGCCAAAAACATGAAGCTAATATTATGCTTATTCGAACAGCTATCTGGGCTGAAGATTAACTTTCATAAAAGTGAACTCTTCTGTTTTGGAGACGCAAAAACAGAACAACTCACTTATAACCAACTTTTTGGGTGTGAGGGTGGTACATTACCATTTACGTACTTAGGGATACCTATCCACTACCGAAAGTTAACTATCAAGGAATGGAAGTGTATCGAGGATCGGTTTGAGAAAAAATTGAGCTACTGGAAGGGCAAGCTACTATCCTATGGAGGACGATTGGTTTTAGTAAACTCAGTGTTGACAAGCATGCCAATGTTTCTTCTATCCTTTTTTGAAGTACCAGTTGGGGTGCGAAAAAGGTTGGATTTTTACCGATCCCGATTCTTCTGGCAATGTGATGAGATCAAGACCAAATATAGGCTGGCTAAATGGGATATTATTTGTAGGCCAAAGGATCAGGGAGGTTTGGGGATTGAAAATTTAGAGGTAAAGAACAGGTGTCTGCTCAGCAAGTGGCTGTTCAGACTCTCAGTGGAAGCTCAAGGTATGTGGATACAAATACTTAAGAACAAGTATCTACAGCAAAAAACCTTAGCCCAAGTTACCGTGAGACGTGGTGATTCACCTTTTTGGAAAGGCCTAATGAGGACAAAAACGACATTTTTTAACAGGACTAAATTCATCATCGGCAATGGTGAATCTACTAGATTCTGGGAGGATACTTGGCTAGGTGACGAACCACTAGCTCTTCAGTATCCGCAGTTGTATAATATTGCCCAGCGCAGACAGAAGTCCGTTGCGGCAGTGTTAAGTGAGACTCCTCTCAACATTCAGTTTCGCAGATCCCTAATTGGCAATAGATGGGTTACATGGTTACATATAGTCAAAAGGTTAATGGATGTTAGTCTTTCTGATGATCATGATTGTATTATTTGGAGGCTGGCCTCCAATGGTACATTCTCGGTCAAATCAATGTATGACAATTTTATTGATAATTCAATTATCCCAAAATCAAGGCATATTTGGAAGGTCAAAGTTCCCCTTAAGATAAAAATCTTTTTGTGGTTTCTTCACAAAGGAGTTGTTTTAACTAAGGATAACTTGGCCAAGCGAAATTTGAAAGGAAACCGGCGATGTAGCTTTTGTGAGTCGCCTGAATCAATTAAACACCTCTTTCTGGACTGCCCTATGGCTAAAATCCTATGGCGCTCAATACATATCACTTTTAACATTTCACCGCCTACTAGCATTAACATGTTATTTGGGACATGGCTGGACGGGGTTAATGTTTCTTTCGCCAAACTATTTAGAGTTGGAATATCTGCACTTTTGTGGGCTATATGGAATTGTAGAAATGGCCTTGTTTTTAACAAACAACAATGTATCAACTTTTTGCAGGTCACCTTCAGGGCTACCGCCTTGATCCGCATGTGGTCCTTACTCACTCCTGTGGTAACCAGGGAGCCTTTGGTTACTGGGTGTGCCCGATGGGAGATGGTAGCTCAGGCTATCTTCAACCGATTTGGATGGCGTCATGCTGATAGAATAGGGATTTAGTCAACTACGCCTTTTTTCCATCGATTTTGGCGTTGATCGCCATGTAATTTATTTTCGCAGCTTTTCGGTCTACTTTGTACTTTGTGTCGAACTGTTACTGTACTTAATAAATGGCTGCATGCATCGCTCGATGCAGAGGCCGGGGCGATGCCTCCTTTTCGAAAAAAAATCAAGGGGTGCTCTCGAGTGAGTTGCTTCATCGTATCGTTTCTTGAGAGCTCAAACCATTGCTTTCTTGGCATCATCATCTTTCTTGGTTCTTGTTTGATGTTTTTATTTTTGAGTTTTAGAGCTCGTGGTCATCTTCATGACAAGTTCGAGTTCATCGAAAACCGGGTTCATATGCATCTTGTATGATGTTTTTAATGTTGGAGTTTTTGCTCGTTCTTCATTCATAGAGGTTTCACATATCTATATTAGTCGTTGTTAGATAGCTCTTGTCGTCCTCTATCTAATAAGCTTGACTTTGCTCAATTTAGAGCTGGTATGTGAAAGTTCTGGCAGTTCGGATTTTATTGTACCCTTCTGTTTGCTTGGGTTTCTTTTTTTCTCTCCCGCGGTAGTACCGCTCTGGGAAAGCAGTAGTCCGGCCTATTAACGGTAGTAAAGCTCTAAGAAAGTGGTATTACCGCATATAGGTAGTAGTACCTGTAATGCCCAAGATGCGATCCTACCCTTATTTAGGCATGAGGGCCTCGACGGGGATAGAAGCGCATCTCGTCGTTTGGCAAGAATGGATATCCTTACAAGTACATGTACTGAAGAGAAGAGTATATGGAATTGGCTTACACTCGCCACATGCTACATAAGAGTCACATCAGTACAATACATAAATCTCATGAAGAAGAGCAGGGTCCGACTACGGACGAAAACAAACGAGAAAAGAAAACGACGTCCATCCTTGCTATACCAGGCTGCCGGCCTGGAACCCATCCTAGATCGAAGAAGTAGAAGAAGAAGAAGCAACTTCAAATGATCAATCAACGCACTCACTCAAGTAACCTTTACCTGTACCTCCAACTGGTGTTGTAGTAATCTGTGAGCCACAGGGGACTCAGCAATCTCATTTCCAAAGGTATCAAGACTAGCAAACCTTAAAAGGTGAGGTATGGTCAAGTGGTGAGGCTGCAGCAAGCGACTAAGCATTATATGAGGTGGCTAACTTACGAGTACCAGAATAAAGAGGGGGATGATCTACGCATAACAGACGTGAACTACTGATGATCAACTGAATGATCATGAATACCTACTTACGTCAGACATAACCCCACTGTGTCCTCGATCGGAGAAAGGAGCTCACGAAAGAGACAGTCACGGTTACGCACTCAGTTGGCATATTTTAATTAAGTTAACTTCAAGTTATCTAGAACCAGTATTAAACAAAGTTTCCACGTTGCCACATAACCGCGGGCACGGCTTTCCGAAACATTTAACCCTGCAGGGGTGCTCCAACTAATCCATCACAAATTACCACAAGCCGCATAGAAATCCTCGACCACGAAGCTTGCGATCTCGTCGAACTCCTTAGTGGAAATCCTCAACTCTGAGATTACCCAAAGCATCACCGGAATCCCGATGCACAAGACATTCGTCAAAGGTAAAACTAATCTAGCAAGGCCACCTGACGTGTCGACGAACCCGATAGGAGCCGCGTATCTCGTTCTCAGGACACGACCGGATGGGAAAGGCTACAGGTACCAAATCTCGAGTTTCCCCGTGGTGGCTCCGAAGACTGCCCTTTTGGGACCAACACCATCAACACTGCGCCCCTGTATTACGTTGAATTACTCCTCGGGTAGCGCTAACTCCCTATGCATTTCAGTATTAACAGAATTATTATGTTGGGAAAATGTAGAACCAATGTTGGGCCTTGCCACACCAGCTTTAATCTAAAACGAATTATCAAGGGGGTCCCCATAATAACCCCGATCATGTTAGGAGCGCTCAATTATGGAACATAACACCGGTAGCCGAAACTAAGGGGGCAAAGGTGGAACAAAACACCAGGCTAGAATGGAGAAGCCTTCCACCTTTTACCAAGTATATACGTGCATTAATTTAAATAGCATTTAATATGGTGATATAACAAGGAACCCATGTTATCACATGGAAGAAACTACACCTGCAACTAGCAAAGCTAACACATGGTAAAGCAAGCGGTAACATAGCCAATCAGTGGTTTGCTAGGTTGTGAACAGGTTAAAGGTTTTCATGGCAATGTTGGGAGGCTGATATTTAACAGGTGGTAGGCAGCGAGACATAACGACAGAAACGGTAAAACTAGCATGGCAATGTTAGTAATGGTATCTAGGGAAATGGTCATCTTGCCTGAGATCCCGCTTGGAAGAAGAACGACTCCGTGAAGCAGACGAACCGACGTAGTCGAACGGGTCCTCACTTTCCGACACGCTTGCGGAACTCTATCGAGACGAAGGAAACCGGAAACAAGAATCAACACCCGATATTCACCACACGATGCACAACACAAATGATGCATGAACGGTTGAACATATGCAAGTCATGGCATGGCAATTCACAACAATCAAACACTACACATTAAGTGAAGTTCAATATGCAACGAGTTTCATATTGACGAAACTCCACATACCAATTATTTAGTTCTATCCTGATTAGGTACTCAGTAATATTAAATGTGGTTAAACATGGCAAGAGGTGAAGTGTAATTACTCTACCTATCAAGGCATTTTAAATGAGCTCGGAAATGACATATAGCATCTCCGAAACGACCTCACATGTTAATTTACAATTCTGTCCAGATCTGAAATAACATGTTTAAATGTTTCTTAAACAGCAAAAAAATAGTTTCACGTGATTCTACGCGTCATTTCAATCAATTTACACATAGAAAACATCTCCAACGGAGCTACGGTTCAAAAGATACGAACACCGCAAGATATGATGGCATGAATGCAATATGTGTGCAACGACAGTCACAAGCATTTCAAAACATATAACCAGCAAGATAATATGAAACTACATGAGATCCTAAGCAAGTTTCATATAGGACACAATCAAAACGGAGCAATGGTTCAACAACTACGAACTAAACAAGAAATCACTACAATCTGCCAAAATCAGCCACATAGCATTTTCTACTCCCCACAACTACGAGCTACACAAATCCAATATACTCAACCAAGGCATAAGACGATAGAGAACAAGATGCACTACAACATACAACTAATAACACCTAGCATGGAAGCATGGTTCACTAGGAAAAGAAGTCACAAAATGGCATCTCACACACTATTTCAAACTTAGTGAAAACCATAGTTTATGAAAGTGCAGTTTTTCAATCTGAAGGCATATTGACAGCAGCAAAACCAAAAGCTACAGGACTCCAAATGGCATGACAATTGACAGCATGCTAGAGAATTCTAAAGTCTACAACTAACTCCATTGCACCAACCTCAAAAGAGCTACAGATCACCAGATAAACTGATGACAAGACAGCAACAAAATATAACAGATTTCAGACTTAGAAATATTCAGCATCTCTAAAACAACACTATTTCCTAGCAAGTTGAGAACAAGCAAACCACACCTAAACATGGATTTTTGCAACCAAAATTACTAGGGGCTAGTCTACACATCCAAGGACAAATCTCTAGTTGATCACTCCTCATATCAAGCACGGATTAAATCACACAAAATAAACAAAAGGGCAACATGGCAGAATATCACTCAAACTAACCTGCTCAAAAGCTAAAACTAAATGCACAGTTAAATCCTATGGATTTTTCTACCCCGAGACCATATATAACATGTGGGGTTGCAAAACAAAAATATCGCCACACGTGTATGCGAGAATATGTCCTAAATACGGTATATCAAACTAGCGACGGAATCCTACATGCAAAAATACAACAACTACTCTAAAATACATGGAAAAGGGTCCCTAAAAACATGAGCACGAAAATAAATACGAGATGATCCCCTATTAGGACAGCACGCGTTTCTAGGCATTTGGCAAGTCAAATCACTTCCAACATGCATGAAAGTTGCAAATTATTAATCTACGCGGAAAACTACACAAGTTTCATATATAATACGTTCCGATCTGACATACGGATTAAAAGTTATGGGCGTTTTAAATCTAGCATTTATCTCAAATTAACTAAATCCTAGAGAAATTCCTAAATTACTAAACAGGCCGAATCTAGCCACTGGGCCGAAATGGGAGCGCGTTTTAGCTACTATGCGCGGGGGCGAGGGATAGAGGAAGGGGGCTGCTCACCTAGTGGGCCAAGGCCGAGGAGAGGAGGAGGCAGGCCTGGGCCTCGGGCGCTAGCTAGGCCTCGGGTGGCGAAGTGGCCAGCTGGGCCGGCTCGGGCGCTGAGGGAGGAGCCGCGGGCACGCATGAGCTGGGCTCGCGAACGGTGGATCGACTAGGCCTCCTGGCGCTAGCCCATGCGGGAACGAGCGAGCGGCAGGCGAGCGGACGCGTGCTACTGCGACAACAGACCTTCCCTGATACGGCGCCAGGAATCCTGCTGCTACGGCTACGCCTTTAGGGACTTCCTAGGCAAATATGCAAAGGATTCCCACATGGCCTTGGAGCCTTGCGTTGGTGTTCCCTCGAAGTGGAAAGGGTGATGTAGCACAGCGGCAGTAAGTATTTCCCTCAGTTTTGAGAACCAAGGTATCGATCCAGTGAAGGAGTATCACAAGTGTCTGCACAAACACAAAGAGCTTGCTCCCAACGCTATGACGAGGTTGTCAATCCCTTATAGATTGTTTGCCGAGTGAGAACTGAAAGCAACAAAGTAACAAAGCAAAGTAAAAGCAAAAGTGGAAACGATAGGTGTGAATAGACCCGGGGGCCGTAGTGTTCACTAGTGGCTTCTCTCATGAAAGCAAGTAGACGGTGGGTGAACAAATTACTGTCGAGCAATTGGTAGAACCGCGCAAAGTCGTGATGATATCTATGGCAATGATTATAACTATAGGCATCACGTCCAAAACAAGTAGACCTATACTTTCTGCATCTACTACTATTACTCCACACGTCGACCGCTATCCAGCATGCATCTAGTGTATTAAGTCCAAAAGAACAGAGTAACGCCTTAAGCAAGATGACATGATGTAGATGGACAATCTCATATCTACGACAAAGCCCATCTTGTTACCCTTGATGGCAATTACACGATGTGTGCCTTGCTGCCCCTACTGTCACTGGGAAAGGTCACCACACGGTAAGAACCCAAAACCAAGCACTTCTCCCATTGCAAGAATCATAGATCTAGTTGGCCAAACAAACCCAAGATTCGGAGAGACTTACAAGGGTACCAAATCATGCATATAAGAAATCAGCAAAGACTCAAATATATATCATAGATAATCTGATCACAAATCCACAATTCATCGGATCTCGACAAACACACCGCCAAAGAGGATTACATCGGATAGATCTCCATGAAGATCATGGAGAACTTTGTATTGAAGATCCAAGAGAGAGAAGAAGCCATCTAGCTACTAACTACGGACCCGTAGGTCTTAAGTGAACTACTCACGAGTGATTGGAGGGGCGATGATGTTGATGAAGAAGCCCTCCAACTCCAAAATCCCCTCCGGCAGGGCACCGGGAAGGGTCTCCAGATGAGATCTCGTGGAAACGGAAGCTTGCGGCGGCAGAAAAGTATTTTAGTGGACGCCCTCATTTTTTCTGGATTTTTAGGTAATTTATAGGCCAAAGACCTAGGGCAGGGGAGCGCCAGGGAGGCCACAAGCTTGGTTGCCGCGGCCTCCCCCCTGGCCGCGGCAACAGGGCTTGTGGGCCCACTTGCTTGGCCCTCAAGCCTCCTAATCTTCTTCCGTTCTAGAAAAAATCATTTTGGGGATTTTATTCCGTTTGGACTCCTTCCAAAAGCAGATCTGAAAAGAGTCAAAAACACACACAAAACAGGAACTAGCGCTTGGCACTGAGTTAATAAGTTAGTCTCAAAAAATATATAAAAGCTAAACAAAACATCAAAAGTTGACAAGATAACAGCGTGAAACCATCAAAAATTATAGATACGCTTGAGACGTATCAAGCATCCCCAAGCTTAACTCCTGCTCGTCCTCGAGTAGGGAATTGATAAAGAATGAATTTTTGATGCTTTCATGCTATCTAACATAGATGTCCTTTGTAACTCCTCTTATGTGACGTGAATGTTCGGATCCATTAGATTCAAAACAATAGTTTGCTATTGAATTGGAAACAATAATACTTCAAGCAAACTAGCAAAGTAATCATGAACTTTCGAAACAACAAGGCGAAAAGAAAGTTATCCCTACAAAATCATATAGTCTGGTTGTGCTCTATCATCATTGCACAACGAATTTAAATCATGCACAACCCCGGTATTGGCCAAGTAATTGTTTTCACACCTTTACTTTCTCAAACCTTTTCAACTCTCACGCAATACATGAGCGTGGCCATGGTTATAGCACTATAAGTGGTGTGGAGTGTGGTGGAGGTTGCACGACAAAAAAGGAGAAGATAGTCACATTAACTAGGCATATCAATGAGCTGTGGAGATGCTTATCAATAGATATCAATGTGAATGAGTAGGGATTGCCATTCAAATGATGCACTAGAGCTACGAGTATGTGAAAGCTCTTAAAGTAAACTAGTGGGTGTGCATCCAACTTGCTTGCTCACGAAGACCTAAGGAAATTTTGAGGAAGCCTATCATAGGAATATACAAGCCAAGTTATATAATGAAAATTTCCCACTAGCTGTATGGTGGTGACAAAATGAGAGACTCTCAATCATGAAGATCATGGTGCTTAATATGCACAAGTGTGGAAAAGTGGTAGCATTGTCCCTTCTCCCTTTTTCTCTCTTTTTTGGATGGGCTCTTTGGCCTCTTTTTTTTTTTTTTTTTTTTTTTTGGTGGGCATCTTTGGCCTCTTTTATTTCCCCACATGGGACAATGCTCCATCAATGATGATCGTCACACTTACAACTCAAAACTTAGAGCAACGATGACTCTATATGGAATGCCTTCGGTAGTGTACCGTGACAATGATCTAGCATGGCATGGACATTAATGGAAACATCATGCAGCTATCTTACGATCATGCAATGGCAATGTAGACGTGGTGGCACATGTCATGGTGGTAGTTGCATGGCAATATATCTCGGAATGACTTTGAAAAAGCCATAGTAGGTAGGTATGGTGGCTGTTTTGAGGGAGGCTAATGGTGGGTTTTGTGCACCGGCGAAAGTTGCACGGCACTAAAGACGATAGTGATGGTGGAAGGTGAAAGTGCATCTAAACCATGGACTCAACATTAGTCATGAAGAACTCATATAGTTGTTGCAAAAGTTTTATTAGTAATTGAAACAAAGCATTCAACGCATACTCCTAGGGGAAGGGTTGGTAGGTATAAACCATCGCGCGATCCCGACCGCCACACAAAGGATGACAATCAATAGACTAATCATGCTCAGACTTCATCACATAGCGGTTCACCATACGTGCATGCTATGGGAATTACTAACTTCAACACAAGTATTTCTAGATCCACAACACCTTACTAGCATAACTTCAATATTACCATAACCACAACTCAAAACTAGTTGAGATGAATCAAACTTCTCTAACTATTCAATGCACATGAAGGTGGAAGTTTTTGTATCCCTTTGTATAACTACCCCTTTTGAGACTACTTTCAAAGCATAGATGAACTACCAAGCCACACACCTCCGTGCTCTAAAAGATATAAGTGAAGCACATAGAGCAAAATCAACTAGCTCAAAAGATATAAGTGAAGCACATGTGAGCTGAATTGTCAAACCAAAGGATATAAGTGAAGCTCGACAAAATCACGGTGAGTGCATGTCTCTCTCTCTAGGTGTGCAGCAAGGATGATTGTGACACAAAAAAAATAAAAGACTCCTACGATACAATACGCTCCAAGAAAAACACATAACATGTGGTGAATAAAAATATAGCCCCAAGTAACGTTACCGATGGATTGAAATCGAAAGAGGGGATGCCTTCCCGGGGCATCCCCAAGCTTAGGCTTTTACAGCATCCTTGAATCTCTTGGGATGCCTTGCGCATCCCCAAGCTTGAGCTCTTGCCACTCTTTATCTTTTTGTCCATGAGAACTTCACCCAAAACTTGAAAACTTCACAACACGAAACTTAAACAGAAACTCGCGATAACATTAGTATAAGAAAGCAAACCACCACTTCCTTAGGTACTGTAGAAAACATTAATTCTACTTATGCGGATGTTTGGTTACTGTATTTTCAATCTTCCATGGCTAATACCCCCCCCCCCCCGATACTATCCATAGTTTCATCAAAATAAGCAACCAACACAACAAAAACAGAATATGTTAACAGCATACCAGTCTGTAGCAATCTGTATACTTCGTATACTTCTGCTACTTCAAAAATTCTAAAAAATTACGACAGTCGGAAGAATTTGCGTAGAAATCAGCAGAAAAAATAATCAACTCAAAAGCTCGTACAGAAAAAACATGAAAATTCTTTTCATGAGCAGAAAGTTTCTGTCTTTTCCAGCATGACCAAACGATCATCCCCAAGACTAATCATAACGGTTTTGCTTGGCACAAACGCAAAAAGAAACACAAAAAACACAATCATAAAAGAATTATGAAAGTGTGGAAAACACAAAACATAAAGAAAAAGGATAAATTTGTTGGGTTGCCTCCCAACAAGCGCTATTGTTTAACGCCCTTAGCTAGGCATAAGGTGATGGAATCATGTATAGTCATCTTTGGTGCTCAAACCATAAGTAGCCCTCATCATAGATTCATAAGGTAATCTTATTTTCTTTCAAGGAAAGTGCTCCATGCCCTTCTTTAGGGGAAATTGAAATCTAATATTCCCTTCCTTCATATCGATGATAGCGCCAATAGTCCTTAGGAAAGGTCTACCAAGAATAATGGGACATGAAGGATTGCAATCTATGTCAAGTACAATGAAATCCACGGGTACATAGTTCTTATTTGCAACAATAAGAACATCATCGATCCTTCCCATCGGTTTCTTGAGAGTAGAATCCGCAAGATGCAAATTAAGAGAACACTCTTCAATCTCATGAAAACCAAGAATATCACATAAAGATTTTGGAATCGCGGAAACACTAGCACCCAAATCACACAAAGCATTGCACTCCTAGTTTTTTATCTTGATTTTGATAGTAGGTTCCCACTCATCATGAAGTTTTCTAGGTATAGAGACTTCTAGTTCGAGCTTCTCTTGAACAGATTTCATCATAGCATCTATGATATGCACGGTAAAGGCTTTGCTTTGGCTATAAGCATGTGGAGAGTTTGCAATGGATTGCATCAAAGAGATGCATTCAAACAAGGAGAAATTATCATAATTGAATTCCTTGAAATCCAAAGTGGGAGTTTCATTACTACCCAACATTTTGATTTCTTCTACTCCACTCTCCACACCTTTATCATCAAGATAGGTGGACTCCGAATCATTGGGGCGTTTTTCAACCAAAGTGGATTCATATCTAGCCCCTTCATCAATAAGTTTGACACGCGAAAACAAAGATTCAAGAGGAGACACACCAAGCACTTTAAGATCTTCGTGATTTGCATCACTAGAACGCACCCTTTTAAACCATTCATGCCTAGCGCGAATTTGGGCGGTTCTTTCTTTGCTCTCATTCATGGAGACACGCATAGCTTTCAAAGTTTCATCCAAGTTGACCTTGGGAGGAGCACATCTAACTTTCAAAGCATCAATATCACAAGACATCCTGTCAACGCTCTTAGCCAAATCGTCAATTTTGAGTAGTTTTTCCTCTATTGACGCATTGAAAATCTTTTGAGAGTTGATGAACTCTTTGATATTAATATCTAAATCAGAGGGTAATTTTTTGTGATTTCCATAAGTGTTGTTGTAGGAATTTCCATAATTGTTAGAGGAGTTACTAGGGAAAGGCCTAGGAACATAGTTTCCTCTAAAAGCATTGTTGTTGCCAAAATTGTTCCTACCAACAAAGTTAACGGCCAAACTAGCGTTGCTACTCTCAATCAAGGAAGATAGTGGCATGTTATTAGGATCTAAAGGAGCGTTTCTACTAGCAACCAAATTCATCAACTCGTCCATCTTAGCACTAAGCGAGTTAATTTCTTCTATAGCGTGTACCTTTTATTAGCAGGTGACCTTTCAGTATGCCACTGAGAGTAGTTGGTCATGACATTGTCTAGGAGTTTTGTAGCGTCTCCTAACGTGATTTCCATGAACGTTCCACCTGAGGCGGAGTCCAAGATATTGCGAGAAGCGAAATTCAAACCAGCGTAAAAGATTTGTATAATCATCCACAAACTCAAGCCATGAGCGGGACAATTTCTAATCATAAGCTTCATCCTCTCCCAAGATTGTGCAACGTGTTCATGATCAAGTTGCTTGAAATTCAAGATATCGTTACATAAGGAGATAATCTTAGCCGGCGGAAAATACTTGGATATGTAAGCATCTTTGCACTTATCCCAAGAATCTATACTATTTTTAGGAAAAGAAGAATACCAAGTTTTTGCGCGATCTTGCAACGAGAAAGGAAAATGCTTCAACTTAATCATGTCATTATCCACATCTCTTTTCTTTTGCATATCGCAAAGCTCAATGAAGGTATTGAGATGGGATGCAGCATCTTCACTAGGAAGGCCAGAGAATTGCTCTTTCAAAGGAACCACCGTTGAAAAGATTTCTTAGAGAGATATTGCACCGGTGTAAGGAAAACTAGATGAGGTTGAAAACCTCGAAATAATGAAAGATCTGAAAACAAGAAACACCTGAGATAACTTCAACACTCCGGATAGAATAGAGAGAAATGACAACAAGAAGATAGACTCATAAGAATTTCCAACATAGGAAAGAATTACAAGGACGAAAAGGATATGATGAACACGGATAGCTGAATTGAATTCACCGGAAAAGATAACAAGATTGAATAAAGATGAACACGAAGCTCCTGAAAATCTTCACAATGAATCACCGGATAGGACACGGAAGAAAAGATAGCAGAAGCACAATGAAAAGAAAACTCTTGCATGAAAATTGAATCACTGAGAAAAAGGGTGGGAGGGCGTGAAAAACAAAGACAACTTGGGACAGATGAGATGAACTCCAGAAAGAGATGAGAGATTGAACTTGCAAAATTGGAGAGGATTGAATTCACTTGAAGAGAAGCACGATGGTTGCAAAGGAATTGACATGACGACTCCGGTTGAAAAGGAATTGATAAAACACTTGATTGAGAAAAAGGATTTTCACTCTCATAAAAATATGAGAACACAGATTAGGAAAGATCTGAAATCACCACTTGACATCGAAGCAACTTGAATTACCATATTCCAACAAAACAAAGGGTGAGGCTTGCAAATTAGCTAGAACAAACTCATGAGAGAGACTTCGTCCGATATTTTCGTGGACAGGATCGCACGGGCTCGATCCTTACAGTAGCCATCATGTACAAGGAAGTGCACATGACATACGAAGCGTCCTCTAGTCTTAGCAAGCTGCAAGGACTCTTTAAGACACAACGAGAACCGTTGTAAGTCGACCGTGAACAAACAAATCCACTAGATGTCGAACCCCAACCTAACATCATGCATTTGTTCGAAGATTGCCCTATAAGTAACTACTTGAATTCCCACCTAAGAACTCCCGAAATTTCTCGTCATGCAATCTGGTCCATGGATACAAGGAGTAATATGTCACACAACTCCTATACTAACCCGTCTAGTGTATAACATCCATCAACACATAACCAGAACCTCGGAACCTCATCTATCTCAGACACTCGTAATCACAATGATACAAAGTATGACGATACATCCGGAACTCTCTGCACCGGTACTGGGGAAGCCGGACTCCTCTCGCCACTTCCAGTATTGAAGCAATTTCGAACATCCTTCGTCCTGAGAAACTAAGAAATATGAATGATAACGATGAGCTCAAGAGTCCCCTGGAGCTCAACTCCCCGGAAGAAATCAAGTCAGATAGGAGGCACCAAGACAGAGCTCCGTCACATCGGCATCATATAGATTTCAAAAATATCCGTGTGATCCTAAAAAAAATTGAGTAAGAAGAGGAGTAGACTTAAATTATTACGTCAAGATTCCTCACCAGAGAATAGAAGAGGAGAAAAAAATCCTACTCTCCGATATATAACTAGACTCAAAGCAAGTTTTCACTAAGCTCGACTCGGCCAAGTTCGATCAATCAAGGGGGCTCCTAGGTCGGTACTGCTCTGATACTAACTTGTAACGCCCAAGATGTGATCATATCCTTATTCGGCACGAGGGCCTCGACAGGGATAGAAGCGCATCTCGTCGTTTCGCAAGAATGGATATCGTTAGAAGTACATGTACTGAAGAGAGGAGTATATGGAATTGGTTTACACTCGCCACATGCTACATCAGAGTCACATCATTACAATGCATAAATCTCATGAAGAAGCGCAGGGTCCGACTACGGACGAAAACAAACGAGAAAAGAAAACGACGTCCATCCTTGCTATCCCAGCCTGCCGGCCTGGAACCCATCCCAAATCAAAGAAGTGGACAGAGAAGAAGCAACTTCAAATGATCAACCAACGCGCTCACGTCAAGTAACCTTTACATGTACCTGCAACTGGTGTTGTAGTAATCTGTGAGCCACAGGGGACTCAGCAGTCTCATTTCCAAAGGTATCAAGACTAGCAAAGCTTAAAAGGTGAGGTATGGTTAAGTGGTGAGGCTGCAGCAAGCGACTAAGCATTATATGAGGTGGCTAACTTACGAGTACAAGAATAAAGAGGGGGATGATCTACGCATAACGGACGTGAACTACTGATGATCAAATGAATGATCCTAAATACCTACTTATGTCACACATAACCCCACCGTGTCCTCGATCGGAGAAAGTAGCTCAGGAAAGAGACAGTCACGGTTACGCACTCAGTTGGCAAATTTTTATTAAGTTAACTTCAAGTTATCTAGAACCAGTGTTAAACAAAGTTTCCACGTTGCCACATAATCGCGGGCACGGCTTTCTGAAAGATTTAACCCTGTAGGGGTGCTCCAACTAATCCATCACAAATTACCACAAGCCGCATAGAAATACTCGATCACGAAGCTCGCGATCTCGCCGGACTCCTTAGTGGAAAATCTCAACTCTAAGATTAGCCAAAGCATCACCGGAATACCGATGCACAAGACATTCGTCAAAGGTAAAACTAATCCAGCAAGGCCGCCCGACGTGTCGACGAACCCGATAGGAACCGTGTATATCGTTCTCAGGACACGACCGGATGGGAAAGGCTACAGCTACCAAACCTCGAGTTGCCCCGTGGTGGCCCGGTAGGCTACCATTTTGGGACCAAAACCATCAGCACTGGCCCCCCCATGTATTATGTTGAATTACTCCTCGTATAGCGCTAACTCCCTATGCATTTCAGTATTAACAGAATTATTATGTTGTGCAAATGTAGAACCATTGTTGGTCCTTGCCAGACCAGCTTTAATCTAAAACGAATTATCAAGGGGGTCCCCATAACAACCCCGATCGTGTTAGGAGCGCTCAATTATGGAACATAACACCGGTAGCCAAACTAAGGGGGCAAAGGTGGAACAAAACACCAAGCTAGAAAGGCCAAGACTTCCACCTTTACCAAGTATATAGGTGCATTAATTTAAATAGCATTTAATATGGTGATATAACAAGCAACCGATGTTATCACATGGAAGCAACTACACCTGCAACTACCAACGCTAACACATGGTAAAGCAAGTGGTAACATAGCCAATCAGTGGTTTGCTAGGTTGTGAACAGGTTAAAGGTTTTCATGGCAATATTGGGAGGCTGATATTTAACAGGTGGTAGGCAACGAGACATAACGATAGAAACGGTAAAACTAG
The DNA here is from genome assembly GCF_904849725.1 of Hordeum vulgare subsp. vulgare. Lineage (NCBI taxonomy): Eukaryota > Viridiplantae > Streptophyta > Magnoliopsida > Poales > Poaceae > Hordeum > Hordeum vulgare. The sequence continues at coordinate 55,117,581 of NC_058521.1, read as the reverse complement.
CATGGCAATGATAGTAATGGTATCTGGGGAAATGGTCATCTTGCCTGAGATTCCGCTTGGAAGAAGAACGACTCCGTGAAGCAGACGAACCGACGTAGTCGAACGGGTCCTCACTTTCCGACACACTTGCGGAACTCTATCAAGACGAAGGAAACCAGAAACAAGAATCAACACCCGATATTCACCACACGATGCACAACACAAATGATGCATGAACGGTTGAACATATGCAAGTCATGGCATGGCAATTCACAACAAACAAACTCTACACATTAAGTGAAGTTCAATATGCAACGAGTTGCATATTGATGAAACTCCACATATCAATTATTTAGTTCTATCCCGATTAGGTACTCGGTAATATTAAATGTGGTTAAACATGGCAAGAGGTGAAGCATAATTAATCTACCTATCTAGGCATTTTAAATGAGGTCGGAAATGACATATAGCATCTCCGAAACGACCTCACATGTTAATTTACAATTCTGTCCAGATCTGAACTACCACGTTTAAATGTCTGTTAAACAGAAAAAATAGGTCGACGTGATTCTACGCGTCATTTCAATCAATTTACACATAGAGAACATCTCCAACGGAGCTATGGTTCAAAAGATACGAACACCGCAAGATATGATGGCATGAATGCAATATGTGTGCAACGACAGTCACAAGCATTTCAAAACATATAACCAGCAAGATTATATGAAACTAAACGAGATTCTAAGCAAGTTTCATATAGGACACGATCAAAACGGAGCAACAGTTCAACTACTACGAGCTAAACAAGAAATCACTACAATCTGCCAAAATCAGCCACATAGCATTTTCTACTCCCCACAACTACGAGCTACACAAATCCAATATACTCAACCAAGGCATGAGATGATAGAGGACAAGATGCACTACAACATACAACTAATAACACCTAGCAAGGAAGCATGGTTCACTAGGAAAAGAAGTCACAAAATGGCATCTCACACACTGTTTCAGACTTAGTGAAAACCACAGTTTATGAAAGTACAGTTTTTCGATCTGAAGGCATATTGACAGCAGCAAAACCATAAGCTACATGACTCCAAATGGCATGAAAATTGACATCATGCTAGAGAATCCTAAAGTCTACAACTAACTCCATTGCATCAACCTCAAAAGAGCTACAGATCACCAGATAAACTCATGACCAGACAGCAACAACATATAACAGATTTCAGACTTAGAAATATTCAGCATCTCTAAAACAACACTATTTCCTAGCAATTTGAGAACAAGCAAACCACACCTAAACATGGATTTCTATTGCAACCAAAATTACTAGGGGCTAGTCTACACATCCAAGGACAAATTTCTAGTTGACCACTCCTTCATATCAAGCACGAATTAAATCACAAAAAATAAACAAAAGGGCAACTTGGCAAAATATCATGCAAACTAACTTGCTCAAAAGATAAAACTAAATGCACAGTTAAATTCTATGGATTTTTCTACCCCGAGAACATATATAACATGTGGGGTTGCAAAACAAAAATATCGCCACACGTGTATGCGAGAATATGTCCTAAACGCGGTATAACAAACTAGCGACGGAATCATACATGCAAAAATACAAACAACTACTCTAAAATACATGGAAAAGGGTCCCTCAAAACATGAGCATTTAAATACGGGGTTCGAGCAATCCAGACACACACGAAAATAAATACGGGATAATCCCCTATTAGGACAGCATTCGTTTCTAGGAATTTGGCAAGTCAAATAACTTCTAACATGCATGCATGTTGCAAATTATTAATCTACGCGGAAAACTACACAAGTTTCATATATAATACGTTCCGATCCGACATACGGATTAGAAGTTACGGGCGTTTTAAATCATGCATTTATCTGAAATTAACTAAATCCTAGAGAAATTCCTAAATTACTAAACAGACCAAATCTAGCTACTGGGCCGAAACGGGAGCGCGTCTTAGCTACTATGCGCAGGGGTGAGGGATAGAGGAAGGGGGCTGCTCACCTAGTGGGGCAAGGCCCAGGAGAGGAGGAGGCAGGCCTGGGCCTCGGGCGCTAGCTGGGCCTGGGGTGGCAAAGTGGCCAGCTGGGCCGGCTCGGACACTAAGGGAGGAGCCGTGGGCACGCAGGAGCTGGGCTCACGGACGGTGGCTCGGCTGGGCCTCCTAGCGCTAGCCCACGCGGGAACGAGCGAGCGGCGGGCAAGCGGATGCCTCGTTGTTCTCCTCCCGATTGGGAGCTGTTGGCGGCGCGGTGCGGGTTCTAGGGCGGCGGAGGTGGCCTCCCAGACCGGATCCAGCCGGCGGGGGAGCTCCACGGCTCGAGGGGCGGTGGTTCCGGGCGAAGCCTGCCTGGATCTGGCCGGAGACGGGGTCGGCGGCGAGCAACAACTACGGCAGCTGGCGGCGAGCTGGCGAGCAGCTCGGGTGGCGGAGGAAGGCGGCGCGGCGGGGTGCAAGCGGCGGAGGAAGGTCCTGGGGTGGTCGACAGGTGGAACCGGCGGCGCGGCGGGGCGCAAGCGGCGGAGGAAGGTCCTGGGGTGGTCGACAGGTGGAACCGGCGGCGCGGGCTGGCTCTGCTCGGGCAGGGGCTGCTCTGGATTGGGGCTCCTCCCCGATCTGGAGCTCGGGCACTGCGGTCACCCGGACATATCCGAGTTGGCCACGTACATGTCTGGTATGTGGGGTTTAGGACGAATCTGGGCCTCTGGATAGGAATCCAATGGTCCAGATCTGACCTGGGATGGGATTTCGGGGGAGGCAGGAGATGGGGCTAGCAGGTGGGTTTTTTGAGGGGGTGGCTGCAAAAATGACTAGGGTGAACCCTAGTGAAGTGAGAGAGGCCTCTCCATGGGGTGGTTCTTATATAGGGTTGGGCTATGGTGGGTTGGACCTCGTCCGTCCGATCGCAATCCGACGACCACGAACGAAGGAAGTAGCTAGATGGGTCTAGTGGGCTGTGTAGTTGGGATATGTAGGGATGAGAGGGAAATGGTGCGGCTCGTGACAACGCGAGTTAAAATACCGAAAAACGTCCAATGATAGGCCGGATATGGTGCCGCTACGGTCGACCATTCGGGTACCAGACAGACTCCGATTGCGACGAAATTTCACACGCGGCCTAGCTACAACTAATTAAGACCGCACGTCAAGTTTCAACCCAATCAGAGAAAGTTTTATACACACTTTTAAAAACAGGATTTAAACGATGCCGCGGGCGCGTGCGTGTGTGGTCGGGCTAAACATGGGCAACGACGAGAACGGAGAGAACCAGCAACTACTAACGGATGCAAGTTTGAAAACTGGCGGCAACGGGATGATGATGCAATGCTGATGCTGCGCATGATGCGATGATGATACGACAAATAAAAATAATCACACGACAAAAACGGAATAAAAGGGGAATCTTCTCGAACGTCGGTCTCGGGCTGTCACAGTACCCCTGTCCAATTCCACTGGTACTATCGCTGCGTCTACTCGTCTTGACTTTTCATGTCGGACTGGGTGGCAGTGAGGCGGTAGTTCGAAGTGGTAGTATCGCCTACAAACGGTAGTACCGCCCATCACTACCGCTCCACTTCCGCTTATAAGCAGTAGTGCCGCTAGGGCGAGTGGTACCACCGCTCTAGCAGCATTACTGCCTCGTGGCTCCTCGGCATTACTCTGCTCTGTGTGTACTACCGTCTGAGCTATAGTACCGCTCTCCGAAGCGGTAGTACCGCTTGTGTGTGTGCTGAGGGGGTAACGATTTGACTTTCCCCACCTATGAAAGGGGGTCTTCTTCCCCAATGAATCTTATCTCTTGAGCTTGTGTTTGCCCCCACATTGTTGACCTTCTTCGAGCTTGCTAACTCCCAATCCTTCCAATGATTCTTGCTAGTTCTTGAGGGAAAAGAGACAGGAGATCTAGATCTATGTTTCCACCAATCACTTTCTCCTCTATGTGAGGGGAACCCCTTGGATCGAGATTTTGGAGTTCTTTATGAGATTCTTGTTATTCCTCTCATATTCCTCCATAGCTTTTGTTGTTGTGGTGGGATTTGAGTGTGAGGGATTTAAACACTTTGTGTGTTTTTGCCATTTCATTAGTCACATTGGTTTGAGTTCTCCACGGTGATACTTGGAAGTGAAGTTTGAGAAGCTTATTACTCTTGGGTGGTACGTTGAAGCACTAGTTGCCGTACTCACTACTTTAGTAGTATGTTTCTTATGTTGTCGATCCATATTTATATTGATATGCTGAATTCGTCCACCAAAACCTAAATATGACCATGACATATTATCCCCAGACTCTTTACTTAAATTGATCCCTCATACCAGTACATGTCACCATTACTTAATTGTCTACCTTCTAGATATACTTCCATTACTATCTTTTGTAGGCAGCCAGAAAATAAACATTTGCATTGATGCGATCATATAAGAAAGCGAGTTACTCATCTTGACGAGTAATCGACACGACAATAGCTACAATGGTGGCAGTGTCCCATGTAGAATAGATGTCGTTGTTTTCTCACAACAGATGCGAGGGAGTGGCTAATCGAGGTGAGAGCAAGGCTGTCATGGAAGGTACGGGACGGGATAGGGTAGTAGCACACGGTGGTTTACCCTGGTTTAGGGCCCTCCCGTGAAGGTAACACCCCTAATCCTGCATGTCTCATGATGTATATGCAGCGTATCTGGTTACAGTACAGAGTTGCCCGTGGAGCTGTATTTCTGGAGAAAGAGGAAGCTTTGGGTGCTCTCCCTTGCCTCATGTGTGAGTGTGTGTTACCACGAGAGGGATGAGATAGTGCTCATGGGCATGTGTGAGCTGGCTCGGCCCTCCCCTGAGTGTGTGGGCAGGGTGCCTTTTATATAGGCATGAGTGGGTGGCTTGAGATGTAAGCTATAGTGGGTAGCTTACATCCCAAGTTGTAGGTAGCTTGAGAGCTAGGCTATGCTTGTCCTTGGGGCACTTTATAAGTCAATGCCCGGGGGACAAGTTACACTATGGATGACACCTTATGATGCGTGCTATAGTGTATTCATGTCGTGTCCGACGAGACGCTATGGTTGACTTCTCATAGCTGGCCAGCTGAAGGGGTCGGATGGGGAGCCAGCTGGGGATCCGGACGGGGAGCCAGCTGGAGCAGGCGGACCGGGGAGTCGGACAACCCAGGAGTCGGCCAAACTGGGGAGCCGACCAACATTGGAGCCAGCCAACCTTGGAGCCGGCCAACTATTAGTCAGCTAGACCAGGGAGCCAGCCGAAATGGGAAGCCAGCCGAAGCGAGGAGCTAGCCGGACCGATGATCCAGCCGGACCGGGGAGCCAACCGGAGCGTCCGGACCGGCGGGATTGGAGCTGGCCAGCCCTTGAGCCGGCCAACCTTGGAGCCGGCCACCTGGGAGCCAGCCGGACTCGGGAGCCAACCGGAGTGGGGGGCTTGCAGCCAGCTGCTACTTGTAAACTGCGTTGGATTTTTATCCCCGAAGAGGAGAGGATGATGCGGCACAGTAGAGTAAGTATTTCCCTCAGTTAAGAAACCAAGGTTATCAATCCAGTAGGAGAACCAAGCAACACCGGCACCTGCACACACAACGCAAACCTTCGCACCCAACACACACGAAAGGTCGTTAATCTCTCGGTGGTCGAGAAACAAGATTAAATGATATATGATAGATTGATAAATAAATAAAAGATAAAAAATTGCAGCAATTATTTATGGTATTTTTGTATAAGTAAACAAGATTGATCTTATAATACAAGTATACCTGGGGGGCGTAGGATTCAGTAGTGGCATCTCTCTCAAGAAAATAGCATATGATGGATAAACAAATTACTGTTGGGCAATTGATAGAAAAGCAAATGATTATGACGCTATCCAAGGCAATGATCATGATATAGGCATCACATCCAAATCAATTAGACCGACTCCTGCCTGCATTTACTACTATTACTTCACACATCGACCGCTATCCAGTATGCATCTAATGTAATAAGTTCATAAGAACGAAGTAATGCATTAAGAACGATCACATGATGTAGTCAAGACAAAAGCATATAAGAATTCAGCCCAACTTTTTATCATTAATGGAAACAACACATGTGTATCAACTCCCCTTCTGTCACTAGGACTGAACACCGCAAGATCGAACCCATTACCGAGTACCTCTTCCCATTGCAAGAAGACCTAATCTAGTTGGCCAAACCAAATCAAAACTTCGGAGAAGAAATAAAAGGCTATACTAAATCATGCATAAAATATATTAGTAAAGAACTCAAATAAAACAAAGATAGATCTGATCATAAACTCACAATTCATCGGATCCCAACAAACACACCGCACTAAGTCATTACATCGAATGGATCTCCATGAAGATCATGGAGACCGTTGTATTGAGATACAAAGAGAGAAAGAGAGCCACCTAGCTACTACCTATGGACCTCTAGGTCTATGGTGAACTACTCAAACCTCATCGGTAGAGGCGGCAAGGTTGATGTAGAGCCCCTCCATGATGAGTTCCCCCTCTGCGGGAGTACTAGAAAAGTCCTTCAGATGGGATCTGGCGAGAACAGAGGCTTGCGGCGGCGGAAAAAGTATTTTGTGGACTCCCTTGAGGGTTTTGGAATATTGCTAAATTTATAGTGGAGGAGGTAGGGAAAATGGTGTTGTGTGGGGCCCTCCGGCAAGATTTTCCTTGGCTTCCAAGTCCTAGGTGATCCTTATCTTCAATAAAAAAATCCTGAAAAAGTTTTGGGACGATTTGATCTTATCTGATATTGATTTCCTGCGAAACAAAAACAGGGAAGAAAATAGGAACTAGCACTTCGCACTAAGTTAATAGGTTAGTCCCCAAAAATGATATAAAAAGGTATAAGTGTTGGAAATATGCCCTAGAGGCAATAATAAAATAGTTATTATTATATTTCCTGTTTCAATATAATCGTTTATTATCCATGCTATAACTGTATTGAATGGAAACATAAATGCATGTGTGGATATATAGACAAAACTGTGTCCCTAGTGAGTCTCTAATTGACTACCCTGTTGATCAAGGATGGTTAAGGTTTCCTCGCCATAGACAAGCGTTGTCACTTGATGACAGGATCACATCATTAGGAGAATGATGTGATGGACAAGACCCAAACTATGAACGTAGCATATGATCGTGTCATTTTGTTGCTATTGTTTTCTGCATGTCAAGTATTCATTCCTATGACCATGAGATCATGTAACTCACTAACACCGGAGGAATGCCTTGTGTGTATCAAACATCGCAATGTTACTGGAATACCTTCGTAGATACCTGTAGATCACCTTTATTGTCACCCAGAATGTTGCGACGTTTGATACTCACAAGGTATTCCTTCGGTGTCAGTGAGTTACATGATCTCATGGTCATAGGAATGAATACTTGACACGCAGAAAACAATAGCAACAAATGACACGATCACATGCTACGTTCATAGTTTGGGTCTTGTCCATCACATCATTCTCCCAGTGATGTGATCCCATCATCATGTGGCAACACTTGTCTATGGCCAGGAAACCTTGACCATCTTTGATCAACGAGCTAGTCAACTAGAGGCTCACTAGGGACAGTGTGTTGTCTATGTATCCACACATGTATTTGAGTTTCCAATCAATACAATTCTAGCATGGATAATAAACGATTATCATGAACAAGTAAATATAATAATAACCAATTTATTATTGCCTCTAGGGCATATTTCCAATAGTCTCCCACTTGCACTAGAGTCAATAATCTAGTTCACATCACTGTGTGATTGTAATGAATCTAACACCCATGCAGTTCTGGGTTCCATCATGTCTTGCTTGTGAGAGAGGTTTTTAGTCAACGGGTCTGAACCTTTTAGATCCATATGTGCTTCACAAATCTCTGTGTCATCCTATAGATGATGCTACCATGCACCATTTGGAACTATTCCAAATGACTGTTCCACTATAAGAAACCGGTTTACTAATTATATAGTTATGTGGATTAGTGTCAAAGATTGCATCGACGTAACCCTTTATGACGTACTCTTTAATCACCTCCATAATCGAGAAAAAAATTCCTTAGTCCACTAGTTACCAAGGATAACTTTGACTGATGTTCAGTTATTCATTCCTGGATCACTCTTTGTACCCCTTGACAAACTCATGGCAAGGCACACATCAGGTGCAGTACACAGCATGGCATACTTTAGAGACTACGGCTAAGGCATAGGGGATGACCTTCATCCTTTCTCTTTCTTCTATCGTGGTCGGGCTTTGAGTCTTACTCAAATTAACACCTTACAACACAGCCACGAACTCCTTCTTCGCTGATCTATTTTGAACTCTTTCAAAAACTTGTCAAGGCATGTATTTCATTTGAAAGTTTTTATAAAGTGTCTTGATCTATCTCTATAGATCTTCATGCTCAATGTTCAAGTAGCTCAATCCAGGTCTTCCTTTGAAAAACTCCTTTCAAACAACCCTTTATGCTTTCCAGAAATTCTACATTACTTCTGATCAACAATATGTCAACCACATATACTTATCAGAAACTCTATACTGCTCCCACTCATTTCTTTGGAAATACAAGTTTCTCATAAACCTTGTATAAACCCAAAATCTTTGATCATCTCATCAAAGCATAATTTCCAACTCCGAGATGCTTACACCAGTCCATAGAAGGATCGCTAGAGCTTGCATACTTGTTAGCATCCTTAGGATCGACAAAATCTTCTGGTTGTATCACATACAACCTTTCCTCAAGGAAACCATCGAGGAAACAATGTTTTGACATCCTATGTGCAATATTTCATAAATAATGCAGCAACTGGTAACATAATTCCAACAGACTTTTAGCATCGCTACGAGTGAGAAAGTCTCATCATAGTCAACTCTCTGAACTTGTCGGAAACATCTTTGCGACAAGTCGAGCTTTTCTTAATGGTGACTTTTCACCATCATCGTCTGTCTTCCTTTAAAAGATCCATCTGTATTTAACAGTCTTACGACCATCAAGTAGTTCTTCCAAAGTCTACACTTTGTTTCCATACATGGATCCTCTCTCGGATTTCATGGCCTCTAGCCATTTGTCGAAATCCGGGCCCACCATCGCTTCTCCATAGCTCGTAGGTTCATTGTTGTTCAACAACATGACCTCTAAGATAGGGTTACCATACCACTCTGTAGCAGTACATGACCTTGTCAACCTACGAGGTTTGTAGTAACTTGATCCGAAGCTTAATGATCACTATCATCAGTTTCCACTTCAATTGGCGTAGGTGCCATAGGAACAACTTCATGCGCCCTGCTACACACTGGTTGAAGTGACGGTTCAATAACCTCATCAAGTTCCACCACCCTCTCACTCAATTCTTTCGAGAGAAACTTTTCCTCGAGAAAGGACCTGTTTCTAGAAACAAACACTTTGCTTCCGGATCTGAGATACGAGGTATACCCAACTGTTTTGGGTGTCCCATGAAGATGCATTTATCCGCTTTGGGTTCGAGCTTATCATGTTGAAACTTTTCCACATAAGCATTGTAGCCCCAAACTTTTAAGAAACGACAGCTTAGGTTTCTCCAAACCATAGTTTATACGGTGTCATCTCAACAGAAATATGTGGTGCCCTATTTAAAGTGAATGCGGTTGTCTCTAATGCATAACCCATAAACGATAGTGGTGATTCGATAAGAGACATCATAGTATGCACCATATGAAATAGGGCGCGGCTATGACGTTCGGACACACCATCACACTATGGTGTTCTAGGTGGCATGAGATGTGAAACAACTTTCATATTTGTCTTAATTGTGTACCAAACTCGCAACTCAGATATTCATTTCTATGATCATATCGTAGACATGTTACCCTCTTGCCACGACGATCTTCAACTTCACTCTGAAACTACTTGAACCTTTCAATAATTCAGACGTGTGATTCATCAAGCAAATACACAGTATCTACTCAAATAATTTGTGAAGTAAGAACATAACGATAACCACTGCGTGCCTCGGCACTCATTGGACTGCATACATCTGAATGTATTACTTCCAGTAAGTTACTTTGTAGTTCCATCTCACTAGAAAACGAAGCCTTCAGTCATCTTGCCCATGTGGTATGATTTGCATGTCTCAAGTGATTCAAAATCAAGTGAGTCCAAACGATCCATCTGCATGGAGTTTCTTCATGCGTTTACACCAATAGGTATGGTTTTCATGTCTCAAACGTTTCAAAAATGAGTGAGTACAAAGATCCATCAGCATGGAGCTTCTTCATGCATTTTATACCAACATGACTCAAGCGGCAGTGCCACAAGTAAGTGGTACTATCATTACTACTTTGTATCTTTTGGCATCAATATTATGAACATGTGTATCACTATAATCGAGATTCAATAAACCATTGAATTTATTTATTCAAGCAAATAGAATAACCATTATTCTCTTTAAATGAATAATTGTATTGCAATATACATGATCTAATCATGTTCATGCTCAACGCAAACACCAAATAACAATTTTTTAGGTTTAACACTAATCCCGATGGTAGAGGGAGTGTGCGATGTTTGATTACATCAACCTTGGAAACACATCCAACACATATCGTCACCTCGCCTTTAGCTAGTCTCCGTTTATTCCGTAGCTTTTATTTCGAGTTACTAACACTTAGCAACTGAACCGGTATCTAATACCCTCGTGCTACTAGGAGTACTAGTAAAGTACACATCAATATCATGTATATCAAATATACTTCTGTCGACTTCACCAACCTTCTTATCTACCAAGTATCTAGGGTAGTTCCGCATCAGTGACCGTTCCCCTCATAACATAAGCACTTAGTCTCGGATTTGGGTTCAACCTTGGGTTTCTTCATTAGAGCAGCAACTGGTTTGCGTTACATGAAGTATCCCTTCTAGCCCTTGCCCTTCTTGAAACTAGTGGTTTTACTAACCATCAACAATTGATGCTCCTACTTGATTTATACTTTCACAGTGTCAAACATTGTGGATCGCTCAAGGATCATCATATCTATCCTTGATATGTTATAGTTCATCACGAAGCTCTAGTAGCTTGGTGGCAGTGATTTTGGAGAACCATAACTATCTCATGTGGAAGATTAACTCCCACTTGATTCAAGCGACCGTTGCACTCAGACAATCTGAGCACATGCTCAACGATTGAGCTTTTCTCCTTTACTATGTAGACAAAGAATCTTGTAGGAGGTCTCATACCTCTCAACAAGGGCATGAGCATGAAATCCCAATTTCATCTCTTAGAACATCTCATATGTTCTGTGGAGTTCGAAACGTCTTCAGCGCCTCAATTCTAAGCCGTTAAGTATTACATACTGAACTATCATGTAGTCATCAAAAACGTGTATGTCAAATGTTCGCAACATCCACAGACGGCGCTCGAGGTGCAGAACACCGAGCGGTGCATTAAGGACATAAGCCTTCTGCGCAGCAATGAGAACAATCCTCAGTTTACGGACTCCGTCCGCAAAATTGCTACTATCATCTTTCAACTAAATTTTCTCTAGGAACATATAAAAACAGTAGAGCTACAACACAAGCTACAACATAATTTGCAAAGACCTTTTGACTATGTTCATGATAATTAGTTCAATTAATCATATTACTTAAGAACTTCCACTCAAATAGACATCCCTCTAGTCATTCAAGTGGCGCATGATCCAAATCCACTAACTCAAGTCCGGTCATTACGTGAGTTGAGTATAGTTTCAGTGGTGAACATCTCCATGTTGATCATATCAACTATATGATTCATGCTCGACCTTTCAGTCTCTTGTGTTCCGAGGCCATGTCTGTACATGCTAGGCTCGTCAAGTTTAACCCCGAGTGTTCCGCGTATGGAACTGTTTTGCACCCGTTGTATGTGAACGTTGAGTCTATCACACCCGATCATCACGTGGTGTCTCGAAACGACTAACTGTCGCAACGGTGCACAGTCGGGGAGAACACAATTTTATCTTGAAATTTTAGTGAGGGGTCACCTTATAATGCTACCGTAGTTCTAAGCAAGATAAGGTGCATAAAAGGATTAACATCACATGCAATTCATAAGTGACATGATATGGCCATGATCTTGTGCTTCTTGATCTCCATCACCAAAGCACCGGCAAGATCTTCATCGTCACCGGCGCCACACCATGATCTCCATCATCATGATCTCCATCATCGTTCCGCCATCGAGGCTATCTATGCTATCACTACTAAAGCTACAACCCAGCAATATAGTAAACGCATCTGCAAGCACAAACGTTAGTTTAAAGACAACCCTATGGCTCCTGCCGGTTGCCGTAGCATCGATGTGCGAGTCGATATTTAACTATTACAACATGATCATCTCATACATCCAACATATCACATCATGTCTTTGGCCATATCACATCACATGCGTACCCTGCAAAAACAAGTTAGACGTCCTCTAATTTGCTGTTGCATGTTTTACGTGGCTGTTATGGGTATCTAGTATGATCGTATCTTACTTACGCAAAGCCACAACGGTGATATGCAAATTTCTATTTAACCTTTCTCCAAGGACCGCCTCGGTCAAATCCGATTCAACTAAAGTTGAAGAAACAGACACCCGACAGTCATCTTTATGCAACAAGTTGCATGTTAGTCGATGAAACCGGTCTCTCGTAAGCTTGGTCCGGGCCCCTTCAATCCAACAATACCGCCGAATCAAGAAAACAATAAGGAGGGCAGCAAATCGAACATCAACACCCACAAAAACTTTTGTGTTCTACTCGAGATTACATCTACGCATGAACCTAGCTCATGATGCCACTGTTGGGGAACGTTGCATGGGAAACAAAAAATTTCCTACACACACGAAGACCTATCATGGTGATGGTCATCTACGAGAGAGAGATCGCATCCACATACCCTAGTAGCTCACTAAGCGGAAGCGTTAATAAACACGGTTGATGTAGTGGTACGTCTTCATGATCCGTCCCACGATCTGTCCCCCGAACCGTCTCACGATCCGTCCCAATCAAGTGCCGAACGGACGGCACCTCCGGGTTCCACACACGTACAGCTCGATGACGATCTCCGCCTTCTTGATCCAGCAAGAGAGACGGAGATGTAGATGAGTTCTCCGGCAGCACGACGGCGCTCCGGTGGTGGTGGCGATCTATTCCTGCAGGACTCCGCCCGAGCTCCATAGAAATCCGATCTAGAGGAAGAACTACGAAGTAGAGGTTTAGGGTTGCACGTGGCAAAGTTGTGTCTCAAAAATCTAAAACCTCTAGTATATATAGGAGGAGGGGAGGGGCTAGCCTTGGGGCTCAAGAGAGCCCCTAGGGCGTCGGCCGACTGGAGGAGGAGGGACTCCAACTCCAATTCGGTTTGGGAAGGAGGAGTCCCTTCCTTCCTTCTCACCTCCCTCTTTTTTTTCTCCTTAGATTTTTACCTTAGACGAAATAGCCTTATTGGGCTGCCCTCACCAGCCCACCAAGGGTTGGTGCGCCACCCATGGGCTATCAGGTTCACTCCCGAGTGGGTGGCCCCCTCCCGATAAAAACCCGGAACCCATTAGTCACTCCCGGTAGAGTGCCGGCAATGCGTGAAATCTTTCCGGAGGCCAAATGAAACAATCGTATATATCAATATTCGTTTCCGGACCATTCCGGAAACCCTCATGACATCCATGATCTCATCCGGGACTCCGAACAAACCTTCGGTCACCAACACCTATAACTCAAATATATCGAAACGTCACCGAACCTTAAGTGTGCAGACCCTGCGGGTTCGAGAACTATGCAGACAGGACTTGAGACACTCCCCGGTCAATATCCAACAGCGGGACCTGTATGTCCATATTGGGTCCTACATATTCTACGAAGATCTTATCGGTTGAACCTTTGTGCCAAGGATTCATATAATCTCGTATACCATTCCCTTTGTCCTTCGGTATGTTACTTGCCCGAGATTTGATCGTCGGTATCCCTATACCTATTTCAATCTCGTTACCGGCAAGTCTCTTTACTCGTTCCGTAATACAAGATCCCATGACTAACACTTTAGTCACATTGCTTGCAAGGCTTATATGTGATGTTGTATTACCGAGTGGGCCCCGAGATACCTCTCCATCACACGGAGTGACAAATCCCAGTATTGATCCAAGCTAACTAAACGGACACCTTTGGAGATACCTGTAGAGCACCTTCATAGTCACCCAGTAACGTTGCGATGTTTTATTCACACAAGGTATTCCTCCGGTGTGAGTGAGTTACATGATCTCATGGTCATAGGAATGAATACTTGACACGTAGAAAACAATAGCAACAAAATGACACGATCACATGCTACGTTCATATTTTGGGTCTTTTCCATCACATCATTCTCCCAATGATGTGATCCCATCATCAAGTGGCAACACTTGTCTATGGCCAGGAAACCTTGACCATCTTTGATCAACGAGCTAGTCAACTAGAGGCTCACTAGGGACAGTGTGTTGTCTATGTATCCACACATGTATTTGAGTTTCCAATCAATACAATTCTAGCATGGATAATAAACGATTATCATGAATAAGGAAATATAATAATAACCAATTTATTATTGCCTCTAGGGCATATTTCCAATAGTATCAAGCATCCCCAAGCTTAACTCTTACTCGTCCTCGAGTAGGAAAGTGAAAAAACATATTTTCGATTGTGGAATGCTACCCAACATACTTCAAGTTATTTTCATAGCATAGACATGAGGACTTAGATGATTCAAAGAAATAGTCTATATTTGACATGAAGATATAGATACTCAAGTGATGCTAACAAGCAACCATGCTTTTCAAAATAACAATGCTAAAGTAAACTATCCCTAGCCCATTATGCTCAATCATTGATCCATTCATGATGCACACTCGAATATCAATCATACTCCAAGCACACACATGACCCGAGTTGGTGCTTTTAAAGAGAAGGATGAGACTCAACATAAAAAAATACAAAGGCCCTTCATAGAGGGAAGCATTGATTTATAGAGGTGCAAGAGCTCAAGTTTTAAAAGAGATGAAAAAAATATTGTTTGTATTGTTAGAGGCCCTTCGTAGAGGGAAGCATTGATGTAGGTGAACTTGTCGTGGATGCTCGAAGTTGATGAAGATCATCTTGAGTTGGGAGCTATCCTTGTCGTTTTGATTCACTTTTCACCGGTTAGTCATGCAAGTAAGAACATATTATATCCAAATGACATGAGTGAATTTCATTATCCTATAATTGTCATGGATATGATTTTGTTGTCTTCTTCCTCCATCTCCGAAGAAAGGATTGTTGATACTTGGCTATGACAAGATTGCTTTTGATGTGAGGTGATGGCAATCTTGTGGAGTGTATTTCTTACAAGTACCTACAAAAGGTTAGATGCAATAAAAAGGAGCATAGTTTTCCAAGATATAAGATAGTGTCATATCAATAGAATCAAGGAATAGTCAATCAAGCTCATGCCCTTGCATGCATCCGAGTGAATCTAGCACAAGTTTGAAGCATCAATGATGTTCAACTCACTCCTAAAATGACAAAATAATTTCTCATCAAGTGGTTTGGTAAAGATATCATCTGATTGTTTTTTGGTATGAACATGCTTAAGATCTATATCTCCTTTACCAACATGATCACAGATGAAATGATGTCGCACTTGAATATGTTTTGTTCGAGAATATTGCACGGAATTATAGGCAATATTAATAGCACTTTCATTGTCACACAATAATGTAACATTTCTAACATGAATGCCACAATCCTTAAGAGTCTGAGTCATCCATAGTAATTGCACACAACATGATCCGGCGGCTATATATTTAGCTTCGGAAGTAGATAAAGAT
Source organism: Hordeum vulgare subsp. vulgare (assembly GCF_904849725.1). NCBI lineage: Eukaryota > Viridiplantae > Streptophyta > Magnoliopsida > Poales > Poaceae > Hordeum > Hordeum vulgare. Next base: position 55,101,739 of record NC_058521.1, on the reverse strand, counting down.
ATCGAGTTATGTTTCTTGGATGACTGATACGTCTCCAACGTATCTATAATTTTTGATGGTTTCATACTATTATCTTGTCAACCTTTGGATGTTTTGCATGCCTTTTATTTATTTTCTGGGACTAACTTATTAACTCAGTGCCCAGTGCCAGTTCCTTTTTTCATGTTTTTGACCCCTTTCATAGGAGATTTTGAAACAGAGTCAAACGGAAGAAAATCCCCGAAAAGATTTTTTCTGGAACGGAAGAAGATCGGAGGACTTGGGAGCCAAGCCAGAAGAGCCCCAGGGGCCCCACAAGCCCCCACCCCACGGCCAGGGGGCACGCAATGCAGGCTTGTGGGACCCCTGGAGGTCCCCTGACCTAGATCTTGCGCCTATAAATTCCCAAATATTCCCAAAAAAACCAGGGGAGCATCGTAATCACTTTTTCGCCGCCGCAAGCTTCTGTCTCCGCAAGATCCCATTTGGGGCACATCCTGGTGCCCTACTGGAGGGGGGATTCGGACACGGAGGGCTTCTTCATCAACACCATGACCTCTCTGATGATGCGTGAGTAGTTCACCATAGACCTACAGGTCCATAGCTAGTAACTAGATGGCTTCTTCTCTCTCTTGGATCTTCAATACAAAGTTCTCCATGATCTTCATGGAGACCTATCCGATGTAATCTTATTTTGCGGTGTGTTTGTCGAAATCTGATGAATTGTGGATTTCTGATCAGATTATCTATGAATCTTATTTGAGTTTCTTATGATCTCTCTTATGCATGATTTCATATCCTTGTAATTCTCTTCGAGTTGTGGGTTTTGTCTGGCCAACTAGATCTATGATTCTTGCAATGGGAGAAGTGCTTGGTTTTGGGTTCATACCGTGCGGTGACCTCACCTAGTGACAGAAGGGGTAGCGAGGCACGTATCGTGTTGTTGCCATCAAGGGTAAAAAGATGGGGTTTTCATCATTGGTTTGAGATTATCCCTCTACATCATGTCATCTTGCTTAAAGCGTTACTCTGTTCGTCATGAACTCAATACACTAGATGCATGCTGGATAGCGGTCGATGTGTGGAGTAATAGTAGTAGATGCAGAAAGTATCGGTCTACTTGTCTCGGACGTGATGCCTATATGCTAGATCATTGCCTTAGATATCGTCATGACTTTGCGCGGTTCTATCAATTGCTCGACAGTAATTTGTTCACCCACCGTAATACCTGCTATTTTAAGAGAAGCCTCTAGTGAACACTATGGCCCCCAAGGTCCACTCCACACCATATTTTCAGCCTTACACTTTTTACTTCGTTGCACTTTCCGCCTTCAGATCTCACTTTGCAAACAATCTTGAAGGGATTGACAACCCCTTTGAAGCTTTGGGTGCAAGCTTGTTTGTGTTTGCGCAGGTACTCTAGACTTGACGAGACCCTCCTTCAGGATCGATACCTTGGTTCTCAAACTGAGCGAAATACTTACTGCTCCTGTGCTGCATCACCCTTTCCTCTTCAAGGGAAAAACCAACGCAAGCCCAATCTCCGTCAAAGTGTCAATTTCTGGCGCTGTTGTTTGAGAACTAGCAGAAGGATTTCTGGCGCCGTTGCCGGGGAGGAAGATCAAGTCAAGAACTCATCCAAGTAAGTGTCACAAACTCATCTCTTGCATTTACTTTGTTTGCCAGTTGCCTCTCGTTTTCCTCTCCCCCACTTCACCAATTTGCCTTTTTCGTTCGCCTTTTCGTTCGCCTTTTTCTCGCCCGCTTTTTGTTTGCTTGTGTGCTTGCTTGCTTGCTGAAGTCACCAGGAACGAAAACACCAAACTTTGTGACTTCTCAAATACGAATAATAATGATTTTATTAGTACTCCAATTGCTCCCGCCACTTGTGCGACGTCATACGAAATCAATGCCGCTTTGCTGAATCTTGTTATGAAAGAGCAATTCTCTGGCCTTCCTACTGAAGATGTCGCATCCCATCTCAATACCTTCATTGAGCTTTGCGATATGCAAAAGAAAAAAGATGTTGATAATGAGGTGATTAAATTGAAGCTTTTTCCTTTCTCGTTGCGAGATCGCGCAAAAACTTGGTTTTCTTCTTTGCCCAAAAATAGTATCGATTCTTGGGATAAGTGCAAAGATGCTTATATATCCAAGTATTTTCCGCCGGCTAAGATCATATTTCTCCATAATGATATCATGAATTTCAAGCAACTTGATCATGAACATGTTGCACAAGCTTGCGAGAGAATGAAGTTAATGATTAGAAATTGTCCCGCTCATGGCTTGAGCCTTTGGATGATTATTCAAATCTTTTACGTTGGCTTGAATTTTGCTTCTAGAAATATCTTGGACTCCGCCTGAGGTGGAACGTTCATGGAAATCACGTTAGGAGAAGCCACAAAGCTCTTAAACAACATCATGACAAACTACTCTCAGTGGCACAGTGAAAGGTCACCTACTAGTAAGAAGGTACACGCTATAGAAGAAATTAACTCGTTGAGTTCTAAGATGGATGAGTTAATGAATTTGGTTGCTAGTAGAAGTGCTCCTTTGGATCCTAATGATATGCCTTTGTCTTCTTTGATTGAGAGTAGCAACGCTAGCTTCGACGTTAATTTGGTTGGTAGGAATAACTTTGCCAACAACAATGCTTTTAGAGGAAACTATGTTCCTAGGCCTTTTCCTAGTAACTCCTCTAATAATTTTGGCAACTCCTACAACAATGCTCATGGAAATTACAATAGATTACCCTCTGATTTAGAGAGTAATATCAAAGAGTTCATCAACTCTCAAAAGATTTTCAATTCGTCCATAGAGGAAAAACTACTCAAAATTGACGATTTGGCTAGGAGCGTTGATAGCATTTCCTGCGATGTTGATGCTTTGAAAGTTAGATGTGCTCCTCCCAAAAACAACATGGATGAAACTTTGAAAGCTATGTGTGTTTCCATGATTGAGAGCCAAGAAAGAACCGCCCAAATTTGTGCTAGACATGAATGGCTTAAAAAGGCGTGTTCTCGTGATGAGAATCACGAAGATCTTAAAGTGCTTGGTGTGACTCCCATTGAATCTTTGTTTTCTTGTGTCAAACCTAATGATTATGGGGCTGGATATGAATCCACTTTGGTTGAAAAGTGCCCCAATGATTCGGAGTCTATCTACCATGATGCTAAAAGCATTAAAAGTGGAGTAGAAGACGTTAAAACTTTGAGTAGTGATGAAATTACTACCGTGGATTTCAAGGAATTCAATTATGATAGTTGCTCCTTGATTGAATGCATTTCCTTGATGCAATCCATGTTGAATTCTCCACATGTTTATAGCCAAAACAAAGCCTTTACTGATCATATCTTCGAAGCTATGATAAAAGCTCTTGAAGAGAAACTTGAATTGGAAGTCTCTATCCCTAGAAAGCTTCATGATGAGTGGGAACCTACCATCAAATCAAAATCAAAAACTATGAGTCCAATGCTTTGTGTGATTTGGGTGCTAGTGTTTCTGCGATTCCAAAATCTTTATGTGATGTTCTGGGTTTTAATGAGATTGAAGAGTGTTCTCTTAATTTGCATCTTGCTGATTCTACTGTCAAGAAACCCATGGGAAGGATCAATGATGTTATTATTATTGCAAATAGGAACTATGTACCCGTGGATTTCATTGTGCTTGACATTGATTGCAATCCTACATGCCCTATTATTCTTGGTAGACCTTTCCTAAGGACTATCGGTGCTATCATCGATATGAAGGAAGGGAATATTAGATTTCAATTTCCTTTAAACAAGGGCATGGAGAACTTTCCTAGAAAGAAAATAAGATTGCCTTCTGAATCCATGATGAGGGCCACTTATGGTTTGAGCACCAAAGACGGATACGTGATTCTATCGCCTTATGCCTAGCTAAGGGCGTTAAACAATAGCGCTTGTTGGGAGGCAACCCAATGAATTTATCTTTTTCTTTCTGTTTTGTTGCGTCCACACTTTCATAATTCTGTTGTGATTGTGGTTTTTGTGTTTGATCCAAGCAAAGCCTTTATGATTAGTCTTGGTAATGATTGTTTGATCCTGCTGGAAAAAGACAGAAACTTTTTGCTCACGAGATGATTTTTCATTTTTATTCACAAAGAGATTTTGAGTTCATTCTTTTTTCTTCTGATTGATATGCTTTTTCACCAAACCTTCGTAAGGTGTCAGATTTTTTGAGGTACCAGAAGTATACGAAGTATACAGATTGCTACAGACTGGTCTGTTTTTGATAGATTTTGTTGAGTTGAGTTGGTTGCTTGTTTTGATGAAACTATGGTTAGTATCGGGGGGTACTTGTCACGCCCCGGACACACCCGTCGGCGTTCGTTACTCCTGGAGGGATCTAGACTGGCCCCACATATCAATACTAGTGTTTTCTGCGCACTTTGTCCTCACTCATGCGCACCCGGGACCAACTTCCCGGTCGGTCACCCATCCTAGAACATGCGCACCCGGGACCAACTTCCCGGTCGGTCACCCATCCTAGAACTACTCCAAGCCGAGCACGCTTAACCTGAGAGTTCTGTTCGAATGGGCTCCCGGAAAAGAAGGAATTCCTTATTGATATGAGTAGTCTATCATCCCTAATAAGCCAGGCCATCACATACACCACCACTCACAGGAACCGACGTCCTCGTCGGGCCACAAGAGCGTTCCCTCTTGGTACAAACGTCTGTGCATCAAGTCCAGTACATGTACCATGCCGTGTGCCACGACGGGTCACAAACGTCATGAACAACATGACCGCACACATGTCCGCAAACATCCGTGTAACTGCGAGGGTCGGCTATGATACCAACTTGTCACGCCCCGGACACACCCGCCGGCGGTCGTCGGCTATGATACCAACTTGTCACGCCCCGGACACACCCGCCGGCGGTCGTTACTCCTGGTGGGATCTAGACTGGCCCCACATATCAATACTAGTCTTTTCGTACCATGTCGTGTGCCACGACGGGTCACAAACGTCATGAACAACATGACCGCACACATGTCCGCAAACATCCGTGTAATTGCGAGGGTTGGCTATGATACCAACTTGTCACGCCCCGGACAAACCCGCCGGCGGTCGTTACTCCTGGTGGGATCTAGACTGGCCCCACATATCAATACTAGTCTTTTCTGCGCACTTTGTCCTCACTCATGCGCACTCGGGGCCAACTTCCCGGTCGGTCACCCATCCTAGAACTACTCCAAGCCGAGCACGCTTAACCTGAGAGTTCTGTTCGAATGGGCTCCCGGAAAAGAAGGAATTCCTTATTGATATGAGTAGTCTATCATCCCTAATAAGCCACGCTATCACAGTACTAGCCATGGAAAAGTGAGAATACAGTAGCCCATCATCAATATAGATATAATTCAAGTTTGCTACAGTACCAAAAGAAGTGGTAGTTTGTTTTCTTGTACTAATGTTATCACAAGTTTCTGTTTAAGTTTTGTGTTGTGAAGTTTTCAAGTTTTGAGTGACGTTCTCATGGACAAAGAGATAAGGAGTGGAAAGATCTCAAGCTTGGGGATGCAAAAGGCACCCCAAGCCAAATTCAAGGACACCAAAAAGCCTAAGCTTCGGGATGCCCCGGGAAGGCATCCCCTCTTTCGTCTTCAATCCATTGGTAACATTACTTGGAGCTATATTTTTATTTACCACATGATATGTGTTTTGCTTGGAGCGTTTTGTATCATAGGAGTCTTTTCTTTTTGTTGTGTCACAATCATCCTTGCTGCACACCTTTTTGAGAGAGAGAGACATGCACTTATCGTGATTTTGCGAGAATGCTCATAGTGCTTCACTTATATCTTTTGAGCTAGATATTTTTGCTCTAGTGCTTGACTTATATCTTTTGAGCTAGATATTTTTGATCATTCTGCTTCACTTATATCTTTAGAGCACGACGGTGCATGATTTGGTAGTTGGCTTATTGTGACATCCTCGACTTTTGCTACAGTAATGATTGTAATTAAGCGACACTGATCCCGTGCTAATGATGCCACGTCATCGCAAGTAATATCAATGATCTCGTGTTGGTTGAAACCGAATCAAATTCGAAGCTTTAAAATTAAGTCGAACGAGAACAGAATTCGTTTGTTGAAATAATAACTTGGGGAGTTATAAAAATTTCCTCGCAGATTATAATATCAAATCGGGCACTTTAGGAATTATCGGTAAACGCTATATATTTAAAAGTGGATCTTGAGTAAGATAAATAAAGGAAATATAGTAAATGTAAAATAAATAAATAAAAGAAAGAAGTAAAAGTATATAGAGTAAATTATAAGAGATAGTAAATAAAATTAGGTACTAAAAGGACTTAGAAATAATAGAAAACGAAAACCTAAAACAAAAAAACAAAAAAGGGACCCCCACCCCCTGGCCCAGCTGGGCCAAGAGGCCCAACCGGCCAGGCCCCCGCACCCCCTCCCTCAAACCCTAGCGACCCCCTGCCTCGCTCGCCTCCCTCCCGCTCGCCTACCACGCCGCCGCCAGCACCCCTCCCGCTGGCCCCACCTCCCACCTCTCTCGTAACCCCCACCCCCCACCGAATCTCTCTCTCTCTCTCGTATCCCTCTCCCTCCCCTCGCTCTCGGTCCCAACCGAGACCGAGCCTCCCCACGACCCTCCTCTCCTCCCGTCGCCCCCCCCCCCCTCAGATCCAGTCCCCCCCTGGCCCGGCGAGCCCTCCCGCCGGCGAGCCCCCGTCAGCACCTCCCCACCCCGACCTCCTCCCTCCGGTGTTCCCCCCCCCCCCCTCGGCCCTCCACCCCACCGGCAGGAGCCCCGGCCACCTCGGCCCTCCACCCCGCCGGCGAGCCCCTCCCGCTCGGTCCAAGAGGGACCGGGCAGGGAGACAGGCCCCCTCGGCCCCTTCACCCCACCGGCGAGCCCCTCCCCCACCGGGCCTCCCCTACACCTCTTCCTCGCCGGAACCGCGCCGTCACCGTCCCCTTCACCACCGGAACAGCGCCGTCACCGTCACCGCCTCATCCTCCTCCTCGTCGTCACCTCCGCTTCCCGCGAACTCCGCCTTCATCGGGTCGTCCCGTCAACGTTGGCCCCTCCTCGGGCTCCTCCCACCGTCGCGTTCCCCTCACCGTCCCGGTTCCGTTCCGGCAAACGGGACCCCGATCCGTCGACGGTAGTGGCCGGTAGGAGGATTTGAAGAACGTGTTCTCCTATGTTGAGTTAGCAGGGAGTTGTGTTCTCTGTCTCTGTGTTAACAGGGAGAGAGATGAGAGTGTTGTTGAGTTAAAAGAAATAAAAAAATGATGTATTAGATGCGTATGAATGTATGTATGTATGAGATGAGATGTATGTATTTGCATATATGGATATTTGGAGGAATATGATATTTGCACGGTTAGGTATCTATAAAAAAATGAGTAAATAGCCTTAGGTCACTTACCGGTGGGGCCAACGCACCCGCTGTCTATGACAGGGAGGCCCCATGCGATAGATAATATAAATAATAAAAATAATGTTAATGTTTTTATTAAATAGATAAATAGATATATTAGTTAAATTAATTAATTAGAATAATTAGAGTATGACACGTGGGTCCCCCACTAAATTAATCTGATTAAATAATATTTAGTCTTAATTAAAACTTGTGTCTATGACGTTCGGGACCCGCTGGTCAGTTGACCAGTCAAATGTTGATGTCAGCGTGACATCGCGATGATGTCATAATAGGATTTTATTAAAATATTTAAATATGTTTTTAATTCCTAATTATTAAATAAAACTTTAAAAATTAATATTTAATAATCCGTAAGTCAGATCGAATTAATTTCAACATGAAAGTTGATCAGCAGAACGAGACGAACCCGGATACACGATCCATTCGTCTGTCACGCGTCCCTAGCATAGCAAACATGGAACATTTCCATCGTTTCCAGTATTACCGGTAGTAGCTCGAGACCCGGAAAAATATCGTCAGATATTCTTCCGACCCGTCTATGACGGATGTTGCTGTGTTAGCTCATGTCTAGCCTGCATCTTTCCATGTCATGTTTTGTGTTGCATCGGTGCTATTATTTATTGTTTCTTCCCCCTCTTCTTACCGATAGACCCCGAGACTGACGCTGCTGTCGGGTACATCTACGACCCTGCCGATCAGTCCTTTGCCGCAGAGCAGCAAGGCAAGCAAACCCCCCCTTGATCATTCCTATATCACCTATGTCTTTCTTCCTACTGCTTGCATTAGTATTTTGCTACTGTTGTAGCTAGCTCCTATATCTGATGCATAGCATGTTTTTGATGAACTGCTACTTTCAGTCCTGTACCTTTAATCTGCTTAGTATAGGGGGAGCAGTCATCCCCTCTGACCCCGTAGTTCAGTTGCCCCGCTTGTTTTCAAATCTCGATCTCTGATCGACGAGCCAGACCCGACACAGCACATTCACCCCCTTCGTTGTACGACGCTACAGAGATACTATCGGGTACCGAGGGTGACACCTCACTAAGTACTCCTGATGATATCTCTGTAGTATAGCTGGTCGGTCGAGGTTATCGAGGGTGATTCCTCTTTCACCGTTCCCGATGATGCCTCTGTCGTGCCACCCCACGAGTGTGGGACCCCCGAGGGTGATTCCTCTAAGCCCACCTTGACGGGTACATCGTTCGGAATCCAATGAGGGTGATACCTCGGATTCCCCCCGATGTTACAACCACACAATTACTCGACCATGTTACTGGGATCATTGGTGATTAGTTGTAAGACGGGTGGATTCCCGTGAGACTGTGTTGATGGCCTAATTAAAATGCTAATGGATTTGGGTATTTGATCTGGGTTGGTCAGAGACCTTTTCGCACTAACCGGCTACGCGGGAAGAATTATGGGTACTCGGCATCGCGGTATCAGCCGAAGCTTTTCAGATGCCAGCAATGTAGCGGCGCGCGCCCGAGTGGTCCCGAGATGCATCGCGCTTGTGATTAAGGGATGCTAGGACTAACGTCGGCCGCCCACGCCACGTGCAGGAGCGTGAAGGGGAACTGGGCCCACGAACCCTTTGTGCTTAGGAGTTAGACCGGCGGGCTGGCCTCTCTGATTAGTCTTAGGTGGGGCTGCGACGTGTCGATATTCCGAGGCCGGGCAGGACCCAGAAAACTATGTCCGGCCAGAGTGTTATCGAGCGTGACGGGACATGTGGTGCACCCCTGCAGGGATGAAAATTAACTATTCGGATCGCCGTGTCCACGGTTACAGGACGACTTGGAGTTGTGCCCCGATCTTTTACAACTACAATTGTTACTTAACTGGAATTAGTTTGCCTCGGGATTGCTTCCTCGCAGGGAGTCGAGGGAGGATCCTTAGGCATGACCTCACTTTAATATTGCTGCAACAATATGATTATTAACGTGTTACCCCTGTTCTACTCTCGTCTATTGCTGCAAGACCCCTGAAGATGCTAGTCTTCGATAGGACTAGGCCTTCTCTCTCTATTCTCGCATTGCTGCGGTCAGTCCACATATAACCCCCTTCTTTGATACTGATGCATAATTAGAATAGTTCTGATGTAAGACTTGCGAGTACTTTGGATGAGTACTCACCGCTGCTATGCTCCCCCCTTGTTCCCTTGATCCGTTTGCTGCGGCCAGATGATGGAGCCCAGGAGATGGAGGTCCCCGCCGCTGACGACTGCTACCCCGACGGTGCCTACTACTACGTGGAGGCCGCTGATGATCAGGACTAGTTAGGAGGTTCCCAGGCAGGAGGCCTCGCCTCGTTCAATCGTTGTATCTTTTGTGCTAGCCTTCTCTAAGGCACCCCATGTTTATGTCTGTACTCAGATATTGTTGCTTCCACTTACTCGTGTGTTTATCGAGCTTTCGTATTCTAGCCCTCGAGGCCCCTGGCTTGTAATATGAAGCTGATGTTATTTTATTTGTGTCTAGAGTTGTGTTGTGATATCTTCCCGTGAGTCCTTGGGTTTGATCGTACGCATTTGCGTGTATGGTTAGCGTACGATTAAATCGAGGGCGTCACACTTATGCTATGAAAGTAGTCCCATGTGATAGATACCCAAAGAGGATGCAAAAACCTACATCTTCATGTGCATTGAGTAGAAAGAGAAGTTTTGATTCCTCTCAATTAGTTTTGAGACATGGATTCGGTAATATTGAGAGTTATGTTAGTAGAGTATTGTGAATCTAGAAATACTTGTGTTTACGTTAGTGATTCCCGTAGCATGCACGTATGGTGAACCACTATGTTAGGAAGTCGGAGCATAATTGATCTACTGATTATCATCCTTTGTGTTGAGGTCGGGGTCGCGCGATGGTTTACACCTACCAACCCTTCCCCTCGGAGTATGCGTTTAGCACTTTGTTTCGATTACTAATAAAAACTTTCGCAACAAGTATGTGAGTTCTTTATGACTAATTTTGAGTCCATGGTATAGATGCACTTTCACCTTCCACCATTGCTATCCTCTCTAGTGCTGTGCAATTCTCGCCGGTGCACAAACCCACCAAATTCCTTCCTCAAAACAGCCACCATACCTACCTACTATGGAATTTTCATAGCCATTCCGAGATATATTGCCATGCAACTACCACCGTTCCGTCTCATGACTTGCACCGTCACTCTCATATTGCCATTGCATGATCACACTAGATCGTTGCACATACCGGTACACTGCCGGAGACATTTCCTATGGAGTCATCATCATTGTGATCTTTGAGCTGTGAGTAAATAAAAGTGTGATGATCATCATTATTAGAGCATTGTCCCATGTGAGGAAATAAAAAAAAGAGGCCAAAGATCCCAAATACAAAAAAAAGGGTGAGAAGATAAAAAAAAGAGGCCTAAGAGCCCAAATAAAAGAGCCCAAATAAAAAAATGAGAGAAAAAGAGAGAAGGGACAATGCTACTATCTTTTTCCACACGTGTGCTTCATGTTAGCACCATGTTCTTCATGATTGAGAGTCTCTTGTTTTGTCACCACCATATGCTAGTGGGAATCTTTTATATAACTTGGCTTGTATATTCCAATGATGGGCTTCCTCAAAATTGCCCTAGGTCTTCGTGAGCAAGCAAGTTGGATGCACACCCACTAGTTTTCCTCTTGAGCTTTCACATACTTATAGCTCTAGTGCATCTCTTGTATGGCAATCCCTACTCATTCACATTGATATCTATTAATGGGCATCTCCATAGCCTATTGATACGCCGAGTCAATGTGACTATCTCCTCCTTTTTTTGTCTCACAACCACCACCACACTCTATTCCACCTATAGTGCTATATCCATGGCTCACGCTCATGTATTGCGTGATAGTTATAAAAAGCTTGAGAAAGTAAGAGTGCGAAAACAATTACTTGGCCAATTCCGGGGTTGTGCATGATTTATATTAGTTGTGTGAGGATGATGGAGCATAGCCACACTATATGATTTTGTAGGGATAACTTTCTTTGGCCTTGTTATTTTGAAAGTTCATGATTACTTTGCTAGTTTGCTTGAAGTATTACTGTTTTCATGTCAATAGCAAACTATTGTTTTGAATCGTACGGATCTGAACATTCATGCCACGTGAAAGAAGTTGCAAAGGAAAACTATGCTAGGTAGCATTCCACATCAAAAATTCATTCTTTATCACTTCCCTACTCGAGGACGAGCAGGAGTTAAGCTTACGGATGCTTGATACGTCTCCAAGGTATCTATAATTTTGATGGTTTCATGTTATTATCTTGTCAAACTTTGGATGTTTTGCATGCCTTTTATTTATTTTCTGGGACTAACTTATTAACTCAGTGCCAAGTGACAGTTCCTGTTTTTTCCATGTTTTTACCCCTTTCAGAGGAGATTTTGAAACGGAGTCCAAACGGAAGAAAAACCCCGAAAAGATTTTTTCTGGTATGGAAGAAGATCGGAGGACTTGGGAGCCAAGCTAGAAGATCCCCAAGGGCCCCACAAGCCCCCACAAGCCAGGGGCGCGCCATGCAGGCTTGTGGGCCCCCTGGAGGTCCCCTGACCTAGATCTTGCGCCTATAAATTCCCAGATATTCCCAAAAAAACCAGGGGAGCATCGTAATCACTTTTCCGCCGCCGCAAGCTTCTGTCTCCGCAAGATCCCATCTGGGGCACGTCCTGGTGCCCTGTCGGAGGGGGGATTCGGACACGGAGGGCTTCTTCATCAACACCATGACCTCTCTGATGATGCGTGAGTAGTTCACCATAGACCTACGGGTCCATAGCTAGTAACTAGATGGCTTCTTCTCTCTCTTGGATCTTCAATACAAAGTTCTCCATGATCTTCATGGAGATCTATCCAATGTAATCTTCTTTTGCAGTGTGTTTGTCGAGATCCGATGAATTGTGGATTGATGATCAGATTATCTATGAATCTTATTTGAGTTTCTTCTGATCTCTCTTATGCATGATTTCATATCCTTGTAATTCTTTTCGAGTTGTGGGTTTTTTCTGGCCAACTAGATCTATGATTCTTGCAACGGGAGAAGTGCTTGGTTTTGGGTTCATACCGTGCGGTGACCTCACCTACTGACAGAAGGGGTAGCGATGCACGTATCGTGTTGTTGCCATCAAGGGTAAAAAGATGGGGTTTTCATCATTGGTTTGAGATTATCCCTCTACATCATGTCATCTTGCTTAAAGCGTTACTCTGTTCGTCATGAACCCAATACACTAGATGCATGCTGGATAGCGGTCGATGTGTGGAGTAATAGTAGTAGATGCAGAAAGTATCGGTCTACTTGTCTCGGACGTGATGCCTATATGCTAGATCATTGCCTTAGATATCGTCATGACTTTGCGCGGTTCTATCAATTGCTCGACAGTAATTTGTTCACCCACCGGAATACTTGCTATTTTGAGAGAAGCCTCTAGTGAACACTATGGCCCCCAGGGTCTACTCCACAACATATTTTCAGCCTTACACTGTTTACTTCATTGCACTTCCCGCCTTCAGATCTCACTTTGCAAACAATCTTGAAGGGATTGACAACCCCTTTGAAGCGTTGGGTGCAAGCTTGTTTGTGTTTGCGCAGGTACTCTGGACTTAACGAGACCCTCCTTCTGGATCGATACCTTGGTTCTCAAACTGAGGGAAATACTTACTGCTCCTGTGCTGCATCACCCTTTCCTCTTCAAGGGAAAAACCAATGCAAGCCCAATCTCTGTCAACGTGTCAATTTCTGGTGCTGTTGTTTGAGAAGTAGCAATGACCAAGACACAAGAGATCTCCCAAGAAATTGGCATGTACCTGAGGTGGATTTTATTTCAACCTTGTCTCCGGCATAGTACGAGTCGGAATAGCCAACAAGATTAAAAGAAGATCCATTGGGATACTGTATGCCAAAGTTTGGTGTATCTATCAGGTATGTCGCGATTCTTTTCACAGCTAATAGATGACACTCTTTAGGTGGCGCTTCGTATCGAGCACACATGCAAACATTCAACATGATATCAGGACGGGAGGCACATAGATATAGCAATGAACCAATCATTGATAGGTAAACTCTTTGATCAACCGGTTTGTCCTCCTTAGTGAGTTCAATATGTCCACTAGTAGGCATGGGGGTTCTCATACCTTTGCACTCTTTCATATTGAACTTCCTGATTAAGTCTTTGGTGTAATTGGTTTGAGAGATAAATGTACCTTCTCTCGATTGTTTGATTTGCAATCCAAGGAAGAATTTCAGCTCGCACATCACTGACATCTCATACTTCTAGTTTTGACATCAACCTTCCAAACTTCTCACTAAAATGTGGGTTAGTAGAACCAAAGATAATATCATCCACATATATTTGGCACACAAATAGTTCTCCATTAACTCTTTTAGTGAATAAGGTTGCATCAATTTTACCAATCTCAAAACCCTTTTCAATGAGAAACTTCATTAGGCATTTGTACCAAGCTCTAGGGGCTTGTTTAAGACCATATAAAGCTTTACGAAGTTTGTAAACGTGATTAAGTTTCTTGGGGTTCACAAAGCCAGGAGGTTGTTTTACATAAACCTCCTCCTCAATTTCACCATTTAGAAAAGCAATTTTGATATCCATTTGGTAAAGAGTAATGTCATGGTGATTGCCATAAGTGAGAAGAATGGGAATGGCTTCAAGTCTAGCAATGGGGGCATAAGTCTCACTGTTGTCCATACCTTCGACTTGTGTGTATCCTTGGGCTACGAGACGCGCCTTGTTGCGTACAACTTGACCATCTTCATCTTCCTTGTTCCGAAACACCCATCTTGTACTGATGATGTTGTGCTCACCTTCGGGCTTTTCAAAAAGTGTCCACACTTGATTCCTCTCGAAGTTGTGTAGCTATTCATGCATAGCATTCACCCAATCCACGTCTTGAAGGGCTTATTCTACCTTCAAAGGCTCAATGCTAGAGATGAAAGAATAATTCTCGCAAAAGTTAGCTAAAAGAGATTTAGAGCGAGTGATTATCCTGGTTTGTATGTCACCAGAGATTTGATTATGTGGATGATCTTTGTCCACTCTTGCTCGAACTCGTGATACCTTCTTCTTGTTGGATGGTGGAGCTTCTTCACCATCATCTTGCACAGTTTCGTTGACGGTGTCATCTCCTTGAGGTGGTGGAGAGCGAGGTTGACGTGGATCATTGCTATAGCAACAGAAAACCTTCCGCTGCCTCTTGAGCTTGCGTTGGTTTTTCCCTTGAAGAGGAAAGGGCGATGCAGCATAGGAGCAGTAAGTATTTCCCTCAGTTTCAGAACCAAGGTATCAATCCAGTAGGAGAATCGCGCCAAGTCCAGAGTACCTGCGCAAACACAAAAGAGCTTGCACCCAACGCTATAAAGGGGTTGTCAATCCCTTCAAGATTGATTGCAAAGTGAGATCTGAAGGCGGAAAGTGCAACGAAGTAAAATTGTAAGGCTGAGAATATGGTGTGAAGTAGACCCGGGGGCCATAGTGTTCACTAGAGGCTTCTCTCAAAATAGCAAATAATACGGTGGGTGAACAAATTAATGTCGAGCAATTGATAGAACAGCGCAAAGTCATGACGATATCTAAGGCAATGATCATACATATAGGCATCACGTCCGAGACAAGTAGACCGATACTTTCTGCATCTACTACTATTACTCCACACATCGACCGCTATCCAGCATGCATCTAGTGTATTGAGTTCATGACGAACAGAGTAACGCTTTAAGCAAGATGACATGATGTAGAGGGATAAACTCAAACCAATGATGAAAACCCCATCTTTTTACCCTTGATGGCAACAACGCGATGTGTGCCTCGCTACCCCTTCTGTCACTTGGTGAGGTCACCGCACAGTATGAACCCAAAACCAAGCACTTCTCCCATTGCAAGAATCATAGATCAAGTTGGCCAAACAAAACCCACAACTCGAAGAGAATTACAAGGATATGAAATCATGCATGTAAGAGATCAGAAGAAACTCAAATAAGATTCATAGATAATCTGATCATAAATCCACAATTCATCGGATCTCGACAAACACACCGCAAAAGAAGATTACATCGGATAGATCTCCATGAAGATCATGGAGAACTTTGTATTGAAGATCCAAGAGAGAGAAGAAGCCATCTAGCTACTAGCTATGGACCCGAAGGTCTATAGTGAACTACTCATGCATCATCGAAGAGGTCATGGTGTTGATGAAGAAGCCCTCCGTATCCAAATCCCCCCTCCGGCACGGCTCCAGAACGTGCCCCAGATGGGATCTTGCGGAGGCCGAAGCTTGCGGCGGCGGAAAAGTATTTTCGTGGATCTCTCTCGCAGTTTTGGAATTTTTCTGAATTTATAGGTGGAAGAGGTAGGGAAGACGAGCCACATGGGGCCCACAAGCCTGCTAGGCCCCCCCCCCCCGGCCGCACCTAGGGGGCTTGTGGGGTCCCCTGCTGGCCCCTGCCTTGGTTCTCAAGTCTGGTGTGTATCTTCTGTTTAGGAAAAAATCTTTTCAGAAGTTTTATTCCGTTTGGACACCGTTTAAAATCCTCCTCTGAAAAGGGTCAAAAACACGGAAAAAATAGGAACTAGCACTTGGCACTGAGTTAATAAGTTAGTCCCAAAAAAGATATAAAAGGCATACAAAACATTCAAAGTTTGACAAGATAATAGCATGGAACCATCAAATTTATAGATACGTTGGAGATGTATCAAGCATCCCCAAGCTTAACTCCTGCTCGTCTCGAGTAGGGAAGTGATAAAGACTGAATTTTTGATGTGGAATGCTGCCTAGCGTAGTTGTCCTTTGTAACTTCTTTCATGTGACATTAATGTTCAGATCCGTAAGATTCAAAACACTAGTTTTCTATTGTCATGAAAACAATAATACTTCAAGCAAACAAGCAAGGTAATCATGAACTTTCTGTAGCGACCCGACTCAAAACGAGTCAAGCCTCTGTGTTTCTGTGCCATCCCTGGATCAGTATGCTGGCACACACAGTACATCAATGTATATATCAAAGTGCAATCACATGTAAATAGCGTAAAACTGATATATACCTTAAATATCTCAGCGGAAGCGGTCAAGGGAGTGGAGTCCCAATAAACACCAACGGCAAGTTGAGTGTAGACTGTAACCCTGAATCGTACTCTTACTCGTCGAAGAAAAATATCTGCAACATAAGACGTTGCAGCCGTGTAGGTCAGCATATTGAATATGCCGGCAAGTCACATAAGAGAGGGGTGAAAAGTAATCATCTATACTATATGCTTATATGGCAGGTGGGGCTATAAGTTTTTAGCGAAAAGCAAGTTTTCTCCTACATCAAGAGAGGGCTAAAAGCAAAATGTTACTACGTTGTTTGTTGTTAACGAGATGGTTCCGCCAACCAATTCTCGTACCCGAGTTGTCAATAATTACCCTCATCAAAATATATTTAATGGTGTTGAGAAATCCAGATAACTTCAGTTCCTTTGGCTCAAGTTGTCCATGACCGTGGACACGGCTAATCGATTAGGTTGGGCACTCTGCAGAGTTTTGCACACGTTCCCCACAAGATTTGATCGCCTCCGGGTTTGTCCTCGCACTTCAGGGTGTTTGAAGACCGGATGATCAAAACATGGTCTTTCAACGGGTCCCTCTGAATCCCTGTCGATGCCCATCCATTCCTACCGTTCTTCTACATCTGCTAGCACCGCCTGTCCAGAGTCGCCACGTTGTCCAACCAAGCCAGAGCCCATAATGACTTGTGGCTGTGCAGGTAAGCCTTGGGTCTTGGAAATATCCGTCCGTCCCTTTGAGCCTGGGTGAAGCTTTCCGCAGGATGTCATGGCCGTCCCCAGCATCCCGGGCATCCACTGGGTTCTCCAGGGAGCCGATCAACCGTCCTTCACCCAGAGTTGCATTGCGTCCGAGGTCTTGAAAATCTTGTCTTAACCGGTCTTGATTATTTAATCAACCTCGCATCACTCGTGTTATGCACTCAACCGAAATCCCGTCTACTCAAGCATAGCAATATGAAATTGGTCGTCCCGGGCCAAGTATCGGGGTTGTTGTGTGCCTACCACATGATACTACAATCTATACTAAAGTTTCCAAGTACCTAAACAGCATGCAATTTGGGCATAGGATCGTAGAACTATGATGCATAAAACATAGGTGATAGTATGATCAAAGTGACTTGCTGGTGATGTTGACGAAGAAGAATTTCTCGAGAAAATAACTTGATAGACTACTCCTCACTCTCCGATGAAATCTATATATAACAAACATATCATTCACATAAGCACTCATACTAGCAATCATTCTAACAATCAAAACAAAAGAGAGAGCGAATAGGAATCCGAAAGAAACTTCAAATAAGACTAGAGAATCTTCTACTACGTCAAACACTAAATAGTTTTTTTTGTCTAACAGAAAATAATAGCAACGAACTAGGATATAATTTTAACTAAGACAAAATAAAGTATTTTCACAAAACTACTTGAAAGGATTTCCAAACGGGATTTGAAACAATGCGGAAACCAATTGCAAGTTACTAAGGAACTAGAATTGATTTCATGATAACAAAATAAAAATAAAATAAAACTTGTTGCAAAACTACTGTTTATCTAACATAAACAAAACAATAATGTTTCTGAAATAATAAAGAAAATATTTTAAAACAAAAGTAGAAAAGGAATTAGCCGAAATCCTAAAAGAGGCCGAACAAAAATTGTTTCACATGAAACAGTGAGCTACAATACTCACAAAAATCTGAACTTTTTACCACTGATAAATAAGATCACTAGTGATCAGTACCAAAAGGAATCAATTTAAAATATATTTTTAAACTCCTGGAATAAGCAAACCAAGGTTTAAACTAAATCTGATCTAACTTATATTTGAAAATTTCAAACATAGACAAATTATATGTTTCTAAAAACTACAGGAAATTTCTGAGCTACTGGAAAAATAATCACTATCATTGGACTTCGGATCAAACGTTATGGCCAAAACAAAACAGAAACTTTTCTGTTTTTGCAATTAGACAGAAAAAGTGAAGCTAACTAGTAACTAACAGGGGGTACACGTGGCATGCTACGATAGGCTGCGGGAGATGTTTGTTGCAACGTTTGGAGCAAACGGCCGAGGCTAACAAAAACTTGCTGGCTAAATGAATAAGTGAATTAAAACCGCCGGTTTTCTACTCTAAACCGAAAGGGTATTCTAAGGATCTAATCTACACCATCTAATAAGGATCTAAGAGCTAAAACTAAAACAAAACAAAACAAGTAAAAAAAAGAAAGGAAGAGGGGCCTTACCGTGGTGGAGCTGCTCCCGTGGCTGATGGTGGCCGAGGTGGGAGGTGAAGGGGGTGAGCTTCGGTGGGTGGGGTATGGGCCGGCGAGGGGAGTGGTGGAGGGGGGCGAAGGGGTGGGGCGGCTCCAGGGAGGGGAGTGGTGGCGAGGTGGAGGGGGGCTGTAGGGGGCAAGGTGGAGGAGGAAAAACTGCTGGTGTCTCCTGGCAGAAGATTTTTCGTGGGGTTGGGAGGAGCAGCGAGGTGGAGCCGAAGTGGGGGAGGTGGAGGAGGTGCGGGGAGGTGGCGAGGTGGAGGAGCTGCTGGAGAAAAGCTCCTGGTCATGGCGAGGTGGAGGAGTTCTCTGGTGTTCTCCGGTGCCGACTCCGGCGAGGGGTGCGCGAGCTAGAGGCGAGGAGAGGCGGCGGTTTCAACGGGAATGGAACGAGGAGGACGTGGGGCTTCTTATAGAGGCGACGGGAGGCGCTGGGAAGGAAAGGATTTCGCGAATCCCGGAGGTGGGGATCCTCTGTCCATGGAAGGCAAGTTTCTTCTGTGACGTGAGGGAGAGATGGAGGTAGGAGATGATCTTCGTGGGCCAAAATAGGGAAGTGTCTTAAATGGGCCAGCTCCTATTCCTAATAGAAACGATTTCTTTCCTATTTTTAAAACTAGGAAACTAAAACTTTAAAAAGGAAATCAAATCAATTCGGAATAAAGAGTTTTTATATACTAAAATTATCATAAAAATAAAATATAAATGATGGGCATTTTTCCACGGCAAAAATAAAAACTTCAGAAAAAATGTTTTTCCAAAAATCCCTAAAAGCATTATTTCTTTTTGCAAATAATTTTCAAATGATCCTCTAAGTTTGAGGGTTCAAATAACTTTCAAAATTGCCCGTGGGTTTGAGGGTCATGTTCCTCCTCTCTAGAATGTATTTCCCGGCATTTTGTTGCACGAAGAAAACGAATGGAAATGCAAAAGAATTCAATGCAAATATCTCCGTTCAAATTCTTATAGTTGAAGAAGTCATGTCATCTTCTCTCTTTGCTTCTAAAAGATTGAATTTGAATTCACCGGAGAAGGGGAAAGTCATTTTATTCCCTCTCATTCAAAAGTTTCAAAAAATTTCAAATTTCACACAAGTTTCATTCACTCAGCAAACAAACAAACAATCAATCTAATAATTATATTAACATTCCAAAATTTATAATTTTGGGATGTTACACTTTCGAAATAACAACGCCAAAGAAAGTTATCCCTACAAAATCATATAGTATGTATATGCTCCATCATCCCCACACAACTAATTTAAATCATGCACAACCCCGGTATTGGCCAAGTAATTGTTTTCACACTCTTACTTTCTCAAACCTTTTTCAACTATCACGCAATACATGAGCGTGAGCCATGGATATAGCACTATAGGTGGAATGGAGTGTGGTGGTGGTTGTGAGATAAAAAGGAGGAGATGGTCACATTGACTCGGTGTATTAAAGTTCTATGGAGATGCCCATTAATAGATATCAATGTGAATGAGTAGAGATTTCCATACAAAGGATGCACTAGAGCTATAAGTATGTGAAAGCTCAAAAGGAGAACTAGTGGTTGTGCATCCAACTTGCTTGCTCACGAAGACCTAGGGCAATTTTGAGGAAGCCCATCATTGGAATATACAAGCGAAGTTATATAATAAAGATTCCCACTAGCATATGGTGGTGACAAAACAAGAGGCTCTCAATCATGAAGAACATGGTGCTATTATGAAGCACAAGTGTGGAAAGAGATAGTAGCATTGTCCCTTCTCTCTTTTTCTCTCTTTTTTTTGTTTGGGCTCTTTGGCCTCTCTTTTTTCTCTCTCTTTTTTTATTTTGGGCAACTTTGGCCTCTCTTTTTTACTCACATGCTACAATGCTCTAATAATGATGATCATCACACTTTTATTTACTCATAGCTCAAAGCTTAGAACGATGATGACTCTATAGGAAATGCCTCCGGCAGTGTACCGGGATGTGCAACGATCTAGCTTTGCGTATGACATTGAAACATCTCGCTAGCTATCTTAAGATCATGCAATGGCAATATGAGAGTGACGGCACAAGTCATGAGACGGAACGGTGGGAGTTGCATGGCAATATATCTCGGAATGGCTATGAAGATGCCATAGTAGGTAGGTATGGTGGATGTTTTGAGTAAGGCATATGGTGGGTTTGTGCACCGGCGAAAATTGCGCGGTACTGGAGAGACTAGTAATGGTGGAAGGTCAAAGTGCATATATACCATGGACTCACATTAGTCATGAAGAACTCACATACTTGTTGCGAAAGTTTTTATTAGTAATCGAAACAAAGTGCTAAACGCATACTCCTAGGGGAAGGGTTGGTAGGTGTTAACCATCGCGTGATCCCGACCGCAACACAAAGGATGACAATCAATAGATTAATTATGCTCCGACTTCCTAACATAGCAGTTCACCATACGTGCGTGTTACGGGAATCAGTAACTTCAACACAAGTATTTCTAGATTCACAACACCTACTAACATAACTCTTAATATTACCAAATCCACGTCTCAAAACTAATTGAGAGGAATCAAACTTGTCTTTCTACTCAATGCTCATGAAGATGGAAGTTTTTGCATCCTCTTTGGGTACCTATCACCTTTGGGAATATTTTTATATCACAAATCAACTACCAAGTCACGCACCGTCGTGCTCTAAAAGATCTAAGTGAAGCACATAGAGCAAAAAATATCTAGCTCAAAAGATATAAGTGAAGCACGATGAGCATTCTAGCAAAATCACGATGAGTGCATGTCTCTCTCAAAAGGTGTGCAGCAAGGATGATTGTGACACAACAAAAAAGAAAAGACTCCTACGATACAAGACGCTCCAAGCAAAACACATATCATGTGGTGAATAAAAATATAGCTCCAAGTAATGTTACCGATGGATTGAAGATGAAAGAGGGGATGCCTTCCCGGGGCATCCCCAAGCTTAGGCTTTTTGGTGTCCTTGAATTTGTCTTGGGATGCCCCCAAGATTGAGCTATTTCCACTCTTTATCCCTTTGTCCATGAGAACATCACCCAAAACTTGAAAACTTCACAACACAAAACTTAAACAGAAACTCGTGATATCATTAGCACAAGAAAACAAACTACCACCTCTTTAGGTACTGTAGAAAACTTGCTTTCTATTCATATTGGTGTTAGATTACTGTATTCTCACTTTTCCATGGCTAGTACCCCCCGATACTATCCATAGTTTCATCAAAACAAGCAACCAACTCAACAAAACAGAATCTGTCAAAAACAGACCAGTCTGTAGCAATCTGTATACTTCATATACTTATGGTACCTCAAAAATTCTGAAAAAATACGACTGCTTGGGAAAAAGGCATATCAACCAGAAGCAAAAAGAATAAACTCACAAGCTCTTTATTAATAAAAATGAAAAATAATCTCATGAGCGAAAAGTTTCTGTCTTTTTCCAGCAGGATTAAACAACCATCACCAAGACTAGTCATAAAGGTTTTGCTTGGCTCAAACACAAAAAGAAACACAAAAGACACAATCATAACAGAATTATGATGGTGTGGACGGAACAAAACAGAAAGAAAAAGATAAATTCATTGGGTTGCCTCCGAACAAGCGCTATTGTTTAACGCCCTTAGCTAGGCATAAGGCAATAGAATCACGTATCGTCGTCTTTGGTGCTCAAACCATAAGTATCCCTCATCATAGATTCATAAGGCAATCTTATTTTCTTTCTAGGAAAATTCTCCATGCCCTTGTTTAAAGGAAATTGAAATCTAATATTCCCTTCCTTCATATCGATGATAGCACCGATAGTCCTTTGGAAAGGTCTACCAAGAATGATAGGGCGTGTAGGATTGCAATCAATGTCAAGCACAATGAAATCCATGGGTACATAGTTCCTATTTGCAATAATAAGATCATCATTGATCCTTCCCATGGGTTTCTTGACAGTAGAATCCGCAAGATGCAAATTAAGAGAACACTCCTCAATCTCATTAAAACCCAGAACATCACATAAAGACTTTGGAATCGCGGAAACACTAGCACCCAAATCACAAAAAGCATTGCATAAATAGTTTTGGGATATTTAAATTAGTGCCCCTGGTTCCTTAGTTGTGCTCACTTTTCCCCACGCTCCAAACGTTTGCTCACTTTTCCCCTCTTCCTTAGCTGAAACTCTCACAAATGCTCATAGCGGCCGTTTGTCGTCTTGACGGTCCATTGACCGTTAATTGCTGACGAGTGGGGCCGAGTCTTCGTCTAACTGTTGCTTGCTGACGGGTGGGGCCGCAAGGAGACACGTATTGGGCAGCTTGTCTAAATCTGAAACATATCTAGAGAGGCCGCATTGCACCGCGCCGCCCCGCCTCCTCCGCCGGCGTCGTGCCGCGTCCACCATAGTTGTTTCCTCCACCCTATGCCCCTATTCCGTTCATCGGCGACGTCGCGTCTCCACCAGATATAGCCCACCTCCCCATCTAGGATTACATGGCGATGTTGAGTGAGGACGCCCGGAATGCAGTCGCCCGTGGAGAGGATTGGGTCGAATCCGCGGCAGATAATTCATGGATTAAACCTGGGTAAGCATTGTTTCCTCTCGACTTGACGTTCTAATTCGTATTGTCGGCCGTATTTGACTTATGTTTGCTTGAATCATTCGAATTTGTGCTCGATTTTACCCGGCTAACTCAAGCCTTTATTTCCTTCAACAAAATAATATTGATACCGCGCTGGCTTTCCGGCTGGCGATTAGAATGGAAACTAGTGTGCTGCGTGGTACAAAACCGCATTTGGTTTCATCATTTTTCTATCCCAAAGTGGTAGAAACCAGCATATCTTTCAAAGATTTGCAAGCTGAGCTAAGAAACACCTATCCCTGGAGTGATGTCGATGTTGTTGAACTGAATTACTTCAGCAGTGACGAGCAAAGATTTCTCCCACTAACTTGCGACGATCATATGTCGTTGCTTTTTGCTGGGATTGCTGGCTGCCGATTCGGTAAACTCCAAATCGATGTGCTTCAGCCACGCGCAGAACGGGTGAAG
Organism: Hordeum vulgare subsp. vulgare; assembly: GCF_904849725.1. NCBI lineage: Eukaryota > Viridiplantae > Streptophyta > Magnoliopsida > Poales > Poaceae > Hordeum > Hordeum vulgare. Next base: position 55,077,964 of record NC_058521.1, on the reverse strand, counting down.
GGGAAGGGAGTTCAGACATCATCTGTCTGTGCTAATAGCCAGCACCCCGGCACTCCTTGTAGGTCGACACCAAGTAAAGCAAGTGGTTCATGGAGCCACAACATGCATGTTGCCAATTGTGGTTCCGATTCAGCTGCTGCTTCTCGTGTACCTTCTGCAGTTGGTGTAGAAGAGGATGCAGAACGTGACGAGGCAGTGCCTACAAATGATGATGAAGACGAGATGATGTTTCCTGAACTGGTCGATGTAGCCAGTCAGCAAGCAGTGGATGACGAATATATGGAGGAGCCCATCAGCCAAGCTAGGTTTGATGACACTGACGATGAAGAGAAGGTGGAGAACATGGACAGCTTAATCGAGGATGAATACGATGGTGATGACATGCCAACAATTGAGTGGAACAGGGAAAAACCTGAGCTTAGTGTAGGTACCATTTTCCAATCAATGGTGGACTGTCGGAATGCAGTGACAACATGGTGCATTATATTTGAAAACACCTATAAGATTAAAAGGAGTGAGCCAGCAAGGTTCACAGTTTTTTGTCCATATCCTAGGTGTAGGTGGAAGTTGCATGCATCTCGTATGAGAAAGAGCAAATATATTCAGGTAATCCAAGTTCAGTTAGTAATTTAGTTTCAGATTGTTGAGTAAGGTTTCTTAACTGTTTTTACCCTTTTATTTTGTTTCAGATAAAGAAAACCCACACAAGCACACCTGTCCACCTGGAGGGGGAGGGGGGAAGGCCAAAACCAAGCTAGCAAAAACTAGGTGGGTGGCAGATGCTATATTGGATTGGCTGAGAGAAGAACCTGGACTTGGTCCAACAGCACTCCATGGGAAGCTTTTTGAGAAGTACAAGATAGAAATTCCTTACATGAGAATTTTCAATGCTAGGGAAAAGGCTCTTGACAGAATTAATGGTCGATGGAATGACAGTTTTCAGCTGCTTTACACTTTCAAAGCTGAAGTGGAGATGGCAAGTCCAGGGAGTGTTGTAGAGATTGATAAGCATACATTTCAATTCAAAATAAAAGGGAAGTCATTTCAGAAGGAGTGCTTCAGAAGGGCTTTTGTTTGTTTCAAGGCTTGCTGGCAGGGGTTTCTAGATGGTTGCACGCCCTATTTGGCTGTAGATGCTACACATTTGACTGGAAGATGGAGAGGACAGCTAGTAGCAGCTTCTGCAGTTGATGGACACAACTGGTTATTCCCAGTTGCATTTGCTGTGGTGGAGGCAGAGTCTGAGGAAAGTTGGGTCTGGTTTCTGCAGCAGTTGCGCAACATTATAGGCACACCCCCAGGTTTAGCTATACACACAGATGCTTGCAAGGGTTTAGAGAGTGCAGTGGAAATTGTATTCCCTGGAGTGGAGCATAGGGGATGTATGCGACACCTAGCGCATAATTTCAAAAAGAAGTTCAAAGGTAAAGTTTATGATGAGAACTTATGGCCAGCATCATACACATGCAGCAAAAGGAAGCATGAACACCATTTGAGAGTGTTGTATGCTCAAAATCCTCTTGTGAAGGAGTACATGGATGCACATCATGGTAAGGTGTGGTCAATAAGCAAATTCAACGAAATCTGCAAAGTAGATTATGTGACCAGTAACCTTGCAGAGTGCTTCAATTCAAAGTTCAAGTCAGTGAAAGGGCTCTTGTTGTGGCAAGCATTTGACAAGATGAGGCAAATGATCATGATAAATATGGCTCTTTGCAAAAGAATTGCAGAAACATAATATGTTGGTTATCAAATGCTCCCATCACTGATTAAGGCATTGCACTTGAAGGCAAGAGGCCTGAAGATGAAATGTATTCGATCTGGTAAATATGAGGGAGAGGTTACCTATACTGACACTAAAAATAGGGTATGGAGGTATCCTGTGAACCTAAGTACTAGAGAATGTACTTGTAGGCAATGGCAGATCCGTGGGAAGCCATGCATACATGCCCTACATCTGATGACCGTTATCGGGGGTGCAGATGGTGAAGTTGATCAATATTGCTCTGAGTATTTCTCTGTTGCCAAATTTATGGCTGCTTATGCTGACAATGTGCCTGCACTATTGGGGAAAGATCAATGGAACATAGTAGATCGAGGGTTCAAACTCCATGCTCCTGTCATTACTAGACCACCAGGAAGACCAAGGAACCAGAGGATTAGAGCAGGTGAGGAGGGTCGTCTACCAAAGAAGCGTGCTTGCAAAAAATGTGGAGTTCTGGGGCATGTTGCTAGGCTTTGTACCAATGCAGTGGATGCATCATTTGGAGAGGAGGAAAGATGGACAGCAGCCAATGCTGAGGAGAATGCAGCAGCAATGGAGATTGAAGATGCACTGGAGAATGCAGCGGCAATGGAGATCGAAGATCCAGTGGAGAATGCTGCAGCAAATGAAGCAGAAGATTTTGAAACCATGGCCTTTGATGGTTTTGAAGCTATAAGAGAGGAAGAGGAGGGGGTAATTGTTCCAATTGTGCCTTTAAAGATTATTGAATCCATAGATGACCGTCAAATGGTCGTCAAGTGCTTGGGGAGTGGAACTACTCCATCAGCACCTCCACGGGGAAAACACCAAGTAAAGCCCAAGATCAAAAGGAACAAGAGTCTGAAAGAAAAGAGCATATCAACTAGGGAAACCACGAGCAAGACGGTGAAGCCAGCTGCAAACACAAGGAGCAAGTCAAAAAATTGAATTAAGTTGTTAGAAAATGTTTGTGTTGTCAATTTGAGGGCGAGTCGATTGCCTAAAACTTGGTAGATTTGTATTAAGATGTTGGCATCTTAAAACTTGGTAGCTTTGAGCTACTGTAATAATGTTGGCATCATTTGTAATAATGTTGGCATCAGTTTTAATAATGTTGCTTCTACTTTGGTTCCTTATTTGAGTCAAAATTCAAATTTCCATCAAAATTTGAATTTAAATCAATATTTGAATCTGGGCAAAAATTTGGATTCGAGCCAAAGTTGAAGTTGAACATTGGAGGTTCATTGCTCTCTGCGGTGTATTTGATCGAGCATTTCAAGTCCAATATTCTTAGGTGAACATACCGAATGAGAAATGTGCTAGAAACGAGCTCGAAAACTAGGGTAAACAGCCCTATTTGAAATCAAGTTTTTTTTTTTACCTTCCCTAAATGAGACATATATATTTTTATTAACACTTGTTCCATATATATAGGGTAAAAAAGAAGTCTCACTATTTATTGATTAATATTCATATTAGTACTTTTTTTTTGAAAAAATATGCTTTTAATTCAAAACCGTCAAATAACACATTTTAAATATGAAAATGAAAAAGTAAGTTCAGATCCTTCTTATTCACTCCAAAATGAAGCTATGGAGATTTTTCTGATTTTTTTTGAATTATTTTATTTTTTTTCAAACCCTAAACCCTCTCTCCCTATTCTACGAACTCTGAAAATGTTCATAGGTGATAACTCATTTTTGTGAAGGCTTTTTTCATGAAAATGACCTGCACCAAGTTTATATTTTTTTCTCATAACCTTGTCACATATGACGGCTATGTGCGCAAGAATTACAACATTTTGATTTTTTTTTTATTTTTTAAAAACATTTGAACTTGATTTCGAGAGGTCGCTTCAAAAAATGACTTTTCAAAAAAAACGCCCCTATACCGAGTTTATATTTTTTATGGTAACTAGGTCTCATAAACAGACGAACTACGTTTGTTTTATATTTTTGCGATTTTTTCTAATTTAGTTATGGCCATTTGAAATCTGGTCAAACCCTAATAACCCCGTTGACTCGCTCATAACCCCGCAGAAATGCTCCAAACCCTAGCGTCGAACGTCCGCCGTCGGATCATACCCTAGCGCCAAACACCACCCGTCAGATGTGGGCAGGCATGCGCGATCCGCGTGATGCATCCTGATTGGCTACTGCACTGTCCTTCTCGGGTTTTTACGATCTGCCCCACTTTACATATGAAATTGTATTTTTCGCACATGACCACCACATGTCAGTGTTAAGAGTTGGTTCAAATATTCAAACTGCAAAATACAATGTGGCAAATCGTCAATATAGCTTCCCCTTCTCCTCTTCTCCATCTAACAGACAAAGGCATCGAGCAGATCGAGCAATTCCTCTGTTTCTTTCCCCATCTTCTCGTTCTTCTTCCTCTCGACCAATTCCTCTATTTTTTCCTCTCGGGTGATATGTCGACCTCCTCGTCAGTCCCCCGTTCCACGTGGCCGGTGTATGGTCCAGTGCCGATGACTCGATGCACTGACTGCCCACGGATTGCGCCACTGAAGCGGTTGACTTCGAAGGAGGAGAAGAATGGGAACTTTGGGCACGAGTTCGTCAAATGCGAGAGCAAGCCGGAGGGGCAGGTTAGATCTGAGTTTTCCTCGCATCCTTTATCTCTGTCAGATTTGGATTTAGGTCACATGATTTCATTTTCAGATCGTGAAGAAATGCCACCATTTCGAGTGGATGGATGATTACATCCAGAGGCTTCAAGGGTTGGGCTTGCTGGATTCGAGGGGGGATGCAATCCACGAGTTCAATCTGCCCCATGACGCGTTGCTGATGCCGGAATACCCGACGGTGGTAGATGTCGAACTGAAGACGGAATTGAAGAAGATGAACAAGAACTTCAAGCAGCTGCTTGAGTTGAAGAAGCAATCCAATCTGATAGCTTTAGGAATACTTGCTCTAGGAATTTTTTACTTGATGGCCATCTCTCGTTAGAGATGTTTGTCTACTGTTGTTGCCACTGTTTAGCAATCCTCGTCTGTTTATCTCAAATGCAACTCTGTTTAGTGCAACTGTCGATCTCTGAATGTATGCAGTTTACTGTTAAGTTTTGACACTTTCAGTTTCAACAGAAGACAACTACCAGTTCAGTGATAGGATTATTTTGTTAGCTAATAACCTCGAGTGTTGGATCATACCTAGCTCGTCAGATGACAGTAAGCAGTACTTGAGCAGCACGAGGGATATACATCAAGTTCATCTATTCTCTCTCGCACTTGCCAAACTTTTGTCCTCGAGTTCGTCAGTTCTGCTAGAAAAAAAACCTAGTTCGCGGGCCCAAAGAGAATCAAGCTCCAATAGGCCCACAAAGGATAAATGAGGCCCAGAAACAAGTGATGTTTCTTTTTTTGTTTAGGAACGATTGCTTTGTTCTTTTTTGTTTCTGATTGCTTTTTTCATTAATTTGATTGCCCAATCTCTTCTATCTCATTGAGGAATTTTTTTGGCTTTCCTTTAAGGGTCCCTTCATTTATCCTTTTGACTAAAGCCAAACATCTCAAAGTGTAGTTTTCTACATAGTGTAATTTATACTTCATGATTGGAAAAAGAGGTCCAACCATACTTCAAACATAGTGTAGTTTTCTACATATTAAAGTAGGGATTAAAGTATATAAAACTACACTTTTGACTAAAGCCAAACATCTCAAAGTATTTGATACTTCAATATTTCTGAAAACCAAAGTATTCTTGGAATACCTAAAAAATACAGAGCTCGGCAAACCAAAGTCGTGTACAAATGTACAATATGTTCTTATTTTTAGAAGGCATCTATAAACACATCATTTTTAGTTGTTTGGTTAATTTTTCCCACGCCAATTAGCCGTGTCTAAACTTGGGACAAACAAAATACAAACATAACAAAGCATTAATATAACACACATAACTTAACTTAGATAGGGTTGCTAGGGCAACATAAGTTCTTGGGACATATAACACGACACCAATTTCTTACATAGATAATAATAATTAGGGTAGCTAGGTCAGGCAACTAACACACCAAACTAATACTACATACTAGATAGGGTAGCTAGGGCAACACCGCCATGTCTTCACCGTCGTCTTCACCTTAACCGCCGGCTTCACCGTCTTCTTCGCCGCCGGCTTCAGTACTCCTCCTCCTCAAGGACGTTGTCGCCGAGGTAGTACGGGAGGCTGTGCATGCGGTCGCGAGCGGGGAAGATGCTCTCGAAGTCGGTGAAGATATTATAGGTGGTGAATGCGATGAACTCGCACCCACACCAATACACCTTGCCGAGCAGGAGGTAGGCATCGAACATGTTGGGAAGTGGACGACGAGCCCTACCGGTGGAGCGTTGGCGTGGGGACGCTGCTCCACGATGTTGAACATGGACGGCGAGCCCACCGGGAGGTGGTGGAAGCCCGCACGGAGGAACCCCCGTGCAAGCTCAGTGCTACCCCTCCAGCGCGAGAACGCCCACACGCGGAGCGATTCCTCGACAACGACGTTGGCGGGGTACCGCCGTTCCGGCACGGTGGGAGGCTCTTGGAACGTCGAGCCGTAGAACTGCATCTTGAACGCTTCGCTGAGTGGAACCGCTCTGGCTTTTGGGGGAAGAAGAGAAGTGGGAGGCGCAGATGGATCACTAGAAGAAGAGGCAATGAAGGGCAGTTTAAATAGCCGGGGGAGACGAAGTGGGTACACGCGCAAACGGCGTAGATCGTGACTCAGTGCTGCTGTGTGAACCGATGCGATCATCAATGTGTGAACGTGAATCGGAGCGAGCGTGCTCTGCGTTGGCGGCTGCCTCCCCCTGTTGCGTTGGCGGTTGCCTGCCTCCCCCTTCTGCGTGCTCTGCGTTGGCGGCTGCCCCTTCTGCCTGCCCCTTCTGCCACCGGCACAACTGAATCGAGCGGCAGCCGTGTGGCGTGAACTGATGCCTCGACATATGGACGCGAGCGTGCGAGCGTGCGTGCAGCCTGCCCCTTCTGCCACCGGCACGTATGCCTGCGACGCGTGAAACGATGTTGCGGAGCGACTTAATCCACTGGCAACCGTGCGGCACGGATCGATGCGTGTGTGTCGGCGTGCATGCATGTGTTTAGGTCTAGGTCACTAGCGTGTGTGGCGGTGTTCGCATGCATAGCAGGCTAGATCGATGCCAAAGACGGGCATGCATAGCAGGTTGCATCCATCGATAGTAGGCTTTTTTAATTTATTACCAACAAACTAACGGGCCCGTCCTATGAACACAAACACGGCCCAACCAGCGAAGCCACAGCCACAGTCAATAGAGTCCAACATGGCCCCACAAGTCATTTAACGGCCAAGACGGCAAACGCCTGTTATCAACATTTGTGAGAGTTTCAGCTAAGGGAGAGGGGAAAAGTGAGCAAATGTTTGAAGCGTGAGGAAAACTGAGCACAACTAAGGAATTGGGGGCACAGATGGAATAATCCCAATAGTTTTTTATTTTGATTTTGATAGTAGGTTCCCACTCATCATGAAGCTTTCTAGGGATAGAAACTTTCAGTTCAAGTTTCTCTTCAAGAGATTTTATCATAGCATTGACGATACGATCGGTAAAGGCCTTGTTTTGGCTATAAGCGTGTGGAGAGTTTAGCATAGATTGCATCAAGTAAATACATTAAATCAAGGAGCAACTATCATAATTGAATTCCTTGAAATCCAAAGTGGTAGTTTCATTACTACTCAATGTTTTAATATCTTCTATTCCACTTTCAATGCTTTTAGCATCAAGATAGATGGACTCCGAATCATTGGGGTGTTTTTCAACAAAAGTGGATTCATTTCCAGCCCCATCATCATTAGGTTTGACACAATAAAACAAAGATTCAATGGGCGTCACACCAAGCACTTTAAGATCTTCGTGATTCTTATCACGAGAACACGCCCTTTTAAGCCATTCATGTCTAGCACGAATTTGGGCGGTTCTTTCTTTGCTCTCACTCATGGAAACACGCATAGATTTCAAAGTTTCATCCATATTGATCTTGGGAGGAGCACATCTAACTTTCAAAGCATCAATATCACTAGACATTATATCAACGCTCCTAGCCAAATCGTCAATTTTGAGTAGTTTTTCCTCTATGGACGCATTGAAAATCTTTTGCTAGCTGATAAACTCTTTGATATTACTCTCTAGATCAGAGGGTAATCTATTGTAATTTCCATGAGTATTGTTGTAGGAGTTGCCAAAATTATTAGAGGGGTTACTAGGAAAAGGCCTACGAACATAGTTTCCTCTAAAAGCATTGTTGTTGCCAAAATTATTCCTACCAACAAAATTAACGTCCAAGCTAGCATTGCTACTCTCAATCAAGGAAGACAAGGGCATGTCATTAGGGTCTAAAGGAGCACTTCTACTAGCAACCAAATTCATTAACTCATCCATCTTAGCACTCAACGAATTAATATCTTCTATAGCGTGTACCTTTTTACTAGTAGGTGACCTTTCAGTGTGCCACTGAGAGTAGTTTGTCATGATATTGTCTAGGAGTTTTGTGGCTTCTCCTAACATGATTTCCATGAACGTTCCACCTGAGGCGGAGTCCAAGATATTTCTAGAAGCGAAATTCAAGACAGCGTAAAAGATTTGTATAATCATCCAAAGACTCAAGCCATGAGCGGGACAATTTCTAATCATCAATTTCATTCTCTCCCAAGATTGGGCAACATGTTCTTGATCAAGTTTCTTAAAATTCATAATATCATTACGGAGAGAGATAATCTTAGCCGGCGGAAAGTACTTGGATATGTAAGCATCTTTGCACTTATTCCAAGAATCAATACTATTTTGGGGCAAAGACGAAAACCAAGTTTTTGCTCGATCTCGCAACGAGAACGAAAAAAGCTTCAATTTAATCACATCATTATCCACATCTTTCTTCTTTTTCATATCGCAAAGCTCAATGAAGGTATTAAGATGGGATGCGGCATCTTCACTAGGAAGGCCGGAGAATTGCTCTTTCATAACAAGATTCAGCAAAACAACATTGATTTCATATGATTCCGCACTAGTGGCGGGAGCAATCGGAGTACTAATAAAATCATTATTGTTAGTATTCGAGAAGTCACAAAGTGTGGTGTTTTCAGTCATGGTGACTTCAGCAAGCAAGCAAGCACTCAAGCGAACAAAAAGCAAGCAAGAGAAAAGGGCAAACGAAAAAGGCAAATATTTTTGTAAATTTTTGTTTTTCAGAAGTGGGGGAGAGGAAAACGAGAGGCAAAAAAGTAAATGCAAGAGATGAGTTTGCGACACTTACTTGGATGAATTCTTGACTTGATCCTCCCCGGCAACGGCGCCAGAAATTCTTCAGCTACGGCAACAGAAAACCTTCGGCTGCCTCTTGAGCTTGTGTTGGTTTTTCCCTTGAAGAGGAAAGGGCGATGCAGCACAGGAGCAGTAAGTATTTCCCTCAGTTTGAGAACCAAGGTATCAATCCAGTTGGAGAATCGCGCCAAGTCCAGAGTACCTGCGCAAACACAAAAGAGTTTGCACCCAACGCTATAAAGGGGTTGTCAATCCCTTCAAGATTGATTGCAAAGTGAGATCTGAAAGCGGAAGTGCAATGAAGTAAATTGTAAGGCTGAAAATATGGTGTGAAGTAGACCCGGGGGCCATAGTGTTCACTAGAGGCTTCTCTTGAAATAGCAAATAATACGGTGGGTGAACAAATTACTGTCGAGCAATTGATAGAACCGCGCATAGTCATAACGATATCTAAGGCAATGATCATACATATATGCATCACGTCCGAGACAAGTAGACCGATACTTCATGCATCTACTACTATTACTCCACACATCGACCGCTATCCAGCATGCATCTAGTGTATTGAGTTCATGACAAATAGAGTAACGCTTTAAGCAAGATGACATGATGTAGAGGGATAAACTCAAACCAATGATGAAAACCCCGTATTTTTACCCTTGATGGCAACAACATGATGTGTGCCTCGCTACCCCTTCTGTCACTGGGTGAGGTCACCGCATGGTATGAACCCAAAACCAAGCACTTCTCCCATTGCAAGAATCATAGATCAAGTTGGCCAAACAAAACCCACAACTCGAAGAGAATTACAAGGATATGAAATCATGCATGTAAGAGATCAGAAGAAACTCAAATAAGATTCATAGATAATCTGATCATAAATCCACAATTCATCGGATCTCGACAAACACACCGCAAAAGAATATTACATCGGATAGATCTCCATGAAGATCATGGAGAACTTTGTATTGAAGATCCAAGAGAGAGAAGAAGCCATCTAGCTACTAGCTATGGACCCGAACGTCTATGGTGAACTACTCACGCATCATCGGAGAGGTCATGGCGTTGATGAAGAAGCCCTCCGTACCCGAATACCCCCTCCGGCAGGGCACCAAAACGTGCCCCAGATGGGATCTTGCAGAGGCAGAAGCTTGCGGTGGCAGAAAAGTATTTTCGTGGATCTCTCTCGCAGTTTTGGAATTTTTCTCAATTTATAGGCGGAAGAGGTAGGGCAGACGAGCCACAGGGGGCCCACAAGCCTGCTAGGCGCGGGCCCCCTTGGCCGCGCCTAGGGGGCTTTTGGGGTCCCCTGCTGGCCCCTGCCTTGGTTCTCAAGTCTGGTGCGTATCTTCTGTTCCGGAAAAAATCTTTTCGGAAGTTTTATTCCGTTTGGACACCGTTTAAAATCCTCCTCTGAAAAGGGTCAAAAACACGGAAAAAACAGGAATTGGCACTTGGCACTGAGTTAATAAGTTAGTCCCAAAAAAGATATAAAAGGCATACAAAACATCCAAAGTTTGACAAGATAATAGCATGGAACCATCAAAAATTATAGATACGTTGGAGACGTATCAATCATCATGATGTACTTCTTCCTCTACTTCATCATGTCGTGTACCACTTGTGGATGCCTCCATGTCGTTTTGTGGTTCACCTTGACGCAAAGTAGGAGGTTCCACTTGAGTTGATGAAGTACTTTCCTTCACCTCCATGGGAAGAATCTTGCCGATAGGTATATCTTGGATGGCTTTCGAAGGTTCCTTATCTCCTACATCATTTGGCAATTGTTCGACTTGCGAACCATTAGATTCATCAAACTTCACATCTACCGTCTCTTCAACTTTTTGAGTGAAGTTGTTGTAGACACGGTAAGTGTGAGAGTTTGATCCGTAACCGAGTAGGAAACCTTCATGAGATTTAGGAGCAAATTTAGTGCGACGATCCTTATCAATAATGTAGCACTTAGAGCCGAATACTCGAAAGTATCCAACTTGGGGTTTGTTATCGGTGAGTAGATTTTATTCCGTTTTACCGAGAAGCTTGTGCAAGTAGGGTCGGTTTATGGCATGACAAGCTATTTCCACGGCTTCTGCTAAAAGTGTCTTGGAGTCCTGTATTCGTCGAGCATCATTCTGTCCATCTCTATGAGAGTCCGGTTCTTACTCTCAACAATTCCATTTTATTGAGGTGTGTACGTCGTCGAGAACTCATGTGAGATACCTTCTTCATCAAGAAAAGTATCCACATTATTGTTCCTGAACTCCATTCTGTTGTCGCTCCGAATTTTCTTGATCTTCACATCAAACTGATTTTGAACTTTACGACCGAAATTTTTGAAGATCTTTTGTACCTGCAACTTAACATCAAGAAATAATACCCATGTAAATCTGGAAAAATCATCAACAATGACTAAACCATAAGAATTTCCACCTAGGCTCTTGTAAGCGTTTCGACCAAAGAGGTCCATGTGAAGCAACTCGAGTGGCCTTCTTGTAGTCATGATGTTCTTCACGGGATGACTTCCACCGACTCCCTTTCCTGCTTTACAAGCACTACAAAGTCTATCTTTGTCAAATATAACATCTCTAACACCAAGAATACGATCACCGTTGATAAGCCTGTCAAGGTTACGCATACCTACATGCCCTAACCTTCTATGTCATAACCAACCTTTAGAAGATTTTGCAATAATACATGTACGGGGTTTGGATCATTTAGTGAAAACGACAATGTATAGATCACCTCTACGGATTCTAGTAAATACCATGTTATGATTGTCACTACGAAACACTTGGCAGAGAACTTTCATAAAAAGCACATTGAAACCAAAGTTTGCTAGTCCAGATACGGAAAGAAGATTGTAGCCAAGAGATTCAACAAGCATGGCATTTTGAATGGAACTGCCATGAGATATGGCCACTTTACCAAGACCAAGTACCTTACCCTTGGAGTTGTTTCTAAAAGTCACATACCTTCGAGTTCCACGGTTTGGTGTGATCTCATGGAACATGTCTTTATCTCCGGTCCTGTGATCGGTGCATCCATTATCAAGAACTCACTGCTTTGCTCCGGCCATGTAGTCTCTAAGGTTCGCCTTAAGACTAAGGTTCTTCATGGTATTCTCATACTCGATGTCAAACTCTTCATTTTCATAGTAGTAGCCATGCTCCACATTGTCGTCATCGGACGAAATATCCTCGTCATAGGAAACAAGAATTTCATCAGAATTTTGACTATGACAATGTTCATGTTTATGCATGTGAATGGCTTCAACAATGACATTGTTAATGGTAATGACATCTCCTTTAGCACACATGAGGTCATGAAGCTCAAAAAGGCATTTATCAAAATTAGGATCGATTGGCTTGATTTTGTGAAAGGCAATCCATTTATGGAAAATGATCTCAAGATTTTTCATTGAATAAGCGGGATATATTTTCTCTAAGTCTTTCCACAAAGTGTGAGCACACTTAAAATTTTGCAATTGATTAAGCACATTTCTTGGCAGTCCTCTAATGATTAGATTTACAGTTTTAAGATTACCAAGCATATCAAGTTCTTCATCATGAGAAGGATGCAAAGAATCAATGGGGGGCTCATAGGGATATTCAACATATTTGTGCAAATGGAACTTATCAAATATATCAAGCATTTCATCTTTCCATTGTGTAAAATATTCCCCATCAAGAATAGGAACTCTACAACTAATATACCCCAAACTAGGCACATCCATCTTCCTCCAATGGTGTTTAAACCAAGGTTTTGGAAACCTTGCTCTGATACCAATTGCGAGATCAATGGAAGAGGTGTCTAGAGGGGGGTAAATAGACTACTTGCATAAATTAAAATCTTAGCCTTATCCCAATTTAATGGTTGGCAGATTTTAGCGATTCTAACAAGTCTAGTGCACCCTACACATGCTAGTCAACAAATATGGCAGCGGAAAATAAAGACTTTGCACATGTAGTAAGGAGTAGAGTTTAGGAAGATCAAGCGCGAAGAAGTTAACACGGCGATTTTTGGCATGGTTCCGATAGGTGTCGCTATCATACGTCCATGTTAGTGGGGACTTCAACCCACGAAGGGTAACGGCTGCGAGAGTCTACGGAGGGCTCCACCCATAAGGGGTCCAGGAAGAAGCGACCTTGTCTATTCCACCACGGCTTTCGTCCACACGGGACTAGCCTCACTCACGGTAGGTATTAACGAAGTAGGCGATCTCCTTGCCCTTACAAACATCGTGGTTCAACTCCACAACATGAAGTAGGAGGCTCACAAGAGACACTTAACCAATCTAGGAGGCACCACCCTCCAAAAGGTAATAGATGTGGTAGAACGATGAACTCCTTGCTCTTGTGCTTCTAAAGATAGTCTCCTCAACACTCAATCACTCTCTCTCAGATTTGGCACGGGTAGGAGAGATTGATCTTGTGGAAAGCAATTTGTGGAGGCTAGAAATCAAGGTTCAAATTGTTGGAATGGAATCTCTTGATCCCAACACATGAGTAGGTGGCTCTCTCTCTGAAAAATAGATCTGGAAAGTGTAAGTGTGTTTTGAGTGCTTCCTCTGCGCATGATAGGTAGGTGGAGGGCATATATAGGCATCCCCCAAAATTCAACCATTACAACATTATTGGCCAACTCGGTGACACCGAAAAGAATCTCGATGGTACCGAGTCGCACTAAATGTGGCAACTTTTGAATTCCCGGTGATACCGACATAGGAATCTCGGTGGTACCGATACGATGACCTAGACTAGTTTCCAAATCTCGGTGAGACCGATTTCAAACTGGGAAATTCCGAAACTTGAAATCATCTCAACAGGAAGTTGGTCACCCAATCTTGATGGTACCGATAGGAATGTTGGTTGTACTGAGATGGTGGGTTTGGCAAAGGATCTGTCTAAGTGTAAAATCGGTAGGGCCTAGTAGGAAATGTTGGTGGCACCGATTTTGGCTTGGGGCATATATATTTTGTGGGAAAATGGCTCAGTATTTTTGGTGGCTATCTCTAAGCACTTGAGCAACCAATTCATCATAGTACCTCATCCCCTTTTAATAGTATTGGCTTTCCTATGGACTCAAAGTGATTTCTCACAAATATAAAATGTAGAGTGTTCTTGCTTGAAGCTTCAGCCAATCCCATTCCTTCCTTCATCAAGGGGCTTCTCCTCACAATCCTATAGCCAAAGCTCTCTGTGGACTATACCTGAAATATACTAGGTAAAGGTGTTAGTCCAAGAGACAATGTATGTTGTCATGAATTTCCAAACCACCAAGGGAGCATATGTGCTTTCAGAGTGCCTCGGGGGCGTGTTGATGTTGAACCCCCCCCCCCCCCCCCCCCGCTCCCGAGCCCTGCTGGAGAGACAGCAGTGACATTGCGTTGTTGATGACGAAGAGGGTCTCGCCCGGACAGCGGTTCCATCAGCAGCTTGCCCCATGGTGGGCGCCAACTGTCATCATGTTTTCACAACAGACGCGAGGGGGTGGCTAATCGAGGTGAAAGCAAGCCTGTCGTGGAATATCAACGGGATGTGATAGTAGCACACGGTGGTTTATCCAGGTTCGGGGCCCTCGCGTGGAGGTAACACCCCTAATCCTGCATGTATGATGATGTATATGCACTATATCTCGTTGCAGTACAGAGTTGCTCCTGGAGCTGTATTTGTGAAGAAAGAGGGAGTTGTGGGTGCTCTCCCCTTGCGTCATGTGTGTGTGTGCGTGTGAGCACGAGAGGGGTGAGAGAGTTTTCCTGTGTGTGTGGGTAGGGTACCTTTTATATAGGCATGAGTGGGTGGCTTGATATATAAGCTATAGTGGGTAGCTTACATCCCAAGTGGTAGATAGCTTGAGAGCTAGGCTATGCTTGTCCCTTGGGGCACTTTACAAGTCAATGCCCAGGGAACAAGTTACACTATAGATGACACCTCATGACGCGTGCTATAGTGTCTTCATGTCATGTCTGACGGGACGTTGTGGTTGACTTCTCGTAGCTGGCCAGCTGAAGGAGCCAGGCCGGGGGGAGCTGAAGCAGCCGGACCGGGGAGCCGGCCAAACTGGGGAGCCGGTCAACATTGGAGCCGGCCAACCTTTGAGCCGGCCAACTAGGAGCCAGCCGACCAACTAGGAGCCAGCTGAACCGAGGAGCCAGCCGGACCGGGGAGCCAACCGGAGCAGCCGGACCGTGGGGCTTGGAACCGGCCAGCCCTGGAGCCTGCCAACCTTGGAGCCGGCCACCTGGGAGCCAGTCGGAGCGGGGAGCTTGGAGCCGGTCAACCCTGGAGCCAACCAACCTTGAGTCGGCCAACTGGGAGTCAGCCCGAGTAGGGATCCAGCCGATGCAGCAGGACCATGGGACATTAGCCACCCCGATGTTTTGAAATGTTAGAGTCGTCTCTTTGGGCCTACCCGGGGGTTATCCCCCTGACAATATCGTTCTCTCCAATGCCCATACTGGCGAAGGTGCATTGCAAAACCGAGTAGCTTTATTGAGATCATGGTTAATCTATACAATAACATTCAGTCATGTAAAATTCAGGGGGTGGGTTAAAAACATTGTTTAACACTTAAATTGTTCAGTATGATATAAGCACGCCTTACGCGCACAAGTTAAGTCTTATGCATCTTGAAATCTATAATCATGTGAATCTGTTTCACGAGAAGTGGTGGTTGCTTTATTGCCTGGAACAATTAAGCCTATTTCTTTACAAGTGGCACAATATACAAGTTTATGCTTATACTTCGACCGAATGGCTCCATTCATATTGCTTCTTTAGTCTCCTTTCAATATATAAGGTGTGCATGCAATTTAAATAATACTCTCATTTTCATTCTCACTTAATGAGTAGGAAAATTGATTAATCTCGGTCCTCCTGAGATGTTACGGTTAAATGATTTGAAATCATTCACAATACTGTACTTAGGTTAGGTATTTTAAAAAAAATTGATCTAGACTGAAAATACATTGTAAGGTCATTGCAAATGGCGTGTATGCTTTCAAATATTGATATAAGGAAGATGTTTCCCTGATATTAGAAACTCTTTCAGTCTCATGCAAGATTTTCACTGAGGACATTTTGGAATTCAAACTGCGTTGTCTTTAGGATAGTTTTATTACTTACATACTACTACATTCGTCTCAAAATAAGTGTCATTGATCTGGTCCAAAATTTGTATTAGTTTAGTACTAAGTTTGCTACACTTATTTTAAGACGAAGGGACTACTAGCTTATTATTCCATTACATTTCGGGTCCGTTGCAACACACGGACATGTTTACTATGTATTACTCCCTCCGTTCCTAAATATAAGTCTTTCTAGAGGTTTCACTAATGTACTACATACGGATGTATATAGACATAATTTAGAATATAGATTCACTCATTTTGCTCCGTATGTAGACACCTAGTGAAATATCTTAAAAGACTTATATTTAGGTACGGAGGGAGTACAAGATGAGGTTCTATTACCCCCAACAAAACTGAGGTTTCTATTCGGTTTGGTTATTCATCGTTAATTTGTGCATTTTTGGCTGGTGTATGTATGCGTTTTGGCCGGGTAACCAAATCTGAAAGCCACAACTGGAAGATTTGAAATCTGCACAAATTGTGAACCAAATGCAGCAAATCTTCATCGGCACACATGTTGCATCTCTGAAGAAATCTTGGCACACGTCCCTCCCCAGCTGTCTCATATATATTCAGTCAATCCTGTCGGATCTTGTCCTTCTCCTCGTCAAAGCGAGCTTGCAGCAGCGCACATGGCACTCTAAACCTGGAAGGAAACCTAGAACCTGAATAAGAAATTACAGCATTACAGAGTTAACATGTTGTGGGTGATAGATTTGATATCTCAATCGCCAAATTCTTCAGATAGTTTCGCACATCATAGGGGGTGCAAAAATGTGTGCGTGCGTGCGTGCCTGCGTGCGTGTGTGTGAGAGAGAGAGAGAGAATGGTCTGGCATTGTTGGACTCGCTTATTAAGTAGATCCATTAATTAGGTGTGCACGTAGTAAGATTTTATTTGAAGCGATTCCATATTATATCAAAAGTGGCAGGAAGCAACAATTTTCTGATCGATGAAAAAGTGTTGGCATCTCGCTTCTTGCTTTGGCTCCAACCCCAAGCAAGCAAGCAGATGCGGACTGAGATCCAATGCTGCCTTGACAGGGCCAAGGCATCTATGAACAGTGTAGTGTCTTGCCCTTCATTTTTGTCCGTTGGATCGAGAATCGGTGGTCGGATGAACATCAACTGCTCTTCTATCCCCGAATAGTAAATTCGAAAAAAATTGTAAAAATATTCAAAAAGTTTTTAATTTTTTTCTGGGCAAATTTTGACAAATTTTCTAAGTACTCAAAAAATTTCATCATGAAATCACATTTGTAGAAATCGTGGTAAAAAAACAAAATCAAAACCCTAAAAATGCTACTTTCAAAAGCATTTTCGAACATCAGTTTTTTTTGTCACGACTTTCACAAATGTGATTTCATGCTGAAATTGTGCAAGCTCTTAGACAATTTATCAAAGTTTACCCTAAAAAACATTCAGATTTTTTTAATATTTTTACAACTTTTTTCAAATTTACTGTTCGCGTATAGAAGAGCACTTGATGTTCATCCGACCATCGATTCTCGATTCAACGGACTGAAATGAGGGGCAAGGCACCACACTGTTCACAGGTGGCTTGGCTCTGTCAAGGCACTGGATCTCAGTCCGTCAAGGCACTGGATCTCAGTCCGTCCAGCAGATGCATTCTTCTCAAACAGCTAAAGGACTTTATTCTAATGGATAATCCCGCCGCACTGCTTCAGTTAGCTGAATAAACGCTCATACTCCCTCTGTTCCTAAATACTTGTTGTTGGGGAGAACTAGACTAGTTCTCTCCAACAACAAGTATTGTGGTACGGAGGGAGTACAACATTCACGTGTACACGTCTTGACCGATACTCTCGTTTCTAGAGCAAAAAAGACTGCACGTTACCCGCAGCGCAAAACCTCAAGTGTGTTCATCTCCTTCTACCTCACATCAGACAACCACAACGTAATAGGGACCCCCGATCCGATACTATGCTCTGCACACTCGAAAAAGATTTTTTTTTTAGAAAGACTCGCCACTCTTTATTGATGTTGAAGCAAGTTCATAGGTACAAGAGAAGGATCATGCGGGTTTTCCAACCATACATGTCTTCCTACATCCAAATTACAAACATATTTGACGAGATTATGTGCCTTAAAATTACACTTTCTACGTTCGTGAAGAAAAGAGCAAGAAAAACTATTCCTACGAGCTTATATTTCAAAAACAATAGTTGTATGAGGGCCTCCAGTCCCCTCGTTGATATCCTTAACAACTCCCAAACGGTCTGAAGCTAGCACAAGATGTTGAATGTCCAGGTCCTCTGCCAAAGTCAGTCCCTCTCTACAAGCAAGAGTTTCAAGGATAGTTGGATCGTTCGTTCCTTGCAAAGCAATAGCCGAAGAGCAAAGATAATTATCAACCCCGTCTCTGCATACAGCAGCTGCTGCTCCACCCTGCCTCTTCGCCAAAACTGCTCCATTGACATTAACCTTCATCATTCCAGCCGGTGGGGCGATCCACCGTTGAGGGTCGGGCGAAAATGCCCTAACATTTGGTACCGCAGGCGACGACGGCGCTGATTGCCCCAACTCTCCAAGGAAAGAGCTCACAAAGGAGATAGTTTGTTACGGGCTCTGAAAAATACCTTCATATATAGCCTTTCGCCGAGCATACCAAATCGACCAAAGCGTGACCAACATACGAGTGAAACTCACATGTGATAGCGTCTCCTGCATGTCAAAGACCCAGTTCCTAGCCCTTGGCTCCATATTCTCTGCCATTTTTGCCACCAAAGATTCTTCAGATAAAGCCCATATGCATCTTGACATGGTGCATAACAAGAGCGCATGTCGCCAAGAGTCCTCGCATCCGCACAAAGGGCATGCACTCTGCTCTGCCATGCTCCGGTGCTCCAGCACATCCTTAATGGGTAATGAGTGTCGAGCAAGCCTCCACAAGAAGATCCTGACTTTTGATGTAATCTTCCATAGCCTCGTCCAAGACTCCTGCTCTACCTTAGGAACCGAAGGGCCTGAATGTCCCTGAAGAAAATATTCCCTTTCCAGTTTAGTACTCCCTCCGTAAACTAATATAAGAGCATTTAGATCACTACTTTAGTAATCTAAATGCTCTTATATTAGTTTACACAGGGAGTAGTTACCAAAAAATTATAAGCTAAACAAACTATGAATCTCCCATGTTTTTCCGGTGCCCAAGCCCAGAAATCAGCCATGTTTCGGGTGCACACTGGGATTTTCAAAATTGCCTCGGCATCCACTGGGAGGAAAATAGACCTGATCAACTCTTCTTTCCAAGCTGCCAAAGCCGGAGATAGTAATTCAGCAACTAACCTTGGAGGATTTTCAACGAGGGAAGTAATTGGCCTCAGCGATGTCTCCTTTGGGATCCAATTCTGGCCCCATATCTCTGTTGTTTGACCACTGCCAATCCGCCTAATCAGCCCCTGGCTAAGCACATCTCTTCCCTCCACTAGAGCTCGTCAAATCTGTGACGGCCTTGAGCCAATCTCTGCTTCGAGAATATATGAGTTTGGAAAATATGATGCCTTCAGAATTCGAGCACTCAAAGTTGACGGTTCCTGCAGAATCCTCCACACTTGCCTAGATAGCAATGCCAAATTGAAAAAGCTCCATATCCCTAAACCCCAGTCCGCCAAGGAATTTTGGTCGTGTCATCACATCCCAAGCGACCCAAGCTGGTTTGCGCCCACCTTGTTTGCAGCCCCACCAGAACTTCCGAATAATGGATTTGATATGATCACATAAGCCTCTTGGCAATTTGAAACATGACATCGAGTACACTGGAATAGCCTGAGCCACTGACTTGATGAGAACATCCTTGCCTCCTTCCGATAAACATTTGCTCATCCAGCCTTTTCCTTTGTCCCACACACGGTCACTCAAATACTTGAAGGTACCCATATTCGAGTGCCCCACATCCGTCGGCATCCCCAAGTACCTATCGCTCAGGGACTCATTAGGCACCTGAAGATACCCCTTGACAGCAATACAAACTATATCTGGGCACCCTTTACTGAAGAAAATGGATGATTTATCTCTATTCACACGCTGTCCAGACGCATTACAATAGGTATCCAACAAGTTTGATACCTCTTCCGCTCCATCAACACTTGCCTTGAAAAACAGCAGGCTGTCATCTGCGAATAAAAGGTGGTTTACCGACGGAGCCGATGGAGCCACCTTAATGCTGCTGAGTTGGGATGACTGATTCTGGGATTTGAAGAGGCACGAAAGGCCCTCTGCTGCTAGCAAGAAAAGATATGTAGAGATTAGCTCTCCCTGTCGAATACCCCTTGTAGGGTTGAAGACTTCTGATTTAACTCCATTAAACATAACTGAGAAGGAAACAGAGCTCACCATGTTCATGACTATATTTATCGAGGGGAGTGCAAAACCCAGTTTTTTCATTATTGATCTCAGGTAAGCCCACTCTACCCTATCATATGCTTTCATCATATCAAGCTTCAAGGCACAAAATG
The DNA here is from genome assembly GCF_904849725.1 of Hordeum vulgare subsp. vulgare. Classification (NCBI taxonomy): domain Eukaryota; kingdom Viridiplantae; phylum Streptophyta; class Magnoliopsida; order Poales; family Poaceae; genus Hordeum; species Hordeum vulgare. The sequence goes on along the minus strand of NC_058521.1, from coordinate 55,057,329 downwards.
TGTTCCCTTTCGCTCTATTTCTTTTCATAAAGTGAAGACACTCATAGGCTGAGATAATGTTGTCTGTGATGAGCCTTCCTGGGACGAAAGCAGATTGTTCCTCCGAAATAATGTATGTAGAACTTGCTTCAAACGGTTCGCAACTACTTTGGAGGCTATCTTGTAAACAACATTGCATAAACTTATAGGACGGAATTGTGACAATATTGTGGGATTACGTACCTTCGGAATCAAGACCAGCATGGTCTCATTTAGGATCTTCGGGTCATCCTCTCCCCTCGAGATTCTCAAGACTGTCCTCGTCACAGCCTCTCCGCAGATATCCCAGTGTCTTTGGAAAAAATGTGTCAGGAAACCATCCGGGCCCGGCGCTTTCGTGGGTAACATCTGGAACAAAGCAATCTTCACTTCCTTTGTGTCATATGGAGCCAAAAGGATCTCATTCTTTTCTTGTGTGACCTTTTAACGGGACGTGTTGGAGCACCTCATCTATCCCATGTGTTCCCTCCAAAGTATAGAGGGTGTTGTAATAATCGAAAGCCATTTGCCGCATCTCCACTTGATCATCAGTCAGGTTGTCGTCCTGTTTTCGCAGTGCCCTGATCAGGTTCTTCCTTCGCCTCATCGAGGCTCTCATGTGGAAGAAATGCGTGTTACGGTCCCCAGACGACAACCATTCTACTCGAGACCGCTGATGCCACATCAGCTCTTCCCTCATGTACAACTCGGTCGACCGATAATTGATCTTTGTCTCAACGTGAGATGGTCCTAGCCTTGGCATAACATTTCGTAGCCACTCAAGTTCCTTCTGAAGTGAACGAATCTCTCCCCGAACACTGTCGAAAGTCGACCGTGACTAGTCCCCAAGATTGTTTGCGAGCATTTCCAACTTCATGCGAACGTCGCTTGCCGTGAGATTGTAGCTGTCAGTCTCCCATACAAATCGTACGATCTCCTTCAGCTCCGGATGTGTGTCCCACATAACCTCATAGCAAAAAGGTCACTGCATCTTTCTTTCTCGAGTTTGCTCTAGTGCCAACACTATCGGCGAGTGAACCGAGGTGGGCACCGTCAGGTGCCGAAGCTCCGCAGAGGGAAACAAAGTACACCACTCCACAGTCCCTAGGGCACGGTCAAGCCTCACCTGAGTATATGATCCACCAGCTACGTTTTTCTCATACGTCCACTTTGCTCCTTTGAAACCAAGATCAACCAGTCCGCAGATATCCACCGCATCTCGGAAGCCTTGCATTTGGGATTGAATCCTTGTGTGAATACCATCATGCTCATCATGTGTGAGGACTTCATTAAAGTCTCCTAAACAAACCCATGGAATATTTTGAAGTAGCGATAAGTTTTTCATTGTATCCCATGTGTTGTTTCGTAAATGTGTCTCGGCCTCCCCATAGAAAAAAGACAACATCCATGGTGCTCCTCCCAGATCACTAATTTTCATATCAATATGGTACTGTGAGTAACCCAAAATCTCAGCCTTTATTTCATTATTTCAGAAAACAACTAGACCCCCACTTGCACGCTGGAAAAAGATGGAACGCGTTCGCTTGGTCCGGCCCATGTCCGAGCGGCCTATTTTCTAAATTTTGTTCTTTTTGCTTATCTGTTTTCGGTTTTTCTACTTTAAATAATTTGGGACTTCAGCAAAGTTCTACAAATTAAAAAAGCATTAGAATATTAATATAAATTATTTAATAAATCATAAAATAGTTTTGAATTCTAAAAATGTTCTTTATTTTTTAAAAATGTTTGAAATATTGAAAACAAATGTTCGGGAAATAAAAAAAATCATGATTTCTAAAAAAGTTTGTGTATTCAAAATGTTAATGGAATTGAACAAAATTTCGCTAATTCCAAAAAGAGTCATGAATGAAAAAATATCCTAAAATTTTTAAAAATATTTGTGACCTACAAAATAGTTTATTCATTCATAAAATATTTGCTGATTCAAAAAATGATCACGCATTTTAAAAAATGTTTGTTAAATAAAAAAATCATGAATTTTGAAATTGTTTCACCGATTTCCAAAATAATGTTCATCGATTCTAGAAATGTTCGCTGATCCAAGGAATTGTTTTAAGAAATTTTCATAATTTTAGGAAAATGTTTGCAAGTAGTATTAAATGTTCATGAATTCAAAAAATGTTCTTGATTTTAGAAAATATTCGAAAATTTATATAAGTGTTCATGAATTTGAAAAAATTTCATGATTTCAAATATGTGCATGAGTTTAAAAGATGTTCTTATTTTCACGAAACTGAGAGTGATAGTGTATCTCGGTGATGTAGCAAAATATGATCATGGCAATTAAAGATTATAATTTTTTTCTTTTGTTGCAACACACAGGTGCTTTTGCTAATTAATTTAAAGGCGGACATCTCTAACGTCTTTGTTCGAAAAAACACATTACGGATGACTACACGGGGAGCAACTAGTTGGCTAGTGTTTTTTCGGGAGCCTTCCAAATGGCCACTTGGTGCGTTCTCAGTTGCAGCCATGTGTCGTACTCTGAACGTCCTTTTCAGTTTTTTTTTTTATTTTTAACACGCGTTTTCCTCTTTTTAGAATGGGTTTTTTCGGGGTTTTGTGTTCCAGTTTTTCACCTGTGTTTGTTACCTTTTGGACGGAAAAATATCAATATTTTTGCCTCAAAAAACATATTTTTGCGAGAGGCACAACTTTGCTTTTGCGAGAGGCACGATTTTGCTTCTGCGAGAGGCATGATTTTGCTTTCGCGAGAGGCACAGTCATAACTCTAGGAAACGAAAAAAATGTGTTTTCTGTCTTTGTTTGCGAGAGACACGGTTTTGTTTCCGCAATAGGCACGATTTTATTTTCATGAGAGGCACGGTCATGCCTCTCTGAAAATGGAAGAAACGCGCTTTTTGTTTGTTTTTTCGCGAGAGACGCGGGTTTGCTTCCGCGAAAGGCGTGATTTTGCCTTCGCGAGAGGTACAGCCGTGCCTCTCGGAAACGAAAGCGGTCGTGGCTCTTGGAAAAAAACGCATTTTTTCGTGAAAGACATGATTTTGCTTTCGCGAGAGGCACGATCATGCCTCTAGGAAATGAAAAAAAATGTTTTTTATTTTTTTTCTTTCACGAGAGGCATTGTTTTTCTGTCTGATTTTTTCGTGCGAAAAAATCGTCAAAACTTATCAACATTTGATCTTGTTTTGAAGATCTAGGCGCGAAAACCCAACAGTGAAAACAGTTCGATATTTGAACGCACGATTTAAAAAATAAAACATTTTAAAAATACAGATTAAAAAAACTCATAGATTGCAACTAGTGACCTATATATAATGTGTCATTTGTCGCAACATGAGGAGGTCCACTCCTTCAAAGGAGTACCTTTTTAATTAATGATTTTGATGACTATAGCAATCATGATACGTGGCAACATCAATATGCCCGAAATTTGCGAACCAACGGGCTAGATGGTTAGAGGGGCCATGATATCTTTAGCCTACCATGGTTTAAATCCTGATGCTCGTATTTATTTATTTATAAATCAAGATTTTCGGCAATGCTCATTTAGTGAGAGAAGACGTTTCGATCGACGATGTCTATGATGACTTGTTAAATTTCAAGATGATATGCTGGCTCGGTATCTTGGAGGTATTCATGGGATGTGCGTGGATGCGTTCATAAGGATGGGTATATATGCGTGTACATGGACGTTTTGCATCTATACTGTGTTAAAAAAATACATCGAAATTTTAATTTTTCGACTATGTTTTTTTGAATTTTTTTTTACTATATTTGATATCTGTGGCACGTGTTGATTATTTGTACAACTTAATAAGACAACTCAAATGTAAAATACAGAGAAAGTACCACCGAAGTATTCTGAGTTAGTCCGACTTTGGGTCAGGAACGCAACGCCGACGGTAGAATATGCTCAGACCTCAGTTCGCCCTTCACGGCAAGACCGTATTCCCCAGACGAGAGACGCTAGCAAACCAAACCAAACCAAACCAAACCAAACGAGGAAGAAACTTCAAATCCCCCTCCCTGTTTCCTCTCTCCACACCTCCGCCATGAACGATCGACGAGCCGGCAGACCCAAGGTTTGCGCTCCCCCTCCCTTCCCCATCAAGCCACGCGCGGATTATCTCGCGCGCGGCTTGCTCGTTGCGGTGTGCTGACCTCCTATTCTTTCCCGTGGAGGACTTGCTCCTCGGGTTAGGTTTTCAGGCGTCGTCTGCGATTCTCGGTTCCTTTTCGGTTGTTCCCCTCTCCGCGAGTTGGCCGTCCCCAAGGAATGCGTAAGCTTTAGGTTTACTCTGTTGATGTGTGTTGTGTTCTATGCAAGATATTACAGAGGAATTGTCGTTCGTAACAGGGTGGTATAGTGCTGCTCCCCTAAATTAATTGCGGTGAGGCTTAAGTAGCCTATTAATCATGATTTTGTGTTCCTATTGGTGATTATAGGTATTTAGGGCATTTGTGTTTGTCGATTGTGCTCGGGAGGTTGGTGCTTGTGTTATGATAGGGCTATAGTCATGGTAAGATTAGCCAGCAGTTCAAGCCCTATCCGGAACGCAGGAATTTGCATGTACTTAGTTGTGGAACAGTTCGATTCCGCAAAAACCTAGAGTTGTGTTCCCTGTTTGAGTAAATGATGCCACGGAGATGTGTGTAGCTTTATATTCTCATGTTCGATTACGTCTTCCTTGTGATCAGCTAGCTGTATTATGCTAAAAAATATTCTTCCCTGACTGCTTCAGTGTTCTCTTTCCCCCGAACAGTGTATGTCTCTTAGGATTGTTACCTTGCTTTATGATTATTAGATGTGTTGTCTATATGATTCTCTATGCTTATTCTTCCTATTTCGTTAATGAGTTTAGCTCTTGATCTGAAATTCTGAAGCTATTGTGTTTTCATTGCTGTGGTTCAAGTTCTGGAAATTATTGCCATTGAAGTACCATTTTATTGTCTCACCACTGGCAGAATTGTGTATTCAGTCTACCCTATGTCAGTCCATATAGGTTTAGCTACATATAAATTGTTAATTTTTATTGTTTTGGAATTAGGTTCTCTGGAGTTCTCTTTGTTGCCCAACAGAGTTCATGGTGCGATGACATTCTCATGTGTATGTTTCTAATTCAACAATCTGGCTCTGATCTTTGCTTTTGGACTCAGAGTTCATTTTGTTTGGGAACTGCATAATGTGTTTGATTTAAATGAATTGTTGAGATCAAAATCCACAAGATAGATGAACTGAGTATATGTTAAGCTCACATGCGTAGAACACCACTTGGAGCATCAACTTAGTTCTAGAATCGGCCATATGCTTCTTTTCCATTTGAGTTGCTTTAATTTTTTCTGACACATACAACAGGGATATTCCCTGCTCCCAACATAAAATTTGTTCATGTAAGTAAAACCAGCATACTGCAAAACTCCACAGTTGCCGCTAGGTTAACAAGTGTAGGTTTGAAACAGAGGGAAGAGTAGAAAATTAGATTAGATAAAACCTTGCGGTGCTATACCTTGATCATTCTATAACACTGGTGCAGCATCTGGCCCAAATACCTCAGGAGTCTATCTGTACTTTTATTAATCACTACTGTATTGGTGCACATATATTGAGAAATGAAACTTCCGCCGCGGATGTTTTAGTTTTCTGTTTTTATTGTTGAAAACACGACCGCTTCTTGCAAAACCTGTTTAACAGTTCATTGGATGAAATTGTGTCACATGCCTTATTTAGTTTGGGAATGGGAGGTACTAACCTCCTGTCGGAGTTGAGCAGTGTCCGTTCGAAAAGAAATATTTTGCTTGTCTTTTACTGATCGGTTGTGTATTTGCATATGAATTGAAGCACTAGGGGGTAAACCAAGAAGGTAGATAGCATACAGTTCTTCACTAGGACAGTGACAACAGTGACTGTCTGTTATCCCTACTGTTCCCGGTCATCTCTCTTTTCTTTTAATTTCCACAACATGTCAACATTCACAATCTTTCTGACTACTCCGATTCCTATTTATCAATGGACACAAAGTCACAAACAAGAGCTTTACGACTTCACGTTTTAAAACCAGTTAAATCATATATCTTTTTTTTTTCTCATGATCCTGTTCTTCTGAACATATTAGCTGGAAGCATCACGAGTTTGTTAGTTTTGTACAGACAAGTGTGCTTGGATTTTTGTTTGAGATTGCAGCTATATGTATCTTCGTGTCATTTGTTTCATGAATGTTCTTATATGCCCTCAAAATAACTTCTGTTAATTATGTTCAGTACTGATGAATTTTCATTGACTGTTTTGAAGACTGTCATTTTCATGTTAAGTTTGTACTCTGTAACCTCATAAATTGCAATATATTTGTTTGGCTATTTTCTGTTAACAACATGTACCCCTGTTCTTTCATGTGCAATTTGCAATCATCTTTCCAACCACCGTTCCCTTAGATGTTACTCCCTCTGTTTCTAAATATATGACGTTTTGGTAGTTCAATTTGAACTACCAAAACGTCATATATTTAGGAACGGAAGGAGTAGAACCTATCAATTTGTCTATTCCAAAATATTTCTTTTCTAAGGTGTAGCGTCCAAGAGCTTGTCTTCATTTAGTATGCTTCAGTTTGTCTATTATTAACTACTCTCTCCATTTCAAATTAATTGAAATTCTAGCTTGTCCTTATTCAGATTTGACCAAGTCTAGAAAAATATATCAAGACCTACAACACTAAATTAGTTCCATTAGATTTTTTGCAAAATGTATTTTCGTATTATATATATTTGGTTATATTGGTATTGTAGATGAAAGCGTATTTTTCTATAGACTTGGTCAAACTTAAAGAAGTTCCATTTAGACAACCTAGAACTTCAATTAATTTGGAAGGGTCAGAGTTTTGGTTTCTAGGATTTAGTGTCCTGAGCTTGTCTTCAGTTTGCTACTCTTCCATTATACTTCTTGCAAGTATAAATGATATTGTTTCTTCACTTGATATTTGCTAGTAAGTGCCTTTTTTATTTCCATGTATGAAAAAAATGGTTTTCAACTCATATATGGTACTCTTATCTCTGTTTTGATGTCAAATGAACCATGGAATCTTTGCGTAATTTCTTGTTTTTATTAATGTGATATGTATCAGCATCAAGCCATCAATACCTGGACTGGGACCACAATGTGTAGAGGTCGATCTCTTTTCACTGTTGTGCTGATCGGTTTTTTCAGTATTGCTATAGTCGAGGAGGCTTCCCTTTGGACTGACGCTATGCACGCTCATCATATCTCATTTAGGTTATGCCTAGAACTGTAATAAGTGGAGCTTAGCAGAAGCATGCACTGACTATTACTGTATTTCGCCGTTATAAGCACATATTTCATGACTCTTAACTTGTAAATTTAGGAATTGTCCCCAGTATCCTCCCTATTATTTTGTTACCTGTTATACTATAGTAGTTGTAGTTCAGTAAGTGTTGCTGCAACTTGGAATTTGGTCGCAGCATGCTCTTTCACTATTTTCTGTGTCTTGTTGATCAATGTATCAATGTCAAGCCACTGAACTAACACAGTGTGGTCAACTTTATAGTGTTGCACAACATTGACATACTGATGAGATTTTATTTTCTCTTGTTTTGAAACAGGGGTCTGGGCTGAACATGCAACTGCAGTATTGTGTGATGCTAAATATTCATTCATCCTGCTTTGTCCATATTGCATTTGGGATCATCGTAGAGGTTCATCTGAGGTATTTCTTATTTTCATCAAGAAAACATAAAAAACGTTCTAGATCTTCAGTATTGTATAACAGCTAGATACTCATTCATGCTGTTTCCCGTTTTCTCTTTATGAACTGAAGAGAGAATTCATCTCAGGTTTTAAAACAGTCTCCACTTTATTTCAGTGCCATTTGGAATTACTGTTGTGCTTCTAATTTCAAAGATGTGCTGAATCCATGCTAAAAGACTGCTGGGATATAAACCAAAACTTAATGCTGGTAAGTTTCCTCATGGGTCATGAATGATAAACCTCAGATACAAACCAGCCATCAAATATATTTTAGGGAGCATATACTAGTAGTCATGCAAAACTTGCATTGATCATATTAGCTCATTGTTGTCAATATGTACATGTTAACTGATGTGGGGCCTCCACGACCCACCACTGGCATGACTAAAAGAGCCAGTCTTACATCTTTTGTTAGGGAAACTACTATACATCTTAGACTTGTGGACTAATTTACAAGATGCACATACATATCTCTTTGGCACCTGATCAAAATCACTAATTCCAATACACCTAGTGTGCTGCCACACATGGCATGAGTCACAAGATAGCATCCTCTCACCATCATCATCCTTTGCTCCACATGAACAATCAACTGTCCATTTGTCCACACCCCTCTCCATCCGATAAATGGCAACCCTGCGCTCGCCTCCAACACACTTGCCTTGGATGCTGACACTCCCTTTTTCTCCAAATAAGAGCTTGACTTGAGTTGTGTCATCTGCAGTTGAACAATCAAGAAGCTGGTTTGCTACAAAGCTTTGTAGCATCAAGTAGATGCTTCGGAATGTTCTCGTAGCCTCCATCTTCAGATCACCAACAGTAGCTGTTTGCGGAAGTGTTAAAAGTTCTGCTGGGAGGCTGGGTGGATCACCAGCCTGATCCAATAGCTCCACTTGGCACCAGATGTGCAACACAGAATTGTTTTGAGGTAAGAAATCCTCTTCCAGGTCATAATGCTTGATGAATTGTTTACAGTCCAAAAGGATCGTTGCATGTCTCTTGGCATGTTCGTGAATTTGTTCTGGCTTATAAGGTTGCATTGTATGACGGAAGAGGAGAGCGTCATAGAGGAACTTGATGTCACGGCGAAGGTGTTCACGAGTTGGCATGCTAACATTCTTTGGTGGCAAGATTTCATTTGTGAGCCTGCAATTAGAAAAAGGATAGTTAGCCTTTTGATCATAAAACAAGAACTACGCTAGTTATGCAAGTCACAACCAATATCTGAGTCACCAACCTGTACTCTATTGTGTTTGTCTCACTGTTGCATCGAACTACAACAATCATCCCATCATAGGTTCTTGTACCAACAATGGTCTTGATGCAGTAATCAACCAGCTGTGGTGAACCAATTGGATGAGCTGTAGCTGCCTTTAAGGTTCGCACAGCCACCCACCTATCTGCAGCACGGAGAACTTTCAGCGCAACATCCATGGCTTGCTTTATTTTCTCATCAGCCCAGTTCCCATCTTTCAAATCGGCATCATGTGCTAGCTCCCTTTTGTGCATTGTCACGGGGTGGGTATGTACATTTTTGCTAGCAGCAAGGCCCAAGACATAGAGAAACAGATCACGGAATGTGACAAGAGGGCGTTTTGAGAGGGATTGATAGAAAGCAATGGTATCCTGCAGTTGGTTTCGAGGATATCGGGAGTGTGGAAAGAAGTGAGAGAGTGACACTGATGAAAGGTTTTCAATGGCTTTGCAGTAGGTTTCAGATGTAATTCCAAAGCTCCCACTTCCTAGTTTGAATCCCCACTGCCCATACCAAGAACAGCCAGTGGCAACAGCATTTAGAACCCGATAGTCAACTTCAAACTTCTTCGAGACATCCAACACTGAAACCTTTCTGAAATTAATCATGTATATACTATTATGTTAGTATCATTTTCCCAAAAAAAATACAAAAAGGTAGGCGTTCCAATTCTACATAAATGTTCAAGTAAATTTGTGTTTTATACCTAACTCTTAGGTATGTGCAAAGACGATCCCAAAAGTCCATTAGTTGGTATCCTGTCAAGAGGCTGGAGCCACCTTCATGACCATTAATTCGTACAAGGTGGCCAAACCCATTTTCATGAACCATGCCATGCAGCAAATGCCGCGGATCGTCAATCTGAAGATAATCCCAATCTTCAGATTCATCATGGGATAACCCAGAACCATGAGTGCACGCCGGGCACCTGATCATTGATTAAATAATTGTCATATCTGAATACATCATTGCAGTTCATTGTGTAATTTTATTTGTCATCAGAAGGAGCAGTGTTGCAACCCTTTTTCCAATGATATTTTCACATTTGTTTGGAGCGATATTCTTGCTTTATTAGATTGCAAATACTAAACATTTGGTGATAGAACCAACCTTGTCTCAAACAATTGAACCATCAGGCCACAACGCCAGCAGGTTTTGCAGCTGGGCATTTTCTCATTCCGAATTATGAAGTGATACTTCTTCCCACAAACAGGGTGCCTGCTCCAGCCTATCAGAGTTGAACAAATTAATGATATCAATTTGGTTTCAAGTTGTAATTCAACAGATGTGGCTTTAAGTTCCCTAGCAAACATTTAGGAGATCAATTCATAATGAATTAACTGGTAACTTGAAAGAGTGAGGATTTTAGGAACAGGCTGTTCATTTTATATCCTCTGTTCCCTCTATTTTTATCTCTTTTGTCTCACTTTCTTTCTTTTCGCTCTCTCTTTCTTTTTTTCTCATTTTTTTCTTTTTTTCACTCTCTTTTTTTCTGTCGGGCTTTTCTTTGTCAAAAGCCTTTGCTCTGTCGAGGTAGACAAATCTAATTCATGTGACCATGCCTTTACACATATTTTACAGCATCCCAAACTAACAACACAAATTTATGAACACGCATACTCTTTACCAGCCCCAGAGAAACCCAAAGCCAACCCAAACACCTACAAACAAAACCAGAAATTCCCAGACGACTACCCAAGCAAGCCGGAACAACTGAGACACTTACCAGCAACGGTACAGTGGTCACAGTGGACGCGCCTGGCCCTGGGCACGTCCTCCTCGACCACGTCCATGACCACGACTGAGGCCTCGCCCTCCTCGCCGCCCACGCGGAAGCCTACCTGCCACACCGCGCCGGCGTCGCCCAGCACGGCCCCCTGCTCCCACTCCGCCGCCGGCGCCGCGTGCCGGGACAGGAACCCGCGCACGCCGGCGCGGAACGACGCGGGGCCCGCCCGCTCCTTCCGGCCGGGGAAGGCCCTCAGGTCGAGGAGGCCGGGCTCCGCCAGCACCCGCCCGCGCCGCGCCCGCTTCGTGGGCCGCCCGTGCACCGCCATCGCTCGACGCCGGCGAGGAGGATGAGGGGAGTCGGATCCGTGCGGTGGGGAATGGAATGGCGCGCGCTGTGCGGGCCGTGGACAGGGCGGGGACGGAGGCGGCTAGATCCGATCGGGCCCGGAGAAAAATTTAAACCGGCGGTTCGGTTTGGGAGCGCGGGGAATTTTCGGATCGCGCCGGGAGAAATAAAGAAAGATTCGTAAAATTTTCAGATCATGGCGGAGGGGGGGGGGGGGGCGTGGGTTGTAGATAAGGTCGGAGGACGTGGATATATACGCCGGGGGGATGTGCTCGTAGGTCGGTTTGGCGAGTGGAGGAATTACGGTTTTGCCCCTCGGGGGCTTGGAAGGGTCGCGAGCGAACACGTCTGCGAGCCGCGGGAAGAGAGGGGGGGCTGATTGATTGAGGCGGGAACTTTCCCGAAAAACTTCGCGCGTGGGACCCGCCCCGGAAGCTGACGTTTTTGGGCTTCTTTGTTGCCGGGTTGGGCTGTGGAACGGGCAATGCTACATCGGGTTCTGGTGGGTTTGGGCAGAACAAATCTCGCCAGGTATGGTAGTGGCTGTTGAGTTTGGAAGGTTTTGTTTGGTATAAACAAGATTTTGGTGAGGTTTTGTTGTTTGCGGCCAATGTTTGGTTGACCTCTTTGGCAGCAACGTAATCGTATCTAGTTAGCAGATGACCTTTCCAATCGTAGTAGTAATGTTCACTCACTCCGCAAATATTGTTGCTGTCACGTCCCAGCATCTTTGTTTGCCTGGTACAAAAGCCGATGACATTTAGAGAATTAGATGGTCCATGAACCATGATCGTTATCGGTTTACTCCCACCAATGGCGGAGCCAGAAAATTAGGATAAGGAAGGCCAAGTATAGTTTAATCTTGTTAGGGAGGACCAATCCATCAAAAAACACCATTTTAGCACACAAAAAATAACTATTACTATTCATTCTAGCCTTAAATCACTAATGCTCGGGGGGGTGGGGGGGGGGGGGGGGGCAGGGCCCTGCCGGGCACCCCCTGTCTCCGCAACTGACTCCCACGATTCGCTAGCACGCCACGAGCCAGTGTGTGTCTTCTAAAAAATAAAAAATAAAACTAACGCATGTGTGGTGTCCAATTGCTAGCCTGGTGTAAGGTTGCTGCTATGATGGTTTTATTTACATATTTAATTGTTTGTGTATTAAAAGGCTACTCACTGAATTTTCAAAAAAAAATCATAATGTAAGTAAAAAACAATGTGCACTAAAAGTTTTAAATCGCGTACTTAAAAAATATTCCATAATGTAACTAAAAATATTTATTGTGTACTAAACATTTTACCATTATTTAAAAATCTAATAACTAAAAAAGTGATCAACCATTAAAAGTGTTCATGTACCTTTTAAATGTGACCACGCATTTAATAAAAAAATATTTCATATTTTTTAAATGTTTCCAAATGATAAGTGTCATGTGTGGCACAAAGCAGTTCTGTGTTGACGTTTCTTATAGCTAAAGCTGCCATCCAAAAAGAAAAGAAAAAGAAAAAAAAACATCCGAACAGGAAGTTTTCATGCTTAACAACTAAAGTTGTCATCCTCGCCACAATAAACTTCTCATAAAAAACATTCAGAGTTGTTATGTGTTCGTGCAACACATGTGACACTTATCGGAGTCCTAAATATTTTTTTTACAATGCTCATATAATTTATATAAAGTGTTCACATATTTTTATTAAAATGGTATATTTTGGGAAAAATATCAGCACATTTAAAAATCGTGTATTTTGAAGTCCAAAACTAGAAAATATGCATATAAAGAAAAAAGAAAAAGGAAAGAAACATACAGGCAATAAAGAAGACTAGAACAAATGAAAAGAAATAGACAATAAATAGAATAGGAAGTGGAAATAAACATAAATGGAAAAGAGAAAAAACACAACAAAACCAGGAAAAAAAATACTATATGGAAACATGAGCAGAGAACCAGAACCAGAAAAATCGGAAAACCAGCCGAAACCAGGCTACCCCGCATAGGCAACATCCAACCTTTGCAAATTTCGGCCTCATGCAGAGAGTAATTAACTAAGAGTTAATCCTTACGGCCCACAAGAAACACTTTCGTAACATGGGAGTGCGTCAAGTGATGCGCCCAGTACCCCTAAAAAAAAAGTGATGCGCCCAGTTGTTGTTACATATCGTGTGTTGGACGCTTTCTCTTGATTAAATATTTTTTTTATTTTTCTGGATGTGTTTTCGGGATTTAGATGACTTTTGTGGGGGCTATTCTGTTTTCACCTGTTTTTTCTTAGCTTTTAGAGATTTGTTTTCGCGAAGCACAACTGTTCTTCTCAAAAAAAATGTGTGGTTATAAAAAAAATAAAAAATGTGTGTGCTTTAACAAAAAGCGCATATTTGCTTCTCGTGAAAGGATAGACATGCTTTTATGTGGGAAAAATCTGTATTTTCACAAGAAGTTCATATGTAATTTTCGTGGAAGCCAAAAATTGCTTCCACCCGCGAGGAAAAAACTGCTATTTTATGAAACGCGTGTATTTGTTTATTCTGGAAGCATATATTTATTTATGTGAAAAAGCACAGTTGTGCTTCTCTAAAGGGAAAATATATGCTTTCGTGATAAGTACAAGCACATAGCTGCTTCTCATGAATGTATAGACTTGCTTTCGCGATAAGCACAAATATGCTTTTCCGAAAAGAGTGAAAAAAAATGCTTTCGATCACCTTTTTTTTCTTCCTTCTCTTGTTCATTTTTTATTACCAGTTTTCTGGTTTTCATTTTTTGGATTATGTTTTTTTTCTTCTGACTTCATCTTTTCCCTGTTTTTCCGTATCTGTTATTTCCGGTTTTCTTGAAAAAGAAGTTCATCGAAGCATATTAATATAATATCTGGTTTCGATGATCTCGATGCGAGAAATAAAATGATAAGAACGGTTTAGAATTTGGGTGCATGGTTTAAGAGATAAAACTTATATATATATATATATATATATATATATATATATATATATATATATATATATATATATATATATATATACTTTTAGGCTGCAATAAATGGTGCATAATTGCATAAGCAGTGTACCACTTGTTATCGAGAAGGTGGAAAGTGACCTTTGCAAGGGTATCCTAAACTAATTATTTTAGAGGACGGGTGACGTTATGCGCAGGTGTTGCTCAGGCGCGAACAAGTTTAGTGGACTGACTATGTCTCGCCTATAGCAGCAGAGTGCACCCTCGTGTCAAGCAGAGCCATAATGAGCCGATCGACCACGGACAATATTGCCTTGAGCATTTATTTTCTTTCGTTTTCCTACATTTTTGTCTTTTTATTTTTCTTACACATTCTAATATTGCATATAAAACAGTTCAAAATATTGGAAATATGTTAATCAAACATTTGAAAATGGGAAGTTTCTATAGAAAGTATATTTCGTGTGTATAAAAAAATATAAAAAAGTATACCATATACAATATGTATGAAAAAAGTTGATCATGTATTTGTTTTAAAATAAATCAAGCATTTAAATAAAAATTACTCAGTATTTCAAAACAAAAAGGTTAAAAGTGTACAAAACAATGTTAAAATGTATACAAAAGAATATATAATGTGTATGGAAAAACAAGTTGCATGTATTTTCTAGATGTTAATAAAGTATTTTAATCAAGCATTTAAAAAATGTTTAAAGTGCATCGAAAATAGGTATATCATGTATACACATAATTATTCATGTATTTTAAAAATATTGAACACGTAAAAATGGTCAGATGTATAAAAAATGTACGTTGCGTGTGACAAAAATGTTTATTACCATAATAGAATGTTCAACATGTATTTATACAAATGTTGACCGTATTCAAAAAACTGTACAAACACATGCAGTTAAGAAAAAAATATGCATCATGTATTTAAAAAAATCAACGCAATTCAACATAACATTTTGTGTGTACACTAAAAATGGACATTGTGTACTGAAAAAATAAACATCTGTTGAACAAAGAAGTAACCGATGAAAAAACTGACGAAGAAACAAAGAGAAACAAATGAAAACCAAACAATAAACAAAAAACTTGAAAAATGTATAGAAGAAAACCAATGAAAACAGTTAGAACAGAGGAAGAAACAAAAAAGAAATAGTAAACGGAAGAAAACTAAGGAAAAGGATTAATAACAAGTGAAAACCGAGAAAGGAACTAAGAAAAAGAAAGAAAGAAAACCTGTAAAACTGTGAAAGAAACGAAGAAACTTTATGAAAGAAACCGAAAACCAAAGAAAACGAGTGAAAACCGAAAGAGGAGGAAAAACGAAGAGAAGTACTAAGAGCGTGTTTGGTTGCCTGCATAGTTTTTTGCCCATTTGCATACTTGTCCCAGTTGGGCCTCTTTGAGCATATATACGCAAAAAAACAACACATACATGTTGATTGGTTGCCTCCATGTCATCTCCTTCCATCATAGGGACATCTCTACGCACCGCATTTGTTTGCTCGCATTGTATGTGCTTACACAAGTGCATGTTGTTTGGTTACATCCAGGACAGTAGTGTGGTAACCTCATCCTCGATGTGGTGAGGTTATTAAAGGCACACATGAACTACTAACAAGTTAACTAGTAGCAACACATGAACTACTAACAAGTAAACTAGTAGCAACACAACAATCTTAGAAACAAATATAAGTCTTAACAATGCAGAACAAGTTTTAAACCAGCATAGCAAGATAAGTTCTAAACGAAACCCAGGTCTTAACAGCAGCTCAAGATGTCGCGGTGGAGGCATTGACGTGCACCTTGCACTTGGTGACCACCTCCACGCCCTCGTCGTCGAAGACGGTCACCTTCATGGTGTTGGGGGCAGCAGCTTGAACATCAGCATGTACCCGATCATGATATGGTGAACGGCGACGAAGGTGTCCCAACCCTGATAAGGCTGACCCTGTTGTTCATCAACCTCATCGTCACCCTCCATGCGTAGCCGGTGTTCGTCTTTAGCTTGAACTCTGCAGGGATGGCGTGAAAGTGCTTCGTGAAGTCTAAGGGCAATGACAGACTCTCCAGCTTTGGAGCAAGGATAACCTTGCAGAAGTGGCTTGGTCCTCACTCCTGATGGTAGTGGCCATAGTTCCTCCGCTTGTGGCTTGGGTGATATTTGTTGGAAATATGCCCTAGAGGCAATAATAAAATGGTTATTATCATATTTCCTTGTTCATGATAATCGTCTATTGTTCATGCTATAATTGTATTAACAGGAAACAGTAATACATGTGTGAATAAATAGATCACAATGTGTCCCTGGCAAGCCTTTAGTTGGCTAGCTCGTTGATCAATAGATGATCATGGTTTCCTGATCATGGGCATTAGATGGCATTGATAACGAGATCACATCATTGGAAGAATGATGTGATGGACAAGACCCAATCCTAAGCATAGCAGTAGATCGTATTGTTCGTATGCTAATGCTTTTCTAATGTCAAGTGTCTTTTCCTTCGACCGTGAGATTGTGCAACTCCCGGATACCGTAGGAGTGCTTTGGGTATATCAAACGTCACAACGTAACTGGGTGACTATAAAGGTGCACTACGGGCACCTCTAAAAGTGTCTGTTTCGAGATCGAGATTTGTCACTCCGTGTGACGGAGAGGTATCTCCGGGCCCACTCGGTAGAACATCATCATGAGCTCAATGTGACTAAGGAGTTGGTCACACGATGACGTGCTACGGAATGAGTAAAGAGACTTACCGGTAACGAGATTGAACAAGGTATAGGCATACCGACGATCGAATCTCGGGCAAGTTCTATACCGACAGACAAAGGGAATTGTATACGGGATTGATTGAATCCTTGACATCGTGGTTCATCCGATGAGATCATCGTGGAGCAAGTGGGAGCCATGGGTATCGAGACCCCGCTGATGGTTATTGGCCAGACAGGTGTCTCGGTCATGTCTGCCTGTTTCCTTGTGGCTGTCACGTAGGTAAGAAGACGTTCTTGCTAGAAACCCAAATCAGCCACGTAAAACTTGCAACAACAATTAGAGGATGTCTAACTTGTTTTTGTAGGGTTTGACATGTGATGTGATATGGCCAAAGTTGTGATGTTGCATGTGTGATGTATGAGATGATCATGTTACTGTAATAGGATTCACGACTTGCATGTCGATGAGTATGACAACCGGCAGGAGCCATAGGAGTTGTCTTAATTTATTGTATGAGATGCAACGCCATGTGCTTACTACTTTTACTTCATTGCTAACGGTTAGCTATAGTAGTAGTGATAGTGGTAGTTGGCGTGACGACTTCACGGAGACACGATGATGGAGATCATGGTGTCACGCGGGTGACAATGATGATCATGCGAGTCCTGAAGATGGAGATCGAAAGAGCAAAGATGATAATGTCCATATCATGTCACTATATGATTGCATGTGATGTTTATCATGTTTTTCATCTTATTGCTTAGAACGACGGTAGCATAATAAGATGATCCCTCTTAAAATTTCGAGAACGTATTCCCCTAAGTGTGCACCGTTGCGAAGGATCGTTGTCTCGAAGCACCACGTGATGATCGGGTGTGATAGATTCTAACGTTCGCATACAACGGGTGTAAGCCAGATTTACACACGCGAAACACTTAGGTTGACTCGACGAGCTTAGCATGTACAAACATGACCTCGAATACAAGAGACCGAAAGGTCAAACATGAGTCGTATGGTTGAACACGATCAGCATGAAGTTGCTCACCATGATGACTAGTCCGTCTCACGTGATGATCGGACACGGGTTAGTCAACATGGATCATGTATCACTTAGATGACTAGAGGGATGTCGATTTAGGTGGGCGTTCATACTTAATTTGATTAAATGAACTTAATTGTCATGAACTTAGTCTAAAAGTTGTCTTTATAAATATTGTAGATGGCCAAACGTCAACCTCAATTTCAACGCATTCCTAGAGAAAAAACAAGCTGAAAGATGATGGTAGCAACTATGCGGACTGGGTCCGCAACTTGAAGCTCATCCTTGAAGCAGCTAAAAAGGCTTATGTCCTTGATGCGCCGCTAGGTGACCCTCCTGCTCCTGCAGCAGCCCAGGACATTCTGAATGTCTGGCAAACGCGGAGTGATGACTACTCTCTGGTTAGGTGTGGGATGTTATACAATTTGGAAACGGGGCTCCAAAGACGTTTTGAGCAACACGGTGCATATGAGATGTTTGAAGAGCTGAAACTAGTTTTTCAAGCTCATGGCGCCTACGCCAACTGAAGAGGAAGCTAATGATGATGATCATGAAGCTTCGGATCAAGTTGCTACTGAACCGCGAAGGTCCACAAGGGTACGCTCCGCGCTAGAGTGGTACGACAACCCTGTGATGGAAATCATGTTGTTAGACAACGGTGAACCCTCGAACTATGAAGAAGCAATGGTGGGCCCAGATTCCAACAAATGGCTTGAGGCTATGAAATCCGAGATAGGATCCATGTATGGGAACAAAGTATGGACTTTGGTGGACTTGCCCGATGATCGGCGAGCCATAGAAAATAAATGGATCTTCAAGAAGAAGACTGATGCAAACGGAAATGTGACCGTTTATAAAGCTCGACTTGTCGCAAAGGGTTTTTGAAAAATTCAAGGAGTTGACTATGAAGAGACTTTCTCTCCCGTAGCGAAGCTGAAGTCAGTCTGAATCATGTTAGCAATTGCCGCTTTTCATGATTATGAAATTTGGCAAATGGACGTCAAAACAGCATTCCTTAACGGGAATCTTAAGGAAGAGTTGTATATGATGCAACCAGAAGGTTTTGTCGACCCTAAGGGTGCTAACAAAGTGTGCAAGCTCCAATGCTCCATCTATGGGCTGGTGCAAGCATCTCGGAGTTGGAACATTCGCTTTAATGAGGTGATTAAAGTGTTTGGGTTCATACAGGTTTATGGAGAAGCCTGTCTGTACAAGAAAGTGAGTGGGAGCTCTGTAGCTTTCCTCATACTGTATGTGGATGACATATTATTGATGGGGAATAATATAGAGATGTTGGAGAGCATAAAGGCCTATTTGAACAAGAGTTTTTCAATGAAGGACCTTGGAGAAGCTGCATACATATTAGGCATCAAGATCTATAGAGATAGATCGAGACGCCTCATAGGCCTTTCGCAAAGTACATACCTTGACAAGATATTGAAGAAGTTAAATATGGAAAACTCAAAGAAGGGGTTCTTGCCAGTTTTGCAAGGTATGAGATTGAGTAACACTCAGTCACCGACCACGGCAGCAGATAGAGAGAAGATGAGTATTGTCCCCTATGCTTCAGCCGTAGGCTCTCTAATGTATGCCATGTCGTGTACCATACCTGATATAAACCTTGCCATAAGTTTGGTATGGAGGTACCAAAGTGATCCCGGTATGGAACACTAGACAGCGGTCAAGAATATTCTTAAGTACCTGAAGAGGACTAAGGAGATGTTTCTCGTTTATGGAGGTGACGAAGAGCTCGTCGTAAAGGGTTACGTCGATGCTAGCTTCGACACAGATCCGGATGACTCTAAGTCACAAACCGGATACGTATATGTTTTGAATGGTGGGGCAGTGAGTTGGTGCAGCAGCAAGCAAGAAGTCATGGCAGCATCTACATGTGAAGCGGAGTACATAGCTGCTTCAGAAGCGGCTCATGAAGGAATTTGGATGAAGGAGCTCATCACCGACCTTGGAGTGGTTCCAAGCGCGTCGGGTCCAATGACGCTCTTCTGTGATAACACTGGGGCCATTGCCATAGCCAAGGAGCCCAGGTTTCACCGAAAGACCAAGCACATCAAACGCCACTACAACTCCATCCACGACCATGTCCAGAGTGGAGTGATAGATATTTGTGAAGTACACACGGATCTGAATATTGCAGACCCATTGACTAAACCTCTTCCTCAAGCAAAACATGATCAACACCATAATGCTATGGGTGTTCGTTACATCACAGTGTAACTAGATTATTGACTCTAGTGCAAGTGGGAGACTGTTGGAAATATGCCCTAGAGGTAATAATAAAATGGCTATTATCATATTTCCTTGTTCATGATAATCGTCTATTGTTCATGCTATAATTGTATTAACAGGAAACAATAATACATGTGTGAATAAATAGATCACAATGTGTCCCTAGCAAGCCTCCAGTTGGCTAGCTCGTTGATCAATAGATGATCATGGTTTCCTGATCATGGGCATTAGATGTCATTGATAACGGGATCACATCATTGGAAGAATGATGTGATGGACAAGACCCAATCCTAAGCATAGCACTAGATCGTATTGTTCGTATGCTAATGCTTTTCTAATGTCAAGTGTATTTTCCTTCGACCGTGAGATTGTGCAACTCCCGGATAGCATAGGAGTGCTTTGGGTGTATCAAACGTCACAACGTAACTGGGTGACTATAAAGGTGCACTACGGGTACCTCTAGAAGTGTCTGTTGGGTTGGTACGAATCGAGATCGGGATTTGTCACTCCGTGTGATGGAGAGGTATCTCCGGGCCCAGTCGGTAGAACATCATCATGAGCTCAATGTGACTAAGGAGTTGGTCACACATGACGTGCTACGGAACAAGTAACGAGACTTACCGGTAATGAGATTGAACAAGGTATAGGCATACCGACGATCGAATCTCGGGCAAGTTCTATACCGACAAACAAAGGGAATTGTATACGGGGTTGATTGAATCCTTGACATCGTGGTTCATCCAATGAGATCATCGTGGAGCAAGTGGGAGCCACCATGGGTATCCAGACCCCGCTGATGGTTATTGGCCGGAGAGGTGTCTCGGTCATGTCTGCGTGTTTCCCGAACCCGTAGGCTCTAAACACTTAAGGTTCGATGACGTTAGGGTTATAGGGAAATGTTATACGAGGTTACCGAAAGTTGTTCGGAGTCCCGGATGAGATCCCGGACGTCACGATGAGCTCCGGAATGGTCCGAAGGTAAAGATTGATAAATAGGATGGATGGTTTTGGACACCGGAAATGTTTCGGCCGTCACCGGTAGCGTACCGGGACCACCGGAAATGGTCCCGGGGGTCCACTGGGAGGGGCCACCAGCCCCAAGAGGTAGCATGGGCCAAAAGGTGGAGGGCAACCAGCCCAAAGTGGGCTGGTGCGCCTCCCACAAAGGGCCCAAGGCGCAAGAGGTGGAGAGGGGAGGGGGAACCCTAGGCGCTGGTGGGCCTAAGGCCCACCTAGGGGTGCGCCACCACCTCCCCTTGCCCTGGCCGCCGCACCTCCCATCTGGGGGGGCTGTCGCACCACGTAGGGTGGGAACCCTAGGGGTGGCACCCCCTCCCCTCCTCCTATATATACATAGGGGTTTGGGGCTATTTTGCACACCGTTTCTTCTCCCCCTCGGCGCAGCCCTGCTCCTCTCCTTCCTCCTCCTCCCACGGTGCTTGGCGAAGCCCTGCCGGGTGACCTTGTCTCTCCATCGACACCACGTCGTCGTGCTGCCGGAGATCTTCCCCAACCTCTCCCTCCCCCTTGCTGGATCTATTGGGTTACGTAGCATAAATTCAAAATTTTCCTACGCATATTCAGATCTTCCTATGGAGAGACCAGCAACGAGAGAGGGGTGAGTGCATCTTCATACCTTTGAAGATCGCTAAGCGGAAGCGTTACTAGAACGCGGTTGATGGAGTCGTACTCGCGGTGATTCAGATCGCGGTGTGATTCCGATCTAGTGCCGAACTACGGCACCTCCGCGTTCAACACACGTGCAGCCCGGTGACGTCTCCCGCACCTTGATCCAGGAAGGAGGAGGGAGAGGTTGGGGAAGATTTCCAGCAGCACGACGGCGTGGTGTCGATGGAGAGATGAGGTCTCCCGGCAGGGCTTCGCCAAGCACGGGCAAAGAGGAGGAGAAAGAAGAGCAGGGCTGCGCCGAGGGAGAGGGAACACTGTGTCTCCAAAAGCCCAAAAGTGCCCACTATATATAGGGGAGGGAGGGGCTGCGCCCCCTTGAGGGTTTCCCTCTCCTGGGAGGGGCGCCACCCTAGATGGGGGGAGCTGCGGCGGCCAAGGGGGGAGGAGGGGTGGCACACCCTTCTGGTGGGCCTTAGGCCCACCTCGCTAGGGTTCCCCCCTCACCCTTCTTCTTGCGCCATGGGCTGAGTGGTGGGGGCGCACCAGCCCACCTAGGGGCTGGTTCCCTCCCGCACTTGGCCCATCTAGCCTCCCGGGGTCGTTACCCCTTCCGGTGGTCCCGGTACGTTACCGGTGACGCCCGAAACACTTCCGGTGTTCGAAACCATCCGTCCTATATATCAATCTTTACCTATGGACCATTCCGGAGCTCCTCGTGACGTCCGGGATCTCATCCGGGACTCCGAACAACTTCTGATAACCTCGTATAACAATTCCCTATAACCCTAGCGTCATCGAACCTTAAGTGTGTAGACCCTACGGGTTCGGGAGACACGTAGACATGACCGAGACACCTCTCCGGCAAATAACCATCAGCGGGGTCTAGATACCCATGGTGGCTCCCACTTGCTCCACGACGATCTCATCGGATGAACCACGATGTCAAGGATTCAATCAATCCTGTATACAATTCCCTTTGTGTGTCGGTATAGAACTTGCCCGAGATTCGATCGTCGGTATACCTATACCTTGTTCAATCTCGTTACCGGTAAGTCTCTTTACTCGTTCCGTAGCACGTCATCGTGCGACTAACTCCTTTAGTCAGATTGAGCTCATGATGATGTTCTACCGAGTGGGCCCAGATATACCTCTCCGTCACACGGAGTGACAAATCCGGATCTCGATTCGTACCAACCCAACAGACACTTTCAGAGGTACCCGTAGTGCACCTTTATAGTCACCCAGTTACGTTGTGACGTTTGATACACCCAAAGCACTCCTACGGTATCCTGGAGTTGCACAATCTCACGGTCGAAGGAAAAGACACTTGACATTAGAAAAGCTTTAGCATACGAAGAATACGATCTAGTGCTACGCTTAGGATTCTGTCTTGTCCATCACATCATTCTCCCAATGATGTGATCCCGTTATCAATGACATCTAAGCCCATGACCAGGAAACCATGATCATCTATTGACTAACGAGCCAGCCAACTAGAGGCTTGCTAGGGACACATTGTGATCTATTTATTCACACATGTATTACTGTTTCCTGTTAATACAATTATAGCATGAACAATAGACGACTATCATGAACAAGGAAATAAGATAATAACCATTTTATTATTGCCTCTAGGGCATATTTCCAACAGTCTCCCACTTGCACTAGAGTCAATAATCTAGTTACATTGTGATGTATCGAACACCCATAGCATTATGGTCTTGATCATGTTTTGCTCGTGGAAGAGGTTTAGTCAACGGGTCTGCAACATTCAGATCCGTGTGTACTTTACAAATCTCTATTACTCCACTCTGGACATGGTCCTGGATGGAGTTGTAGCGGCGTTTGATGTGCTTCATCTTCCGGTGAAACCTGGGCTCCTTGGCTATGGCAATGGCCCCAATGTTATCACAGAAGAGTGTCATTGGACCCAACGCGCTTGGAACCACTCCAAGGTCGGTGATGAGCTCCTTCATCCAAATTCCTTCATGAGCTGCTTCTGAAGCAGCTATGTACCCCGCTTCACATGTAGATGCTGCCACGACTTCTTGCTTGCTGATGCACCAGCTCACTGCCCCACCATTCAAAACATATACGTATCCGGTCAGTGACTTAGAGTCATCCGGATCTGTGTCGAAGCTAGCGTCGACGTAACCCTTTACGACGAGTTCTTCGTCACCTCCATAAACGAGAAACATTTCCTTAGTCCTTTTGAGGTACTTAAGGATATTCTTGACCGTTGTCCAGTGTTCCATGCCGGGATCACTTTGGTACCTCCCTACCAAACTTATGGCAAGGTTTATATCAGGTCTGGTACACAGCATGACATACATTAGAGAGCCTACGGCTGAAGCGTAGGGGACAGAACTCATCTTCTCTCTATCTGCTGCCGTGGTCGGCGACTGAGTCTTACTCAATCTCATACCTTGCAAAACTGGCAAGAACCCTTTCTTTGAGTTTTCCATAGTGAACTTCTTCAATATCTTGTCAAGGTATGTACTTTGCAAAAGACCTATGAGGCGTCTCGATCTATCTCTATAGATCTTGATGCCTAATATGTATGCAGCTTCTCCAAGGTCCTTCATTAAAAAACTCTTGTTCAAATAGGCCTTTATGCTCTCCAACATCTCTATATTATTCCCCATCAATAATATGTCATCCACATACAGTATGAGGAAAGCTACAGAGCTCCCACTCACTTTCTTGTACAGACAGGCTTCTCCGTAAACCTGTATGAACCCAAACGCTTTAATCACCTCATTAAAGTGAATGTTCCAACTCCGAGATGCTTGCACCAGCCCATAGATGGAGCGCTGGAGCTTGCACACTTTGTTAGCACCCTTAGGGTCGACAAAACCTTCTCGTTGCATCATATACAACTCTTCCTTAAGGTTCCCGTTAAGGAACGCTGTTTTGACTTCTATTTGCCAAATTTCATAATCATAAAAGGCGGCAATTGCTAACATGATTCAGACTGATTTCAGCTTCGCTACGGGAGAGAAAGTCTCTTCGTAGTCAATCCCTTGAATTTGTCGAAAACCCTTTGCGACAAGTCGAGCTTTATAAACGGTTACATTACCGTTTGCATCAGTCTTCTTCTTGAAGATCCATTTATTTTCTATGGCTCGCCGGTCATCGGGCAAGTCCACCAAAGTCCATACTTTGTTCTCATACATGGATCCTATCTCGGATTTCATAGCTTCAAGCCATTTGTTGGAATCCGGGCCCGCCATCGCTTCTTCATAGTTCGAAGGTTCACCGTTGTCTAACAACATGATTTCCATTACAGGGTTGCCTTACCACTCTGGTGCGGAGCGTACCCTTGTGGACCTTCGAGGTTTAGTAGTAACTTGATCCGAAGCTTCATGATCATTATCATTAACTTCCTCTTCAGTTGGTGTAGGCGCCACAGGAACAACTTCCCGCGCTGCGCTACTATCCTGTTCGAGAGGGGGTGTAATTACCTCATCAAGTTCTACCTTCGTCCCACTTACTTCTTTCGAGAGAAACTCTTTCTCTAGAAAGGATCCGTTCTTGGCAACAAAGGTTTTACCTTCGGATCTAAGATAGAAGGTATACCCAATAGTTTCCTTAGGGTATCCTATGAATACGCATTTCTCCGCTTTGGGTTCGAGCTTTTCTGGTTGAAGTTTCTTCACATAAGCATCGCAGCCCCAAACTTTATGAAACGACAACTTAGTTTCTTGCCAAACCATAGTCCATACGGTGTCGTCTCAACGGATTTAGACGGTGCCCTATTTAAAGTGAATGCTGCAGTTTCTAATGCGTATCCCCAAAATGATTGCGGTAAGTCGGTAAGAAACATCATAGATCGTACCATATCTTATAAAGTGTGATTACGACGTTCAGACACTCTGTTGCGTTGCGGTGTGCCAGGCGGTGTCAATTGTGAAACGATTCCACACTTCCTTAGGTGTGTGCCAAACCCGTGACTCAAATATTCTCCTCCACGATCAGATCATGGACACTTAATTTTTTCTGTCACGTTGATTCTCGACCTCACTCTGAAATTCCTTGAACTTTTCAAATGTCTCAGATTTGTGCTTCATCAAGTAGATATACCCATACCTACTCAAATCATCGGTGAGAGTGAGAACATAACGATAGCCACCGCGAGCTTCAACGTTCATTGGACCACACACATCAGTATGTATTATTTCCAATAAGTCGGTTGCTCTCTCCATTATTCCTGAGAATGGAGTCTTAGTCATCTTGCCCATTAGGCACGGTTCGCATGTGTCAAATGATTCAAAGTCAAGAGACTCTAATAGTCCATCAGTATGGAGCTTCTTCATGCGCTTAACGCCGATATGACCAAGGCGGCAGTGCCACAAGTATGTGGGACTATCATTATCAACTTTACATCTTTTGGTACTCACACTATGAATATGCGTAACATCATGATCGAGATTCATCAAGAATAAACCATTCACCAGCGGAGCATGACCATAAAACATATCACTCATATAAATAGAACAACCATTATTCTCTGACTTAAATGAGTAGCCGTCTCGCATTAAGCAAGACCCTGATACAATGTTCATGCTTAAAGATGGTACTAAATAACAATTATTAAGGTTTAAAACTAATCCCCGACGGTAGATGTAGAGGTAGCGTGCCGACGGCGATCACATCGACCTTGGAGCCATTCCCGACGCGCATCGTCACCTCGTCCTTGGCCAGTCTCCGCTTATTCCGCAGTTCCTTCTTTGAGTTGCAAATGTGAGCAACAACACCGGTATCAAATACCCAGCAGCTACTACGAGCGCTGGTAAGGTACACATCAATAACATGTATATCACATATACCTTTAACGTTGCCGGCCTTCTTGTCCGCTAAGTATTTGGGGCAGTTTCGCTTCCAGTGACCCTTTCCCTTGCAATAGAAGCACTTAGTCTGAGGCTTGGGTCCATTCTTTTTCTTCTTCCCGGCATCTGGCTTACCGGGCGCGGCAACGGCTTTGCCGTCTTTCTTGAAGTTATTCTTACCCTTGCCCTTCTTGAAACTAGTGGTCTTGTTGACCATCAACACTTGATGCTCTTTCTTGATTTCTACTTCTGCAGACTTGAGCATCGAGTACAACTCGGGAATGGTCTTCTCCATCCCTTGCATGTTGTAGTTAAGCACAAAGCCTTTGTAGCTTGGTGGGAGAGACTGGAGGATTCTGTCAATTATAGCAACATCCGGAAGTTCGACTCCAAGTGAAGTCAGACGACCGTGTAACCCAGACATTTTGAGTATGTGCTCACTGACAAAACTGTTCTCCTCCATCTTATAGCTAAAGAACTTGTCGGAGACTTGATATCTCTCAACACGGGCATGAGCTTGAAAAACTAGCTTCAGTTCTTGGAACATCTCATATGCACGTGTTGCTCAAAACGCCTTTGGAGCCCCGTTTCTAAACTATATAACATGCCACACCTAACCAGAGAGTAGTCATCACTCCGCGTTTGCCAGACGTTCAGAATGTCCTGGGCTGCTGCGGGAGCAGGAGGGTCACCTAGCGGCGCATCAAGGACATAAGCCTTTTTAGCTCCTTCAAGGATGAGCTTCAAGTTGCGAACCCAGTCTGCATAGTTGCTACCATCATCTTTCAGCTTGTTTTTCTCTAGGAATGTGTTGAAATTGAGGTTGACGTTGGCCATCTACAATATTTATAAAGACAACTTTTAGACTAAGTTCATGACAATTAAGTTCATTTAATCAAATTAAGTATGAACTCCCACTTAAATCGACATCCCTCTAGTCATCTAAGTGATACATGATCCATGTTGACTAACCCGTGTCCGATCATCACGTGAGACGGACTAGTCACCATGGTGAGCAACTTCATGCTGATCGTATTCAACCATATGACTCATGTTCGACCTTTCGGTCTCTTGTATTCGAGGTCATGTCTGTACATGCTAAGCTCGTCGAGTCAACCTAGGTGTTTCGCGTGTGTAAATCTGGCTTACACCCGTTGTATGCGAACGTTAGAATCTATCACACCCGATCATCACGTGGTGCTTCGAGACAACGATCCTTCGCAACGGTGCACACTTAGGGGAATACGTTCTCGAAATTTTAAGAGGGATCATCTTATTATGCTACCGTCGTTCTAAGCAATAAGATGAAAAACATGATAAACATCACAATGCAATCATATAGTGACATGACATGGCCATCATCACCTTTGCTCTTTCGATCTCCATCTTCAGGCATCGCATGATCATCATCGTCACCGGCGTCACACCATGATCTCCATCATCGTGTCTCCGTGAAGTCGTCACGCCAACTACTACTATCACTACTACTATAGCTAACCGTTAGCAATGAAGTAAAAGTAGCAAGCACATGGCGTTGCATCTCATACAATAAATTAAGACAACTCCTATGGCTCCTGTCGGTTGTCATACTCATCGACATGTAAGTCGTGAAACCTATTACAATAACATGATCATCTCATACATCGTACATGCAACATCACAACTTTGGCCATATCACATCACATGTCAAACCCTGCAAAAACAAGTTAGACGTCCTCTAATTGTTGTTGCAAGTTTTACGTGGCTGATTTGGGTTTCTAGCAAGAACTCTTTCTTACCTACGTGACAGCCACAACGATGATATGCCAAAGCTATTTACCCTTCATAAGGACCCTTTTCATCAAATCCAATCCGACTAGAGTAGGAGAGACATACACCCGCTAGCCACCTTTATGCACGGTGTGCATGTCTGTCGGTGGAACCAGTCTCACGTAAGCGTACGTGTAAGGTCGGTCCAAGCCACTTCATCCCACAATACCGCCGGAAAAGAATAACACTAGTAGCGGCAAGCAATTGACAAATCATCGCCCACAACCTTTTGTGTTCTACTCGTGCATAGAATCTATGCATAGAAAACCTGGCTCGGATGCCACTGTTGGGTTACGTAGCATAAATTCAAAATTTTCCTACACATATTCTGATCTTCCTATGGAGAGACCAGCAACGAGAGAGGGGTGAGTGCATCTTCATACCTTTGAAGATCGCGAGGCGGAAGCGTTACTAGAACGCGGTTGATGGAGTCGTACTCACGGCGATTCAGATCGCGGTGTGATTCCGATCTAGTGCCGAACTACGGCACCTCCGCGTTCAACACACGTGTAGCCCGGTGACGTCTCCCGCACCTTGATCCAGCAAGGAGGAGGGAGAGGTTGGGGAAGATCTCCAGCAGCACGACGGCGTGGTGTCGATGGAGAGACGAGGTCTCCCGGCAGGGCTTCGCCAAGCACCGGCACAGAGGAGGAGAAAGAAGAGCAGGGCTACGCCGAGGGAGAGGGAAAACTGTGTCTCCAAAATCCCAAAAGTGCCCACTATATATAGGGGGAGGGAGGGGCTGCACCCCCTTGAGGATTTCCCTCTCCTGGGAGGGGCGGCAGCCCTAGATGGGGGGAGGAGGGGTGGCGCACCCTTCTGGTGGGCCTTAGGCCCACCTGCGCTAGGGTTCCCCCCTCTCCCTTGTTCTTGCGCCATGGGCTGAATGGGGGGGGGGGGGCACCAGCCCACCTAGGGGCTGGTTCCCTCCCGCACTTGGCCCATCTAGCCTCCCGGGGTCGTTGCCCCCTTCCGGTGGACCCCCGGGGCCACCTCCGGTCGTCCCGGTACGTTACCGGTGACGCGCGAAACACTTCCGGTGTCCGAAACCATCCATCCTATATATCAATCTTTACCTCCGGACCATTCCGGAGATCCTCGTGACGTCCGGGATCTCATCCGGGACTCCGAACAACTTTCTATAACCTCGTATAACAATTCCCTATAACCCTAGCGTCATCGAACCTTAAGTGTGTAGACCCTACGGGTTCGGGAGACATGTAGACATGACCGAGACACCTCTCCGGCCAATAACCATCAGCGGGGTCTGGATACCCATGGTGGCTCCCACTTGCTCCACGATGATCTCATCGGATGAACCACGATGTCAAGGATTCAATCAATCCCATATACAATTCCCTTTGTGTGTCGGTATAGAACTTGCCCGAGATTCGATCGTCGGTATACCTATACCTTGTTCAATCTCGTTACCGGTAAGTCTCTTTACTCGTTCCGTAGCACGTCATTGTGTGACTAACTCCTTTAGACACATTGAGCTCATGATGATGTTCTACCGAGTGGGCCCAGAGATACCTCTCCGTCACACGGAGTGACAAATCCCGATCTCGATTCGTACCAACGCAACAGACACTTTCAGAGGTACCCGTAGTGCACCTTTATAGTCACCCAGTTACGTTGTGACGTTTGTGATACACCCAAAGCACTCCTACGGTATCCGGGAGTTGCACAATCTCACGGTCAAAGGAAAAGACACTTGACATTAGAAAAGCTTTAACATACGAACAATACGATCTAGTGCTACGCTTAGGATTAGGTCTTGTCCATCACATCATTCTCCCAATGATGTGATCCCGTTATCAATGACATCTAAGCCCATGACCAGGAAACCATGATCATCTATTGACTAATGAGCCAGCCAACTAGAGGCTTGCTAGGGACACATTGTGATCTATTTATTCACACATGTATTACTGTTTCCTGTTAATACAATTATAGCATGAACAATAGACGATTATCATGAACAAGGAAATAAGATAATAACCATTTTATTATTGCCTCTAGGGCATATTTCCAACAGGATCAAGGTGCGGGAGACGTCACCAGGCTGCACGTGTGTTGAACGCGGAGGTGCCGTGGTTCGGCACTAGATCGGAATCACACCACGATCTGAATCGCCGTGAGTACGACTCCATCAACCGTGTTCTAGCACTGCTTCCGCTTAGCGATCTTCAAAGGTATGAAGATGCACTCACTCCTCTCTCGTTGCTGGTCTCTCCATATGAAGATCTTGTAAGTGCATCTAGTGCCCCTTAGTGATTTTGGTGGTTTGAAGACTTATAGGTTAAGTATCTAATGTGTTTATAAGTGTACACAGGATCTATAAGTCATTGAGGAGTTTGAGATATTTGAAGAATATCGACCCCTAAAAATATATGTCTTCAGTTGAAGAAATTGGTCTGAAGCTGAAGAAATGAATCACGAGGAATCTGCGATGAAATTGATATTCCTCATGAAGATATTGATATTGAGAAGATCGGTGGTTCCTGAAGAAAATCATTTTGAAGAAATTGAAGCGTGAAGATTTACGTTTTCTGTTTTACTTTCTTCGCATTTGATGAATAGGAACACCGTACTGTTAAAGGGGGTCAAAGTAACACTATGGAATGAATTTCCTCATGATGATCAACCCAAGCCAAATCCTACCAAAAGCCTCAAGTGAGGAATATGAGTGACATGAGGACTCTCACAGTTGAGAGTCCCGACTGTTTCGATAGCCACGCCAAGTCACTGATCTTATCCACTCCAACGGTCATATTATTTAAGGGCATTAATGTCAAATCATGTCGGGATGCTCCCAGGCTATAAATAGCCGCCCCCCACAACCACTAGCTGGTTGGCTGCTCCATTAGAAACTGACACTTGTCATAAGAGCAACCCAAATTCCTCAGAGCCTACGAGAGTAAATCATCAGTGAGGAAATACACCACCCATCGGAACCACAAACCAAACCTAGTGATTGAGCATCACTGAAGTAGTTGTTCCTGTGTGGGACTGAAGCCTTTTACCTTTGAGGACTGTGCATCCTCCAGACGGTTAGGCGTCATGGTCTAGAGCAATCCAGCAGTCAATTATGGATCGCCGGGTGACCGAGTTTGTGAGGGTTTGGAAGTCTGCCCTGAAGACTTACCACGAGTGTTGGGCGAGGACTGTGTGTCCTTAGCTCAAGGAGAATACGGTAGGGAAAGGGTGTCCTTTGGTTTCAATACCAAGCCGCTCCAAACCAGATGTACAACTACCACAGCAGTTGGAACTGGGTCATCAACAACAGTCTTCACCAAGAATCGGGTTCTAATTCCTCAACTCTTTACTTTCTCTGTATTATGTGTTGATGACTTTCAGTGTGACTGTTTGAAGAATTTGCTGAAGACTTTCTCCTAATTTCCTCAGCCCCAAATTCTTCACAATAGTTAATCATCATCTGTATTCTGCGTGCCTGCTTACTGTGCAATCTTTTTTCATAATCTTCACTCTGTAATACTGCTGTTGTGAACGATTGCACGACTGATCCTTAACTGTTTCCGCTGTAAGTTAGTCATCAGCGAGGAATTTCCTCAAAAGGAATTTCCTCAGTGATGAAATTCTAAAAATCTCCTATTCACCCCCCTCTAGTCGATATAACGCACTTTCAATTGGTATCAGAGCAAGGTACTCCCTTGTTCTGTGTGATTTTGGTTTAAACACCTGGAGTTTTAGTTATGTCGACTGCAGGCATGTTTAAGGTGACTGCAGCATGTCCTACCTACGAGGGAAAGAACTTTCCCTTCTGGAAGAACAAAATGCAAATGCATCTACAAGCTATAGACAATGATCTCTGGTATATTGTGGAAAATGGTGTCCCCATCATTTCTGCTAGTGTCCCTGCAGCTGATGTGAAGAAATTCAAGCAACTCGATTCTCAAGCGAAGAACATCATCTGTGGTCATCTGAGCCCTGACCAGTTTGGAAGAGTAAGTGCCTTAGGCTCTGCAACACTGATCTGGGAGAGACTGTGCAAGGTAAATGAAGGAGTATCAACCCAACGTGACTCTCGTGTTGATATTCTTCGCAATCTCTTCAATCGCTTCAAGAGACATGACAATGAAAGCTGCCAAGACACCTTTGATCGCCTCACTGACATATCAAATGAACTGCAAGCACTGGGAGCTCGAGACATCACTGATCACGAAGTTGTGAAGAAACTGCTGAGATCTTTGGATTCTTCATTTGACACTTTAGTTCTGATGATTCAAGAAAGACCAGACTACAAGATGCTAGATCCTGCTGATATCCTCGAAAGGCTAAATACTCATGAATTCCAGCTAGAAGAAAAGAGAGATCTATATGGACAAAGCTATTCCAGACCACGTGCACTGAAGGCAAGAGCAATTTCCTCATCTGAAGAAGAAGACACAGATGACAACAGTTGTGACCCTGAAGAATTTGGTCAGGAACTTGCAATGCTTGTGAGGAAATTCCAGAGATTTACACGACAAGGCCAGTTCGGTAAATCATCAAGAAGAGACATGAGGAAATCAGAATCTGCATCTGAGGGCTACAAGAAACGGACCTGTCATAAGTGCAAGAAATCAGGTCATTACATTGCTGATTGTCCTCGTTGGGGAAAGGAATCAAAGAAGAAGAAATACAAGGATGTCAGTTCTGATGACTCAAAGAAGAAGAAGAAAGCTTCAAAATCCTCATCTTCAAAGTCCTCCTCACACAAGAAGACTAGCTTCAGAAAGGCTCGGGCACTTATTGGCAAGGAAATGGATTCCGAGGCAGAATCAGAGGAATGTGATGAAGAAGAAGGCTCTGGAGAAGACTCAGAATCCGGACAGGCTAGTCTTGCACTAGCAACCAATTTCGTCAGCAAGTCAATCTTCAATCTTGAAGAAAATGAGTGCACCATCCATACTGATGACTATGCTGATGACTTCGCTCCAACCTATTGCTTCATGGCAAAAGGTTCAAAGGTATCAAATAATGCCTCCTCCTCTGATTCAAGTGACTGTGGACATGATGATTACAAAAAACCCAGTTACAGTAAACTTGCCATCATTGCCACTAAATAACAAACTGCTTTGGAAAAGCTTCAAAAACTGCTAGACAAAAGTGATGATCTGTTGAATGATGAAATGAATCTTAATCAAATCCTCGCTGATGACATGAAAAATCTTTAGTCTAGATTTGATAATCTTCAGGATAGTCATGATACACTCCTCACTGATCATGAGAAGCTTTCCTACGAATTCCTTCAAAGAAAGCTTGATCTTGAGAAGCTGAGGATGTCTCATGATGATCTTCGTATGGAAAATGATTCATTACTAGCTCAACAGATTAGCGCTAGTCAAGTTGAATTTATTCCTCCATGTCTTAAATGCATTGAACGTGAAACTGCTAATTCCTCACCAGAAACATCAAATGCTACAAATTCTTCAACTGCACCTGCTGTGTCTATTTCCTCACTTGAGGAAAACACAAATGTTACTGATGAAAATGCAGGGTTGAAGGAATTATACGTGACAGGCATGTACAAAAGCCTCAAAGGACACCAAATCCTTTGTGATGTGCTCAAAAAGCAGATCTTGAACAGGAACCCAAGGAAAGAAGGAATTGCCTTTGAGAGAAAACTAAATGCTGATGGATCTTATTGGAAACCTGAGCAGTATCCCAAAACCTCATGGGTTGCTGCTACTGGGCCTCCTTTTGATCCATCTAATCTAACTGGCTTCTCATGTGAATTATCCTATTCCTCGGATGAGTCATTTGATTCCAACTATAAACTGTTCAAAAATCAATCTGGTGAAGTATTTGCTCGATATGTTGGAACTAAGTGCAGGAATGGCCCTCCTCTGAGGAAAATCTGGGTTCCCAAAAGTTGTCTTGAAAATCTTCAAGTGAATGTTCTCATGACATCACCTCTGAAGAATCTGAACCCCAGATCAAATTCCTCAGGAGGACCAAAGTCTTCAAGAGGATCAAAATCCTCAACTGGTCAAAACTATGCTCGTACCCGTGCTTATGCGTCTAACATGCAGGGAAACTACAAGGAATATGATTATGAGCGCTACTCCTCAAATCATTATGTTCATAAATCCTCAAACCAGTTCTATGCATACTCATATGAGTACTTTAACCCCCCTACTGTTAAGAGAAGTGCATTAGCTTCAATGCCACCTTTCTCATATGGTGCTCGCAGGATGATGAACGCTTTGCCACCCCTTCAGATGTGGGTGGTGAAGAAATCAAACTAATCACTTCTGGAGGACAGGTCTCCAGATGAAAATCATCATTTGAAGAATTTGCTGGAGACCTGAGGAAATGCTTGATAGGACGCAAGCTAATGATTGATGAAATAGAAATATTTCACACGTCCTTATATTTCTGTTATGATGAAATCACTGAACTGATGAAATTAGTATCATATTCTTCAAATCTGAAGCATATGAGATGGTAAGCTGTACTAATTCATCTGCAGGATGACAAACCCAAAAATACTGAGTGGGTTCTCGATAGTGGCTGCACACATCACATGACTGGTGATAAAAGCCTACTGATGAATATGCCACTAACTCCATCACCTCTGAAGCAAATCACATATGCTGATAAAGGTAAAAGCAAGGTATTGGGACTTGGCAAAGTAGCTATTTCCAAGGATAGGCATATGGACAAAGTGATGCTTGTTGAATCCCTTGGCTTTAACCTCATGTCAGTCTCGATGCTTTGTGATCTTGATATGATTGTTATCTTTGGTAGATATAGATGTGTAGTCATCATGGAATCTGACAGATCCAAAGTCTTCGAAGGTGTAAGAAGAGGGGATTTGTACATTGTTGACTTATCTACAGGTCCTCAACCAGCCACTTGCTTACTAGCAAAAACCTCAGAAGGATGGTTGTGGCACCGAAGACTAGGTCATGCAGGCATGAGGAATTTGCACACACTTGCAAAGAAGAAGCATGTCATTGGCATCGAATCAGTCAAATTCCTCAAGGATCATCTCTGCGGTGCTTGTGAATCTGGGAAAATGATCAGATCCAAGCATCCCTCCAAAACCATCATGACCACTACACGTCCATTTGAATTGCTTCATATGGATTTATTTGGACCTACACACTATGCAACACTAACCAATGCAGCATCTCTATATGGCTTTGTCATAGTTGATGATTATTCCAGATACACTTGGGTGCATATTATAGTGTATAAAACTGAAGTGCAGGAAATCTTCAAACGATTTTCTTCAAGGGCCTCGACGAACTTCGGCATCAAGATCAAACATATCAGGAGTGATAATGGAACCGAGTTCAAAAACACTGGTCTTGATGATTATCTTGATGAACTTGGTATTACTCACGAATTGTCTGCTCCTTATACTCCTCAGCAGAATGGTGTCGTCGAAAGAAAGAACAGGACTCTGGTTGAAATGGCAAGAACTATGCTTGAAGAATATCAGACTCCTCGTCGCTTCTGGCCTGAAGCAATCAACACTGCATGTCATATCATCAACAGGGTATATCTTCACAAATTCCTCAAGAAAACCTCATATGAACTCCTCACCGACAAGAAACCCAATGTAAGTTATTTCAAAGTCTTCGGTGCAAAATGCTGGATTAGAGATCCTCATCATAGCTCAAAATTTGCACCTAAGGCACATGAAGGTTTTATGCTCGGTTATGGAAAGGACTCGCACACCTACAGAGTCTTCAACAACTACCACAACAAAGTTGTTGAGACTGTAGATGTGCGGTTCGATGAAACTAATGGCTCGCAAAGAGAGCAATTGCCTTCTGATCCAGATAAGCTGTCTCCTGAGGAAGCAATAAAGCTTAAGCCTACTGAAGACATTGTCCCCACTGAGGAAATTGGTGAAGAAACGATCCCCATCGCTGATGAAAACCAAGAAGATGCTCCTGAGGAAATTGCAACAGCACCACTTCCTCAGCCCGGACAAAATCCTCAACCAGCTCATCCGAGGATTGCAAATGAAGTAGAACTTGACAAAATCCTCAACGACATCAACGCGCCAGGTCCTCTCACTCGCTCAAAAGCTTCACACTTAGTTAACTTTTGTGGGCATTTTTCCTTTGTATCCATCACAGAACCCTCAAAAGTAGCTGAGGCTTTTCTGGAACCGGAGTGGATCCAAGCCATGCAAGACGAACTTCTTCAATTCAAGCTGAATGACGTATGGGAGCTAGTCAAACGACCAGATCCCCGCAAGCATAACATCATCGACACCAAGTGGATTTTCCGAAACAAGCAAGATGAGGACGGTCAAGTGGTGAGGAACAAGGCACGACTTGTAGCCCAAGGCTACACCCAGGTTGAAGGAATAGATTTCGCTGAAACTTTTGCACTTGTTGCTAGACTTGAAGCTATTCGAATTCTACTTGCTTATGCTAATCATCATAACATCATCTTATATCAAATGGATGTGAAAAGTGCATTCCTCAATGGTAAGCTTGAGGAAGAAGTATATGTTGCTCAGCCCCCAGGTTTTGAGGATCCAAAGAATCCAGACAAAGTCTTCACACTCAAAAAGGCTCTGTATGGCCTCAAGCAAGCCCCTCGGGCATGGTATGATACATTGAAGGAATTCCTCATGAAGAAAGGCTTCAAACCTGGTTCACTCGATCCAACTCTTTTCACAAAATCTTATGATAATGAGCTGTTTGTATGTCAAATGTATGTTGATGACATCATATTTGGTTGTACTGACAAAAGATATAGTGATGAATTTGCCTATATGATGAGTGAAGAATATCAGATGTCCATGATGGGGGAGCTGAAATTCTTCTTAGGTCTTCAAATTCGTCAACAAAACAATGGAATCTTCATATCACAAGAGAAATACCTCAAGGATGTTCTGAGGAAATTCGACATGCACGAATGCAAAGGTGCCAAGACTCCAATGCCTACCAACGGTCACCTCGGCACTGATGAAAATGGTAAAGATTTCGATCAGCAGGTATACCGTTCTATGATTGGCTCTTTATTGTATCTATGTGCATTTAGGCCAGATATAATGCTTAGTGTTTGCATGTGTGCACGTTTTCAAGCAAAACCGAAGGAATCACACCATAAGGCTGTGAAACATATTCTTCGATACTTAGCTCACACACCAACACTAGGATTATGGTATCCCAAGGGCTCCAATATTCATCTGGTAGGGTATTCTGATTCAGACTATGCTGGTGACCGTGTGGATCGCAAGTCAACATCTGGCACATGCCATTTCCTCGGAAGATCACTAGTTTGCTGGTCCTCAAAAAAGCAGAACTGCGTATCACTCTCCACTGCCGAAGCTGAGTACATTGCTACTGGTTCTTGCTGTGCTCAATTGCTATGGATGAAGCAAACCCTCAAGGACTACGGCATCAACATGAAGAATGTGCCTCTCTACTGTGACAATGAGAGTGCTATCAAGATTGCATATAACCCAGTACAACACTCGAAGACCAAGCACATCCAGATTCGTCATCATTTTCTTCGGGACCATGTCCTCAAGGGCAATATCCTCATCGACCATGTGAAGACTGGTGATCAACTAGCTGATATCTTCACTAAGCCCTTGGATGAGAAAAGGTTTTGCAAGTTGCGGTGTGAGTTAAATATCTTAGAGTCTTCAAATGTTTTGTAAAAACATGCACACATCCTAACACTTATGCAAAGTTGATGACTTAGATGTGCAACACATGATGAAAAGATTTCATCAACCAATGAAGAAAGTCACTCTGAATGTTTAGAAATTAACGAAGAAATTGATTCTCAGGGCCCTACGACAATTGTACGCGGCGTCTGTAATCAACATTCTTATATGGTGGGTAACGCCACCGCGCAATGTGAAATTCCTCAAGTTGATTTTCTTCAAATGGTTAATTTCCTCACAATGCATTTTTCTTCAAAACAGCTGTTCTTCATTGTGATGATCTATTACAAAATCTTCAAAATACTTGATGACTTTCATTTGCCTAGGTAGACTGTGATTTCTAGTCCTCAACAGCATTCACTTATTGATATTTCTTCAAGTTGATGTTTCTGCTAAGTGAATGTGATCGGACCCTACTTTCCCTCTATGCTATACTTATCCAGTCTATTCAATTCTTCATATGCGTTCTACTTGAAACTTTGTTCAAAATCCTCACTGCATCCTAGTCAGCTGATGATTTTGTAACAAAAATCCTCAAATCTTCAAAAATTCTTTTCTTAAAAGGAACAGTAACTGAACTCCCACTTCCCACGATCGGATAACCACGATCTCCACAATCTCCACCGCATCGTACGGGAGCTACACGTGTCCTGCGGAGACATAGAGGCAAGGGCTATTCGGTCCGAAACTTTCGCGCCAAACAGTAACTTTCGGGCTATAAATAGGTCCTTATCCCCCTCGGTATCTTCTTCTTCGCCTAACCGCTCTCCTGCCATCACACTCTCCATCGAACCCTAGCGCCACCGCTGGTTGTCTTGTCGCCGGCAAGGAAGAGCTTCACTGCCTCAACCTTTTCGCCGCCA
This sequence comes from Hordeum vulgare subsp. vulgare, assembly GCF_904849725.1. NCBI lineage: Eukaryota > Viridiplantae > Streptophyta > Magnoliopsida > Poales > Poaceae > Hordeum > Hordeum vulgare. Next base: position 55,018,498 of record NC_058521.1, on the reverse strand, counting down.
GGATCACGCCGGAGTCGGAACATCTACGTCCGCCGCCGCCGTAGACGTCCTCTGCTGCCAAGTTAGGGTGCATTGGACACTTGACCGAAGAGCCTCTCCAACACCACCTTTTGTGTTCTTCGCTCGCACCTTCTAGGGTAAATATAATCCATTTTTACAGCAGCTCAGATCTGAAATTTTACCTCTCCCATGTGAAATTTGTTTTTCCTCAAGATACGATGCGCACATGATTCCTCAAACACTATCCATCACCACAATCATTGATGAACTAGCTAAGCATCTAAGATTTTCATGAGATTCCTCAATTGTGCGAATTTTCGGATCTGTACAACTCTGGAACCCAAGAACAGTATACTTAAGCAAATTCCTCAACCACTGGTTATATTTCTCAAACTGTCAAACTTTTTCATTTTCTTCAAATCTGAGAACGCATATGACCTCTCCAAATTCCTCGCAACTATACTCTGTTCACAGGTACACACATGTCAGCTGATGAATCTCTTGGTTCTCATCACATTAACTCATTTGCAGCGTTTCTGGAAGAAACTTTCCAGGCTCATCAGAATCCTCAAGAGTTCAAAATCATCAGCAAATTCCTCGTCTGAAGAAAATGGAGGAAGAGAGGAAACAGAAGGGAGGAAAGAAACTGGAGCATAACACAGCTGCTGATATTCCTGATGACATATACCTGAACTACTGTATGCCTGATGAAGAACCTGAGACAATGGCCAAGAGAAAGATTAGGCTGCAGAAAATTGAACGCAGGTTGGGCAAAGGAGTGGAAGGAGTACAGGTTTGTGACCCCAAAATATGCGAAGAAATTCGCGTTGAAGCCTCCTGGCAGAAGGGCTCCACTTGAGGATCATCAAGTAGCTCATCCCTCAAGTCTTATGACACTTGATGACTACCCAGATGAAAAAGAAAGGCATCTGGCCAAGCTCAAGAAGCAAGCTGAAACAGCAGTGAAGAAATTCAATGAATCCTCAGCCGCTGCCTCCGGTGCTGCTCATTCCTCAGCAGCAGAAACTTCAGGCTCAGAGATTCCTCAAAAGCAGTCTGCGCCATCAAAGCCAAAGGCTCCAAAGCCTCAAGAGAAGTCTGCACAGGCTTCTGTCACAAAACCCTCAGCTCCAAAACCCTCAGCTCCAAAACCGTCAACACCAAAACCATCAGCGCCAAAACCCTCAGCACCCATCTCATCTACACCAAAGTCCTCAGCTCCACCTCCAAAACCAGTACAGAAGAAAGTCGTGAAGCCTACGACTGCCAGCTCCAGCTCCTCACTCCCAGCTGCAACTAGCTCGGAGACAAAGTCTTCAACACCCCTTTTAAAGACTTTGGCAACTACTGAACCTGCACCTCTGCCCAGCCCTAGTAAAATCATCGCAGTCCCGTCTGCATCAGAGGGAAGTGATGATTATGATGATGAATCCCTGGAAGCCATCATCAGGAACAAGCAAGAACGGGTAGCACATGCATCAGGCAGTGCTATTCCTCTGGCCATGGACCCCAAGGTCCTCCTCGACTTCATCAATGTATGGTATGAAGACCCAAACACACCCATTGATGATTTGAAACTTCTTCCTGGCGTCAGCCACATGGTGGCCACCTTCATAAATGAAGCCAAGTGGAAGGAACAGAAGGCCAAGCAGGCAAAGATTGCAAAGGCCAGAAAGGAGAAATTCCTCAGGCAAAATCTCCTCAAGCTGACGCCTGAAGCATTGGTGTCAACCCAGGCAGAGCTGCAAGTCTTGACTGACAAGTCTGACAAACTGTCAGACCGCAAAAGCATCAAACGCAATTTCATCAAACTAGCCACTAGTGCTGTTGATGACTACAACAAGCGACACCCACAACCAGCACCAACTCCTCAGCCCCTGGTTGAGCAGCCAGAAGATGCATCTCCACATGAGGAGGAAATTCCTCAGGTTGAGGAACAACACCAAGAGCGCCGTGCTGATGAGTCGGCCATTGAAGAAATCATCACCGAGACCGCCACTGATGAAATTGCAACCCCTGATGCAACTGCTCCTGATCCAGCTGCTTCACCAAAGCAGGCTGATGACTCTGTTCCAGCTGGTTCCTCACTATCAGCTGAAGAATCTGTAGAGAAAACACCTTCACCAAAAGCTTCAAAGGTGAAGAAGGTAATCCCGTCTGCATCAGACGTGAAAAAGATAAGAGCTGCTGAGAAGGAAGCGAAGAAGAGAAAAGCTTCCTCAGCAGAAGAAAAGATTGAGGCAAAATGCCTCAAGGAAACTGAAGAATCTGCCCCTCTGGACCCGGTGCCTCTAAATGTTGCACCTTCATATGAAATGGTCGTCATTGGTGACCAAACTACAAGGGCAGATGAGGAAATGAAGGATGCTGCCTCTGAGGAGCATACTGATGAGGAAATCCAGATTGATGAAAGTCCTCAATCTCATGTTCCTCAGACAGAGACTACTCAAGCTTCAGCTGCAGCAGCTGATGAATCTGCTTCTGCCACAAAGTCAGCTGATGAAAACCAAGCTGAAGAAAATGTCCAGTCTGAGCAGGCTCCTCCCACTGAACAGGCTGACCAAACTCCTCAAGCTGAGAAGGAAGAAAAAATTCCTCAGCCTGAAGCTCAGCCAGAGCAAGAAATACCAGCTGATGAAATTCCTCAACCTGAGGAAACTGCTGAAGAAAATGTTCCCGCCCCTGACAATGAATTCATTGTGCTCAACCCAGAGACTGCCATGGTTGTTTCCCCTCCCATACCTCAGCACAATATCAAGCCAGTTCAGCGCCTGCCATTCTCGAAACGGCCAAAGTTTCAGAAAGAAAATTTCTTTGAGGAACGCATGTATTTCATCGGAGAGAATCCCTATGACAAGCCTCAAATGAGGCATCTGAAGTTTTGGACAAGGACTCAGATGAACTACTATGCTTCTGTGCTCTGTGGACGCAACAAGATATTCCAGCACAGGCACATTCCTCATGATGAACTTGAAGAAATTCGCTGCATGGAACCAGTCCTCAGTGTACTCCATGATGCAGGTTTGCTCCCTATGTGCTCAGACATATCAAATTGGAATAGTGAGCTTATTCTTCAGTTCTATGCAACTCTGCACATCTCGGGCAATGCTGATGATATCAACACTTGGGTGTTCGACTGGATGACCCAAAACACTCACTACAAGGCTCCAGCGTCTGAACTCCTCAGAGAACTGCCCGTACCAATTCCTTCAGACGGGGCAGTGAAGCTTTATGGTGAGCGTGAGCTGCCAAATGGAATGATGGAAGTCCTCATGAAGCCTTTGGCTGCAGGAAAACCCTCAAGAACCACATTCCTCGTCCATGAGCTCAAGTACACACCCCGGTCTGTCTACCGCATTCTCTGCAGTGTGCTCGCGCCAATCAAAGGCCATGACGATGAAGAAGATGTTGTCGGCCTCATGAAGAATATCCTCTTGAACGTCATTCACGGTATCCCCATGAATATCCATGATTTCTTCTTGAGGACTTTGGCTGACAATGCAATGTGCCCCTATGATCACAAAATTTATGCACCATGGATCATGAGATTCCTCAGGACTAGGACATGCATCAACTTCCACGCAGATTTCCAGAACCATGTTGGTTATATGCCTCCTATCCGGGTCAACAAGAAGACTTTCGAGCCCATTGAGGGAAAAGGAAAGTGTGTGATTGATGAAGGCAGCAGGCCCCTTGATGGCCAGTTCAAAGAACCAGATGCTTATTCTTCATGGGACGATACTGAGACTCGTCCACCCAGCCATGTTCCTCCTCGCGTGCTAAACACCAGAGGGCTTCTTCTCAGTCTTCATCAAAAGGTAGATCACAACCACAAATGGGTCAAACGCCAGTTTGGTGCCATTGTGAAAACCCTCACTGAGACCCAGAACTCTGTGAAACTTAATCATCACTATCTGCATGAGGTTTTCGATCGCACCTGGGCTACTCTTGCACATCTGAAGACCCAGACTGAGCTTGAAGAAATGAACTTTGAGCAAGACTTTGAGTGGTCGTGGCCTCCCAAGAAGAAGTTTAGGCCCATTCCAGTGCCAGATCTTGAAGACAGCTCCTTCTCGTCATTCCGCACCGCTGAATCTGATGAGGAACAACTCGACACCGCAATAGGCCCAAGGAAGAAGACTACACCCAAGAAGCGCCAAGGATCTTCATCAACCGCAAAGAAATGAAGTCTTCACGGGCGTTAGTCCTTAGTTTGTCCCTTTTTGTCACTTGATGACAAAGGGGGAGAAACTTGAGAGTTAGTCTTCAAACGGGATTTATTTTTGGGGCTTATGAACTATATTTAAGTTACAAACTCTTGGCTCTTCTGAAGTTTTTATGTAATGAGTTGTAACTTAAGCCCGATGGTACTCTGACGCTTTTGAACGTTTTTCTTCGCATGCTTATTCCACAAGTTTTAATGCACGCATGCTGAAATTCGTCAGATACCATTTGCCATCATGCATCTTCATTTTCTTCATATGATATGCTATATGTATGCATGATTTACAAGATTCAGGGGGAGATCTCCATCATATAAATCATCAATGTGCATCTGCTATAAAAGCAGAATCCTGAAGGTATGCACATCTTCAGGGGGAGTCTCTGTGAATCTTGTTTTCAAATTCCTCAAATGAGTATTTACACTTCATATTTTTGATCCCTGTTGAAGACTTAACCTAATTGTCATCAACCACCAAAAAGGGGGAGATTGTAAGTCCATCTAGTGCCCCTTAGTGATTTTGGTGGTTTGAAGACTTATAGGTTAAGTATCTAATGTGTTTATAAGTGTACACAGGATCTATAAGTCATTGAGGAGTTTGAGATATTTGAAGAATATCGACCCCTAAAAATATATGTCTTTAGTTGAAGAAATTGGTCCGAAGCTGAAGAAATGAATCACGAGGAATCTGCGATGAAATTGATATTCCTCATGAAGATATTGATATTGAGAAGATCGGTGGTTCCTGAAGAAAATCATTTTGAAGAAATTGAAGCGTGAAGATTTACGTTTTCTGTTTTACTTTCTTCGCATTTGATGAATAGGAACACCGTACTGTTAAAGGGGGGTCAAAGTAACGCTATGGAATGAATTTCCTCATGATGCTCAACCCAAGCCAAATCCTACCAAAAGCCTCAAGTGAGGAATATGAGTGACATGAGGACTCTCACAGTTGAGAGTCCCGACCGTTTCGATAGCCACGCCAAGTCACTGATCTTATCCACTCCAACGGTCATATTATTTAAGGGCATTAATGTCAAATCATGTCGGGATGCTCCCAGGCTATAAATAGCCGCCCCCACAACCATTAGCTGGTTGGCTGCTCCATTAGAAACTGACACTTGTCATAAGAGCAACCCAAATTCCTCAGAGCCTACGAGAGTAAATCATCAGTGAGGAAATACACCACCCATCGAAACCACAAACCAAGCTTAGTGATTGAGCATCACTGAAGAAGTTGTTCCTGTGTGGGACTGAAGCCTTTTACCTTTGAGGACTGTGCATCCTCCAGACGGTTAGGCGTCATGGTCTAGAGCAATCCAGCAGTCAATTGTGGATCGTCGGGTGACCGAGTTTGTGAGGGTTTGGAAGTCTGCCCTGAAGACTTACCACGAGTGTTGGGCGAGGAGTGTGTGTCCTTAGCTCAAGGAGAATACGGTAGGGACTGTGTGTCCCGGGACTGAGTGTCCTTTGGTTTCAATACCAAGCCGCTGTAAACCAGATGTACAACTGTCACAGCAGTTGGAACTGGGTCATCAACAACAGTCTTCACCAAGAATCGGGTTCTAATTCCTCAACTCTTTACTTTCTCTGTATTATGTGTTGATGACTTTCACTGTGACTGTTTGAAGAATTTGCTGAAGACTTTCTCCGAATTTCCTCAACCCCAAATTCTTCACAATAGTTAATCATCATCTGTATTCTGCGTGCCTGCTTACTGTGCAATCTGTTTTCATAATCTTCACTCTATAATACTGCTGTTGTGAACGATTGCACGACTGATCCTTAACTGTTTCCGCTGTAAGTTAGTCATCAGTGAGGAATTTCCTCAAAAGGAATTTCCTCAGTGATGAAATTCTAAAAATCTCCTATTCACCCCCCCTCTAGTCGATATAACGCACTTTCAATTGGTATCAGAGCAAGGTACTCCCTTGTTCTGTGTGATTTTGGTTTAACCACCTGGAGTTTTAGTTATGTCGACTGCAGGCATGTTTAAGGTGACTGCAGCATGTCCTACCTACGAGGGAAAGAACTTTCCCTTCTGGAAGAACAAAATGCAAATGCATCTACAAGCTATAGACAATGATCTCTGGTATATTGTGGAAAATGGTGTCCCCATCATTTCTGCTAGTGTCTCTGCAGCTGATGTGAAGAAATTCAAGCAACTCGATTCTCAAGCGAAGAACATCATCTGTGGTCATCTGAGCCCTGACCAGTTTGGAAGAGTAAGTGCCTTAGGCTCTGCAACACTGATCTGGGAGAGACTGTGCAAGGTAAATGAAGGAGTATCAACCCAACGTGACTCTCGTGTTGATATTCTTCGCAATCTCTTCAATCGCTTCAAGAGACATGACAATGAAAGCTGCCAAGACACCTTTGATCGCCTCACTGACATATCAAATGAACTGCAAGCACTGGGAGCTCGAGACATCACTGATCACGAAGTTGTGAAGAAACTGCTGAGATCTTTGGATTCTTCATTTGACACTTTAGTTCTGATGATTCAAGAAAGACCAGACTACAAGATGCTAGATCCTGCTGATATCCTCGAAAGGCTAAATACTCATGAATTCCAGCTAGAAGAAAAGAGAGATCTATATGGACAAAGCTATTCCAGACCACGTGCACTGAAGGCAAGAGCAATTTCCTCATCTGAAGAAGAAGACACAGATGACAACAGTTGTGACCCTGAAGAATTTGGTCAGGAACTTGCAATGCTTGTGAGGAAATTCCAGAGATTTACACGACAAGGCCAGTTCGGTAAATCATCAAGAAGAGACATGAGGAAATCAGAATCTGCATCTGAGGGCTACAAGAAACGGACCTGTCATAAGTGCAAGAAATCAGGTCATTACATTGCTGATTGTCCTCGTTGGGGAAAGGAATCAAAGAAGAAGAAATACAAGGATGTCAGTTCTGATGACTCAAAGAAGAAGAAGAAAGCTTCAAAATCCTCATCTTCAAAGTCCTCCTCACACAAGAAGACTAGCTTCAGAAAGGCTCGGGCACTTATTGGCAAGGAAATGGATTCCGAGGCAGAATCAGAGGAATGTGATGAAGAAGAAGGCTCTGGAGAAGACTCAGAATCCGGACAGGCTAGTCTTGCACTAGCAACCAATTTCGTCAGCAAGTCAATCTTCAATCTTGAAGAAAATGAGTGCACCATCCATACTGATGACTATGCTGATGACTTCGCTCCAACCTATTGCTTCATGGCAAAAGGTTCACAGGTATCAAATAATGCCTCCTCCTCTGATTCAAGTGACTGTGGACATGATGATTACAAAAAACCCAGTTACAGTAAACTTGCCATCATTGCCACTAAATAACAAACTGCTTTGGAAAAGCTTCAAAAACTGCTAGACAAAAGTGATGATCTGTTGAATGATGAAATGAATCTTAATCAAATCCTCGCTGATGACATGAAAAATCTTTAGTCTAGATTTGATAATCTTCAGGATAGTCATGATACACTCCTCACTGATCATGAGAAGCTTTCCTACGAATTCCTTCAAAGAAAGCTTGATCTTGAGAAGCTGAGGATGTCTCATGATGATCTTCGTATGGAAAATGATTCATTACTAGCTCAACAGATTAGCGCTAGTCAAGTTGAATTTATTCCTCCATGTCTTAAATGCATTGAACGTGAAACTGCTAATTCCTCACCAGAAACATCAAATGCTACAAATTCTTCAACTGCACCTGCTGTGTCTATTTCCTCACTTGAGGAAAACACAAATGTTACTGATGAAAATGCAGGGTTGAAGGAATTATACGTGACAGGCATGTACAAAAGCCTCAAAGGACACCAAATCCTTTGTGATGTGCTCAAAAAGCAGATCTTGAACAGGAACCCAAGGAAAGAAGGAATTGCCTTTGAGAGAAAACTAAATGCTGATGGATCTTATTGGAAACCTGAGCAGTATCCCAAAACCTCATGGGTTGCTGCTACTGAGCCTCCTTTTGATCCATCTAATCTAACTGGCTTCTCATGTGAATTATCCTATTCCTCGGATGAGTCATTTGATTCCAACTATAAACTGTTCAAAAATCAATCTGGTGAAGTATTTGCTCGATATGTTGGAACTAAGTGCAGGAATGGCCCTCCTCTGAGGAAAATCTGGGTTCCCAAAAGTTGTCTTGAAAATCTTCAAGTGAATGTTCTCATGACATCACCTCTGAAGAATCTGAACCCCAGATCAAATTCCTCAGGAGGACCAAAGTCTTCAAGAGGATCAAAATCCTCAACTGGTCAAAACTATGCTCGTACCCGTGCTTATGCGTCTAACATGCAGGGAAACTACAAGGAATATGATTATGAGCGCTACTCCTCAAATCATTATGTTCATAAATCCTCAAACCAGTTCTATGCATACTCATATGAGTACTTTAACCCCTCTACTGTTAAGAGAAGTGCATTAGCTTCAATGCCACCTTTCTCATATGGTGCTCGCAGGATGATGAACGCTTTGCCACCCCTTCAGATGTGGGTGGTGAAGAAATCAAACTAATCACTTCTGGAGGACAGGTCTCCAGATGAAAATCATCATTTGAAGAATTTGCTGGAGACCTGAGGAAATGCTTGATAGGACGCAAGCTAATGATTGATGAAATAGAAATATTTCACACGTCCTTATATTTCTGTTATGATGAAATCACTGAACTGATGAAATTAGTATCATATTCTTCAAATCTGAAGCATATGAGATGGTAAGCTGTACTAATTCATCTGCAGGATGACAAACCCAAAAATACTGAGTGGGTTCTCGATAGTGGCTGCACACATCACATGACTGGTGATAAAAGCCTACTGATGAATATGCCACTAACTCCATCACCTCTGAAGCAAATCACATATGCTGATAAAGGTAAAAGCAAGGTATTGGGACTTGGCAAAGTAGCTATTTCCAAGGATAGGCATATGGACAAAGTGATGCTTGTTGAATCCCTTGGCTTTAACCTCATGTCAGTCTCGATGCTTTGTGATCTTGATATGATTGTTATCTTTGGTAGATATAGATGTGTAGTCATCATGGAATCTGACAGATCCAAAGTCTTCGAAGGTGTAAGAAGAGGGGATTTGTACATTGTTGACTTCTCTACAGGTCCTCAACCAGCCACTTGCTTACTAGCAAAAACCTGAGAAGGATGGCTATGGCACCGAAGACTAGGTCATGCAGGCATGAGGAATTTGCACACACTTGCAAAGAAGAAGCATGTCATTGGCATCGAATCAGTCAAATTCCTCAAGGATCATCTCTGCGGTGCTTGTGAATCTGGGAAAATGACCAGATCCAAGCATCCCTCCAAAACCATCATGACCACTACACGTCCATTTGAATTGCTTCATATGGATTTATTTGGACCTACACACTATGCAACACTAACCAATGCAGCATCTCTATATGGCTTTTTCATAGTTGATGATTATTCTAGATACACTTGGGTGCATATTATAGTGTATAAAACTGAAGTGCAGGAAATCTTCAAACGATTTTCTTCAAGGGCCTCGACGAACTTCGGCATCAAGATCAAACATATCAGGAGTGATAATGGAACCGAGTTCAAAAACACTGGTCTTGATGATTATCTTGATGAACTTGGTATTACTCACGAATTGTCTGCTCCTTATACTCCTCAGCAGAATGGTGTCGTCGAAAGAAAGAACGGGACTCTCGTTGAAATGGCAAGAACTATGCTTGAAGAATATCAGACTCCTCGTCGCTTCTGGCCTGAAGCAATCAACACTGCATGTCATATCATCAACAGGGTATATCTTCACAAATTCCTCAAGAAAACCTCATATGAACTCCTCACTGACAAGAAACCCAATGTAAGTTATTTCAAAGTCTTCGGTGCAAAATGCTGGATTAGAGATCCTCATCATAGCTCAAAATTTGCACCTAAGGCACATGAAGATTTTATGCTCGGTTATGGAAAGGACTCGCACACCTACAGAGTCTTCAACAACTACCACAACAAAGTTGTTGAGACTGTAGATGTGCGGTTCGATGAAACTAATGGCTCGCAAAGAGAGCAATTGCCTTCTGATCCAGATAAGCTGTCTCCTGAGGAAGCAATAAAGCTTAAGCCTACTGAAGACATTGTCCCCACTGAGGAAATTGGTGAAGAAACGATCGCCATCGCTGATGAAAACCAAGAAGATGCTCCTGAGGAAATTGCAACAACACCACTTCCTCATCCCAGACAAAATCCTCAACCAGCTCATCCGAGGATTGCAAATGAAGTAGAACTTGACAAAATCCTCAACGACATCAACGCGCCAGGTCCTCTCACTCGCTCAAAAGCTTCACACTTAGTTAACTTTTGTGGGCATTTTTCCTTTGTATCCATCACAGAACCCTCAAAAGTAGCTGAGGCTTTTCTGGAACCGGAGTGGACCCAAGCCATGCAAGACGAACTTCTTCAATTCAAGCTGAATGACGTATGGGAGCTAGTCAAACGACCAGATCCTCGCAAGCATAACATCATCGACACCAAGTGGATTTTCCGAAACAAGCAAGATGAGGACGGTCAAGTGGTGAGGAACAAGGAACGACTTGTAGCCCAAGGCTACACCCAGGTTGAAGGAATAGATTTCGCTGAAACTTTTGCACCTGTTGCTAGACTTGAAGCTATTCGAATTCTACCTGCTTATGCTAATCATCATAACATCATCTTATATCAAATGGATGTGAAAAGTGCATTCCTCAATGGTAAGCTTGAGGAAGAAGTATATGTTGCTCAGCCCCCAGGTTTTGAGGATCCAAAGAATCCAGACAAAGTCTTCACACTCAAAAAGGCTCTGTATGGCCTCAAGCAAGCCCCTCGGGCATGGTATGATACATTGAAGGAATTCCTCATGAAGAAAGGCTTCAAACCTGGTTCACTCGATCCAACTCTTTTCACAAAATCTTATGATAATGAGATGTTTGTATGTCAAATATATGTTGATGACATCATATTTGGTTGTACTGACAAAAGATATAGTGATGAATTTGCCTATATGATGAGTGAAGAATATCAGATGTCCATGATGGGGGAGCTGAAATTCTTCTTAGGTCTTCAAATTCATCAACAAAACAATGGAATCTTCATATAACAGGAGAAATACCTCAAGGATGTTCTGAGGAAATTCGACATGCACGAATGCAAAGGTGCCAAGACTCCAATGCCTACCAACGGTCACCTCGGCACTGATGAAAATGGTAAAGATTTCGATCAACAGGTATACCGTTCTATGATTGGCTCTTTATTGTATCTATGTGCATTTAGGCCAGATATAATGCTTAGTGTTTGCATGTGTGCACGTTTTCAAGCAAAACCGAAGGAATCACACCATAAGGCTGTGAAACATATTCTTCGATACTTAGCTCACACACCAACACTAGGATTATGGTATCCCAAGGGCTCCAATATTCATCTGGTAGGGTATTCTGATTCAGACTATGCTGGTGACCGTGTGGATCGCAAGTCAACATCTGGCACATGCCATTTCCTCGGAAGATCACTAGTTTGCTGGTCCTCAAAAAAGCAGAACTGCGTATCACTCTCCACTGCCGAAGCTGAGTACATTGCTGCTGGTTCTTGCTGTTCTCAATTGCTATGGATGAAGCAAACTCTCAAGGACTACGGCATCAACATGAAGAATGTGCCTCTCTACTGTGACAATGAGAGTGCTATCAAGATTGCATATAACCCAGTACAACACTCGAAGACCAAGCACATCCAGATTCGTCATCATTTTCTTCGGGACCATGTCCTCAAGGGCAATATCCTCATCGACCATGTGAAGACTGATGATGAACTGGCTGATATCTTCACTAAGCCCTTGGATGAGAAAAGGTTTTGCAAGTTGCGGTGTGAGCTAAATATCTTAGAGTCTTCAAATGTTTTGTAAAAACATGCACACATCCTAACACTTATGCAAAGTTGATGACTTAGATGTGCAACACATGATGAAACGATTTCATCAACCAATGAAGAAAGTCACTGTGAATGTGAAGAAATTAACGAAGAAATTGATTCTCAGGGCCCTACGACAATTGTACGCGGCGTCTCTAATCAACATTCTTATATGGTGGGTAACGCCACCGCCCAATGTGAAATTCCTCAAGTTTATTTTCTTCAAATGGTCAATTTCCTCAGAATGCATTTTTCTTCAAAACAGCTATTCTTCATTGTAATGATCTATTACAAAATCTTCAAAATACTTGATGACTTTCATTTGCCTAGGTAGACTGTGATTTCTAGTCCTCAACAGCATTCACTTATTGCTATTTCTTCAAGTTGATGTTTCTGCTAAGTGAATGTCATCGGACCCTACTTTCCCTCTATGCTATACTTATCCAGTCTATTCAATTCTTCATATGCGTTCTACTTGAAACTTTGTTCAAAATCCTCACTACATCCTAGTCAGCTGATGATTTTGTAACAAAAATCCTCAAATCTTCAAAAATTGTTTTCTTCAAAGGAACAGTAACTGAACCCCCACTTCCACGATCGGATAACCACGATCTCCACTATCTCCGCCTCATCGTACGGGAGCTACATGTGTCCTGCGGAGACGTAGAGGCAAGGGCTATTCGGTCCGAAACTTTCGCGCCAAACAGTAACTTTCGGGCTATAAATAGGTCCTTATCCCCCTCGGTATCTTCTTCTTCGCCTAATCGCTCTCCTGCCATCACACTCTCCATCGAACCCTAGCGCCACCGCTGGTTGTCTTGTCGCCGGCAAGGAAGAGCTTCACTGCCTCAACCTTTTCGCCGCCAGGATCACGCCGGAGTCGGAACATCTACGTCCGCCGCCGCCGTAGACGTCCTCTGCTGCCAAGTTAGGGTGCATTGGACACTTGACCGAAGAGCCTCTCCAACACCACCTTTTGTGTTCTTCGCTCGCACCTTCTAGGGTAAATATACTCCATTTTTACAGCAGCTCAGATCTGAAATTTTACCTCTCCCATGTGAAATTTGTTTTTCCTCAAGATACGATGCGCACATGATTCCTCAAACACTATCCATCACCACAATCATTGATGAACTAGCTAAGCATCTAAGATTTTCACGAGATTCCTCAATTGTGCGAATTTTCGGATCTGTACAACTCTGGAACCCAAGAACAGTATGCTTAAGCAAATTCCTCAACCACTGGTTATATTTCTCAAACTGTCAAACTTTTTCATTTTCTTCAAATCTGAGAACGCATATGACCTCTCCAAATTCCTCGCAACTATACTCTGTTCACAGGTACACACATGTCAGCTGATGAATCTCTTGGTTCTCATCACATTAACTCATTTGCAGCGTTTCTGGAAGAAACTTTCCAGGCTCATCAGAATCCTCAAGAGTTCAAAATCATCAGCAAATTCCTCGTCTGAAGAAAATGGAGGAAGAGAGGAAACAGAAGGGAGGAAAGAAACTGGAGCATAACACAGCTGCTGATATTCCTGATGACATATACCTGAGCTACTGTACGCGTGATGAAGAACCTGAGACAATGGCCAAGAGAAAGATTAGGCTGAGAAATTGAACGCAGGTTGGGCAAAGGAGTGGAAGGAGTACAGGTTTGTGACCCCAAAATATGCGAAGAAATTCGCGTTGAAGCCTCCTGGCAGAAGGGCTCCACTTGAGGATCATCAAGTAGCTCATCCCTCAAGTCTTATGACACTTGATGACTACCCAGATGAAAAAGAAAGGCATCTGGCCAAGCTCAAGAAGCAAGCTGAAACAGCAGTGAAGAAATTCAATGAATCCTCAGCCGCTGCCTCCGGTGCTGCTCATTCCTCAGCAGCAGAAACTTCAGGCTCAGAGATTCCTCAAAAGCAGTCTGCGCCATCAAAGCCAAAGGCTCCAAAGCCTCAAGAGAAGTCTGCACAGGCTTCTGTCACAAAACCCTCAGCTCCAAAACCCTCAGCTCCAAAACCGTCAACACCAAAACCATCAGCGCCAAAACCCTCAGCACCCATCTCATCTACACCAAAATCCTCAGCTCCACCTCCAAAACCAGTACAGAAGAAAGTCGTGAAGCCTACAAATGCCAGCTCCAGCTCCTCACTCCCAGCTGCAACTAGCTCGGAGACAAAGTCTTCAACACCCCTTTTGAAGACTTTGGCAACTATTGAACCTGCACCTCTGCCCAGCCCCAGTAAAATCATCGCAGTCCCGTCTGCATCAGAGGGAAGTGATGATTATGATGATGAATCCCTGGAAGCCATCATCAGGAACAAGCAAGAACGGGTAGCACATGCATCAGGCAGTGTTATTCCTCTGGCCATGGACCCCAAGGTCCTCCTCGACTTCATCAATGTATGGTATGAAGACCCAAACACACCCATTGATGATTTGAAACTTCCTCCTGGCGTCAGCCACATGGTGGCCACCTTCATAAATGAAGCCAAGTGGAAGGAACAGAAGGCCAAGCAGGCAAAGATTGCAAAGGCCAGAAAGGAGAAATTCCTCAGGCAAAATCTCCTCAAGCTGACGCCTGAAGCATTGGTGTCAACCCAGGCAGAGCTGCAAGTCTTGACTGACAAGTCTGACAAACTGTCAGACCGCAAAAGCATCAAACGCAATTTCATCAAACTAGCCACTAGTGTTGTTGATGACTACAACAAGCGACACCCACAACCAGCACCAACTCCTCAGCCCCTGGTTGAGCAGCCAGAAGATGCATCTCCAGATGAGGAGGAAATTCCTCAAGCTGAGGAACAACACCAAGAGCGCCGTGCTGATGAGTCGGCCATTGAAGAAATCATCACCGAGACCGCCACTGATGAAATTGCAACCCCTGATGCAACTGCTCCTGATCCAGCTGCTTCACCAAAGCAGGCTGATGACTCTGTTCCAGCTGGTTCCTCACTATCAGCTGAAGAATCTGTAGAGAAAACATCTTCACCAAAAGCTTCAAAGGTGAAGAAGGTAATCCCGTCTGCATCAGACGTGAAAAAGACAAGAGCTGCTGAGAAGGAAGCGAAGAAGAGAAAAGCTTCCTCAGCAGAAGAAAAGATTGAGGCAAAATGCCTCAAGGAAACTGAAGAATCTGTCCCTCTGGACCCGGTGCATCTAAATGTTGCACCTTCATATGAAATGGTCGTCATTGGTGACCAAACTACAAGGGCAGATGAGGAAATGAAGGATGCTGCCTCTGAGGAGCATACTGATGAGGAAATCCAGATTGATGAAAGTCCTCAACCTCATGTTCCTCAGACAGAGACTACTCAAGCTTCAGCTGCAGCAGCTGATGAATCTGCTTCTGCCACAAAGTCAGCTGATGAAAACCAAGCTGAAGAAAATGTCCAGTCTTAGCAGGCTCCTCCCACTGAACAGGCTGACCAAACTCCTCAAGCTGAGAAGGAAGAAAAAATTCCTCAGCCTGAAGCTCAGCCAGAGCAAGAAATACCAGCTGATGAAATTCCTCAACCTGAGGAAACTGCTGAAGAAAATGTTCCCGCCCCTGACAATGAATTCATTGTGCTCAACCCAGAGACTGCCATGGTTGTTTCCCCTCCCATACCTCAGCACAATATCAAGCCAGTTCAGCGCTTGCCATTCTCGAAACGGCCAAAGTTTCAGAAAGAAAATTTCTTTGAGGAACGCATGTATTTCATCGGAGAGAATCCCTATGACAAGCCTCAAATGAGGCATCTGATGTTTTGGCCAAGGACTCAGATGAACTACTATGCTTCTGTGCTCTGTGGACGCAACAAGATATTCCAGCACAGGCACATTTCTCATGATGAACTTGAAGAAATTCGCTGCATGGAACCAGTCCTCAGTGTACTCCATGATGCAGGTTTGCTCCCTATGTGCTCAGACATATCAAATTGGAATAGTGAGCTTATTCTTCAGTTCTATGCAACTCTGCACATCTCGGGCAATGCTGATGACATCAACACTTGGGTGTTCGACTGGATGACCCAAAACACTCACTACAAGGCTCCAGCGTCTGAACTCCTCAGAGAACTGCCCGTACCAATTCCTTCAGACGGGGCAGTGACGCTTTATGGTGAGCGTGAGCTGCCAAATGGAATGATGGAAGTCCTCATGAAGCCTTTGGCTGCAGGAAAACCCTCAAGAACCACATTCCTCGTCCATGAGCTCAAGTACACACCCCGGTCTGTCTACCGCTTTCTCTGCAGTGTGCTCGCGCCAATCAAAGGCCATGACGATGAAGAAGATGTTGTCGGCCTCATGAAGAATATCCTCTTCAACATCATTCACGGTATCCCCATGAATATCCATGATTTCTGCTTGAGGACTTTGGCTGACAATGCAATGTGCCCCTATGATCACAAAATTTATGCACCATGGATCATGAGATTCCTCAGGACTAGGACATGCATCAACTTCCACGCAGATTTCCAGAACCATGTTGGTTATATGCCTCCTATCCGGGTCAACAAGAAGACTTTCGAGCCCATTGAGGGAAAAGGAAAGTCTGTGATTAATGAAGGCAGCAGGCCCCTTGATGGCCAGTTCAAAGAACCAGATGCTTATTCTTCATGGGACGATACTGAGACTCGTCCACCCAGCCCTGTTCCTCCTCGCGTGCTAAACACCAGAGGGCTTCTTGTCAGTCTTCATCAAAAGGTAGATCACAACCACAAATGGGTCAAACGCCAGTTTGGTGCCATTGTGAAAACCCTCACTGAGACCCAGAACTCTGTGAAACTTAATCATCACTATCTGCATGAGGTTTTCGATCGCACCTGGGCTACTCTTGCACATCTGAAGACCCAGACTGAGCTTGAAGAAATGAACTTTGAGCAAGACTTTGAGTGGTCGTGGCCTCCCAAGAAGAAGTTCAGGCCCATTCCAGTGCCAGATCTTGAAGACAGCTCCTTCTCGTCATTCCGCACCGCTGAATCTGATGAGGAACAACTCGACACCGCAATAGGCCCAAGGAAGAAGACTACACCCAAGAAGCGCCAAGGATCTTCATCAACCGCAAAGAAATGAAGTCTTCACGGGCGTTAGTCCTTAGTTTGTCCCTTTTTGTCACTTGATGACAAAGGGGGAGAAACTTGAGAGTTAGTCTTCAAACGGGATTTATTTTTGGGGCTTATGAACTATATTTAAGTTACAAACTCTTGGCTATTCTGAAGTTTTTATGTAATGAGTTGTAACTTAAGCCCGATGGTACTCTGACGCTTTTGAACATTTTTCTTCGCATGCTTATTCCTCAAGTTTTAATGCACGCATGCTGAAATTCGTCAGATACCATTTGCCATCATGCATCTTCATTTTCTTCATATGATATGCTATATGTATGCATGATTTACAAGATTCAGGGGGAGATCTCCATGATATAAATCATCAATGTGCATCTGCTATAAAAGCAGAATCCTCAAGGTATGCACATCTTCAGGGGGAGTCTATGTGAATCTTGTTTTCAAATTCCTCAAATGAGTATTTACACTTCATATTTTTGATCCCTGTTGAAGACTTAACCTAATTGTCATCAACCACCAAAAAGGGGGAGATTGTAAGTGCATCTAGTGCCCCTTAGTGATTTTGGTGGTTTGAAGACTTATAGGTTAAGTATCTAATGTGTTTATAAGTGTACACAGGATCTATAAGTCATTGAGGAGTTTGAGATATTTGAAGAATATCGACCCCTAAAAATATATGTCTTTAGTTGAAGAAATTGGTCTGAAGCTGAAGAAATGAATCACGAGGAATCTGCGATGAAATTGATATTCCTCATGAAGATATTGATATTGAGAAGATCGGTGGTTCCTGAAGAAAATCATTTTGAAGAAATTGAAGCGTGAAGATTTACGTTTTCTGTTTACTTTCTTCGCATTTGATGAATAGGAACACCGTACTGTTAAAGGGGGTCAAAGTAACGCTATGGAATGAATTTCCTCATGATGCTCAACCCAAGCCAAATCCTACCAAAAGCCTCAAGTGAGGAATATGAGTGACATGAGGACTCTCACAGTTGAGAGTCCCGACCGTTTCGATAGCCACGCCAAGTCACTGATCTTATCCACTCCAACGGTCATATTATTTAAGGGCATTAATGTCAAATCATGTCGGGATGCTCCCAGGCTATAAATAGCCGCCCCCACAACCATTAGCTGGTTGGCTGCTCCATTAGAAACTGACACTTGTCATAAGAGCAACCCAAATTCCTGAGAGCCTACGAGAGTAAATCATCAGTGAGGAAATACACCACCCATTGAAACCACAAACCAAACCTAGTGATTGAGCATCACTGAAGAAGTTGTTCCTGTGTGGGACTGAAGCCTTTTACCTTTGAGGACTGTGCATCCTCCAGACGGTTAGGCGTCATGGTCTAGAGCAATCCAGCAGTCAATTGTGGATCGTCGGGTGACCGAGTTTGTGAGGGTTTGGAAGTCTGCCCTGAAGACTTACGACGAGTGTTGGGCGAGGAGTGTGTGTCCTTAGCTCAAGGAGAATACGGTAGGGACTGTGTGTCCCGGGACTGAGTGTCCTTTGGTTTCAATACCAAGCCGCTGTAAACCAGATGTACAACTGTCACAGCAGTTGGAACTGGGTCATCAACAACAGTCTTCACCAAGAATCGGGTTCTAATTCCTCAACTCTTTACTTTCTCTGTATTATGTGTTGATGACTTTCACTGTGACTATTTGAAGAATTTGCTGAAGACTTTCTCCGAATTTCCTCAACCCCAAATTCTTCACAATAGTTAATCATCATCTGTATTCTGCGTGCCTGCTTACTGTGCAATCTGTTTTCATAATCTTCACTCTGTAATACTGCTCTTGTGAACGATTGCACGACTCATCCTTAACTGTTTCCGCTGTAAGTTAGTCACCAGTGAGGAATTTCCTCAAAAGGAATTTCCTCTGTGATGAAATTCTAAAAATCTCCTATTCACCCCCCTCTAGTCGATATAACGCACTTTCAATTGGTATCAGAGCAAGGTACTCCCTTGTTCTGTGTGATTTTGGTTTAACCACCTGGAGTTTTAGTTATGTCGACTGCAGGCATGTTTAAGGTGACTGCAGCATGTCCTACCTACGAGGGAAAGAACTTTCCCTTCTGGAAGAACAAAATGCAAATGCATCTACAAGCTATAGACAATGATCTCTGGTATATTGTGGAAAATGGTGTCCCCATCATTTCTGCTAGTGTCTCTGCAGCTGATGTGAAGAAATTCAAGCAACTCGTTTCTCAAGCGAAGAACATCATCTGTGGTCATCTGAGCCCTGACCAGTTTGGAAGAGTAAGTGCCTTAGGCTCTGCAACACTGATCTGGGAGAGACTGTGCAAGGTAAATGAAGGAGTATCAACCCAACGTGACTCTCGTGTTGATATTCTTCGCAATCTCTTCAATCGCTTCAAGAGACATGACAATGAAAGCTGCCAAGACACCTTTGATCGCCTCACTGACATATCAAATGAACTGCAAGCACTGGGAGCTCGAGACATCACTGATCACGAAGTTGTGAAGAAACTGTTGAGATCTTTGGATTCTTCATTTGACACTTTAGTTCTGATGATTCAAGAAAGACCAGACTACAAGATGCTAGATCCTGCTGATATCCTCGAAAGGCTAAATACTCATGAATTCCAGCTAGAAGAAAAGAGAGATCTATATGGACAAAGCTATTCCAGACCACGTGCACTGAAGGCAAGAGCAATTTCCTCATCTGAAGAAGAAGACACAGATGACAGCAGTTGTGACCCTGAAGAATTTGGTCAGGAACTTGCAATGCTTGTGACTAAATTCCAGAGATTTACACGACGAGGCCAGTTCGGTAAATCATCAAGAAGAGACATGAGGAAATCAGAATCTGCATCTGAGGACTACAAGAAACGGACCTGTCATAAGTGCAAGAAATCAGGTCATTACATTGCTGATTGTCCTCGCTAGGGAAAGGAATCAAAGAAGAAGAAATACAAGGATGACAGTTCTGATGACTCAAAGAAGAAGAAGAAAGCTTCAAAATCCTCATCTTCAAAGTCCTCCTCACACAAGAAGACTAGCTTCAGAAAGGCTCGGGCACTTATTGGCAAGGAAATGGATTTCGAGGCAGAATCAGAGGAATGTGATGAAGAAGAAGGCTGTGGAGAAGACTCAGAATCCGGACAGGCTAGTCTTGCACTAGCAACCAATTTCGTCAGCAAGTCAATCTTCAATCTTGAAGAAAATGAGTGCACCATCCATACTGATGACTATGCTGATGACTTCGCTCCAACCTATTGCTTCATGGCAAAAGGTTCAAAGGTATCAAATAATGCCTCCTCCTCTGATTCAAGTGACTGTGGACATGATGATTACAGAAAACCCAGTTACAGTAAACTTGCCATCATTGCCACTAAATAACAAACTGCTCTGGAAAAGCTTCAAAAACTGCTAGACAAAAGTGATGATCTGTTGAATGATGAAATGAATCTTAATCAAATCCTCGCTGATGACATGAAAAATCTTTAGTCTAGATTTGATAATCTTCAGGATAGTCATGATACACTCCTCACTGATCATGAGAAGCTTTCCTACGAATTCCTTCAAAGAAAGCTTGATCTTGAGAAGCTGAGGATGTCTCATGATGATCTTCGTATGGAAAATGATTCATTACTAGCTCAACAGATTAGCGCTAGTCAAGTTGAATTTATTCCTCCATGTCTTAAATGCATTGAACGTGAAACTGCTAATTCCTCACCAGAAACATCAAATGCTACAAATTCTTCAACTGCACCTGCTGTGTCTATTTCCTCACTTGAGGAAAACACAAATGTTACTGATGAAAATGCAGGGTTGAAGGAATTGTACGTGACAGGCATATACAAAAGCCTCAAAGGACACCAAATCCTTTGTGATGTGCTCAAAAAGCAGATCTTGAACAGGAACCCAAGGAAAGAAGGAATTGCCTTTGAGAGAAAACTAAATGCTGATGGATCTTATTGGAAACCTGAGCAGTATCCCAAAACCTCATGGGTTGCTGCTACTGGGCCTCCTTTTGATCCATCTAATCTAACTGGCTTCTCATGTGAATTATCCTATTCCTCGGATGAGTCATTTGATTCCAACTATAAACTGTTCAAAAATCAATCTGGTGAAGTATTTGCTCGATATGTTGGAACTAACTGCAGGAATGGCCCTCCTGTGAGGAAAATATGGGTTCCCAAAAGTTGTCTTGAAAATCTTCAAGTGAATGTTCTCATGACATCACCTCTGAAGAATCTGAACCCCAGATCAAATTCCTCAGGAGGACCAAAGTCTTCAAGAGGATCAAAATCCTCAACTGGTCAAAACTATGCTCGTACCCGTGCTTATGCGTCTAACATGCAGGGAAACTACAAGGAATATGATTATGAGCGCTACTCCTCAAATCATTATGTTCATAAATCCTCAAAGCAGTTCTATGCATACTCATATGAGTACTTTAACCCCTCTACTGTTAAGAGAAGTGCATTAGCTTCAATGCCACCTTTCTCATATGGTGCTCGCAGGATGAGGAACGCTTTGCCCCCCCTTCAGATGTGGGTGGTGAAGAAATCAAACTAATCACTTCTGGAGGACAGGTCTCCAGATGAAAATCATCATTTGAGGAATTTGCTGGAGACCTGAGGAAATGCTTGATAGGACGCAAGCTAATGATTGATGAAATAGAAATATTTCACACGTCCTTATATTTCTGTTATGATGAAATCACTGAACTGATGAAATTAGTATCATATTCTTCAAATCTGAAGCATATGAGATGGTAAGCTGTACTAATTCATCTGCAGGATGACAAACCCAAAAATACTGAGTGGGTTCTCGATAGTGGCTGCACACATCACATGACTGGTGATAAAAGTCTACTGATGAATATGCCACTAACTCCATCACCTCTGAAGCAAATCACATATGCTGATAAAGGTAAAAGCAAGGTATTGGGACTTGGCAAAGTAGCTATTTCCAAGGATAGGCATATGGACAAAGTGATGCTTGTTGAATCCCTTGGCTTTAACCTCATGTCAGTCTCGATGCTTTGTGATCTTGATATGATTGTTATCTTTGGTAGATATAGATGTGTAGTCATCATGGAATCTGACAGATCCAAAGTCTTCGAAGGTGTAAGAAGAGGGGATTTGTACATTGTTGACTTCTCTACAGGTCCTCAACCAGCCACTTGCTTACTAGCAAAAACCTTAGAAGGATGGCTATGGCACCGAAGACTAGGTCATGCAGGCATGAGGAATTTGCACACACTTGCAAAGAAGAAGCATGTCATTGGCATCGAATCAGTCAAATTCCTCAAGGATCATCTCTGCGGTGCTTGTGAATCTGGGAAAATGACCAGATCCAAGCATCCCTCCAAAACCATCATGACCACTACATGTCCATTTGAATTGCTTCATATGGATTTATTTGGACCTACACACTATGCAACACTAACCAATGCAGCATCTCCGGAAGTGCTAGTGTGGGCCAATCCACTTTGACTCGTTTTTATAGTTTACATACCTTTGTACTGCCTGTGCTTACTGCCGTATTTATGTTAATGCACTTTCCAATGATACGTAAGCAAGGTATTTCGGGTCCTTTATAGGGAAGGCATATCATAGAGAATTCTAATTCTCATATATCATATCGGGTAGGTTGTGGTATTTCATTGCTACAAGCATGGGTTATTGTAAAATAACACATGTCATTTGGATACTTCTCTTCAACTCCGAAGTATTTTTATACGGCTTTGTCATAGTTGATGATTATTCCAGATACACTTGGGTGCATATTATAGTGTATAAAACTGAAGTGCAGGAAATCTTCAAACGATTTTCTTCAAGGGCCTCGACGAACTTCGGCATCGAGATCAAACATATCAGGAGTGATAATGGAACCGAGTTCAAAAACACTGGTCTTGATGATTATCTTGATGAACTTGGTATTACTCACGAATTGTCTGCTCCTTATACTCCTCAGCAGAATGGTGTCGTCGAAAGAAAGAACGGGACTCTCGTTGAAATGGCAAGAACTATGCTTGAAGAATATCAGACTCCTCGTCGCTTCTGGCCTGAAGCAATCAACACTACATGTCATATCATCAACAGGGTATATCTTCACAAATTCCTCAAGAAAACCTCATATGAACTCCTCACTGACAAGAAACCCAATGTAAGTTATTTCAAAGTCTTCGGTGCAAAATGCTGGATTAGAGATCCTCATCATAGCTCAAAATTTGCACCTAAGGCACATGAAGATTTTATGCTCGGTTATGGAAAGGACTCGCACACCTACAGAGTCTTCAACAACTACCACAACAAAGTTGTTGAGACTGTAGATGTGCGGTTCGATGAAACTAATGGCTCGCAAAGAGAGCAATTGCCTTCTGATCCAGATAAGCTGTCTCCTGAGGAAGCAATAAAGCTTAAGCCTACTGAAGACATTGTCCCCACTGAGGAAATTGGTGAAGAAACGATCGCCATCGCTGATGAAAACCAAGAAGATGCTCCTGAGGAAATTGCAACAACACCACTTCCTCATCCCAGACAAAATCCTCAACCAGCTCATCCGAGGATTGCAAATGAAGTAGAACTTGACAAAATCCTCAACGACATCAACGCGCCAGGTCCTCTCACTCGCTCAAAAGCTTCACACTTAGTTAACTTTTGTGGGCATTTTTCCTTTGTATCCATCACAGAACCCTCAAAAGTAGCTGAGGCTTTTCTGGAACCGGAGTGGACCCAAGCCATGCAAGACGAACTTCTTCAATTCAAGCTGAATGACGTATGGGAGCTAGTCAAACGACCAGATCCTCGCAAGCATAACATCATCGACACCAAGTGGATTTTCCGAAACAAGCAAGATGAGGACGGTCAAGTGGTGAGGAACAAGGAACGACTTGTAGCCCAAGGCTACACCCAGGTTGAAGGAATAGATTTCGCTGAAACTTTTGCACCTGTTGCTAGACTTGAAGCTATTCGAATTCTACTTGCTTATGCTAATCATCATAACATCATCTTATATCAAATGGATGTGAAAAGTGCATTCCTCAATGGTAAGCTTGAGGAAGAAGTATATGTTGCTCAGCCCCCAGGTTTTGAGGATCCAAAGAATCCAGACAAAGTCTTCACACTCAAAAAGGCTCTGTATGGCCTCAAGCAAGCCCCTCGGGCATGGTATGATACATTGAAGGAATTCCTCATGAAGAAAGGCTTCAAACCTGGTTCACTCGATCCAACTCTTTTCACAAAATCTTATGATAATGAGATGTTTGTATGTCAAATATATGTTGATGACATCATATTTGGTTGTACTGACAAAAGATATAGTGATGAATTTGCCTATATGATGAGTGAAGAATATCAGATGTCCATGATGGGGGAGCTGAAATTCTTCTTAGGTCTTCAAATTCATCAACAAAACAATGGAATCTTCATATAACAGGAGAAATACCTCAAGGATGTTCTGAGGAAATTCGACATGCACGAATGCAAAGGTGCCAAGACTCCAATGCCTACCAACGGTCACCTCGGCACTGATGAAAATGGTAAAGATTTCGATCAACAGGTATACCGTTCTATGATTGGCTCTTTATTGTATCTATGTGCATTTAGGCCAGATATAATGCTTAGTGTTTGCATGTGTGCACGTTTTCAAGCAAAACCGAAGGAATCACACCATAAGGCTGTGAAACATATTCTTCGATACTTAGCTCACACACCAACACTAGGATTATGGTATCCCAAGGGCTCCAATATTCATCTGGTAGGGTATTCTGATTCAGACTATGCTGGTGACCGTGTGGATCGCAAGTCAACATCTGGCACATGCCATTTCCTCGGAAGATCACTAGTTTGCTGGTCCTCAAAAAAGCAGAACTGCGTATCACTCTCCACTGCCGAAGCTGAGTACATTGCTGCTGGTTCTTGCTGTTCTCAATTGCTATGGATGAAGCAAACCCTCAAGGACTACGGCATCAACATGAAGAATGTGCCTCTCTACTGTGACAATGAGAGTGCTATCAAGATTGCATATAACCCAGTACAACACTCGAAGACCAAGCACATCCAGATTCGTCATCATTTTCTTCGGGACCATGTCCTCAAGGGCAATATCCTCATCGACCATGTGAAGACTGATGATGAACTGGCTGATATCTTCACTAAGCCCTTGGATGAGAAAAGGTTTTGCAAGTTGCGGCGTGAGCTAAATATCTTAGAGTCTTCAAATGTTTTGTAAAAACATGCACACATCCTAACACTTATGCAAAGTTGATGACTTAGATGTGCAACACATGATGAAACGATTTCATCAACCAATGAAGAAAGTCACTCTGAATGTGAAGAAATTAACGAAGAAATTGATTCTCAGGGCCCTACGACAATTGTACGCGGCGTCTGTAATCAACATTCTTATATGGTGGGTAACGCCACCGCCCAATGTGAAATTCCTCAAGTTGATTTTCTTCAAATGGTCAATTTCCTCACAATGCATTTTTCTTCAAAACAGCTATTCTTCATTGTGATGATCTATTACAAAATCTTCAAAATACTTGATGACTTTCATTTGCCTAGGTAGACTGTGATTTCTAGTCCTCAACGGCATTCACTTATTGCTATTTCTTCAAGTTGATGTTTCTGCTAAGTGAATGTGATCGGACCCTACTTTCCCTCTATGCTATACTTATCCAGTCTATTCAATTCTTCATATGCGTTCTACTTGAAACTTTGTTCAAAATCCTCACTACATCCTAGTCAGCTAATGATTTTGTAACAAAAATCCTCAAATCTTCAAAAATTGTTTTCTTCAAAGGAACAGTAACTGAACCCCCACTTCCCACGATCGGATAACCACGATCTCCACTATCTCCACCTCATCGTACGGGAGCTACACGTGTCCTGCGGAGACGTAGAGGCAAGGGCTATTCGGTCCGAAACTTTCGCGCCAAACACTAACTTTCGGGCTATAAATAGGTCCTTATCCCCCTCGGTATCTTCTTCTTCGCCTAATCGCTCTCCTGCCATCACACTCTCCATCGAACCCTAGCGCCACCGCTGGTTGTCTTGTCGCCGGCAAGGAAGAGCTTCACCGCCTCAACCTTTTCGCCGCCAGGATCACGCCGGAGTCGGAACATCTACGTCCGCCGCCGCCGTAGACGTCCTCTGCTGCCAAGTTAGGGTGCATTGGACACTTGACCGAAGAGCCTATCCAACACCACCTTTTGTGTTCTTCGCTCGCACCTTCTAGGGTAAATATACTCCATTTTTGCAGCAGCTCAGATCTGAAATTTTACCTCTCCCATGTGAAATTTGTTTTTCCTCAAGATACGATGCGCACATGATTCCTCAAACACTATCCATCACCACAATCATTGATGAACTAGCTAAGCATCTAAGATTTTCACGAGATTCCTCAATTGTGCGAATTTTTGGATCTGTACAACTCTGGAACCCAAGAACAGTATGCTTAAGAAAATTCCTCAACCACTGGTTATATTTCTCAAACTGTCAAACTTTTTCATTTTCTTCAAATCTGAGAACGCATATGACCTCTCCAAATTCCTCGCAACTATACTCTGTTCACAGGTACACACATGCCAGCTGATGAATCTCTCGGTTCTCATCACATTAACTCATTTGCAGCGTTTCCGGAAGAAACTCTTCAAGGCTCATCAGAATCCTCAAGAGTTCAAAATCATCAGCAAATTCCTCGTCTGAAGAAAATGGAGGAAGAGAGGAAACAGAAGGGAGGAAAGAAACTGGAGCATAACACAACTGCTGATATTCCTGATGACATATACCTGAACTACTGTACGCCTGATGAAGAACCTGAGACAATGGCCAAGAGAAAGATTAGGCTGCAGAAAATTGAACGCAGATGGGCAAAGGAGTGGAAGGAGTACAGGTTTGTGACCCCAAAATATGCGAAGAAATTCGCGTTGAAGCCTCCTGGCAGAAGGGCTCCACTTGAGGATCATCAAGTAGCTCATCCCTCAAGTCTTATGACACTTGATGACTACCCAGATGAAAAAGAAAGGCATCTGGCCAAGCTCAAGAAGCAAGCTGAAACAGCAGTGAAGAAATTCAATGAATCCTCAGCCGCTGCCTCCGGTGCTGCTCATTCCTCAGCAGCAGAAACTTCAGGCTCAGAGATTCCTCAAAAGCAGTCTGCGCCATCAAAGCCAAAGGCTCCAAAGCCTCAAGAGAAGTCTGCACAGGCTTCTGTCACAAAACCCTCAGCTCCAAAACCCTCAGCTCCAAAACCGTCAACACCAAAACCATCAGCGCCAAAACCCTCAGCGCCCATCTCATCTACACCAAAGTCCTCATCTCCACCTCCAAAACCAGTACAGAAGAAAGTCGTGAAGCCTACGACTGCCAGCTCCAGCTCCTCACTCCCAGCTGCAACTAGCTCGGAGACAAAGTCTTCAACACCCCTTTTGAAGACTTTGGCAACTACTGAACCTGCACCTCTGCCCAGCCCCAGTAAAATCATCGTAGTCCCGTCTGCATCAGAGGGAAGTGATGATTATGATGATGAATCCCTGGAAGCCATCATCAGGAACAAGAAAGAACGGGTAGCACATGCATCAGGCAGTGCTATTCCTCTGGCCATGGACCCCAAGGTCCTCCTCGACTTCATCAATGTATGGTATGAAGACCCAAACACACCCATTGATGATTTGAAACTTCCTCCTGGCGTCAGCCACATGGTGGCCACCTTCATAAATGAAGCCAAGTGGAAGGAACAGAAGGCCAAGCAGGCAAAGATTGCAAAGGCCAGAAAGGAGAAATTCCTCAGGCAAAATCTCCTCAAGCTGACGCCTGAAGCATTGGTGTCAACCCAGGCAGAGCTGCAAGTCTTGACTGACAAGTGTGACAAACTGTCAGACCGCAAAAGCATCAAACGCAATTTCATCAAACTAGCCACTAGTGCTGTTGATGACTACAACAAGCGACACCCACAACCAGCACCAACTCCTCAGCCCCTGGTTGAGCAGCCAGAAGATGCATCTCCAGATGAGGAGGAAATTCCTCAAGCTGAGGAACAACACCAAGAGCGCCGTGCTGATGAGTCGGCCATTGAAGAAATCATCACCGAGACCGCCACTGATGAAATTGCAACCCCTGATGCAACTGCTCCTGATCCAGCTGCTTCACCAAAGCAGGCTGATGACTCTGTTCCAGCTGGTTCCTCACTATCAGCTGAAGAATCTGTAGAGAAAACACCTTCACCAAAAGCTTCAAAGGTAGAAGGTAATCCCGTCTGCATCAGACGTGAAAAAGACAAGAGCTGCTGAGAAGGAAGCGAAGAAGAGAAAAGCTTCCTCAGCAGAAGAAAAGATTGAGGCAAAATGCCTCAAGGAAACTGAAGAATCTGCCCCTCTGGACCCGGTGCCTCTAAATGTTGCACCTTCATATGAAATGGTCGTCATTGGTGACCAAACTACAAGGGCAGATGAGGAAATGAAGGATGCTGCCTCTGAGGAGCATACTGATGAGGAAATCCAGATTGATGAAAGTCCTCAACCTCATGTTCCTCAGATAGAGACTACTCAAGCTTCAGCTGCAGCAGCTGATGAATCTGCTTCTGCCACAAAGTCAGCTGACGAAAACCAAGCTGAAGAAAATGTCCAGTCTGAGCAGGCTCCTCCCACTGAACAGGCTGACCAAACTCCTCAAGATGAGAAGGAAGAAAAAATTCCTCAGCCTGAAGCTCAGCCAGAGCAAGAAATACCAGCTGATGAAGTTCCTCAACCTGAGGAAACTGCTGAAGAAAATGTTCCCGCCCCTGACAATGAATTCATTGTGCTCAACCCAGAGACTGCCATGGTTGTTTCCCCTCCCATACCTCAGCACAATATCAAGCCAGTTCAGCGCCTGCCATTCTCGAAATGGCCAAAGTTTCAGAAAGAAAATTTCTTTGAGGAACGCATGTATTTCATCGGAGAGAATCCCTATGACAAGCCTCAAATGAGGCATCTGAAGTTTTGGACAAGGACTCAGATGAACTACTATGCTTCTGTGCTCTGTGGACGCAACAAGATATTCCAGCACAGGCACATTCCTCATGATGAACTTGAAGAAATTCCCTGCATGGAACCAGTCCTCAGTGTACTCCATGATGCAGGTTTGCTCCCTATGTGCTCAGACATATCAAATTGGAATAGTGAGCTTATTCTTCAGTTCTATGCAACTCTGCACATCTCGGGCAATGCTGATGACATCAACACTTGGGTGTTCGACTGGATGACCCAAAACACTCACTACAAGGCTCCAGCGTCTGAACTCCTCAGAGAACTGCCCGTACCAATTCCTTCAGACGGGGCAGTGAAGCTTTATGGTGAGCGTGAGCTGCCAAATGGAATGATGGAAGTCCTCATGAAGCCTTTGGCTGCAGGAAAACCCTCAAGAACCACATTCCTCGTCCATGAGCTCAAGTACACACCCCGGTCTGTCTACCGCATTCTCTGCAGTGTGCTCGCGCCAATCAAAGGCCATGACGATGAAGAAGATGTTGTCGGCCTCATGAAGAATATCCTCTTGAACGTCATTCACGGTATCCCCATGAATATCCATGATTTCTTCTTGAGGACTTTGGCTGACAATGCAATGTGCCCCTATGAGCACAAAATTTATGCACCATGGATCATGAGATTCCTCAGGACTAGGACATGCATCAACTTCCACGCAGATTTCCAGAACCATGTTGGTTATATGCCTCCTATCCGGGTCAACAAGAAGACTTTCGAGCCCATTGAGGGAAAAGGAAAGTGTGTGATTGATGAAGGCAGCAGGCCCCTTGATGGCCAGTTCAAAGAACCAGATGCTTATTCTTCATGGGACGATACTGAGACTCGTCCACCCAGCCATGTTCCTCCTCGCGTGCTAAACACCAGAGGGCTTCTTCTCAGTCTTCATCAAAAGGTAGATCACAACCACAAATGGGTCAAACGCCAGTTTGGTGCCATTGTGAAAACCCTCACTGAGACCCAGAACTCTGTGAAACTTAATCATCACTATCTGCATGAGGTTTTCGATCGCACCTGGGCTACTCTTGCACATCTGAAGACCCAGACTGAGCTTGAAGAAATGAACTTTGAGCAAGACTTTGAGTGGTCGTGGCCTCCCAAGAAGAAGTTCAGGCCCATTCCAGTGCCAGATCTTGAAGACAGCTCCTTCTCGTCATTCCGCACCGCTGAATCTGATGAGGAACAACTCGACACCGCAATAGGCCCAAGGAAGAAGACTACACCCAAGAAGCGCCAAGGATCTTCATCAACCGCAAAGAAATGAAGTCTTCACGCGCGTTAGTCCTTAGTTTGTCCCTTTTTGTCACTTGATGACAAAGGGGGAGAAACTTGAGAGTTAGTCTTCAAACGGGATTTATTTTTGGGGCTTATGAACTATATTTAAGTTACAAACTCTTGGCTATTCTGAAGTTTTTATGTAATGAGTTGTAACTTAAGCCCGATGGTACTCTGACGCTTTTGAACGATTTTCTTCGCATGCTTATTCCTCAAGTTTTAATGCACGCATGTTGAAATTCGTCAGATACCATTTGCCATCATGCATCTTCATTTTCTTCATATGATATGCTATATGTATGCATGATTTACATGATTCAGGGGGAGATCTCCATGATATAAATCATCAATGTGCATCTGCTATAAAAGCAGAATCCTCAAGGTATGCACATCTTCAGGGGGAGTCTCTGTGAATCTTGTTTTCAAATTCCTCAAATGAGTATTTACACTTCATATTTTTGATCCCTGTTGAAGACTTAACCTAATTGTCATCAACCACCAAAAAGGGGGAGATTGTAAGTGCATCTAGTGCCCCTTAGTGATTTTGGTGGTTTGAAGACTTATAGGTTAAGTATCTAATGTGTTTATAAGTGTACACAGGATCTATAAGTCATTGAGGAGTTTGAGATATTTGAAGAATATCGACCCCTAAAAATATATGTCTTCAGTTGAAGAAATTGGTCTGAAGCTGAAGAAATGAATCACGAGGAATCTGCGATGAAATTGATATTCCTCATGAAGATATTGATATTGAGAAGATCGGTGGTTCCTGAAGAAAATAATTTTGAAGAAATTGAAGCGTGAAGATTTACGTTTTCTGTTTTACTTTCTTCGCATTTGATGAATAGGAACACCGTACTGTTAAAGGGGGTCAAAGTAACGCTATGGAATGAATTTCCTCATGATGCTCAACCCAAGCCAAATCCTACCAAAAGCCTCAAGTGAGGAATATGAGTGACATGAGGACTCTCACAGTTGAGAGTCCCGACCGTTTCGATAGCCACGCCAAGTCACTGATCTTATCCACTCCAACGGTCATATTATTTAAGGGCATTAATGTCAAATCATGTCGGGATGCTCCTAGGCTATAAATAGCCGCCCCCACAACCACTAGCTGGTTGGCTGCTCCATTATAAACGGACACTTGTCATAAGAGCAACCCAAATTCCTCAGAGCCTACGAGAGTAAATCATCAGTGAGGAAATACACCACCCATCGAAACCACAAACTAAACCTAGTGATTGAGCATCACTGAAGAAGTTATTCCTGTGTGGGACTGAAGCCTTTTACCTTTGAGGACCGTGCATCCTCCAGACGGTTAGGCGTCATGGTCTAGAGCAATCCAGCAGTCAATTGTGGATCGCCGGGTGACCGAGTTTGTGAGGGTTTGGAAGTCTGCCCTGAAGACTTACCACGAGTGTTGGGCGAGGACTGTGTGTCCTTAGCTCAAGGAGAATACGGTAGGGACTGTGTGTCCCGGGACTGGGTGTCCTTTGGTTTCAATACCAAGCCGCTGTAAACCAGATGTACAACTGTCACAGCAGTTGGAACTGGGTCATCAACAACAGTCTTCACCAAGAATCGGGTTCTAATTCCTCAACTCTTTACTTTCTCTATATTATGTGTTGATGACTTTCACTGTGACTGTTTGAAGAATTTGCTGAAGACTTTCTCCGAATTTCCTCAACCCCAAATTCTTCACAATAGTTAATCATCATCTGTATTCTGCGTGCCTGCTTACTGTGCAATCTGTTTTCATAATCTTCACTCTGTAATACTGCTGTTGTGAACGATTGCACGACTGATCCTTAACTGTTTCCGCTGTAAGTTAGTCATCAGTGAGGAATTTCCTCAAAAGGAATTTCCTCAGTGATGAAATTCTAAAAATCTCCTATTCACCCCCCTCTAGTCGATATAACGCACTTTCAGATCTGAATATGGCGTAGGAAAATTTTGAATGTATGCTACGTTACCCAACAATCTTGCACTAGCTCTTTGACCAATGGAGGCACAACCTCCTTGCCCTTCTCCAATGGTGGCACCACCTCTTTGCGCTTGTCCATGTGCATGATGAACAACACGTAGTTGAATGGTTAATCTTCATTCATATCGGCCCATATTGACCCACCTCACCAACCTCCTCTATTTGACCACCTCTCCTCTTCAACCTCTATGTTTCACCACCTCTCCCCTTCCACCTCTCTGTTTCACCACCTCTTTGTTCCAACTCCAATTTCGTGGACAACGGGTAAGCTGGTGGTTAGGGCGCCGACGGTAGGCGATCGTGCAAGACCCATCGTTCTTGACGAAGATGACAAGGACGAAGAAGACGAGGAAGAAGAGAAGATGACTACCCCCCTCGCCGTCGCTTGATGTGAATCCATGATCGCCGCGACTAGACAAGAAAACCCCAATCCCCACCCCGATGTAGTCGAAAAATAACCTATGAACCCTAGTAGTCGTCGATGCAGAATCGATTGATGGCAATACTCCACCCCCGATGTGTTCAATCCCCTTCCTAACTCTTCAATCGACTGCTCTAATCTTATCTAGCCCGAGTCGAAAGGACTGGATGTACAGAGAGGATAGGTCTTATCGCCATGGTCGATGTGCTTCGGTGGAGGTATGCGCTCGCTTCGGTGGTTGCCGCCGTCTTGGATCGATTCGCAGTAGAGCTCAAATTGTCCCCGCCGTCGCGGCCGCCGGTGTGAGTGAGGAAGAGGTGAGAGAGCGGTGAGAAGGGAGGTGAGGGAAATTATTGACCGACGTGTCTTGAAACAACATGACGTCTCGAGGCCGCACCCACGCGTGCAACCGGCCACACCCACGTGCCTAGGGTTGCACCGCGCGGGTCTGTCTTCACAAAAACAGCCGATTTGAGCGTTCCTCTGGATGCAGACCCAAACGTGCTTTAATCTTCGTGCTATGCAAGCCCAATAGTGAATGCACGTAACCAAACGAGCACTTTTCTTTCCACGCACGCGTGAGTGGGGTATATGCGACCAACCAAACACGCCCTAAAGCTGTAGGTTGACCGTGTGAAGACTACAACTAAACTTTTAACGCTGTCGCTTTTTGTTTTGAGTGGTAATAACACTGTCGCTGCTTGCCCGTGGCCAACATCGCCCAGGTTTGGGTTCGCCCACTTTACCGATATCATTGAGTTACGTGCTAGCTCGAGTTTCCTGTAGTGTTTCGTATCGATCAAGAAAAAACAACTGGAAAATGTTTGCAGATTCAGAATTTTTTTGTTAATTTTAGAAATAGTTTGTGAATTTAACAAAGTTCACAAATTGAAAAAACTATCATAATTCAAACAAATGTTCATGGTTTAAAAAAGTGTTCACAAATTTGGAAAATGTTGGTGATTTTCTTAAATCACTAATGCGAATAAATATCATGAATCAGAAAATTTTGCGAATAAAAACATTCAAGAAGTTTTCCGAATTCGAAAATTACTTTCTCAAATTTGAAAAAAATAATACTTATTGAACATATGTTTTGTACAAAAACTATTTTCTGTATTATAAATATTGTTTCTAATACAAGGTGAACATTTTGAAATATACACTAAGTTTTTTCTTTATAAAGTGAACATTTTTCAATATACAGCGAACATTTTTCAAATACACACTGGAATTGTTTCAGTATGCAGTGAACAGTTTTTCAGAAATATACATTTAACAAATTTTGAATATATGCTACGCACTTAATATTCTTTCAGAATACACTTAACATTTTTGAAAATAAACACTACATAGTTTTTGAATTTTCAAACCATTTTTAAATATTTTGAGCATTGTTTTCATTTTTATGAACTTAAAAGCAGTAAATAAAAAGAATAAAAAACTTAAAGAATAAAGAAAACAAAGAAAAATCCCAAAAAGGAGATCTCCCTGCTTAGCTGGGCCTCGCCCAACGTAGGACCTTGGGTTGGTGGGCGCTATTATTGCAAGCTAACGCGATACATAGGATTTGTGCACGAGCACAGCTCTCTTGTGTTTTTGTTTTGTTTTACTTTGCAGTGTAATATGAGTTTTTTTTAGACATTTATAGATTTACAATCGAAATTCACAAGTTTCTCAAAAGCCACACTGTCGTGGTATCCTCCGTGCCACTATAGTTTGCTAGATGATACGTCATTCTGTTTTTTTTCTTCGTATCTTTTGCTAAAGAAACTCTCTACCAGTCGCCAGTGACTTTATCAACTTTTTACATGCATATTAGCCTAATTCATAGATGTTTGGGGAGGGGGGGGGGGGGGGGGGGGGGCGGTGGGGTTGCCCCCTGTCTCCGGCACTGCCACCCGCAACTGCCTCCTCATGGCTTGCCGTAGCCAGCCGATAAGCACTCATAATAACGGACAAACGATCATGCCTATTCGGGTGTCAGGCAAAAAAATCTTAGCACAAACTCAGAGATGAACCCCCCCCCCCCCCCCCCCCCCCCCGGAACATCCATATTCCACAAGAACTCATTGAGGTTGTGGTGTTCCGGGCACCATGCCCATTCAAAAAAATCCGCAATTGTTTTCGATGTTTGGTGAACTATCAACGCAATTTTATTTTAAGTTCAAATAAAGCATTGGATTACCAGAGAGCATAGGATATTTCTTGGTTTGGAAATACATGATGGGCTTGATCAGGTCAAACAGGATGCCCTTTTAGCATTGTGCCATTAAATCACCCTTCGAGATCATTGTTTGGTGGCCTCTTTCATCTTTAGGCCGCGCTTGATACGTCGTATTTCTGCCAAAATCGCTCCGTAAAAATTACACCTGTGAAAAACAAAAGAGTCAAGATCAAATCACGTTTGGATTGTCGTTTTGCATCGTAGAAGTTACACCGGTTTTCTCGGATGCATCCGGATTATACCGGTATTTGATATACCGTCCAACACATATGTATTCTTCCTCTGTATTCTCTATCTCTCTCGTGATGATCTAACTACACGAGGCACTGAAAGGGTTGGCGATTCGCTGAAAACCATGGCGGCGAGTCACCGGCGACCGTAACGATGAGGAGGCGAGGCGTCGTCGCCGGCGACCGTGACGGCAAGGGAGTGAGTCTCTTCCTCCAGCCTCCTCTCCGCGATGACGTTAAGCTCGCTTCGCCTGTTTTTCTATAGCATATATTTCCAAACAACTTTCGGTGGGGATGAAGATACGGAAGTTTTATTCCATCTTATCACCTATGATCAGTAAGTTACTGATGTAAACTATTACAACTGGAAATGTTTACACTGCTTCCAAACGGGGTCCCTTTTTTTTTTGCTAGGTCCAAGCGGGGGCCTTAGGGTATCTCCAAAGCTCAACCCCAGTCTACGGGATTTCGGACGGCCGGACCAGTCCGGTACGATTTGATGATCCGCGCTGTGGTGATTCGAGATGCCAATGCTGCACAAAGAGAGAAATACGGAGGAGGAACTAAAAGAGTAGCATCTTCTTTCCCAAAAGTAAAACGAAAATAAAGAATAGCATCTTGCTACCATCTAGCCCCCACCCACCCAGATGCCAACACGACGCAAAACAGAGCTAGCACATGATACTACTATCTGATCACTCCCATCAGGGGGGCATCATGCTTCCTGCATACTAGTCCAGCATACGTACATGCGTGCCTGTCGCCGTTTGGGTTGCCCGCCCCGGAGCCGGCCCCCCCTCCCTCCCGCCTTGACATGACCGCCTGCTCAATCCGTGCCGGCTTTATAGCTTACGCACCAAGGTTCGATGCCTGCCTAATCGCGCGGCATCCTTCCCCCCATTGATCTGATGGATGAACACCTGGTTCGCCTTCTTCCCTGCTCCGGTCTGCTCTTTCGCTGCCATGCATATCGGAACCGAGACTGCGAGAGCGAGCCGGTGAGTGACTGAGTGGCATGGGTCATTATTCCTTTCACTGGACGATGCCCGAGCCTGCTCGCATAGAGCATCTATTTACAAGCCCAACGCCACCCTCATACGTGTGCAGACGCTTTCGATCAGTGAATAATAAAAAAAATCAATCCAAATGGACCCCTCATATGATCTTTACATGTCTGGTCTGTGCGCGAACTCTCATTTTCATTTTAAATATGAGAAGAATATGATGGCTCACGGACATGATCAGACGCGTTCGGTCAGTCCACCACATAAAACACGGTCACATCCCGTACCATATTTTCCTTTTTTTTTCCTTTTCATAAATTACGTGCAAATGACCGAACATATAATAAAAAAAATATGACTACGTAAACGGATAAATAGGAAACATATTCAATCACTAATCGAACTCATCCGTATATGTTTAAAGAATCATATTTGGAATGTCCGGTTCGCTGCCTCGGCGTCGCCGAGCCATTGGCTGGGCGACAGGTCTGGGGGTACGAACGAAGCGAGAACGAATCAGTCGCCGTCTCCTTGCTTTGTAGCGGCTAATGGTGATCAAACGTACGATCGTACGATGTGGAATAGTTGTACTATACTTATGTTTGTTGGCAGCAAAAGAGAAAGTGGATGCTTTTTTACAGATTTCTATCAAGTTCACCTTTTTTCCTGTAAATCTTTTACGTACTTCTCAAAAGTTTTCTTGGATTAGCTTAACCCCCTAAACCATCATACCTATCTCGGAGCACTTGCCCCGCCAATAATTGTGAATAGGAAGTTTGTAAAAAGTGTGAAATGAAAATGACAGTGTAAATTAGAAGATGAAGTATATGGACACATGCAATTCTTCGTGACCAAATATGAGTGTCTGTGGTATGTGCAAAAGACCTCATGGAATTCCTACAGACCAACACTACCAGTCTACCATCCCGGGCGACATCGCCGCTTAATTTGGCTTACTTTTGCGGCAATGTTGTGAATTCTTTGAACGACATATAATAAAATGATGATTAAACCCGTCTTTCCGCGGCAGATGTATGACTACTTCTTCAAATTCTTTGTGTTTCTATATCAATAGCACCCGCTCGCTAGGTAGGACGGCCGCGGTCGTCTTGGGCTGATGCTGGATGCGCTCCTCGCCTCAGCGCGTCGATTGTTGTCTTCGTAGGCCGCTAGGCGGCATCCACTAGATGACTTTTTTTTTCTCATTTCTCTTTTGTTTTTTGAATATGACTGTGTTGTTGCCCCAACCGTCATTTTTGAGTTATTATGTGGATGATGTTTGTGTGGATCGTGACTTTATCTATAAAACAGGGTGAAAAACTATTTCAAGGAGTATGTGCAAAAGAGAAAACAAATACGGTTTGAGAAAACGAAATTAACAATGTATTCCACTCAGATCTAAGCATACATATTATCTATGGTAAACACTTGGGTAGAAATAGACCATACGCGAATACAAAGAAACATACTCACATGTTATCACTTCTTCCATTCATGAATTTGAATGAGTATGATTCATGGGGCATCATTCACTTTAAAAAAAGATAGACATGCTTGGTTTGTAGCTTGTAGGGACAGAAACACATGGTTATCTACTCCTGCTGCCTACAAAATCATGTTTTCATGTCAAATCATATCCCGCTTTTAGCATGTTACTCCTACAAATAATTGTTGGAAGCAAGTTCACACTTGTGCGCACGCTCACACTTCTCGTAGTTTTTTAACTCCAAATTCCAACAAATTATGTATCGCAAAAAATCAAACAATTTGAGCGATATGTTATTAAGTTTTTTTGCAGGGTGATATGTTGTTAAGTTAACTTACCTGGTTAGGGAAGTAGATATACAATACCATCACTCGAATTCAAGTTCCCCCGAGCACGAATATATGTTCCTATTTGTAGTTCCGGGGCACCTCTTAATAGTAATAGTCGCTTAACTTGGGTCATCCTCAATGGAGTGGCACAAACTAAACCCTAGTTGCCGTCGGACCTGCCCTCCTTTCCGTCCTCCTATGGAGCTCTCCTCACCACCGTGATAGGACATTGACAAGCGAAGATCTCTCGGTCGATGATGGCAACAGGGGCTATTTCTCTTCCATGAAGCTGCGATGGACAACTCACATGGGATGTCGGCAGTTACTAGCACATATTGATCTAGAAGTGATGCTCCTCACAACATAGTGGCGTAGGCTAATGGTGAGGTGGGCATTTCTCGCCCCGGTGATGGTGGTAGTCAAGCTCTCTGTGTGGTAGTTGAGGTACATATATGGGCATGCACGAAGATATTGTTGCAACAATATATCCTTCATACCACAATGTTCCTCCCTCTCCTGTGGATGAGATCGAGGGTGGTATGGCAGTGGGTGGATGAGGGGATGCGGGATCCTCAGCTCGCTTTCGACGTTTTCTCCAATGATGTGGGTAGGTCTTGGGCTCTCTTAGAGTCAAGATTCAGCAAGCGTGAATGCGCCAATAGATAGGGAGATTGCTGACATTGATGGTTTTGATATTGTCCCGGTGAAAACCTATGATCTCGCCTCCGGCTAAATCAGTTATTGTCGACGTGCATGTGTCTTGTCTTTATTGAATGTGTTGTCTCCAAGCTTGACTTGAGGGATGCAATTTACATGTTCAACACTTCTTGAAGGATTTTGTCAACACATGTGGTGAACCCTTCTTGAAGGATTTTGTCTAAGAGTAGTGTGATTTTCATTGTTCGATCACACGTTGGCCGGTAAATCATGGTCCCATAGCCAGAGAGTTTGTGGTTGGTTTGTGGAGATACTGTCGAGAGGAAAGTCTAATTTGAATAGCCTAAGATTTTTCTTTATTTTGAGCTAATTTGTTGGTATTGATGTTTATGTTTTCTAAATAATTAATAGTATGTCGATGTGTGCATCAACCGATGCATAAGTTGATGTTATCTTTTTTTTGGAAAGTAAATACATTGAATATCAGTAATAACTGCGTTCAGTTGTACATAATAAACACGTAATTTAACTGCATCAATAGAATGCGCATGTTAAAAAACATTTCAGTCAAATTAGCTACTTTACGTATGAACATAGAAGCATACTATGTGTGTCCAAGAACACCACATCTAGCTAGACATCTAGATCCAATGCCATGGTTGTGGAGCTGTGGATGTTTTGTCACAGACATTCTAAGTAACTGCTACTATTTGTTGATCTTGATGTTTAGTAGGCTGATACAACAAATGTTGGGCTAGAGAGGGGACAAGAAGGCGATGGGTGCTATCACACCAACAGAGCTACCATTGCTTTGTTTGGACTAGGGGCACCAGCACCTTGATGGAACCGAGAGTTTGTAAGATAAGTTTGGCATCAGGAATGCAACATCCATGGTTGCTTTCCAGCGCCATATCAACACAAACAAAGGAAATAATTGCCCAGTCTTTCTTTTAAAAAGGAGTTGGATTTTACAATAAAATACATTTTTATCAACTTAAAATATACTCCCTCCGTATCAAAATAATTATAGTTGGGAAGAACTAGACTAGTTCTTTCCATCTACAATTATTTTGTTACAAAGAAAGTAGTATCAAGTGGATACAAAGCACCATGAGAGACATCCCATATCTGCATAATTAGAATGTACACAACCAAAAATAACAAGTCCGATAAAAAAAGTCAAAATGTTGAAAGCGGTAAAGTCCTACAAGACCAACACTGTGCCTATGTTGAAGAACGAGATAGACGGATCCGAAGATTATGTTGCCATCAATATTGATTAAAACCACCCGAACCACCCGCTCTGACCATATACACACCTTTTTTGTCAAATTTTATGTCTTCATTAACATTGTGTTACAATATGCAAAAAGATAATTAATGCCACCTTGAATAATGGTTCATACTCGATTTGATGTAGCCTAGACCATGTATGAAGAGCATGCGTACAATGAAAAATAACTTACATTGGAGAATAATTTTTGCACCAAAAACAATATCATTTTTTACCTAGCCAAAGTGACCATAATAAGGCGGACACCCACTCCCTCATCAGCATGCTAAACTTATTTACTTCCTCCGTCCTAAAATAAATGTCTTAAGCTTAGTATAACTTTATATTAAAAATAGTACAAAGTTAAGACAATTATTTAGAACGAAGGGAGTAGTATTCTGTCGAGCTAATGAACATATATACCAACAACACATGTGGATGGATACAAACTTGAAACTATTTGGATAACCGGGCAAGTAGAACATGCAAACTTGCATTAGAAGAAGAGATATTTGATTGTTTCATTGTAAGTAAAAAAAACTACAATTTTTATTCCCATGCGAGTTGCGTCGAGCGAGGTTTCTTTAGGCAGCATGACTCCCCTCCAAAGATGCTGTATAAAAATATTACTTTTTAGTGGTGTGTTCTATTTCCATATTTGATTATTATTTTCCATTGAAATCTCAAAGTATATAAGAGCGTGATCCATAGAGTTGACTGCGAATGACCCACATAAGTGAGACTCCATAAAAACACATCATGTTCTCGTGTCAGGTTTACTGTTTTCAGACGGCCGAGATAACAAGTGTTACCATGACATAAGACAAAGGCCAATCAAGTCTCGCCAAAAAGATACATTCGGGAGGTTGGAGGTGAGAAATTGCAGGAATATTGTTATTATCGCAGACAATATGGTACAGTGTCGGATATTGTTTGGAAAGAGTGTTGTTTCCTAACTACCTATCTTTCGAAACAGGCTTTCCCCCCGTTTTATAACTAAAGCCACATCCAAAAAGGTAAACAACCAAACGATACAAGGTGGTGAAGTGACCCTCTTACAAAGTCGATCCTAAGATAACCGGTAAAGCCAAAAGAAAATACAGGAAGACCTGAACATAACACCACACTATGCCCTAGCACACCTAAGCTCCACGATAATAGCCTCGGGAGGGAGAATGGCATCGAGCGTAGCCGCTGTCGCATCCGCAACTAACAGAGTTTTCACCAGGAGCCCTCACACGGAGAGAAGAATCACGTTAACGTCTTCGGGAAGATAGCGGCGTCCGCGAGCGTTGCCGTCATCGGCACTAAGGCGCAGAGCTTTCGCTGAGCAACTTACCCATGCCATCACGGGGTGCCCAAGACTAGCGCAGAGAGGTCAGGTCCCCAAACCTAGATCGGAGCACAATCACTGAGAAGATAGAGAGGACGTCCGAGCCACTCGCCTCAACCGTCCTGTTCTCCACACGACCAAGACAGGGAGTCACTACCGCCACGAGGTTGCCCGCCGGAGAGCCAACCATGTGGACCGCCACCCCAACATCCATGTCCAAGCCATCATCACCCGCCCGCATCACGGAGTACTCAGCATGGTAGGAGGGGTAAAAGGGGTCTCTTTCACCCCTAGCCCGACATTAGCCACAAAGGCTGGATCATCACCACCACTGTAGGGGCGTCGACACTTGTGCCTCCAGCTAGCCCTGGTGTACTCATGGAGTCACAACTCCGTGGCTACCAACGGCTGCTAGCGAACATGGCTGCACCACGCCATATCCGTGGTCTCCGACTCCGATCTGCCCGATGGACACATCATACCAGACCACCACCAATACCCACCGTACCCACAAGAAGGAGGACCTAGACTCCTGCAGGCACCACCTAGATCGAGCCCACCATCGTCTACCCGGAACGGAACTCCAACCTTTCCCGAGCCCAAAACCTGCCCGCCCGAGCAGTAGCTCCCAGTCATGACCATCCCACTGCGCGAGTATCCCGTGCTGCCGGCCTAAACCAGGAAGAATAGAGGCGCCACCACCACCGGCACCTTGTCGCCATCGGCCAACCACTGCTGCCAAGCTACAACCTTTGGCCCGCCGACCGGTGCCATCGTCATGATACAATTGAACCAAACGAGACAAGGGAGACCCCTGCCACGGCCAACCCTCCGTCCACCGGAGCCACATGGACCCCCAAGGCCATCAAGAGTGCAGATGACCATGAGCGACACCCCACACCATGCCCAAGCCCCGACCAGATCCACCATCGACCTCCCGGACGCGACTGCCGCCCACACCCATCACCGTTAGACGTTCACCGGAGGTAGAGCCGCAACCTCCAACCTGCACAACTCCTCGCATCTTGCTCGCCGAGCCACCGTTGCCAGATCTAACGGCCGCATCTAGACCACCTCCAGCCCTCCGGGCACGCATCGCCGTACACTAGAGCCCTGCGTAGTCATCGCAGCCTTGCTCTCTGACCATGCCGCCGACGTGCCGGACCGAGTCGCCACTGCCGTGCCCCCGGCCAGATGCGTGAGCCCGTGCTGCGCACACCCATTGGGGTGGGGGTGGGGGGAGGAAACGCCCCGCCGCCACCTACGCCGATCGGGCTTTGCCCGACGACGGGAAGGAGGGGAAGTGCGGATAGGACGGGGGGCTAGGGTTTGCCTCCCCACTCATGGGTGCGGCTCGGGCGAAAGGGCAAGAGAAGCCTTCGCCGTAACAAAATGTGTGTGATACAGGGCAAACAGGTCGGTTCGGGTAAATACTCCTCCTAACTACTTATCGTCCCAAAAATGTATCTTTGAGCCATCAGTTATTGTGAATGACGCAAAGCGAAAAAGATGCTTCTTTGCCAATATCAGGCCAACCTAAAAGTGTGAGTCCCCGACTTCCAATATGCATAGGACACCACCATTTGGCCTAATACACTCATTGCAAAGCAGAGTTTGACAAGCGTGTTTCTCTATAAGTAGCTCGAACAACCATTTACTGAATAAGATATCATTCTTGACTGGGATTATTATATCTTTTTTCTTAGTGGATGTGGTAAGTATGGAGTGTCGAATCCAAAATGAGCTTAAGGTATGATTCATATTCTCCCATGTCCTACCTGCTAATGATACAACTCCACGCATACCAACCATTTTCTTTACATAGATGCAATAAATAAAACCAGTTTACAAATATAAACGAGATAGTTTGCAAGATAATAAAGTACTCGGAAATAAATGTTAATTTTTTTAATGCAAACTTATAGTAAAATAAATGATAGAAAGTGTGGAGTAGTAGGTGGCAAGTGTCGTAGAATCGTCCATAGGAAATTGGCTACGATACTAGACCAACAATCATGTGCTTCAGTTTTATATACACTACTAGGGAAAAGCCTACCAGTAGCGCTTGAAAATCCTATAGTAGTAGCGCTGGGCCAAGCGCTAGAGCTAATAACTAGTAGTAGCGTTGGTATGGGCAACGCTACTGGTAAGTATAGTTAGCAGTAACGCTTCCCCTCCAGCGCTACTGCTAACTATAGTAGTAGCGCATGCTCATAGAAAGCGCTGCTACTAAGCCGCGCTACTGGTATGTATTTACCAGCGCTACTGCTAACTTTGACAGTTTTCATAAATTTGCACCCTCTACATATTTGTGATTTATTTATACAGATTCTGTACAATAGTTTCATCACATCATATTAAACATATACCCTTCTCACATATCATAGACATACAATAGTCTTGTCATAATACCATGCATCATCATCATCATCATCATTATCATTCAACAGAAAATATCATCACATAGTCTCGAAAATAGCGATACATAAGTGCGATCATGTCATGTCTCGAGTAAGAGCAACTGCATGGTCATGGCACACCCACAAGTTTCATCATCTCTATCTACAACATGATGTAGAACAGAAGAGCGATCAGCATGAAGACGAGTGCGACTATGTAGTACCGACGGTGCCACCCCTGCTCATGCTGGAGTGTCGACCACCTCAAGTAACTAATTTACGCTTTGGAACTGGTGTCGAACCCTCTGTGGCTAGCACCCGGGTACCTGTGCACTTGGGCCTGAGCGGTTGGCCAGTGGTCGTAGACTCCTGGAACCCTCCCAACGTACACGACGTAGTAGCCCTTCGCCATCTGTGATCTAGCTAGTACCTGCAACGTGAGTTGTTGATTTGAACGATAATATGCAACATAATGTACTTAAGAAAACAAAAAGAGACATGATTACCAAAATAAAAGCAACCAATAGTAAACATAAATGACGAAGTTCCTCATACCCAAACTAATTAACTAGAACGATCTACGCTAGTTCAGGACCACGATTTAGTTACATCACATAGTTTCACCGTGCATAATTTCAAAGTTTT
This sequence comes from Hordeum vulgare subsp. vulgare, assembly GCF_904849725.1. Taxonomy (NCBI): domain Eukaryota; kingdom Viridiplantae; phylum Streptophyta; class Magnoliopsida; order Poales; family Poaceae; genus Hordeum; species Hordeum vulgare. The sequence goes on along the minus strand of NC_058521.1, from coordinate 54,974,058 downwards.
TCATAGAAAGAGAGTACTGATAAGGCGTTCTAGTTCAGGACCACGGTTTAGTTACAACGCATTGTCATTGACAACCAGTCGTCCAGGTCGGCGTTCCAATCTTTATAGTCAGGGAGGACGCAACCGAGCTTCGTGAAAGGCTTCATGTCCAGACGCTGAGCGCTTAGCAGTGCTCGGACATCAACCCGCGTGATTAGCCCATGGTAGAACATCCCAGTTGGTTCGAGGACTTTCTTCATGATCACTTGGGCTAGTTCACACTGTACGTTATAAAACTCAGTTCGGATTCGATGATCCGGTGTCTCTCCAATGCTTGTGGCCCAGCTGACAATTTTGACATCTTCGACAGTAGCTGACATGCGAAGGCGTTGATGATCCCTTCTGTACTCCAGCATGTGATGCATGAGGTAGAATCCATCAGCCTGACTCTCGTTCGGTTGCTGGATGCAGCAGAAATTGGTCTTATGGCCGAAAGCCGGTGCTTTATTCCTGGACCTTTTCACCTTGATATATCCACCAGTCATGCTGAAGGTCCACGGGCAGAGTCGAGAACATTTTTGATGTGCGTGTAATCCTTTTTCTTCAGGTTCTTTGATGAGTCCAAGTACACAGCATGGGAGTATTCCGGGTACAGAACGATGAGGGCGGCGCCGTCCCCGCTGCGCAAATTAAGTACACCTCAGTTGTGCAACCATGCTTGCAAAGGAATGATTAACATGTTGAAAGGATATGCGCGGATGACTTACGAGGGATGATAAGGCACGAGAATCGCTTCCTTGTCCTTATTAGCGATCATGAATTCGCCGAGGTACTTGCTCGCATACTCACGATGCTCTTTGCAAACTTCCAAGAAGCTCTCGTGCATATAGTATGGGTCCGCAACGCAGATATAGTTGATGCTCTCCCTCCTGATGACGTAGTCGAGATACAACGCATACATGCAGATGAACTGGAAATCCAGCTTGATCATGTGGAACATGTTGTAGATGTAGTCAAATCGCAGGATGAACGTATTCGCGGGCCAGGTATCGACGTACATCTTCCCACCCGACACATGAGCCGCGTAAAGCGGGTATCCTGGATGTTTCACGGCGAGAAGGTTTTTCTCTCTGGACAACACATCTTCATGGAGTCTCTTTAGATCATTGTCCAGTATGTGATCTAGCGCTTTGGCAGGTAGGATCGGCTCGCCGGCTATGTGGACACGCGGCTTACCTTCGACAGGTATTCTGTCTACCACCAGGGGTTTTAGAGGCGGCTGGCTGCTTGAAGCACCTATCGCGCCTTTAGATCTCTTGGTCGGTCTCTTCCTTTGCTTCTTGGGGGGTGGCGGTAGTGAGCCCACCATACCTTCCCTAACCACCACCCCAAGTGTCCTCGGGCTAAACAGTGGACGGGCCTCGGGGGGTTGCTGGGTAGAGGCGGCATCTGGAGGCGTCTCATGCGAGGATGGCTTGAAGAGAGACTTTTTGCATTCCGCCTTAGGACGTTCCGGCTCCGGCAAATCAGGCAACATGAAGTCATCATCTGCACGATCATAGCCTGAGTCTTCGGCGTCCTGAGCCATCAATCCATCATAGGCGGTATTGAAATACTGGTTCGGGTCATCATCATCCTCCTCCATGTCATCATCAACATTTGCTTCTTCGACAGCGGGGGCGACATGATCTGGCACTAATGGAGGCTCTCCCTCGCGCCGTATGCTACCATCATCCGCCACAACAGGTGCAGGTAATGTGGCAGGTGGGGTGGTATTCATACCTTCTTGAGAAGTTGGCGTTGGAGTGATGATACTGGGCTCCTCGAGACGAAGAAGAGACTTCGGCCAAGTCAAGAACCAGTTCTTGCATGCGCCAATCGTCTTAGGGTCTCGTCGTCATCGACTGGTATCGGAGGAGGCAAATCCTCGTAGCCCGCTAAGATACTGGCCACGATAACCTTGAAGACGCCATCGGACATCTATCGGTTGTGGAACATGCGGTCCTTCGGCTTCACGATGGTTGCCTTTCCCACTGCCACCACCTGGCCCTTGATGTCGTAGAGTAGGGTGCACGGGGTGTCGTCGGCCTACGAAGGAGACATGTCTGCGACATCAAACATCTCAAAGGCAACTGAAATGGAAGACTATAGACATGCTGGTGAGAAGGGTATGATGCTTAATTACCGTGAGGGCGTCGAGCTCAGCCAGCGAGGAAGGCCCGCCGAGCATGCCAAAGACTGAGGTCGGGCTGCTATGAACAGGAACGAGACCTTTTGCGGTTGCTTGGGCAGGTGCAGGTGCTGTGGTGTTCGCCGAGTTGCTCCCGACAAAGCTGGGAATTGGAAAGTCCTCCGGTCGTGCATTTGGATTGTTCTTCATGTAAATGAAAATTGCCGGAATCAAGCTGGCCACCGCATCAGTGACCAACCCACTGACTACCCCGACCAACTCTTCTTTGGTCTCAGCTTTGGTCTTATTGACCGCAATGGCGACCTTCTCGTCGATGCTCTCCTGAGTGACGACCAACCGTCTCTTCCTTCTCTCCTCTGGCTCCTCGGGGTAGCACGTCTTCCACGAGGCCCCATCTCCGACGCCGTGCACACGTCCATAGGACGGCGGCTTGTCCATAGAGACCTTTTTCAGTATGTTCAGGGCCCGGTTGAATGGGGTGTCTCACTTGGGCCTCGCCGACGACTGTGACGACTCGTTGCTTTTGACTGCCTTCTGGTGCTGCTCTTTCTGCAAAAGGAACGTGGATGGTTTACTAATGTGACAAAACTTGTAGTCAAATTGATTGGAAGCTAATTAAAATGATAATGTGGTAATATAACAATTACCAGAAGTCTCATGAACTCCCTCGTGTCCGGGTCCGTGTAAAAGATCTTTCTCTCTTTGTCCCACTTGTACCGGGCCCTGATCCGGTCATGCTCCAGTGGGTCGCTGAACTCCGCAAAGGGGTTTGGGATCCTGAGACTTTCACGTTCGGCGTCCTCCTTGGCCCATATGTGCCTCTTCCCCTCGTAACCACGGCTTCCGAGGCGGTGGGGAGGCGTGTTCCTGGCCTGGAGCGCCTTCATTTTCTCCGACTTTGCCTTGACTTCTTCTTTTTCGCAATTCTCCAGGAATTTTGCAAAGTCCTCTTCCGTTATTGCCGGATTATCATCATGAATCTTGGACCACGGTTCATTCTTCCCAACCGCTTTTTTCACCCGAACTTTCCAGGAGGACAAGTCATTGGTGATCGTCACCATCGCCTTCTCGTTTATTTTTGTCATGATGGGATCATCCCACGGCTCTTTATATTCCTTTTCATTCCGGCCGGGGAACATGAACCTATTGTGCAACTTCTTTAGGAGCATGTGCTCCATATTTGGTATCTGCTTCAACCTCTCGTCGTTGACATTGGCGGTTTCCCTGAGGATGCATCCAAGTTGATTGCCCCAACACTTGCGTGCTTCCTCTGGCGCCGTTGGCTCTAACTTCTTGGGGTGAATCTCTGTGACCACAATTTGTCGATGCCAAGCGCGCTTGGTTTTCTTGTCCTCTTCTTCTTCGGTGCTTTACCGGCTAAGACATCATCGTTGCCGGTCTCGGGGGCGGTGTCGGTGCCGGTGCGAGTGCTGGTGCCGATATCGGCGCCGGTGTCGGGGTTGGGACCACTGCCGCCAGCATGCAACCCCAAGACGTGCTCATCCAAGTAATCGAAATAGTGATTTGCTGCCTCCATGGGGTCCGCGGAGGGAGCAGAACCACCCACGAACTTCGGCGTTGGTAGACGTGTTTCCTATGCAACAATTGTAAATAAAAGATATAATGAAGAGAAAAAAGGGGCCTATATTTGGTCGGAATGTTGATTCATTCCCCTTCCGGCAAATCCCGGGTACTCCATATATCCTAGTTTCTAGCACAAGTCATGCCGAAAATTTCGGCATGACCTTTGCTAAAAATTGGACATATGGAGCGCCTGAAATTTGCCGGAACGGAAATGAATCAACATTCCGGCAAAACATAGGCCACTCGGACATTCCGGCAAAACATCAATGACAAGAAGGGATAACATGAGCATCTTCTTTTGACACCATCAAAAGATTATTTATACAAATATAAACAGAAAATAATATTGCCACATGCTGATTATGAATATTGCCACATAGCAAAGGGATGCAAAACGTTTCTTTGGCAAGCTACCCAAAACATCTAACCATTTCATACACGCTGATTATGAATATTTAAGTTAGCTTCAGACTTATCAGCAACTATACAATAAATGGTCGGGGGAAATGGTAATAAACAAGAACAGACCAAACAACAATTATTAATATAATATAAAGCAGCATTAAATAATCGCTACAGGCAAAAGCTTCATTTTGCCAAGTAAAAAATCAAACACGCCAACCACCAAGCCCCACATGCATGACTAAAAACAAGCACTTTAACCTTGTACTAAAGTGAGTTTTATAACCAGTAAACCATGGATACCAGCAAGCACATAAACTATATCCCAGGTTTAATCACTTGAAAGAGCTGAAATTTTTTAGATGGGTCAAGCCTATTAATTCTAACAGTAGAGCTATTGTAATACTGCAGAACTATTGTTCTACGGTTCCAGCCTTCAAAAAAAGGCGCAAGAATAAGAGGGCGCGGCTTGGATCATCGAGGTTCTGCTTGGGAACAAATATAGGCATGTTGATTTGCATTTATGTTTGTAGGGTGCGCCTATTTTTCTTAGATTCTTAGTAATAAATTCTTGGCTACAGTATCGAGTAGACCAGGTGATCATTGTTTAATACTATATGTGCTTTAGAATCCAACAGAGCACCTCTTTCTTTTTATATATGCAAGGATTAATTCTTGTTCCTCACTAATATATGGAACTTAATTAGCCAGGCAATAAAATGAAACTATGGTTGCATGGTCCAGTACGCCGTCTTTTTACTATTTTCATGCATGATGGCTTCCTTCTCCTTGTTCTAACATAAAAGTTGTTGCTTGTTCATGCGACCAAACAAATAGTTAATATATACATGTCCCTGCCGTCTTCATCATCCTAACGTCTAGAGGTAGCTCAAATCCTCGACCAGTCGATCAGATGTGAGCCATACGAAGTTACATATGGATGGAGATGATTATTTCCAAGCTTTGTAGAATGGGTGTTTCCTAGATGGCACTACATAAGTTCTACGTGCTGCCATGTTGCTTCTGCCTATGTGAACCTAAATATCAGAGAATATACTTTATTTGTCAATGTTTGTCAGTTTAATTTAAATTGCTACAAATTGAATTTGTATCAAATATATTTTTTATACTGACTGAATCGAATTCGTTCTCTTGCAAACGCTGGTGCTTATGGTTTAACTGCTATTGTTGTTGGAGCCATTGGCTATTTCTATACAGATGGAAGGTAAACATTTATCTCCCTTTCAACTTGGTGCCAAGATAATATATGTTAAAAATGAAAAATTATAAATCTCAGTAAAGTGTCCTACACTGATGTTGTAACGAGAGGTCCTGTTCTTACTCTGATGTTTGAAGTTCACCATTGACACTTAATTTACAGGTACCCACTTGCTCTGAGAGGGAATGTCGAGGAGAATGGAGGGGCGCGGGAGCGGGGGCGCGGAGGGCTTACCGGGGAGGAAGAGGCCGCCGTGAAGGGTGCGACGGTGCCTTGTGAAGGGGTGCGGCGGCGCCTGGAGGGGGGAGGCGGCGCTTGGATCGAGGGGGCGATGTGAGGCCGAGGGAGCGCCTGGAGGGGGTGCGACGACGACGCCTGGAGGGGGAGGCGGCACCTGGAGGGGGTGCAGCGGAGGGGGGAGGCAGCGCCTGGAGGTCTCCGGCGGGCGGCGGCGGCAAAACAGGAGCGAGGGGATCGATAGGGGGAGTGGAGGGAGAGGGCGGGGGAGTTAGGAAATTTTGAACCGGGTTAACTATAGTAGTAGTGTTGGCTTTGTACCAGCGCTACCGCTAAGTGCCATAGTAGTAGCGCTGGCTTTATACCAGCGCTACTGCTAAGCCATAGTAGTAGTGCTAGCTTTGTACCAGCGCTACGGCTAAGTGCTATAGTAGTAGCGCTGGTTTAGTACCAGAGCTACTGCTAAATAACTTTCTTTACTTTATTTTCTTTATTACTTTATTTTTATTACTTTTCTTTATTATTTTCTTTTTATTATTTTTGTTTTCTTTTTATTATTTTTCTTTCCTTTTATGTTTACTTTACTTTACTTTTTATTATTTGTTTTTCTCCCGACGACGACGGCATCTCCCTCTCCCCCCTATGCGCGAATATCACCGGAACCATGCATGTGGTAACATATCAGTTGACCGATAACGGTTACTTAAGTGCGTACACAAAATATATACAAATATATAAATGTAAGTTTCTGATCAGCTGCGTCGACGACGTTTCACATTGAGCTTCTTCTTCCCTTTCTTGTTCGTTTCCGAGTAATTGAGCACCTCCTTGTGACTTTTCCGGAGCCATGGAGTACGATCTTTCCGCCGCCATGTAGTCTTGAATCTTCTTTTCACGTATGCTACATCGTCATCATCATCTTCCCTCATCGGGTTGCCGTATTGGTCGTAGTCTTCCTCGTTGGCGACTCCATCCATTCCGACGATGCTCCTTTTGTATCTCCTCACAACAACACGGCTGGGATTGGTCGGGTCGGTTATGAAGAAGCATTGTGTCAAGTGCTTAGCGTGTACCCATGGCTCATTTTTGGCGATGATGTTAACGTTCACGGGAGTGCTCTTCGCGTCGGGTATAGTCATGGTGGTGAAATACTTGTTTTCTCTTACGACATCCTTGGCCCATCTAACACGAAACATCGTCGCATCGTGCATTCCAGCATAGTCAAGCTCTCACATCTTTTCGACCCTTCCGTAGAATCTTTCAGTTGTGCCGTTGGCGTCGGTCACGCATTTGTCACCCCGGAGTTCTGGTAATCACTGTCCATGTCTTTGGCCTCTGTGTAGAACGTGTACCCATTGATATCGTAGGATTTATGGGTCACGAGCTTGGGCGCAGGGCCATGTGCTAAGGCGTGTATGAGCAATCCGTCCGAACTGCCCTCTTTCGGGGGATTTTCAAGAACTTGCTCTTTGAACCAACGCAAGAAAGTAGCGTTGTGCTGTACAGTAATTTCGTCGTCCGTCATGAGCATCCCCTTATCACGGTACTTCTTTGTGATGCTTTCTTTGTGTCGTGCCACATAATCATCTACCACATCTAGGTGTTGTAGCACTACTAAGTTAGCCCTGTCAAAGTCGTTCCGTCGATCCGAGTAGTCCACGTGCAATTCCCTCCGACCGTTGTTGTGACCATCTCCTTCGAGCTTACCATCGGGCTTCTTGACGGGCAAACCAACAACAGGGTCTCCGACGTTTATATAATTCTTGCAAAAGGAGACACACCCATGCGTCAGATACCCCTGGACGATGCTCCCTTTGGGACGGGCATTGTTACGAGCGAATCCTTTGATGACCCCATTCATCCTCTCGAACGACATCATGCTGTGAAGGAATGTCGGCCCGAGGTCGATGATTTCGTCCACGATGTGGACACATAGATGCACCATGACGTCAAAGAACACGGGCGGGAAGTACATCTCAAGCTCAAATAGTATGACAACAATCTCTTCATGTAGCCTTTGGAGCTGCTTCACACTTATGGACTTTCGAGAGATAACGTCGAAGAAGTTACAGAGACCAGTAAGTGTCTCACGGACATGCTTTTACATTATTCCTCTAACAGCAACCGGGAGTATCTGCGTCATCATCACGTGACAGTCATGAGACTTCATCCGCTGAACCTTTTCTTCTTGGGGTCTAGAAATCTGCTTATCTTCCCACAGTAACCGGAACTGATTTTGATTCCCATAAGGCACTTGATGAATCACTGTCCATGTCTTTGGCCTCTGTATAGAACGTGTACCCGTTGATATATTATGCCTCAGAGGACGCGAGTTTGGGCGCGGGGCCATGTGCTAATGCGTGTATGAGAAACCCGTCCGAACTACCCTCTTCCGGGGGATTGGGAAGAACTTGCTCTTTGAACCAACACAAGAAAGTGGCGTTGTGCTCTACAGTAACTTAGTCATCCGTCTTGCGCATCCCCTCATCACGGTACTTCTTTGCGGTGATTTCTTTGTGAAGTGTCACATAATCATCTACCACATCTAGGTGTTCTAGCACTACTAAGTTAGCTATGTCAAAGTCGTCTCGTCGATCCGACTAGTCCACATGCAATTCCCACCGACAGTTCTTGTGACCTTCTCCTCCGAGCCTCCCATGGTGCTTCTTGACGGGCAAACCAACAACAGGGTCTATGTCGCCTATATAATTCTCGCAAAAGGAGATGCACTCTTGGGTGTTGGAAATATGCCCTAGAGGCAATAATAAATTAGTTATTATTATATTTCTTAGTTCATGATAATCGTTTATTATCCATGCTATAATTGTATTGATTGGAAACACAATACTTGTGTGGATACATAGACAAAACACTGTCCCTAGTAAGCCTTTAGTTGACTAGCTCGTTGATCAAAGATGGTCAAGGTTTCCTGGCCATAGGCAAGTGTTGTCACTTGATAACGGGATCACATCATTAGGAGAATCATGTGATGGACTAGACCCAAACTAATAGACGTAGCATGTTGATCGTGTCATTTTGTTGCTACTGTTTTCTGCGTGTCAAGTATTTGTTCCTATGACCATGAGATCATATAACTCACGGACACCGGAGGAATGCTTTGTGTGTATCAAACGTCGCAACGTAACTGGGTGACTATAAAGATGCTCTACAGGTATCTCCGAAGGTGTTCGTTGAGTTAGTATAGATCAAGACTGGGATTTGTCACTCCGTGTGACGGAGAGGTATCTCGGGGCCCACTCGGTAATACAACATCACACACAAGCCTTGCAAGCAATGTAACTTAATGTAAGTTGCGGGATCTTGTATTACGGAACGAGTAAAGAGACTTGCCGGTAAACGAGATTGAAATAGGTATGCGGATACTAACGATCGAATCTCGGGCAAGTAACATACCGAAGGACAAAGGGAATGACATACGGGATTATATGAATCCTTGGCACTAAGGTTCAAACGATAAGATCTTCGTAGAATATGTAGGATCCAATATGGGCATCCAGGTCCCGCTATTGGATATTGACCGAGGAGTCTCTCGGGTCATGTCTACATAGTTCTCGAACCCGCAGGGTCTGCACACTTAAGGTTCGACGTTGTTTTATGCGTATTTGAGTTATATGGTTGGTTACCGAATGTTGTTCGGAGTCCCGGATGAGATCACGGACGTCACGAGGGTTTCCGGAATGGTCCGGAAACGAAGATTGATATATAGGATGACCTCATTTGGTTACCGGAAGGTTTTCGTGCATTACCGGAAAAGTTTCGGGCTCATCGGTAGTGTACCGGGAGTGCCGGGAGGGGTGCCGGGGACCATCGGGAGGGGTGTCACGCCCCAAGGGGTCTCATGGGCTGTGGGAAGAGATAAACCAGCCCCTAGTGGGCTGGAATAAGTTCCCACTAAGGCCCATAAGGTTTGAGAAGGAAAAAACACAAGGTGGAAAGAGTTTCCAAGTGGGAAGGTGGAATCCTACTCCAAGTAGGATTGGAGTAGGACTCCTCCACCTCCAATTTCGGCCAAACCTTTAGGTTTTGAGGCTGCCTCCTCCCCTCCCTCCCACCTATATATACGGAGGTTTTAGGGCTGATTTGAGACGACTTTTCCACGGCAGCCCGACCACATACCTCCACAGTTTTTCCTCTAGATCGCGTTTCTGCGAAGCTCGGGCGGAGCCCTGCTGAGACAAGGTCATCACCAACCTCCGGAGCGCCGTCACGCTGCCGGAGAACTCTTCTACCTCTCCGTCTCTCTTGCTGGATCAAGAAGGCCGAGATCATCGTCGAGCTGTACGTGTGCTGAACGCGGAGGTGCCGTCCGTTCGGTACTAGATCGTGGGACTGATCGCGGGATTGTTCGCGGGGCGGATCGAGGGACGTGAGGACGTTCCACTACATCAACCGCGTTCTCTAACGCTTCTGCTGTACGGTCTACAAGGGTACGTAGATCACTCATCCCCTCTCGTAGATGGACATCACCATGATAGGTCTTCGTGCGCGTAGGAAAATTTTTGTTTCCCATGCGTCGTTCCCCAACAGTGGCATCATGAGCTAGGTTCATGCGTAGATGTCTTCTCGAGTAGAACACAAAAGTTTTTTGTGGGCGGTGATGTGCGTTTTGCTGCCCTCCTTAGTCTTTTCTTGATTCCGCGGTATTGTTGGATTGAAGCGGCTTGGACCGACATTACTCGTACGCTTACGAGAGACTGGTTTCATCGTTACGAGTAACCCCCTTTGCTCAAAGATGACTGGCAAGTGTCGGTTTCTCCAACTTTAGTTGAATTGGATTTGACCGAGGAGGTCCTTGGATGAGGTTAAATAGCAACTCAAATATCTCCGTTGTGGTGTTTGCGTAAGTAAGATGCGATCCTACTAGATACCCATGGTCACCACGTAAAACATGCAAACAACAAAATTAGAGGACGTCTAACTTGTTTTTGCAGGGTATGATTGTGATGTGATATGGCCAACGATGTGATGTGATATATTGGATGTATGAGATGATCATGTTGTAATAGAAATATCGACTTGCACGTCGATGGTACGGCAACCGGCAGGAGCCATAGGGTTGTCTTTATAACTAACGTTTGTGCTTGCAGATGCGTTTACTATTTTGCTAGGACGTAGCTTTAGTAGTAATAGCATGAGTAGCACGACAACCCCGATGGCGACACGTTGATGGAGATCATGATAATGGAGATCATGGTGTGACGCCGGTGACAAGAAGATCGTGCCGGTGCTTTGGTGATGGAGATCAAGAAGCACGTGATGATGGCCATATCATGTCACTTATGAATTGCATGTGATGTTAATCCTTTTATGCACCTTATTTTGTTTAGAACGACGGTAACATTATGAGGTGATCTCTCACTAAAATTTCAAGACGAAATTGTGTTCTCCCCGACTGTGCACCGTTGCTACAGTTCATCGTTTCGAGACACCACGTGATGATCGGGTGTGATAGACTCAACGTTCACATACAACGGGTGCAAAACAGTTGCGCACGCGGAACACTCGGGTTAATCTTGACGAGCCTAGCATGTGCAGACATGGCCTCGGAACACATGAGACCGAAAGGTCGAGCATGAATCGTATAGTTGATATGATTAGCATAGAGATGCTTACCACTGAAACTATTCTCGACTCACGTGATGATCGGACTTGAGATAGTGGATTTGGATCATGTACCACTCAAATGACTAGAGAGATGTACTTTTTGAGTGGGAGTTCTTAAGTAATATGATTAGTTGAACTAATTGTCATGAACATAGTCTAATGGTCTTTGCGAATTACGATGTAGCTTGCGCTATAGCTCTACTGTTTTTACATGTTCCTAGAGAAAATTTAGTTGAAAATTGATAGTAGAAAAACTTTGCAAACTGGGTCTGTAAAACCGAGGATTGTCCTCGTTGCTGCGCAGAAGGATTATGTCCTTAATGCACCACTCGGTGTGCTGCACCTCGAGCGTCGTCTGTGGATGCTATGAACATCCGACATACACGTTTCTGATGACTACACGATAGTTCAGTGCAAAATACTTAATGGCTTAGAAGCAAGGCGCCGAAAACGTTGTAAAACGTCACGGAGCATAAGTGATGTTCTAAAGAGATGAAATTGTGATTTCATGCTTGTGCCCTTGTTAAGAGGTACGAGACCTCCGACAAGATTCTTTGTCCACAAAGTAAAGGAGAAAGGCTCAATCGTTGAGCGTGTGCTCAGATTGTCTGAGTACGACAATCGCTTGAATCAAGTGGGAGTTAATCTTCCAGATGAGATAGTGATAGTTCTCCAAAGTCACTGCCACCAAGCTGTGAGAGCTTCGTGATGAACTATAACATATCAAGGATACATACAATGATCCTTGAGCGATTCGCGATGTTTGACACTGCGAAAGTAGAAATCAAGAAGGAGCATCAATAGTTGATGGTTTGTAAAACCACTAAGTTTCAAGAAAGGCAAGGGCTAGAAGGGATACTTCGTGAAACAGCAAAACAGTTGCTGCACTAATGAAGAGACCCAAGATTAAACCCAAACCCGAGACTAAGTGCTTCTGTAATGAGGGGAACAATCACTGAGGCGGAGCAACTCAAGATACTTGGTAGATAAGAAGGCTGGCAAAAGTCGAAAGAAGTGTATTTGATATACATGATGTTGATGTGTACTTTACTAGTACTCCTAGTAGCACGAGGGTATTGGATACCGCTTCGGTTGCTAAGTGATTAGTGACGCGAAATGAAAGCTATGGCATAAACGGAGGCTAGCTAAAGGCGAGGTGACGATACGTGTTGGAAGTGTTTCCAAGATTGATATGATCAAACGTCGCACGCTCCCTCTACCATCGGGATTGGTGTTAAACCTAAATAATTGTTATTTGGTGCTTGCGTTAAGCATGAACATGATTGGATCGTGTTTATTGCAATATGATTATTCATTTAAAGAGAATAATGGTTACTCTATTTTCTTGAATAATCACCTTCAATGGTTTATTGAATCTCGATCGTAGTGTTACACATGTTCATGATATTGGTGCCAAAAGATACGAGTTGATGATGATAGTACCACTTACTTGTGGCACTGCCGCTTGAGTCATGTTAGTATAAATTGCATGAAGAGGCTCCATGCTGATGGATCTTTATACTCACCTGATTTCGAATCACTAGTGACATGCGAATCATACCACATGAGCAAGGCCTTGTTTTCATTGAGATGAAATAAGATAGTAACTTGTTGGAAGTGATACATTTTGATGTATGCAGTCCAATGGGTGCTGAGGCACGCAGTGGATATCATTATGTTCTTACTTCACTGACGATTTGAGTAGATACAAGAGTATTTACTTAATGAATCACAAGTCTAAAATGTTGAAAAGTTCAATTCCGTTTCAGAGTGAAGTTCGTCGTAACAAGAGGATAAACTGTCTACGATATGATCATGGAAATGAATATCTGAGTTACGAGTTTTGGTACACAGTTAAGACAATGTGGAAATTGTTTCGCAGTTCATGCCACCTGGAACATCATAGTGTGATGATGTGTCTGAACGTCATAGCCACGCACTATTTGGTATGGTGCATACTATGATGTCTCTTATCGAATTACCACTATCGTTTATGGGTTATGCATTAGAGACAACTGCACTCACTTTAAATAGGGCACCGCGTATTTCCGTTGAGATGACACAGTATAGACTGAGGTTTAGAGAAATCTAAACTGTCGTTTCTTGAAAGTTTGGGGTTTCGACACTTATGTGAAAAAGTTTCAGTCTGATAAGCTCGAACCCAAAGCGGATAAATGCATCTTCATAGGATATCCAAAACAGTTGGGTACATCTCCTATCTCAGATCCGAAAGCAAAGTGTTTGTTTCTAGAAACGGATCCTTTCTCGAGGAAAGGTTTCTCTTGAAAGAATTGAGTGGGAGGGTAGTAGAACTTGATGAGGTTATTGAACCATCACTTCAACCAGTGTGTAGCAGGGCGCAGGAAGTTGTTCATGTGGCGCCTACACCAATTGAAGCGGAAGCTGATGATGATGATCATTGAGCTTCGAATCAAGTTACTACAAACCTCGTAGGTCGACAAGGTCGCGTACTACTGCAGAGTAGTACGGTAACCCTGTCTTGGAGGTCATGTTGTTGAGCAACAGTGAACCTACAAGTTATGGAGAAAGCGATGGTGGGCCCAGATTCCGACAAATGGCTGGAAGCCATGAAATCCGAGAGAGGATCCATGTGTGAAAACAAAGTGTAGACTTTCGTAGAACTACTTGATGGTCATAGGACTATTGAGTAAAAATGGATCTTTAAAAGAAGACAGACGATGATGGTGATAAGTCACTATTAAGAAAAGCTCGACTTGTCGCAAAGATGTTTTCGATAAGATCAAACAGTTGACTATGATGAGACTTTCTCACTCGTAGCGATGCTAAAAGTCTGTTAGAATTATGTTAGTTGTTGATGCATTATTTATGAAATATTGCACGTAGGATGTCAAAACATTGTTTTCTCGACGGTTTCCTTGAGCAAACATTGTATGTGATACAACCAGAAGGTTTTGTCGATCCTTAAGATACTAGCAAGTATGCAAGCTCCAGTGATCCTTCAATGGACTGGTGCAAGCATCTCGGAGTTGGAATATACACTTTGATGAGATGATCAAAGATTTTGGGTTTGTACAAGGTTTATGAGAAACTTGTATTTCCAAAGAAGTGAGTGGGAGCACTATAGAATTTCTGATAGGTATATGTGGTTGACATATTGTGGATCAGAAGTAATGTAGAATTTCTGTAAAGCATACAAGGTTGTTTGAAAGAAGTTTTCAAAGGAGTACCTGGATTACGCTACTTGAACGTTGAGCATCAAAGATCTATGGAGATAGATCGAAAGCGCTTAATAGAAGTTTCAACAAGATGCATGCCTTGACAAGTTTTTGAAAGAGTTCAAAATAGACCAGCAAAGAAGGAGTTCTTGGTTGCGTTGTGAGGTGTGAATTTGAGTAAGACTCAAAACCCGACCACGGCAGAATAAAGAGAATAGACGAAGGTCGTCTTCTATGCCTTAGCCATAGAATCTAAAGTATGTCATGCTGTGTACCGCACCTGAAGTGTGCCTTGACTCAAAGTATGTTGAGAGGTACAGAGAGTGATCCATGATTGAATCACTAGCAGCGGTCGAAATTTATCCTTAGTAACTAATGGACTAAGGAATTTTTCTCGATTATGGAGGTGGTTAAAGAGTTTGTCGTAAAGGGTTACGTCAATGCAAGCTTTGACACTAATCCGGATAACTATGAGTAGTGAAACGGATTCGTATAGTAGAGTAGATATTTGGAGCATTTCCGAATAGCACGTAGTAGCAGCATCTATAAGATGACATAAAGATTTGTAAAGAATGCACGAATCTGAAAGTTTCAGAACCGTTGACTAAAACCTCTCTCACGAGCAAGACGTGATAGACCCCATAACTATATGGGTGTTGGATTCGTTGGAATCACATGGTGATGTGAACTAGATTATTGACTCTAGTGCAAGTGGGAGACTGTTGGAAATATGCCCTAGAGGCAATAATAAATTAGTTATTATTATATTTCTTAGTTCATGATAATCGTTTATTATCCATGCTATAATTGTATTGATTGGAAACACAATACTTGTGTGGATACATAGACAAAACACTGTCCCTAGTAAGCCTCTAGTTGACTAGCTCATTGATCAAAGATGGTCAAGGTTTCCTGGCCATAGGCAAGTGTTGTCACTTGATAACGGGATCCAATCATTAGGAGAATCATGTGATGGACTAGACCCAAACTAATAGACGTAGCATGTTGATCGTGTCATTTTGTTGCTACTGTTTTCTGCGTGTCAAGTATTTGTTCCTATGACCATGAGATCATATAACTCACGGACACCGGAGGAATGCTTTGTGTGTATCAAACGTCGCAACGTAACTGGGTGACTATAAAGATGCTCTACAGGTATCTCCGAAGGTGTTCGTTGAGTTAGTATAGATCGAGACTGGGATTTGTCACTCCGTGTGACGGAGAGGTATCTCGGGGCCCACTCGGTAATACAACATCACACACAAGCCTTGCAAGCAATGTAACTTAATGTAAGTTGCGGGATCTTGTATTACGGAACGAGTAAAGAGACTTGCCGGTAAACGAGATTGAAATAGGTATGCGGATACTAACGATCGAATCTCGGGCAAGTAACATACCGAAGGACAAAGGGAATGACATACGGGATTATATGAATCCTTGGCACTAAGGTTCAAACGATAAGATCTTCGTAGAATATGTAGGATCCAATATGGGCATCCAGGTCCCGCTATTGGATATTGACCGAGGAGTCTCTCGGGTCATGTCTACATAGTTCTCGAACCCGCAGGGTCTGCACACTTAAGGTTCGACGTTGTTTTATGCGTATTTGAGTTATATGGTTGGTTACCGAATGTTGTTCGGAGTCCCGGATGAGATCACGGACGTCACGAGGGTTTCCGGAATGGTCCGGAAACGAAGATTGATATATAGGATGACCTCATTTGGTTACCGGAAGGTTTTCGTGCATTACCGGAAAAGTTTCGGGCTCATCGGTAGTGTACCGGGAGTGCCGGGAGGGGTGCCGGGGACCATCGGGAGGGGTGTCACGCCCCAAGGGGTCTCATGGGCTGTGGGAAGAGATAAACCAGCCCCTAGTGGGCTGGAATAAGTTCCCACTAAGGCCCATAAGGTTTGAGAAGGAAAAAACACAAGGTGGAAAGAGTTTCCAAGTGGGAAGGTGGAATCCTACTCCAAGTAGGATTGGAGTAGGACTCCTCCACCTCCAATTTCGGCCAAACCTTTAGGTTTTGAGGCTGCCTCCTCCCCTCCCTCCCACCTATATATACGGAGGTTTTAGGGCTGATTTGAGACGACTTTTCCACGGCAGCCCGACCACATACCTCCACAGTTTTTCCTCTAGATCGCGTTTCTGCGAAGCTCGGGCGGAGCCCTGCTGAGACAAGGTCATCACCAACCTCCGGAGCGCCGTCACGCTGCCGGAGAACTCTTCTACCTCTCCGTCTCTCTTGCTGGATCAAGAAGGCCGAGATCATCGTCGAGCTGTACGTGTGCTGAACGCGGAGGTGCCGTCCGTTCGGTACTAGATCGTGGGACTGATCGCGGGATTGTTCGCGGGGCGGATCGAGGGACGTGAGGACGTTTCACTACATCAACCGCGTTCTCTAACGCTTCTGCTGTACGGTCTACAAGGGTACGTAGATCACTCATCCCCTCTCGTAGATGGACATCACCATGATAGGTCTTCGTGCGCGTAGGAAAATTTTTGTTTCCCATGCGTCGTTCCCCAACATTGGGTCACATACCCCTCGACGATGCTCCCCTCGGGCCGGGACATGTTACGAACGAATCCTTTGATGACCACATTCATCCTCTCGAACGACATCATGCTGTGAAGGAATGTAGGCCCGAGGTCGATGATGTCGTCCATGATGTGGACACACAGATGCACCATGACGTCAAAGAACGCGGGGAGGAAGTACATCTCAAGCTCACATAGTATGACAACGATCTCTTCATGTAGACTTCGGAGCTGCTTCACACTGATAGACTTTCGATAGATAATGTTGAAGAAGTCGCAGAGACTAGTAGGCTGCTCACTGACGTGTTTTTCCATTATCCCTCTAATGACAACCAGGAGTATCTGCCTCATCATCACATGACTGTCATGAGACTTCATCCCGCTAAACCTTTTCTTCTTCGTGTCTAGAAATCTGCTTATCGTCCCACAGAAACCGGAACTGACTTTGACTCCCGTAAGGCACTTGATGAATTGATCGATCTCCTTCGCACTTAAGGTGAAGCAAGAAAGGGGGCAATAATTCTCCTCCTTCTTGTTGACTTTTCTGCTCCTTTCCCCCTCCTCTGTCTCCGTCTCCGTCTCCTCCATCAACTTTTTACGGTGGAGGTCTTTCCTGATCTTCAAATCTTCCAAGTCTTTCCTTGCCTTCGGCCCATCCTTGGTCTTCTCCGGCATGTTCATCAGTGTGCCAAGTAAGCTCTCGAGGACATTCTTTGTAATATGCATTTGATCAAGGCAATGAGGCGTGTCGTGATTGGGCCAGTACTCCAAGTACCAGAAATCAGACCTCATTTTCCATACCTTCAGCAGTGGCTCTGGCGCATTTTTGATCTTTCCCGGCTTGGGGCATTGTTCCCAGTTTCTCAACAGCGCGGTGACTTCGGCGCCGCTCCTCTCACGTGGAGGTCCTGGAAGCTCATCCAACCCATTGAATAGATCTCCATGCTTTCTCCATGGGTCATCCTTCTCGAGCCATCTACGATGCCCCGTGTACACGATTACGATTTTCCCAGGCCCGCCATCTTTCATTGACGTAAGCTGCCAAGACGTTGTATCATCCATGCACCTCATGCATCCGTTGTATCCGTGGCACACCTGGCCTGCGGTGTACCCGTAACCGAGATAGTTGTGCACCGTCGTCATCAACACGACTCTCATATGGAAATACTCTCCTTTGTTGGCGTCCCATGTCCATGTCGGTGATTTCCATAACGTGTCTAGCTCCTCTTGCAGAAGCCCCATATACATGTTAATACTATTTCCCGGTTGTTTAGGCCCTTGAATCAGCATGCACATGTGTATGTACTTTGTCTTCATGCACTTCCATGGGGGGAGGTTGTACATCCAAACAAACACGGGCCATGTGTTGTGGTTGGTGTTCTGGTTTCCAAACGGATTCATGCCATCGGTACTCGCACCAAGCACGATGTTCCTTGGATCTTCTTTAGCAAATCCATATACGGCGTTGAATGCTCTCCACTGGCTACCATCTACGAGGTGTCTCAGCCTCGGATCATTGTATCAACCTCAAGACCCCTCGATCTCCTTCATGTAGATCCCTTTGGGCCTTCTTCATGGGATAGCCTCGGTGGGAAGAAGTATGGGTTTGTCATTCTCGATGATTACTCAAGATATACATGGGTGTTCTTTCTTAAATCTGAGGATGAGAAAAAGATCACCTTCACTGACTTTGCCAAGCAAGCTCAACGCAAATTTGGCAAACAAATCTTGGCAATAAGAAGTGACAATGGATCTGAATTCAAGAACTACACCCTGGAAGAGTTTCTCAATGATGAAGGTATTGAACATCAATACTCTACACCATTTACCCACAAAAAAATGGGGTAGCTGAAAGAAAGAACCGCACTCTTGTGGAGATGGAAAGATCCATGCTGGATGAGTACAAGTATCACCACAGTTTTTGGGCTGAAGATGTGAACACCGCATGTCATGCTTCAAATCGGCTCTTCCTCCGCAAGATCTTGGAGAAAATACCATATGAGATCATTACAGGAAATAAGACAAATTTCAAGTATTTCGAGGTGTTTGGCTGCAAATGTTTCATTCTCGACAAGAAAGAACGGTTAGGAAAATTTCAATCTAAAACAACCGAGGCCATATTTGTTGGATATGGATCAAACTCTCATTCCTATAGGATCTACAACAAATCCATCAGATGTGTTGTAGAAACTTCTGATGTGGTATTTGATAAATTTAATGGCTCCCATGGGAAGCAAGTTGATCTAAGTGATGTAGGTGAAGAAGATCTTTCGCAAGACATCTTGACCATGGGTGTAGGTGCTCTCCTTCCAGTGGAACATGTTTCCTACGGCAGTGAAGGTGAGGACACAAGCACCACACATACTCATACAACAGCTATGCATCTGCCACCACATGATCTCATCCCTCAAGTGGAGTCCATAATTCAAGAACAAGAAGATGTTCACGATCAAGTATAAGAACAAGATCAAGTCCATCATCAAGTACAAGAACAAGAACATGCATGTGTCGACATTGATGAAACTGCCGATGATGATGAACCTCAACAAATGATGCATGAAGATCTTCCTCCACACATTCTAGATCCTTATGTTGAGGATGATGATGATGGTAACGAAGTTGAACCTCGTGAAACCTTAACCTCGATCATGCCTCGTGTGGCTGGTCGCGTTGACGTAGACCAAATTCTCACCAAGATATCGGAAGGTAGAGTCACTCGTAAACAATTGACAAACTTTTGTGCTCACTTTTCCTTTGTCTCTAGTGTTGTGTCTCTCAGGACACAAGATGCGTTGATGGATCATGACTGGCTTGTCGCTATGCAAGAAGAGTTGAACAACTTCAAGCGCAACCAAGTGTGGTTTTTAGTCGAAAGGCCAACTAAGGAGCACAATCTCATTGGAACCAAGTGGATCTTCAAGAACAAACAAGATAAAAATGGTGTTATCATTAGAAACAAGTCAAGGTTAGTGGCACAAGGGTTCTCACAAGTTGAAGGTTTGGACTTTGATGAGAACTTTCCCCCCTTGCCTGTCTTGAATCATTTCACATTTTACTTGCTTACGCTACCTTCAAAGGTTTTACTTTACATCAAATGGACGTTAAGAGTGCTTTTCTTAATGCCCCCTACAAGAAGAAGTATATGTTGCACAACCACCCGGGTTTGTTGATCCCGATCACAAAGTCTATGTATACAAACTTCACAAGGCCTTGTATGGCCTGAAACAAGCACCTCATGCTTGGTATGATCATCTTAAGAAGTTTCTACTCGCTGATGGTTTTGTGAGAGGGGTGATTGACCCTACTATCTTCACTAAGAGGGGAAAATGTGATTTAATGCGGTGTGAAATTTACATAGATGATATCATTTTTGGTTCCCCTAACATCCATTTATGCAAGAAATTTGCTGACTCCATGACAAAGAACTTTGAGATGTCGCTGAACACGGATTTGAAATTCTTTCTCGGTTTCCAAATCCAACAATGTCAAGAAGGAATTTTTCTATCTCAAACCAAGTACTTAAAGGGTATTCTTGCAAAGTTTGGCATGACAAATGCTAGTCCGTGAAAGGTACCCATGCCAACCACAACTGCTCTTAATGAGGACACAAACGGTATTCCATTTGACCCATCTATTTACCGCTCTATGATTGGTTCATTGCTTTACCTTTGTGCATCTAGACTAGACATCACGTTAAGTGTAGGCATTTGTTCTGTATTTCAAGCTTCCCTTAAGGAAAGCCATCATAAGGTTGTTAAGCATATTCTTAGATACCTTGTTCACACCCCAAGGTTGGGTATATGGTACCCCAAGGATGCCAAGTTTGATCTCATTGGGTACACGGATGTAGATTGGGCAGGAGACAAAGTGGGAAGAAAATCCACCTCCGGGGCATGTTAGTTTCTTGGACACTCATTGGTAAGTTGGTCCTCGAAAAAGCAAAAATTGTGTTTCCCTCTCCACTGCTGAAGCTGAATGTATTACAATCGTAAGCTGTGCAACACGATTGTTATGGATGAGGCAAACTCTGAAGGACTATGGTATAACCTACAGACATGTGCCTATACTATGCGACAATGAAAGTGCCTTCAAGATTGCTGAAAACCCTAGTGATCACTCTCGCACCAAGCACATTGACATTCGGTATCACTTCTTAAGAGGCCATGTGCAAAAGGGTGATATCAACATTGGTCATGTTGGCACGGATATGCAACTTGCTGATATTTTCACCAAGCCACTTGATGAACGTAGGTTCTTTCAACTCAGATGTGAACTTGGTATCTTAGAACTTGACAACATTATGTGAAATTTTGCACTCATGCATAAAGTTATGTCATGTCCAGTCTAGATGTAGGCATGTGTTTAGGGGGAGACTCTCAATTCATGAGTTATCTCACCCTATATGATGCATGAACAAACCAAACACTCTCAAAGTTACCGCGTCTTACTTGTGTGACCCGGTGCTTTAAATGATGGAGTTGTGGTGTTGGACTCAAGGTTAAAATCTTCGTAGTGCCAAGTCACATATGCTCAAACATGGTGGATCCATCCACCGCCCTCTCTCTCTCCGAGAGTTTGGACTATCTTTTCTGGTTGTTTCTCTGTGTTTGTTTTCTATTTTTTTTTGCATTACGAGTGTAGTCGATATATATGACCCTAGATCAGACCCTACCTAAGCCTCTCTCATCTATATATATATATATGATAACTATGAGATCTCAGCCGTGTCACAAGCTTCTTCCATCCACTTAAAAATATTGTTGGGATTGTGGCGGTCTTGGTAGCTTTCGGCCTCACCCCCTCAAGTTCTCGAGCTTTCAAAGAGATCGTATTCTCTCTGGATAGCCCAAAACTTCCGGGTTGGCCGGACCTTCCGGCCACCGGAACCTCCGTATTGACCGGAACTTCCAGGCGTTACGGTTAGAGCCTCTTAGATGCGGGTAGGGGGTTACCAAAGGGGCTATTCCCCATTTCCCCCCCTCCGCCCCTCTCCTCTCCTTGCGGTGCCCTCTCTCCCATCGACGGCTTCCGAGCGTGCCGCCGGCTCCCGGAACCTCCTTCATTCCATTGTGCTCGGAGGGCCTCTCGCCTTCTCTTCACCATCCCCATGGATCAAGGTAACCCAAGCATTTTTTTTCTGTGCCTTCCCTCCGGATTCGATCCTAGGGATTGTGGACTTTCTTACGGGTTGAGGATAATCACCTCCCTTCATGTTTTACTATACTGCATCCACCATAGCTCTGTAGTATACTTTTCATTCTCATCCATTACACGGATTATGCCGTCCTCTCCTTCGATGTGGAAGGAGCCATGCGAACTGACTGGTGCCCGGAACTTCGGGGAACGCCTGAGCTTTCGGCCGCCGGACCTTCTGGCCCACCCAGAAGTTCTGGGCTAAGCAGAGTTCTCGTATTTTTCCTCCTGTAATGCGATTCTGTTTTTCCTTTGAAACTTGTGCACTTATAATTTCCCTCACTATTTCTATCATCTCCTTTCCTGCAGGTGGCTCTAGCTCGGGTGCTCGACCATCCAAGGTGTATGAACGGAAACCCAGAGAAAGGGTCAAGAAGACAAAGGCTGTCGTGTTAGGTCCCGAGAACATGTTTGACTGCTATCCTGAGCCTGATGATGAGTTTAGAGATCATGACTCACCTTCTCCTACACCTACTCAGTCAAAGAAACGAAATACTGTTTTTAAAAAGGGCAGTTCCACAAAGGGAAAGCCAGTTTGCGCTCATCCTCCTCCTCCCGTGCCCATCTCCATGAAATAGTTGCCGGCACCGGAGTGGGTTGCTCAACACCGGATAAATCCCTTTAACGAAGAGCGTGAACATGTGGCAAGCTCCATGTTCTGGACTTTATTTCAGCAACGGACTTATGATGGAATCTTCAATCATTTTGTCATTCAGAAGAGTACCAATGCCGCTCTTTTGAAAAGACTCCCACCAACATTGCTGATACGTCTCTAACGTATCTACAATTTTTTATTGTTCCATGCTATTATATTATCTGTTTTGGATGTTTTATATGCATTAATATGCTATTTTATATTATTTTTGGGGCTAACCTATTAACCTAGAGCCTAGTGCCAGTTTCTGTTTTCCCATGTTTTTGAGTAATGCAGATAAGGAATATTAAACAGAGTCCAAACGGAATAAAAACTCCGAAATGATTTTTCTTGGACCAGAAGAAACCTACCAGACTTGGAGAAGGGGGCAGGAGACCTGCCGGGAGACGACAACCCTGCAGGGTGCACCCTAGGGGGGTCGCACCCCCTGGCTTGTGCCCCCCTGCAGGCCTCCTAACCCGAATCCTCGTCCTATAAATTCCCAAATACCCCCCAAGACCAGAACGACACCAAAAATACCTTTCCGCTGTCCGGAACCTCTGTTCCCGTGAGATCCAATCTGGGAGCCTTTTCCGGTAATCTATCGGAGGGGGAATTGATCACGGAGCGCATCTGAAAGGACCGCGATGAAGCCTAAGGGGGGGGGGGTGAATAGGCTATTTAAAAAACTTCTTCTGATTTGGCTTAACCCTAATGCGGAAATAAACTAAGAGGATACTTTTCAAGCACAAATCCTAAATGCAATAGGCACCGCAACGTGCACCAACAACACGATCTACCAAGATGAACATGTTGGGAACGTCGCATGGGAAACAAAAATTTTCCTACGCGCACGAAAACCTATCATGGTGATGTCCATCTACAACAGGGGATATTCGATCTACGTACCCTTGTAGATCGCACAGCAGAAGCGTTAGTGAACGCGGTTGATGTAGTGGAACGTCCTCACGTCCCTCGATCCGCCCCGCGAACCGTCCCGCGATCAGTCCCATGATCTAGTGCCGAACGGACGACACCTCCGCGTTCAGCACACGTACAGCTCAACGATGATCTCGGCCTTCTTGATCCAGCAAGAGAGACAGAGAGGTAGATGAGTTCTCCGGCAGCGTGACGGCGCTCCGGAGGTTGGTGGTGATCTAATCTCAGCAAGGCTCCGCCCGAGCTCCGCAGAAACACGATCTAGAGGTAAAACCGTGGAGATATGTGGTCGGGCTGCCGTGGCAAAGTTGTCTCAAATCAGCCCTAAAACCTCCGTATATATAGGGGGAAGAGGGGGAGCCTTGCCTTGGGGTCCAAGGACCCCCAAGGGGTTCGGCCGAGCCAAGGGGGGCAACCCTCCCCTTCCAAACCGAGTCCAACTAGGTTTGGAAGGAGGAGTCCTTCCCCCTTTTCCCACCTCCTCTTTTTTTTCTTTCCTTTCTCTTTGATTTTCTTCCTATGGCGCATAGGGCCTTCTTGGGCTGTCCCACCAGCCCACTAAGGGCTGGTGCGCCACCCCCAAGGCCTATGGGCTTCCCCGGGGTGGGTTGCCCCCCCGGTGAACACCCGGAACCCATTCGTCATTCCCGGTACATTCCCGGTAACTCCGAAAACCTTCCGTAATCAAATGAGGTCATCCTATAGATTAATCTTCGTTTCCGGAGCATTCCGGAAACCCTCGTGACGTCCGTGATCTCATCCGGGACTCCGAACAACATTCGGTAACCAACCATATAACTCAAATACGCATAAAACAACGTCGAACCTTAAGTGTGCAGACCCTGCGGGTTCGAGAACTATGTAGACATGACCAGAGAGACTCCTCGTTCAATATCCAATAGCGGGACCTGGATGCCCGTATTGGATCCTACATATTCTACGAAGATCTTATCGTTTGAACCTCAGTGCCAAGGATTCATATAATCCCGTATGTCATTCCCTTTGTCCTTCGGTATGTTACTTGCCCGAGATTCTATCGTCAGTATCCGCATACCTATTTCAATCTCGTTTACCGGCAAGTCTCTTACTCGTTCCGTAATACAAGATCCTGCAACTTACACTAAGTCACATTGCTTGCAAGGCTTGTGTGTGATGTTGTATTACCGAGTGGGCCCCGAGATACCTCTCCGTCACACGGAGTGACAAATCCTAGTCTCGATCCATACTAACTCAACGAACACCTTCGGAGATACCTGTAGAGCATCTTTATAGTCACCCAGTTACGTTGCAACGTTTGATACACACAAAGTATTCCTCCGGTGTCAGTGAGTTATATGATCTCATGGTCATAGGAACAAATACTTGACACGCAGAAAACAGTAGCAACAAAATGACACGATCAACATGCTACATCTATTAGTTTGGGTCTAGTCCATCACGTGATTCTCCTAATGACGTGATCCAGTTATCAAGCAACAACACCTTGTTCATAATCAGAAGACCCTCACTATCTTTGATCAACTGGCTAGCCAACTAGAGGCTTGCTAGGGACAGTGTTTTGTCCATGTATCCACACATGTATACAAGTCTTTATTCAATACAATTAAAGCATGGATAATAAACGATTATCTTGATACAGGAATTATAATAATAAGTATATTTATTATTGCCTCTAGGGCATAATTCCAACAGTCTCCCACTTGCACTAGAGTCAATAATCTAGCCCTCACATCATCATGTGAATTACATTGTAATAAATCTAACACCCATATAGTTCTGGTGTTGATCATGCTTTGCCGGTGGAAGAGGTTTATTCAGCGGGTCTGCTACATTCAGATCCATGTGCACTTTGCATATATTTACGTCCTCCCCTTTGACGTAGTCGCGGATGAGGTTGAAGCGTCGTTTAATGTGTCTGGACTTCTTGTGAAACCGTGGTTCATTTGCTAGGGCAATGGCACCCATGTTGTCACAGAACAAGGTTATTGGATTCAGTGCGCTTGGCACTACTCCAAGATCCGTCATGAACTGCTTCATCCAGACACCCTCCTTAGCCGCCTCCGAGGCAGCCATGTACTCCGGTTCACATGTAGAATCTGCTACGACGCTTTGCTTGGAACTGCACCAGCTTACCACACCCCCATTAAGAATAAATACGTATCCGGTCTGCGACTTAGAGTCGTCCGGATCTGTGTCAAAGCTTGCATCGACGTAACCCTTTACGGCGAGCTCTTCGTCACCTCCATACACGAGAAACATCTCCTTAGTCCTTTTTAGGTACTTCAGGATATTCTTGACCGCCGTCCAGTGATCCACTCCTGGATTACTCTGGAACCTGCCTGCCATACTTATGGCCAAGCTAACGTCCGGTCTTGTGCACAACATTGCATACATGATAGAACCTATGGCTAAAGCATAGGGGACGGTGCTCAAATGCTCTCTATCCTCATCAGTTGCTGGGCACTGAGTCTTACTGAATCTCGTACCTTGTAAAACTCGCAAGAACCCTTTCTTGGACTGTTCCATTTTGAACCTCTTCAAAACTTTATCAAGGTATGTGCTTTGTGAAAGTCCTATCAGGCGTTTCGATCTATCCGTGTAGATCTTAATGCCTAGAATGTAAGCAGCTTCTCCTAGGTCCTTCATAGAGAAACTTTTATTCAAGTAATCCTTTATGCTCTCCAAAAACTCTACATTGTTTCCAATCAGCAATATGTCATCCACACATAATATTAGAAACGCCACAGAGCTCCCACTCACTTTCTTGTAAATACAAGATTCTCCAACCACTTGTATAAACCCAAATGCTTTGATCACCTCATCAAAGCGTTTGTTCCAACTCCGAGATGCTTGCACCAGTCCATAAATGGATCGCTGGAGCTTGCACCCCTTGTTAGCATTCTTAGGATCGACAAAATCTTCGGGTTGCATCATATACAACTCTTCCTTAAGGAAACCGTTAAGGAACGCCGTTTTGACATCCATCTGCCAGATTTCATAATCGAAAAATGCAGCTATTGCTAACATGATTCTGACGGACTTAAGCATCGCTACGGGTGAGAATGTCTCATCGTAGTCAACTCCTTGAACTTGTGAAAAACCCTTTGCCACAAGTCGAGCTTTATAAACGGTCACATTGCCGTCAGCGTCCGTCTTCCTCTTAAAGATCCATTTGTTCTGAATAGCCTTGCGGCCCTCAGGTAGTACTTCCAAAGTCCACACTTTGTTCTCATACATGGATCCTATCTCGGACTTCATGGCTTCTAGCCATTTGTTGGAATCTGGGCCCACCATTGCTTCTTCATAACTTGCAGGTTCATTGCTGTCTAACAACATGATTGACAAAACGGGATTACCGTACCACTCTGGAGCAGCACGTGGTCTCGTCGACCTGCATGGTTCGACAGGAACTTGAACCGGAGTTTCATGATCATCATCATTAACTTCCTCCTCAACCGGCGTTGCAATGACAGAGGTTTCCCCTTGCCCTGTGCCACCATCTAGAGGGATGAGAGGTTCGACAACCTCATCAAGTTCTATCTTCCTCCCACTCAATTCTCTCGAGAGAAACTCCTTCTCGAGAAAAGCTCCGTTTTTAGCAACAAACACTTTGCCCTCGGATTTGAGATAGAAGGTGTACCCAACTGTCTTTTTTGGGTAACCTATGAAGATGCACTTTTCCGCTTTGGGTTCCAGCTTTTCAGGCTGAAGCTTTTTGACATAAGCATCACATCCCCAAACTTTAAGAAACGACAACTTTGGCCTCTTGCCATACCATAGTTCGTATGGTGTCGTCTCAACGGATTTTGATGGTGCCCTATTTAAAGTGAATGCAGCTGTTTCTAATGCATAACCCCAAAAAGATAACGGCAAATCGGTAAGAGACATCATAGATCGCACCATCTCTAATAAAGTACGATTACGATGTTCGGACACACCATTATGCTGTGGTGTTCCAGGCGGTGTCAACTGTGAAACAATTCCACATTGTCTTAAGTGAGCACCAAACTCGAAACTCAGATATTCACCCCCACGATCAGACCGTAGGAACTTGATCTTCTTGTTACGATGATTTTCAACTTCACTCTGAAATTGCTTGAACTTTTCAAATGTTTCAGGCTTGTGCTTCATTAAGTAGACATAACCATATCTACTCAAATCGTCAGTGAAGGTGAGAAAATAACGATATCCGCCGCGTGCCTCTACGCACATCGGACCGCACACATCGGTATGTATGATTTCCAACAAGTCACTTGCACGCTCCATTGTTCCGGAGAACGGAGTTTTAGTCATCTTGCCCATGAGGCATGGTTCGCACGTGTCAAGTGAATCAAAGTCAAGTGACTCCAAAAGTCCATCGGCATGGAGTTTCTTCATGCGCTTTACACCAATATGACCTAAGCGGCAGTGCCACAAAAATATGGCGCTATCATTGTTAACTCTAACTCTTTTGGTCTCAATGTTATGTATGTGTGTATCACTATCAAGATTCAATATGAACAATCCTCTCACATTGGGTGCATGACCATAAAAGATGTTACTCATAGAAATAGAACAACCATTATTCTCTGACTTAAAAGAGTAACCGTCTCGCAATAAACAAGATCCAGATATAATGTTCATGCTCAACGCAAGCACTAAATAACAATGATTCAAGTTCATAACTAATCCTGATGGTAACTGAAGTGAAACTGTGCCGACGGCGATTGCATCAACCTTGGAACCATTTCCTACGCGCATTGTCACTTCATCTTTCGCCAGCCTTCGTCTATTCCGCAGTTCCTGTTTCGAGTTGCAAATATGAGCAACAGAACCGGTATCGAATACCCAGGCACTACTACGAGAGCCGGTTAAGTACACATCAATAACATGTATATCAAATATACCTGATTTTTCTTTGGCCGCCTTCTTATCAGCCAGATACTTGGGGCAGTTGCGCTTCCAGTGACCCATACCCTTGCAATAGTAACACTCTATTTCGGGCTTAGGTCCAGCTTTGGGTTTCTTCGTCGGATTGGCAACATGCTTGCCGCTCTTCTTTGAATTACCCTTCTTGCCTTTGTTGTTTCTCTTGAAACTAGTGGTCTTATTCACCATCAACACTTGATGCTCTTTACGGAGTTCAGACTCTGCGACTTTCAGCATCGCAAACAACTCGCCGGGTGACTTGTTCATCCCTTGCATGTTGTAGTTCAACACAAAGCCTTTATAGCTTGGCGGCAGTGATTGAAGGATTCTGTCAGTGATAGCCTCTTGCGGGAGTTCAATCCCCAGCTCAGCTAGACGGTTTGAGTACCCAGACATTTTGAGCACATGTTCACTGACAGACGAGTTCTCCTCCATCTTGCAAGCATAGAATTTATCGGAGGTCTCATACCTCTCGATCCGGGCGTTCCTCTGAAAGATGAACTTCAACTCCTGGAACATCTCAAATGCTCCATGACGCTTAAAGCGACGTTGAAGTCCCGGTTCTAAGCCATACAAGACTGCACATTGAACTACTGAGTAGTCCTCCTTACGTGTTAACCAAGCGTTCTTAACATCCTGATCAGCCGTAGCGGGTGGTTCATCTCCTAGCGCAACATTAAGGACATAATCCTTCTTCCCAGCTTGTAATATTAGCTTAAGATTACGAGCCCAGTCTACAAAGTTGCTTCCATCATCTTTCAACTTAGCTTTCTCTAGGAACGTATTAAAATTCAGGGTGACTGTCGCGTGAGCCATGATCTACAACACAAATATATTCAAAGTGGACTTAGACTATGTTCAAGATAATTAGAGTTTAACTAAATCAAATTACTCGCTAAACTCCCACTCAAAAAGTACATCTCTCTGGTCATTTGAGTGGTTCATGATCCACTTACACTAGCTCAAGTCCGATCATCACGTGAGTTGAGTATAGTTTCAGTGGTAAGCATCCCTATGCTAATCATATCATCTATATGATTCATGATCGACCTTTCGGTCTCATGTGTTCCGAGGCCATGTCCGCACATGCTAGGCTCGTCAAGCTTAACCCGAGTGTTCCGCGTGCGCAACTGTTTTGCACCCGTTGTATGTGAACATTGAGTCTATCACACCCGATCATCACGTGGTGTCTCGAAACGACGAACTGTAGCAGCGGTGGACAGTCGGGGAGAACACAATTTTGTCTTGAAATTTTAGTGAGAGATCACCTCATAATGCTACCGTCGTTCTAAGAAAAATAAGGTGCATAAAAGGATTAACATCACATGCAATTCATAAGTGACATGATATGGCCATCATCACGTGCTCCTTGATCTCCATCACCAAAGCACCAGCACGATCTTTTTGTCACCGGCGCCACACCATGATCTCCATCAACGTGTCGCCATCAGGGTTGTCGTGCTACTCATGCTATTACTACTAAAGCTACATCCTAGCAAAATAGTAAACGCATCTGCAAGCACAAACGTTAGTATAAGGACAACCCTATGGCTCCTGCCGGTTGCCGTACCATCGACGTGCAAGTCGATATTATCTATTACAACATGATCATCTCATACATCCAATATATCACATCACATCATTGGCCATATCATATCACAAGCATACCATGCAAAAACAAGTTAGACGTCCTCTAATTTTGTTGTTGCATGTTTTACGTGGTGACCATGGGTGTCTAGTAGGATCGCATCTTACTTACGCAAACACCACAACGGAGATATATGAGTTGCTATTTAACCTCATCCAAGGACCTCCTCGGTCAAATCCGATTCAACTAAAGTTGGAGAAACTGACACTTGCCAGTCATCTTTGAGCAACGGGGTTACTCATAGCGATGAAACCAGTCTCTCGTAAGCGTACGAGTAATGTCGGTCCAAGCCGCTTCAATCCAACAATACCGCGGAATCAAGAAAAGACTAAGGAGGGCAGCAAAACGCACATCACCGCCCACAAAAACTTTTGTGTTCTACTCGAGAAGACATCTACGCATGAACCTAGCTCATGATGCCACTGTTGGGGAACGTCGCATGGGAAACAAAAATTTTCCTACGCGCACGAAAACCTATCATGGTGATGTCCATCTACGAGAGGGGATATTCGATCTACGTACCCTTGTAGATCTCACAACAGAAGCGTTAGTGAACGCGGTTGATGTAGTGGAACGTCCTCACGTCCCTCGATCTGCCCCGCGAACCGTCCCGCGATCAGTCCCACGATCGAGTGCCGAACGGACGGCACCTCCGCGTTCAGCACACGTACAGCTCGACGATGATCTCGGCCTTCTTGATCCAGCAAGAGAGACGGATAGGTAGATGAGTTCTCTGGCAGCGTGACGATGCTCCGGAGGTTGGTGGTGATCTAATCTCAGCAGGGCTCCGCCCGAGCTCCGCAGAAACGCGATCTAGAGGTAAAACCGTGGAGATATGTGGTCAGGCTGTCCTGGCAAAGTTGTCTCAAATCAGCCCTAAAACCTCCGTATATATAGGGGGAAGAGGGGGAGCCTTGCCTTGGGGTCCAAGGACCCCCAAGGGGTTCGGCCGAGCCAAGGGGGGCAACCCTCCCCTTCCAAACCGAGTCCAACTAGGTTTGGAAGGAGGAGTCCTTCCCCCTTTTCCCACCTCCTCTTTTTTTTCTTTCCTTTCTCTTTGATTTTCTTCCTATGGCGCATAGGGCCTTCTTGGGCTGTCCCACCAGCCCACTAAGGGCTGGTGCGCCACCCCCAAGGCCTATGGGCTTCCCCGGGGTGGGTTGCCCCCCCCGGTGAACACCCGGAACCCATTCGTCATTCCCGGTAACTCCGAAAACCTTCTGGTAATCAAATGAGGTCATCCTATATATCAATCTTCATTTCCAGACCATTCCGGAAACCCTCGTGACGTCCGTGATCTCATCCGGGACTCCGAACAACATTCGGTAACCAACCATATAACTCAAATACGCATAAAACAATGTCGAACCTTAAGTGTGCAGACCCTGCGGGTTCGAGAACTATGTAGACATGACCCTAGAGATTCCTCAGTCAATATCCAATAGCGGGACCTGGATGCCCATATTGGATCCTACATATTCTACGAAGACCTTATCGTTTGAACCTCAGTGCCAAGGATTCATATAATCCCGTATGTCATTCCCTTTGTCCTTCGGTATGTTACTTGCCCGAGATTCGATCGTCAGTATCCGCATACCTATTTCAATCTCGTTTACCGGCAAGTCTCTTTAATCGTTCCGTAATACAAGATCCTGCAACTTACACTAAGTCACATTGTTTGCAAGGCTTGTGTGTGATGTTGTATTACCGAGTGGGCCCCGAGATACCTCTCCATCACACGGAGTGACAAATCCCAGTCTCGATCCATACTAACTCAACGAACACCTTCGGAGATACCTGTAGAGCATCTTTATAGTCACCCAGTTACGTTGCGACGTTTGATACACACAAAGCATTCCTCCGGTGTCAGTGAGTTATATGATCTCATGGTCATAGGAACAAATACTTGACGCGCAGAAAACAGTAGCAACAAAATGACACGATCAACATGCTACGTCTATTAGTTTGGGTCTAGTCCATCACGTGATTCTCCTAATGACGTGATCCAGTTATCAAGCAACAACACCTTGTTCATAATCAGAAGACCCTGACTATCTTTGATCAACTGGCTAGCCAACTAGAGGCTTGCTAGGGACATTGTTTTGTCTATGTATCCACACATGTATACAAGTCTTTATTCAATACAATTATAGCACGGATAATAAACGATTATCTTGATACAGGAATTATAATAATAACTATATTTATTATTGCCTCTAGGGCATAATTCCAACAGGACACAACACGGTTACTAACAAGCACAAGTAGGTGAACGACACAAGATACTAGATCACACTATAGCACACGATATATCAAAAGCTGCAAGTGTGAACGTGTGGATATAGAGGTTATGCTGGAACGATTAATCTTGTACAAAGAAAGTCAACACAATATAATGCGCACAAACAATATGCAATGTATGTATGCTCAAGTAACACAAGTAAACCACAAGTAAGGAGTTAGGGTTAAGGATAACCAAGGTCACTGAGACGAAGATGTATCCCGATGTTCACTTCCTTGGAGGGAAGCTACTCACCGTTAGAGAGGTGGATGTTACCACGAAGGCACACCAACGCCACGAAGGCTCACCCTATTCTCCCTTTGAGATAACACCACGAAGGTGTTTCTCAACCACTAGTGGTAAGCCTTTGAGGTGGCTTCCAAACCCTCACAAAATTTTTCGGGGGAAATCACACGGATTGATTCCTCTCCGAAGAACTCCTACCGCCTAGGAGTCTCCAACCTCCAAGAGTAACAAGATCACGGGGAATGCTCAAAACTTGCTCAAATCTGAAATATCTTGGGTTGAGAGGAGGAGAGGGAGACGATCTATCTTTTGATTGGAACAACTCTCAAAGGGGCTCACAAATGCTCTTGGGATCTAAGATTTGGTGTGAGCAAATGTGTGTGAGGTAGAAATGTGTTCTTATATGGATATGGCTGTGTTGGGGCACCCTCCCACGAAGTGGGAGGGGGGGGTATATATAGTGGGGAGAGTAAAACAGCTGTTGGGGTCACTTAAGTATGACAGTGGTCGGACATCCGGCAGTTCTCGGATGTCCGGACTCCCACAAGGGGTCGGACGTCCGGCAGGGGTCGGTCGTCCGAGGGATGTAAATATATCAGGAACCATTGTGTAGTCGAACAGGGACCAGACGTCCAGAGGAAGGTCGGACGTCTGGCCCTCGGACGACAGGAGGAGGCCGGAAGTCGGAGTTATTTGACTCAAATTTCTCTGGTGCAAGGTTCCGGTTTTCTGAAGGGGGTCGGACGTCCGGCCCTCGGACGTCCGAAGAGAGCCGGACGTATGGGTCTCGGACGTCTGGAGAAAGCGGGACGTCCGGCCCTCGAATGTCCGAAGAGAGCCGGACGTCTGGAGAGAGCCGGAAGTCCGAGTTATTTGACTCTGGATTTCTCTGGTATAAGGTTCCGGATTTCCGAAGTGGTCGGGCGTCCGTCCCTCGGACGTCCGGAGGAAGCCGGATGTCCGAGGCATTGGTTCTGTTTTCAGATAACAGTAGAGCAGTGGAGATGTGGTATGAGCAGAAAAGTAGAGATGTAGTTTGAGCAAGTTCATCGCAAAACCTGTGATCCCCTCTTAATAGTGTGGGATCCCTAAAGACTCAAGAATCATAAAAGGGGTACTGATGATCCATACTTGAGTGTATACTTTTATTCGCTGATCATCCCTTCGCACCACTAACGTCAAAGGAACTGATACCTTTGAGTTAGCCCTTTCACTTGAGCTTGATGTTGTTGTTCCTTCTTGGCTCAAGTTGAAAGCAAGACATGATGAAGTCTTCAAGCAGCTCTCCCATACACAATGTGGAAAGCCTAGCTTATGTATTCATCTTCATTTGTCCACCATGTGAACATCCACAAGAATCAAGCATGTAGTGCTCAGGAATGCTTATCTTGATCTTGTCCTTGTTAGCACATGAGCTTGTCCTTATCAACACATGACCATTAACAATAGTTTCAATGATATATTCATGCTGATCCACTTGAACTTGCACACCACAATCTTGATGACGATCACCACTTGACGTCATCCTTCATGGGTTGTATGAGATCTTCCTTTTGACGCAAGCCCATGGAAGCACACCTAACCCCCACATAGGAATCTCACAAAGACCATGGGTTAGTACACAAACATGTAATGGACAATGCTTACCATACCATGGGATCACTTGATCCCTCTCGGTACATCTTATACGCTTTGTGTGTTGATCATCTTGATTTACTCTTTGTCTGAGATCTTGATCAACCTAGTGTCTCTATGACCATTCTTTGGATAATACCTTGAATACCATCTTGGTCATCATATAAACTCCTTGAACCCAACAGATGGACTTCAAGAAGTGCCTATGGACAAATCCTATAAATATAACTTAAGGCAACCATTAGTCCATAGGAATTGTCATCAATTACCAAAACCACATATGGAGATATATGCTCTAACAACATCTACATCAACTCCATTGCATCTCTGATGATGCGGGAGTAGTTTACCATAGACCTACAGGTCCATAGCTAGTATCTAGATGGCTTCTTCTCTATTTTTGTTCTTCAATACCATGTTCTTCATGATCTTCATGAAGATCTATCCGATGTAATACTATTTTGCGGTGTGTTTGTTGAGATCCGATGAATTGTGGGTTTATGTTCAGATTATCTATGAATATTATTTGAATCTTCTCTGAATTCTTATATGCATGATTTCATATCTTAGCAAGTCTCTTCGAGTTATTGGTTTGGTTTGGCCAACTAGATTGGTAATTCTTGTAATGGGAGAAGTGCTTAGTTTTGGGTTCAATCTTGCGGTGTCCTCACCCAGTGACAAAGTAGGGGTAGCGAGGCACGTATTGCATTGTTGCCATCGAGGATAAAAAGATGGGGTTTTCATCATATTGCTTGAGTTTATCCCTCTACATCATGTCATCTTACCTAATG
This sequence comes from Hordeum vulgare subsp. vulgare, assembly GCF_904849725.1. Classification (NCBI taxonomy): domain Eukaryota; kingdom Viridiplantae; phylum Streptophyta; class Magnoliopsida; order Poales; family Poaceae; genus Hordeum; species Hordeum vulgare. The sequence continues at coordinate 54,938,810 of NC_058521.1, read as the reverse complement.
TGTTACTCCGTTCTTCATGAACTTAATACTCTAGATGGAGGCAAGAGTCGGTCGATGTGTGGAGTAATAGTAGTAGATGCAGAATCGTTTCGGTCTACTTGACACAGACGTGATGCCTGTATGCATAATCATTGCCTTGGATATCTTCATAATTATTCGCTTTTCTATCAATTGCTCGACAGTAATTTGTTCACTCACCGTATTATTTTCCTTCATGAGAGAAGCCTCTAGTGAAACCTATGACCCGTGGGTCTATTTTCCATATTATACTTTCAGATCTATAAAACAAAATACCAAAAATATATTGTTGCCATTTATTTACATTTGTTTTACTTTTTGTTCTAGCAATCATTTATATCTATCTCTATCAGATCTCATCCTTGCAAATAACCGTGAAGGGGTTGACAACCCCTTTTTAGCGTTGGGTGCAAGTGTTTGATTGTTTGCGTAGGTGCTAAGATTGGGGCCTTGCTTGTTCCTCCTACTGGATTGATACCTTAGTTCTCAACAAACTGAGGGAAATACTTATCTACTTTGTTGCATCACCCTTTCCTCTTAAAGGGAAAACTAACGCAAGCTCAAGAAGTAGCAACTGCCTATTTTGCGGGGGTTCAGAATATGTGTGTCTAGCTCAATCTTCTTCCTCTTATGAACTATTAGCATGAGGTGTCCCCACCTCTTGTGGCTCAGTTTTATGCCATAATGCATTTTGGGACTGATACACAGCGCACTCTCACATGGATGTCTGGTGATGAGAAGGTCTCTGCCCCGTTCTCTGTGCTGGCTCGTCTCTTGGGATATGAGTTCACTGACACTACTGTTGATCGCGAGTAGAAGATCCATGACAAAGGGGTCTTTCAGGTTCATCACTTGGCTGCCTTGTACCTGCGTGGTGGACAGGTCGGCTCTCTTGGTGATATTCTCCCCTTCTACGATATCATGCACCGGATCTTTCGTGAAGTGCTTGCTATCAAGGTTAGTGACCGAAACAAGATTCATGGTCATCTCATCAACCTTCTTCATTTCACTTGTCACAACTCTGGTCCTATTGATGTGATGGATTTCATATGGAATGAAATGTACAGTGTGGTAATGAACCGCAAGGTACCGATTTATGCTCCCTATATCACTGCCTTGATTGCTGAGTTTGCTCCTGTTGCGCTTGCTAGCCGACGTCTGACTTCTCACGCAAGCGTTAACTTGTTGGTGAAAAAGGGCAAGGCTACCATTCATGAAGGTGATGATGATGAGGAAGAGGATCTTCATGCTATAGATTCACAACACACTGAACCTCGCTCTCACTCTCATGCTTATCATCGTGGGGAACCTAGTGACTCCGGGTCAAGGAAGAGCAACAAACTCTCGCGACTTCTGAAGACCATGTTTTTTCTGTAGCAAGATATGCACAAGAAGCAGTGGGAAGAGCACAAGTCTAGGAAGGAGGGCATGAAGGCTCTTAAGGATGGGATGTGTGCATCTGGCATGCACCTTGCTCATGGTTCTGAGTCTGACGTGACTCCGTTTTATCAATACCAGTCCAAGTTTGCTCAGTTTGAATTCGTTGCTGGAGATAAAGCCACTTCTTCTTGCCCTCATGGCCCAGTGTCCTCTGACGAGTCCTCCGACGACTCATCTGATTTCCTCAACTAGAGGCTGCAGTAGTGCATCTTTCATCTTTTCCTTTTTGCCATCTTTATGAAAAAGGGGGAGATGTTGGATTGCTTGATAGGGGTCATCGATAGGGGTCATTGTTATCATTTGCATATTTTCTTATTTGCTATCTTTTATTTATTTGCTACCTTTGCTTTATTTTCTACTATTTGAATCTTACCGTTGTGTTTTCATTAAACTATCTATCCATGTGTGTGCACTTTATGGGTTACATGTGCTACAAGGCATCTTTGATATTCGTATCTCATATTGTGAGTGATATTCCCATATATGTGTCGTCACACACAAAAATCAAGGTTAGTAAATCATTTCATGTTGCTATGTCCTTGTATTGGTAGCATAGTGTGAGGGGTAGCTACTTACAATTGTGTCTTTAACATTCAAATACAAAACTAAAATAAGGCATAAGCTGTGGGGGAGTGATTTCCTTTCATCAAACCTGCTCTATAACATACATACTTTGTGTGTCTACCCTCTTAAGCATTATTGCCATCTATGTCAAAAAGGGGGAGATTGAAAGTGCATTGACGGGGGGATAACCCCGGGGTAGGCTCACCAAGCCTACTCCTCCACACTTCGGTGTAATGCAAGGTGCAAGCTTTCTCTGTGCCGGCTCCTCCTGGCCGGCTGCGCAACATACGCCAGCTAGGAGCGCCGTCGTCTACTCTCTGGACGGATGGCTAGCCACCAGCCGGCTAGGGAGCACCTGTCACCTCAGTCCCTATGATGTGACGGGGGCCTTCGATTAAAGGCGAAAGTACCTTAACTCGGGTACGCTGAGGAGGAATACGCGTGGCTACAGTGGTGGCGGCTGTATTGCTAACCGATGTCATCTACATCCGTCAACCGCGTACAGTACCTGCACGCCACCAGCCACTCCATTACCTGGCGAGGCGTGGCTACAGTGGAGGCGGCCATACCGCTGACCAGCGCTGGATCCCGCAAGACGATGACCAACATACGGCTCATGTACTGTGTGGGGAGCACACATCGATCCCGTGGGTGAGCTGGCGGGTCCCAGATCTTGATGGGACCTCGCAGTCGGCGGGCCTCACGGGCAACAATACCGATCAATAGAGGGCCCGCTGGCCAGTTGGAGAGGCTGCATGTAATGCCCAAGATGCGGTCCTATCCTTATTTTGGCGCGAGGGCCTCGACAGGGATAGAAACGCATCTCGTCGTTTCGCAAGAATGGATATCGTTACAAGTACATGTACTGAAAAGATGAGTATAAGGAGTTGGCTTACACTCGCTACAAGCTACATCAGAGTCGCATCAGTACAATACATACAATCATCATGAAGAAGAGCAGGGTCCGACTATGAACGAAAATAAACGATAAAAGAACGACACCCATCCTTGCTATCCCAGGCCGCCGGCCTAGAAACCATCCTAGATCGAAGAAGAATAAGAAGAAACTCCAAATTAACAATCATCGTGCTCACGTCTTAATATCACTTTACCTGTACCTTCAACTCGTGTTGTAGTAATCTGTGAGCCATAGGGACTCAACAATCTCATTTCCAAAGGTATCAAGACTAGCAAAGCTTAATGAGTGAGGTATGGTTAAGTGGTGAGGCTTCAACAAGCGACTAAGCATTTATTTGAGGTGGCTAACTTACGAGTACAAGAATAAGAGAGGGGATGATCTATGCATAGCGGACGTGAACTACTGATGATAAAATGAATGATGCTGAACACCTACTTATGTCATACATAACCCCACCGTGTCCTCGATCGAAGAAGGAGCTCACGAAAGAGACAATCACGGTTATGCACTTAGTTGGCAAGTTTGAATTAACCTCACTTCAAGTTATCTAGTTAGGACGTTAAACAAAGTTTCCACGTTGCCACATAACCGCGGGCACGACTTTCCGAAAGATTTAACCCTCCAGGGGTGCTCCGACTAGTCCATCACAAACTACCACACGCTGCGACGGAATGACCTCAATCAGGGAAAGCCATGATTTCCTCGGGTTCCTATTGGAAAACCTCAACCTCGAGATAACCGAAAGCATCCTCGGAATCCCTCGCACAACACGCTCGAGAAAGGTACAACAAGTCCAGCAAGGCCGCCCGACATGCAGAAAATCCCGACAGGAGCCGCGTATCTCGTTCTTTGGGCACACCAGATGAGCTAAGGTTACCACGCCAGACGCCGAGTTGCCCCGGGTAGCGTTAATATGCTGCTCTGTTTGGGACCAACACCATCAACACTAGCCCCCCTTGTATTATGTTGAATTATTCCTCGGGTAGCGCTAACTCCCTATGCGTCACATTAATCTCAGTCTTATTATGTTGGTCAAAATATAGTACCAATGTTGGGCCTTGCTAGACGAGTTTTATCCCAAAACGAGAATCTAGGGGGTCACCATAACAACCCCAAGCATATTAGGAGCGCTCAATTATGGAACATAACACTGGTAGCCGAAACTAAGGCGACAAAGGTGGAACAAAACACCAGGCTAGAAAGCGAAGCCTTCCATCTTTTACCAAGTATATAGGTGCATTAAATTAATTAGCATTAATAGGGTGATATAACAAGGAACTCATGTTATCACATGGAAGCAACTGCACCTGCAACTAGCAACGCTAACACATGGTTAATCAAGCGGTAACATAGCCAATCAATGGTTTGCTAGGTTGTAGAACAGTTGAAGGTTTTCATGGCAATGTTGTGGGGCTGATATTTAATAGGTGGTTGATACGTCTCCGTCGTATCTACTTTTCCGAACTCTTTTGCCCTTTTTTTGGACTCTAATTTGCATGATTTGAATGGAACTAACCCGGACTGACGCTGTTTTCAGCAGAATTGCCATGGTGTTGTTTTTGTGCAGAAATAAAAGTTCTCGAAATGTCCTGAAAATTTACGGAGATTTTTTCTGGAATAAAAGAAAAATACCTGCACAAAGATCCACCGGAGGTGGCGTGCCAGTGGGCCACAAGCCCACAGGCCGCGGCCACCCCCCTAGGCCGCGCCGTGCAGGCTTGTGGGGCCCACGTGGCACCACCGCCCCAAACTCAGCTCTATATCTTCTGTTTCGCTTGGAAAAAAAATCAGAGAGAAGGTTTCATCGAGTTTTGCGATACGGAGGCGCCGCCACATCCTGTTCTTCATCTAGAGGGCAGATTTGGAGTCCGTTTCGGGCTCCAGAGAGGGGAAATCGTCGCCATCATCATCATCAACCTTTCTCCATCGACAATTCCATGATGCTCTTCATCGTTCGTGAGTAATCTCATCGTAGGCTTGCTGGACGGTGATGAGTTGGATGAGATCTATCATGTAATCGAGTTAGTTCTTGACGGGGATTGATCCCTAGTATCCACTGTGTTCTAGATTGATGTTGCTACTACTTGGCTATGCTTAATGCTTGTCACTAAGCCCCGAGTGCCATGATTTCAGATCTGAACCTATTATGTTGTCGCCAATATATGTGTGTTTTAGATCTTATCTTGCAAGTCGTAGTCACCTACTATGTGTTATGACCCGGCAACCCCGGAGTGACAATAGCCGGAACCACTCCCGAAGATGACCATAGTATGAGGAGTTCATGTATTCACCGCGTGTTAATGCGTTGGTCCAGTTCTTTATTAAAAGGAGAACCTTAATATCCTGTAGTTTCCATTAGGACCCCGCTGCCACGGGAGGGATGGACAATAGATGTCATGCAAGTTCTTTTCCCTAAGCACGTATGACTACATACGGAATACATGCCTACATTAGATTGATGAACGGCAGCTAGTTACATATCTCTCCGTGTTATAGCTGTTACATGATGAATCACATCCGTCATACTCATCCATCACCGATCCACTGCCTACGAGTCTTTTACTACTAGTCCTCGCTATGTTACTTTGTCTAGGCTTGTCCCTTGCTACAAAAGGGATTGGGCCACTCTGCTGTTACTGCTGTCACGTTGCTATTACTGTTGCTACTACTGTTACTTTGCTGCTGCTGCTACTGCTGTTCCTTGCTACTCCGCTATTACTTGTTGCAAGATCTTTTCCGACACTGTTGTCGGGGAAGAATAGTTGCTCGTCAATGTACCTTTTTCTAGCGCGATTGATACAACAATTAGGAATATTCTACCGTCAACAGATCGTTTCTGGCACCGTTGCTATCATGCTACTTTGCTACTGATACTTTGCTTGTAGACATTAATCGTTCAGGTGCGGTTGAATCTGACACACTCAACTGCTAATACTTGAGAATATTCATTCGCTTCTCCTTGGCGAACCAACAAATTTGGGTTGAATACTCTACCCTCGAAAACTGCTGCGATCCCATATGCTTGTGGGTTGTCAAGGCTTTTTCTGGCGCTGTTGCCGGGGAAGCACAACTATATTCTCTGAGTCACTTGGGATTTACGTCTGCTGATCACTATGAGGAATCTGAAAGATCCAAGAACTAAAATCCTACCTTCCACTACGAGGAGAGGTAAGGAATTGCCATCTAGCTCTGCACTTGATTCACCTTCAGTTTTGAGTAACTTTGCGACATCACCTCCTGCTAGAAATCTTGATATGTCGCCTGTGCTTGATGATGCTACTTCTGCTGCCTATGATGCTATGCTTGATACTGTGCCTGATGATGCTATGCTTGATACTATGCCTGATGATGCTATGCTTGATACTGCTCTGCCACTAGGTTCCCTTGATGCACAAATTGCTAGAGTTGCTGTTAGATGTGATGATACTTTTGAAACTGCTGATACTATTGAAGTAGAACCTGCTACTATGCCTGAATTGCCTGTTATGCCTGATACGCGCTATGTTATGGAGGGAGAGATAGCTGAGGATTTTCTTGCGTGTAAGGATAACTATGATGTTGAGAAACTTCTGCGCAAGTGGAAAGAAAAATCTCTGAACGCTAGGATGAAATACGACCCGAAGTTTGCCACTTCGCCTATCTTTGTGACCGATAAGGATTATGAATTCTCTGTCGACCCTAAGTTAACCACTCTAGTCAAATCTGATCCTTTTCACGGTTACGAGTCTGAAACGGTTGTAGCCCATCTTACCAAATTGCACGATATAGCCACACTATTCACTAGTGAGGAAAAGATCCACCACTACTACATGCTCAAGCTGTTTTCTTTCTTGCTAAAGGATGATACTAAGACCTAGTTCACTTCTCTTGCTCCTGGTTGTGTGCGTAGCCCCCAGGATATGGTCTACTACTTCTCCGAAAAATATTTCCCTCCCATAAGAAGCAAGCTGCCTTGCAGGAAATATACAACTTTGCTCAAGCTGAAGAAGAGAGTCTCCCACAAGCTTGGGGGAGGCTTATCTAGATACTGAATGCTTTGCCTGATCACCCTATTGAGAAGAATTAAATACTTGATATCTTATATAATGGACTTACCGATGCTTCCAAAGACCACCTAGATAGTTGTGCCGGTAGTGTTTTTAGGGAACGAACTATAGAACAAGCTGAGATTCTATTGAATAACATCTTGTGTAGTGAGAATGCTTGGACTATTCCCAAACCACCTCCTAAGCCAACTCTGAAGAAAAGAGGTATTCCATTCCTCAGTCCTGAATATATGCAAGAAGCCAAGAAATCTATGCGAGAGAAAGGCATTAAATCTGAAGATATCAAAAATCTACCACCTATCGAAGAGATCCATGGTCTCGATAACCCGATACAGGTAGTAGAAGTAAATTCTCCGCGTAGGTCTGATGAGAGTGATATTCCTTTTGATAAACCTGCTAGCCTATGCATGGATGACTTTGATAACTTCGTTGTCAAACAACAGAGGTTTCAATGATTATGTTAGTAGACAATTGGAAAAGAATGCTCGTATGCTTAGTCATTCAAGTGCTTGTGTGGACAGAAATGTCAATGATCTCAAGCTTCTGAGTAAACATGCTTCTATGGTTACTACTCAAGTAGAACAAGTACTTAAAGCTCAGAATGACTTGCTCAATGAGTTGAATGACAATTCCGTCAGAGTCGTCATTAGAGGCGGTAGAATGACCGAGGAACCTCTGTATCCCGAGGGTCATCCAAAGAGAATTGAACAAGATTCTCAAGGAATTAGCACTGATGCACCTAGTCATCCTAGAAAGAAGAAAGATGATAGGAACCTGCACGCTAGCAACCCTGTTGCTGCTACACCTGAGAGTCCAAACGATGCCTCTGTCTCTGATGCTGAAACACAATCTGGTGATGAACATGAGCCTAATGATAATATCAATAGTGATGTTCATGATGACGCTTAACCTAGCAATGATAAGGATGTGGAGATTGAACCTAGTGTTGATCTTGATAACCCACAGCCTAAGAATAGAAGATACGATAAGAATGACTTCACTGCTAGGAAGCACGGTATAGAAAGGGAGCCATGGGTTTAGAAACCTACGCCCTTTCCTCCCAAACCATCCAAGAAAAAGGATGATGAGGATTTTGGGCGCTTCGTTGAAATGATCAGACCTGTCTTTCTGCAGATGCGTTTGACGGATATGCTCAAGATGTCTCTGTATGCTAAGTACATGAAAGATATTGTGACTAATAAGAGGAGGATACCTGAGGTTGAGATCTCCGCCATGATTGCCAATTATACTTTCAAGGGTGGAACTCCGAAGAAACTAGGTGATCCCGGTGTGCCCACTATACCTTGCTTCATTAAAGGCAACTACGTTAGAACTGCGTTATGCGACCTTGGAGCCGGTGTTAGTGTTATGCCTCTCTCTCTTTATCGTAGACTTGAATTGGATAAGTTGACACCCACTGAAATCTCTCTGCAAATGGCCGACAAATCAACTGCTTTCCCTATCGGCATTTGCGAGGATGTGCCTGTTGTGGTTGCTAACACTGCTATCTTAACAGACTTTGTTATCTTGGATATTCCCGAGGGCGATGCCATGGCTGTAATGCTCGGAAGACCCTTTTTAAACACCGCAGGGGCTGTTATAGATTGCAACAAAGGCAATGTCACTTTCCATGTCAACGGTAATGAGCATACGGTGCACTTTCCGAAGAAACAATATCGAGTACATTGCATCAATGCTATCGAAAAAACTTCATCGATTCTTATTGGGAGCTTTGAATGCCCTATTCCTCGTGTCAAGATGAAGTATGATTTGCTTGTTGGGGAGATACACATCCCCATTGAGGTGACCTAGTGACTATTCAAAAATTCTCCGTCTTCTTTTGCGATTCGAGAAGTTTTGTCGAGGGGATTTGATCAACCCCATTGACGGATTTATTTCGATGACCATGAGATGGATGAATCAAGGAGTCACATCCTCTGTTTTAAGCTTTCACCTTCGGTTGCTTAGAAGAAAAATGATAGATTTAGTTTAGTTTTCCCTGTTTTCTGTTTTAGCGTCCGGTAGAAAAGTACCCCGAAAATAAAAGTTCTCCGAACGCTGTGAAAATCAAGTATGATTTTTTCTAGGATTTTTGAAAAATACTGCGACGAAGAGTCTGTCTCGGGGCCACACCAGTGGGCCACAAGCCCTAGGGGCACGAGCACCCCCTGGCCGCGCCACCCAGGCTTGTGGGGCCCACACGCACCCCCTCCACTCATTCTTGCTCTCATCCGCTTCTCCTACCTCCAGAAAAAATCGTTTCGCAGCTCAAACCCGTGTTCTTGCTCCTCTTGCTGGGATTTTTGATCTCTTTGCTCAAATCACAGTTCTCCGAACTGTTTTGGGGAAATTACTCCTTGGTAAGTGACTCCTCCATTGGTCCAATTAGTTTTTGCTCTAGTGCCTTATACTCCGCGTATTTTTCCTGCCTTGGTGACCATGTTCTTGAGCTTTGCATGGTGATTCTAGCTGGTCCCAAGTGGTTTTGATGCGTAATATGGCCTCTAGGCACTTGTTGGAGTAGTTGCTACGAGTTTCGTTGAGCCTTATTGACTTTTCCTTAGAATCACTAAAAATTTCAGAAATTTTCAGAGATAGAAAAAGGGAAAGATGAGGAGGTTCTTAAGAGGCTCGTCAAGCCGTGAACCCAAGGATGATGGGAGTGAGAAGAAGCCCAAGTATTTGGTCCCTCGAGTCGCAGAAGTTCGAGCATGCGAGTGGCCAAGCGACGTGTTCTTACGCGCCGCTGGAATTTATGAGGACTTTTGTCACTTGGTGGAGAACGCAAGCCTTACCGCCTTCGTTGAAGATAAGTGTCCGCAATACCTCCTCCTCACTAATATCTTCGTACAAAGCTTTAACTTCTATCCGAGGAAGAATCCTCCTATGGTTGAGTTCAAACTTTATGATATCCCCCAGCGCATGTCACTCTAGGATTTTCGCAATGTTTGGAAATTGCCTTACGTTGGGGATATTCATGAACCACGTCCACGGGACTTGGAAGCTTTCATCAATACAATTGTTGTAGGAGAGGAGAGAGGAGTATCTTGCACTAGAGTTGCTAGCATTCATTTTCCCGTGCTTTGGTACTTCTCACTATTTGTGGGAAAATGTTTGATTGGCCGTGGGAAAGCTGGGTCACTTAGTTCCCCAGATCTTGCTGTCTTGCGCGAAGCCCTTTATAATGATAAAACTTATAGCTTGGGTGCTATAGTAGCTCAACGGTTGAACCTGAACCGTTCTAAGGGTGTTGTCTATGGAGGTATCTATGCTAGTCGTCTTGCTAGACACTTTGAGATACCTATTAGACTGGAGGAGGAAGAAGAGATTCTTCTTCCCGAGAGATATCTAGATTACGATAGCATGGTTCGCCATGACTTTCTTGATAGAGATATAAATAGAAGGATGATTTATAACTTGGTATTTAGTCAGGGTACTCGTGAGACTATTACTTTGCCTGCTCCTTCTTTGTTCAATCTTCATGCAGGCAGGTACATTATTATTCCCTCGGACATCTACACATATTGGGGCTTGGCCCAACCACAGGTGCCCGTGCCCGAGCCGCCAGTCGAGTACCAGACGTCAGTTTATCAGTGGGAGACAGAGGAGCTCACACAGTAGTGGCATCCTGAGTCCACTCCGGAGTACCCCGGAGCTGGTTATTTCCCTCCTTGGGAGTAGACCAACTTAGGCCAAAAGCCTAAGCTTGGGGGAGTACGTGTTCTCACCGACTTTACATTCTTGCTTATGCTTTCACTTTGTTAGCCGGTGTTCACACTTTGCCACTGTATCATCCATGCTAGTTTATTTTCTTTTTCTCGTTTTCTTTTCGTGTGTCTGTCTAGTTTGAGAAAAACCAAATTTTCTTTTCTTTTCTTCTTTTGCTTGTTGGGAGCTTTCCCGTATAGATAGTTTTCTTTTTTTCTTTGGGTCAAGGTAGAAGACCATGGTTACAATGTTTAGTGGCTCTTGCATGCATACCTATTTAGCTTTCATAGAGCCATATTACTTTGTCTTCTCCTTTGTGTTTGCCTGCAGATTTCAGCTTTAGTCCAATGCACGAGCACGCTTATTATTGTTCACATCGTTCGGTCGTGCAAGTGAAAGGCAATAATGACGATATATGATGAAGTGACTGAGCCTGGAAAAGATGGTATGAACTCGATCTCATTTGTTTTTGTAAATATGACTAGTTCATCGTTCGTAGTTTAGCTTTGTTGTGAGGGAAACATGTTTGCAATGACAACTTAGAGATCATAGTTGCTTATGCCATGCTTACTTAGCTAGGAGCTTATAATGGTTTGTCTTGGTTGCCAACATGAATGTTGAGATGACTATGATGTAGTATGATAGGATGGTATCCTCCTTTGAATGTTTCAAGTAGCTTGACTTGGCGCATGTTCACGCATGTAGTTGAAACAAAATCAACATAGCCTCTATGATGTTCATGTTCATGGTGATTTATGTCCTACTCATGCTTGCACTCAATGTTAGTTACTCTCAATGCATTCTGATGACTGTTGTCGCTCTCTAGTTGGTCGCTTCCGAGTCTTTTGCTAGCCTTCACTTGTACTAAGTGGGAATACTGCTTGTGCATCCACCTCCCATAAACCCAAAGTTGTGCCATATGAGTCCACCATACCTACGTATGTGCGGTATCTACCTACCGTTCCAAGCAAATTTGAATGTGCCATTCTCTAAATCTTCAAGAAATAATCTATTTTGCATGCCCGAACCGGTGATGTGGCGACAGGGGGCTATTAGTATCTTCCATGCTAGGCATGTTATCCGCGATATGTGTTTATTCACTATCATTCACGAGAAAGGGGCCGGTAATTGGAATTCCCAGTTCCATGCTCAAATTGAAAAGATAATTGCAAACAAAACTCCCCTAGGATTGATGTTGGTATGGACGGTACCCGAGGATTCGGCTAGCCATGGAGTGTGATTGATTGGTGGTGGGGGAGTCAAAACTTTACTTTTCTGTTTGTGAACCGCCTATAGCATGTGTAGCGAGGAAGATGTTGAGAACTCTTAGACATTGCAATGACAATGAAAGCATGCCACCCAAAATTATTATCTCTATTTTCAAAGCTTGAGCTCTGGCACCTCTGCAAATCAATGCTTCCCTCTGCGAAGGGCCTATTTATTTATGTTCTTATTGAGTCATCCTCCTCTTACAAAAGCACCAATTAGAGAGCACCTCTGTCATTTTTATGCTTTGCTTTTAACTGTGTTGAGTATGAGTATGACTGGATCTTCTTTGCCTTGAATTACAATGTTTAGTCAGCCCTTGGTCTTTGAAGGTGCTCTGCATTTATGTCTTGCGATCTCACAAAGAGCTAGCGAGATACCATATATTCATACTGCTTCATGTTGTTTTGATTGAAGTGTTGACATTTGAGGCTTATTATTATTTTCTCGCTAGTTGATTATGCCATTGATATGAGTTTACCGTGAGACCTAGATGTCATTTGCTTATGTGGTTTGCTTGTGATCTTGCTGAAACTCTGGTAATGACTTAGACATAGTTGCAACAACAAGATCAAACAGAGTTCGTCAAAGTTTTTCTTTTGTCTATTTCAGTTTGTCAACTGAATTTCTTGAGGACAAGGAAGGCTTTAAGCTTGGGGGAGTTGATACGTCTCCGTCGTATCTACTTTTCTCAACTCTTTTTGCATGATTTGAATGGAACTAACCCGGACTGATGCTGTTTTCAACAGAATTGCCATGGTGTTGTTTTTGTGCAGAAATAAAAGTTCTCAGAATGTCCTGAAAATTTACGGAGATTTTTTCTGGAATAAAATAAAAATACTTGCGCAAAGATCCACCGAAGGGGGCGTGCCAGTGGGCCACAAGCCCACAGGCCACGACCACCCCCCTAGACCGCGCCGTGCAGGCTTGTGGGGCCCACGTGGCACCACCGCCCCCAAACTCAGCTCTATATCTTCCGTTTCGCCTAGACAAAAATCAGAGAGAAGGTTTCATCGCGTTTTGCGATACGGAGGCGCCACCACATCCTGTTCTTCATCTGGAGGGCAGATATGGAGTCCGTTTCGGGCTCCGGAGAGGGGAAATCGTCGCCATCATCATCATCAACCTTTCTCCATCGACAATTCCATGATGCTCTTCATCGTTCGTGAGTAATCTCATCGTAGGGTTGCTGGACGGTGATGAGTTGGATGAGATCTATCATGTAATCGAGTTAGTTCTTGACGGGGATTGATCCATAGTATCCACTATGTTTTAGATTGATGTTGCTAGTACTTGGCTAAGCTTAATGCTTGTCACTAGGGCCCGAGTGCCATGATTTCAGATCTGAACCTATTATGTTGTCGCCAATATACGTGTGTTTTCGATCCTATCTTGCAAGTTGTAGTCACCTACTATGTGTTATGACCCGGCAACCCCGGAGTGACAATAGCCGGAACCACTCCCGGAGATGACCATAGTATGAGGAGTTCATGTATTCACCGCGTGTTAATGCGTTGGTCCGGTTCTTTTTTAAAAGGAGAACCTTAATATCCCGTAGTTTCTATTAGGACCCCGCTACCACGGGAGGGATGGACAATAGATTTCATGCAAGTTCTTTTCCCTAAGCACGTATGACTACATACGAAATACATGCCTACATTAGATTAATGAACGGGAGCTAGTTACATATCTCTCCGTGTTATAGCTGTTACATGATGAATCACATCCGTCATACTCATCCATCACTGATCCACTGCCTACGAGTCTTTTACTACTGGTCCTCGCTACGTTACTTTGTCTAGGCTTGTCCCTTGCTACAAAATGGATTGGGCCACTGTGCTGCTACTGCTGTCACTTTGCTGTTACTGTTGTTACTGCTGTTACTTTGCTGCTGCTGTTACTGCTGTTCCTTGCTACTCGGCTGTTACTCATTGCAAGATCTTTTCCGACACTGTTGTCGGGGAAGAATAGTTGCTCGTCAACGTACCTTTTTGTGGCGCCATTGATACAACAGTTAGGAATAGTCTGCCGCCAACATATCGTTTCTGGCATCGTTGCTATCATACTAGTTTGCTACTGATATTTTGCTTGCAGACATTAATCTTTCAGGTGCGGTTGAATCTGACACACTCAGTGTTGGAAATATGCCCTAGAGGCAATAATAAATTAGTTATTATTATATTTCTTTGTTCATGATAATCGTTTATTATCCATGCTATAATATTATGATTGGAAACACAATACTTGTGTGGATACATAGACAAAACACTGTCCCTAGTAAGCCTTTAGTTGACTAGCTCGTTGATCAAAGATGGCCAAGGTTTCCTGGCCATAGGCAAGTGTTGTTACTTGATAACGGGATCACATCATTAGGAGAATCATGTGATGGACTAGACCCAAACTAATAGGCGTAGCATGTTGATCGTGTCATTTTGTTGCTACTGTTTTCTGCGTGTCAAGTATTTGTTCCTATGACCATGAGATCATATAACTCACTGACACCGGAGGAATGCTTTGTGTGTATCAAACGTCGCAACGTAACTGGGTGACTATAAAGATGCTCTACAGGTATCTCCGAAGGTGTTAGTTGAGTTAGTATGGATCGAGGCTGGGATTTGTCACTCCGTGTGACGAAGAGGTATCTCGGGGCCCACTCGGTAATACAACATCACACTCAAGCGTTGCAAGCAATGTGACTTAGTGTAAGTTGCGGGATCTTGTATTACGGAACGAGTAAAGATACTTGCTGGTAAACGAGATTGAAATAGGTATGCGGATACTGACGATCGAATCTCGGGCAAGTAACATACCGAAGGACAAAGGGAATGACATACGGGATTATATGAATCCTTGGCACTGAGGTTCAAACGATAAGATCTTCGTAGAATATGTAGGATCCAATATGGGCATCCAGGTCCCGCTATTGGATATTGACCGAGGAGTCTCTCGGGTCATGTCTACATAGTTCTCGGACCCGCAGGGTCTGCACACTTAAGATTCGACGTTGTTTTATGCGTATTTGAGGTATATGGTTGGTTACCGAATGTTGTTCGTAGTCCCGGATGAGATCACAGACGTCACGAGGGTTTCCGGAATGGTCCGGAAACGAAGATTGATATATAGGATGACCTCATTTGATTACTGGAAGGTTTTTGGAGTTACCGGGAATGTACCTGGAATGAGGAATGGGTTCCGGGAGTTCACCGGGGGGGGGGGGGGGGAGGGGGGCAACCCACCCCGGGGAAGCCCATAAGCCTTGGGGGTGGCGCACCAGCCCTTAGTGGGCTGGTGGGACAGCCCAAGAAGGCCCTATGCGCCATAGGAAGAAAATCAAAGAGAAAAAAAAGAGAAGAGGTGGGAAAAGGGGGAAGGACCCCTCCTTCCAAACCTAGTTGGACTCGGTTTGGAAGGGGAGGGTTGCCCCCCTTGGCTCGGCCGAACCCCTTGGGGGTCCTTGGACCCCAAGGCAAGGCTCCCCCTCTTCCCCCTATATATACGGAGGTTTTAGGGCTGATTTGACACAACTTTGCCATGGCAGCCCGACCACATATCTCCACGGTTTTACCTCTGGATTGCGTTTCTGCGGAGCTCGGGCGGAGCCCTGCTGAGATAAGATCATCACCAACCTCCGGAGCGCCGTCACGCTGCCGGAGAACTCTTCTACCTCTCGTCTCTCTTGCTGGATCAAGAAGGCCGAGATCATCGTCGAGCTGTACGTGTGCTGAACGTGGAGGTGCCGTCCGTTCGGCACTAGATCGTGGGACTGATCGCGGGACGGTTCGCGGGGCGGATCGAGGGACGTGAGGACGTTCCACTACATCAACCGCGTTCACTAACGCTTCTGCTATGCGGTCTACAAGGGTACGTAGATCGAACATCCCCTCTCGTAGATGGACATCACCATGATAGGTCTTCGTGCGCGTAGGAAATTTTTTGTATCCCATGCGACGTTCCCCAACAGTGGCATCATGAGCTAGGTTCATGCGTAGATGTCTTCTCGAGTAGAACACAAAAGTTTTTGTGGGCGGTGATGTGCGTTTTGCTGCCCTCCTTAGTCTTTTCTTGATTCCGCGGTATTGTTGGATCGAAGCGGCTCGGACCGACATTACTCGTACGCTTACGAGAGACTAGTTTCATCGCTACGAGTAACTCCGTTGCCTAAAGATGACTCGCGGGTGTTAGTTTCTCCAACTTTAGTTGAATCAGAATTGACCGAGGAGGTCCCTGGATGAGGTTAAATAGCAATTCATATATCTCCGTTGTGGTGTTTACGTAAGTAAGATGCGATCCTACTAGATACCCATGGTCACCACGTAAAACATGCAACAACGAAATTAGAGGACGTCTAACTTGTTTTTGCAGGGTATGCTTGTGATGTGATATGGCCAACGATGTGATGTGATATATTGGATGTATGAGATTATCATGTTGTAATAGTTAATATCGACTTGCACGTCGATGGTACGGCAACCGGCAGGAGCCATAGGGTTGTCTTTAAACTAACGTTTGTGCTTGCAGATGCGTTTACTATATTGCTAGGACGTAGCTTTAGCAGTAATAGCATGAGTAGCACGACAACCCCGATCACGACACGTTGATGGAGATCATGGTGTGATGCCGGTGCTTTGGTGATGGAGACCAAGAAGCGCATGATGATGGCCATATCATGTCACTTATGAATTTCATGTGATGTTAATCCTTTTTGCACCTTATCTTGCGTAGAACGACGGTAGCATTATGAGGTGATCTCTCACTAAAATTTCAAGACGAAATTGTGTTCTCCCCGACTGTGCACCGTTGCGACAGTTCTTTGTTTCGAGACACCACGTGATGATCGGGTGTGATAGACTCAACGTTCACATACAATGGGTGCAAAACAGTTGCACACGCAGAACACTCGGGTTAAGCTTGACAAGCCTAGCATGTGCAGACATGGCCTCGGAACACATGAGACCGAAAGGTCGAGCATGAATCGTATAGTTGATATGATTAGCATAGAGATGCTTACCACTGAAACTATTCTCGACTCACGTGATGATCGGACTTGAGATAGTGGATTTGGATCATGTACCACTCAAATGACTAGAGAGATGTACTTTTTGAGTGGGAGTTCTTAAGTAATATGATTAATTGAACTAATTGTCATGAACATAGTCTAATGGTCTTTGCGAATTATGATGTAGCCTGCGCTATAGCTCTACTGTTTTTATATGTTCCTAGAAAATTTTTAGTTGAAAGTTGATAGTAGCAAACTTTGAAGAGGATTGTCCTCGTTGCTGCGCAGAAGGCTTATGTCCTTAATGCACCACTCGGTGTGCTGCACCTCGAGTGTCGTCTGTGGATGCTGTGAACATCCGACATACACGTTTCTGATGACTACATGATAGTTCAGTGCAAAATACTTAATGGCTTAGAAGCAAGGCACCGAAGATGTTTTGAAACGTCACGGAACATAAGTGATGTTCTTAAGAGATGAAATTGTGATTTCATGCTCGTGCCCCTATTGAGAGGTACGAAACCTCCGACAAGATTCTTTGTCCACAAAGTAAAGGAGAAAAGCTCAATCGTTGAGTATGTGCTCAGATTGTCTGAGTACGACAATCACTTGAATCAAGTGGGAGTTAATCTTCCAGATGAGATAGTGATGGTTCTCCAAAGTCACTGCCACCAAGCTGTGAGAGCTTCGTGATGAACTATAACATATCAAGGATAGATACAATGATCCTTGAGCGATTCGCGATGTTTGACACTGCGAAAGTAGAAATCAAGAAGGAGCATCAATAGTTGATGGTTTGTAAAACCACTAAGTTTCAAGAAAGGCAAGGGCTAGAAGGGATACTTCGTGAAACGGCAAAACAGTTGCTGCACTAATGAAGAGACCCAAGATTAAACCCAAACCCGAGACTAAGTGCTTCTATAATGAGGGGAACAGTCACTGAGGCGGAGCAACTCTAGATACTTGGTAGATAAGAAGGCTGGCAAAAGTCGAAAGAAGTATATTTGATATACATAATGTTGATGTGTACTTTACTAGTACTCCTAGTAGCACGAGGGTATTGGATACCGGTTCGGTTGCTAAGTGATTAGTAACACGAAATGAAAGCTACGGAACAAACTGAGACAAGCTAAAGGTGAGGTGTCAATACGTGTTGGAAGTGTTTCCAAGGTTGATATGATCAAACGTCGCACGCTCCCTCTACCATCGGGATTGGTGTTAAACCTAAATAATTGTTATTTGGTGCTTGCGTTAAGCATGAACATGATTGGATCGTGTTTATTGCAATACGATTATTCATTTAAAGAGAATAATGGTTACTCTATTTTGTTGAATAATCACCTTCAATGGTTTATTGCATCTCGATCGTAGTGTTACACATGTTCATGATATTGGTGCCAAAAGATACGAGGTAATGATGATAGTACCACTTACTTGTGGCACTGCCGCTTGAGTCATGTTGGTATAAATTACCTGAAGAGGCTCCATGTTGATGGATCTTTATACTCACTTGATTTTGAATCACTAGTGAAATGCAAATCATACCACATGAGCAAGGCCTTGTTTTCATTGAGATGAAATAAGATAGTAACTTGTTGGAAGTGATACATTTTGATGTATGCAGTCCAATGGGTGCTGAGGCACGCAGTGGATATCATTATGTTCTTACTTCAATGACGATTTGAGTAGATACTAGAGTATTCGCTTAATGAATCACAAGTCTGAAATATTGAAAAGTTCAATTCTGTTTCGGAGTGAAGTTCGTCGTAACAAGAGGATAAACTGTCTACGATATGATCATAGACATGAATATCTGAGTTACAAGTTTTGGTACGCAGTTAATACCATGTGGAAATTGTTTCGCGGTTCATGCCACCTAGAACATCATAGTGTGATGATGTGTCTGAACGTCATAGAAACACACACTATTTGGTATGGTGCATGCTATGATGTCTCTTATCGAATTACCACTATCGTTTATGGGTTAAGCATTAGAGACAACCGCATTCACTTTAAATAGGGCACCATGTATTTCCGTTGAGATGCCACAATATAGACTGAGGTTTAGAGAAATCTAAACTGTCGTTTCTTGAAAGTTTGGGGTTTCGACACTTATGTGAAAAAGTTTCAGTCTGATAAGCTCGAACCCAAAGCGGATAAATGCATCTTCATAGGATATCCAAAACAGTTGGGTACATCTCCTATCTCAGATCCGAAAGCAAAGTGTTTGTTTCTAGAAACGGATCCTTTCTTGAGGAAAGGTTTCTCTCGAAAGAATTTTGTGGGAGGGTGGTAGAACTTGATGAGGTTATTGAACCATCACTTCGACCAGTGTGTAGCAGGGCGCAGGAAGTTGTTCCTGTGGCGCCTACACCAATTGAAGTGAAAACTGATGATGGTGATCATCGAGCATCGGATCAAGTTACTACAAGCCTCGTAGGTTGACAAGGTCGCGTACTACTGCAGAGTGGTACGGTAACCCTGTCTTGGAGGTCATGTTGTTGAGCAACAGTGAACCTACGAGTTATGGAGAAAGCAATGGTGGGCCCGGATTC
The DNA here is from genome assembly GCF_904849725.1 of Hordeum vulgare subsp. vulgare. Taxonomy (NCBI): domain Eukaryota; kingdom Viridiplantae; phylum Streptophyta; class Magnoliopsida; order Poales; family Poaceae; genus Hordeum; species Hordeum vulgare. The sequence continues at coordinate 54,919,298 of NC_058521.1, read as the reverse complement.
CGACAAATGGCTGGAGGCCATGAAATCCGAGAGAGGATCCATGTATGAAAACAAAGTGTAGACTTTGGAAGAACTACTTGATGGTCATAGGACTATTGAGTAAAGATGGATCTTTAAAAGGAAGACAGACGATGATGGTGACAAGTCACTATTAAGAAAAGCTCGACTTGTCGCAAAGATGTTTCCGACAAGATCAAACAGTTGACTATGATGAGACTTTCTCACTCGTAGCGATGCTAAAAGTCTGTTAGAATTATGTTAGTAGTTGCTGCATTATTTGTGAAATATTGCACGTAGGATGTCAAAACATTGTTTCCTCGACGGTTTCCTTGAGCAAACATTGTATGTGATACAACCAGGAGGTTTTGTCGATCCTGAAGATACTAGCAAGTATGCAAGCTCCAGTGATCCTTCAATGGACTGGTGCAAGCATCTCGGAGTTGGAATATACACTTTGATGAGATGATCAAGGATTTTGGGTTTGTACAAGGTTTATGAGAAACTTGTATTTCCAAAGAAGTGAGTGGGAGCACTATAGAATTTCTGATAAGTATATGTGGTTGACATATTGTGGATCAGAAGTAATGTGGAATTTCTGTAAAGCATACAAGGTTGTTTGAAAGGAGTTTTCAAAGGAATACCTCGATTGAGCTACTTGAACGTTGAGCATCAAAGATCTATGGAGATAGATCGAAAGCGCTTAATGGAAGTTTCAACAAGATGCATGCCTTGACAAGTTTTGAAGGAGTTCAAAATAGATCAGCAAAGAAGGAGTTCTTGGTTGCGTTGTAAGGTGTGAATTTGAGTAAGACTCAAAACCCAACCACGACAGAATAAAGAGAATAGACGAAGGTCGTCTTCTATGCCTTAGCCGTAGACTCTAAAGTATGCCATGCTGAGTACCGCACCTGATGTGTGCCTTGCAGCAAGTCTGTTGAGAGGTACAAAGAGTGATCCATGATTGAATCACTAGCAGCGGTCAAAATTTATCCTTAGTAACTGATGGACTAAGGAATTTTTCTCGATTATGGAGGTGGTTAAAGAGTTCGTCGTAAAGGGTTACGTCGATGTAAGCTTTGACACTAATCCGAATAACTATGAGTAGTGAAACGGATTCGTATAGTAGAGTAGATATTTGGAGTATTTCCGAATAGCACATAGTAGCAGCATCTATAAGATGACATAAAGATTTGTAAAGAACACACGGATCTGAAAATTTCAGAACCGTTGACTAAAACCTCTCTCATGAGCAAGACGTGAGTAGACCCCATAACTATATGGGTGTTGGATTCGTTGGAATCACATGGTGATGTGAACTAGATTATTGACTCTAGTGCAAGTGGGAGACTGTTGGAAATATTCCCTAGAGGCAATAATAAATTAGTTATTATTATATTTCTTTGTTCATGATAATCGTTTATTATCCATGCTATAATTGTATTGATTGGAAACACAATACTTGTGTGGATACATAGATAAAACACTGCCCCTAGTAAGCCTCTAGTTGACTAGCTCGTTGATCAAAGATGGCCAAGGTTTCCTGGCCATAGGCAAGTGTTGTTACTTGATAACGGGATCACATCATTAGGAGAATCATGTGATGGACTAGACCCAAACTAATAGACGTAGCATGTTGATCGTGACATTTTGTTGCTACTGTTTTCTGCGTGTCAAGTATTTGTTCCTATGACCATGAGATCATATAACTCACTGACACCGGAGGAATGCTTTGTGTGTAGCAAACGTCGCAACGTAACTGGGTGACTATAAAGATGCTCTACAGGTATCTCCGAAGGTGTTAGTTGAGTTAGTATGGATCGAGACTAGGATTTGTCACTCCGTGTGACGGAGAGGTATCTCGGGGCCCACTCGGTAATACAACATCACACACAAGCCTTGCAAGCAATGTGACTTAGTGTAAGTTGCGGGATCTTGTACTACGGAACGAGTAAATAGACTTGCCGGTAAACGAGATTGAAATAGGTATGCGGTACTGACGATCGAATCTCGGGCAAGTAACATACCGAAGGACAAAGGGAATGACATACGGGATTATATGAATCCTTGGCACTGAGGTTCAAACGATAAGATCTTCGTAGAATATGTAGGATCCAATATGGGCATCCAGGTCCCGCTATTGGATATTGACAGAGGAGTCTCTCGGGTCATGTTTACATAGTTCTCGAACCCGCAGGGTCTGCACACTTAAGGTTCAACGTTGTTTTATGCGTATTTGAGTTATATGGTTGGTTACCGAATGTTGTTCGGAGTCCCGGATAAGATCACGGATGTCAAAAGGGTTTCCGGAATGGTCCGGAAACAAAGATTGATATATAGGATGACCTCATTTGATTACCGGAAGGTTTTCGGAGTTACCGGGAATGTACCAGGAATGACGAATGGGTTTCGGGAGTTCACCGGGGGGGCAACCCACCCCGGGGAAGCCCATAGGCCTTGGGGGTGGCGCACCAGCCCTTAGTGGGCTGGTGGGACAGCCCAAGAAGGCCCTATACGCCATAGGAAGAAAATCAAAGAGAAAAAAAAGAGAAGAGGTGGGAAAAGGGGGAAGGACTCCTCCTTCCAAACCTAGTTGGACTCGGTTTGGAAGGGGAGGGTTGCCCCCCTTGGCTCGGCCGAACCCCTTGGGGGTCCTTGGACCCCAAGGCAAGGCTCCCCCTCTTCCCCCTATATATACGGAGGCTTTAGGGCTGATTTGACACAACTTTGCCACGGCAGCCCGACGACATATCTCCACGGTTTTACCTCTAGATCGCGTTTCTGCGGAGCCCTGCTGAGATAAGATCATCACCAACCTCCGGAGCGCCGTCACGCTGCCGGAGAACTCTTCTACCTCTCCGTCTCTCTTGCTGGATCAAGAAGGCCGAGATCATCGTCGAGCTGTACGTGTGCTGAACGCGGAGGTGCCGTCCGTTCGGCACTAGATCGTGGGACTGATCGCGGGACGGTTCGCGGGGCGGATCGAGGGACGTGAGGACGTTCCACTACATCAACCGTGTTCACTAACGCTTCTGCTGTGCGGTCTACAAGGGTACGTAGATCGAACATCCCCTCTCGTAGATGGACATCACCACGATAGGTCTTCGTGCGCGTAGGAATTTTTTTGTTTCCCATGCGACGTTCCCCAACACTCAGCTGCTAATACTTGAGAATATTGTTTCGCTTCTCCTTGGCGAACCAACAAATTTGGGTTGAATACTCTACCCTCGAAAACTGCTGCGATCCCATACGCTTGTGGGTTGTCAGTGGTATGCAGCAAGACATAATGAAGGAAACAAAAAAAAACTAGCATGATCATACGTCTCCATCGTATCTACTTTTCTGAACTCTTTTGCCCTTGTTTTGGACTCTAATTTGCATGATTTGAATGAAACTAACCCGGATTGACGCTGTTTTCAGCAGAATTGCCATGGTGTTGTTTTTGTGCAGAAATAAAAGTTCTCAGAACGTCCTAAAAACTTACGGATACTTTTTCTGGAATAAAAGAGAAATACCTGCGCAAAGATCCACCGGAGGGGGCGTGCTAGTGGGCCACAAACCCACAGGCCGCGGCCACCCCCTATGGCCGCGCCATGCAGGCTTGTGGGGCCCAAGTGGCACCACCGCCCCCAAACTCAGCTCTATATCTTCCGTTTCGCATGGAAAAAAATCAGAGAGAAGGTTTCATCACGTTTTGCGATAAGGAGGCGCCGCCACATCACATTCTTCATTTGGAGGGTAGATTTGGAGTCCGTTTCGGGCTCCGGAGAGGGGAAAACGTCGCCATCGTCATCATCAACCTTTCTCCATCGACATTTCCTTGATGCTCTTCATCGTTCGTGAGTAATCTCATCATAGGCTTGCTGGACGGTGATGAGTTGGATGAGATCTATATGTAATCGAGTTAGTTCTTGATGGGGATTGATCCCTAGTATCCACAATGTTCTAGATTGATGTTGCTACTACTTGGCTATGCTTAATGCTTGTCACTAGGGCCCGAGTGCCATGATTTCAGATCTGAACCTATTATGTTGTCGCCAATATATGTGTGTTTTAGATCCTATCTTGCAAGTTGTAGTCACCTACTATGTGTTATGACCCAACAACCTCGGAGTGACAATAGTCGGAACCACTCCCGGAGATGACCATAGTATGAGGAGTTCATGTATTCACCGCGTGTTAATGCGTTGGTCCGGTTCTTTATTAAAAGGAGAACCTTAATATCCCGTAGTTTCCATTAGGACCCCGCTGCCACGGGAGGGATGGACAATAGATGTCATGCAAGTTCTTTTCCCTAAGCACGTATGACTACATACGGAATACGTGCCTACATTAGATTGATGAGCGGGAGCTAGTTACATATCTCTCCGTGTTATAGCTGTTACATGATGAATCACATCCATCACACTCATCCATCACCGATCCACTACCTACGAGTCTTTTACTACTGATTCTCGCTACGTTACTTTGCCTAAGCTTGTCCCTTGCTACCAAAGGGATTGGGCCACTTTGCTGCTACTGTCACTACTGCTCTTACTTGTTACTTTGCTGCTGCTGTCACTACTGCTGTTACTTTGCTGCTGCTGCTACTACTGTTCCTTACTACTCCGCTGTTACTTGTTGCAAGACTTTGTTGGCGCTGTTGCCGGGGAGGCTAGGTAAGCGGCACTAACATCCTGTCAGCAAGGCTCTTACTGGCGCCATTGATACAACAGTTAGGAATAGTCTGCCGTCAACAGATTGTTTCTGGCACTGTTGTTATCATACTACTTTGCTAATGATACTTTGCTTGCAGACACTAATCTTTCAGGTGTGGTTGGATCTGACACATTCAGCTGCTAATACTTGAGAATATTCTTTCGCTTCTCCTTGGCGAACCATAAATTTGGGTTGAATACTCTACCCTCGAAAACTGCTGCGATCCCATACGCTTGTGGGACATCACATGACAATGATAGTAATGATATCTGGGGAAATGATCATCTTGCCTGAGATCCTGCTTGCAAGAAGAATGGATCCATGAGGCAGATGAACCGCCATAGTCGACCGGGTCCTCACATTCCGACACGCTTGCGGAACTCTATCGAGACGAAGCAAACCGGAAACAATAATCAACACACGATATTCACCACGGCACATGCACGACATGATGCAATTCACATATGATGCATGATCGGTTCAAATTAGCACGACATGGCATGAGAATTCACACAAGCAATCACTACACATTAAATGAAGTTCAATATGCACCGAGTTGCATATTGACGAAACTCCACATTTAATTATTTAGTTCACACTCATTTATTTACACGGCAATATTAAATGTTGTTGCACATGGCAAGGGGTGAAGAACAAATAATCTACCTATCTAGGCATTTTAATGAGGCCGGAAACGACATATAGCATCTCCGAAATGACCCCATGTGTTACAATCTTATTCTATCCAGATTTGTCCTAATCATATTTGATGTTTGTTAAATGGCAAAACAAAGTGGTTCACGTTATTCTACTCGTCGTTCTGGTCCATATACATATATGGCTCATCTCCAACGGAGCTACGGTTAACAAACTATGACCTAAACCGTTTCTACCACGTTGACATGCAACCGATGCAAACATCAGATCTAACAACTTTAAACATGCATGAGAGTTGGCAAATCTTAATGTACACGAAATTCTAGCCAAGTTATGTATATAACTTGTCACAATCCGACACACGGTTTAAAAGTTGCGGCCGTTTTAAAAATATACATTTTTCTGAAAAAATGCCAAATTCGCCAAACCTAAAAAAAACTAAAACGGGCCAAATCTGTGCTGCCTCTTGACCTTGCGTTGGTTTGTCCCTTGAAGAGGAAAGGGTGATGCATCACAGGAGTAGTAAGTATGTCCCTCAGTTTGAGAACCAAGGTATTAATCCAGTAGGAGAATTGAGGTCAAGTCCAAAGTACGTGCGCAAACATAAAAGAGCTTAAACCCAACGCTATAAAGGGGTTGTCAATCCCTTCAAGATTGATTGCAAAGTGAGATCTGAAGGCGGAAAGTGCAACGAAGTAAAAGTGTAAGGCTGAAAATATGGTGTGAAGTAGACCCGGGGGCCATAGTGTTCACTAGAGGCTTCTCTCAAAATAGCAAATAATACAGTGGGTCAACAAATTACTGTCGAGCAATTGATAGAACCACGCAAAGTCATGACGATATCTAAGGCAATGATCATACATATAGGCATCACGTCCGAGACAAGTAGACCGATACTTTCTGCATATACTACTATTACTCCACACATCGACCGCTATCCAACATGCATCTAGTGTATTGATTTCATGACGAACAGAGTAACTCCTTAAGCAAGATGACATGATGTAGAGGGATAAACTCAAACCAATGATGTAAACCCCATCTTTTTACCCTTGATGGCAACAACACGGTGGGTGCCTCGCTACCCCTTCTGTCACTGGGTGAGGTCACCGCATGGTATGAACCCAAAAACAAACACTTCTCCCATTGCAAGAATCATAGATCAAGTTGGTCAAACAAAACCCACAACTCTAAGAGAATAACAAGGATATGAAATCATGCATATAAGGGATCAGAAGAAACTCAAATAAGATTCATAGATAATCTGATGATAAATCCACAATTCATCAGATCTCGACAAACACACCGCAAAGAAGATTACATCGGATAGATCTCCATGAAGATCCTGGAGAACTTTGTATTGAAGATCCAAGAGAGAGAAGAAGCCATCTAGCTACTAGCTATGGACCCGAAGGTCTATGGTGAACTACTCATGCATCATCGGAGAGGTCATGGTGTTGATGAAGAAGCCCTCCGCGTCTGAATCCCCCCTCCGGCAGGGCACCATAACGTGCCCCAGATGGGATCTTGCGGAGACAGAAGCTTGCGGCGGCGGAAAAAGTATTTTTATGGATCTCTCGCGCAGTTTTGGAATTTTCAGGAATTTATAGGCGGATGTGGTAGGGCAGACGAGCCACAGGGGGCCCACAAGCCTACTAGGTGCGGGCCCCCTGGCCACGCCTAGGGGGCTTGTGGGATCCCCTGGTGGCCCGTGCCATGGTTCTCACGTTCGGTGCGTATCTTCTGTTCCGGTAAAAATCTTTTTGGAAGTTTTATTCCGTTTGGAGACTGTCTAAAATCCTCCCGTGAAAAGGGTCGAAAACACGGAAAAACAGGAACTGACACTTGGCACTCAGTTAATAAGTTAGTCCCAAAAAAGATATAAAAGGCATACAAAACATCCAAAGTTTGACAAGATAATAGCATGGAACTATCAAAAATTATAGATATGTTGGAGACGTATCAAGCATCCCCAAGCTTAACTCCTGCTCGTCCTCGAGTAGGGAAGTGATAAAGACTGAATTTTTGATGTGGAATGCTACCTAGCATAGTTGCCCTTTGTAACTTCTTTCATATGACATGAATGTTCAGATCCGTAAGATTAAAAACAATAGTTTGCCATTGACATGAAAACAATAATACTTCAAGCAAACTAGCAAGGTAATCATGAACTTTCGAAATAACAAGGCCAAAGAAAGTTATCCCTACAAAATGATATAGTCTGGCTATGCTCCATCATCCTCACACAACTAATTTAAATCATGCACAACCCCGGTATTGGCAAAGTAATTGTTTTCGCACTCTTACTTTCTCAAACTTTTTTCAACTCTCATGCAATACATGAGCATGAGCCATGGATATAGCACTATAGGTGGAATAGAGTGTGGTGGTGGTTGTGAGACAAAAAGGAGGAGATGGTCACATTAACTCGGTGTATTAAAGGGCTATGGAGATATTATTAATAGATATCAATGTGAATGAGTAGGGATTGCCATAGAAAGGATGCACTAGAGCTATAACTATGTGAAAGCTCAAAAGGAGAACTAGTGGGTGTGCATCCAACTTGCTTGCTCACGAAGACCTAGGGCAATTTTGAGGAAGCCCATCGTTGGAATATACAAGCCAAGTTATATAATAAAGATTACCACTAGTATATGGTGGTGACAAAACGAGAGGCTCTCAATCATGAAGAACATGGTGCTATACTGAAGCACAAGTGTGGAAAAGATAGTAGCATTGTCCCTTCTCTCTTTTTTGTCTTTTTTATGCTCTTGGGCGTCTTTTTTCTCTTTTTTAATTGTGGGAAACATTGGCCTTTTTTTTATTTACTCGCATGGAACAATGCTCTAATAATGATGATCATCACACTTTTATTTACTCACAGCTCAAAGTTCGGAACGATGATGACTCTATAGGAAATGCCTCCGGCAGTGTACCGGGATGTGCAACGATCTAGCTTGGTGTATGTCGTTGAAACATCTCGCTAGCTATCTTACGATCATGCAATGGCAATATGAGAGTGACGACACAAGTCATGAGACAAAACGGTGGGAGTTGCATGGCAATATATCTCGCAATGGCTATGAAAATGCCATAGTAGGTAGGTATGGTGGCTGTTTTGAGGAAGGCTGTGGGGACCCCGACTGGTGAGTCGAGATCGCCATGCCCAGTGATCCCAAGGATCAATGCTCACTGAACACACATACCGGATAATAGAGTCTTACATCCAAATACCGAATATTACATCATATGACCGAAGGGTCAGGTTCATAAATAGGGCCTAAGGCCAAATAAAGCGGGTACAATGGGTAGCGGAAACTCATAAGGGCTAAGAGGGTGCCCATTCCATCAAGCCTACACCGACAGGCATTCTGACTTGGAAGCGTCCTAGATCGCAGGTCCGTCTCCGAAGATGTACTCGTCGCCAAACTCCGATCCTTCCTTGTCTGGTCAATAATATAACCAGTGGCAAGCCAATGAGTACTTTTGAATGTACTCGCAAACAACCCATGATATGAACAATAAAAATGATGGACAACAATATCATGCATTTTTAGCGTAACTCATCTGGGTGGAATGATCATGAATATGCATCAAGTTAAAGAATTACTCTTGAAGAACAGGTTGCAGATATCAACATATCTACTAAGGGTTGAACCATCCGGGTTCACCCTATACGCCAAGTCATCGGACTTGTCATAACCTCAATGTATCAGCTCAGGGTTAAACCATCCGGGTTTACCCTATATGCCAAGTCACCGAACTTGGTCATATTATTATGATTATAACAACACCTTTTTAACACCACACACACACACTTGGTTTATGAGGAAATATCAGGACGTAGTTTAAGCAGGATTACCCAACTGTCCTTGACCGTGGACACGACCATTCGAATAGTTTACACTCTGCAGAGGTAGTACGCTGGACCCATGAGAAACGGGGAACTTCCGTGTCATCCACGACTCGCGGTATATCACATATACCCGAGGTAAGTACCCGATCATCATCTTTCCCCTGACGATACTAGACAAAGAGGTCCACTCGATTGGTACCTAGCCCACATGTTGTACGTCTTACGAGCACCGACTCTGGACAGTATCAACCATGCGGGGACCAACGGTGTGCCTGGAACTCATAATAATGGCATAGTCGTCCTACCTGGCACGACCCCATCACGAGAGCGTCGACAATCACTCCCACCACTAGTAATGTGGCTCTTTGCTAGCACCGACCAGAGTAATCAACAAAGCCCCGTCCCATAAAGGGGTATCGTGGTCGTACTGGTAAGGTTGGGACGGTCGACACATCAGAAATCTAATCCCATTTTCGAAACCATACTCACACCAAAACACCGGTGCATCACTTCACCAAAAGTGATCACCAACTCATCATCACCCTCGGGCATTAGTGGCACCCGACGGGGTTTTCATAAACTCTTTGATTTAACTCATCATTATGCTCATGATAATATGCTCTATCTTTACTTGTCAACATGGTATTAGCATGACCCTCAAGGGGTAGGGTCAAGCTCAATGCAATGATCTTACTCTACTAGTCAACATGACAGTAACATGATCCTCATAGATGATAAGGTCAAGCTCATCATGCTTGTGCTCCGAGGAGCCATATGTATAACATCACTATCATGCAAGTGCTTCGATGAAGCCTTCGGTACCATCACACCAATGATGAACCGCAATGTGATCACATGCAACGGAAAAGTACTTGCTATTCTAGCATGCATCAATGTATGTGCTCAAGTCATGGTCAAAGGGCTGCTTGCCTTGGTCAGCTAAGTATCATGGGTCTTCGAGGTCTTCCGCTCCGAATCCTTCGTCACTCGGTAATTCTATCGTCGAGAATAGAATAAATAAGAAATAGCTCACACAAAAACAGATCACAAACCACTTTTAAAAATGTTGCAAGTCTTGGTAAAAATCAGGTTGTTACTTTGAAAATATCTTCTCTTTGTTTTTACTAGCAAAGCATTTTTAATAATTATAAAACAGAAGCAAATTATTGCTTTTAATGCCTTTATATTGTTATAAAACAGACTCTGCTTTTGAAAAATATCAACAATGGCAGAATCAAATACTACTCATTTTTAGAAAAATATCAGTGGAAGAATTATATTTTTCCACTGGATAATTATTTTTACAAAAATCATTTAGTCTCAGGTTTTAAAAATAAAAGAAAAGGCCAAAGCCTGGCCTGGGAAGCAGGCCGGCCCAGCCAGCCAGCAGGCTGCCACGCGCGCGCGCGCGAGGTTTGAACCTGATGTGCGGGCCCCTGGAGCCAGTGGCAGTGGCTGCGCGCGGGGCAGCTCCAGGACGCCGACGGGTGGAGCCCACCTGTCGGGTTCTTCCCCTACCTCCAACCAGAGAGGAGGAGACGAACGCCGGCGAGGCTACCATCGTCCATTGGCCTAGCTAAGGGCAGGAATGGATTCAGCATGCCTCTGCCTACCTGTAGGTGGTCGGAACAGCGCGGGAGAGGCTAGGTGTCGCCGGCGACGAGGTGGCCGTGGCGGAGGAGTTTCGGGAGGTAGTTGAACTGATAGCTAGGGGCACGGAAAAGCTCGGGGCTGTTGGGGGAAAGGTTCCTGGTGTCAAGGGGAGTGTTCTGGTGGGTCGAGTGTCGCAGGAGCCGGCGTGTAACCGGAGATCGACCGGAGCTCCGAGGCGGAGGGGCCTCGGTCGATCTCGAGTACCGGGGCTCTGTGAGCTCGATTGGGTGGCTAGGGGGGAGCTAGTGGTCGTGCAGAGGCTGTTGGAGGGGTGCTGAGGTGCCGGGGGGCCTATTTATAGGCTAGCGACGGTGAGCCGAACTCGGTGCGCCGGTGACTCACCGTGGCACGCGTGCGTGCAAAGTGAGGGGCTGGCTGCGAAACCACGGTCTCCGGACGTGGTTTAGGACGCTCTGAAGCATCGTCCGCAGAAAGAGAGAGCGTGGGGTCGAGCTGCAGCGTCCGTGCATGCTCGGCCGAGTCGGGTGCGCGCGGGCACGCGTCGCCCGAGCTCTAGCGCGGGGGAGGAGGGTCCCTGGCGTCTGCTTTACACTGAGAGGTTGTCGGGGGAGGTCTTGGACACTTCGGGGGAGGTTGGAACCGGCCGGGAGCGTCGTCCCCTTCTCGGTTGCTCTCTGTAGCGCGTCCAGAGCGCAGTTTTGGCATGCCACGGCATGCTGGCGCGCTCTGGGGCACTTCAGACATGTCCCTCATGTCCTGGGTGTTGCTGGGAGTGTATCTAGCCGTTGTGTGCTAGTGAGAGCACTGGCTGGTCAAGCGGAACATGGTTTACTAGTGCTGCCAGTCCTGATCTGTGGTACAAATTGGAGTTTTTGTCACTTGTGCTTTGAACTGGGGACGGGCCAGTTGACTGGGTGTTTAGGTTGGTCTGTGGCACTAATACAACAAGTTTGAGGCTCTGACATGGGGTAAAACAGTGGCTAGGTGGGTTTTTACCTTGCCGTCAGAAGGTGTTCGACAGTGGTTTGGGGTGCTTCCACTCTACCACTGGAACTGCCACTTAACAGGTTTGGTCTTGGGGTTAAAGTAGAGGCTTCCACCAAATTTGAGCTCCATTGCACAAGTTTAGCTTTGTAAACTTGAAAATGCATGGTAGTGGCCAGATCTGTCTTCTCCAAAGGGAGTGTGACTAAACAGAGTCTAGCAAATCTCATTTTTGGTGTGGAGTCCTCATTTGAGGTGCAAAACTCCCCTCCAAAGTTTCAGCCATGTTGGACAAACTTTGCTATGTAGAGTTGTTCCAACTCTATTCTGGACAGAGAGGGTTTTAGGGTCATTTGGTGACCTTCCCCACCTTAGATCAAGGTGGGAGTTTATGTGGGCACCAAATATGGCTTGGGGAGGCTCATGTAATTTAACGGGATTTTATTAAGAATATTTCCTTTGGAAATATCTCAAAAGGTTAAAACAGACAGAAATGATTTTGAGTGTTTTTCTCAAATAATTATAATATAAAATAGGGTTGAAAATGTTATGTAGGGAAAATATATGTCCTTTTCAGCTTCCATGAATTTACTCAGAATTTTCTAAGGCAGAGAAGCATTTTTCCTTGTGGGAATATCATTTCTGGCCTTAGAAACAGACATTTATTTAAAATAGAAAAATAATGTTTTAAATCTTTAAATAATGTTTTTGGCAAAACATAATAGTATTTGAGTTCAAATCACCAACTTTGGTTGAGAGGGCTACTAAGCATCATGAACTAGTAGTGTAACCCATGCAAGGTAAAGGTGATCTGATGTCAAAGAACAGAGTTTTGGAAATTCATTTTTAATTAAATACATAATTAGTCATGGGTTTGGTTCAACAAACAAACAAGCACACATTCATACAAGGCATTCATAGCATTCACAACATCATTGGAAAAAGTTTTAACAAGCCCTGATTTTTGCAACTCAAACATTGGCGGTGAAAAACAGGGTGTGACAAAGGCATATGGTGGGTTGTGCACCGGCGAAAATTGCGCGGTACTAGAGAGGCTAGCAATGGTGGAAGGTGAAAGTGCATCTATACCATGGACTCACATTAGTCATGAAAAACTCACATACTTATTGCGAAAGTTTTTATTAGTAATCGAAACAAAGTGCTAAACGCATACTCCTAGGGGAAGGGTTGGTATGTGTTAACCATCGCGCAATCCCGACCACAAAACAAAGGATGACAATCTATAGATCAATTATGCTCCGACTTCCTAACATAGCGGTTCACCATACGTGCATGTTACGGGAATCACTAACCTCATCACAAGTATTTCTAGATTCACAACACCCTACTAACATAACTCTTAATATTACCAAATCCACGTCTCAAGACTAATTGAGAGGAATCAAACTTCTCTTTCTACTCAATGCACATGAAGATGGAAGTTTTTGTATCCTCTTTGGGTACCTATCACCTTTGGGAATACTTTCATAGCACAAGCCAACTACCAAGTCACGCACCGCCGTGCTCGAAAAGATCTAAGTGAAGCACATAGAGCAAAATGGTCTAGCTCAAAAGATATAAGTGAAGCATAATGAGAATTCTAGCAAATTCACGATGAGTGCATGTCTTTCTCAAAATGTGTGCAGCAAGGACGATTGTGACACAACAAAAAGAAAAGACTCCTACGATACAAGACGCTCCAAGCAAAACAGATATCATGTGGTGAATAAAAATATAGCTCCAAGTAATGTTACCGATGGATTGAAGACGAAAGAGGGGATGCCTTCCCGGGGCATCCCCTAGCTTAGGCTTTTTGGTGTCCTTGAATTTGGCTTGGGATGCCTTGGGCATCCCCAAGCTTGAGATCTTTCCACTCTTTATCCCTTTGTCCATGAGAACATCACCCAAAACTTGAAAACTTCACAACACAAAACCTAAACAGAAACTCGTGATATCATTAGACCAAGAAAACAAACTACCACCTCTTTAGCTACTTTAGCAATCTTGATTTCTATTTATATTGGTGTTATATTACTGTATTATCACTTTTCCATGGCTAGTACCCCCTGATGCTATCCATAGTTTCATCAAAACAAGCAACCAACTCAACAAAAACAAAATATGTCAAAAACAGACCAGTCTGTAGCAATCTGTATACTTCGTATACTTCTGGTACCTCCAAAATTCTGACAAATTACGATAGCCTGGGAAAAAGGCTTATAAACCAGCAGCAAAAATAATCAACTCAAAATCTCTTTCTGAATAAAAATGAAATATAATTTCGTGAGCGAAAAGTTTCTGTCTTTTTCCAGCAGGATCAAACAACCATCACCAAAACTAGTCATAAAGGTTTTGCTTGGCTCAAACACAAAAAGAAACACAAAATACACAATCATAACAGAATTATGATGGTGTGGACGCAACAAAACATAAAATAAAATAATATTCAGTGAGTTGCCTCCCAACAAGCGCTATTGTTTAACGCCCTTAGCTAGGCATAAGGTGATAGAATCACGTATCGTCGTCTTTGGTGCTCAAACCATAAGTAGCCCTCATAATGGATTCATAAGGCAATCTTATTTTCTTTCTAGGAAAATGTTCCATGCCCTTCTTTAAAGGAAATTGAAATCTAATATTCCCTTCCTTCATATCGATGATAGCACCAATAGTCGTTAGGAAAGGTCTACCAAGAATGATAGGGCATGTAGGATTGCAATCAATATCAAGCCCAATGAAATCCACGGGTACATAGTTCCTATTTTCAATAATAAGAACATCATTGATCCTTCCCATGGGTTTCTTGATAGTAGAATCCACAAGATGCAAATTAAGAGAAAACTCCTCAATCTCATTAAAGCCTAGAACATCACATAAAGACTTTGGAATCGTGGAAACACCAGCACCCAAATCACACAAAGAATTGCATTCATAGTTTTTGCTTTTTATTTTGATAGTAGGTTCCCACTCATCATGAAGCTTTCTGGGGATAGAAACTTCCAATTCAAGTTTCTCTTCAAGATATTTTATCATAGCATAGACGATATGATCGGTAAAGGCCTTGTTTTGGCTATAAGCGCGTGGAGAGTTTAGCATGGATTGCATCAAGGAAATGCATTCAATCAAGGAGCAACTATCATAATTGAATTCCTTGAAATCAAAAGTAGTAGTTTCATTACTACTCAAGGTTTCAATATCTTCTACTCCACTTTTGATGCTTTTAGCATCAAGATAGATGGACTCTGAATCATTGGGGCGTTTTTCAACCAAGGTGGATTCATATCAAGCCCCATCATCATTAGGTTTGACACTAGAAAACAAAGATTCAATGGGAGTCACACAAGGCACTTTAAGATCTTCGTGATTCTCATCAGAAATTTCAGGTTTAGCACCCATTTTATTGACTAAGGTAGCGTGTTTATCAGAAATCTGGCCTACCAATTTTTCAAGACGAGCAAACTGAGAATTTAGCGCAAGGAATTCTTTGGCCATATCATCAACTTCTTTGTTCATAAAAGCCAAAAAAGAATTTTGCTCCTTCAGTTCCCTATGGAAGTAACTGTTATAATCAAACTTTGTAGACATGAAGCCTTTAACACTAGTTTCAATTTCTTCCAACCTCGCATAGTAAGCATCAAAATCCCTTGGTTGGGCCATACATGTCTTAGCAGGCGGACACGCGAACAGAAAGGGAACGAGAGAAAAGGGCGAACGAAAAAGGCAAACATTTTTGTAAATTTTTGTTTTTCAGAAGTGGGGGAGAGGAAAACGAGAGGCAAAAAAGTAAATGCAAGAGATGAGTTTGCGACACTTACTTGGATGAGTTCTTGACTTGATCCTCCCCGACAACGGCGCCAAAAATCCTTCTGCTGCCTCTTGAGCTTGCGTAGGTGTTTCCCTTGAAGAGGAAAGGGTGATGCAACACAGGAGCAGTAAGTATTTCCCTCAGTTTGAGAACCAAGGTATCAATCCAGTAGGAGAATCGAGGTCAAGTCCAAAGTACCTGTGCAAACACAAAAAGCTTGCACCCAACGCTATAAAGTGGTTGTCAATCCGTGTAAGATTGATTGCAAAGTGAGATCTGAAGGCGGAAAGTGCAACGAAGTAAAAGTGTAAGGCTGAAAATATGGTGTGAAGTAGAGCCGGGGGCCATAGTGTTCACCAGAGGCTTCTCTCAGAATAGCAAATAATACGGTGGGTGAACAAATTACTGCCAAGCAGTTGATAGAACCGCGCAAAGTCATGATGATATCTAAGGCAATGATCATACATATAGGCATCACGTCCGAGACAAGTAGACCGATACTTTCTGCATCTACTACTATTACTCCACACATCGACCGCTATCCAGCATGCATCTAGTGTATTGAGTTCATGACGAACAGAGTAACGCCTTAAGCAAGATGACATGACGTAGAGGGATAAACTCAAACCAATGATGTAAACCCCATATTTTTACCCTTGATGGCAACAACATGATGCGTGCCTCACTACC
Organism: Hordeum vulgare subsp. vulgare; assembly: GCF_904849725.1. NCBI lineage: Eukaryota > Viridiplantae > Streptophyta > Magnoliopsida > Poales > Poaceae > Hordeum > Hordeum vulgare. The sequence goes on along the minus strand of NC_058521.1, from coordinate 54,903,000 downwards.
CCTTCTGTCACTGGGTGAGGCCACCACACGGTATGAACCCAAAACCAAGCACTTCTCCCATTGCAAGGATCATAGATCAAGTTGGCCAAACAAAACCCACAACTAGAAGAGAATTACAAGGATATGAAATCATGCATATAAGAGATCAGAAGAAACTCAAATAAGATTCATAGATAATCTGGTCATAAATCCACAATTCATTGGATCTCGACAAACACACCGCAAAGAAGATTACATCGGATAGATATCCATGAAGATCATGGAGAACTTTGTATTGAAGATCCAAGAGAGAGAAGAAGCCATCTAGCTACTAGTTATGGACCCGAAGGTCTATGGTGAACTACTCACGCATCATCGGAGAGGTCATGGTGTTGATGAAGAAGCCCCCCGTATCCGAATTCCCCCCTCCGACAGGGCACCATAACGTGCCCCAGATGGGATCTTGCGGAGACAGAAGCTTGTGTGGCGGAAAAGTATTTTCGTGGATCTCTCGCGCAGTTTTGGAATTTTCAGGAATTTGTAGGCGGAAGAGGTAGGGCAGACGAGCCACAGGGGGCCCACAAGCCTGCTAGGCGCGGCCCCCCTGGCCGCGCCTAGGGGGCTTGTGGGGTCCCCTGGTGGCCCGTGCCTTGGTTCTCACATCCCGTGCGTATCTTCTGTTCCGGAAAAAATCTTTTCGGAAGTTTTATTCCGTTTGGACACCGTTTAAAATCCTCCTCTGAAAAGGGTCAAAAACACGGAAAAACAGGAACTGTCACTTGGCACTGAGTTAATAAGTTAGTCCCAAAAAGATATAAAAGGCATACAAAACATCCAAAGTTTGACAAGATAATAGCATGGAACCATCAAAAACTATAGATACGTTGGAGACATATCAATGTGGTTTTGGGTCGAAACTGGGGCATGGCGCGGGATAGCTAAACTGCGCCCGAGCGAAATTAGAGGTGCTCGGGGGGGGGGGGGGGGGTCGGCTCGGTGATGGGCTCGAGCTGGGCTGGGGGCTAAGGAGGCAGTAGAGGAGGCCGGCCTAGAGAAGAGGCCCGGCTGGGCTGATGAAGCGGACGGGCCGGCTCGGGCAGCTTGGCAGGCCAACCGCGTGGCGTCCCACTGTGTTATCCAACGGAATGCTCGGGGCTTCGTGCTCCCAGAGCAGCTGAGCGAGGCCATGGCGATGGCTGCAGGTGGCGAGCTCCGGCGAGCGCAGCACGCCGGCGGCAAGGGGGTGATACGTCCATTTTGCATCATGCTTTCATGTTGATATTTATCGCTTTATGGGCTGTTATTACACTTCACGGTACAATACTTATGCCTTTTATCTCTTATTTTATAAGGTTTACATGAAGAGGGAGAATGTCGGCAGCTGGAATTCTGGTCTGAAAAAGGAGCAAGATTGAGTTACCTATTCTGCGCAACTCCAAAACCCGTGAAAATCAACGAGGAATTATTTTGGATTTTATAAAAAATACTGGGCCAAAGAAGTACCAGAGGGGAGCCACCAGGAGGCCACAAGCCTGCTAAGCGCGGCCTACCCCCCTGGGCCCCCTCTTGCCCCTCTGGCTCCCATCTTTTTCTGTAAGGAGGGTTTCATTCCAGAAAAAAAATCAGAAGGAGGCTTGCGGGAGGAATCGCCGCCGCCACGAGGCGGAACTTGAGCAGAACCAATCTAGAGCTCCGGCAGGGCCGCCGTGCCGGGGAAACTTCCCTCCCAGAGGGGGAAATCATCGCCATCATCATCACCAACACTCCTATCATCGGAGGGGACTCATCACCATCAACATCTTCATCAGCACCATCTCATCTCCAAACCCTAGTTTATCTCTTGTAACCAATCTCCGTCTCACGACTCCGATTGGTACTTGTAAGGTTGCTAGTAGTGTTAATTACTCTTTGTAGTTGATGCTAGTTGGATTACTCGGTGGAAGATTATATGTTCAGATCCTTGATGCTATTCAATACCTCTCTGGTCATGAACATAATTATGCTTTGTGAGTAGTCACTTTTGTTCCTGAGGACATGGGATAAGTCTTGCTATAAGTAGTCATGTGAATTTGGTATTCTTTGATATTTTGATGCGTTGTATGTTTTCTTTCCTCTAGTGGTGTCACGTGAACGTCGACTACATAAAACTTCACCATTATTTGGGCCTAGAGGAAGGCATTGGGAAGTAATAAGTAGATGATGGGTTGCTAGAGTGACAGAAGCTTAAACCCTAGTTTATGTGTTGCTTCATAAGGGGCTGATTTGGATCCACTAGTTTAATGTTATGGTTAGACTTTGTCTTAATTCTTCTTTCGTAGTTCTGGATGCTTGCAAGAGGGGTTAATCATAAGATGGACGTTTGTCCAAGTAAGGGAAGTACCCAAGCACCGGTCCACCCACATATCAAACTATCAAAGTAGCGAACGCGAATCATATGAACATGATGAAAACTAGCTTGACAGAAATTCCCATGTGTCCTCGGGAGCGCTTTACCTCTTATAAGATTTTGTCCAGGCTTGTCCCTTGCTAGAAAAGGGATTGGGACACTTTGCTACACCTTTGTTACTATTTTTTACTTGCTACTTTCTATGAATCATCTTATCACACAACTATTTGTTACCGATAATTCCAGTGCTTGCGCAGATTACCTTGCTCATAACCACTTGTCAGTTCCTTCTGCTCCTCGTTGGGTTCGACACTCTTACTTATCGAAAGGACTGCGATAGATACCCTACACTTGTGGGTCATCAAGACTCTTTTCTGGCACCGTTGCCGGGGAGTGAAGCGCCTTTGGTAAGTGGAATTTGGTAAGGAAACATTTATATAGTGTGCTGAAATTTATTGTCACTTGTCACTATGGAAACTAATCCTTTGAGGAGCTTGTTCGGGGTATCTTCACCTCGAACGGAAGCACAAGGAGTTGCTCCTCAACCTTCTGCACCTACTGAAAATATTTGTTATGAAATTCCTTCGGGCATGCTAGAGAAGCTGTTGGCTAATCCTTTTACAGGAGATGGAACATCACATCCCGACTTGCATCTAATCTATGTAGATGAAGTTTGTGGTTTATTTAAGCTTGCATGTTTTCCCAAGGATGAGGTGAATAAGAAGGTCTTTCCCTTGTCTTTGTGGGATAAAGCATTGACATGGTATAGGCTATGTGATGATACTCGATCATGGAACTACAACCGATTGAAATTGGAATTTCATCAAAAGTTTTATCCTATGCATTTGGTACATCGTGATCGGAATTATATCGATAATTTTTGGCCTCGTGATAGAGAAAGTATCGCTCAAGCTTGGGGGAGGATTAAATCAATGTTATATTCATGCCCCAACCATGAGCTCTCGAGAGAAATCATTATTCAGAACTTCTATGCTCGGCTTTCTCATGATAATCGCACCATGCTTGACACTTCTTGTATCGGTTCTTTTATGAATAGAGATATTGACTTCAAATGGAATTTATTGGAAAGAATTAAACGCAACTCTGAAGATTGGGATTTTGATGAAGGTAAGGAGTCAGGTATGAATCTTAAGTTCGATTGCGTTAAATCCTTTGTTGAAACAAATACTTTTTGTGATTTTAGCGCTAAACATGGACTTGACTCTGAGATAGTAGCTTCATTATGTGAATCATTTGCTGCTCATATTAATCTCCCTAAAGAGAAGTGGTTTAAATATCATCCTCCCTTAGAAGTCAATGTGGTTAAACCTAATCCAGTTGAAGAGAAAGTCATTGCATATAATGATCCTATTGTTCCTAGTGCTTACATTGAGAAACCACCTTTCCTTGTTAGAATAAAGGATCATTCTAAAGCTTCAGCTGTGATACGTAGGGGCTACATTAGAACACCTACACACCCTGAGCAAATTAGAGTTGAACTTAGCATTGCTATTATCAAAGATCTCCTGTCCGACAATGTTGATGGCCATGATATTCACTTTTGTGAAGATGCTGCTAGAATTGCTAAACCTCATGCTAGAGACAAACATATGCCTGTTGTTGGCACGCCTGTTGTTTCTGTTAAGATAGGAGATAATTGTTATCATGGTTTATGTGACGTGGGTGCTAGTGTTAGTGCAATACCTCAATCTTTATATGATTAAATTAAAGACGAGATTGCACCTGTTGAGATGGAACCGATTGATGCCATTATTGAGCTTGCCAATAGAGATACTATCTGCACTTTGGGAATTGTTAGAGATGTTGAAGTCTTGTGTGGTAAAACTAAGTATCCTACTGATTTTCTCGTTCTTGCTACCACACAAGATAGCCTTTGTCCCATTATATTTGACAGACCTTTCCTCAATACTGTCAATGCTCATATTGACAATGAGAAGCAAACTGTCACTGTTGGCTTTGAAGGTGTGTCATACGAGTTCAATTTCTCCAAGTTTGGTGGACAACCTCATGAAAAAGTGTTGTCTAGTAAGGATGAAATTATTGCTCTAGATTCTATTGCTATGCCTCCTACTAATCCTTTAGAGCAATACTTGCTTGAGCATGAAAATGATATGCATATGGATGAAAGGAATGAGATAGATAGAGTTATCTTTGAACAACATCCTATCCTTAAGAATAATTTTCCTATTGAACTGCTTGGAGATCCACCCCCACCAAAGGGTGATCCCGTGTTCGAGCTTAAACAGTTACCTGATACTCTTAAGTATGCTTATCTCGATGAAAAATATATATATCCTGTTATTATTAGTGCTAGCCTTTCAGAGCATGAAGAAAAGAAATTATTGAAAACTCTGAGGAAGCACCGTGCTGCTATTGGATATACTCTTGATGATCTTAAGGGCATTAGTCCCACTCTATGCCAGCACAAAATTAAAACCGATCCTGATTCCAAACCAGTTGCCGATCATCAACAGAGATTAAATCCTAAGATGAAAGAGGTAGTAAGAAAATAAATACTGAAGCTCCTGGAAGCAAGTATTATCTATCATGTTGCTCATAGTGATTGGGTAAGTCCGGTGCATTGCGTCCCTAAGAAGGGAGGTATTACCGTTGTCCCTAACGATAAAGATGAATTGATCCCACAAAGGATTATTACTGGCTATAGGATGGTGATTGATTTTAGGAAATTGAATAAAGCCACTAGGAAAGATCATTACCCTTTGCCTTTTATTGACCAAATTCTAGAAAGATTGTCTAAACACACACACTTATGCTTTCTAGATGGTTATTCTGGTTTCTCCCAAATAACTGTTGCACAATCTGATCAGTAGAAAACCACTTTTACTTGCCCTTTCGGTACCTTTGCTTACAGACGTATGCCTTTTGGCTTATGTAATGCACCTGCTACCTTTCAAAGATATATGATGGCTATATTCTCTGACTTTTGTGAAAAGATTGTTGAGGTTTTCATGGATGACTTCTCCGTTTACGGGTCTTCTTTTGATGATTGCCTCCGCAACCTTGATCGAGTTTTGCAGAGATGTAAGGATACCAACCTTGTCTTCAATTGGGAGAAGTGCCACTTTATGGTTAATGAAGGCATCGTCCTAGGACATAAAATTTCTGAAAGAGGTATTGAAGTCGATAAGGCTAAGGTTGATGCGATCGAGAAAATGCCATGCTCTACAGATATCAAAGGTATAAGATGTTGGAATTATGCCCTAGAGTCAATGATAAATAAGTTATCATTATAATTCCTGTATCAAGATAATCGTTTATTATCCATGCTATAATTGTATTGAATGAAGACTTAGATACATGTGTGGATACATAGACAAAACACTGTCCCTAGCAAGCCTCTAGTTGTCTAGCCAGTTGATCAAGGATAGTCAGGGTCTTCTGACTATGTACAGGGTGTTGTTGCTTGATAACTGGATCACATCATTGGGAGAATCATGTGATGGACTAGACCCAAACTAATAGACGTAGCATGTTGATCGTGTTATTTTGTTGCTACTGTTTTCTGCGTGTCCAGTATTTGTTCCTATGACCATGAGATCATATAACTCACTGACACCGGAGGAATGCTTTGTGTGTATCAAACGCCGCAACGTAACTGGGTGACTATAAAGATGCTCTACAGGTATCTCCGAAGGTTTACGTTGAGTTAGTATGGATCGAGACTGGGATTTGTCACTCCGTGTGACGGAGAGGTATCTCGGGGCCCACTCGTTAATACAACATCACACACAAGCCTTTCAAGCAATGTGACTTAGTGTAAGTCATGGGATCTTGTATTACGGAACGAGTAAAGAGACTTGCCGGTAAACGAGATTGAAATAGGTATGCGGATACCGACGATCGAATCTCGGGCAAGTAACATACCGAAGGACAAAGGGAATGACATACGGGATTATATGAATCCTTGGCACTGAGGTTCAAACGATAAGATCTTCGTAGAATATGTAGGATCCAATATGGCCATCCAGGTCCCGCTGTTGGTTATTGACCGAGGAGTCCCTCGGGTCATGTCTACATAGTTCTCGAACCCGCAGGGTCTGCACACTTAATGTTCGACGTTATTTTATGCGTATTTGAGTTATATGATTGGTTACCGAATGTTGTTCGGAGTCCCGGATGAGATCATAGACGTCGCGAGGGTTTCCGAAATGGTCCAGAGACGAAGATTGATATATAGGATGACCTCATTTGATTACCGGAAAGTTTTCGACATTACCGGGAATGTACCGGGAGTGACGAATTGGTTCCGGATGTTCACGGGGGGGGGGGGGGGGGCATCCCACCCCGGGGAAGCCCATAGGCCTTAGGGGTCCCGCACCAGCCCTTAGTGGGCTGGTGGGCAAGCCCAAGAGGGGCCCTGCGCAGGATAATAAGAAATCAAAGAGAAAAAAAGGGGAAGTGGGAAGCAAGGGAAGGACTCCACCTTCCAATCCTAGTTGGACTAGGATTGGAGGAGGAATCCTCCTCCCCCCCTGCGGCCGACCCCCATGGGGATCCTTGAGCCTCAAGGCAAGGCCCCTCCCCTCCCACCTATATATACGGAGGTATTAGGGCTGATTTGAGACAACTTTGCCACGGCATCTCGACCACATACCTCCATGGTTTTTCCTCTAGATCGCGTTTCTGCGGAGCTCGGGCGGAGCCCTGCTGAGATTAGATCACCACCAACCTCCGGAGCGCCTTCACGCTGCCAGAGAACTCATCTACCTCTCCATCTCTCTTGCTGGATCAAGAAGGCCGAGATCATCGTCGAGCTGTACGTGTGCTGAACGCGGAGGTGTCGTCCGTTCAGCACTACATCAGAGCGGATCGTGGGACGGGTCGCTGGACGGTTCGTGGGACGGTTCGCGGGGCGGGTCGAGGGACATGAGGACGTTCCACTACATCAACCGCGTTTATTAACGCTTCTGCTGTGCGATCTCCAAGGGTACGTAGATCTGAAATCCCCCTCGTAGATGGACATCACCATGATAGGTCTTCGTGCGCGTAGGAATTTTTTTGTTTCCCATGCGACGTTCCCCAATAGTGGCATTATGAGCTAGGTTCATGCGTAGATGTAGTCTCGAGTAGAACACAAAAGTTTTTGTGGGCGGTGATGTGCGATTTGCTGCCCTCCTTAGTCTTTTCTCGATTCCGCGGTATTGTTGGATCGAAGCGGCTCGGACCGACATTACTCGTACGGTTACGAGAGACATGTTTCATCGCTACGAGCAACTCCGTTGATCAAAGATGACTGGCGAGTGTCGGTTTCTCCAACTCTAGTTGAATCGGATTTGACCGAGGAGGTCCTTGGATGAGGTTAAATAGAAATTCATATATCTCCGTTGTGGTGTTTGCATAAGTAAGATGCGATCCTACTAGATACCCTTGGTCACCACGTAAAACATGCAACAAAAATTAGAGGACGTCTAACTAATTTTTGCAGGGTATGCATGTGATATGATATGGCCGACGATGTGATGTGATATATTGGATGTATGAGATGATCATGTTGTAATAGTTAATATCGACTTGCACGTCGATGGTACGGCAACCGACAGGAGCCATAGGGTTGTCTTTAAACTAATGTTTGTGCTTGCAGATGCGTTTACTATATTGCTAGGATGTTGCTTTAGTAGTAATAGCATGAGTAGCATGACAACCCCGACGGCAACACGTTGATGGAGATCATGGTGTGGTGCCGGTGACAAAGAATATCGTGCCGGTGCTTTAGTGATAGAGATCAAGAAGCACGTGATGATGGCCATATCATCTCACTTATGAATTGCATGTGATGATAATCCTTTTATGCACCTTATTTTGCTTAGAACAAGGTAGCATTATGAGGTGATCTCTCACTAAAATTTCAAGACGAAATTGTGTTCTCCCCGACTGTGCATCGTTGCTACAGTTCGTCGTTTTGAGACACCACGTGATGATCGGGTGTGATAGACTCAATGTTCACATACAACGGGTGCAAGACAGTTGCACACGCGGAATACTCGGGTTAAGCTTGATGAGCCTAGCATGTGCAGACATGGCCTCGGAACACATGAGACCGAAAGGTCGATCATGAATCATATAGTTGATATGATTAGCATAGGGATTCTTACCACTGAAACTATCCTCAACTCACGTGATGATCGGACTCGAGCTAGTGGAATTGGATCATGAACCACTCAAATGACTAGAGAGATGTACTTTTTGAGTGGGAGTTTAGCAAGAAATTTGATTAAGTTAAACTCTAATTATCTTGAACATAGTCTAAGTCCACTTTGAATATATTTGTATTGGAGATCATGGCTCACGCGAGAGTCACCCTGAATTTTAATACGTTCCTAGAGAAAGCTAAGTTGAAAGATGATGGAAGCAACTTTGTAGACTGGGCTCGTAATCTTAAGTTGCTCCTGCAAGCTGGGAAGAAGGATTATGTCCTTAATGTTGCGCTAGGAGATGAAGCACCCGCTACGGCTGACCAAGATGTTAAGAACGCTTGGTTAACACGTAAGGAGGACTACTCAGTAGTTCAATGTGCAGTCTTGTATGGCTTAGAGCCGGGACTTCAACGTCGCTTTGAGCGTCATGGAGCATATGAGATGTTCCAGGAGTTGAAGTTTATCTTTCATAAGAACGCCCGGATCGAGAGGTATGAGACCTCCAATAAATTCTATGCTTGCAAGATGGAGGAGAATTCGTTTGCCAGTGAACATGTGCTCAAAATGTCTATGTACTCAAACAGTCTAGCTGAGCTGGGGATTGAACTCCCGCAAGAGGCTATCACTGACAGAATTCTTCAATCACTGCCACCAAGCTATAAGGGCTTTGTGTTGAACTACAACATGCAAGGGATGAATAAGTCACTCGGCGAGTTGTTTGCGATGCTGAAAGTCGCATAGTCAGAACTCCGTAAAGAGCATCAGGTGTTGATGGTGAATAAGACCACTAGTTTCAAGAGAAACGACAAAGTAAAGAAGGGTAGTTCGAAGAAGAGCGGCAAGCCTGTTACCAATCCGACGAAGAAACCCAAAGCTGGACCTAAGCCTGGAATGGAGTGCTATTATTGCAAGGGTATGGGTCACTGGAAGCGCAACTGCCCCAAGTATCTGGCTGATAAGAAGGCGGCCAAAGAAAAATTTGGTATATTTGATATACATGTTATTGATGTGTACTTAACCAGCTCTTATAGTAGTGCCTGGGTATTCGATACCGGTTCTGTTGCTCATATTTGCAACTCGAAACAGGAACTGCAGAATAAGCGAAGGTCGGCGAAGGATGAAGTGACGATGCACGTGGGAAATGGTTCCAAGGTTGATGCAATCGCCGTCGGCACAGTTTCACTTCAGTTACCATCAAGATTAGTTATGAACTTAAATAATTGCTATTTAGTGCCTGCGTTAAGCATGAACATTATATATGGATCTTATTTATTGCGAGACGGTTACTCGTTTAAGTCAGAGAATAATGGTTGTTCTATTTCTATGAGTAATATCTTTTATGGTCATGCACCCAATGTGAGAGGATTGTTCATATTGAATCTTGATATTGATAATACACATATACATAACATTGAGACCAAAAGAGTTAGAGTTAACAATGATAGCGCCATGTTTTTATGGCACTGCCGTTTAGGTCATATTGGTGTAAAGCGCATGAAGAAACTCCATGTCGATGGACTTTTGGAGTCACTTGATTTTGATTCACTTGACACGTGCGAACCATGCCTCATGGGCAAGATGAATAAAACTCCGTTCTCCGGAACAATGGAGCGTGCATGTGACTTGTTGGAAATCATACATACCGATGTGTGTGGTACGATGAGTGTGGAGGCACGCGATGGATATCATTATTTTCTCACCTTCACTGACGATTTGAGTAGGTATGGTTATGTCTACTTGATGAAACACAAGTCTGAAACATTTGAAAAGTTCAAGAAATTTTAGAGTGAAGTTGAAAATCATTGTAACAAGAAGATCAAGTTTACGGTCTGATTGTGGGGGTGAATATCTGAGTTTCGAGTTTGGTGCTCACTTAAGACAATGTGGAATTGTTTCACAGTTGACACCGCCTGGAACACCACAGCGTAATGGTGTGTCCGAACGTCGTAATCGTACTTTATTAGAGATGGTGCGATCTATGATGTCTCTCACCGATTTGCCGTTATCGTTTTGGGGTTATGCATTAGAAACAGCTACATTCACTTTAAATAGGGCACCATCAAAATCCGTTGAGACGACACCATACGAACTGTGGTATGGCAAAAGACGAAAGTTGTCGTTTCTTAAAGTTTGGGGATGTGATGCGTATGTCAAAAAGCTTCAGCCAAAAAAGATGGAACCCAAAGCAGAAAAGTGCGTCTTCATAGGTTACCCAAAAGAGACAGTTGGGTACACCTTCTATCTCAAATCCGAGGGCAAAGTGTTTGTTGCTAAAAATGGAGCTTTTCTCGAGAAGGAGTTTCTCTCGAGAGAATTGAGTGGGAGGAAGATAGAACTTGATGAGGTTGTCGAACCTCTCATCCCTGTGGATGGTGGCGCAAAGCAAGGGGAAACCCGTGTCGTTGTGACGCCGGTTGAGGAGGAAGTTAATGATGTTGATCAGGAAACTCCAGATCAAGTTCCTGTCGAACCTCGCAGGTCGACGAGACCACGTACTACTCCAGAGTGGTACGGTAATCCCGTCTTATCAATTATGTTGTTGGACAACAATGAGCCTACGAATTATGAAGAAGCAATGGTGGGCCCGGATTCCAACAAATGGCTGGAGGCCATGAAGTCCGAGATAGGATCTATGTATGAAAACAAAGTGTGGACTTTGGAAGTACTACCTGAAGGCCGCAAGGCTATTGAGAACAAATGAATCTTTAAGAAGAAGACAGACGCTGACGGTAATGTGACCGTTTATAAAGCTCGACTTGTGGCAAATGGTTTTTCACAAGTTCAAGGAGTTGACTACGATGAGACGCTCTCACCTGTAGCGATGCTTAAGTCCGTCAGAATCATGTTAGCAATAGCTGCATTTTTCGACTATGAAATCTGGCAGATGGATGTCAAAACGGCGTTCCTTAATGGTTTCCTTAAGGAAGAGTTGTATATGATGCAACCCGAAGGTTTTGTCGATCCTAAAAATGCTAACAAAGTGTGCAAGCTCCAGCGATCCATTTATGGTCTGGTGCAAGCATCTCGGAGTTGGAATAAACGCTTTGATGAGGTGATCAAAGCATTTGGGTTTTTACAGGTGGTTGGAGAATCTTGTATTTACAAGAAAGTGAGTGGGAGCTCTGTTGCATTTCTAATATTATATGTGGATGACATATTGCTGATTGGAAACAACGTGGAGTTTTTGGAGAGCATAAAGGATTACTTGAATAAAAGTTTCTCTATGAAGGACCTAGGAGAAGCTGCTTACATTCTAGGCATTAAGATCTATAGGGATAGATCGAAACGCCTGATAGGACTTTCACAAAGTACATACCTTGATAAAGTTTTGAAGAGGTTCAAAATGGAACAGTCCAAGAAGGGGTTCTTGCCAGTTTTACAAGGTACGAGATTGAGTAAGACTCAGTGCCCAGCAACTGATAAAGATAGAGAGCATATGAGCACCGTCCCCTATGCTTCAGCCATAGGTTCTATCATGTATGCAATGTTGTGCACTAGACCGGACGTTAGCCTGGCCATAAGTATGGCAGGCAGGTTCCAGAGTAATCCAGGAGTGGATCACTAGACGGCGGTCAAGAATATCCTGAAGTACCTGAAAAGGACTAAGGAGATGTTTCTCGTGTATGGAGGTGACGAAGAGCTCGCCGTAAAAGGTTACGTCGATGCAAGCTTTGACACAGACCCGGACGACTCTAAGTCACAGACCGGATACATATTTATTCTTAATGGGGGTGCGGTAAGCTGGTGCAGTTCCAAGCAAAGCGTCGTAGCTGATTCTACATGTGAAGCGGAGTACATGGCTGCCTCGGAGGCGACTAAGGAGGGTGTCTGGATGAAGCAGTTCATGACGGATCTTGGAGTGGTGCCGAGCGCACTGAATCCAATAACCCTGTTTTGTGACAACACGGGTGCCATTGCCTTAGCAAAGAAACCACGGTTTCACAAGAAGACCATACACATCAAACGACACTTCAACCTCATCCGTGGCTACGTCAAAGGGGAGGATGTAAATAGATGCAAAGTGCACACGGATCTGAATGTGGCAGACCCGCTGACTAAACCTCTTCCACGGGCAAAGCATGATCAACGCCAGAACTGTATGGGTGTTAGATTTATTATAATGTAATTCGCATGGTGATGTGAGGGCTAGATTGTTGACTCTAGTGCAAGTGGGAGACTGTTGGAATTGTGCCCTAGAGGCAATGATAAATAAGTTATTATTATAATTCCTGTATCAAGATAATCGTTTATTATCCATGCTATAATTGTATTGAATGAAGACTTAGATACATGTGTGGGTACATAGACAAAACACTGTCCCTAGCAAGCCTCTAGTTGGCAAGCCAGTTGATCAAGGATAGTCAGGGTCTTCTGACTATGTACAAGGTGTTGTTGCTTGATAACTGGATCACATCATTGGGAGAATCATGTGATGGACTAGACCCAAACTAATAGACGTAGCATGTTGATCGTGTCATTTTGTTGCTACTGTTTTCTGCGTGTCAAGTATTTGTTCCTATGACCATGAGATCATATAACTCACTGACACCGGAAGAATGCTTTGTGTGTATCAAACGTCGCAACGTAACTGGGTGACTATAAAGATGCTCTACAGGTATCTCCGAAGGTGTTCGTTGAGTTAGTATGGATCGAGACTGGGATTTGTCACTCCGTGTGACGAAGAGGTATCTCGGGGCCCACTCGGTAATACAACATCACACACAAGCCTTGCAAGCAATGTGACTTAGTGTAAGTCACGAGATCTTGTATTACGAAACAAGTAAAGAGACTTGTCGATAAACGAGATTGAACTAGGTATGCGGGTACAGACGATCGAATCTCGGGCAAGTAACATACCGAAGGACAAAGGGAATGACATATGGGATTATATGAATCCTTGGCACTGAGGTTAAAACGATAAGATGCTCGTAGAATATGTAGGATCCAATATGGGCATCCAGGTCCTGCTGTTGGATATTGATCGAGGAGTCCGTCGGGTCATGTCTACATAGTTCTCGAACCCGCAGGGTCTGCACACTTAAGGTTCGACGTTGTTTTATGCTTATTTGAGTTATATGGTTGGTTACCGAATGTTGTTCGGAGTCCCAGATGAGACCACGGATGTCGCGAGGGTTTTTGGAATGGTCCAGAGATGAAGATTGATATATAGGATGACATCATTTGATTACCGGAAAGTTTTCGGCATTACCGGGAATGTACCGGGAGTGACGAATGGGTTCCGGATGTTCACCGGGGGGAGGGGGCAGCCCATCCCAGGGAAGCCCGTAGGCCTTAAGGGCGCCGCACCAGCCCTTAGTGGGATGGTGGGCAAGCCCAAGAGGGGCCCTGCGCAGGATACGAAGAAATCAAAGAGAAAAAAACGGAAAGTGGGAAGGAAGGGAAGGACTCCACCTTCCAATCCTAGTTGGACTAGGATTGGAGGAGGAATCCTCCTCCCCCCCTTCGTCCGACACCCTTGGGGATCCTTGAGCCTCAAGGCAAGGCCCCTCCCCTCCCACCTATATATACGGAGGTATTAGGGCTGATTTGAGACAACTTTGCCACGGCAGCCCGACCACATACCTCCATGGTTTTTCCTCTAGATCGCGTTTCTATGGAGCTTGGGCGGAGCCCTGCTGAGATTAGATCACCACCAACCTCCGGAGCGTCGTCATGCTGCCGGAGAACTCATCTACCTCTTCGTCTCTCATGCTGGATCAAGAAGGCCAAGATCATCGTCGAGCTGTACGTGTGCTGAACGCGGAGGTGCCGTCCGTTCGACACTAGATCGGAGCGGATCGTGGGGCGGATCACGGGACGGTTTGTGGGACGGTTTGCGGGGCGGATCGAGGGACGTGAGGACGTTCCACTACATCAACCGCGTTTATTAACGCTTCTGATGTGTGATCTACAAGGGTACGTAGATTTGAAATCCCCCTCGTAGATGGACATCGCCATGATAGGTCTTCGTGCACGTAGGAATTTTTTTGTTTCCCATGCGATGTTCCCCAACATAAGAAGTTTCCTTGGTCATGCTAGTTTCTATAGAAGGTTCATTAAAGACTTTTCTAAGATTTCTAGGACTCTTACCAATCTCTTGCAAAAGGATATTCCTTTTGTTTTTGACGATGATTGTGAGCAAGCCTTTGAAATACTTAAGAAGGCCTTGATAGCTGCACCTATTGTTCAACCACCTAATTGGAACTTACCTTTTGAAATTATGTGTGATGCTAGTGATTATGTTGTTGGTGCTGTTCTAGGACAAAGAGTTGACAAGAAATTGAATGTTATGCATTATGTTAGTAGAACTCTAGACAGTGCCCAAAGAAACTATGCTACTACTGAAAAGGAATTTTTAGCAGTCGTGTTTGCATGTGAAAAGTTCAGATCCTACATTGTTGATTCCAAGGTTACTATTCACACTGATCATGCTGCTATTAAGTATCTCATGGAAAAGAAAGATGCTAAACCTAGACTTATCAGATGGGTCCTCTTGCTACAAGAATTTGATTTGCATGTTGTTGATAGGAAGGGTGTTGAGAACCCCGTAGCAGATAACTTGTCTAGGTTGGAGAATGTTCTTGATGACCCATAACCTATTGCTGACAGCTTTCTTGATGAGCAATTGAATGTCATGAATGTTTCACGTAGTACACTGTGGTATGCTGATTATGCAAATTATATTGTTGCGAAATATATAGCACCTAGTTTCACATACCAGCAAAAAAAGAAATTCTTCTTTGTTTGAGACATTACTTTTGGGATGATCCTCACCTTTATAAGGAAGGAGTAGATGGTGTTATTAGACGTTGTGTACCTGAGCATGAACAGGGACAAATCCTACAGAAGTGTCACTCCGAGGCTTACGGAGGACACCATGCGGGACATAGAACTGCACACAAGGTATTGCAATCAAGTTTCTATTGGCCTACTCTCTTCAAGGATGCCCGTAAGTTTCTCTTGTCTTGTGATGAATGTCAAAGTATAGGTAATATCAGTAAACGGTAGGAAATGCCTATGAATTATTCACTTGTCATTGAACCATTTGATGTTTTGGGTTTTTATTATATGGGACCTTTTCCAAAGTCCAACGGATATACTCATATCCTAGTTGGTGTTGATTACGTTACTAAGTGGGTAGAAGCTATCCCAACTAGTAGTGCCGATCACATGTAACATCCCAAAATTATAAATTTTGGAATGTTAATATAATTATTAGATTGATTGTTTGTTTGTTTGAGTGATTGAAACTTGAGTGGAATTTGAAACTTCTCAAAAAAAATGAGAGGGAATAAAATGACTTTCCCAAAATTTTCTATTTTGAATCCCTTTTCAATTTTGAGTTTGAATATTTTCAAAACCCTTTGATTAAAAAAAAATCAAACGAGAGGAGGAAAATGACCCTCCAAAATCAGAGACAATGTCTTGATTCGAATTTGAAGTATTTGCAATTTATTTGAAATTCAAATTCCTTTTCATTTTAAAGTTATTGCAAAAAAATATTAAAAAAAAATATTTTTTTGGTTTTCAAAATATGTTCATGTTTTAGAAAATTTTATTCTGAAAATTTTGATATATAATATGCCTATATAAAATGTTCTCTCTATTTTCGTTTTTTTCGTTTTCTTTACTTTTTTTTAATGAAAAAAACATTGTTAAAAAAAAAAAGGCACAGCTCGCATGAATCGCCTCTTGCGGCCGGCCGAACTTTTACCTGGCCCATAAGAGGCTTTGTTTCTTTTATCTCCACGTTACGTATATGTTTAGTCCCACATTGTCTATCTATGGACCATTAGACCTCCCTTCCACCTATAAATATAGATCCATAGGAGCATCCAAAAATCATCTATTTCGGGTTAAATCAATCTTTTGGTTTAACTAGATTTATTAAATAAAAATAGTTTTTTTTCTCTTCGGCGGGATTTCTCGAAGTCGTCTCCTCATTGGAATTAATTCTTACTCTGCATTCTAAAGGTATTTTTTTTCGTATTTTTTTATACTCCCGTAGTTTATTATTTCTAGACTAGTATTCCTACACTAGTATACGGTGGAGTAATTAGATATATTATTTAGTCTTCGTATTTACACATTAGTACTAGAAAATCTTTTAGACATAGCACTTTTCTTCCGTAAAACAGCTTGGCCCTGATTTTTCAAATAGCCATAACTTTTTACTCGTTTATCCGAATTAGATGAAACCAGCGCCTAGAGTTTCGTCTTGATCCCACCTATCCGATGAACCTATCATATCAACTTTTTTTTGAAATTTTCAAATTTCGAAATTTGTTCATATTCATATTCAAACTTCTTTTGATCATATCTTTTTATCCGTAGCTCCGTTTTAGATGAATTCAATTGCGTCGGATTCGTATCAAAGTAATCTTTCCGTTTGTATCATTAGTTTTAACTTTTCAACTTATAATTTTGATCAAATCAGATTTATCTATTAGTGTCCAAAAGTGTTCACATCGTTCTAAGCCGATTCAATGTTATATTGAAGTATTAGTATCTTTTGATCCGCTATTTTAAATCTAGTAATTCTTTTTTCTACACGCTCATATTGATCTCCTATATCCAGTAGCATCATTAGTTTCGAACTTTGAACCTTACAAATTTGAGCGATTCAAATTTGTATTCGAACATTCATTTGATCTTATCTTGCAAATCGTACCACCTTTTCAATTGATTTCTTTTACCCTTAAACACTCATGTCATATATATTTTTTGTACGTAACCATCGTACTTCAGTTCAACTTATCTTGACCCTTTGAATGGAAATTCAATTCATACTTCAATTCACTATAACTTGCGTTGTAGTGCTCCATTTCAAGAAATTCTTTCTAAAAATAAATTCTTATGTCTTATACTATTTGTCAAACAACATTCATGTTGTTC
This sequence comes from Hordeum vulgare subsp. vulgare, assembly GCF_904849725.1. Lineage (NCBI taxonomy): Eukaryota > Viridiplantae > Streptophyta > Magnoliopsida > Poales > Poaceae > Hordeum > Hordeum vulgare. The sequence continues at coordinate 54,885,564 of NC_058521.1, read as the reverse complement.
TCCCAATATTTTTGATCACCTCCCATAGTGTATGCAAGTCGAGCTTATATAGCAATGATTCCTCGTCCATTAACTCTTTTGATCTCATTCATGCACCTTCACTTTACAACACACTTAGAACCTATTTTTTATTAAACCTTAGTATGTTGTTATTTTGCACAAAGACATGTTTTGTTCTTATGTTCTTTTGGTTCTTCATTTTTGGCATGAATGTTTATTGAATGCTATTCGTTTATGATAGATTGCTCGGAGTGTGGCGAGTAGAATTATCAGGATTTTGAGAGCGACTATCTTCATCAAGTAATACCAGGCAAGTCATTTTGATCATGCTATCACCTATGTTTTATGCATCGTAGTTCTACCATCCTATGCCCAATTGCATGCTGCTTAGTTACTTGGAAATTTTAGTATAGATTGTAGTATCATGTGGTAGGCACACAACAACCCCGATACTTGGCCCCGGGACGACAAATTTTATATTGCTATGCTTGCGTAGACGGGATTTCGGTTGAGTGCATAACACGAGTGATGCAAGGTTGACTAAATAATCAAGACCGGTTAAGACAAGATTTTCAAGACCTCGGACGCAATGCAACACTGGGTGAAGGACGGTTGATCGGCTCCCTGGAGAACCCAGTGGATGCCCGGGATGCCGGGGACGGCCATGACATCCTGCGGAAAGCTTCACCTAGGCTCAAAGAGACGGACGGATATTTTCAAGACCCAAGGCTTACCTGCACAGCCACAAGCCATTATGGGCTCTGGCTTGGTTGGACAACGTGGCGACTCTGGACAGGCGGTGCTAGCAGATGTAGACGAACGGTAGGAATGGATGGGCACCGACAGGGATTCAGAGGGACCCGTTGAAAGACCATGTTTTGATCATCCGGTCTTCAAACACCCTGAAGTGCGAGGACATACACGGAGGCGATCAAATCTTGTGGGGAACGTGTGCAAAACTCTGCAGAGTACTCAAACCTAATCGATTAGCCGTGTCCACGGTCATGGACAACTTGAGCCAAAGGAACTAAAGTTATCTGGATTTCTCAACACCAATAAATATATTTGAGGAGGGTAATTATTGACAAACTCGGGTACGAGAACTGGTTGGCGGAACCATCTCGTTAACAACCAACAAAGTAGTAACATTTTGCTTTTAGCCCCCTCTTGTTGTAGGAGAAAACTTGCTTTTCGCTAAAAAAACTTATAGCCCCACCTGACATATATGCATATAGTATAGATGATTACTTTTTACCCCTCTCTTATGTGACTTGCTGGCATATTCAATATGCTGACCTACACGGCTGCAACGTCTTATGTTGCAGATATTTTTCTTCGATGAGTAAGAGTACGATTCAGGGTTACGGTCTACACTCAACTTGCCATTGGTGTTTATTGGGACTCCACTCCCTTGACTGCTTCCGCTAAAATATTTAAGGTATATATCAGTTTTACGCTATTTACATGTGATTGCACTTTGATATATACATTGATGTACTGTGTGTGCCAGCATACTGATCCAGGGATGGCACAGAAACACAGAGGCTTGACTCGTTTTGAGTCGAGTCACTACATCACAACACCTCTATTAGGATGCTTAAAGAAGTTATTTTCCCTAGATTTGGAGTCCCTAGATATCTAATGACTGATGGTGGTTGACATTTTATTCATGGTGCTTTCCGTAAAACGCTTGCTAAGTATGATGTCAACCATAGAGTTGCATCTCCCTATCAACCTCAGTCCAGTGGTCAAGTAGAGCTAAGTAATAGAGAGATTAAACTAATTCTGCAAAAGACTGTTAATATGTCTAGAAAGAATTGGTCTAAGAAGCTTGATGATGCACTATGGGTTATAGAAGAGCCTATAAGAATCCCATGGGCATGTCTCCGTACAAAATGGTTTACGGTAAAGCATGTCATTTACCTCTTGAGCTAGAGCATAAGGCTTATTGGGCAATCAAAGAGCTCAACTTTGATTTCAAACTTGCTGGTGAGAAGAGGTTACTTGATATTAGCTCACTTGATGAATAGGGAACTCAGGCATATGAAAATGCCAAGTTGTTTAAAGAAAAGGTTAAGAGGTGGCATGATAAAAGGATACAAAAATGTGAGTTCAATGTAGGTGATTATGTCTTGCTATACAATTCTTGTTTAAGATTTTTGCAGGCAAGCTTCTCTTTAAATGGGAAGATCCTTACATTGTTGAGGAAGTATATCGTTCCGGTGCCACCAAGATCAACAACACGGAAGGTAATTTTCCGAGAGTGGTAAATGGGCAAAGAATCAAGCATTATATCTCAGGTACTCCCATAAATGTTGAAAGAAATGTCATTAATACCATAACTCCGGAGGAGTACATAAGGGATATTTATCAGCCTATTTCAGACTCCAAAAACGAAGAGGTATGTGATTCGGTAAGTAAACCGACTCCAAAACTTTCCGAGTAGCAAATTTTCTCCGGTTTGGAATTTTTAGAAAAATAGAAAAATTTAAAGTAGTCTGGAAAGCGCACGAGGAGGCGACAAGCCTGCCAGGCCCGGCCTACCCCCCTGGCCGCGCCTAGGTGACTTTTGGGCACCTCGTGTGCCTCCCGGACTCTGTTTTCTTGCGGAGTACTCCTTTTGGTCGGGAAAAATTCATTATATATTCTCCCAAAAGGTCTGACCCTCGTATCACACAAATATCCTCTGTTTTCGTTTCGAGCCTGTTTCTGCCGCCGATTTAGAGCAAGATGTCTTCTCAAGATTCAGAGGGGGAGAGCTATGTGGCCGATTACCTTGCTAACCCTAAGGTCTATGGGGACTTGAATCATTATGGTTGGACCACTGATGAGGAAGAAGATTATGATCCCAAGGGGAAGGAAGGAACAAGTTCCCATGAAGAGGAGGTTCCTCTAACCCAATCTGGAAACACACATGTGGAGTTCAGGAAGTCAAGCCTCCCCTGCTCGAGGAAGAAGCCTAAGATTTTGTTTACCCCTTCTCGTCTTTTGCAGGAGAGTAAGCAAGAATTATGCCAAAGGGTGTTGAGGCTTGAAGGGGAAATTAAGAATCTGAAGGAGCCGAATTTTGTGCTCAAGAGGAAATTAAACAAGTTCAAGAACTCTGCAACAACTCCACCACCATCACCTTCGAAGGAAGACAACTAAGCACGGGTATGGGCACTCCCCTTGGCTTGTGCCAATCTTGGGGGAGTTGCCCCGGTATCGTATCACCATCACATCTTTTGCCTTTACCTTTTTCTTAGTTCGATCCTTTTTGGTTTTGTCTTTCTCTAGTAGAATAAAGTTCTTAGTGTTCTAGGCTTGAGTTTTGTTTTGTGTCTCCCCAATGTATTCGAGTTCGTGAATCATATAATAAAGAGTGTTTTAGTTAAGGGCCTTGCCTCATGCCATGATCTAAAGAAAATAATAATAAGAGAACAAAATCATGAAAGATCATGTAATGATCTTATGGGAAGTGATGGCTTCACATATAAAAAGAATGTTGATTTAAACTTTTTGTGGGTGGACAAACGTTGACCTTGGTCATTGTTGCAATTAATAGGAGGTAATAAAGAAGGAGAGGTTCACATATAAATATATCATCTTTGACACCATCTATGATTGTGAACACTCATTAAACTATTACATGCTTAGAAGTAGATGTTGGACAAGGAAGACAACATAATGAATTATGTTTGCTTGGTTCTGAACAATGTTATATGATTAGAGATCCCTTAGCATATGACGATTGCTTCCACCTCATATCAGCCAAAACTTCCGCACTTAGTAGAGATACTACTTGTGCATCCATAAACCTTCAAACCAGTTTTGCCATGAGAGTCCACCATACCTACCTATGGATTGAAGAAGATCCCTCAAGTAAGTTGTCATCGGTGCAAGCAATAAAAATTGCTCCCTAAATATGTATGATCTATTAGTGTATGTAAAATAAGATTTGTACGAACCTGTGATGAGGAAGACATAAAAGCGACAGACTGCATAATAAAGTTCTTTATCACACGAGGCAATATAAAGTGACGTTCCTCCACACTAAGAGATCACGCATACAAACCTCAAAAGCGCATGAAAACCTCTGCTTCCCTCTGCGAAGGGCCTATCTTGTACATTTACTTTTTTTCCTTAAAAGATTCATGGTGATCGACACCAATTCCTTATTTCACCTTTATCTTGGCTAACATCATGTGCTAGGGAAAGATCTATATTCATATGTCAACTTGGAAGTAAGTATCCATGAATTAGTATTGTTGACATTACCCTTGAGGTAAGTAGTTGGGAGGCGAAACTATAAGCCCCTATATTTCTCTGTGTCCAACTGAAACTTTGATCTCATAAGTACCACGTGAGTTTTAGCAATTGTAGAAGACGAAAGTATGATTGAGTATGTGGATTTGCTTTACAAGCTCTTATTTGACTCTTTCCGATGTTATGATAAATTGCAATTGCTTCAATGACTAAAGGCTATTGGTTGTTAATTCTCATTAAGGTTCTTGATCCATACTTTACTTTGTGAAGGAATTGTCACTTCAGCATAAGAGATTATATGACGATATTGCTGTTCTAATTATCATCATGATGCCTGCTTGTCCGTATTTTGTTTTACTGACACCTCTATCTCTAAACGTGTGGGCATATTTATTGATCTCGGCTTCCGCTTAAGGACAAGCGAGGTCTAAGCTTGGGGGAGTTGATACGTCCATGTTGCATCATGCTTTCATGTTGATATTTATCGCTTTATGGGCTGTTATTACACCTCACGGTACAATACTTATGCCTTTTCTCTCTTATTTTATAAGGTTTACATGAAGAGGGAGAATGCCGGCAGCTGGAATTCTGGTCTGAAAAAGGAGCAAGTTTGAGATACCTATTCTCTGCAACTCCAAAAGCCGTGCAAATAAATGAGGAATTATTTTGGATTTTATAAAAAATACTAGGCCGAAGAAGTATCGGAGGGGAGCCACCAGGAGGCCACAAGCCTGCCATGCGCGGCCTACCCCCTTGGTCGCGCCTGGGTGGCTTGTGGCGCCCTGTCGCCCCTCTGGCTCCCATCTTTTTCTAGAAGGAGGGTTTCGTTCCAGCAAAAATCAGGAGGAGGCTTTCGTGAGGAATCGCCGCCGCCACGAGGCAGAACTTGAGCAGAACCAATCTAGAGCTCCGGCAGGGTCGTCCTGCAGGGGAAACTTCCCTCCCGATGGGGGAAATCGTCGCCATCGTCATCACCAACTCTCCTCTCATCGGAGGGGACTCATCACCATCAACATCTTCATCAGTACCATCTCATCTCCAAACCCTAGTTCAACTCTTGTAACCAATCTCCGTCTCGCGACTCCGGTTGGTACTTGTAAGGTTGCTAGTAGTTTTAATTACTCTTTGTAGTTGATGCTAGTTGGATTACTCGGTGGAAGATTATATGTTCAGATCCTTGATGCTATTCAATACCTCTCTGGTCATGAACATAATTATGCTTTGTGAGTAGTCACTTTTGTTCCTGAGGACATGGGATAAGTCTTGCTATAAGTAGTCATGTGAATTTGGTATTCGTTCGATATTTTGATGCGTTGTATGTTGTCTTTCCTCTAGTGGTGTTATGTGAACATCGACTACATAACACTTCACCATTATTTGGGCCTAGAGGAAGGCATTGGGAAGTAATAAGTAGATGATGGGTTGCTAGAGTGATAGAAGCTTAAACCCTAGTTTATGCGTTGCTTCGTAAGGGGCTGACTTGGATCCACTAGTTTAATGCTATGGTTAGACTTTGTCTTAATTCTTATTTCGTAGTTGCGGATGCTTGCGAGAGGGGTTAATCATAAGTGGGATTTTTCTCCAAGTAAGGGCAGCACCCAAGCACTGGTCCACCCACATATCAAACTATGAAAGTAGCGAACGCGAGTCATATGAACATGATGAAAACTAGCTTGACAGAAATTCCCATGTGTCCTCGGGAGCGCTTTACCTCCTATAAGAGTTTGTCCAGGCTTGTCCATTTCTACAGAAGGGATTGGGCCACTTTGCTGCACCTTTGTTACTATTGTTACTTGCTACTTGCTACGAATCATCTTATCACACAACTATCTGTTACCGATAATTTCAGTGCTTGCAGAGAATACCTTGCTGAAAACCACTTGTCAGTTCCTTGTCCTCCTCGTTGGGTTCGACACTCTTACTTATCGAAAGGACTACGATAGACCCCCTACACTTGTGGGTCATCAGGGGGCGGCGGGATGGCGCTGAACTGGGTCAGGGCGGTTGGAACCCGCCGGATCCATGGCTGGAGGCGGGCGATGGAGAAGTATCTCCATTGACGGCGAGCTCCGTCTTCTTGGCATGGACGGAGGAGTGAGAGAGGATATTGTAGAGAGGAGGAAGAGAAGGAAGGAGAGGGGCGAAGCAGGGGCTCTGACCTGGTCCGGCGGTACTCCGGTGACCCTCGGTGGCCGTCCGGCGAGCGGCTCAGATGCGCGGGGTGGTTGTGGGCATGGCTGCGGGGAGGCGCTGGACGTCCGGACATGTCCGATTTGGCCGCGGACACGTCCGGTAGGTGGGGTTTCCACGCGATCTTGTTGGAAATATGCCGTAGAGGCAATAATAAATTAGTTATTATTATATTTCTTAGTTCATGATAATCGTTTATTATCCATGCTATAATTGTATTGATTGGAAACACAATACTTGTGTGGATACATAGACAAAACACTGTCCCTACTAAGCCTCTAGTTGACTAGCTCGTTGATCAAAGATGGTCGAGGTTTCCTGGCCATAGGCAAGTGTTGTCACTTGATAACGAGATCACATCATTAGGAGAATCATGTGATGGACTAGACCCAAAATAATGGACGTAGCATGTTGATCGTGTCATTTTGTTGCTACTGTTTTCTGCGTGTCAAGTATTTGTTCCTATGACCATGAGATCATATAACTCACGGGCACCGGAGGAATGCTTTGTGTGTATCAAACGTCGCAACGTAACTGGGTGACTATAAAGATGCTCTACAGGTATCTCCGAAGGTGTTAGTTGAGTTACTATGGATCAAGACTGGGATTTGTCACTCCGTGTGACGGAGAGGTATCTCGGGGCCCACTCGGTAATACAACATCACACACAAGCCTTGCAAGCAATGTGACTTAGTGAAAGTTGCGGGATCTTGTATTACGGAACGAGTAAATAGACTTGCCGGTGAACGAGATTGAAATAGGTATGCGGATACTGACGATCGAATCTCGGGCAAGTAACATACCGAAGGACAAAGGGAATGACATACGGGATTATATGAATCCTTGGCACTGAGGTTCAAACGACAAGATCTTCGTAGAATATGTAGGATCCAATATGGGCATCCAGGTACCGCTATTGGATATTGACCGAGGAGTCTCTCGGGTCATGTCTACATAGTTCTCGAACCCGCAGGGTCTGCACACTTAAGGTTCGACGTTGTTTTATGCGTATTTGAGTTATATGGTTGGTTACCGAATGTTGTTCGGAGTCCTGGCTGAGATCACGGACGTCACGAGGGTTTCCGGAATGGTCCGGAAACGAAGATAGATATATAGGATGACCTCATTTGATTACCGGAAGGTTTTCGGAGTTACCGGGAATGTACCGGGAATGACGAATGGGTTCCGGGAGTTCGCCGGGGGGGCAACCCACCCCGGGGAAGCCCATAGGCCTTGAGGGTGGCACACCAGCCCTTAGTGGGCTGGTGGGACAGCCCAAAAGGGCCCTATGCGCTTAGGAAAGAAAATCAAAGAGAAAAAAAGAGGAGGTGGGAAGGGAAGGAAGGACTCCCACGCACCAAACCAAGTCCAACTCGGTTTGGGGGGGGGGGGGAACCTTCCCCCTTGAACTCGGCCGACCCCCTTGGGGCTCCTTGAGCCCCAAGGCAAGGTCCCCTCGCTCCCACCTATATATACGGAGGTTTTAGAGCTGATTTGAGATGACTTTTCCACGGCAGCCCGACCACATACCTCCACGGGTTTTCCTCTAGATCGTGTTTCTGCGGAGCTCGGGCGGAGCCCTGCTGAGACAAGGTCATCACCAACCTCCGGAGCGCCGTCACGCTGCCGGAGAACTCTTCTACCTCTCCGTCTCTCTTGCTGGATCAAGAAGGCCGAGATCATCGTCGAGCTGTACGTGTGCTGAACGCGGAGGTGCCGTCCGCTCGGTACTAGATCGTGGGACTGATCGCGGGATTGTTCGCGGGGCGGATCGAGGGACGTGAGGACGTTCCACTACATCAACCGCGTTCACAAACGCTTCTGCTGTATGGTCTACAAGGGTACGTAGATAACACATCCCCTCTCGTAGATGGACATCACCATGATAGGTCTTCGTGCGCGTAGGAAATTTTTTGTTTCCCATGCGACGTTCCCCAACAGTGGCATCATGAGCTAGGTTCATGCGTAGATGTCTTCTCGAGTAGAACACAAAAGTTTTTGTGGGCGGTGATGTGTGTTTTGCTGCCCTCCTTAGTCTTTTCCTGATTCCGCGGTATTGTTGGATTGAAGCGGCTTGGACCGACATTACTCGTACGCTTACGAGAGACTGGTTTCATCGCTACGAGTAACCCCGTTGCTCAAAGATGACTGGCAAGTGTCGGTTTCTCCAACTTTAGTTGAATCGGATTTGACCGAGGAGGTCCTTGGATGAGGTTAAATAGCAACTCATATATCTCCATTGTGGTGTTTGCGTAAGTAAGATGCGATCCTACTAGATACCCATGGTCACCACGTAAAACATGCAACAACAAAATTAGAGGACGTCTAACTTGTTTTTGCAGGGTATGCTTGTGATGTGATATGGCCAACGATGTGATGTGATATATTGGATGTATGATATTATCATGTTGTAATAGTTAATATCGACTTGCACGTCGATGGTACGGCAACCGGCAGGAGCCATAGGGTTGTCTTTAAACTAACGTTTGTGCTTGCAGATGCGTTTACTATTTTGCTAGGACGTAGCTTTAGTAGTAATAGCATGAGTAGCACGACAACCCCGATGGCAACACGTTGATGGAGATCATGGTGTGGCGCCGGTGACAAGAAGATCGTGCCGGTGCTTTGGTGATGGAGATCAAGAAGCACGTGATGATGGCCATATCATGTCACTTATGAATTGCATGTGATGTTAATCCTTTTATGCACCTTATCTTGCGTAGAACGACGGTAGCATTTTGAGGTGATCTCTCACTAAAATTTCAAGACGAAATTGTGTTCTCCCCGACTGTGCACCGTTGCTACAGTTCGTCGTTTCTAGACCCCACGTGATGATCGGGTGTGATAGACTCAACGTTCACATACAACGGGTGCAAAACAGTTGCGCACGCGGAACACTCGGGTTAAGCTTGACGAGCCTAGCATGTGCAGACATGGCCTCGGAACACATGAGACCGAAAGGTCGAGCATGAATCGTATAGTTGATATGATTAGCATAGAGATGCTTACCAGTGAAACTATTCTTGACTCACGTGATGATCGGACTTGGGATAGTGGATTTGGATCATGTACCACTCAAATGACTAGAGAGATGTACTTTTTGAGTGGGAGTTCTTAAGTAATATGATTAATTGAACTAATTGTCATGAACATAGTCTAATAGTCTTTGCGAATTACGATGTAGCTTGCGCTATAGCTCTACTGTTTTTATATGTTCCTAGAGAAAATTTAGTTGAAAGTTGATAGTAGCAAACTTTGCAGACTGAGTCTGTAAAACCGAGGATTGTCCTCGTTGCTACGCAGAAGGCTTATGTCCTTAATGCACCACTCGGTGTGCTGCACCTCGAGCGTCGTCTGTGGATGCTGTGAACATCCGACATACACGTTTCTCATGACTACACGATAGTTCAGTGCAAAATACTTAATGGCTTAGAAGCAAGGCGCCGAAAACGTTGTAAAACGTCACGGAACATAAGTGATGTTCTAAAGAGATGAAATTGTGATTTCATGCTTGTGCCCTTGTTAAGAGGTACGAGACCTCCGACAAGATTCTTTGTCCACAAAGTAAAGGAGAAAAGCTCAATCGTTGAGCGTGTGCTCAGATTGTCTGAGTACGACAATCGCTTGAATCAAGTGGGAGTTAATCTTCCAGATGAGATAGTGATGGTTCTCCAAAGTCACTGCCACCAAGCTGTGAGAGCTTCGTGATGAACTATAACATATCAAGGATAGATACTATGATCTTTGAGTGATTCACGATGTTTGACACTGTGAAAGTAGAAATCAAGAAGGAGCACCAATAGTTGATGGTTAGTAAAACCACTAAGTTTCGAGAAAGGCAAGGGCTAGAAGGGATACTTCGTGAAATGGCAAAACAGTTGCTGCACTAATGAAGAGACCCAAGATTAAACCCAAACCTGAGACTAAGTGCTTCTGTAATGAGGGGAACAGTCACTGAGGCCGAGCAACTCTAGATACTTGGTAGATAAGAAGGCTGGCAAAAGTCGAGAGAAGTATATTTGACATACATGATGTTGATGTGTACTTTACTAGTACTCCTAGTAGCACCAGGGTATTGGATACCGGTTCGGTTACTAAGTGATTAGTAACACGAAATGAAAGCTACGGCGTAAACGGAGACTAGCTAAAGGCGAGGTGACGATACGTGTTGGAATTGTTTCCAAGGTTGATATGATCAAACATCGCATGCTCCCTCTACCATCGGGATTGGTGTTAAACCTAAATAATTGTTATTTGGTGCTTGCGTTAAGCATGAACATGATTGGATCGTGTTTATTGCAATACGATTATTCATTTAAAGAGAATAATGGTTACTCTATTTTCTTGAATAATCACCTTCAATGGTTTATTGAATCTCGATCGTAGTGTTACACATGTTCATGATATTGGTGCCAAAAGATATGAGTTAATGATGATAGTACCACTTACTTGTGGCACTACCGCTTGAGTCATGTTGGTATAAATTGCATGAAGAGGCTCCATGCTGATGGATCTTTATACTCACATGTTTTTGAATCACTAGTGACATGCAAATCATACCACATGAGCAAGGCCTTGTTTTTCATTGAGATGAAACAAGATAGTAACTTGTTGGAAGTGATACATTTTGATGTATGCAGTCCAATGGGTGTTGAGGCACGCAGTGGATATCATTATGTTCTTACTTCACTGACGATTTGAGTAGATACAGGAGTATTTACTTAATGAATCACAAGTCTGAAATGTTGAAAAATTCAATTCCGTTTCAGAGTGAAGTTCGTCGTAACAAGAGGACAAACTGTCTACGATATGATCATGGAAATGAATATCTGAGTTACGAGTTTTGGTACGCAGTTAAGACAATGTGGAAATTGTTTTGCAGTACATGCCACCTGGAACATCATAGTGTGATGATGTGTCTGAACGTCATAGCCACGCACTATTCGGTATGGTGCATACTATGATGTCTCTTATCGAATTACCACTATCGTTTATGGGTTATGCATTAGAGACAACCGCACTCACTTTAAATAGGGCACCGCGTATTTCCGTTGAGATGACACAGTATAGACTGAGGTTTAGAGAAATCTAAACTGTCGTTTCTTGAAAGTTTGGGGCTTCGACACTTATGTGAAAAAGTTTCAGTCTGATAAGCTCGAACCCAAAGCGGATAAATGCATCTTCATAGGATATCCAAAACAGTTGGGTACATCTCCTATCTCAGATCCGAAAGCAAAGTGTTTGTTTCTAGAAATGGATCCTTTCTCGAGGAAAGGTTTCTCTCGAAAGAATTGAGTGGGAGAGTGGTAGAACTTGATGAGGTTATTGAACCATCACTTCAACCAGTGTGTAGCAGGGCGCAGGAAGTTGTTCCTGTGGCGCCTACACCAATTGAAGTGGAAGCTGATGATGGTGACCATTGAGCTTCGAATCAAGTTACTACAAACCTCGTAGGTCGACAAGGTCGCGTACTACTACAGAGTAGTACGGTAACCCTGTCTTGGAGGTCATGTTGTTGAGCAAAAATGAACCTACGAGTTACGGAGAAAGCAATGGTGGGCCCGGATTCCGACAAATGGCTTGAGGCCATGTAATCCGAGAGAGGATCCATGTATGAAAACAAAGTGTAGACTTTGGAAGAACTACTTGATGGTCATAGGACTATTGAGTAAAGATGGATCTTTAAAAGGAAGACAGACGATGATAGTGATAAGTCACTATTAAGAAAAGCTCGACTTGTCGCAAAGATGTTTCCGACAAGATCAAACAGTTGACTATGATGAGACTTTCTCACTCGTAGCGATGCTAAAAGTCTGTTAGAATTATGTTAGTAGTTGCTGCATTATTTATGAAATATTGCACGTAGGATGTCAAAACATTGTTTCCTCGATGGTTTCCTTGAGCAAGCATTGTATGTGATACAAACAGAAGGTTTTGTCAATCCTAAAGATACTAGCAAGTATGCAAGCTCCAGTGATCCTTCAATGGACTGGTGCAAGCATCTCGGAGTTGGAATATATATACTTTGATGAGATGATCAAAGATTTTGGGTTTGTACAAGGTTTATGAAAAACTTGTATTTCCAAAGAAGTGAGTGGGAGCACTATAGAATTTCTGATAAGTATATGTGGTTGACATATTGTGGATCAGAAGTAATGTAGAATTTCTGAAAAGCATACAAGGTTGTTTGAAAGGAGTTTTCAAAGGAGTACCTGGATTGCGCTACTTGAACGTTGAGCATCAAGATCTATGGAGATAGATCAAAACGCTTAATAGAAGTTTCAACAAGATGCACGCCTTGACAAATTTTCGAAGTAATTCGAAATAGATCAGCAAAGAAGGAGTTCTTGACTGTGTTGTAAGGTGTGAATTTGAGTAAGACTCAAAACCCGACCACGGTAGAATAAAGAGAATAGACGAAGGTCGTCTTCAATGCCTTATCCGTAGACTCTAAAGTACCGCACCTGATGTGTGCCTTGACTCAAAGTCTGTTGAGAGGTACAGAAAGTGACCCATGATTGAATCATTGATCAGCGGTCAAAGTTATCCTTAGTAACTAAATAGACTAAGGAATTTTTCTCGATTATGGAGGTGGTTAAAGAGTTCGTCGTAAAGGGTTACGTCGATGCAAGCTTTGACACTAATCTGAATAACTATGAGTAGTGAAACGGATTCGTATAGTAGAGTAGATATTTGGAGCATTTCCGAATAGCACGTAGTAGCAGCATCTATAAGATGACATAAAGATTTGTAAAGAACGCACGGATCTGAAAGTTTCAGAACCGTTGACTAAAACCTCTCTCACGAGCAAGACGTGATCAGAGCCCATAACTATATGGGTGTTAGATTCGTTGGAGTCACATGGTGATGTGAACTAGATTATTGACTCTAGTGCAAGTGGAGACTGTTGGAAATATGCCCTAGAGGCAATAATAAATTAGTTATTATTATATTTCTTAGTTCATGATAATCGTTTATTATCCGTGCTATAATTGTATTGATTGGAAACACAATACTTGTGTGAATACATAGACAAAACACTGTCCCTAGTAAGCCTCTAGTTGACTAGCTCGTTGATCAAAGATGGTCGAGGTTTCCTGGCCATAGGCAAGTGTTGTCACTTGATAACGAGATCACATCATTAGGAGAATCATGTGATGGACTAGACCCAAACTAATAGACGTAGCATGTTGATCGTGTCATTTTGTTGCTACTGTTTTCTGCGTGTCAAGTATTTGTTCCTATGACCATGAGATCATATAACTCACGGGCACCGGAGGAATGCTTTGTGTGTATCAAACGTCGCAACGTAACTGGGTGACTATAAAGATGCTCTACAGGTATCTCCGAAGGTGTTAGTTGAGTTAGTATGGATCAAGACTGGGATTTGTCACTCCGTGTGACGGAGAGGTATCTCGGGGCCCACTCGGTAATACAACATCACGCACAAGCCTTGCAAGCAATGTGACTTAGTGAAAGTTGCGGGATCTTGTATTACGGAACGAGTAAATAGACTTGCCGGTGAACGAGATTGAAATAGGTATGCGGATACTGACGATCGAATCTCGGGCAAGTAACATACCGAATGACAAAGGGAATGACATACGGGATTATATGAATCCTTGGCACTGAGGTTCAAACGATAAGATCTTCGTAGAATATGTAGGATCCAATATGGGCATCCAGGTCCCGCTATTGGATATTGACCGAGGAGTCTCTCGGGTCATGTCTACATAGTTCTCGAACCCGCAGGGTCTGCACACTTAAGGTTCGACGTTGTTTTATGCGTATTTGAGTTATATGGTTGGTTACCGAATGTTGTTCGGAGTCCCGGCTGAGATCACGGACGTCACGAGGGTTTCCGGAATGGTCCGGAAACGAAGATTGATATATAGGATGACCTCATTTGATTACCGGAAGGTTTTCGGAGTTACCGGGAATGTACCGGGAATGACGAATGGGTTCCGGGAGTTCGCCGGGGGGGCAACCCACCCCGGGGAAGCCCATAGGCCTTGAGGGTGGCACACCAGCCCTTAGTGGGCTGGTGGGACAGCCCAAAAGGGCCCTATGCGCCTAGGAAAGAAAATCAAAGAGAAAAAAAAAAGAGGAGGTGGGAAGGGAAGGAAGGACTCCCACCCACCAAACCAAGTCCAACTCGGTTTGGGGGGGGGGAACCTTCCCCCTTGGACTCGGCCGACCACCTTGGGGCTCCTTGAGCCCCAAGGCAAGGTCCCCTCCCTCCCACCTATATATGCGGAGGTTTTAGGGCAGATTTGAGACGACTTTTCCACGGCAGCCCGACCACATACCTCCACGGGTTTTCCTCTAGATCGTGTTTCTGCGGAGCTCGGGCGGAGCCCTGCTGAGACAAGGTCATCACCAACCTCCGGAGCGCCGTCACGCTGCCGGAGAACTCTTCTACCTCTCTGTCTCTCTTGCTGGATCAAGAAGGCCGAGATCATCGTCGAGCTGTACGTGTGCTGAACGCGGAGGTGCCGTCCGTTCGGTACTAGATCGTGGGACTGATCGCGGGATTGTTCGCGGGGTGGATCGAGGGATGTGAGGACGTTCCACTACATCAACCGCGTTCACTAACGCTTCTGGTGTACGGTCTACAAGGGTACGTAGATCACTCATCCCCTCTCGTAGATGGACATCACCATGATAGGTCTTCGTGCGCGTAGGAAATTTTTGTTTCCCATGCGACGTTCCCCAACAGATCTGAGCCCTTAGATCAAGATATGATGGCTGAGATGGGCTGGGGAGGCTAGGGCTGTGGGATTTAGAGGGTTTGGCCTAGCAGGTGGGATTTACTAGGGGGTGGCTGCAATTTTAGCTAGGGGAAACCCTAGTAGAGTGAGAGAGGTCTCTCCATGTGGTGGTTCCTATATATAGGGTTGGGCTATGGTGGTGTGGACCTCGTCCATCCGATCGGGATCCAACGACCACGAACGGAGGAAGTGGCTAGATGGGTTTAATGGGCTGTGTAGTTGGGCTATGTAGGGATGAGAGGGAAATGGTGCAGACGCCAAGTTTAAACCCAATCCGAGAAATTTTTACACACACTTTTACAAACAATATTTAACGATGTCGCAGGCGCGTGCGTGTGTGGTTGGTCTCGAAACGCTCAACGACGATAACGGAGAGAACTAGCAACTAATAACAGATGCAGATTTTGAAAATTGACGACAACGAAGTGCCGATGCAATGATGATGATGCGAATGATGCCATGATGAATGTGACAAACAATAATTAACCCGACGACAGCGGAATAAAAGGGGAATCTTCAGGAGCGTCGGTCTCAGGCTATCACAACTCTCCTACACTAACAAGAGATCTCGCCCCGAGATCTAAGAATGAAAGGGGGAAAGAGGAAGAGAAGGGCAAGAGGTAAAACTTAGTCGCTTCTTTGACAAATGAGTGAAACTAATGAATCTTGAGGGTTGCAAAGAGATGAAGGCTGATATGAGAAACAAAAAAAGGATTCACAGGAAATTTCGGCAGCACTTCGGTAGGAAATTGAGGCAGTTTTTTTATAAGATGGAAAGATGTTGAAAAGATTCACAACAAACTAACTAAATTGAATAAGCAAGGAGAGAACATGACCTTGATAGAACAAGATGATAGATTGAAGAGAGCAACAAGATATGCACAACTTCTTTCACTAAGAGGATACATTGAGAACTTGGATTAATGGCAACACCATAATAGCAACAATCCTTAGGAAAATATTTAGGTTAAATCTAAACCAAGATAGGTCAATGAAGGAGTCAAGGGTTGAAAATATCTCATGATTGAAGGAATTGGTGGGTTTAAATATCTCATTCTTGAATCAGCTTCTCTTCGAGACTCCTCCACTAATAAGAATGCTATAATACCACCTCAAGGATAAAGGAGAAAGAATTGCACTTTGAAATGCAAGAGAAATAATACTTGAGGTACTCCAACAAGAATCTTGAAGAACACTTGAGAAAAAGAATTGATATCATGAGCCACTCCGGAAGAAGAATTGAAATCACTATGAAACAAGAATAAGAATTATGTTATGCTTATCCTTCATCAAGTTAAATTGATGACAAGCAACGGATTTAGCATACCACTTATTCTTCTTGAAAAGAAACTAGAAGAGAGAGATATATATCCACAAATTGAAGAAGTCTTGAAGGAGACACCAGTAAGAATTGGAATGATTGGGGAAACAAGAATGAATGGAGATACATGAGCCACCTGAGAGAAAAACTTGAACAAGGCACCGGAATAATTGAGATACGAACGAAGAGACAAAAATTGAGAAGAATATGAGAATGAAAGCTGAAAGCTGAGAACAAATAAATCTTCTACAATGATGGCCTTCGGAGCATCGAGAAATGAATACAACACAGAAATGCACCGGATAGAAATGGAAGGAATTACTCATGATCGAGAACAAATCAAGATGATAACACAAATCTGAAATGATGAGTCTTCAAGAGAATGAACCAAGATTTAAGGGAAACACTCCTTCGATCTTCCAAGCTGTAAATGATGAGGAGAATACCAACAAGAATAACTAAGACACTCCGGAATAAGAATATGAAAAGTTGAGTCACGAAGGAAATAATTCAAATTAGCCTTGAGGAAGGAATATGACTGATGGAATGCATACTTACTGTTGGAAATATGACCAAGAGGCAATAATAAATAAGTTATTATTATATTTCTATATTCATGATAATCATTTATTATCCATGCTATAATTCTATTGATTGGAAACACAAATACATGTGTGGATACATAGACAAAACATTGTCCCTAGTAAGCCTCTAGTTCACTAGCTCGTTGATCAAAGATGCTCAAGGTTTCCTAACCATAGACAAGTGTTGTCACTTGATAACGGGATCACATCATTAGGAGAATCATGTGATGGACAAGACCCAAATTATAAACGTAGCATGTGATCGTGTCATTTTATTGCTATTGTTTTCTGCGTGTCAAGTATTCATTCCTATTACCATGAGATCATGTAATTCACTGACACCGGAGGAATACCTTGTGTGTATCAAACGTCACAACGTAACTGGGTGACTATAAAGGTGCTCTACAGGTATCTCCGAAGGTGTCCGTTGAGTTAGCATGAATCAAGACTGGGATTTTTCACTCCGTGTGACGAAGAGGTATCTCGGGGCCCACTCGGTAATACAACATCACACACAAGCCTTGCAAGCAATGTGACTAAGTGTAAGTCATGGGATCTTGTATTACGGAACGAGTAAATAGACTTGCCGGTAACGAGATTGAAATAGGTATGTGGATACCGACGATCGAATATCGGGCAAGTAACATACCAAAGGACAAAGGGAATGATATACGGGATTATATGAATCCTTGGCACAGAGGTTCAACCGATAAGATCTTCGTGGAATATGTAGGATCCAATATGGGCATCCAGGTCCCGCTATTGGATATTGACCGAGAAGTGTCTCGGGTCATGTTTGCATAGTTCTCGAACCCGTAGGGTCTGCACACTTAAGGTTCGATGATGTTTTAGTATAGTTGAGTTATATGTGTTGGTGACCGAATATTGTTCAGAGTCCTTGATGAGATCACAGACGTCACGAGGGTTTCCGGAATGGTCCGGAAACGAAGATTGATATATAGGAAGTTGGTGTTTGGATTCCGGAAAGTTTTCGGGCATTACCAGAAGTGTACCGGGAGTGACGAATTGGTTCCGGGGGCCCATTGGGTGGGCCCACCACGCCCCAAGGGGTCCATGTGAGTTTATTGGATATACAATAAGGTATAATGGGCTGACAAAGTCATCCAAGGAAAGCCCAAGAGGAAAAAGTGGAAAATCCAAAAGAGGTGGGAAAATAAGGAAGGAGTCCTAATCCAAGTGGGATTGGAGGACTCCTCCCTTCCCCAAGTCGGCCGACCCAAGGTGGCCTCCTTGGCTGGCGCCCTAGGGCTTTGCCCCACCCCTTGGATCCTCCTATATATACTAGAGGTTTAGGGCTGTTTGAGACACAACTTTTTGCCACGTGCAACTCAAACCTACGCCTTGTAGTTCTTCCTCTAGATTAGATTTCTGCGGAGCTTGGGCGGAGCCCTGCAGGAATAGATCATCACCAACACCGGCGTGCTGTCACGCTTCGGGAGAACTCATCTACTTCTCTGTCTCTCTTGCTCGATCAAGAAGGCCGAGATCGTCATCGAGATGTACGTGTGTTGAACGCAGAGGCGTCGTCCGTTTGGCGCTAGATCGGGACGGATCTTGGGATAGATTGCGGGATGGTTCGAGGGACAGATCATGAAGACGCACCACTACATCAACCGCATTTCTTAACGCTTCCCGCTGAGCGATCTACAAGGGTATGTGGATCTAATCTCCTCTCGTAGATGAACATCACCATGATAGGTTTTTGTGTGAGTAGGAATTTTTTTGTTTCCCATGCAATGTTCCCCAACAGTGGTATCATGAGCTAGGTTCATGCATAGATGTTATCTTGAGCAGAACACAAAAGGTTTTGTG
This sequence comes from Hordeum vulgare subsp. vulgare, assembly GCF_904849725.1. NCBI lineage: Eukaryota > Viridiplantae > Streptophyta > Magnoliopsida > Poales > Poaceae > Hordeum > Hordeum vulgare. The sequence goes on along the minus strand of NC_058521.1, from coordinate 54,866,620 downwards.
GACGTGATGTTCGATTTGCTGCCCTCCTTAGTATTTTCTCGATTCGGCGGTATTGTTGGATTGAAGCGGCCCAAACCGACATAACTCGTACGCTTATGAGAGACTGGTTTCATCGACTGACATGCAACCTCGTTGCATAAAGATGACTGGCGGGTGCATGTTTCTTCAACTTTAGTTAAACTGGTTTTGACCGAGGCGGTCCTTGGAGAGAGGTTAAATAGCAATTTGCACATCTCCGTTGTGGTTCTTGCGTGAGTAAGATGCGATCATACTAGATACCCATAGCAGCCACGTAAAACATGCAACAACAAATTAGAGGACGTCTAACTTGTTTTTGCAGGGTATGCTTGTGATATGATATGTCCAATGACGTGATGTGATATATTGGATGTATGAGATGATCATATTGTAATAGTTAATATCGACTTGCACGTCGATGCTACAACAACCGGCAGGAGCCATAGGGTTGTCTTTAAACTAACATTTGTGTTTGCAGATGCGTTTACTATATTGCTAGGTCGTAGCTTTAGTAGTAATAACATAGATAGCACGACAACCTCGATGGCGGAACGATGATGGAGATCATGGTGTGGCACCGGTGACAAGAAGATCATGCCGATGCTTCGGTGATGGAGATCAAGAAGCACAAGATGATGGCCATATCATGTCACTTATGAATTGCATGTGATGTTAATCCTTTTATGCACCTTATTTTTCTTAGAACGGCGGTATCATTATAAGGTGATCTCTCACTAAAATTTCAAGATGAAATTGTGTTCTCCCCGACTGTGCACCGTTGCGACAGTTCGTCGTTTCGAGACACCGCGTGATGATCGGGTGTGATAGACTCAACGTTCGCATACAACGGGCGCAAAACAGTTGCACACACGGAACACTTGGGTTAAACGTGACGAGCCTAGAATGTGCAGACACAGCCTCGTAACACAAGAGACCGAAAGGTCAAGCAAGAATCGTATAGTTGATATGATTAGCATAGAGATGCTTACCACTGAAGCTATACTCAACTCACGTGATGACCGGACTTGAGTTAGTGGATTTGGATCATGTACCATTCAAATGACTAGAGGGATGTACTTTTTGAGTGGGAGTTTATTAAGTAATTTGATTAGTTAAACTCTAATTATCATGAAAATAGTCAAAAGGTCTTTGCAAATTATGATGTAGCTTGCGCTATAGCTCTACGGTTTTTTATGTTCCTAGAGAAAATTTAGTTGAAAGATGATAGTAGCAACTTTGCGGACTGAGTCCATAAAACTGAGGATTGTCCTCATTGCTGCGCAGAAGGCTTATGTTCTTAATGCACCACTCGGTGTGCTGCACCTCGAGCGTCGTCTGTGGATGTTGCGAACATCTGACATACACATTTTTGATGACCACGTGATAGTTCAGTGCGTAATACTTAATGACTTAGAAGCAAGGCGCCGAAGACGTTTTTGAAACGTCATGGAACATAAGAGATGTTCTGGGACATGAAATTGAGATTTTATGTTCATGCCCTTGTTGAGAGGTATGAGACCTCCGACAAGATTCTTTGTCTACAAAGTAAAAGGGAAAAATCTCAATTGTTGAGCATGTGCTCAGATTGTCTGAGTAAAACAATCGCTTGAATCAAGTGGGAGTTAATCTTCCAGATGAGATAGTGATGGTTCTCCAAAGTCACTGCCACTAAGCTGCTAGAGCTTCGTGATGAACTATAACATATCAAGGATAGATATGATGATCCTTGAGTGATTCGCAATGTTTGACACTACGAAAGTAGAAATCAAGAAGGAGCATCAATTGTTGATGGTTAGTAAAACCACTAGTTTCAAGAAGGGCAAGGGATAGAAGGGATACTTCATGAAACGGCAAACCAGTTGCTGCTCTAATGAAGAAACGCAAGATTGAACCCAAACCCGAGACTAAGTGCTTCTGTTATGAGGGGAACGGTCACCGAGGCGGATCTACCCTAGATACTTGGTAGATGAGAAGGCTGGCGAAGTCGACAGAAGTATATTTGATATACATGATATTGATGTGTACTTTACTAGTACTCCTAGTAGCACGAGGGTATTAGATACCGGTTCGATTGCTAAGTGATTAGTAACTCGAAATAAAAGCTACAGAATAAAGGAGACTAGCTAAGGCGAGGTGATGATAAGTGTTGGAAGTGTTTCCAAGGTTGATGTGATCAAACATCGCACGCTCCCTCTACCATCGGGATTGGTGTTAAACCTAAATAATTGTTATTTGTTGTTTGCGTTGAGCATGAACATGATTGGATCGTGTTTATTGCAATACAATTATTCATTTAAAGAGAATAATGGTTATTCTATTTGCTTGAATAATTACATTCAATGGTTTATTGAATCTCGATCGTAGTATTACACATGTTCATAATACTAGTGCCAAAAGATACAAAGTAATAATGATAGTACCACATACTTGTGGCACTGGTGCTTGAGTCATGTTGGTGTAAAATGCATGAAGAAGCTCCATGCTGATGGATCTATGTACTCACTCATTTTTGAAACATTTGAGACATGCAAACCACACCTGTTGGTATAAACGGATGAAGAAACTCCATGCAGATGGATCGTTTGGACTCACTTGATTTTGAATCACTTGAGACATGCAAAATCATACCACATGGAACAAGAAAGTAACTTGTTGGATGCAATACATTTTTGATGTGTGCAGTCCAATAAGTGCTGAGGCACGCAGTGGATATCGTTACGTTCTTACTTCACTGATGATTTGAGTAGATACAGGAGTATTTACTTGATGAATCACAAGTCTGAGATATTGAAAAGTTCAAAGTTATTTTAGAGTGAAGATCGTCGTGACAAGAGGATAAACTATCTACGATATGATCATAGGGATGAATATCTGAGTTGCGAGTTTTGGGGCACAGTTAAGACAATGTGGAAATTGTTTCGCAATTTATTCCACCTGGAACACCATAGTGTAATGGTGTGTCCAAACATCATAGCCGCGCCCTATTTGATATGGTGCATACTATGATGTCTCTTACCAAATTACCACCATCGTTTATGGGTTATGCATTAGAGACAACCACATTCACTTTAAATAGGGCACCGCGTATTTCCTTGAGATGACACAATATAGAATATGGTTTGGAGAAACCTAAGCTGTCGTTTCTTAAAAGTTTGGGGCTGCGATGCTTATGTGAAAAAGTTTCAGTTTGATAAGCTCTAACCCAAAGCGGATAAATGCATCTTCATAGGATATCCAAAACAATTGGGTACATCTCCTATCTCAAATCCGGAAGAGAAGTGTTTGTTTCTAGAAACAGGTCCTTTCTCGAGGAAAGGTTTCTCTCAAAAGAATTGAGTGGGAGGGTGGTGGAACTTGATGAGGTTAGTGAACCGTCACTTCAACCAGTGTGTAGCAGGGCGCAGTAAGTCATTCCTATGGCGCCTACACCAATTGAAGTAGAAACTGATGATGGTGATCATTGAGCTTCGGATCAAGTTACTACAAACATCGTAGGTCGACAAGGTCGCGTACTACTACAGAGTGGTACGGTAACCTTATCTTGGAGGTCATGTTGTTGAACAACAATGAACCTACGAGCTATGGAGAAGCGATGGTGGGCCCGGATTCCGACAAATGGCCGGAGGCCATGAAATCCGAGAGAGGATCCATGTATGAAAACAAAGTGTAGACTTTGGAAGAACTACTTAATTGTCGTAGGACTGTTAAGTAAAGATGGATCTTTAAAGGGAATACAAACGATGATGGTGAAAAGTCACCATTAAGAAAAGCTCGACTTATTGCAAAGATGTTTCCGACAAGTTCAAAGAGTTGACTATGATGAGACTTTCTCACTCATAGCAATGGTAAAAATCTGTTGGAATTATGTTAGCAATTGCTGCATTGTTTGTGAAATATTGCACATAGGATGTCAAAACAATGTTTCCTCGACGGTTTCCTTGAGGAAAGGTTGTATGTGATACAACCAGAAGGTTTTGTCAATCCTAAGGATGCTAACAAGTATGCAAGCTCCAGTGATCCTTATATAGACTAGCGCAAGCATCTCGGAGTTGGAATATACGCTTTGATGAGATGATCAAAGCTTTTGGGTTTGTACAAGGTTTATGAGAAAATTGTTTTTCCAAAGAATTGAGTGGGAGCACTATCGAATTTCTCATAAGTATATGTGGTTGACATATTGTAGATCGGAAGTAATGTAGAATTTCTGTGAAGCATAAGGGTTGTTTGAAAGGAGTTTTTCAAAGGAAAACCTGGATAGAGCTACTTGAACATTGAGCATCAAGATCTATAGAGATAGATCAAAACGCTTAATAGAAATTTCAATGAAATGCATGCCTTGACAAGTTTTTGAAGGAGTTCAAAATAGATCAACAAAGGAGTTCTTGGCTGTGTTGTAAGGTGTGAATTTGAGTAAGACTCAAAGCCCGACCATGGCAGAAGAAAGAGAAAGAATGAAGGTCGTCCACTGTGCCTTAGCCGTAGACTCTAAAACATGCCATGCTGTGTACCACACCTAATGTGTGCCTTGTCATTAATCTGTCAAGGGGTACAAAGAGTGATCCATGATTGAATCACTAAAAACAGTGGTCAAAGTTATCCTTAGTAACTAATGGACTAAGGAATTTTTCTCGATTATGGAGGTGGTTAGAGAGTTCATCGTAAAGGGTTACGTCGATGCAAGCTTTGACACTAATACGAATAACTCTCAGTAGTAAAACATATTCGTATAGTAGAGTAGATATTTGGAGTATTTCCAAATAGCACGTAGTAGCAGCATCTATAAGATGACATAAAGATTTGTAAAGCACACACGAATCTGAAAGATTCAGAACCGTTGACTGAAACCTCTCTCACGAGCAAGACGTGATCAAACCCCAGAACCGTACGGGTGTTGGATTCGTTAAAATCACATGGTGATGTGAACTAGATTATTGACTCTAGTACAAGTGGGAGACTGTTGGAAATATGCCCTAGAGGCAATAATAAATTAGCTATTATTATATTTCTTTATTCATGATAATCGTTTATTATCCATGCTATAATTGTATTGATTGGAAACACAAATATATGTGTGGATACATAAACAAAACACTGTCCCTAGTAAGCCTCTAGTTGAATAGCTCGTTGATCAAAGATGGTCAAGGTTTCCTAACCATAGACAAGTGTTTTCACTTGATAACTGGATCACATCATTAGGAGAATCATGTGATGGAGAATACCCAAATTATAGACGTAGCATGTGATCGTGTCATTTTATTGCTACTGTTTTCTGCGTGTCAAGTATTCATTCCTATGACCATGAGATCATGTAATTCACTGACATCGGAGGAATACCTTGTGTCTATCAAACGTCACAACGTAACTGGGTGACTATAAAGGTGCTCTATAGGTATCTCCGAAGGTGTCCGTTGAGTTAGCATGAATCAAGACTAGGATTTGTCACTCTGTGTGACGGAGAGGTATCTCGGGGCCCACTCGGTAATACAACATCACACACAAGCCTTGCAAGCAATGTGACTAAGTGTAAGTCACAGGATCTTGTATTATGGAACGAGTAAAGAGGCTTGCCGGTAACGAGATTAAAATAGGTATGCGGATGCCAACGATCGATTCTCGAGCAAGTAACATACGAAGGACAAAGGGAATGATATACGAGATTATGTGAATCCTTGGCACAGAGGTTCAACCGATAAGATCTTCGTGGAATATGTAGGATCCAATATGGGCATCCAGGTCCCGCTATTGGATATTGACCGAGATGTGTCTCGGGTCATGTCTGCATAGTTCTTGAACCCGCAGGGTTTGCACACTTAAGGTTCGGTGAAGTTTTAGTATAGTTGAGATATATGTCTTGGTGACCAAAGGTTTTTCGGAGTCTCGGATGAGATCACGGACGTCATGAGGGTTTCCGGAATGGTCCGGAAACAAATAATGATATATAGGAAGTTGGTGTTTGTATTCTGGAAAGTTTTCGGGCATTACCGACGGTGTACCGGGAGTGACGAATGGGTTCTGGGGGCCCACTGGGTGGGCCCACCACGCCCAAGGGGTCCACGTGGGTTTATGGGATGTACAATAAGGTATAATGGCTTGATAAAGTCATCCAAGGAAAGCCCATGAGGAAAAGGTAGCAAATCCAACAGAGATGGGAAAATAAGGAAGGAGTCCTAATCCAAGTGGGATTGGAGAAGGACTCCTCCCTTCCCCAAGTCGGACGACCCAAGGAGGCCTCCTTGGCCGGTGCCCTAGGGCTTTTCCCCACCCCTTGGATCCTCCTATATATACTAGAGGTTTAGGGCTGTTTGAGACACAACTTTTTGCCACGTGCAACTAAAACCTACACCTCATAGTTCTTCCTCTAGATTAGATTTCTGCGGAGCTCGGGTGGAGCCCTGCAGGAATAGATCATCACCAACACCGGCGCACCGTCACGCTGCCGGAGAATTCATGTACTTCTCCATCTCTCTTGTTGGATCAAGAAGGCCGAGATCGTCATCGAGTTGTACGCGTGCTGAACACGGAGGTGCCGTCCGTTCGGCGCTAGATCGGGACGGATCGTGGGACGGATCGCGAGACGGTTCGTGCGACGGATTGTGGGACGGTTCGAGGGACGGATCGTGAAGACGTACCACTACATCAACCGCATTTCTTAACGCTTCTCGCTGAGCGATCTACAAGGGTATGTGGATCTAATCTCCTCTCATAGATGAACATCACCATGATAGGTTTCCGTGTGCGTAGGAATTTTTTTGTTTCCCATGCAACGTTCCCCAACACTTATGTCATAATTAAAAACAATTAGAGAACTCCGGGAAAAGATTAGAAGAGCCACATAAGATCCTTGGGAAAACCTGTGGGTTATGGGGCAACTCAAAGAAACCACCTTTGAGAAGATTTCTCAGAAAAATAGATACTGCACCGGTATAACTGAAAATTTGATGAGGTTGGGAACCTCGAAATAATTGAAAGGATTAAAAACGGAAACTTCTGAGATACCATCAGCACTACGGATAGAAAAGAGATTGATGAATGACAAGAGAAGCTTGACGGGAATTTTCCAACACTGAAAGCATTGAACAAATGAAAAGGATATGTTGAACGGCGAGAGTTTGAATTGGATCCACCGGAGAAGAAAACAAGAATGAAGGATGATGACTAGCAACTCCTGAGAATCTTCACAATGAATCACCGGATACAACACAGAAGAGAAGATAGCGGAAGCAAGAATGGAATAAAGACAGTTGGATGATAATTGAAACATTGAAGAAAAAGGGAGGGAGGGCGGGGAAAAACAAAGACAACTTGGGACAAATGAGATAAACTCTGGAAATAAATGAGAGATTGATCTTGCAAATCTTGCAAAGGACATAATTGACTTGAAGAGAAGCACAACGAATGAAAATAATGGATATGACGACTCCGGTTGAGAAGAATTGAAAAGACAACTTGATAGAGCAAAATAATTTGCATTCCAATAAATATATGAGAACACCTCTTGGAAAGTTATGAATTCACCACTTGACATCGGAGCAACTTAAATTACCATATTCCAACAAAACAAGGATGTGGCTTATGAAACAAGCCAGAACAAATTCATGACAGAGATTTCGTCCGATATTTTTGTGGATAGATTCGCACGGGCTCTATTCTACAGTAGTCGTCATGTACAAGGCAGTGCACATGACATACGAAGCACCCCCGAGTCGTAGCAAGCTACAAGGACTCTTTACGACACAACGAGAACCACTGTAAGACGACCATGAACAAACGAATCCACTAGATGTTGAACCCCAACCTCACATCATGCATATGTTGGAAGATTATCCTATAAGTAACTACTTGAATTCCCACCTAAGAACTTCCGAAATTTTCTGGTCATGCAATCGGGTCCATGGATACAAGGAGTAAAATCCATCACTCAACTCCTAGCAACAACACTACCCGCCCAGTGTATCACATCCGTCAACACATAACCAGAGACCTTGGAAACTCATCTATCTCAGATCCTCGTAATCACAATGATACCAAGTATGGTAGTACCCCCAAACTCTGTGCACTAGTACTGGGGATGTCAGGGTTATCTCGCCACTACTAGTATTGAAGAAATTTGGAACATCCTTTGTCCTGAGATACTAAGAAATTCGAATGATAATAATGTGCTAAATAATCCCTTGGAGCTCAACTCCTCGGAATAAAATCAACAGAGCAGGAGGCACCAAGTCAGAACTCCGTCACTTCGACATCATATAGACTCCAAAAATATCTGCATGGTCCTAATTTTTTTGAGTGAGAAGAGGAGTAGAATTAAAATTCTTGCGTCAAGATTCCTCACCAGAGCATAGAAGAGGAGAAAAAGAATCATATTCTCCGATATATAACTAGACTCAAAGCAGCTTTTCACTAGACTCGACTCGGCCAAGTTCGATCAATCAAGGGGGCTCCTAGGTCGGTACTGCTCTGGTACAAATTTGTAATGCCCAAGATGCGGTCCTATCCTTATTTTGGTGCGAGGGCCTTGACAGGGATAGAAACACATCTCGTCGTTTCGAAAGAATGGATATCGTTACAAGTACATGTATTGAAAAGATGAATATATGGAATTAGCTTATACTCGGCACAAGCTACATCAGAGTCACATTAGTACAATAGATACAATCATCATGAAGAAGAGCAGGGTACGACTACGGACGAACTAAAAAACAATAAAAGAACGACGACCATCCTTGCTATCCAGGCTGTAGGCTTGGAACCCATCCTAGATCGATGATGAAGAACAAGAAGAAGCTCCAAATGAACAATCATCGCGCTCACGTCTTAATATCACTTTACCTCTACCTGGAACTGGTGTTGTAGTAATCAGTGAGCCACATGGACTCAGCAATCTAATTTTCAAAGGTATCAAGACTAGCAAAGCATAATGGGTGAGGTATGGTTAAGTGGTGAGGCTGCAACAAGCGACTAAGCATTTATTTGAGGTGGCTAACTTACGAGTACAAGAATAAGAGATGTGATGATCTACGCATAGCGGACGTGAACTACTGATGATCAAATGAATGATCCTAAACACCTACTTACGTTTGGCATAACCCCACCGTGTACTCGACCGGAGAAGGAGCTCACGGAAGAGACAATCATGGTTACGCACTCAGTTGGCAAGTTTCAGTTAAGCTTACTTCAAGTTATCTAGAACCGGATGTTAAACAAAGTTTCCACGTTGTCACATAACCGTGGGCATGACTTTCCGAAAGATTTAACCCTGCACGGGTGCTCCAACTAGTCCATCACAAACTACCACACGCTGCGATGGAATGACCTCGATCAGGGAAAGCCGTGATCTCCTCGAGTTCCTATTGGAAAACCTCAACCTCGAGATAACCAAAGCATCCTCGGAATCCCTTGCACAAGACGCTCGAGAAAGGTAAAACAAGTCTAGCAAGGCTGCCCGACGTACCGAAAATCCGGATAGGAGCCGCGTATCTCGTTGTCAGGGCACACCAAATGAGCTATGGTTACAATGCCAGATGCCGAGTTGCCCCGGGTAGCGTTAATAAGCTGCTCTATTTGGTACTAACACCATCAGCACTACCCCCGTGTATTATGTTGAATTACTCCTCGGGTAGAGCTAACTCCCTATGCGTCACATTAATCTCAGTATTATTATGTTGGGCAAAATACAGTACCAATGTTGGGCCTTCCCAGACGAGTTTTATTCCAAAATGAGAATATAGGGGGTCCCCATAACAACCTCAAGCATGTTAGAAGCGCTCAATTATGGAAGATAACACCGGTACCCGAAACTAAGGCGGCAAGGGTGGAACAAAATACTAGGCTAGAAAGCCATGCCTTCCACCTTTTACCAAGTATATATGTGCATATAATTAATTAGCATTAATAGGGTGATATAACAAGGAACCCATGTTATCACATGGAAGCAACTGCACTTGCAACTAGCAACGCTAACACATGGTTAAGCAAGCGGTAACATAGCCAATCAGTGGTTTGCTAGGTTGTAGAACACTTGAAGGTTTTCATGGCAATGTTGTGGGGCTGATATTTAACATGTGGTAGGCAGCAAGACATAACAAAAGAAACGAAACAACTAGCATGGTAATAATAGTAATGATATTTGGGTAAATTATCATCTTGCTTGAGATCCTGCTTGGAAGAAGAACGACTCCGTGAGGCAGACGACCCGTCGTAGTCGACCGGGTCCTCACATTCCAACACGCTTGCGGAACACAATCGAGACGAAGCAAACCGGAAACAAGAATCAACACACGATATTCACCATGGCACATGCACGACATGATGCAATTCACATATGATGCATGATCGGTTCAAATAAGCATGATATGGCATGACAATTCACACAAGCAAACACTACACATTAAATGAAGTTCAATATGCAACGAGTTGCATATTGATGAAACTCCACATTTAATTATTTAGTTCACTCTCATTTATTTACACGGCCATATTAAATGTTGTTACATATGGCAAGGGGTGAAGCACAAATAATCTACCTATCTAGGCATTTTAATGAGGCCGGAAACGACATATAGCATCTCCGGAATGACCCCATGTATTACAATCTAATTCTATCCAGATTTTTCCTAATCACATTTTATGTTTGTTAAACGGAAAACCGAAGTGGTTCACGTGATTCAACTCGTTGTTCTGGTCCATTTACATATATGTCTCATCTCCAACGGAGCTACGGTTAAATAACTACGACCTAAATCGTTTCTATCACGTCGACACACAAAGCGATGCAAACAACATGTCTAACAGCTTAAACATGCATGAGAGTTGGGAGATCTTAATTTACGTGGAATTCTAGCCAAGTTAGGTATATAACTTGTCGCAATCCGACACATGGTTTAAAAGTTGCGGCCGTTTTAAAAATATACACTTTTTCTGAAAAAATGCCTAATTCACCAAACCTAAATGAAAAACTAAAACGGGCCGAATCTGGTTTCGGGTTGAAACATGGGCATGGCTTGGGATAGCTAAATTGGGCCCCGGAGAAAATTAGACAGGCTCGGGGGGGGGGGGGGGGGGGTCGGCTCACCTTGGCTTCTTGGGCCGGCTCGATGATGGGCTCAAGTTGGGCCGGGGGCTGAGGAGGCGGTGGAGGAGGCCGCCCTAGAGAGGAGGCCCGGCTGGGCTAATGAAGCGGACGGGCCGGCTAGGGGAGCTTGGCAGTCCAACCGCGCGGCAGCCCACTGCGCTGGCCAGCGAAGCGCTCGGGGCTTCGTGCTCCCGCAGCAACTGAGCGAGGCCATGGCGGCGGCTGCACGCGGCGAGCTCCACACACCGACGGGAAGGGGGCGACGGGATGGCGCTGAACCGGGCCGGGGCAGTTGGATCCCGCCGGATCGATGGTCGGAGTCGGGCGGTGGAGCAGCATCTTCATTGACGTCGAGCTCTCGCTTCCTGGCATGGAAAGAGGAGTGAGAGAGGAGATTAGAGAGAGGAGGAAGAGAAGGAATGAGAGGGCTGGAGCAGGGGCTCTGACCTGGTCTGGCGGTGCTCCGAGGACCCTCGGTGGCCGTCCGACGAGCGGCTGAGATGTGCGGGGTGGTTGCGGGCGTGTTTGCGGGGAGGCGCTGGACGCCTGGAGATGTCCGATTTGGCCGCGGACATGTCCGGTAGGTGGGGTTTCCAAGCGATCTGAGCCCTTAGATCAAGATCTGATGGTTGAGATGGGCTGGGGAGGCTAGGGCTGCGGGATTAGAGGGTTTGGCCTAGCAGGTGGGATTTACTAGGGGGTGGCTGCAATTTTGGCTAGGGGAAACCCTAATAGAGTCAGAGAAGTCTCTCCATGGGGTTGTTCCTATATATAGGGTTGGGCTATGGTGGGGTGGACCTCATCCGTCCGATCGCGATCCGACGACCACGAACGGAGGAAGTGGCTAGATGGGTTTAATGGGCTGTGTAGTTAGGCTATGTAGGGATTAGTGGGAAATGGTACGGCCCATGACAAAGTTTTTAAAACACCAAACGTCCAACAATTAAACAAGTTATAGTGTCGCTATACAATAAACGGTGCGGGTATCAAACGAGCTCCGGTTGAGACGAAAATTGACAGGTGGCCTGCCTACACTATATTAAGACCGCACACTAAGTCTCAACCAAATCCGAGAAAGTTTTATTCACACTTTTAAAAACAATATTTTAATGATGTCGCGGGCGCGTGCGTGTGTGGTTGGTCTCCAAACGCTCATCGACGATAACGGAGTGAACCAGTGATACGTCCATTTTGCATCATGCTTTCATGTTGATATTTATTGCTTTATGGGCTGTTATATTAATCTGTGGTACCATATTTAAGCCTTTTCTCTCTTATTTTGCAAGGTTTATTTGAAGAGGGAGAATTCAGGCAGCTGGAATTCTAGACTGGAAAAGGAGCAAATCTTAGTCCACTATTCTGCACATCTCCAAATGCCCTGAAAAGTTATGTGGATTTTTTTGGGATTATATAAAAAATACTGGGCGAAAGGAGTACCAGAGGGGGGCCACCAGGGCTCCACAAGCCGTGCCACCGCCACCCCTGGTGGCAGAGGGCAAGCTTGTGGGCTGCCTGACGGCCCACTAGCCCCCCCTCTTTTGCTATATGAAGGGTTTTGGTCCAGAAAAAATCATTCGGGAGCTTTTTCGTGGTTTCGCCGCTGCCACGAGGCGGAACTTGAGCAGATCCAATTTAGAGCTCCGGCAGGACGATCCTGCCGGGGAAACTTCCCTCCCGGAGGGGGAAATCGTCGCCATCGTCATCACCAACACTCCTCTCGTCGGAGGGGAGGCACCTTCATCAACATCTTCATCAGCACCATCTCCTCTCCAATCCCTAGTTCATCTCTTGTAATCAATCTCCGTCTCACGACTCCGATTGGTGCTTGTAAGGTTGCTAGCAGTGTTGATTACTCTTTGTAGTTGATGCTAGTTGGATTACTTGGTGCAAGAGTTTATGCTCAGATCCTTGATTCTATTCATTACACCTCTGATCATGATTATGATTATGCTTTGTGAGTAGTTACTTTTGTTCCTGAGGACATGCGATAAGTCATGCTGATAATAGTCATGTGAATTTGATATTCGTTCGGTATTTTGATATGTTGTATGTTGTCTTTTCGTTATGTGAACGTCGACTACATAACACTTCACCATACTTGGGCCTAGAGGAAGGCATTGGGGAGTAGTAAGTAGATGAAGGGTTGCTGGAGTGACAGAAGCTTAAACCCCAGTCTATGCGTTTCTTCGTAAGGGGTTGATTTGGATCCACTAGTTTAATGCTATGGTTAGACGTTGTCTTAATTCTTCTTTTATAGTTGCGGATGCTTGCGAGAGAGGTCAATCGTAAGTCGGATGCTTGTCCAAGTAAGGGCAGTACCCAAGCACCGGTCCACCCACATATCAAACTATCAAAGTAACGAACGCGAATCATACGAACATGATGAAACTAGCATGACAGAAATTCCCGTGTGTCCTCGGGAGCGTTTTTCCTCCTATAAGACTTTCTTCAGGCTTGTCCCTTGCTACAAAAGGGATTGGACCACTTGCTGCACCGTTTCTACTACATGTTACTTTTCACTTGTTACGTTTCACCTCGCTACACCATCACTTGTTACCGCTACTTTCAGTGCTTGCAGTTATTACCTTGCTGAAATCCGTTTATCAGAGCCATCTGCTCCTTGTTAGGTTCGACACTCTTACTTATCGAAAGGACTACGATTGATCCCCTATACTTGTCGGTCATAAAGACTCTTTTCTGGCGCCGTTGCCGGGGAGTGAAGCGCGTTTGGTAAGTGGAAATTGGTAAGGAAACATTTTTATACTGTGCTGAAATTTATTACCACTTGTCACTATGGAAACTGTTCCTTTGAGGAGTTTGTTTGGAGTATCTTCACCACGAACGGAAGCACGAGGAGTTGTTCCTCAACCTGAGGTACCTACTGAAAATATCTTTTATGAAATTCCTTCGGGTATGCTTGAGAAACTGCTGGCTAATCCTTTTACAGGAGATGGATCTTCACATCCAGACTTGCATCTGATCTATGTAGATGAAGTTTGTGGTTGTTTTAAGCTTGCAGGTTTGCCCGAGGATGAGGTAAAGAAGAAAGTCTTTCCTTTATCTTTGAAGGATAAGGCGTTGACATGGTATAGGCTATGTGATGATACTGGATCATGGGGCTACAATCGGTTGAAATTGGAATTTCATCAAAAGTTCTATCCTATGCATTTAGTACATCGTGATCGGAACTTTATTTATAACTTTTGGCCTAGTGACAGGGAAAGCATAGCTCAAGCTTGGGGGAGGCTTAAATCAATGCTATATTCATGCCCCAATCATGAGCTCTCGAGAGAAATCATCACTCAAAACTTTTATGCTCGGCTTTCTCATGAAGATCGTACCATGCTTGACACTTCTTGTACCGGTTCTTTTATGAAGAAGGATATTGATCACAAGTGGAATTTATTGGAGAGAATCAAACGCAACTCTCAATATTGGGAGCTGGAGGAAGGTAAGGAGTCAGGTATGAATTTCCAGTTTGATTGCGTTAAATCTTTTGTTGAGACAAACACTTCTAGAGATTTTAGCGCTAAGTATGGACTTGACTCTGATATAGTAGCTTCTCTATGTGAATCTTTTGCTGCTCATGTTGATCTTCCCAAAGAGAAGTGGTTTAAATATCATCCTCCTGTAGAAAGCAACATAGCCAAAACCAATCTAGTTGAGGAGAAATTCATTGCTTTTAGTGATCCTGTTGTTCCTTGTGCTTACACTGAGAAACCACCATACCCTGCTAGGATAAAGGATTATTCTAAAGCTCCAACTGTGATACGTAGGGGTTACATTAGACCAATTGCACCCCCTGAGGAGATTAGAGTTGAACCTAGTGTTGCTATTATCAAAGATCTCTTAGCCAAAGACATAGATGGGCATGTTATCAAATTTTGTGAGGACTCCGCTAGAATTGCTAAACCTCACGCGAAGGACAAATACGGACATGTAGTTGGCCTGCCCGTTGTTTCTGTCAAGATAGGAGATCACTGTTACCATGATTTATGTGATATGGGAGCTAGTGTTAGTGCAATACCCCGTTCTCTATATGATCAAATCAAAGATGAGATTGCACCTGCTGAGTTAGAACCCATTGATGTCACTATTACGCTAGCTAATAGAGACACTATCTGCCCTCTGGGAATTGTGAGAGACATAGAAGTCCTGTGTGGTAAGACGAAGTATCCTACTGATTTCCTCGTCCTTGGTACTGCACAAGATAGCTTTTGTCCCATCATATTTGGTAGACCCTTTCTCAACACTGTCAATGCTCACATTGATTGCATTAAGCAGACCATCACAGTTAGTTTCGAGGGTGTGTCTCATGAATTTAACTTCTCTAAGTTTGGAAGACAACCCCATGAAAAAGAGTCGTCTGGAAGGGATGAAATCATTGCTCTTGCCTCTATTGCCGTACCTCCTACGAATCCTTTAGAGCAATATCTGCTTGAGCATGAAAATGATATGCATATGGAGGAGAGAGATGAGATAGATAAAATTATCTTAGAACAATATCCTATTCTCAAGAATAATCTGCCTGTTGAACTGCTTGGGGATCCTCCCCCACCAAAGGGTGATCCTGTTTTCGAGCTTAAACAGTTGTGTGATACTCTTAAGTATGCCTATCTTGATGAGAAGGAGATATATCCTATCGTTATTAGTGCCCTCCTCTCAGAGCACGAAGAGAAGAAGTTACTAAGAGCTCTGAGGAAGCACCGTGCTACTATTGGATATACTCTTGGTGATCTTAAGGGTATTAGTCCTACTCTATGTCAGCACAAGATTAAAACCGATCCTGACTTTAAACCAGTTGCTGATCATCAAAGGAGATTAAATCCTAAGATGAAAGAGGTCGTTAGAATAGAAATATTAAAGCTTCTGGAAGCAGGAATACTTTATCCTGTTGCTCATAGTGATTGGGTAAGTCCAGTACATTGCGTACCTAAGAAGGGAGGTATCACCGTCGTTCCTAATGACAAGGAGGAACTAATCCCACAAAGGATTATTACCGGCTATAAGATGGAGATAGACTTCCGGAAACTGAACAAGGCAACCAGTAAAGATCATTATCCTTTGTCGTTTATCGACCAAATGCTAGAAAGGCTATCAAAACCCACACACACTTCTGCTTTCTAGACGGTTATTCAGGTTTCTCGCAAATACCTGTTGCACAATCTGATCAGGAGAAAACCACTTTCACCTACCCTTTCGGTACCTTTGCTTATAACGTATGCTTTTTGTCTTATGCAATGCACCTGCCACCTTTCAAAGATGTATGATGGCTATATTCTCTGACTTTTGTGAAAAGATTGTCGAGGTTTTCATGGATGACTTCTCCATTTACGGGTCTTCCTTTGATGATTCCTCAGCAACCTTGATCGAGTCTTACAGAGATGTGAAGATACCAACCTCGTCTTGAATTGGGAGAAGTGCCACTTTATGGTTAATGAAGGAATTGTCTTAGGACACAAAATCTCTGAAAGAGGCATTGAAGTTGATAAGGCTAAAGTTGATGCAATTGAGAAAATGCCTTGCCCCACAGATATCAGAGGTATACGAAGTTTCCTAGGTCATGCTGGTTTCTATAGAAGGTTCATTTAAGACTTCTCTAAGATTTCTAGGCCTCTTACCAACCTCTTGCAGAAGGATGTTCCTTTTGTTTTTGATGAGGATTGTGAGGAAGCTTTCGAAATACTTAAGAAGGCTTTGATAACCGCACCTATTGTTCAACCACCTGACTGGAACTTGCCCTTTGAAATCATGTGTGATGCTAGTGATTATGTTTTTGGTGCTGTTCTAGGACAAAGAGTTGACAAGAAGTTGAATGTTATTCACTACGCTAGTAAAACTCTAGACAGTGCCCAAAGAAAGTATGCCACTACGGAGAAGGATTTTTTAGCAGTCGTGTTTGCATGTGAAAAGTTCATATCTTATATAGTTGACTCCAAAGTCACTATTCACTCTGATCATGCTGCTATTAAGTACGTTATGGAGAAGAAGGACGCTAAGCCTAGGCTGATCATATGGGTTCTCCTGCTACGGGAATTTGATTTACACGTCGTTGACCGAAAGGGTGCTGATAACCGTGTAGCAGATAACTTATCTAGGGTAGAGAATGTCCTTGATGACCCACTACCTATTGATGACAACTTTCCTGATGAGCAATTGAATGTCATCCGCACTTCACATAATGCACCGTGGTATGCCGATTATGCAAACTATATCGTAGCCAAATACATACCACCCAGTTTCACCTATCAACAAAAGAAGAAATTCTTCTTTGATTTGAGACACTACTTTTGGGATGATACTCACCTTTATAAGGAAGGAGTAGATGGTGTTATTAGACGTTGTGTGCCCGAACATGAACAGGGACAGATCTTGCACAAGTGTCATTCCGAGGCCTACGGAGGACACCACACTGGAGATAGAACTGCCCATAAGGTATTGCAATCAGGTTTCTATTGGCCCACTCTCTTCAAGGATGCCCATAAGTTTGTCTTGTCTTGTGACGAATGCCAAAGAATAGGGAATATCAGTAAGCGTCAGGAGATGCCTATAAACTATGCACTTGTCATTGAACCATTTGATGTCTGGGGCTTTGATTATATGGGACCTTTCCCGAGTTCCAATGGGTATACTCACATCCTAGTTGCTGTGGATTACGTTACTAAGTGGGTAGAAGCTATCCCCACTAAAAATGTTGATGACCACACCTCTATTAAGATGCTTAAAGAAGTCATATTCCCAAGATTTGGAGTCCCTAGATTTCTGATGACTGATGGCGGTTCACACTTCATTCATGGTGTTTTTCGCAAGATGCTTGCTAAGTATGATGTCAACCATAGAGTCGCATCTCCTTATCATCCTTAGTCTAGTGATCAAGTGGAGTTGAGTAATAGGGAGATCAAATTGATCCTACAAAAGACCGTCAATAGATCTTGAAAGAATTGGTCTAGCAAACTTGATGATGCACTATGGGCTTATAGGACTGCTTATAAGAATCCCATGGGCATGTCGCCGTATAAAATGGTTTATGGTAAGGAAAGTCATTTACCTCTTGAGCTGGATCACAAAGCTTATTGGGCAATCAAAGAGCTCAACTTTGGTTTCAAACTTGTCGGTGAGAAGCGGTTGTTTGATATCAACTCGTTAGATGAATGGAGAGCCGAGGCATATGAGAATGCCAAGTTGTTCAAGGAAAAGGTTAAGAGATGACACGACAAACGAATACAGAAACGAGAGTTCAATGTAGGTGATTATGTCGTGCTATACAATTCTCGTTTGAGATTCTTTGCAGGCAAGCTTCTCTCTAAATGGGAAGGTCCCTATGTTATCGAGGAAGTATATCGTTCCGGTGCCATCAAAATCAATAACACGGAAGGAAATTTTCCTAGAGTGGTAAATGGGCAAAGAATCAAGCACTACATCTCTGGTACTCCCATAAATGTTGAGATCAATATCATCAATGTCATAACTCCAGAGGAGTACATAAGGGACGTTTATCAACCTGTTTCAGACCCTGAAAACGAAGAGGTATCTGTTTCGGTAAGAAATTGGACTCTGATGCTTTTCCAATAGGAAATTTCCTCCGTTTTGGAATTTTTGAAAAATTAGAAAAATAAAAAGCAGTCCGGAGAGCGCACGAGGCGGCCACAAGCCCTGCCACCGCCCCTACCCCCCTGGTGGCGGAGAGCAAGCTTGTGGGCACCTTGTGTGCCTCCCGGACTCCATTTTCTTGCGGAGCACTCCTTCTGGTCCAGAAAAAAATCAATATATACTCGCCCGAAGGTTTTGATCTCCGTATCGCGCAATTTTCCTCTGTTTTCGTTTCAAGCCTATTTCTGTGGCAGATCTAGATCATCATGACTTCCCCAAACGCTCCTAAGGACAAGATCTTCGAGACGGTCATCAATCCCTACCTCACGGAAGTGCTGAAACACCCTCAATCTATCTAGATGAGCGAGGGGATGTTGCACATCCGTGATGTTGAGGGGCCTAAGAAGACCAGAAGCGTAGAGACGAGGCTCGAAGCAATGGAGCAACAAGTCTTCAAGTGCCAAGGGATGGTGGAGCGTGGACTCAACGCCAACCACATGATGATCACGAAGTTCACTAGCAATCACAAGATGGATGCCATTGACATTGGGAAACACCTCTCCAGGCTCTATGACAGGGTTGATCAACTTCAGGGCCAGATCTATGACCTGTAGAACCAAAACTGTGAGTATGAGTACAGATTTAAATCAATAAGGTTGGCTGCAGATTTGAGGATTTCGGTGACTCGTTCATCCTACCATGATCGAGCACCTATGCCTTGGAAGACGGAGGATCAGACTACTCCAACAAATCCACCACCTTCACCACCAAAGGAAGACAACTAAGCATTGGTATGGGCAATCCCCTTGGCTTCTACCAAGCTTGGGGGAGTTGCCCTGGTATCGTATCACCTTTATATATTTTGCTTTTACCTTTGTTTTAGTTCTTTCCTTTTCAGTTTTTATTTCTTCTCTTAGAGAATAAGTCTTTAGTCTTTAGTTTGAGTCTTTTGCTTTTGTCTCTCCCCCGATGTATTCGAGCTTACAAGATATATAATAAAGAGTATCTTAGTCAAGGGTTTTGCTTTGTGCCATGATCAAAAGTATGAAAAGAACGATAGCATGAACGATCATGAGACGATCTTATGGAAAGTGATAGCTTCACATATGACACATATGATGATTGAAACTTGTTGAGAATAAATCAACATAGACCTTAGTAATTGTTGCAATTAATAATAAGTAATAAGGAAAGAGAGGTTCACATATAAATACATCATCTTAGACACTTTTTACAATTGTGAGCACTCACCAAACTATTACATGCTTATGAGTAGGTGTTGGACAAGGAATACAACATAATTAATTGTGTTTGCTTGGTTCCAAACAATGTTATATGATTAGAGATCCCTTAGCATGTGACGATTGCTTCCACCTCATATTAGCCAAAGCTCCCGCACCAAGTAGAGATACTACTTGTGCATCCATAAACCTTCAACCTAGTTTTGCCATGAGAGTCCACCATACCTACCTATGGATTGAATAAGATCCTTCAAGTAAGTTGTCATCGGTGCAAGCAATAAAAATTGCTCTCTAATATGTATGATCTATTAGTGTGTGGAAAATAAGCTTTGTACGAACCTGCGATGACGAAGACATGAAAGCGACATACTGCATAATAAAGTTCTTTATCAGAGGAGGCAATATAAAGTAACGTTCCTCCGCACTAAGAGGACACGCATTCAAACCTCAAAAGTGCATGACAACCTCTGCTTCCCTCTGCGAAGGGCCTATCTTGTACCTTTACTTTTTGCCCTTGTAAGAGTCATGGTGATCTTCACCAATTCCCTATTTTTGCCTTTGTCTTGGCTACCGTCACATGCTTGGGAAAGATCTATATTCATATATCAACTTGGTGTTGAGTACTTATGCTTTATTGTTGTTGACTTTACCCTTGAGGTAAACCGTTGGGAGGCAAAACTATAAGCCCCTATCTTCCTCTGTGTCTAGCTGAAACTTTGGCACCATGAGTACCACGTGAGTTGTAAAAGAGATGATTGAGTATGTGGATTTGCCTTACAAGCTCTTATTTGACTCTTTCTAATGTTGCGATAAATTGCAATTGCTTCAATGAATATGGACTATTGTTGGTTACTTCTCGGTAAGGCTTTTGCTTCATGCTTTGCTTTCTGAAGGAATTGTTACTTTCCCATAAGAATCTTTATGATGTTTTGATGTTCTATGTGTGATCATGATGCCCTCATGTCCGTATTATGTTTTATCGACACATTCGTCCCTTAACATGTTGACATGTTTATCGAACTTGGTTTTCGCTTGAGGACAAGCGATGTCTAAGCTTGGGGGAGTTGATACGTCCATTTTGCATCATGCTTTCATGTTGATATTTATTGCTTTATGGGGTGTTATATTACTTTGTGGTACCATATTTATGCCTTTTCTCTCTTATTTTGCAAGGTTTATTTGAAGAGGGAGAATTCAGGCAGCTGGAATTCTGGACTGGAAAAGGAGCAAATCTTAGTCCACTATTCTGCACATCTCCAAACGCCTGAAAAGTTACGTGGATTTTTTTGGGATTATATAAAAAATATTGGGCGAAAGAAGTACCAGTGGGTGGCCACCAGGGCTCCACAAGCCCTGCCACCGCCACCCCCTGGTGGCGGAGGGCAAACTTGTCGGCTGCCTGACGGCCCACCAGCCCCCCTCTTTTGCTATATGAAGGGTTTTGGTCCAGAAAAAAATCATTCGGGAGCTTTTTCGTGGTTTCGCCACCGCCACGAGGTGGAACTTGAGCAGA
Organism: Hordeum vulgare subsp. vulgare; assembly: GCF_904849725.1. Taxonomy (NCBI): domain Eukaryota; kingdom Viridiplantae; phylum Streptophyta; class Magnoliopsida; order Poales; family Poaceae; genus Hordeum; species Hordeum vulgare. Next base: position 54,845,187 of record NC_058521.1, on the reverse strand, counting down.
TCCAATATAGAGCTCGGGCAGGACGATCCTGTCGGGGAAACTTCCCTCCCGGAGGGGGAAATCGTCGCCATTGTCATCACCAACACTCCTCTCATCGGAGGGGAGGCACCTTCATCAACATCTTCATCAGCACCATCTCCTCTCCAATCCCTAGTTCATCTCTTGTAATCAATCTCCGTCTCACGACTCCGATTGGTACTTGTAAGGTTGCTAGTAGTGTTGATTACTCTTTGTAGTTGATGCTAGTTGGATTACTTGGTGGAAGAGTTTATGTTCAGATCCTTGATGCTATTCATTACACCTCTGATCATGATTATGATTATGCTTTGTGAGTAGTTACTTTTGTTCCAGAGGACATGGGATAAGTCATGCTAATAATAGTCATGTGAATTTGATATTCGTTCGGTATTTTGATATGCTGTATGTTGTCTTTTCCTCTAGTGGTGTTATGTGAACGTAGACTACATAACACTTCACCATACTTGGGCCTAGAGGAAGGCATTGGGGAGTAGTAAGTAGATGATGGGTTGCTGGAGTGAGAGAAGCTTAAACCGCAGTCTATGTGTTGCTTCGTAAGGGGCTGATTTGGATCCACTAGTTTAATGCTATGGTTAGACGTTGTCTTAATTATTCTTTTGTAGTTGCGGATGCTTGCGAGAGAGGTTAATCATAAGTGGGATGCTTGTCCAAGTAAGGGTAGTACCCAAGCGCCGGCCCACCCACATATCAAACTATCAAAGTAACGAACGCGAATCATATGAACATGATGAAACTAGCATGATAGAAATTCCCGTGTGTCCTCGGGGGCGTTTTTCTTCCTATAAGACTTTGTTCAGGCTTGTCCCTTGCTACAAAAGGGATTGGGCCACTTGCTGCACCATTGCTACTACTTGTTAATTTTCACTTATTACGTTTCACCTCGCTACACCATCACTTGTTACCGCTACTTTCAGTTCTTGCAGTTATTACCTTGCTGAAATCCGTTTATCAGAGCCTTCAGCTCCTCATTGGGTTCGACACTCTTACTTATCGAAAGGACTATGATTGATCCCCTATACTTGTGGGTCATCAACCGGCAACTAAAAACGGATGCTGGTTTTGAAAACTGGCGACAACGAAGTGCCGATGCAATAATGATGTTGCGAATGATGCGATGATGAATGCGACGAACAATAATTAACCCGGCGACAACATAATAAAAGGGAATCTTCAGGAGCGTCGGTCTCGGGCTGTCACACTGCTAGCCGGGTCCCCCACATGTACCTTTTATCCATTTTGTAGGCCGGGGGGTTCAACTATAAAACCCCCTGGCTCCCTCCATGCAAAGGGTCGGCCATTCTTATGCACCCACACACTCATACAGGAGAGGCAGATAGCGAGCCGACTGCTCCCTCTTCCTCCTCCGTCAAATAGCTCAAGGAGCACATTGTAGTTCCCTTGGTTCATCAACCACTCCGGCAGGACTAGGGGTATTATCTCGCACGAAGAGCCCCGAACCTGGGTACATCACGCGTCTTGCATTGCTAGTTACCAATCTCGTTCTCGGAGCCCGTCGGTGTCACTTCGGTCCCAACCACTCTCGATAAGCCTACCCATGGCATCTGTCGTGAGAAAACGATGACATGCATCATTTCCCTTAATTATTTTTTACATCCATGACAATTTCATTTGTATTTCTAACCACACGCTCTAGTGTGAACACCTCCGGCAAAAGTAAACAGAAGAATGGATGGTTATTTCCCCTCTACCCGGAAAAAGGAAAAAGACGGACTCCCAAGAAAGTTTCTCTTTCTTTCTTGAGTCCTTAGGCAACCACACTATTAAGAGGGGATGCATCGTGAAAATTATGTGGGAATCAACTCTTCATAAAAATAAGTTCTGGAAAAACCATTTCTTAAATCTGTCAAAATCGACAGTGCAAAGACTTTGTCTAGGCCGGAACTTCCGGGACGACCGGAAATTCCGAGGACCAGAAGGTCCAAGGAGCTTCCGGGCCAACCAAAGAAACTGCCAGCTTATGTGCAATGTTTCTGTTTAGGCCAGAACCTTGCCGGAACTTCCGTCCCCATCCCGACTGCTTCCGGGGCACTCCAACCAGTGTGCAATCACTGTGTGTAGGCCGGAACCTGCCCAGAACCTGGTGGAACTTTCGAGGTCCGAAACCTCCGGTCCCCCCGGAACTTCTGAGGTTGGTAGAAATCTGGCCCCAATGGCTGGATTTCTTCCCCACCTGTAAATTGCCTTCTTCTTCCCCAGGCACCGCTGCTACTCCATTTTTCTCTCTCCACCATTTTTAGATCTCTATTTCTTGGAGTTCTCCCTCCTTACCCAACCAAAGCTCTTGATCTTTTGAGGAGTGAAGGAGGAGTGCCTGATCTACACATTCACCAAAGCAAAAGTTGATCCCCCTTGTTTTCGTGGTTTATCTTGTTACTCTTGGAGGTTGGAGGCTCCTAGGCGTAGCAGTACTCTGGCGAGGAATCGTTCATTGTGATTACCCTCGGAAAGTTTGTGAGGGTTTGGAGACCACCCCAAGGTCTACCACTAGTGGTTGAGAATCACCTTCATGGTGTTGACTCAAAGAGAGAATAGGGTGAGCCTTCGTGGCATTGGTGTGCCTTCGTGGTAACATCCACCTCTCTAAATGGTGACGTAGCTTCCCTCCAAGGTTGTGAACATCGGTAAACATTCTCGTCTCTCGGAGTTGCGGTTATCCCTAACCCTAACTCTCTACTTGTGGTTATTTATCATTGTGGTATTTCTTATATTACTTGTATTACATGTGCTTAACTCCTTAATTAATTGTTGCTTGCTCAGTACACGTAGCACGAATACCATCTTTGCAATTTTTAGGCTTACCTTCATACTTCGCATTATTGCCTAAAATTGCTAAGAAACAAGTAAAATTTGTAATTGTACCTATTCACCCCTTTCTAGGTCCATCTCGATACTTTCACCTAACCGCGAGGGAATTGTTTCCAATCAATCGATCACTCATGATTGATTCCGCCGTAGCCCCTAATACATCATGTCCTCCCTCGTTGCAGGCTTCTACCTGGGCCATATACCCATTGGTCGGCAAGCCCGAACTAGGTACAGGAACATCCAGCTACGAAAGTTGCATATCTAATCGATCAACCGAGTCATCTACTTTCTATTGCAGCACCCCGATATCGTGAGAGCAACCCTGGGCCATATACCGAGATACGATTGAGCCCAACGATGATTCTGGTAATACCGGCCCAACCATTCCAAGAATTGAATTCAAACGCTCCGACCGAATCTCCCGGATTGGTGTGGCCGTCACTAGCGCCATCGTCTTCCCCGACATCGGCCACCGCATCTTTCTAGTAGAAACCAGTTTCCAATCCACCGGCTTGATGCAATCAGAGATGGTTAGAGGAGGCAAACTGACCTTAGGGGTTGGACCAGTCCAAGGTCGAACAACCGTTGATGTCGCCTTCCTATGCTTCTTCGAGAAGTGTCCAGCCGCTCCCATCTTCTGATCGCCCACATACACCTTATCCGAAGTGATCCGCCGGCAATGACTGAGACGAAGATTCGACCGGCCTCTCCTCTAGTTCATCCTCGTCATCTTCACTTGCGAGTACCCAAAAGCGGCCGCCAAACCGCCGACAGTCATCACATACCGGAATGCCAGTGAGGTCGACACATACCGGAGAGTCAAACGTCGTAGCCTCCTCTTGCGGTGGCGGAATCAGTCTCCCAACCTCAACCAAGAACACGTCGATCTCCAACCGCAGACCTAGAGAAATCACCTCCTCCCTACTCAGATATCTACCAGCGAGAATATCCTCGGCGTCATCTCTCACCATGATCCAGCGAGACACTGGGTGAAGGTAGAGCCGCCCATGACCTTTGCCCCCTTCATCTGTGTTGGACGAAGAGAAACGTGCCTGTCATCTCTCATACGGGAACGATCTGCCGATCTCAGATCTGGAGCCACTCCCGGTGAAGATGACAGCGACACAACCTCGGATGGAGGAGGCTCCGGCGGCGGCGGCTTTGGTGCCCTAGACGCCCCACCCGACGTGGCCACCGCCGCACCAGCCGCGACAGCTATCTAGCCCATAACTATCTCTTGCTGTTGTACTTTCACTTCACAATTACTGTTGCCTCTGTTTGTTTTGCTTTTCGAGCAAAGCCATACCTAAGAGCATCTCCAACAGCCGCGCTAAAACAGTGCCGCGCTGCAAAAATCGTGTTTTTAGCACGCCCGCAACAAAAAAAGTTGCTCCAGCGGTCGCACGATAAACGCGCCTGCGACATAAAGAGTACCACGCGCGGTTGCAATCAATATTGCGCACTTCTTATTTCGTGTGTCCGCTTCGGCGCTACACACTCGAGCGCTCGCGCCGCTCTCTCCCCTTTCGCCCCCACCGCATCACCTTTGCCCCACCGCGCGTCGCCGCTGGCGAACTGCCCAATGGACGCCCCCGCCGGCACCCCCTTGATCCCTGCCTACAACCACCACTCCTCCGCTGCGACCGTCGCCGTCGCCGCCACAAACCCTAGGGCTGGGAGCTTTGGCTTCGCCGACGTCGCTGCTCCTCCACGCATCGGCGTCGCGCGCGGCCTTTTCATGCCGCCACGGATGACCTAGGCGACGGGTGGCCTCACGCCGACGCCCGTCGTGAACCCACGCGCCCCCGTCTTGCAGCTCTCGAATGTGGCGCGGTCGAAGAAGGGCAAGGTTTCCGGGAAGAAGAAGAAGGCGACTGATGACCCACAAGTATAGGGGATCTATCGTAGTCCTTTCGATAAGTAAGAGTGTCGAACCTAACGAGGAGCAGAAGGATCTGACAAGTGGTTTTCAGCAAGGTAATATATGCAGACACTGAAATTATCGGTAGCAAGTAATTGTGTGGTGAGATGATTCATAGCAAGCAACAAGTAACAAAAGTAGCAACGATGCAGCAAAGTGGCCCAATCCCTTTTGTAGCAAGGGACAAGCCTGGACAAAGTCTTATAGGAGGAAAAACGCTCCCGAGGACACACGGGAATTTCTGTCATTCTAGTTTTCATCATGTTCATATGATTCACGTTCGTTCCTTTGATAGTTTGATATGTGGGTGGACCGGCGCTTGGGTACTGCCCTTACTTGGACAACCATCCCACTTATGATTAACCCCTCTCGCAAGCATCGGCAACTACGAAAGAAGAATTAAGACAAAGTCTAACCATAGCATTAAACTAGTGGATGCAAATCAGCCCCTTATGAAGCAACACATAAACTAGGGTTTAAGCTTTTGTCACTCTAGCAACCCATCATCCACTTACTACTTCCCAATGCCTTCCTCAAGGCCCAAATAATGGAGAAGTGTTATGTAGTCGACGTTCACATAACACCACTAGAGGAAAAACAACATACAACACATCAAAATATCGAATGAATACCAAATTCACATGACTACTATTAGCATGACTTATCCCATGTCCTGAGGAACAAAAGTAACTACTCACAAAGCATACTCATATTCATGACCAGAGAGGTAATGAGTAGCATCAAGGATCTGAACATAAACTCTTCCACCAAATAATCCAACTAGGATCAACTACAAAGAGTAATTAACACTACTAGCAACCTTACAAGTACCAATCGGAGTCGGGAGACGGAGATTGGTTACAAGTGATGAACTAGGATTTGGAGATGAGATGGTGCTGATGAAGATGTTGATGGTGATGAACCCCCTCCGATGAGAGGAGTGTTGGTGATGACGATGGCGACGATTTCCCCCTCCAGGAGGGAAGTTTCCCCGACACGATCGTCCTGCCGGAGCTCTAGATTGGTTCTGCTCAAGTTCCGCCTCGTGGCGGCGGCGAATCCTCGAAAAAGCCTCCTCTTCATTTTTTTCCCGGACGAAACCCTTCATATAGCAGAAGAGGGGGCCAGAGGGCCAGCTGGGTGCCCACAAGCCCCCTAGGCATGGCCAGGGGGGTGGCCGCGCCTAGCAGGCTTGTGTCCACCTGTTGGCGCCCCTATGGCACTTCTGCGGCCCAGGATTTTTTATAATTCCCAGAAAAATCCTTGTTGATTTTTACGGCGTTTGGAGTTGCGCAGAATAGGTATCTCTAACTTGCTCCAATTTTAGGCCAGAATTCCAGCTGCCGACATTCTCCCTCTTCAAGTAGAGCTTGCAAAATAACAGAGAAAAGGCATAAGTATTGTACCGTGAAGTGAAATAACAGCCCAAGAAGCAATAAATATCACCATGAAAGCATGATGCAAAATGGACGTATCAACTCCCCCAAGCTTAGACCTCGCTTGTCCTGAAGCAAAAGCCTATATCAATAAATATGACAACATGTTTAGGGAGAGAGGTGTCGACAAAACAAGATACGAACATGCATGCATCATGATCATGATCAGAACAGCAATACCAACATATAATCTCTCATGCTAAAGTGACAATTCCTTCACAAGGTAAAGTATGGATCAAGAACCTTACCGAGAAATAGCAACCGATAGCCTTTAGTCATTGAAGCAATTGCAATTTATCACAACATCAGAAAGAGTCAAATAAGAGCTTGTAAAGCAAATCCACATACTCAATCATCTTTTTGTTCTGTACAATTGCTACAACTCACGTGGTACTCATGAGATCAAAGTTTTAGCTGGACACAGAGAAAGATATGGGCTTATAGTTTTGCCTCCCAACTGCTTACCTCAAGGGTAATGTCAACAACAATAATTCATGAATGATTACCTCCAAGTTGACATATGAATGTAGATCTTTCCCTAGCATATGACGTTAGCCAAGATAAAGGAGAAATAGGGAATTGGTGAAGATCACCATGACTCTTTCAAGGGCAAAAAGTAAAGGTACAAGATAGGACCTTCGCAGAGGGAAGCAGAGGTTGTCATGTGCTTTTGAGGTTTGGATGCGTGTCCTCTTAGTGCGGAGGAACGTCACCTTATATTGCCTCCTGTGATACAGAACTTTATTATGCAGTCTGTCGCTTTTATGTCTTCCTCATTACAGGTTCGTACAAAGCTTATTTTCCACACACTAATAGATCATACATATTAGGGAGCAATTTTTATTGCTTGCACCGATGACAACTTACTTGAGGTATCTTATGCAATCCATAGGTAGTTATGGTGGACTGTCATGGCAAAACTGGGTTGAAGGTTTATGGATGCACAAGTAGTATCTCTACTTGGTGCGGGAGTTTTGGCTAATATGAGGTGGAAGCAATCGTCACATGCTAAGGGATCTCTAATCATATAACATTGTTCGGAACCAAGCAAACACAATTCATTATGTTGTCTTCCTTGTCCAACATCTACTTCTAGGCATGCAATAGTTTAGTGAGTGTTCACAATCATAGATGGTGTCAAAGATGATATATTTATATGTGAACCTCTCCTTCCTTATCACTTCCTATTAATTGCAACAATGACCAAGGTCTACGTTTGTCTACCCTCAACAAGTTTCAATCAACATTCTTTTTATATGTGAAGCCATCACTCCCCATAAGATCATTACATGATCTTTCATGCTTTTGTTCTTTTCTCACTCTTTTGATCATGGCAAGAGGCAAAGCCCTTCAACTAAGACACTCTTTATTATATGGCTCACGAGCTTGAATACATCGGGGGTGACACAAAGCAAAACTCAAGACTAAAACACTAAGACTTTTATTCTACTAGAGAAAAAGAAAACTAAAAAGGAACAAACTAAAACAAAGGTAAAGGCAAAATATGTGATGGTGATACGATACCGGGGCAACTCCCCCAAGCTTGGCACAAACCAAGGGGATTGCCCATACCCATGCTCAGTTGTCTTCCTTTGGAGCTGATGGTGATGGAGGTGTTGTAACATGGGTTTGATCCTCCGTCTTCCAAGGCATAGGTGCTCCATCATGGAAAGATGAACGAGTCTCCGGAATCCTCAAATCTGCAGCCAACTGTATTGATTTAAATCTATACTCATACTCACAGTTTTGGTTCTGCAGGTCATAGATATGGGCCTGGAGTTGATCAATCTTGTCGTAGAGCTTGGAGAGGTGCTTCCCAATGTCATTGGCATCGATCCTGTGCTTGCTGGTGAACTCCATGATCATCATGTGGTTGGTATTGAGTCCACGCTCCACCATACCTTGGCACTTGAAGACGTGTTGCTCCATTGCTTTGAGCCTCGCCTCAACGCTTCCGGTCTCCTTAGGCCCCTCAATATCACGGATGTGCTACATCCCCTGACACATCTCGATAGATTTAGGGTGTTGCAGCACTCCCGTGAGGTAGGGATTGATGACCTTCTGGAAGATCTTGTCCTTCGGAGCTTTTGGGGACGTCATAGCGATCTAGATCCGCAACAGAAAGAGGCTCAAAACGAAAACAGAGGAAATCTGCGTGATACACGGGTCAGACCCTACGGGAGAATATATAATGATTTTTTCCAGACTAGAAGGAATACTCCGCACGAAAACAGAGTCTGGGAGGCACACGAGGTGGCCACAAGCCCCCGGGCGCGGCCAGGGGGTGGGCCCGCGCCTGGCAGGCTTGTCGCGTCCTCGCGCGCTTTCCAGACTACTTCCAATTTTTCTATTTTTTCAAATATTCGAAAACGGAGAAAAAATCCTACTGGAAAAGTTTTGGAATCTGTTTTCTTACCGAATCACATACCTCTTCGTTTTCGGAGTCTGAAACAGGCTGATAAATATCCCTTAGGTATTCTTCCGGAGTTATGGTATTGATAATATTGCTTTCAACATTTATGGGAGTACATGAGATATAATGCTCGATTCTCTGCCCATTTACAACTCTCGGACAATTACCTTCCGTGTTGTTGATCTTGATAGCACCGGAATGATATACTTCCTCAACAATATAGGGACCTTCCAATTGAGAGAGAAGCTTGCCTGCAAAAAATATTAAACGAGAATTATATAGCAAGACATAATCACCTACATTGAACTCACGCTTTTGTATCCTCTTATCATGCCACCTCTTAACCTTTTCTTCGAACAACTTGGCATTCTCATATGCCTGAGTTCTCCACTCATCAAGCGAGCTAATATCAAATAACCTCTTCTCACCAGCAAGTTTGAAATCAAAGTTGAACTCTTTGATTGCCCAATAAGCTTTATGCTCTAGCTCAAGAGGTAAATGACATGCTTTGCCGTACACCATTTTATACGGAGACATGCCCATGGGATTCTTATAGGCAGTTCTATAAGCCCACAGTGCATCATCGAGCTTCTTAGACCAATTCTTTCTAGACCTGTTGACAGTCTTTTGCAGAATTAGTTTGATCTCTCTATTGCTTAGCTCTACTTGACCACTGGACTGAGGGTGATAGGGAGACGCAATCCTATGGTTGACATCGTACTTAGCAAGCGTTTTACGGAAAGCACCATGAATGAAATGTGAACCACCGTCGGTCATTAGATATCTAGGGACTCCAAATCTAGGGAAAATAACTTCTTTAAGCATCCTGATAGAGGTGTTGTGAACAACACTACTAGTGGGGATAGCTTCTACCCACTTAGTGACGTAATCAACAACAACTAAGATGTGAGTATACCTGTTGGATTTTGGAAAAGGTCCCATATAATCAAAGCCCCAGACTTCAAAGGGTTCAATGACAAGTGAATAGTTCATAGGCATTTCCTGACGTTTACCGATATTACCTACTCTTTGACATTCGTCACAAGACAAGACAAACTTATGGGCATCCTTGAAGAGAGTGGGCCAATAGAAACCTGATTGCAATACCTTGTGTGCAGTTCTATCTCCCGCATGGTGTCCTCCGTAGGCCTCAGAGTGACACTTCTGTAGGATATGTCCCTGGTCATGTTCAGGTACACAACGTCTAATAACACCGTCTACTCCTTCCTTATAATGGTGAGGATCATCCCAAAAGTAAAGTCTCAAGTCAAAGAAGAATTTCTTCTTTTGCTGGTACGTGAAACTAGGTGGTATATATTTGGCAACGATATAGTTTGCATAATCAGCATACCATGGTGCACTATGTGAAGCATTGATGACACTCAATATCTCAACGGGAAAGCTATCATCAATAGGTTGTGGGTCATCAAGAACGTTCTCTAACCTAGAGAAATTATCTGCTACTGGGTTATCAACACCCTTCCTGTCGACAACATGCAAATCAAATTCTTGTAGCAAGAGAACCCATCTGATAAGTCTAGGTTTAGCGTCCTTCTTCTCCATGAGGTACTTAATAGCAGCGTGATCAGTGTGAATAGTGACTTTGGAATCAACTATGTAAGACCTGAACTTTTCACATGCAAACACGACTGCTAAAAATTCCTTCTCCGTAGTGGCATAGTTTCTTTGGGCACTGTCTAGAGTTTTACTAGCATAGTGAATAACATTCAACTTCTTATCAACCCTTTGCCCTAGGACAGCACCAACAACATAATCACTAGTATCACACATGATTTCAAATGGTAAGTTCCAATCAGGTGGTTGAACAATAGGTGCAGTTATCAAAGCCCTCTTAAGTATTTCGAAGGCTTCCTCACAATCATCGTCAAAGACAAAAGGAATATCCTTTTGCAAGAGATTGGTAAGAGGCCTATAAATCTTAGAGAAGTCTTTAATGAACCTTCTATAGAAACCGACATGACCAAGGAAACTTCTTATACCTTTGATATCTGCGGGGTATGGATTTTTTTCGATTGCATCAACCTTAGCCTTATAGACTTCAATACCTCTTTCAAAAATTTGATGTCCTAAGACGATGCCTTCATTAACCATAAAGTGGCACTTCTCCCAATTCAAGACAAGATTGCTGTCTTTACATCTCTGCAAGACTTGATCAAGGTTGCTGAGGCAATCATCAAAGGAAGACCCGTAAACGGAGAAGTCATCCATGAAAACCTCAACAATCTTTTCACAAAAGTCAGAGAATATAGCCATCATACATCTTTGAAAGGTGGCTGGTGCATTACATAAGCCAAAAGGCATACGTCTATAAGCAAAGGTACCAAAAGGGCAGGTGAAAGTGGTTTTCTCCTGATCAGATTGTGCAACTGGTATTTGGGAGAAACCAGAATAACCATCTAGAAAGAAGAAGTGTGTGTGTTTAGACATTCTTTCTAGCATTTGGTCAATAAAAGGCAAAGGGTAATGATCTTTCCTAGTGGCTTTATTCAATTTCCTAAAATCGATCACCATCCTATAGCCAGTAATAATCCTCTGTGGGATCTATTCATCCTTATTATTAGGGACAATGGTAATGCCTCCCTTCTTAGGGACGCAATGCACCGGACTCACCCAATCACTATGAGCAACATGATAGATAACACCCGCTTCCACGAGCTTTAGTATTTCTTTTCTTACTACTTCTTTCATCTTAGGATTTAATCTCCTTTGATGATCAGCAACTGGTTTGAAATCATGATCAGTTTTAATCTTGTGCTGGCATAGAGTGGGACTAATGCCCTTAAGATCATCAAGAGTATATCCAATAGCAGCATGGTGCTTTCTCAGAGTTTTTAGTAACTTCTTTTCTTCATGCTCTCAGAGGCTAGCACTAATAATAACATGATATATATCTTTTCCATCAAGAGAAGCATACTTAAGAGTATCAGGCAACTGTTTAAGCTCGAATACAGGATCACCCTTTCGTGGGGTGGATCCCCAAGTAGTTCAACAGGCAAGTTATTCTTAAGGATAGGATATTGTTCTAAGACAACTGTATCTATCTCATCCCTTTCATCCATATGCATATCATTTTCATGCTCAAGCAAGTATTGCTCTAAGGGATCAGTAGGAGGCACGACAATAGAAGCTAAGGCAATAGTTTCATCCTTGCTAGGCAGCTCTTTTTCATGAGGTTGTCTACCAAACTTGGAGAAATTGAACTCATGTGACACACCTTCAAAGCCAACAGTGTCAGTTTGCTTCTCACAGTCAATATGAGCATTGACAGTATTGAGAAAAGGTCTGCCAAATATGATGGGACAAAAGCTATCTTGTGTGGTAGCAAGAACGAGGAAATCAGCAGGATACTTCGTTTTACCACATAAGACTTCAACATCCCTAACAATTCCCACAGGGCAGATAGTATCTCTATTGGTAAGCTGAATAGTGACATCAATAGGCTCGATCTCAACAAGTGCAATCTCATCTTTGATTTCATCATATAAGGATTGAGGTATTGCACTAACAGTAGCACCCACGTCACATAAACCATGATAACAATGATCTCCTATCTTAACAGAAACAACAGGCGTGCCAACAACATGCCTATGTTTGTCTCTAGCGTGAGGTTTAGCAATTCTACCAGCATCCTCGCAGAAGTGAATATTATGTCCCTCAACATCGTCGGACAGAAGATCTTTGATAATAGCAATGCTAGGTTCAACTGTAATTTTCTCAGGGGTGTAGGTGTTCTAATATAGCCTCTACGTATCACAGTTGAAGCTTTAGAATGATCCTTTATCCTAACAGAGAAAGGTGGTTTCTCAATGTAAGCACTGGGAACAATAGGATCATTATAGGCAATGACTTTCTCTTCAACTGGATTGGGTTTAACAACATTGACTTCTAAAGGAGGATGATATTTAAACCACTTCTCTTTGGGAGATCAATATGAGCAGCAAATGATTCGCACAATGAAGCTACTATCTCAGAGTCAAGTCCATACTTAGCGCTAAAATCACTAAAGGTATTTGTTTCAACAAAGGATTTAACGCCATCAAACTTGAAATTCATACCTGACTCCTTACCTTCTTCAAGCTCCCAGTCTTCAGAGTTGCGTTTAATTCTCTCCAATAAATTCCATCTGAAGTCAATATCTCTCTTCATAAAAGAACCAACACAAGAAGTGTCAAGCATCGTGCGATCATCATGAGAAAGCCGAGCATAGAAGTTCTGAATGATAATTTCTCTCGAGAGCTCATGGTTGGGGCATGAATATAACATTGATTTAAGCCTCCCCCAAACTTGAGCGATGCTTTCTCTGTCACGAGGCCAAAACTTATAAATATAATTCCGATCACGATGTACAAAATGCATAGGATAAAACTTTTGATGAAATTCCAATTTCAACCGATTGTAGTTCCATGATCCAGTATCATCACATAGCCTATACCATGTCAACGCCTTATCCTTCAAACATAAAGGAAAGACCTTCTTCTTGACCTCATCCTCGGGCAAACCTGCAAGCTTAAATAAACCACAAACTTCATCGACATAGATTAGATGCAAGTTTGGATGTGATGTTCCATCTCCTGTAAAAGGATTAGCCAGCAGTTTCTCAAGCATACCCGAAGGAAATTCAAAGCAAATATTTTCAGTAGGTGCAGCAGGTTGAGGAGCAACGCTTTGTGCTTCCGTTCGAGGTGAAGATGCCCCTAACAAGCCCCTCAAAGGATCAGTTTCCATAGTGACAAGTGACAATAAATTTCAGCACACTATATGAATGTTTCCTTACCAAGTTCCACTTACCAAAGGCGCTTCACTCCCCGGCAACGGCGCCAGAAAAGAGTCTTGATGACCCACAAGTATAGGGGATCTATCGTAGTCCTTTCGATAAGTAAGAGTGTCGAACCCAACGAGGAGCAGAAGGATCTGACAAGTAGTTTTCAGCAAGGTAATATCTGCAAGCACTGAAATTATCGGTAACAAGTGATTGTGTGGTGAGATGATTCGTAGCAAGCAACAAGTAACAAAAGTAGAAACGGTGCAGCAAAGTGTCCCAATCCCTTTTGTAGCAAGGGACAAGCTTGGACAAAGTCTTATAGGAGGAAAAACGCCCCCGAGGACACACGGGAATTTCTGTCATGCTAGTTTTCATCATGTTCATATGATTCGCGTTCATTACTTTGATAGTTTGATATGTGGGTGGACCGGCGCTTGGTTACTCCCCTTACTTGGACAAGCATCCCACTTATGATTAACCCCTCTCGCAAGCATCCGCAACTACGAAAGAAGAATTAAGACAAAGTATAACCATAGCATTAAACTAGTGGATCCAAATGAGCCCCTTACGAAGCAACACATAAAGTAGGGTTTAAGCTTCTGTCACTCTAGCAACCTATCATCTACTTACTACTTCCCAATGCCTTCCTCTAGGCCCAAATAATGGTGAAGTGTTATGTAGTCGACGTTCACATAAGACCACTAGAGGAAAAACAACATACAACACATCAAAATATCGAACGAATACCAAATTCACATGACTACTATTAGCATGACTTATCCCATGTCCTCAGGAACAAAAGTAACTACTCACAAAGCATAATCATATTCATGACCAGAGAGGTAATGAGTAGCATCAAGGATCTGAACATAAACTCTTCCACCAAATAATCCAACTAGCATCAACTACAAAGAGTAATTAACACTACTAGCAAATTACAAGTACCAATCGGAGTCGGGAGACGGAGATTGGTTACAAGTGATGAACTAGGGTTTGAAGATGAGATGGTGCTGATGAAGATGTTGATGGTGACGAGTCCCCTCCGATGAGAGGAGTGTTGGTGATGACGATGGCGATGATTTCCCCCTCCGGGAGGGAAGTTTCCCCGGCAGGATCGTCCTGCCGGAGCTCTAGATTGGTTCTGCTGAAGTTCCGCCTCCTCGTGGCGGCGAATCCTCGAAAAAGCCTCCTCTTGATTTTTTTTCCCGGACGAAACCCTTCATATAGAAGAAGAGGGGGGCCAGAGGGCCAGCTGTGTGCCCACAAGCCCCTAGGCGCGGCCAAGGGGGTGGCCGCGCCTAGCAGGCTTGTGGCCACCTGCTGGCGCCCCTCTGGCACTTCTTCGGCCCAGTATTTTTTATAATTCCCGAAAAAAATCCTCGTTGATTTTTACGGTGTTTGGAGTTGCGCAGAATAGGTATCTCAAACTTGCTCCAATTTCAGGCCAGAATTCCAGCTGCCGGCATTCTCCCTCTTCAAGTAAACCTTGCAAAATAAGAGAGAAAATGCATAAGTATTGAACTGTGAAGTGAAATAACAGCCCAAAAAGCAATAAATATCAACATGAAAGCATGATGCAAAATGGACGTATCAGCGACAGATGGCTCCAGCTCCTCCAATCCATCGAGAAAGAGACTTGCAGGGCGTGTGACGACCGCGGCGGCTCCCAAAGCGCCGACGAGCTCACTTGTTCAGCCGCCGGCCGACACGCAAAAGGTGTTCGAGGAAATGCACCAAAGGTAAAAAAATTGTTGTTGTTATTTTTTGAATGCATACATATAGATAGCTCATTTGCTTCATTGTATATCTTTTCTAGTGTCAACGATGAGGCATATATGTCAACTATGGGTGTTGGCTCCAACAATTCTCATTGGTCTCAAACCAATGACATGCATTTCGATGACCATGAGTTCGAGGTTGACGAGGATGGTGAGGGCATTGTCGACGCACCGAAAAGAAGAGGAGGCAACTACACCAACGATGAAGACATATTGCTATGCAATACTTGGTTGCAAGTGCCGAGAGATCCATCCATTGGAGGTGATCAAAGTAAAGATGCATATTGGAACCATATCAATCGAGTTGGATCATGATGATGAGGAGGCATCAAGTGATGACGGCAAGAGAAGCCCTACGCCAAACTCGGTTTTATACTCGAAGCCAAAATGAACGGATGGGTGCAAGAAAGATGCAAAAGAAAAGAAGAAGAGGAAAGGGGATGATGAGCTCAAAAATGCTACGGAAGCTATTGTGAAGGCAAGAAAAGAAGCGAACGAGGTGAGGAAGATGGCAAGGACCCAATATGTCGCGGCCGAGGAGAGGAGGTGGCGGCCGAGGAGAGGAAGGTGACATTGGAGGAGAGGAAGGTGGCCATGGAGGAGTGATCTGGGTTGTTGGAATGGGAGAAGTATTTGTTCTTCTTGGACACATCTACTCTCAATGAGGCGCAAAAGGAGTATATCAATCTTACCCGTGAAGAGGTCTTGATACAAAAAAGAGCGATGCTTCACAGCATGGGTGGCGGTGGCATTGGCGGCATGGGTGGCGGTAGCATTGGCGACATGGGTGGCTTCGGAGCACCTCCGGGCGAAATTGGCGGCATGGGTGGCGGTGGCATGGGCAGCATGGGAGGCATGTATGGCTTCGGAGCACCTCCGGGCGACACTGGCGGCATGGGAGGCGGTGGCATTGGCGGCATGGGAGGCATGTATGGCTTCCGAGCACCTCCGGGCGGCATTGGTGGTATGGAAGGTATGAGTTTTGCGTCTCCCACGGGAGGCATGGGAGCACCTCTGGGCGGCATGTCTTCTGGTGTGCCAACACCTTCGCATGATCTTGCCAACACCCGCGAAGAGGAGGAGGAAGAATCCGCTTCGGATGATGAATCGGAGGAAGAGGAAGATGAAGATGAAGGTGAAGACGAGGACAAGGCTTCATGTTGGCATGAATTTGAACTAGTGGGCATGAACTTGGTTGCATGATTTTGTGGGCATGAACTTTTTATGTCATCATGAACTTGTTTGTGTGATTTAAATTATGCCATGTCTTTGTTTTGATGTTTGAAATTCATTTTGTGTTCAAAATGGGTCAAAAATGCAACACATGGCAAGCGCCGACTGCTCGCGCGCTGCATTTTAGCGCGCCTGTTAGAGCTACGCACACGCGCTGCATTTTTGGGCGCCTGCTGGAGCCAACGCTGGCCGCTGCGCTAAAAGAGACAAACCGCGCGCTGTAAACTGTATTTTACCGCGTCACAGATAGCGCGGCTGTTGGAGATGCTCATACAAGACCAAAATCATGTTGGAGAGGATAACTTGGTGCCTTTTCCTGGCCAATCATTTACTATTTACATAGCCTTCTTAATACTGTACATGATAACCAGCTGAGACTAATGCAAGACTGATTACTTGATCCCTAGTTGCCTACCCACAACTGCTCATGCTGCAGGTGTTGCACCATTACGCACCCTTTAACCTGGCCGCCCAGGAGTAGTTAACTAACAACATGTCCAACGCTTCCTTAATTAGTCGATGAGACACATACACACGTCTACACACTACTTCCGATACAAGGCAAAACCACACGTATAGGTACGTAGATAAAAGGTTTTAAACTACGGAAAGTTAATTGATTAATATAATCCACTAATGTACTATATATATCTGGCCGGCCCCACTTTCCAGAGACCAATGCGTACTGTTCACGCAGAACCCTTCTCATCCTCCTGCTCACTGCCGCCATCGCCTCCAACTCCGGCAACCTGCACCGTGTCGACGCTGTTGGAGTACCACCTCGACCAGAAGAGGAAGTTGAAGAAGTTGAGGATGCTGAGCGCGGCCAGGAGCCAGTAGAAGAGGTCGAGCCTGTCCTTGTCGAGGTCGTTGTTGCTGAGCCAGCCATTGCCGCCATTCCTCGAGGTCACCCTATTGACGAGCGACACCAGCACGGAGCTGAGGTAGAAGCCGAAGGAGTAGGAGCAGTAGGTCATGGAGGTGAGGAAGGCCTGCATGCCGGAGAGCGACTGCTTGTAGAAGAACTCGATGAGCCCCACGGCCGTGAACATCTCCGACAGCCCGAACACCAGGAACTGCGGCGCGATCCAGAAGATGGAGAGCGCCCGCCCATCTCCGTAGACGGAGGAGTGGCGGCGGCGGGCCTCGACCAGCGCGGCGGCCACCATGGAGAAGGTGACGGTGAAGAGGCCGACCCCGATCCGCTGGAGCGGCGTGATGCCTGTGCCGACCCCCGTGAAGCGGCGCACGGTGGGCACGAAGACGGCCTCGTAGGCCGGGACGAGCGCGATGAGCATGACATAGGGGATGGCCTGGAGCGACGCCGGCGGGACGTGGAAGTTGGCGGCGAGGCGGGTGTCCATGGCGCTCCCTTGCTGCACCGAGAAGGTCTGAAGCTGCGCGAGGATCGTGTTGAAGACGATGGTGCACGCGAAGATGGGAACCACGCACAGCAGCACCTTCACCTGCTCCACCTCCGCCGCCGTGCACAGACCCCACCCGCTGTCCTTGTTGCCACCGTCCTGCGCCTTCAAGCACGCTTTGTCCAAGAACCTAAATAAATAAATTAAAACATGCAAACGAAGGAGACTGAGAACTCTGACAAGAATAACCAGAAGAAAAATCTAGAAAATTCCAGGGAAGTTTACTTTAAACGAATTTCTGTAGAAAGATAGCCCGTACTCTATTTAAAGAAGTGGGCAATAAAGACTCGTTCGATAATCCATCAGCTTTTTAAAATTTAAGAATCTACGAAGCATTTATGCATCCTTTCCACGAATTTTAACTACAGCTCCGTCCGTTTCGGGAGCAGAGCCACAGAGCGGAGAGACTCCGAACGGGGTCTAAGGGTGTGTTTGGTTGGAGGGATATCCTCCCAGGGACAGGGATAACCACTTTTTTCTGTGGTTGCCATGCGTTTGTATCTGGGGCGATGAGGGATAGAGTCAACCAGATGCTGGGAATATTCTCCAAAAAAAGGGATGTGGCCAACCGCCAAAAACGGGCGGTCGGTGGTAACCACTCTGGGGCGGCCGACGCGGCAGGGCGCGGGAGGCGGCCGACGCGGCCGGCACGGGAGGAGGCGGCCGACACGGGAGGAGGCGGCCGGCACGGGAGGAGGCGACCGGCCCGGGAGGAGCGGCCGACGCGGGAGGAGGCGGCCGGCGCGGGGAGAGGCGGTCGGCGCGGGGGGAGGCGGCCGGCGCGGGTGGCGCAGGAAGAGGCCGACGCGGCAGGATTCCATCCTCCCAACCAAACAAAAAAAGGGATAACCCTACCCTTCCAATCAAACAAAAAAAAGGCTATCCCCAGCCACCTGGTTGGGGATACCCACAACCACCCTAGCTTATCCCTCCAACCAAACTCAACCTAAGTCTTCTAGAGCTTCCTGATTTTTGAGAGCAAGAATTTGGAAATGACCTTCTCATGTTCCTTTTTTTCAAGCAACAAGCAGGAGATTTATGTGTATGTAAAATCAAACACCTGATGGGTCTTGCTTCTGTACACGTCCTAAATGTTTACATGAATCTTAAAGTTTCTTGGAAAAACTATCATCATATTAGCATGGAGATCAAACGTTTTAAACTTTTTTTCTTTTAGACAAAGGATAACCACCGGCCTCTGGATTAGGATGATGCATACAACCACGTGTTATTAAGATTGTAAAATCCAGCAGCCAAATAATATTGAGCCGAAAATAAAGAGAAAACAAACCTGAGGCCGCATGCCTCACAACAGTAACCCCAGATAGCCACTAAGCCTATGTTATACTACTATGTGTATTGAATACATTTATATGGATGCAAAAGACTATATGGAACAACGTATTGAGTAGATTGACATGGAGATCAAAGCCTTGGCCCTTTTTTATTGAAAGGTGTAACTTCTAATCTCCACCTTTAAGCTGCATCGAAATCTCTAACTTCTCTACGCGACGTGCCAAAACAAAGTTCAGTATACTTAATTATCAGACTTTTTGGTCTCTTTATTTAATAAAAGGGCCACATGCATCTTTCTCATGTCACATAGAGGCTTTCCTTCTTTTTTTAAAAAAGTTAAAAATATATATATATAATTACCTGAACTTATTGATGCGGCAGATGTTGGTGGTGTTGAGACATATCTCATGTGCACCCGTGCAGGCGATGTCCTGTAGTGTGGCCATGGACGATGGGCACACTTGCTTCCTGTTGGCTACGGCGGCCACGAAGACCTAGATACATTGATTCTCTTATTTAGACAAACGAAAATATAACTATCCTAGCATCTAATTATATGAGCTTCAGGAGCAAATGTAACTTGCAAATAATTAATTGTAAGTAAATGTTGGTTCCAAGAATAAAAAAGCTAGGCAGGTGGTGACCCATTTGAGCATGCATGTCACTAATGTTATATCTTATATGCCTCCATGATTGATGCATCACAAGCATAACAGAATGGGCCTACGGTACTGTGATTAATCACATGCACCTTCCAATAGGAGATATGAGCAGCTGTTGTTGTGACCCACTCAAAAGAAATGCCACCAGCCCTTGTCAACTTGTCCCACAAAAAGAGGGAGAGACGTGTGATATAAATCATGTGGCAAATATATTTACCACCACATCAATGGAGTTGTACGATAATTAAGAATATCTAATTTTGTGACAATTTCTTGAAATGGATCTCCTTTTACCAAATATACGAGTTTCATGTGCTTTATGGGATCTTGATTAACAACCCATGTGTGTGCGTGCCAAACTGACAATAGTCAAAAAAATTCATTTTAGATGTAGCATCTTACTGAACAAATGCGGGTTAAACTAACAATAGGCAAAATATTTTTATTTCAGATGTAGCATCTTACTAAACTGAATGCTTTTGTAAATGATTTTCCTTTATTTATTTGAAATAAATACTTTTTGTTGTGTGCCTTTTGGGTCAAGGCTTTGTAGATTAAATATCACTGGGCGGCGGTTCTTTGCACCTAAAGCACCATATCAGGCCAGATTCAGCAGGAGTGCTTTCTAAACAGGGAATCATGATGATGATACGTATATGGTCAAGCTTTTCTTGTTTAAACTTGTTGGATACACACACATGCCTATTCACCCAAATATTTCCTACAATTATAGTGCGCCTAAGTACATATTCTATACCTGTAGCTAGTGCACATACGTATTGCTAGCCCGTTCTGAAGTCTAGTTAATTAATAATAAAGATCACTAAAACCCCTTCTTTAAAAAATATTGCCTTTTTAGGAGGATTCCAAGATGAACACATTTGATTGTTTTGGGTAAAATTCTTGCGCCTAAAAAAAGTCCTAAATATGCTCAACAATTTGGATCTATGCATCCAAGATGCAAAAAGAGTGCGAAGAACTGTCATTATGTAAGACTAAACAAATATTGTTCAACGAGTTTTGGGAAATGCCAAGAATATGCTCCATTCCCCGGTGACTCGTTTATCTCCTAAATGTCATTTGTTTCTACTGTTTGTTCTACTTGCATTTGTGTTGTATATAAAAAATACGCTAATCTCGGTGCTTTAATGTTGTTTAATCCACACATGTTGGAAATCCTTTATATTTTCATTCTTGTGCAGCACAAAAATGATCTTGTACGTCCACTTTTTAAAAAAAATCAGTCTTGCTAAGTCTCAGTCGACTGAGACTTCGTTTCAATTTTTTTATTTTTCTGTTTTGTATATTATGTCACTTGACTGAGACTTGGTTAAATCTCAGTCGACTGAGACTAGCCACACCCAAAAAAATATACGTGTGATGGGTCGATTATGTTGATACGACGTACCTTTGCTATCGGCGTGCAGATGCTGCCCTGCGGTGGCTTGTTCCTGTAGAAGAAGACGCCGGCGACGAGGCTGACAAGGCCGACGGCCATGGCAGCGGCGGAGACCCCGAAACCCACGTCCATCCCGGACCGTGTCTGCACCCAGACGAGCACGGTGAGCGCCACCATCTCGCCCACGCAGAAGCTGAAGTAGGCCGCGTTGAAGTAGCTGGAGAGGCGCTTCCCGCCATCGACGGCGCCCTCCTCGCCGTCGCGGCGGAACTGGTCGGCGCCGTGCGCGATGATGTTGGGCTTGAGGCACCCGCTTCCCAGCGCCACCAGGTAGAGCGCGGCGAAGAAGATGCCCGCCTTCACCCCGCCCACCTCCTCGCACTGCCCGGCCGCCCTCATGTCGCACGCCGGCGGGCGCAGCTGCGGCAGGTGCGCCTGCACCGCCAGCAGTATAAACCCCTGCAAAATACAAAAACCAATCCTCTTTAGAAGCCCCGTGCTAGCTAGACTGGTAGCCAGTAGCCATTGATGCATTGAACCTGCAAGAAGGTAAGGGAAGAAAAAATATATGTATATATATTTTCAGCTTCCTCCTTTTCGCAAGAGTGGACTGATGTTTTGGCCGGCCGGCCGCCCACTGAAGGCGCACTAGACGGCAGTTGCAGGCGGCGATGATTTGCTCCCACAATGGCACCGCGCTCTTTCACCTTTACTTGCTTATTATCTTGTCGACATTTTTGTTACCGATCTCACATGCCAATCCCGTCTGTCTGTCGCCACAATCTTTTCGTTTTTCAGTCGGTTAAAGTAGCACGCACGAACTGGCCTTTCCCTGCTGCCTCGATCTTTTTTGCCGTGCATTTTATAGTTTTGGTGGAAAAACAGAAGAAATGATGGTTTTTCTTGCTGGTGTTACGGTGGGTGGCTTACGGAGAGCTCGACGAAGCCGAAGATGAGCATGGTCCAGAAGCTGCCGAGGTAGGAGTCCGAGAGGAAGCCGCCGAGCAGGGAGAGCAGGAACATGGTGCCGATGAAGTTGGTGACGATGTTGGCCGACTTGGACAGCGGGAAGTGCATCTCGTTGAACACGTAGGTGATGAGGTTGTTGCCCACCGCCGCGATCGCCATGATCTCAAACGCTTGGATCCCTACACCAACACGGCAACACGTACGATCCATCATTAACCAAAACAATCAAAGGGCAAGAACAGAGCACATCAAAATACATGATGAATGGAGAAGAAGAAGAGGAGACAGAAGCATGGATTGATGGACACACACCTAGGACAAACACAGCAGCTTTCATGCCTCCATGCTTGTGAGGCTTGCAGGGCCTGCCCCTCCAGTCAACAGAGACCTCAGAGGCGGCGGCCATGGAGTTGGAGTCCCCTTTGGGACCTTGTTGCCTCGAGGACTCGACATCCATTTCCCCTACTACAGTTACCTCTCCCTTCAAAGAATTTATATTCTTTCTCTGCTCTGTTGTTTACTACTGGTGCTAGCTTAGTATGCCTAGAGATTTTGCTGTGGCGTCGTCACTCGATAAAGGGTGTTGCGTGCTCTGCTCACCTCCTAAGAGTGTGTCTTGGTAAATTCTGGGCAACTTGGCCTGTTATTTATAAGGCCCCCCAGGAGCGGGGAGCCGCGCCCATTGTCTAGCGGAGCTGTGCTGCTTACCGGTGAAAACGCCAAGAACCATCATCGACAAGTAGATTAAAAACATAATGATTGATTACTGTCACTCCTTGAGGAGACAAGCTGATTTAGAATCTGATGTGAAATGGAAATGTTTTTCCTTCCACATGGAGGACGCATTTAATTCGATACGAGCTATGAGTACTGGCGATCTGAACATATATACCCAGGGCCATTTCTGATGAGATGAATAAGCATCTTCCTCCTTTTCTCTCTGCCTTCTTTTTACAGGTGGAAAAACTCTCCGACAAGCAGATAAAAACCTAGTGATTGGTCACCATTTTGTTTGTCACTGCTTGAGGAGACCACCTGATTAGGAATCTGATGTGGAATTAAAGTATTTCCTCCCTATTTGATCAGAGATAAACCAGATGCAGAGAAAGCACCTTCCTTCTTCACCTATCTTCTTATACTTTTGATCTGGACAGCTGACACAGTGCGTACTCAGAAGGATTCGGATTTTGGTCGAGATCAAGAACTAATATTATCTCGATGTTGAGCTGTGACTTACAAGGATGCACCAGCTCTCTTTTACCTGTAGTGGACTTTTCAGAAGGTGGTGTCCAGCAGATACACTCAACTGGATATTCTCCAAACCATACTATTGCATCCTTTAAACTAATGGACGTTTTGAGACACTTTGGTTTGCCGTAAATTTCCACGAACTATTCTGTACTGGTGTTTACACATGGAAATGCTAAAAACTGTCAATAAATGAAAGAATGAAAAGCATAATGATTACTTACCATTTTCCTTGTCACTGCTTGATGAGACCGCCTTGACTAAGAAGGTTGTATGGAAAAAGAGGTATGTTCTCTTAAACATGGAGGATGAATTTTCTTCGATACGAGTTTTGAGTAGCCGCAATCTTGAAAATGCCATCTCTGATGAGATGAGGGAGCATCTTCCTGTTTTCCCCTTTTACTATCGGTTTAGAACACCTGGAAAAAATACTCACTTCGTAAATAAATATAAGAGCGTTTAGATCACCACTTTACGGAGGGAGCACTTCGTATTCTTTTAAAACTCTACTTACTTTGTATCCTTTTACTCCTTCATGAATATGCTTACATGCATCGCTATTGCAGGGTTACCTCAAAAAAAAAAAAAAGAACAGATGGAAAAAATGACAGCTGCACAGGCTGTAACTGTGATTGAGTTCAAGTAGTAAAAGCTTGGATTTTTTTTAAAAGTAGTAACAAATTTGTAACAAAATAAAAAAGCACCTGTCAAAAAATATAAAAAACAAAAGTACCACCCCGTCAGCCGGCGGGAGGCCGAAGTGGGCCAGTCGGCCAGCGGGAGGCCGAAGTGCTAGCCGTTCGTTTTTGTGTCATTTGATAGTTTTTTGTTCGTTTGGAGGAGCCATGGTGGGGTGGTGGAGGTGTGGATGCTAAGGAGGTGGTGTGGTGGAGAGAAAGAAGAAGGGGACACACGTGTCGAAGGTATACCGATTTTTTTTAGTTTATGTTAGTTTTTTTATTGTACGTAAAATTAGTTTATGCCGTGTAGTCATTTTAGTGTACGTAGATAATTTTAGTGTAGGTGAAAATGTTGTAATTATAGATATGGCTTCGTATCCATTTCTTAATGGTAATATCGATAGAGGGCACCGAGGCGCACTTAAGGAATCTGGCACGAACTTAGACGTGTTGATCACTCGCACCCCAAACTCTAACTGGATGATACACCCTTCATGGGTTGATAGGTATGTGTCGGTATAATAACTTACTATGTTTAACATCCTTTTGATAGCCGCTAACTGTATGCTATATTCTATTTATTTTGTAAGTTAAGTTGGGTTGGACTTTTACCATTGTCACGGTTGGTTGAGGGTACATTGGATGAGTGGGTTCATCATCTGGAATTGATGAGGCAGGTAAACCAATGAAGTTTAACAAGAGGCAAGTTACACGTTTCTCTTACGATAGGTCACTCCTTACCTGCTTAGTAGATAGATGGAGAACAAAGACACATACATTTTACTTTTCCTGGGAGAGAGATGGCGCCAACTTTACAGGATGTGTCTTACTTGTTGGGATTACCTCTCGCCGGTGCTGCCATAGGTCCTTTAGCGGCAGAAACTGGTTGGCTAGCATTGATGCACGCCCGTTTTCTGGCTGCGGTGCCAACTACTATGGTGCTAGACAACAATCGTCACGGGCCTCTTTTTAGGTGGTTGAGCCAGTTTCAGATTGTCTCCTTAGAATATCCCAACGTTGAGTTGTCAGAGGCACAGATTGACCGATCCCTAGAGGCATATATTCTTTGGTTGTTGTTAGAGCATATATCTCCATATGTGGTTTTGGTAATTGATGACAATTCCTATGGACTAATGGTTGCCTTAAGTTATATTTATAGGATTTGTCCATAGGCACTTCTTGAAGTCCATCTGTTGGGTTCAAGGAGTTTATATGATGACCAAGATGGTGTTCAAGGTTTTATCCAAAGAATGGTCATAGAGACACAAGGTTGATCAAGATCTCAGACAAAGAGTAAATCAAGATGATCAACACACAAAGCGTACAAGATGTACTGAGAGGGATCAAGTGATCCCATGGTATGGTGTGCTTCCATGGGCTTGCGTCAAAAGGAAGATCTCATACAATCCATGAAGGATGACGTCAAGTGGTGATCGTCATCAAGATTGTGGTGTGCAAGTTCAAGTGGATCAACACGAATATATCATGCTTGATGCTTGCCGTCCATTGTGGTGGCAATGGACTTGTGAAGATATGCTGAAGAGCGGCTCGCCCATAGTGTGTATGGGAGCAATCAACTAGTCTTCATCAAGCCAACGCAATCAAGAAAGGTGGTCCATCTTGAGGAAGCCAAGATCATCGTCATCTAGCTCAAGAGGACGAGTTGCAAGGTATAGGTTTGCCCTTGATAGGTTTTCTGTTTTAGGATAGATTGTCGTACTGCCAAGGGGGGCTCTCAAGTGAGTAGCTTGATTGTATCGTTCATTGAGAGCTCAAACCATTTGCATCCTTGCATCATACTTATTGGTTCTTGTTTGGTGTTTCTCTTTGTGAGTTTTAGAGCTTATGTTCATCTTCATGACAAGCTTGAGTTCATCGAAAACGGAGTCCATATGCATCTTCTATGATGTTTTCGATGTTGGGAGTTTTTACCGGTCTTATTCCAAGAAGGGTTCTCACCATTTTCTTATGGGACTTTTCTCACTTGCTTCTTATTGATATTTCTATCAAGATTGTGTTAGCCCATGTCGTTAGCTTTCCAACAAACTTGGTTTCGTTGAATTCGGAGTCCGTATGCGAAAGTTATAGCAGTTTCAGTATCCAGCGTAGTACCGCTCCTGGTGCGAGCGGTAGTACCGCCCCCGGAGCTGTAGTAATTTTTTACTACCGCTCCAGGAGCGGTAGTACCGCTCCGTCGGACTGTTTTTTGCATACTTTTTGGCTCAGCATGGTTGGTGAACCTACTGAGCGGTAGTACCGCTCCATGAGTGGTAGTACCGCTCTATGCGGGCTGTGAGGCTTAACGGTTGGATTTTTCCCCACCTATAAAAGGGGGTCTTCTTCCCCATTGAATCTTATCTCTTTAGCTCGTGTTCTTCCCCCATTGTTGACCTTCTTCGAGCTTGCTAACTCTCAATCCCTCCAAGGATTCTTGCTAGTTCTTGAGGGAAAAGAGAGAGGAGATCTAGATCCACATTTCCACCAATCACTTTCTCCTCTAAGTGAGGG
Organism: Hordeum vulgare subsp. vulgare; assembly: GCF_904849725.1. NCBI lineage: Eukaryota > Viridiplantae > Streptophyta > Magnoliopsida > Poales > Poaceae > Hordeum > Hordeum vulgare. The sequence continues at coordinate 54,818,572 of NC_058521.1, read as the reverse complement.
GAACCCCTTGGGTCTAGTTCTTGGAGTTCTTCGTGTTCTTCTTCGTTCTTCCTCTCATTTTCCTCCCTAGCATTAGTTGCTTTGGTGGGATTTGGGAGAGAAGGACTTGGGCACTCCGTGTGCCCTTGCCATTGCATTTGGTGCATCGGTTTGAGTTCTCCACGGTGATACGTGGAAGTGAGAAGTTGAGAAGCTTATTACCTTTGAGTACTTGGTACCCCTAGAAGCTTGGTGGTGCCTCGGAGCTCAATCATTGTGGTGTAAAGCTCCGGGCAAGCATCGGGGTCTCCAATTAAGTTGTGGAGATTGCCCCGAGCATTTGTGGTCACCTTGAAGCCATATGCCATTGTGGTGAAGCTTTGTGGTGTTGTTGGGAGCCTCCAATTAAGTTGTGGAGATTGCCCCAACCTTGTTCGTACAGGTTCGGTGACTGCCCTCAAGGGTACCTTAGTGGAATCACGACATCTTGCATTGTGCGAGGGCGTGAGGAGATTACGGTGGCCTTAGTGGCATCTTGGGGAGCATTGTGCCTCCACACCACTCCAACGGAGATTAGCATCCGCAAGGGTGTGAACATCGGGATACATCATCGTCTCCGCGTGCCTCGGTTATCTCTTACCCAAACCCTTTACTTATGCACTTTACTTTGTGATAGCCATATTGTTTATTGTCATATATCTTGCTATCACTTAGTTGTTTATCTTGCTTAGCATAAGTTGTTGGTGCACATAGGTGAGCCTAGTTGTTGTAGGTTTTGTGCTTGACAAATTAAACGTTAGTTTTATTCCGCATTTGTTCAAGCCTAAACCGTAATTATTTTAAAGCGCCTATTCGCCCCCCCTCTAGGCGACATCCACGTCCTTTCAGTTGTTCGGCAAGACGATGTTCACGGAGAACCACGTGACCACTGTCGATGCACGACTCATCGGTATTGCACGAGAGATAGCTGACGCACGTTGCCCAGAGAACATTGTGCAGAGGAGCTTTGGTTTTGCTGTGTTAGCGGCTACGTATAGAGGCCTCTGCAAAGCTTGCCAGTTGAAGTCTAGAAAATCTTCTATTGTTAGATGTCCACTATTTTGCAGCTCTGGTCATATGAGAGATTCTCTATTGGTCGACCCTATGTCAGCGTTGAAATACCTTTTGGTTATGAGGACATGGTTAGGACTTACGTGCCTTCTATCGGCGACTTGCCTACTATGGGATCTGTTTGGGCGCGGAGAGAGGTATTTTCATAACTAGTAACAATATGAGTTACTAATGTTTATTTCTCGCTATTCAATAGTATTTAGTAAAGTTTGTTGTCATGCACATAGACAGTTTGCGCATAGCCAAGTGAGGGGATGCTACCCCTCCTTCATGGCGCAGTTTGATAGTTTGCACGAGGGTCAAGTTATATGGGAGCCATACTCCGATCATGCTATTTCAGAAAGGTGTCCACTTGGGATTTCTGGATTGTGCACTAGAGATCGACATTATTGGATGACTAAGGAAAAGTTGGTGTTCGACGTGATGATTGAGGAGATGGCTCTTTATAGGGTGATGAGACAGTTCGGTCTATGCCAAGAGCCTGATATTCCTGTTATTCCACACTTACCAGATTACGTGCACAAGTAAGCTGTCGCGACATGACATACATTTGATGATAATCCAGAGTGACACCACGACTATAAAAACAACTGTCAACAAGTTCCCTGTGAGTTTCACTCAGATCCCGAAGAGCTACAAAAAAATAATTTCACAAACTAAGCAGAACAGCAAAACATATAAGCTGAAACAAAACTGAAAATCAGTCCAACAAATAACTTACTGACACAGGGTAAAGGGAACAACAGAACACCACCCTGATGAAAATCGACACCAATCATAGTTCCATAGTGCTCAAGCCTAACAGTCGTCATGTCACGATGACGGAGATCATAATCATTCACAAGTTCCTCCCACAAAGAACCATGGAATTTACTGCTCATCCGACCATGTCTAAACAGAATATGGTATAGGTTACCCTCATTGTTGTGAAGATCAAGATCAATATCTGTGTCACCCCTGCGAATAGCTAAAGCTCTGCACTCCTCAATGTACCGAGCAGGATGTGATCTAACAGTGCATGGAACATACTACAAAAAGAATGGAAGCAAACATCATAATCATATAAACAAAGGCATTCACATACATTCCAAGCAAAGCAACATCAACCATATGCCACACTCAGATAAACAAGATATAGAATCTTACAACACGCCTTGAACATCGATGATCTAGCACAATACTGAATATAGATGCACCGGAATCAAAGGAAGAACAAGGGCCACCAGGAGCTCGACAAAATGGGCAAACCATTTACCTGCAAACTAACCGTGACCAATAAGAACTGAATCGACAACCGAGTTGAAAGTTGACATTTGATTTAGTTGGAAGAAAAAAATACCGTAGGCCTCTGGAGAGAACCCTGATCTATTGTTTACGCAAGTTCGATATGAAAATGGGTGGACGAGCAAAGAGATCGACGCGGGGGTGGAAGCACTAGAGAGCAACGGGAGTGGGAGGTGGAGCTGGGGAGCCTGGAGGACGGGGAGGTGAAAAGGATCGAGATGGACCTAGAGGGGGGTGAATAGGTGCAAATCCAAATTTTAATAATTACTTAGCAATTTTAGGCTAAAGTGCGGAATATGAGTGTAAGACTAATAATTGCTAAGACAAAGAGTAAGCTATTAGGAGTGAGGCAAGGCAAGCGGTAAACAATAATCAAATACAAGTATGTAATAAGGATTAACACAAGTAGAGAGTTAGGGTTAGGAATAACCGAAACTCCGAGAGAGACAAGGATGTATCCCGATGTTCACTTCCTTGGAGGGAAGCTACGTCACCGTTAGAGGGGCGGATGTTACCACGAAGGCACACCAACGCCACGAAGGCTCACCCTATTCTCCCTTTGAGATAACTCCACGAAGGCGTTTCTCAACCACTAGTGGTAAGCCTTGAGGTGGCTTCCAAACCTTCACAAACTTTCCGGGGTATATCACAATGGTTTGATTCCTATCCAAAGACTCCTACCGCCTAGGAGTCTCCAACCTCCAAGAGTAACAAGATCACGGGGATTGCTCAAAACTTGCTCAAATCACAAATCACTTTGGTGGGAAGGAGGAGAGAGATACGATCTATCTTTTGATTGGAACAACACTCAAAGGGGCTCACAAATGCTCTTGGGATCTAGGATTTGGTGTAGACAAGAGTGAGTGAGAGGAAAGGTGTTCTTGGGTGTATTCTAGCTGTGTTGAACACCCTTTCACGAGGTGGGAGAAGAGTATTTATAGTGTGGGGTGAAATCCAGCCGTTGGAGGTGCAATAAGTCACACAGGGTCCAGACGTCCGACACATGCCGGACGTCCGGGCGTTCGTGAAGGGCCGGACGTCCGACAGGGGTCGGTCGTCCGAGACCTGTAGGCATGACTGGAACTCTTCTGAATTCATCAGCGACCGGACGTCCGACAGGGGTCGGTTGTCTGAGGCCTGTAGATGCGCCTGAACATATTTGAATTCATCAGCGTACGGACGTCCGGAGTGGCCCGGAAATCCGTATTATACAACACAATTTCTACTGGTGGTGGCTACCGGATTTCCGATGGGGGTCGGACGTCCGGCGCTCGGACGTCCGGAGGTAGCCGGATTTCCGAGATATAGAGCACACATTCTACTCGTGAAGACTTCCGGATTTCCGGAGCTTGGCCGGACGTGCGGCCCTGGGATGTCCGGAGGGAGCCGGATTTCCGAGTTATATGCCTCACAAACTTCTGGTGGCTGGCTGCGTATTTCCGAAGCCAGCCGGACGTCCGGCCCTCGGACGTCCGGAGGGAGCCGGATGTCCGAGGCAATTTGACAAGCATTGAGATGAAGACAGAGTGGATAGAATGTGGTGTTTGGTATGATAGTAGAGATGTAGTATGAGCAAGTTTATCGCAGAACCTGTGATCCCCTCTTAATAGTGCGGGATCCCTATACTCAATATCAGTAAACTAAAAAGACTACTCTTCATCATCTCTTCTTAATCCCGAGCCTTCTCGAAATATAAATCTCCAATCTTTTCAGACAGCCTTTGGCACATAAATCTCAATCTACTTAAAGTACTTGTCGTCCTGAGATACACTCAACAAATAGGATTAGTTTCCTATGTATGTGTTGTCATTAACACCAAAAGACGATTAGGGGCATAGCATGCACTTTCAATCTCCCCCTTTTTGGTAGTTGATGACAACATATACATAGGTCTCAAAAAGATTAAACATACATTATAGTCTAGGATATATTTAGTACGGAGCTCCCCCTTAAGATATGCATGATAAAGAAATTGAAGCTCCAATGGATCAATATGGAAGGATAATAAATCATCATAGAAATAAGGAAGCAAGACATAATAGTCTATGATGATATCATAGCGAGTCACAACCATTCATAAGTAGCCATACATGAGTTTTATCCATTACATGAAATCTCCAAAGACTTAAAAATGACGATAATAAAAATTTAACTACGATACATTACTCCCCCTTTGGCACCAAGTACCAAAAAGGGAGCCGTCAACAGCACCAATCAAACTCAAAGCTCATCACCATCATCATCAGCATCATCAGCCAAGCCACTGCCCCCAGCCTCGTCAAAGAACTCTGACCACTCAGGACCAGACGGGAAGCCAAAATCAGTAGGAGGAGCAGCAGGAGGGGCCTCATCATCACTCACATCAAGAGCGCCCGAGGCTCTCAGACGAGCCTTGAGGGCATTCTTGGAGGAAACTAGGCGGGAAACCACGTCATGGGTTTGACCACACTGAAAGGAGACAGCCTTCATCAAAGCAGAATGAGCTTTGCCAAGGAACTTGGCAATGCGACCGAGAGGAGCGGAGCTAGATGAGGGGGTGGCAGCCTGTGCAGCAGTGCGGCGAGTGGATGTGGAGGAGGAAGGGGCTTTCTTGGGAGCAAAGTCATCCGCCATGTGAGCGGGAATGACCCACTTGCGATGGGTGTGAGTGGCAGCCACAGAGAAATCAGCAACGTGGTTAATAAGTGCCTGGATGAATGGAGCGTGAGGAAAGGCTCGCTTGTACTGAAAGCTAGCAAGCCAAATCTCATGCCATAGGAAATGGGGCACATTGATTTTGCTCTTGGGGTTCTCGAACAAGTGATACATGATGTTGATACAATAGCCATTGCAAGAGCCCTTATCACCCATCTTGGGATAGATGGTGCGGATGACACACTGAAAAATAATGAAGTAAGGGGAGCACCAGATAGATACCTGGTTAAGGTCCTTCAGGCGCTCATCCGCATCAAACTCACGGAGTGGCTTGAGAAGATGTCCACACACGTCAATAGTCTTAGGCGCATGTTTAGGATCATCCTTATGTATTTTGTAGCCGGAATTGGGGAAACCCAGTGCGGCAACAAAAGTGGCATAAGAGGCTTTGAAGCGAACGTCAGAGGTGATCCAGCTGACAGTGTTGTCGGAGCCAAAATAACATGTGGCATAGAACTGGTGAATGGCAGCAGCACTATAGTCGCAATGAAAAGCAAACGGGGAGGCAAGCCCCGATGCCTCAATAAGCTCAATGGCACCCGGATATTTCGCCGGGTGCATGCGAATATGCTCAACATCAATAAAAAGATGATTAGATAACCCCTTAGGAACAATGACAGTGGTAAAGATGTCCGCCTGGACGTTTGTGCGGAAACGTGAATTTGTAGAATCACGAACGACCTCGTATTGATCTATGTCGCGGCGGAAAGTGAGATAGGAAGCTGCGCCCAGTGTGGTGAAATTTGTGATATCACGACCTAACGTGGCAGGAGGCTCAAGTGAGATGCGGCGAGCTTCACCTGCAGGCTGGGCAGGAGGCGGTGGAGGCATGTAGGACGCCCTGCGAGTCCCGGGCTTTGGCTTGGACCTTCGAGTGACGTGCTCAGGAAGGTCCTCGGTGGCAAGCTCCTCCTCGAAGTCGGGGTCAGCACCATCAGACGATGAGGGAGACGGCGAACGCCGGGGCGGAGAACGCCGGGCAGTCCGTTTGAAAGGACGGATTGGCTCATTCGAGTCCGACCCCGCGTTCATAGGGGTGCGGGAGGATGAGCCGGCCACGGTCTTCCGAGCGGTGTGCTTGGTCATGCCCATGAAGTGCAACACCTACGCTGATGAAAAATCCCCAAATGAGGAACGAAACATGGAGATACATGGGAGAAATCAAATCCAACGCGGAGAGAGACGGAGGAGCGACCTGAGGTTGGATCTCGTGAAGAATACGGAGAAAGAGGTGAGGGATCCGCGGAGGAGATCGGCCCGATCTCGAGGATGGCGGCGCTGGGCAGGAGCTCCACGAGCAGCTCCTCGAACTGGCGGCGACGGCTGGGGCAAAAGGGGCGCTGGGGGTTAGGGCAAAAGCCCAGCCCCGCGCCCAGCTTTATATAGAGGCCCCGAGGCGTCGGACGTCCGGAGGGAGCCGAACGTCTGAGCGTGGCCGGACGTCCGAGAAAGAGGAGAAGGGAGAAGCCAGTTCTGATAATTTTTGTTTTGATGATGATGACTTGCATGGTATTGCAAACAAAATATGAACACTGTTTTCCTAGAAGCATTGCGTACGTTGTAAGCTTAAAAGATAGAATTACGACTCACTCCCCCTAGATATATGCGCACATCAAGACATAACCATAAAGTGAGTGTATGTATGTGTGCAAGATTTCAAGATATGTTGTCAAGCTCCAAGATACCAAGTTCACGCCTAAGCTGACAGAACCTAGCTACGCTAAGTGGCTTGGTGAAAATGTCGGCTAACTGCATGTCGATACCCACATGGGTGATATCAATGTCACCCTTTTGCACATGGTTTCTCAAGAAATGATACCTAATATCAATATGTTTTGTGCGAGGGTGATCAATTGGGTTCACAGAGATCTTTATGGCACTTTCATTATCACAGAGAAGAGGAACGTGTCGATATGTGATACCATAATCCTTTAGTGTTTGCCTCATCCATAACAATTGAGTAGCACAGCTTGCGGCTGCAATATATTCGGCCTCGGCCGTGGAGAGATAAACATAGTGTGCTTCTTCGAGGACCAACTTACCAACGAGCGTCCAAGAAACTGACATGCACCGGAAGTGGATTTCAGTCCCACTTTATCACTGGCCCAATCTGCATCAGAATACCCAATAAGATCAAACTTTGCATCCTTAGGGTATCATAAGCCTAACTTTGGGGTGTGAACAAGGTATCTAAGAATATGCTTAACCATCGTGTGATGGCTTTCCATAGGGGAAGCTTGAAATCTAGCACATATTCCTACACTTAACGTGATGTCCGGTCTAGATGCGCAAAGATAAAGCAGCGAACCAATCATGGAGCGGTAAGTAGATGGGTCAAAAGGAATACCGTTTGAGTCTTCATTTAGAACTACATCGGTGGCCATGGGTGTCTTCATTGGTTTAGCATTTTTCATATCAAATTTCTCAAGAATGTCCTTGAGATACTTAGTTTGAGACAAGAAAATCCCTTCTTGAAATTGTTGTATTCGAAAACCAAGGAAGAACTTCAAGTCCGTGTTGAGTGACATCTCAAAGGTCTTGGTCATGGAGGCCGCAAACTTCTTGCACAAATGGATGTTAGGAGAGCCAAAAATGATGTCATCTACATAGATTTGGCATAAGATCAAATCACCATTTTCCCTCTTAGTAAAAAGAGTGGGATCGATCACCCCCACCACAAAGCCATCATCGAGTAGGAACGTCTTAAGATGATCGTACCAAGCACGGGGTGCTTGTTTAAGACCATAAAGTGCCTTGTGAAGTTTATATACATGGTCTTTGTGATGAGGGTCAACAAGCCCAGGTGGTTGTGATACATATACCTCTTCTTGTAGAGGACCGTTAAGAAAAGCACTTTTCACATCCATTTGATGCAAAGTAAAACCATTGAAAGCAGCATAGGCCAATAAAATGCGAATGGACTCAAGACGAGCAACAGGGGCGAAAGTTTCACCAAAGTCCAAACCTTCAACTTGGGAGTACCCCTGTGCTACTAACCTTGCCTTGTTGCGTAGGACAGTCCCGTTCTCATCTTCCTTGTTCTTGAAATTCCATTTAGTTCCAATGACATTATGTTCCTCAGTTGGTCCTTCTACGAATGACCATACTTCGTTGCGTGTAAAACAGTTTAGCTCCTCTTGCATAGCAAGTAGCCAGTCATTGTCACATAATGCATCCTGAACCCTGTGTGGCACGGTACTAGAGACAAACGAAAAGTGAGCACAAAAGTTTGTTAATTGTTTATGAGTTACTCTACCTTCCGACACGCCTGTGAGGATTTGATCAATATCAACACGACCAGCCACACGTGGCATGATGGAGGTCAAGGTTTCACGAGGTTCAACTTCGTTTCCATCATCAACGTCCTCAACATATGGATCATTTATGTGCGGGGGTAGATATTCCTCTTCCCGTTGCACCTGTTGAGGTTCATCATCAAACATACCCATACTTTGGTCTACCTCGTGAAGATCAACTTGTTCTTGAGTGTCATCAGGGTGAGAGACATGTTCTCCCACTTGATCCTCAACAACTGGCATGATGGATATGTTAATATCTTGTGGAGGTACGGGCAGTGAACTGTCTTGAGGATGCGAGATACTCTCATCATCTTCATCATCATCATGGGGTCTTTGTTCCATAGGCAGAAGTGCACCTACACCCATGTTTAAGATATCTTGTGGGGAGTCTTCTTCACCTGCATCATTTAGATCAACTTGCTCGCCATGGGAGCGGTTAAATTCATCAAACGTCACGTCACAGGTTTCTATAACACATCCAGTGGATTTGTTGTAGACTCTGTAGGCGTGAGAGTTTGACCCATAGCCAACAAAAATCCCTTCAGTTGTTTTGGATTGAAATTTCCCTAACCGTTCCCGTTTCTTGAGGATGAAGCATTTGCATCCAAACACACGAAAGTACTTAACATTGGGCTTGTTCCCAGTTAGGAGCTCATATGGAGTTTTCTCCAATATTGATCGAAGGAAAAGACGGTTTGATGCATAACATGTTGTGTTGACGGCCTCAGCCCAAAAACTATGTGGTGACTTGTATTCATCTAACATGGACCTTGCAATTTCCACAAGTGTCTGGTTCTTCCTCTCTGCCACACCATTTTGTTGAGGGGTGTAAGGTGCGGAGTACTGATGTTCAATCCCCTCATCACTAAGAAATTCTTCTAGGGTGTAGTTCTTGAACTCAGAGCCATTATCACTTCTTACTGCCTTGATGTCCTTGTCAAACTTTCGCTGGGCTTGTTTGGCAAAGTCAATGAAAGTGATCTTCGTCTCATCCTTGGACTTGAGAAAGAACACCCATGTATATCTTGAGTAATCATCAACAATGACTAGGCCATACTTTTTCCCTCCAAAACTTTCCCATGAAGGAGGCCCAAACAGATCCACATGAAGGAGCTCTAACGGCCTCGAAGTGGATACAATGTTCTTGGGTGGATGTCTTGATTGATGTTGTTTCCCAGCTATGCATGCACTGCACACACGATCTTTCTTAAAAGATACATTTGTTATTCCAAGGATGTGATTGCCGTTTAAGAGATTTTGAAGATTTTTCATGCCAACATGGGCGAGCCGGCGATGCCATAGCCATCCCATGTCGGCCTTGGCCATTAGACAAGTTGTATGGAAAGTGCTCTCTTTCGAGAAATCAACCGTGTAAAGGTTGCCATCCAACTCTCCAACAAAGGCCACTTCGAGAGTGTCTCTCTTAAAGACTTTCACATCCGTTAGTCCAAATAATGTGTCATAACCGACGGAAGCCAATTGGCGAACTGAAAGTAAATGATATTGAAGGGATTGGACAAGCATGACATTTGCAATAGACATGTCATTAGTGATTGCCACCTTGCCCAACCCAATTACCTGCCCTTTCGACCCTCCACCAAATACAATGCTCATGTATGGTCGAATGGCTTGCATGAAGTCATAGAGCAAGTTACTATCTCCGGTCATATGATTGGTGCATCCACTGTCGATCACCCATTTGGCTCCACCGGAGAAAACAGCCTGTAACGAATTAAGACTTGGTTTGAGGTACCCATTTTGTCATGGGGCCTTTCACATTAGTTACAAGAGTCTTAGGGACCCAAATAGCATAGAATCGAAATGCATTACGGGGACCAACGAATTTGGCATAGACCTCTCCTTCCTTTGATTTGCGTAGTACATAGGATGGAGGCATGAATTCGGTTATCTTGTTGTGAGTAGACGAACCCCTAGTGGCCGATCCACTCACAACCTTACCTTTCTCCGTGTGTCCCCCTCGTACAAATATTTCCTTAAGAGGAGTGGTACACTTGAGAGGAGATGCACTTTTCTTGGCAGTGCTTGGGTTGAACCCAAGCCCTTCCTTGGCGAAACCTCCATTGTGTCGACGTAAGATCTCATTGAGAGTCTTTTGTCCTTGTGCACATGTCATGAGACCTCTGTCTAGCTATGCCTTTAACAAACAGTTTTCCTCAAGGATAGATGTCAGTTCACTACTAGGGTTAGTAGTGCAGGTATCAACATTGATAATAGGTGAGGAGTAGGCCTTAGCTAGAGTATCAAGATAAGTGACCTTAAGTGCCTCAAAGCTCTTTGTAAGAACAATGAGTTTCTCTTCCTTGTCTTTGAGAGACAAGGATAGACGCTCACAGTCCTTAGAAAGAGAAGCATGAGAGTTCACAAGTTGGTCTTTATCATTTAGTAATTCTCTGCAGACATTTTCAGCCTTTTTCAAGGAGGCAGGATCATTAGCATGTTTATCAAGGTTTTCACCTACTTTTGAACATAGTGCATCATTTTGTGCTTCCTCATACAGGACTTTATGCTCAAGGAGTTCGTTTCTCTCCTTCTCCTCAGTGACGAGGGTTTCGAGTTCCTTGATGGTATTGGTGTGCTTACTCACCATTTCCATAAGTATGCGAAACATAGTGAGCTTCTTTCCTTTAAGCGAGCACATAAATTTGTTTATTTTAGCAAACATGGGATGATCTAGATCATTATCCTCATAGTGATCTTCCGCATCAAGATACTCATCAGAAGGAGTAGAAACTAGACTGAAAGAGTTTAACCGTGGGGTTACCTTAACCTTATCATGGGAGCTTTGGTCTTCCCCATCTCCCATGGCAGTCTTTGCCATCAAACACTTGTGAGCATTGCCCTTGTAGTCCTTCGTATAGTTGTAGTGAACAACATCACCACTTTTGTTGACTAGCCTCAAGGTGCTCTGTGTATCTTGAGCTACTCCGGCAACTCCACCAACATCTTCTGGATCTGATTCTTCTTGTGCAACCATTGCTCTTCCATCTGTCCTCTTGAACTTGGAGTTCATAGGGTTTGGCAGCTTCTTCTTTACAAAGGTCTTTGGAAACCTTGGTTTGTCTTCTCTCTTCTCATAAGGGCAGTCATTGGAGAAGTGGTTCGTTTCCTCACAGTTATAGCATTTCCTTACCTTCTTCTTTGGGAATCTTCCCTTGAACTTCCCTGCACTGAACTTCTTTACAAAGAGAGCAATGTCCTCAAAAGATGGGCTTTCATCAGAGTCAACATCATCACCATCTTCGCAGTCATCATCACCCTCTTCTTCTTCACTTTCTTCTTCGTCACACTCATGCTTGGATTTCAAAGCAAGATTGATCTTTGATGTTGAAGTGCCATGCATGGCTAGGTGCTTTGTTGCATTTGCCTTTGACTCTTCAAATAATTGGAAGGTGGATATGATGTCATCTGGAGTCATTTCTTTGAAACCATGATGCTGCCTCATGTCCCATACCATTTGATGGTGATACGGAGCAAGAGCGTGAAGTAACTTGTCCACAAGAAATCTCTTGGTCAGATTGAAACCATCTTGCGTCTTGTCACAGTCACATGACTCAATGTCTGCGGCGAGAGTCATGAGCCGTTCTAGTAGCTGCTTGGGAGATTCACCCTTTTCCATACAGAAATTCTGTAATTGCCCCTTGGCAATTTCATATTGAGCAAGCCGAAGAGTGGAGGTACCGGTCTTGGTCCTTATGATGCTGTCCCACAATTCCTTGGCACTTGTGATGTGAATGTAAGGTCTTCGTTGCTTGTCATTCATTCATTTTCTTATGCACATGATCGCAGTGTCATTGAGATGCTTGTCATAAGTTTCTCTGGGCGTGAGGCATCTTGGATCAACAGGATTGTACCCATGTTCGAGGATGTCAGCATCTCATCATTGGCGTACCTAAGATGATCCTGCATACCAACTCTCCACAAAGCAAAATCGGAATTGTCATCAAGCAAGGGAGGTTTTCCTCCAGGATTGTACTTAGGTTTCTCAATTTGAGATCTAGCATAAAGCCATGGAACACTGATTTGGTTCCTCTCTGGAGGAGGTTGGCCAAATGGAGTACCGTGCACGTGGGGCCCTGAGGCCCTCGGGGACGTGGTTGTCCCCGTGGTTAGTGATGCTAGTCTCATTTGGATCATGGTCTCAAGAGAAGCATCATGCTCCTCTTTTTGCTTGGCAAGGGCCCGTTCCAGGTCCTCAGAGGTGAAAGACTTGACTTCCGAGGATGTCCCGTCCCTCTACACTGGAGCTACCGGAGCTGGATTCACGTCCATCTCGCTCTAGGGCGGTTAAGCCACACAAATAGAGCACGAGGCTCTGATACCAGTTGAAAAGGATCGAGATGGACCTAGAGGGGGGGGGGTGAATAGGTACAAATCCAAATTTTAATAATTACTTAGCAATTTTAGGCTAAAGTGCGGAATATGAGTGTAAGACTAATAATTGCTAAGACAAAGAGTAAGCTATTAGGAGTGAGGCAAGGCAAGCGGTAAACAATAATCAAATACAAGTATGTAATAAGGATTAACACAAGTAGAGAGTTAGGGTTAGGAATAACCTAAACTCCGAGAGAGACAAGGATGTATCCCGATGTTCACTTCCTTGGAGGGAAGCTACGTCACCGTTAGAGGGGCGGATATTACCACGAAGGCACACCAACGCCACAAAGGCTCACCCTATTCTCCCTTTGAGATAACTCCACGAAGGCGTTTCTCAACCACTAGTGGTAAGCCTTGAGGTGGCTTCCAAACCTTCACAAACTTTCCGGGGGATATCACAATGGTTTGATTCCTCTCCGAAGACTCCTACCGCCTAGGAGTCTCCAACCTCCAAGAGTAACAAGATCACGGGGATTGCTCAAAACTTTCTCAAATCACAAATCACTTTGGTGGGAAGGAGGAGAGAGAGACAATCTATCTTTTGATTGGAACAACACTCAAAGGGGCTCACAAATGCTCTTGGGATCTAGGATTTGGTGTAGACAAGAGTGAGTGAGAGGAAAGGTGTTCTTGGGTGTATTCTAGCTGTGTTGAACACCCTTTCAGGAGGTGGGAGAAGAGTATTTATAGTGTGGGGTGAAATCCAGGCGTTGGAGGTGCAATAAGTCACAGAGGGTCCAGACGTCCGACACATGCCGGACGTCCGGGCGTTCGTGAGGGGCCGGACGTCCGACAGGGGTCGGTCGTCCGAGACCTGTAGGCATGACTAGAACTCTTGTGAATTAATCAGCGACCGGACGTCCGACAGGGGTCGGTCGTCCGAGGCCTGTAGATGCGCATGAACATATTTGAATTCATCAGAAGTGCGGACGTCCGGAGTGGCCTGGAAATCCGTATTATACAGCACAATTTCTACTGGTGGTCGCTACCGGATTTCTGATGGGGGTCGGACGTCCGGCGCTCGGACGTCCGGAGCTAGCCGGATTTCCGAGATATAGAGCACACATTCTACTCGTGAAGACTTCCGGATTTCCGGAGCTTGGCCGGACGTCCGGCCCTCGGATGTCCGGAGGGAGCCGGATTTCCGAGTTATATGCCTCACAAACTTCTGGTGGCTGGCTGTGTATTTTCGAAGCCAGCCGGACGTCCGGTCCTCGGACGTACGGAGGGAGCCGGATGTCCGAGGCAATTTGACAAGCATTGAGATGAAGACAGAGTGGATAGAATGTGGTGTTTGGTATGATAGTAGAGATGTAGTATGAGCAAGTTTATCGCAGAACCTGTGATCCCCTCTTAATAGTGCGGGATCCCTATACTCAATATCAGTAAACTGAAAAGACTACTGTTCATCATCTCTTCTTAATCCCGAGCCTTCTCGAAATATAAATCACCAATCTTTTCAGACAGCCTTTGGCACATAAATCTCAATCTACTTAAAGTACTTGCCGTCCTGAGATACACTCAACAAATAGGATTAGTTTCCTATGTATGTGTTGTCATTAACACCAAAAGACGATTAGGGGCATAGCATGCACATTCAGGAGGGCGAAAAGAGTGGTCAGAGGAGAAAGGAGGGGGGGAGGGCACTTATCCAGGGGCTCTTCGGCCTCCTGGAGGCCGACCAGTTCTCTTTGGTCCCCCGCTGGCCGACGAGACCCACTTCAACCTATCGCTGGCCGACCAGCCCTCTTCGGCCTCCCGTTGGCCGACCAGCCCCATTTCGGCCTCCTGCCGACCGGCAGGGTGGTACTTCTGGTTTTTTTTTTTTTGACATGTGATTTTTTATTTTGTTACAAATTTGGTACTACTTTTGACAAAAAATTCAAAAGCTTGCCGTTGCAGCTGTTAATTTCCTTGAACCTAGTACACAGTTGCTACAATTTTAGTAACCGCGTCATAAATACTTTTATGATATTTTTCAATCTATTATGTATTAATATGTTTGTTGGGGTCTTCTTTGGCTCCTTGTTGCGATGGAACCACAGAAGGCCTGACCCGTGTCGTCCCTTGAGTGGCTTGGGGGAACTCTAACCTCCAAAGACGTTTGCCTCGTTTTCTTCTCCGCTCCTCGCTACCTCCGGCATATGTCGTTAGGCAAAGCTTGACGGCGGTCGGTGGCGTTGGGCCCTCCCTCCGACGACAGATCTGTTGAAGTTGCTTGGGTGGCGCTTCCTCGTCACTAGCGTATGACACCCCTCCGCGTTGGCTTAGGCGACGTGGGCTTCTGGACGCGAATGGAGCGGTGTTGACATGCTCTGGTGCATGTCTTGCATGATCAGGCGTGACCACGAACATATCGACGGGTGCTACACAATGCGTGGCCTCCTCCGGTACGAGTCCAACCAGCGGTCTGCAGTGACGGGGTCCTCTGGTATCTATTGAAAAAGGCTTTCGCCCCGTTTTATATATAAAGCAAACCATCAAAACACAATATTCGACAATTGTTCACCGCACACACACACGCACACACGGAGTACGTAACACAAGATAGTACAAGAGGGTTCTGCTTAGGGCACAACTTAACAAGCCCTAAAGGAAGAACAAACACAAGCAAGTGGTGACACATGCCTCAACCAGGCTAATCCGGCTCGGGGGAGGGGGGGGGGGGTGGCGGAGGAAGCAACGACGCCAAGCGGAGGGCCATCGAGCGGAGGTCGGTGATGATGGTGTTGATGGCGTCTCGGTCCTTGGAGCGGCGAAGTGGCCGCCAAAGCTGCAGGTAGCCACACATTTTAAACACTGCATCAGTGGGATGATGAAGAGGAACACGCTGAACCACAAGGGCGAAAGCCTGTTTCGAGAACCGTCCAGATAGTCCATGTGAGCACCCCCAATGTTCAATCACCAACGATGGCGAGTCGATGTGGGGGATGTCTGAATCTCCGCAAATAGGTCTGGGAAGTTGGTATGGCACGAGTGCCACTGATGACTTCGCAGAAACAGCTCCAAAGGAATTGGGCCGACATGCATGAGAAGAAGATGTGATTTGAGTCCTCCTCCGTACCACGGAGGGGACACATACCGTCCCCAAGACCATTGCTTTTGAGTACCTTCACCCCTAAAGGCTCCAGTCCTCGAATACATTGCCACAAGAAGATCCTAATCTTAAGCAGTAGTCTAATGGCCCAAACAACAATGAGGGCTTCAAGCGCTGATGAGGGGGCGATGGTCTGGTAGAGAGATTTCGTGGAGAACCGTCCGGAGGGTTCCATACGCAAGAGATACGATCTTAGGCGACGTTGAAATCGGGAGTCTGAAGGGCAATGCAATCAAGCATCTCGGTCCAAGCATCTAGATCCGGAGGACCAAAAGATCATCGAAACGCGGGGGCACCCTAAGTTAGCAAGGATGACCTTGACGGAGATCCTAGGATCCACCGCAATGGAGAATAAGTCCGGGATGTGGAACACAAACGGAAGATCCCCAACCCATCCATCGAACCAAAACAAGGTCGAGGATCCGGACCCAATCGTGATGGACGTGCCAATGCGAAGGATGGGGAGCAACTGGATAACGGACTGCCAGAACTAAGAGGTGCCAGTGCATTGGCAGAACGCAAGTGGGTTGACCAAGGAGGATGCCGGTATCTCCTGCATCGTGTGACAGAGTCTTGGAACCTAGGCGGCGGCCCTTGAGCTTCTAGGTGGTGGCGGTGAATGAGCTTCTAGGTGGCGGCGACCAATGAGCTTCTAGGTGGCGGCGACTGTCCGCGGCCATGCGGATGGCAAGGCTATCAGCTTTGATCTCAGGCGACTGTAGATCTCGACGTCCTCCTTGGTCAACCCGACGTGGTTGCCTTGATTCACATCTAGATGGCTAGGTGGTTGTGATCCAGTTCCGGTGCAACTCATGCCGGTATCTCCTGTAGCTCCACGGCGGCAATGGTCACTAAAAGGTCTCTGGGAGGGTTCATCTCTCTAGATCCGGTGGTTGACTTCGGTGTTGAGATACAAACTATGGATGGTAACTCGACGCAGAGAATGATTGTGCAATGGCAACTGTCGCACATGTAACTGTTGATCGCAAAAAAGTGGTGCTACTCGAGCACACAGTCTCGAACTCCGGGGTGAAAGCATAGGTTTGACCTAAATTGGTTATACTTAGGAATGACAATGTTATTTTTTACGTTGTTACCTTGTTGAAGTCATTGCTCAGATTGCTCGAAATGATTCATCATCATTCACTTCATGAAGGTGTTGTTGTTGAAGAACCTTGTTGTCAGTATGGTGTAATTAGATGGTTGGTGCGGATATGGACATTATTGCAGTTTGCCGACGCGGATCTGATCGCTTTGGGCCTTTTTTTTCCTTTTTCCTCGCCTACACATAACTTTAGTCTTACATAACTTTGCTAGTTGTTGGCATCTTTTTGTATGTGTTGGCGCTGTCTGTTTGCATTCAAGCTATGCTAAGATCAGGTATGTGCTCATCATGTCTGTATCCTTTTGATGCTCTATTTTGAGTCAATAAAATCCACTCATTGTCGAAGCAAAATGTTGTTAAGGACATTTGGGTCGCGAAGAGGAGTAATATTGTTGAAGTGACTCATGTTGTTGCACTACCAATCTCTATGGAGGATATTCTCGGTAAGGTTATTCATGTAATTCCACAACCTCCGCTTGGGATACCGACGCCCTTGCAGTCAGAGAGGGATATTGCTTCCCTCTCAAAGGGACGTAGGGAGCATATAGAAAAGAAGAATAATGCGTGCAACATCCCGACGGCCAAGCGCCCAGAACATAGGCTGTTGGAGGCTTCATGTGAATTGCCAGAAGTGAGCAAATCAGAGGGTGTCGAGCTCAAAATTACGGTCTACCTAGACATGTACAATAAATCACTCTCATCATCGACTCATTGGAATCTTTTGCAGGCATTGAGAAGTAGATGGTGAACCCTGCAGTATGTCTTTCATAAAATAATGTTAGTCCATGATGCTTGGATGCACGGGTGGTGACCAGGCTCATTATGGATGAGTCTTTTCAAGAGTGTGCTAGCTAGATCGGTTGCTCTTGAGCTTCATTTGTTAGTTTTGGGCCTCGGCACTCTTGTGTCGTTCAAACGATGTTCTTTGGTGTTGTGTTCGTGTCTTTTTTTAGTCCCTACCACTAAGCTCTAGTGTCTTTTTTTCTGTTTTTTTGTTTTTTTGTTTTGTTTTTGGTCGGATCCAGATATTATGTTTTCGTTCTACTTTTATTTATAAACGGGGTCACTCTGTATTATCTTCCATCTTAATGAAATCTGCAGAGCTCCTAGCTTGCACCGTCAAAAAAATAAATATAAGTACAAGATGTGGCTATGGTATAGTGCTACTGCTGCTCGAAGAAGTCATGAGCTGGTAACATAGTGCATGTCTCTGTTAGATTTAATTTAGAGGGCCAGATCTTCGTCTCTGCTTTTGGAGATGAGTGCAATGTGGGGCGCATTGGCTGGCTGCATGGGCCTGAAACCAACACCGGCCATACACACAAACTTTTCAATGGGAAGTGGGCACATCTGTTTAAAATCTATTCCGATCTAGCATTTGCCAATCATGCAGCTTTCCCACTGATGCTGGACACACACTGTACTAGTTCACTGCACACATATATTCTAACGAAACACCAAACATAGCTCTATTTATTATGCTCCATTCAGCATGGGTTATCCCGATGGCATATGTCCTGGCGCAGGTGGTACAGGGCTCGTGAGGCGGAAAGACTGGGCTATCTTAGCTCAGATTGGTACCGGAGCATCACTAGTTAATCTCCCCGGTTCGCTTTTTGTGTCAAAGATACGGTGATAGTTTATTCTTGACATGAGTTGCACCGGATATTCGGAATATTATCTAAATCAGGCAGGCGTTGCTGTCTGAAGATTACGAGATCTTTGCCTCTGCTTCTCGTGTAGGTATTACTTCCTCTGTATCAGTTTGAAGTTCTACCTGTATAAACATATGCTCGTGTACAGTGTTCCGAATAAGGAACAACTGCAATATTAGAGCCTGAGAAAAACATTGATTACTCAAGTTCTGCACATTCCGCAGGAGTTGACAAATCATCACATTACAAAGCTAATCTTAGGTCTGTACCATAATACTTGTTGTTGGGAAACTTGTATTGGTTCTTCCCAACGACAAGTATTTAGGTACAGAGGAAATACAAGTTAGCAAAGTAGTGATTTATACTAGATGGTCACAGCTGAAAAACACACAGTACTTGTTTAGATTAACTGCTTGCAAGCTGTATCCTTTTCCTGATCACTTTGACGATTATGGGATGGTGCATGGTGTGTCGCCGGACTGATCAGGATTCAGGATATCCAAACAACGGGTCTTGATTTGGACGCCGCAAAGCAACTGGCAGCCTGCGTCTGGATCCATGTGTATGACATGATCGTCATTCACCATCGCTCGCAAAAATCAATATTAACTCAAGCAACCTGCTTCACACTCGTCGGTCCGGCAACATCCATAAGTTTTTTTTTAAGGCAGCAATATCCATAGTAAAAGCCGGTTTCGAGAACAATCTTTCGGTGGGGTGATGGATTTATTCCCTCCGTTTCTCGTACTTTGCTTATAAATTTTATATATCGTAAGTCAATTTTTTTTTGTAGTTTAACCAATTTTGTAGAACAAAAATCAACATCCAAAGTATCAAACCAATATCTTTTTCTTTGCGTTATTAGAGCAACTCCAATGCAAATCGTCAAATTGCTCCTAAATGTTGAGACCGGATCGTCTGGACACTTTTTGACGTGTGCATTATGTCCGGCACTCGACAGACAACAATTTAAACTTAGTGCCGATGAAGAAAACGTTCGACAAAGCTAAGACAGTCAATAAAGCCCACATGAGCAGTGTGAGAAAAAAGAACTCACAAAAGCTAAGGGCATCTCCAAGACGGACCCGTAAACCGTCCGCATTTGTTCGGACCGCGTTATCCATACTACTGAAGCCATCCAACGCGGGCATGTATTGGTGCGCGGGACGATCCGAACGCGTTTTCTTCCACAAACCGGAGACAAACGTGGGGGAGCTTTACGGGAGTCCACACATGAGACACGTAGGACTCCGACACCCCTGGCCCACCCAAAACCCTTCCCGGACCCCATGTCTCCATCGTTCCCATTTTCTCTTCTTCCTTCTTTTTATCTTGCCTTCACCGTCGATCCATCACCCCAATCGTTACGCCAAAGTTGTGCCAGAACTCTACATCTCCGCCACCTTCAACGCTCCAGTAGAGCTCCATTCCGCTTCTCCTCCGTCGCCGTTCAACCCCTGTCCTCCGACCGCCCCACTAGGTACCATCCGCTACTGCTATACTCACCATGCCCGACAACTATTCGATGAATAGCCGGAACTGAAAATAATTTTCCCTTCTTTCTAGCAATGGATTCCGATTTGGGGTACATATACGAGCAGTATGTTGAGTCGTCTGATGACTCGTTAGATGAGGAGGAGTACTCCGATGAGAGGCGATGATGCAGGCGGTCCTTGAAGACGCGGAGCGTGCGGAGGAGCACGCTCTCAATTTCAAGGGCTTGATCAAGGGTCATCGAGTGTTCAACCACAATAGGGCCGCGTCCATCTGACACTGATGGCCGAGTACTTTTCTCCCGATGCACTCTTCGCTGGCCATTCTCTAGTTACCAGAAGTGCATGGCTGCACTCCGGATGCTTTCATATGGCACGTCCGCTGATTCGTGGGACGAGTACCTACAGATGCCCGAGAGAACATGCGGAGATGCCATCGTCATGTTTGCAACTCCCGTGGTCGAGGTGTTCGGACCTCAATACATGAGAGAACCAACTATAGCAGGTATCGAGAGGCTCTTGGCAATCTCACAAGCAAGAGGGTAGCCAGGTTTGCTTGGATGTGTGGACTGTTTGCGAGGCTGACTGAAGGAAAAACTCCACCTTGCCACTATATTATTGATGAACATGAGAACAACATGGCCTACTATCTGGTTGACGGTATCAATCCTCCATTGGCTACATTTGTCAGCGCCATCTCTAACCCATCTGGCCAGAAAAGGATCACTTTGCCCAAAGACAAGAAGCATCTAGAAAAGATGTCGGGAGGGCATTTGGAGTTCTGCATGCCCGTTTTGCAGTTGTTCGTGTAACTACTAAACAATGGGATCTAGATACCTTGTGGGAGGTGATGACATGTTGTGTGATCATGCACAACATGATCGTCGAGGATGAGGATGATGAGGATGTCACAACTCTAGAGTTTGAGAACATGGGTGACCGTATCCAACTTTCTGACCAGGATTCGACCACATTTGAAGAGTTTATTCAAATGCATCAAAAAATTCAGCATCGACCAACTCACGAGCAGTTGAAAGAAGATCCGACTGAGTATTAGTGAACGGTTAAAGGGGAAAACAATGTGGGGATGTAATATTTTAACTTTTTTAAATTCGAACTACTATTGCATGTGACTATTTGAACATTTGTATCCTATGAATGCGACTATGTGATCATGCGGACTTCAAAAACAAGGAAGGTCGGATGTATGAGGCTACCGTTGGATTGTGACTTTCCACATCCGTGTCCGCCAACTGGTTCCACCCTATCCATAGATGGATGCGGCAGGATTTTTGCGGGTTGATATTAGAGATACCCTAAAGAACTCAGAAAAATTAATCATGCCAAGTGTGTTCAGAAAGGAACTCGACAAACAAGCTGACACATGTCCACCATCATCATGGTTAAAAGGAAGGTGAAGGTGCCCTTACCTTTACTGGGAACTCGATAAACAGGCTGAGAGGTGTCCACCGTCATCTTTCTCTTCTTGGCCCTTGATATGTCTCCAATGTATCTATAATTTTTGATTGTTCCATTGTCTTATATTATCATTCTTGCATGTTTTATAATCATTTTATAGCAATTTTATATTATTTTTTGGGACTAACCTATTGACATAGTGCCTAGTGCCAATTGCTGTTTTTTGCTATTTTTTTCCTTCGCAGAAAATCCATATCAGATGAGGTCTAATTGCCACAAAACTTTATGGACATTTTTTGGGACCATAAGGAAACTTGGGAACCAAGAATGAGCAGCACACAAGGCCCAGGGGGCCACTAGACATGAGGGCGCGCCAGAGGCCCCTGACGCGGCCTGGTGTCTAGTGGGGCCCTCGGGAAGCTTCTCCACCACCTTTGAGATCTATAAATACCCTAATATTCAGAAAATCCTAGAGGAGTCGACGAAATATCGTTTCAGCCGCCACAAGTTCTAGAGCCACGAAATCCAATCTAGAGCCCTTTCCGAAGAGGAACACGATCACGGAGGGGTTCGCCATCCTCATTAGTGTTCCTTCGACGATGCGTGAGTAGTTCATATCAGACCTACGGGTCCGTAGGCAGTAGCTAGATGGCTTTCTCTCTCGTATTGTTTCTTGATACAATGGTCTCTTGGAGATCCGTATGATGTAACTCTTTCTTTTGCGGTGTGTTTGTTGGGACCCGATGAATTGTGAGTTTATGATCAGATCTATAAAAACATATTCATGCTTGATTATTATAGCCTTGTATTTCTTCTCTGATATTTGGTTTTTGTGTGGCCAACTTGATATTTTATCTTGCAATGGGAAGAGGTGCTTTCTGATGGGTGTCGGTGTCAAAATCAGCGGATCTCGTAGTAGGGGTCCTAAGCTGGGCGTCTTGGAGCGATGGTAACATGGACACATGATTTTACCCAGGTTCGGGCTCTCTCAAGGAGATAATACCATACATCCTGCTTTTGTTTGTGTTGATATGGGGATAGTACATAGTGCATATATCTACCACGAGATTGTAGTAATGAATATGAGATCGTCTATTGACTAGTCCGGCCTCGGTTTATATAATGTATTGTAGGCCAAGGGTTTAGAGGAGTCCTTGTATTGTGCGCCAAGCCTTGTGGAATCTCCCTTGTATGCATCATGGGCTATCCGAACTGGCCCATGAGTGAACTGTCATGGGGGTCCTTGGTCCGACCCACTGGCGGGAGACGACGTGGTGAGTACCCCCTAGTCTAGGACACCGTTAGTAGCCCCATGAACCGGTCTTCATGTTGAGGACGCTCCTCGGTTCTTCCGAACAGTTCTTTATCTTTGGTCGTTGGTCTTGAAAACCGGTTCAACAAATCTTCCCATCTCCGATTTTGAGGATCGCCGAGCTAAATCCGAAGAGTTCACACGTCGGGCATCCGAGGATCCCCTATAAGTTATCGGCCTTTATTAATGCCTCATTATTTTTACGCCACAACTCAGGTTTGAAGTGTTTCCTGTGTGGCGATATCCTCTTGCATCCAAGCTCCAATGCCGAACTGCATCCGAGGTGTCATCTTGCGTCCTAGATCCAACGCTGGACTGCATTCGAGGTGTCCTTTTGCAGCCGAGCTCCAACGCTAGTCGACACCCGAGGTGTCGTAGATTACCTCGGTCAGTGAAAATTTGAAGGAATTCAACCGAAATTCAATGCCGGAAATGCCCTCTATGGAGCCAGCCACTTGCAACTGAGCTTTATGTCCGACTGCTTCCGAGGTGGTGCACCACCTCATCCATGGGCTAATCTTTGCAGAATTTATTTCCGATTGGTATAATTTATTTACTATCAAGATGCATAGCCAGTAGCCCTCAAGGTGTGTGTCGGTCTAAAATCTGAGATGCATCTCAAGGATAAAAATAAAACCGCTAATCCTAGTAGCCCCCGAGACTCTCGTCGATTCGCGAAATCAGCCCGAGGATCAATTCCTTGCTTGACAACAAAGTTTAGGATTTAAAATGCGGTGTGTGGTAGCCCTCGAGACTCACGTTGGGTGCGGCCGACCAACCTGAGGATCAAATTGTTGGGGAATGTTGCATGGGAAACCAATTTTTTTCTACACACACATAAGATCTATCCATGGTGATGACCATCTATGAGAGGAGAGATCGGATCCACATACCCTTGTAGATCACTAAGCCGGAAGTGTTAAGAAACGCGGTTGATGTAGTCGATCGTCTTAACAATCTAAGTCGCAAGCCGTCCCACTATCCAATCACGATCTAGTGCTGAACGGACGACACCTCCGTGTTCAGCACACGTGCAACTCGATGACAATCTCCGCCTTCTTGATCCAGCAAGAGAGACGAAGAGGTAGCCGAATTATCTGGCAGCATGACGGCGTGACAGTGATGATGGCAGAGCTACTCCGCAAGGGTTTCACTGTGCACTACCGAAATAACCTACGGGGTGTCACGAAGTAGCGGAGGAAGAGGGGCCACGCCTTGGCTTGAGGTACATCTAGCCTCTCTACCCTCCACTATATATAGGAGGGAGGGAGGGGTGGCGCCCTAGGGAAAACCCCTAGGTTTCGTCCGGCGCACCAAGAAGGAGGGAGGAGTCCTCCTCCATTTCGGTTTGCTGGAGGAGGAGTCCTCCTCCTAGTAAGTTTGCCCCACCTCTCTCTCTTTTGGCACTTCGGCCAAATAGGCCCACTTGGGCTGACTGCCCAGCCCATGAGGTGATGGTGCGTCACCCTTGGGCCTATTTGATCTCTCTCCGGGTGGGTGGCCCATACTGGTGGAACCCCAGAACCCATTCGTCAATCCCGGTACTTTACCGGTAATGCCCAAAATCTTTCTGGAAGCCAAATACACCTTTCCTATATATCAATCTTTGTCTCCGGACCATTTTGAAACTCCTCATGACGTCCGGAATTTCATCCGAGACTCCAGAAACATTCGGTCACCAACATACATAATTCAACTATACTGAAACATCATCGAAACTTAAGTGTGCAAACCCTGCGGGTTCGAGAACTATGTAGACATAACCGAGACACTCTTCGGTCAATAAAAAATAGCGAGACCTGGATGTACATATTGGATCCAACATATTCTACGAAGATCTTAATCGGTTGAACCTCTATGTCAAGGATTCAGTTAATTCCGTATAACATTCCCTTTGTCCTTTAGTATGTTACTTGCCCGAGATTCGATCGTCATTATCTCTATACCTATTTGAATCTTGTTACCGATAAGTCTCTTTACTCGTTCAGTAATACAAAATCTCATGGCTAACTCTTTAGTCACATTGATTGCAAGGCTTGTTGTGATGTTGTATTACCAAGTGGGCCCAGAGATACCTCTCCTTCATACGGAGTGAAAAATCCCAGTCTTGATCCATGCTAACTCAATGGACACCTTCGGAGATACCTGTAGATCACCTTTATATTGAGCCAATTACGTTGCAATCTTTGATACACAAAAGGTACTCTTCCGGTGTTAGTGAGTTACATGATCTCATGGTCATAGGAACATATACTTGACATGCATAAAAACAGTAGCAATGAAACGACATGATCACATACTACGTTCATAGTTTGGGTCTTGTCCATCACATCATTCTGCTAATGATGTGATCCCATTATCAAGCGATAACCCTTATCTATGGCTAGGAAACCTTAACCATCTTTGATCAATGAGCTAGTCAAATAGAGGCTTACTAGGGACAGTATGTTGTCTATGTATCCACACATGTATTTGAGTTTTCATTCAATACAATTCTAGCATGGATAATAAACGATTATCTTGAACAAGGAAATATAATAATAACTATTTTATTATTGCCTCTAGGGAATATTGCAAAAAGTATCCCACTTGCACTAGAGTCAATAATCTAGTTCACATCACTATGTGATTTACAATGTAACGAATCTAACGCCCATACTGTTCTGGTGTTGATCATGTTTTGCTCGTGGAAGAGGCTTAGTCAAGGGGTGTGCAACATTCAGATCCGCGCAGACTTTGCAAATATTTATGTCCTCCTCCTTGATGTAATTGCGAATGGAATTGAAGCGTCGCTTTATGTGTCTGGTCCTCTTGTGAAACCTTGGTTCCTTGGCTAGAGCAATGGCACCAGTGTTATCATAGAACAGAGTCATTGGATCCAGTGCACTCGACACAAATCCAAGATCTCTCATGAACTGCTTCATGTAGACACCTTCTTTAGCCGCCTCCGAGGCAACTATGTACTCCGCTTCGCATGTAGAATCCGCTACCACGCTTTGCTTGGAACTACACCAGTCTACCGCACCCCCATTTAGAATAAATACGTATCCGGTTTGTGAGTTAGAGTCATCCGGATCAGTCTCAAAGCTTGCATCGACGTAACCCTTTATAACGAGCTCTTTGTCACCTCCATAAACGAGAAACATTTCCTTAGTACTTTTCAGGTACTTTAGAATATTCTTGACCGCTGCCCATTGCTCCATTCCTGGATTACTTTGAAACCTTCCTGCCATACTTATGGAAAGGTTGACATCAGGTCTTGTGCACAACATTGCATACATGATAGAGCTTATGGCTGAAGCAGGGATGACACTCATCTTTTCTCTATATTTTGCAGTTACTGGGCATTGAGTCTTAGGAAACATCATACCTTGTAGCATAGGCAAGAACCCTTTCTTGGACTGTTCCATTTTGAACTTCTTCAAAACTTTGTCATGGTATGTGCTCTGTGAAAGTCTTATCAAGCGTCTTGATCAATCTCTATAGATCTTGATTCCCAATATGTAAGCAACTTCTCCTAGGTCGTTCATTGAAAACTTGTCCTCAAATAATATTTTACGCTTTCCAAAAGGTCTATATTGTTTCCAATCAGCAATATGTCATCCACATATAATATTAGAAACGCTTTAGAACTCCCACTCACTATCTTGTAAATACAAGCTTCTCCATAAACTTGTATAAACCCAAATGCTTGCACTAGTCCATAAATGGATCGTTGGAGTTTGCATACTTTGTTAGCATTCCCTGGACCGATAAAACCTTCTGGTTGCATCATATACAACTCTTCCTTAAGCAAACCGTTAAGGAACGCTGCTTTGACATCCATTTGCCAAATTTCATAATCAGAAAATGGAGCTATTGCTAACATGATTCTGACGGACTTAAGCATCGCTACGGGTGAGAAAGTCTCATCATAGTGAACTCCTTGAACTTTGAAAAAACCTTTGCCAAAAGTCGAGCTTTATAAACGATGACATTACCGTCCGCGTCCGTCTTCTTCTTAAAGATCCATTTATTCTAAAAAGCCTTTGGCCCTTCAGGTAATACTTCCAAAGTCCGTACTTTGTTTTCATACATGGATCCTATCTCGGATTTCATGGCCTCTAACTATTTTGGAATCCGGGCCCACCATTGCTTCTCCATAGATCGTAGGTTCATTGTTGTCTAACAACATGATTGATAAGACAGGGTTGCCGTACCACTGAGGAGCAGCACATGCCCTTGTCCACCTACGAGGTTCGATAGCAAGTTGATCTGAAGCTATATGATCATCATCAACATCTTCCTCTTCAACTGCTGCAGGCACCACAGAAACTTCTTTCTATGATGCGCCACTTGCTGGTTGAAGTAAAGGTTCTACTACCTCATCAAGCTGAATCTTCCTCCCACTCAATTCCTTCGAGAGAACCTCTTTCTCAAGAAAAGCTCCATTTTTAGCGACAAACACTTTGCCTTCGGATATGAGATAGAAGGTGTACCCAAATGTCTCTTTTAGGTATCCTATGAAGACACACTTTTCTACTTTGGGTTCCAGCTTTTCAGGCTAAAGCTTTTTGACATAAGAATCACATCCCCAAACTTTAAGAAACGACAACTTTTGCTTCTTGCCAGACCACAATTCATATGACGTCGTCTCAACGAAATTTGATGGTGCCCTATTTAAAGTGAATGGACTTGTCTCTAATGCACCCCAAAATGACAACGACAAACGGTAAGAGACATCATAGAACACACCATATCTAATAAAGTACGATTATGACATTTTGACACACCATTACACTCTGGTGTTCCAGGCGGTGTCAACTGTGTAACAATTCCACAGTGTCTTAAGTGAGTGCCAAACTCATAACTCAGATATTCTCCTCCTCGATCAGATCGTAGGAATTTGATCTTCTTGTTATGATGATTTTCAACTTCACTCTAAAATTACTTGAACTTTTCAAACATTTCAGACTTGTGTTTCATCAAGTAAATATAACCATATCTACTCGAATCATCTGTGAAGGTGAGAAAATAACGATAACCACCGCATGCCTCTATGCTCATTGATCCGCACACATCAGTATGTATGATCTCCAACAAGTCACTTGCATGCTCCATTGTTCCGGAGAGCGGAGTCTTAGTAATCTCTCCCATGAGGCATGGTTCACGGGTGTCAAGTGATTCAAAATCAAGTGACTCCCAAAGTCCATCAGCATGGAGTTTCTTCATGTGTTTTATACCAATATGACCTAAGCGGGAGTGCCACAAGAAAGTGGCGCTATCATTATCAACTCTATATCTTTTGGCTTCAATGTTATGCATATGTCTGTCATCACTATCGAGATTCAACATGAACAAACCCCTCACATTGGGTGCATGACCATAAAATATATTACTCATATAAATAGAACAACCATTATTCTCTGACTTAAATGAGTAACCTTCTCACAATAAACAAGATCCATATATAATGTTCATGCTTAACGCAAGCACTAAATCACAATTATTCAGGTTCATCACTAATTCCGTCGGTAATTGAAGTGAGAGCGTCCCGACGATGAGCGCATCGTCACTTCGTCCTTTGCCAACCTTCGTTTATTCCGTGGTTCCTGCTTTGAGTTGCAAATGTGAGCAACCGAACCGGTATCAAATACCCACGCACTACAACAAGAGTTGGTGAGGTACACATCAATAACATGTATACAAAATATTCCTTGTTTTGTATTGGCCACCTTCTTATCGACTAGATACTTGGGGCAGTTCCACTTCCAGTGACTAGCCATCTTGCAATGATAGCACTTAGTTTCCGGCTTGGGTACAGCCTTGTGTTTCTTCGTGGGAGGGGCAACTGCTTTGCCAGTCTTCTTGGAGTTACCCTTCTTGCCCTTGCTGTTTTTCTTGAAACTGGTGGTATTATTGACCATCAACACTTGATGTTGTTTCTGGATTTCTGACTCGGCGACTTGCAACATCGCAAACAACTCGATGACTGATTTATTCATCCCTTGCATGTTGTAGTTCAACACAAATATTTTATAGCTAGGTGGCAATGATTGAAGAACTCTGTCAGTGATTGCCTCTGGTGGGAGAACAATTCGCAACTCAGCCAGACGGTTAGAGTACCCAGACATTTTGAGCACATGCTCACCGACAGACCCTTTCTCCTCCATTTTGCAAGCATAGAACTTATCAGAGGTTTCATACCTCTCGATCCGGGCATTCTTCTCAAAGATAAACTTCAACACTTGGAACATCTCAGATGCTCCATGACGTTCAAAACATTTTTGAAGTCCCAGTTCTAAGCCATACAAAATTGCACATTGAACTACTTAGTAGTCATCCAGACGTGACTGCGAGGCGTTCATACGTCTTGGATCGTTGGTTGGGGTGGCATGTCACCTAACGGTGCATCATGGATATATTGCTTTTGGGAAACCGTGAGGATAAGCCTCAGATTACAGGCCCAGTCAACAAAGTTACTTCTATCATCTTTCAACTTAGCTTTCTCTAGGAATGCATTAAAATTCAAGGGTGCTGCTGCGCGAGCCATTAATCTATAACATAAAATTTGCAAAGATTACTTATACTATTTTCAAATTAATGAGTTTAGTTAATCATATTACTAATAAACTCCTACTCAAATTGACATCCCTCTAGTCATTCAAGTGTCACATGATCCAAATTCACTAATTCAAGTCCGATCATCACGTGAGTTGAGTTATCTTCAATCGCGAACATCTCTATGTTGATCATATCTACTATATAACTCATGTTCGACCTTTCTGTCTCTTGTGTTCCGAGGCCATGTTTGTACATGCTAGGCTCATCAAGTCTAACCCGAGTGTTCCGCACGTGCAACTATTTTGCACCCGTTGTATGTGAATTTAGAGTCTATCACACCCAATCATCACGTGGTGTCTCGAAACGGCAAACTTTCGCAACGGTGCACACTCGGGGAGAACACAATTTTATCTTGAAATTTTAGTGAGGGATCACCTTATAATGCTACCATCATCCTAAGAAAAATAAGGTGCATAAAAGGATTAACATCACATGCAAATCATAAGTGACATGATATGAACATGAACTTGTGCTTTTGATTTCCATCTTCAAAGCACCGACATGATCTCCATCATCACCGGCGCCACACCATGATCTCTATCATTGTGCTGCCATCGAGGTTGTCACGCTAATTATGCTATTTCTAGTAAAGCTACTGAACTAGCGATAAAGCAACGCATCACCAAGCGCAAAATAATTAATGACAACCCTATGGCTCCTGTCGGTTGCCGTAGCATCGACATGCAAGTCGATATTTAACTATTACAACATGATCATCTCATACATCAAATATATCGTATCATGCCTTTAGCCATATCATATCACAACATATCATGCAAAAACAAGTTAGTCGCCCTCTAATTTGTTGTTGCATGTTTTACGTGGCTGCTATGGGTATCTAGCATGATCGCATCTTACTTACGCAAAACCACAATGTTGATATACAAGTTGCTATTTAACCTTCTCCAAGGACCGCATGTGTCAAATCCAATTCAACTAAAGTAGGAGAAATAGACACCCGCCATCCATCTTTATACAAAAAGTTGCATGTTAGTCGATGAAATCGGTCTCTCGTAATCGTATGAGTAATGTTGGTCCGGGCCGCTTCATCCAACAATACCGTCGAATCAAATAAAGACTAAGTAGGGAAGCAATCTAAATATGAATGCCCACAAACTCATTTGTGTTCTACTCGAGATGTCATCTACGCTTAGACCTAGCTCATGATGCCACTATTGGGGAACGTTGGATGGGAAACAAATTTTTTTCCTACGTACACATAAGATCTATCCATGGTGATGACCATCTACAAGAGGAGAAATCAGATCCACATACCCTTTTAGATCGCTAAGCGGGAAGTGTTAAGAAACGCGGTTGATGTAGTCGAACGTCTTCAGGATCCAAATCGCAAGGTGTCCCGCTATCCAATCACGATCTAGTGCTGAACGGACGACACCTCCGCGTTTAGCACACTGATACATCCATTTTGCATCATGCTTTTATGTTGATATTTATCGCTTTATGGGCTGTTATTACACTTCACGGTACAGTACTTATGCCTTTTATCTCTTATATTATAAGGTTTACATGAAGAGGGACAATGCCGGCAACTGGAATTCTGGTCTGAAAAGGGAGCAAGTTTGAGATACCTATTCTGCGCAACTCCAAAAGCCATTAAAATCAACAAGGAATTAGTTTGGATTTTATGAAAAATACTGGGTGGAAGAAGTACCAGAGGGGCGC
The DNA here is from genome assembly GCF_904849725.1 of Hordeum vulgare subsp. vulgare. NCBI lineage: Eukaryota > Viridiplantae > Streptophyta > Magnoliopsida > Poales > Poaceae > Hordeum > Hordeum vulgare. The sequence continues at coordinate 54,787,444 of NC_058521.1, read as the reverse complement.
CACTAGGAGGCCACAAGCTTTCCAGGCACGGCCTACCCCCCTGGCCGGGCCTGGGTGGCTTGTGGCCCCCCTATTGCCCCTCCGGTGCTCATCTTTTGCTATATGGAGGGTTTCGTCCCAGAAAAAAATCATAAGGAAGCTTTCGGGAGGAGCCGCCGCCGCCACGAGGCGGAACTTGAGCAGAACTAATCTAGAGCTCCGACAGAGCTGTCTTGCCGGGGAAATTTCCCTCCCGGAGGGGGAAATCGCCGCCATCATCATCACCAACACTCCTCTCATTGGAGGGGACTCGTCACCATCAACGTCTTCATCAACACCATATCCTCTCCAAATCCTAGTTCATCTCTTGTAACCAATCTCTGTCTCGCAACTCCGATTGGTACTTGTAAGGTTGCTAGTAGTGTTAATTACTCTTTGTAGTTGATGCTAGTTGGATTACTTGGTGGAAGATTATTTGTTCAGATCTTTGATGCTACTCATTACCTCTCTGGTCATGAATATAATTATGTTTTGTGAGTAGTCGCTTTTGTTCCTGAGGACATGAGATAAGTCTGGCTATAAGTAGTCATGTGAATTTGGTATTTGTTCGATATTTTGATGTGTTGTATGTTGATTTTCCTCTAGTGGTGTTATGTGAACGTCGACTACATAACACTTCACCATTATTTGGGCCTAGAGGAAGGCATTGGGAAGTAATAAGTAGACGATGGGTTGCTAGAGTGACAGAAGCTTAAATCCTAGTTTATGCGTTGCTTCGTAAGGGGCTGATTTGGATCCACTAGTTTAATGCTATGGTTAGATTTGTCTTAATTCTTCTTTCATAGTTTCGGACGCTTGCGAGAGGGGTTAATCATAAGTGGGAGGTTTGTCCAAGTAATGGCAGCAATCAAGCACCGGTCCACCCACATATCCAACTATCAAAGTAGCGAACGCGAATCACATGAACATGATGAAAACTAGCTTGACAGAAATTCCCGTGTGTCCTCGGGAGCGTTTTACCTCCTATAAGAGTTTGTCCATGCTTGTCCCTTGCAACCAAAGGGATTGGGACATCTTTCTGCACATTTGTTACTATTGTAACTTGCTACCCGCTACGAATCATCTTACCACACAACTATCTGTTACCGGTAATTTAAGTGCTTGCAGAGAATAGCTTGCTGAAAACCACTTGTCAGATCCTTCTGCTCCTCGGTGGGTTCGATACTCTTACTTATCGAAAGGACTACGATAGATCCCCTACACTTGTGGGTCATCAAGACTCTTTTCTGGCGCTGTTGCCGGGGAGTGAAGCGCCTTTGGTAAGTGGAATTTGGTAAGGAAACATTTATATAGTGTGCTGAAATTTATTGTCAATTGTCACTATGGAAACTAATCCTTTGAGGAGCTTGTTCGGGTATATTCACCTCGAACGGAAGCACAAGGAGTTGCTCCTCAACCTGCTGCACCTACTGAAAATATTTGTTATGAAATTCCTTCGGGTATGCTAGAGAAACTGTTAGCTAATCCTTTTACAGGAGATGGAACATCACATCCCCACTTGCATCTAATCTATGTAGATGAAGTTTGTGGTTTATTTAAGCTTGCAGGTTTGCCCGAGAATGAGGTCAAGAAGAAGGTCTTTCCCTTATCTTTGGGGGATAAGTCATTGACATGGTATAGGCTATGTGATGATACTGGATCATGGAACTACAACCGATTGAAATTGGAATTTCATCAAAAGTTTTATCCTATGCATCTAGTACATTGTGATCGGAATTATATTTATAAGTTTTGGCCTCGTGATAGAGAAAGCATCGCTCGAGCTTGGGGGAGGCTTAAGTCAATGTTATATTCATGCCCCAACCATGAGCTCTCGAGAGAAATTATTATTCAGAACTTCTATGCTCGGCTTTCTCATGATAATCGCACCATGCTTGACACTTCTTGTACCAGTTCTTTTATGAAGAGAGATATTGACTTCAAATGGAATTTATTGGAAAGAATTAAACACAACTATGAAGATTGGGAGTTTGATGAAGGTAAGGAGTCAGGTATGAATCTCAAGTTTGATTGCGTTAAGTCCTTTGTTGAAACAAATAATTTTTGTGATTTTAGCGCCAAATATGGACTTGACTCTGAGATAGTAGCTTCATTGTGTGAATCATTTGCTGCTCATATTGATCTCCCTAAAGAGAAGTGGTTTAAATATCATCCTCCCTTAGAAGTCAATGTAGTTAAACCCAATCCAGTTGAAGAGGAAGTCATTGCTTATAATGATCCTATTGTTCCTAGTGCTTACATTGAGAAACCACCTTTCCATGTTAGAATAAAGGATCACTCTAAAGCTTCAACTGTGATACGTAGGGGCTACATTAGAACACCTACACCCCTTGAGCAAATTAGAGTTGAACCTAGCATAGCTATTATCAAAGATCTCTTGTCCAACAATGTTGATGGGCATGATATTCACTTCTGTGAAGATGCTGCTAGAATTGCTAAACCTCATACTAGAGACAAACATAGGCCTGTTGTTGGCATGCCTGTTGTTTCTGTTAATATAGGAGATCATTGTTATTATGGTTTATGTGACGTGGGTGCTAGTGTTAGTGCAATACCTCAATCTTTATATGATGAAATTAAAGACGAGATTGCACCTGTCGAGATGGAACCTATTGATGTCACTATTCAGCTTGCCAGTAGAGATATTATCTGCCCTTTGGGAATTGTTAGAGATGTTGAAGTCTTGTGTGGTAAAACTAAGTATCCTGTTGATTTTCTCGTCCTTGCTACCACACAAGATAGCTTTTGTCCCATCATATTTGGCAGACCTTTCCTCAACACTGTCAATGCTCATATTGACTGTGAGAAGCAAACTGTCACTGTTGGCTTTGAAGGTGTGTCACATGAGTTCAATTTGTCCAAGTTTGGTAGACAACCTCATGAAAAAGAATTGTCTAGTAAGGATGAAATTATTGCTCTAGCTCCTATTTCTATGCCTCCTACTGATCCTTTAGAGCAATACTTGCTTGAGCATGAAAATAAATATGCATATGTATGAAAGGAACGAGATAGATAGAGTTATCTTTGAACAACATCCGATCCTTAAGAATAATTTGCCTATTGAGCTGCTTGGAGATCCACCCCCAGCAAAGGGAGATCCTGTGGTTGAGCTTAAACAGCTCCCTGATACTCTTAAGTATGCCTATCTTGATGAAAAAGAGATATACCCTGTTATTATTAGTGCTAGCCTTTCAGAGCATGAAGAAAAGAAGTTACTCAAAACTCTGAGGAAGCACCGTGCTGCTATTGGATATACTCTTGATGATCTTAAGGGCATTAGTCCCACTCTATGCCAGCACAAAATTAAAACCGATCCTAATTCCAAACCAGTTGTTGATCATCAACGGAGATTAAATCCTAAGATGAAAGAGGTAGTAAGAAAAGAAATACTAAATCTCCTGGAAGCAGGTATTATCTATCCTCTTGCTCATAGTGATTGGGTGAGTCCGGTGCATTGCGTCCCTAAGAAGGGAGGTATTACCGTTGTCCCTAATGACAAAGATGAATTGATCCCACAGAGGATTATTACTGGCTATAGGATGGTGATTGATTTTAGGAAATTGAATAAAGCCACTAGGAAAGATCATTACCCTTTGCCTTTTATCGACCAAATGCTAGAAAGATTGTCCAAACACACACACTTCGACTTTCTAGATGGTTATTCTGGTTTCTCCCAAGTACCTGTTGCACAATCTGATCAGGAGAAAACCACTTTCACCTGCCCTTTCGGTACCTTTGCTTACAGACGTATGCCTTTTGGCTTATGCAATGCACCTGCTACGTTCCAAAGATGTATGATGGCTATATTCTCTGACTTTTGTGAAAAGATTGTTGGGGTTTTCATGGATGACTTCTCCATTTACGTGTCTTCTTTTGATGATTGCCTCAGCAACCTTGATCGAGTTTTGTAGAGATGTAAAGATACCAATCTTGTCTTGAATTGGGAGAAGTGCCACATTATGGTTAATGAGGGCATTGTCTTAGGACATAAAATTTCTGAAATAGGTATCGAAGTCGATAAGGCTAAGGTTGATGCGATAGATCGTATGCCTTGCCCTACAGACATTAAAGGTATAAGAATTTTCCTTGGTCATGTTGGTTTCTATAGAAGGTTCATTAAAGACTTCTCTAAGATTGCTAGGCCTCTTACCAATCTCTTACAAAAGGATATTCCTTTTGTTTTTGACGATGATTGTGAGGAAGCCTTTGAAATACTTAAGAAGTCCTTGATAACCGCACCTATTGTTCAAGCACCTGATTGGAACTTACCTTTTGAAATCATGTGTGATGCTAGTGATTATGCTGTTGGTGCTGTTCTAGGACAAAGAGTTGATAAGAAGTTGAATGTTATTCACTATGTTAGTAAAACTCTAGACAGTGCCCAAAGAAACTATGCTACTACTGAAAAGGAATTTTTAGCAGTCGTGTTTGCATGTGAAAAGTTCAGGTCTTACATTGTTGATTCCAAGGTGACTATTCACACTGATCATGCTTCTATTAAGTATCTTATGGAAAAGAAAGATGCTAAACCTAGACTTATCAGAAGGGTTCTCTTGCTATAAGAATTTGATTTGCGTGTTGTCGATAGGAAGGGTGCTGAGAACCCCGTAGCAAATAACTTGTCTAGGTTGGAGAATGTTCTTGATGACCCACAACCTATTGATGATAGCTTTGCTGATGAGCAACTGAATGTCATCAATACTTCACGTAGTACACCGTGGTATGCTGATTATGCAAATTATATCATTGCCAAATATATACCACCTAGTTTCACATACCAGCAAAAGAAGAAATTCTTATTTGATTTGATACATTACTTTTGGGATGATCCTCACCTTTATAAAGAAGGCGTAGAGGGTGTTATTAGATGCTGCGTACCTGAGCATGAATAGGGACAGATCCTACAGAAGTGTCACTCCGAGGCTTACGGACGACACCATGCGGGAGATAGAACTGCACACAAGGTATTGCAATCAGGTTTCTATCGGCCCACTCTCTTCAAGGATGCCCACAAGTTTGTCTTGTCTTGTGATGAATGTCAAAGAATAGGTAATATCAGTAAACATCAGGAAATGCCTATGAATTACTCACTTGTCATTGAACCATTTGATGTTTGGGGTTTTGATTATATGGGACCTTTCCAAAATCCAACGGGTATACTCATATCCTAGTTGTTGTTGATCACATTACTAAGTGGGTAGAAGCTATCCCAACTAGTAGTGCTGATCACAACACCTCTATCAGGATGCTTAAAGAAGTTATTTTCCCTAGATTTGGAGTACCTAGGTATCTAATGACCGATGGTGCTTCATATTTCATTCATGGTGCTTTCCGTAAAATGCTTGCTAAGTATGATGTCAACCATAGAATTGCGTCGCCTTATCATCCTCAGTTCAATGGTCAAGTAGAGCTAAGTAATATAGAGATCAAACTAATTCTGCAAAAGACTGTTAATAGGTCTACAAAGAATTGGTCTAAGAAGCTTGATGATGCAATGTGGGCTTATAGAACTGCTTATAAGAATCCCATGGGCATGTCTCCATACAAAATGGTTTACGGTAAAGCATCTCATTTACCTCTTGAGCTAGAGCATAAGGCTTATTGGGCAATCAAAGAGCTCAACTTTGATTTCAAACTTGCTGTAGAGAAGAGGATATTTGACATTAGCTCACTAGATGAATGGAGAGCTCAGGCATATGAAAATGCCAAGTTGTTCAAAGAAAAAGTTAAGAGGTGGCATGATAAAAGGATACAGAAACGTGAATTCAATGTAGGTGATTATGTCTTGCTATACAATTCTCGTTTAAGATTTTTTGCACGCAAGCTTCTCTCTAAATGGGAAGGTCCTTACATTGTCGAGGAAGTATATCGATCTGGTGCCATCAAGATCAACAACACAGAGGGTAATTTTCCGAGAGTTGTAAATGGGAAAAGAATCAAGCATTATATCTGAGGTACTCCCGTAAATGTTGAAAGCAATATCATTAATACCATAACTCCGGAGGAGTACATAAGGGATATTTATCAGCCTGTTTCAGACTCCGAAAATGAAGAGGTATGTGATTCGGTAAGTAAACCGACTCCAAAACTTTTCCAGTAGGAATTTTCCTCCGTTTTGGAATTTTTTTAAAAATAGAAAAATTTAAAGTAGTCCGGAAAGCGCACGAGGAGGCGACAAGCCTGCTAGGCCCGACCTACCCCCTGGCTGGGCCTGGGTGGCTTGTGGGCACTTCGTGTGCCTCCCGGACTCTGTTTTCTTGCGGAGTACTCCTTTTGGTCGGGAAAAATTCATTATATATTCGCCCGAAAGGTCTGACCCTTGTATCACACAAATCTCCTCTGTTTTCGTTTCGAGGCTGTTTCTGCTGCAGAATTTAGGGAAAGGATGTCGTCTCAAGAATCTGTCAGGGAGAACGATCTCCCTCAGGTCTATGAATAAGTAAATGCTGATGTGAAAAGAATGGAGGTCATGGAGGCCAAGGAAAGGCTGCTTGAAGAAACTAAGGGCAAAACTAAGGAGGAGAATCCGGCGGTGGACAAAGGGTAGTCTGTGCTCAACAAGGAAGAAGCTGAGGAAGAGGATTTTCTTCAACCCTACCTTCACCTTTTACCTGCTTCCTTGATCGAACTCTTGAGGTTATGTGAAATAACTCGTGTTCATAATACTTATCTCACCCATGAAGTTGATTTGCTGGAGAAATATATCACAAAGCTCCAAGGTATAAATCAAAGATTGATGGCCCTCTTGGAATAAAAAGACAGGACAACTCCACCACCATCACCTTCGAAGGAAGACAACTGAGCACGGGTATGGGCAATCCCCTTGGCTTGTGCCAATCCTGGGGGAGTTGCCCCGATATCGTATCACCTTCACATCTTTTGCTTTTACCTTTTTTTCTTAGTTCGTTCCTTTTTGTTTTTATCTTTTTCTAGTAGAATAAAAGCTCTTAGTATGTTCTAGGCTTGAGTTTTGCTTTGTGTCACCCCCGATGTAATCGAGCTCGTGAGTCATATAATAAAGAGTGCTTTAGTTAAGGGCCTTGCCTCATGCCATGATCTCAAGAAAAGAATGATAATAGAACAAAAGCATGAAAGATCATGTATTGATCTTATGGGAAGTGATGGCTTCACATATAAAAAGAATGATGATTGAAACTTGTTGCGGGCGGACAAACGTAGACCTTGGTCATTGTTGCAATTAATAGGTAGTAATAAAGAAAGAGAGGTTCACATATAAATATATCATCTATGACACCGTCTATGATTGTGAACACTCATTAAACTATTACATGCTTAGAAGTAGATGTTGGACAAGGAAGACAACACAATGAATTATGTTTGCTTGGTTCCGAACAATGTTATATGACTAGAGATCCCTTAGCATGTGACGCTTGCTTCCACCTCATATCAGCCAAAACTTCTGCACTAAGTAGAGATACTACTTGTGCATCCACAAACCTTCAACCCAGTTTTGCCTTGAGAGTCCACCATACCTACCTATGGATTGAAGAAGATCCTTCAAGTAAGTTGTCATCGGTGCAAGCAATAAAAATTGCTCCCTAAATACGTATGATCTATTAGTGTGTGGAAAATAAGCTTTGTACGAACCTGTGATGAGGAAGACAAAAAAGAGATGGACTGCATAATAAAGTTCTTCATCACAGGACGCAATATAAAGTGTCGTTCCTTCACACTAAGAGGCCACACATCCAAACCTCAAAAGCGCATGACAACCTCTGCTTCCCTCTGCGAAGGGCCTATCTTGTACCTTTACTTTTTGTCCCTAAAAGAGTCATGGTGATCGACACCAATTCCTTATTTTGCCGTTATCTTGGCTAACGTCATGTGCTATGGAAAGATCTATATTCATATGTGAACGTGGAAGTAAGTACTCATGAATTATTATTGTTGACATTACCTTTGAGGTAAGTAGTTGGGAGGCGAAACTATAAGCCCCTATCTTTCTCTTTGTCCAACTGAAACTTTGATCTCATGAGTACCGCGTGAGTATTAGCAGTTGTAGAAGACGAAAGGATGATTGAGTATGTGGATTTGCTTTACAAGCTCTTATTTGACTCCTTCCGATGTTATGATAAATTGCAATTGCTTCAATGATTAAAGGCTATTGGTTGTTAATTCTCAATAAGGTTCTTGATCCATACTTTACTTTATGAAGGAATTGCACTTTAGCATGAGATATTATATGATGATATTGCTGTTCTAATTATGATCATGAGCCTGCATGTCCGTACTTTGTTTTGTCGACACCTCTATCTCCAAACATGTGGGCATATTTGTTGATCTCGGCTTCCGCTTGAGGACAAGCAAGGTCTAACCTTGGGGGAGTTGATACGTCCGTTTTGCATCATGCTTTTATGTTGATATTTATCGCTTTATGGGCTGTTATTACACTTCACGGTACAATAGTTGTGCCTTTTCTCTCTTATTTTATATGGTTTACATGAAGAGGGAGAATGCCGACAGCTGGAATTCTAGTCTGAAAAGGGAGCAAGTTTGAGATACCTATTCTGCGCAACTCCAAAAGCCGTGAAAATCAACGGGGAATTATTTTGGATTTTATGAAAAATATTGGGCGGAAGAAGTACCAGAGGGGTGATACGTCTGAAATGTATCCATAATTTTTGATGGTTTCACGCTGTTATCTTGTCTTCTTTGGTTATTTTATGTACCTTTTATATCTTTTCTGGGACTAACTTATTAATTTAGTGCCAAGTGCCAGTTCGTGTTTTTCCGTGTTTTTGACTCTTTTTAGATTTGATTTTGGAACGGAGTCCAAACGGAAGAAAAACCCCGAAATGATTTTTTCCCGAAGGGAAGAAGACTAGGGGCTTTTAGGCCAAGCCAGGTGGGCTCCAGGGAGCCCACAAGCCCCCACTCCGCCACCAGGGGGAGGCGGCGGTGGGCGGCTTGTGGCCTCCCTGGCCGCCCCCTGACCTAGGTCTTTGGCCTATAAATTCCCAAATATTCTGCAAAAAATCACGGGAGCCTCGAAAATACTTTTCCGCCGCCGCAAGCTTCCGTTTCCGTGAGATCTCATATGGAGACCCTTCCCGGCGCCCTGCCGGAGGGGACTTTGGAGTTGGAGGGCTTCTTCATCATCATCTTCGCCCCTCCAATGACTCGTGAGTAGTTCACTTCAGACCTACGGGTCCGTAGTTAGTAACTAGATGGCGTCTTCTCTTTCTTGGATCTTCAATACAAAGTTCTCCATGATCTTCATGGAGATCTATCCGATGTAATCTTCTTTGGCGGTGTGTTTGTCAAGATCCGATGAATTGTGGATTTGTGATCAGATTATCTATGATATATATTTGAGTCTTTGCTGATTTCTTATATGCATGCTTTGATATCCTTGTAAGTCTCTCCGAGTCTTGGGTTTTGTATGGACAACTAGATCTATGATTATTGCAATGGGAGAAGTGCTTGGTTTTGGGTTCTACCATGTGGTGACCTTTCCCAGTGGCAGTAGGGGCAGCAAGGCACACATCAAGTAGTTGCCATCAAGGGTAAAAAGATGGGGTTTTTATCATTGGTTTGAGATATCGTCACGACTTTGCACGGTTCTATCAATTTCTCGACAGTAATTTGTTCACCCACCATCTACTTGCTTTCATGAGAGAAGCCACTAGTAAACACTACGGCCCCCGGGTCTATTCACATCCATCGTTTACACCTCCGCTTTTACTTTGCTTTGTTACTTTGTTGCTTTCATTTCTTACTTGGAAAACAATCTATAAGGGATTGACAACCCCTTCATAGCGTTGGGTGCAAGCTTTTGTGTTTGTGCAGGATCTTGAGATACTCTTCCGCCGGATGGATACCTTGGTTCTCAAACTGAGGGAAATACTTACCGTCGCTGTGCTACATCACCCTTTCCGCTTCGAGGGAACACCAACGCAAGGCTCCAAGGCCACGGGGGAAATCCTTTGCATACTTGCCTAGGAAGTCCCTTAAGGCGTAGCCATAGCTGAAGGATTCCTGGTGCCATCAACACAACTATTTCCCGGTGCCGTTGCAAGGGATACAAAGCAAACATCAAGGGGCGCCACCAGGAGGCCACAAGCCTGCCAGGCCCGGCCTACCCCCCTGGCCGGGTCTGGGTGGCTTGAGGGCCCCTGTTGCCCCTCCGGCGCTCATCTTTTTCTATATGGAGGGTTTCGTCCCAGAAAAAAATCATAAGGAAGCTTTCGGGAGGAGCCGCCGCCGCCACGAGGCGGAACTTGAGGAGAACCAATCTAGAGCTCCGACAGGGCTATCCTGCCGGGGAAATTTCCCTCCCGGAGGGGGAAATTGTCGCCATCGTCATCACCAACACTCCTCTAGTCCGAGGGGACTCGTCACCATCAACATCTTCATCAGCACCATCTCCTCTCCAAATCCTAGTTCATCTCTTGTAACCAATCTCCGTCTCGCGACTCCGATTGGTACTTGCAAGGTTGCTAGTAGTGTTAATTACTCTTTGTAGTTGATGCTAGTTAGATTACTTGGTGGAAGATTATATGTTCAGATCTTTGATGCTACTCATTACCTCTCTGGTCCTGAATATAATTATGCTTTGTGAGTGGTCACTTTTGTTCCCGAGGACATGGGATAAGTCTTGCTATAAGTAGTCATGTGAATTTGGTATTCGTTCGATATTTTGATGTGTCGTATGTTGTTTTTCCTCTAGTGGTGTTATTTGAACGCCGACTACATAATACTTCACCATTATTTGGGCCTAGAGGAAGGCATTGGGAAGTAATAAGTAGATGATGGGTTTCTAGAGTGACAGAAGCTTAAACCCTAGTTCATGTGTTGCTTCGTAATGGGCTGATTTGGATCCACTAGTTTAATGCTATAGTTAGATTTGTCTTAGTTCTTGTTTCGTAGTTGCGGATGCTTGCGAGAGGGGTTAATCATAAGTGGGAGGTTTGTCCAAGTAAGGGAAGCACCCAAGCACCAGTCCACCCACATATCAAACTATCAAAGTAGCGAACGCGAATCTCATGAACATGATGAAAACTAGCTTGACAGAAATTCCCGTGTGCCCCGGGGAGCGCTTTACCTCCTATAAGAGTTTGTCCAGGCTTGTACCTTGCTACAAAAGGGATTGGGCCATCTTGATGCACCTTTGTTACTATTGTTACTTGCTACCTTCTACGAATCATCTTACCACACAACTATCTGTTACCGATAATTTCAATGCTTGCAAAGAATACCTTGCTGAAAACCACTTGTCAGATCCTTCAGCTCCTCGTTGGGTTCGACACTCTTACTTATCGAAAGGACTACGATAGATCCCCTACACTTGTGGGTCATCACACACGTGCACCTCGATGACAATCTCCGCCTTCTTGATCCAGTGATACGTTGCTTCCAGTTGCTCAACAATTAGCAATTGTCTTGTAATGGCCCACTAGCGTGTGGGATCGCGGCTGTTTTCGAGGGTAGAGTATTCAACCCAAATTTGGTGGTTCGACACGATGCGAGTGAAAGGATATTTTCCAGTATTAGCAGTTGAGTTGTCGGCTCAACCACACCTGAAAGATTAGTATCTGCAAGTAGGGTATAAGCAACAAAGGTAGTATGATAGCAACGGTGCTAGGAAAGAATCTGTTGAGGTCAGATTATTCCTAACTGAAGTATCAATGGCGCTAGAAAAGTATTGTAGAAGGTAGTAGCAGTGTAACGAGTAACAGCAGTAGCAAGGAACAACAATAGTGACAGCAGTAGTAAGTAGCAACAGTAGCAAGTAACAACAACAACAAGCAACAGTAGTAGCAACAGTAGTGGCAACAGCAGCAGGATAAAGCAAGTAACAGTAGTAGCAAGTAACACTAGCACCAACAGTAGTAACGGTAGAGCAAGTAATAGTGGCAGTGGGACAAACTCGTAGGCAATGGATCGGTGATTTGTTGGATGACATTCATCATGCAACAGTTATAACACGGAGAGATATGTGGCTAGCTCCCGTTCGTCAATGTGATGTAGGCATGCATTCCGTGTGTAGTCATACGTGCTTAGGGAAAAGAACTTGCATGACATCTATTGTCCATCCCACCCGTGGCAGCGGGGTCCAAATGGATACTACGGGATATTAAGGTTCTCCTTTTAATAAAGACCCGGACCAACGCATTAGCACTTGGTGAACACATGAACTCCTCAAACTATGGTCATCACCGGGAGTGGTTCCGGTTATTGTCACCCCGGGGTTGCCGGATCATAGCACATAGTAGGTAACTACAACGTGCAAGATCGGATCTAAAACACACATATATTGGTGACAACATAATAATTTCAGATATGAATTCATGGCACTCGGGCCCTAGTGACAAGCATTAAGCATGGCAAACTAGTAGCAACATCAATCTCAGAACATAGTGGATACTAGGGACCAATCCCCGTCAAAACTAACTCGATTACATGAGAGATCTCATCCTACTCATCACCACCCAGCGATCCTACGAATAGATTACTCACGAACGATGAAAAGCTTCATGGAATTGGAGAGGGAAGAAGGTTGATGATGACGATGGCGACGATCTCCTTGATCCGGAGCCCAAAACGGACTCCAGATCTGCCCTCCAGGGCAAGAACGGGATGTGGCGGCGCCTCTGGATCGTGAAACGCGATGAACTTTTCTCTCTTGATTTTTTCCGGGACGACAGGGAATAAATAGCGCTGGAATTGGGGGCAGTAGAGCCACGTGGGCCCCACAATCCAGGTAGCCGCGGCCAGGGGGGAGGCCGCGGCTACAAGGCTTGTGGCCCACTGGCCCGTCCCCTCCGGTGGATCTTTGCGCAGGTATTTTTCATATTTTCCAGAAATATTCTCCGTAAATTTTCAGGAAGTTCCGAGAAATTTCATTTCTGCACAAAAACAACAGCATGGCAATTCTGCCGAAAACAGCGTCAGTCCGGGTTAGTTCCATTCAAATCATGCAAATTAGAGTCCAAAACAAGGGCAAAAGAGTTTGGAAAAGTAGATACGATGGAGACGTATCAACTCCCCCAAGCTTAAAACCTTGCTTGTCCACAAGCAGTTCAGTTGACGAACTGAAAGAGAAAGATAAACTTTGACAAACTCTGTTTGATCTTGTTGTTGCAACTATGTCTAACTCATAACCAGAATTTCAGCAAGATCACAAGTTAACCACATAAGCAAGTGACACAAAGGTCTCACGGTAAACTAATATCAATGGCATAATCAGCTAGCGAGAAAATAATAATGAGTTGCAGATACCAACAATTCAATCAAAACAAGCATGAAGCAATATGAGTAGGTGGTATCTCGCTAGCTCTTTCTGAGACCGCAAAACATAAATGCAGAGCACTTTCAAAGATCAAGGGCTGACTAAACATTGTAATTCATAGCAACGAAGATCCAGTCATAGTCATACTCAATATCAATCAAAAGAAAAGCATAAAAATGAAAGAGGTGCTCTCTAATTGGTGCTTATATAAGAAGAGGATGACTCAACAGGAAAATAAATAGACAGTCCCTTCACAGAGGGAAGCATTGATTTGCAGAGGTGCCAGAGCTCAAGCTTTGAAAACAGAGATAATAATTTTGGGTGGCATGCTTTCATTATCAACGCAATGACCAAGAGTTCTCAATATCTTCCATGCTACTCATGCTATAGGCGGTTCCCAAACAGAAAAGTAAAGTTTTAACTCCCCCACCACCAATCAATCACACTCCACGGCTAGCCGAATCCTCGGGTACCGTCCATACTAAAATCAATCCGGGGGAGTCTTGTTTTACAGTTATGTTTTCGATTTAAGCGTGGAACTGGGCATTCCAATTACCGACCCCTTTCTCGTGAATGATAGTGAATAAACACATGTCGAGGATAACACGCCTAACATGGAAGATACCAATAGCCCCCAGTCACCACATGAGCGGTTCAGGCAAGCAAAACAGATTATTTCTTGAAGGTTTAGAGAATGGCACATGCAAATTTACTTGGAACAGCAGGTAGATACCACAAATAGGTAGGTATGGTGGACTCTCATGGAAAAACTTTTGGGTTTATGGAAGTGAATGCACAAGCAGTATTCCGCTTAGTACAAGTGAAAGCTAGCAAAAGAGTGGGAAGCGACCAACTAGAGAGCGACAACAGTCATCAAGATGCAATGAGTTTGACTAACATTGAGTGCAAGCATGAGTAGGATATAAATCACCATGAACACGAACATCATAGAGGCTATGTTGATTTTGTTTCAACTACATGCATGAACATGCGCCAAGTCAAGCCACTTGAATCATTCAAAGGAGAATACCATCCTATCTGTTGGGGCATAGTTTATGCCTAAGTAATTTTGGTGATTGATGACAGTACCGTACAGGACTAACCATGTGTTTTAAGGTTTCAGATAGCACACGTCAACGACACAAGATGACTCGTCTCCTCTCTCATGGAACGGAAGCACGACGGTCTCTACGATTCTCTTTATTTTGAGTCATAGGAAAGCCGTACTATTAAGAGGGGATCCGTAGTGGAAATGTTTGGGTGGAATCTATCTTTACACACGCACACTCCACATTCTCCCTTTCCTTTATCTTTGGAGCGGCCCTCGCCTATTTGTTTTGAGCATATCTGCAAAATGGTCCCCGGCGGTAGTACCGCTAGTTCCACCGATAGTACCGCTGGACTGCTAGCGGTAGTACCGCTGCAGCCAGCGGTAGTACCGCTAGCTGGCGGTAGTACCACCCCTGGTCAGCGGTAGTACCGCTCCAGGTGCCTTGTTCCACCTACCTAGCGGTAGTTCGTGGACGGACGCTTTTGCGAAGACTTTCTTGGCGGTAGTAGTGTTTGTGCACTACCAAGGGGCCAGCGGTAGTACCGCTGGTGTCAGCGGTAGTACCGCTGGAGGCCCAGCGGTAGTACCGCTGCATCCAGCGGTAGTACCGCCACGCAGCGGTAGTACCGCTCCTGTTCAGCGGTAGTACCGCTGGAGCTCGGGCAGAGAGTGGGAAAACGGTCTGAATTTTCCCCCCTGTATATAAAGGGTTCTTCTAGTTGAGGAACCCTATCTCTTACCTCTCCAAGCTCCATTGTTGCTCCACAAGCTCAAAAGTGCCCGATCTCTCTCCCTAGCAAATCAAACTTGTTGATTCTTTAGGGATTGGTTGAGAAGGCCTAGATCCACACTTCCACCAAGAGAAAAGTTGATTCCCCCACCAATCCCTTGCAGATCTTGTTACTCTTGGGTGTTTGAGCATCCTAGACGGTTGAGGTCACCTCGAAGCCATATTCCATTGTGGTGAAGCTTCGTGGTTTAGTTGGGAGCCTCCAAGCTTTGTGTGGAGTTGCCCCAACCTTGTTTGTAAAGGTTCGGTCGCCGCCTTCAAGGGCACCTATAGTGGAATCACGGTACCTTGCATCGTGCGAGGGCGTGAGGAGAATACGGTGGCCTTAGTGGCTTTTTTGGGGAGCATTCTGCCTCCACACCGCTCCAACGGAGACGTACTTCCTGTCAAAGGGAAGGAACTTCGGTAACACATCCTCGTCTCCATCGGTTCCACTTGTGGTTATCTCTATCCTTTACTTTCTATTTGCTTATGCTTGTGACTATATCTTAGTAGTCTTAATAGCTCTCGTTGTTAGCTTCTATAGGGTTCACCTTATTGTCATATTATTTGTGAACCCGTATAGTGTTTACCTTAACTTGCTAAGATTAATTAAAAAGTGGTCGTTGTCTATTCACCCCCCTCTAGCCAACCATATCGATCCTTTCAATTGGTATCAGAGCAACGTATCTTTATTAAGGGTTTAACCACCCGAAGAGTATGGAAGGCGGAGAGGAAGTTACCCATGGGCAACCCGAGGACATGGACTTGACTTCGGTCACAAGAGACGACTTGAATACGGCTATGGCAGCCCTCAAGACGTCCTTGACGAGCGAAGTCAAAACCATGCTTAAAGAATTAATTGAGGGTCTTAAAAGTTCACCCGAACCGGCTTTAGTGGTTAAACCCACCATTTTCGATTCGGAGGCCAACTCCTCTAAGGAAGCGGCTAAAGGTATGCGACCGGCTTCACCTCACGAAAAGGATGGTACTGGAACATATGCCTCAGTTCCACCTCCCATGGCCTATGGAGGACCCGTTCTTGCACCTCGTCTTAATCCTGTTGGTCCTCCTCCTAAACTTGTGAAAGGTGACTTTGCTAACTGGGTATTTTCTATTAAGTCTCATCTGAATCACAGCTCAACAAACTTGTGGAGAATTATCGAGCAAGGATATTATCCCCATGACCCAAGCAACCTCACTCCAAGAGAAGATGTGGACAATCAATATAATCACTCTGCGTTGTTTATTCTCCAGTCTGTTGTGCCACCTAAAGATCTTCCCCACATACGTCCCTTCACATTGGCCAAGGATTGTTGGGAGCATATTATGGTGCTATACAAGGGAAGCTCAAGTATTCAACGATCCAACTATGAAGTGATACTTGATAAGGCCGATGAGTTTGTGATGAAGGAAGACGAGGACCCTCGTGATCTCTATCGGAGGGTGACTGCTATTGCTGTGGCACTAAAGGATCATGGCAGTAAGGATGTGGATGATACATGGGTCAAGCGCAAGTTTCTCAAAGCCATCATGCCTTTCAATAAAGCCATGTCATCTGTCATTCGTCAGCGGCCAGACTTCCACTCCTTGTCTTCCAGTGAAGTGTTGGATGAGTTCATTGCAATGTCAATCATGAACGAAACAGCCGACAATGCTCTTGCTCGTGTTCGATAAAAAACCACTTCACCTAACCTTGCGTTGAAAGCAAGAGCAATGCTTGAAGAAGAAGAAGAAGATGAGGAAGAAGAGAGCTGCCCTGAAGACACAAAGTATGCTTATCATGAGCACATGGCTCTTGCATCAAGGCAATTCTGGGGAAATAAAAGGAACTCAAGACCCACCTTCACCAAGAACAACTCGAGTGGATTCAAACCCAAACAACGAGTAAGGACATGTTATAACTGTGGCAACGTGAGTCACTTCGTGGCAGAATGTCCCTATGAGAAAAGGGAAGACAACAGAGGCAAGCTCATTCGCAAAGACAAAACCAAATCATTTCCTATCAAGAACAACTTTGTGAATAAACTTCACCCAAAAGGGATGGTGGCCCTGGAGGAGTATCCTTCTGATGATGATGGTGATGATGATGATACAGTGGCAACGGCAACTGTTGATATTGCCACTACCTCTTCCCAGAAGGTGTCTCTCTTCAACGCCCCCAACGAGAACCACATCACCAAGTGCCTCATGGCAAAAGGTACCAATCAGGTAACTCCCATCATTAAGACCAACATTGCTTCTGCTCCTTCATTGTTAAATTGTGTAGAAGATAGTGATGTTGGAGAACTTAATGAGCATGATCTTGATAAGTTTCTATGCACTATTAAGGGAGAACCCAAGAAGCACTTTGTGGCTCTCTTGGAACAACTAGGTGAGGCCACTGACCTCATTGAGTCTCATGAGGAGACCATCTCCGAGCTTCAGGGACATAGTCGTGACTATGCCGATGAAATTGCCGAATTATCTAGTGCTCTAGAAGAAGAGCGCACTCTTCGTTTGGCTCTTCAGGAGTCATATAACGATGACTACGCTAAAATGCAAAAGAAACTAGATCATGATGTTGTTCTTACTCGCATGCTTAAATCTGAAAAGTATGCTCTTGAGGTTGGCCGTGACAGACTCAAAGAAGAGTTTGACATACTTGATAAGGCCCACAAAGCCTTGAAAGGAGTTCATTTCTCTCTGAAAGAGTCTCATGATCAACTCCAAGCAAAGCTTACCAAGGAGATCTCTTCTTGTCCTCCCTTTGTGTTAATTGATAATACTTGTGCAACTAACCCCTGTTGTGAGCATGTTCATCTTGTGGAGGAAAATGCCAAGTTAAAAGAGAAACTTGAGAAGGGCCTTGTGGCATGCAGACAAGGTGAGAAGAGTCTGAACGCTCTCTTGAGCACTCAAAAGGGTGTTGTAGGAAAGGAAGAACTTGGACTTACCTCCAAGTCAAAAGGTAAAAGGAAGAACAAGAAAAAACGATCTCTCACCCTGATGGACATCTTTGTCAAAGAGGGTGAGGGGACTCAGAAGGAGAACAGGAACAAGGTGGACTATGGGAACCCCAAGAAGGGCAAAACCGCTCCTACTAACACAGCCGACAAACTCAATTCTTCTTATGTTTTATGTTGTGCTAGTTATGGGCATGTTTATGCCAGATTTGTTGGTTCCTACGATGAAGATATTGAATGGGCTATCTGGGTTCCTAAGACCCTTGTCTCTAACATGAAAGGACCCATTTAAAAATGGGTACCTAAAACCAAGCCTTGATCTTTTGCAGGAGTTTGCTTCCGGTGGGGTGTCATGGTTGCTCGATAGTGGAGCAACAAATCATATGACCGGAAGCAAGGACTTAGTGGTGGATGTGCATCCTTCTCCATCCATGCCCACCCATGTCCAATTCGCCGATGCATCCTCGTCAAAGGTATTGAGATTTGGTAAGGTGGTCGTCTCTCAAGATTTATCTATTGAGAAGGTCATGCTTGTTGAGTCACTTGCCTACAATTTACTTTCGTTTCGTCAACTTGCAATTATGGGGTTTTCCACATTCTTTAATATTGACACTATGGTCCTCCTAAGGAGCAAGACTCTTAAAGTAGCCTATGTTGGACATGTCAGAAATGGTCTCTATGTGGTGAACTTCTCAAAGCGACCCACTAAGACTGCGACATGTTTAATGGTTAAAGTTGACATGGGCTGGCTATGGCATCGCCGTTTAGCTCATGTCAATATGAGATCTTTGCAAAGTCTTCTGACAGGGGACCATGTTCGTGGACTAACAAATGGGAGCTTTGCTAAAGATCGTGTTTCCAGTGCTTGCATTGAAGGAAAGATCCATGAAACTGCTCATCGTCCAACGACTCTTATCTACACTAAGAGGCCATTGGAACTTCTGCATATGGATCTGTTTGGTCCTCCAACATTTGATAGTCTTGGAGGCAGAAAATATTGCTTAGTGATTGTTGACGACTACTCAAGATATACCTGGGTATATTTCTTTAAAAGGAAGAGTGAAACTCAACAAACGGTCATCAACTTTGCTAATGAAGCGCAACGTAAACATGAAGCAAAGATCTTGACGATTAGGAGTGACAACGACACCGAGTTCAAGAACTACACCCTAGATGAGTTTCTAGGTGATGAGGGAATAAAGCACCAATATTTTGCACCATATACCCCTCAGCAAAACGGCGTGGCAGAAAGGAAGAACCGGACCTTGATAGACGCTGCAAGAACAATGATGGCAGAATTCAAATCTCCATACAACTTCTGGGCAGAGGCCATCAACACAGCATGTCATGCGTCCAATTGGCTCTACATCCGCAAAGGCTTGAACAAGACTCCGTATGAGATTCTAACTGGAAACAAACCCAATCTCAAGTACTTTCGGGTATTCGGTTGTAAGTGTTTCATACTCAAAAAGGGAGCTCGGTTAGCTAAATTTGATTCTAGAGCACATGAGGGTATCTTTGTTGGTTATGCTACAAACTCTCATGCTTACCGTGTCCTCAACAAGTCCACCGGACTAATTGAGGAGACGTGTAACGTAGAGTTTGACGAAAATAATGGCTCCCAAGTGGAGCAAAGTGGTCTTTGTGATATAGGTGATGAAATTCCTCCCGAAGCCATAAGAAGAATGGGGATTGGTCAAATACTCCCCATTGAGGAACCCCTTGTGGCCGAAGGAGAAGGACAATGCTCTACTCAAGTGGAGCCATCACCCTCACAAGCCCCACACGCTTCCGATGAACAAAGAGAAGACTCTCAACAACTTGATCAGGCTCACGATCAAGATCAATTGCCTAACAATGGTGATGTGCCCCATGATATTCAAGCACTACCCCAAGACCCCGAACCAGCACAAGATCAAGATCAAGAGCAACCACTAATGCAAGATCAAACTAGTGAACCTGCTCAAGTCGAAGGACAAGATGATCAGGAGACTGTCTCACAATTCCCATCTGGAGCTCCAACAACCGGCTCAAGACGCAAGGGCAAACAAAAGAAACAAGTCGATGCTCCCCCGTTATCTAATGAAGAACTCTTGGAGCGTCGAGCAGCCAAGAATGCGAACAAGCTGAGAGCCAAGTCACATCTTATGAAGAATGTTCTTGGCAGTTTAAAAAGGGGAGTATCTACCCGTCAACAGCTTTGGAATTATTGTGAGCATCACGCGTTTGTCTCGTATTGTGAACCTCAACAGGTACAGGAAGCGCTCGATGATGAGGATTGGCTTATGGCCATGCACGAAGAACTTAACAACTTCGAGCGCAACCAAGTCTGGGATTTAGTGCCTCGGCCAACGAAGGAACATAATGTCATCGGGACCAAATGGATATTCAAGAACAAGCAAGATGCCAATGGAATTGTGATTCGAAACAAGGCAAGATTGGTGGCTCAAGGCTACTCCCAAGTCGAGGGTATCGACTACGGTGAAACCTTTGCCCCTGTTGCTCGTCTAGAATCTATTCGCATGTTACTTGCATTTGCTTCTCATCATAACTTCAAATTACAGCAAATGGATGTGAAAAGTGCATTTCTTAATGGTCCTTTGAATGAGTTGGTCTATGTCAAAAAACCCCCAGGATTCGAACATCCTAAGCTCCCCAATCATGTGTACAAACTCAATAAGGCACTCTATGGCCTTAAACAAGCCCCACGCGCGTGGTATGAGTATCTTACTGAGTTGTTACAAGAACGTGGGTTTGAAATTGGGAAGATTAATCCCACTCTTTATACTAAGAGGATTAAAGGGGATTTGTTCATATGCCAACTATACGTTGATGATATTATCTTTGGCTCTCCTAACATTTCATTCAATGAAGAATTTGCTGCACTAATGACTGAGAAGTTTGAGATGTCCATGATGGGAGAGTTGAAGTTCTTCCTCGGGTTCGATATTAGACAAGGTCTAGAAGGGACATTCATCAAACAAGCCAAGTACACTCAAGACATGCTCAAACGGTTCGAGCTCGAAGATGTCAAACCGGTCAAGTTCCCCATGCCAACCAGATGCAAGCTTGACAGTGATCCTAATGGTAAAGCAGTGGATCAAAAGGTATACCGCTCCATGATTGGATCCCTCCTTTACCTCTGTGCATCTAGACCGGATATTATGTTGAGTGTAGGGATATGTGCACGGTTTCAATCCGCACCAAAAGAAAGTCATTACATGGCTGTCAAACGAATCTTTCGATATTTGGCTCATACCCCAAACTTTGGCCTCTGGTATCCCAAAGGAGCAAACTTCAATCTTGTCGGCTATTCTGACTCAGATTGGGCTGGAGATTGTGTGGAGAGGAAGTCAACGTCTGGAGGATGCCAATTCCTTGGTCGCTCTTTGGTAAGTTGGTCTTCAAAGAAGTAGAACTGCGTCTCCTTATCATCCACCGAAGCTGAGTATGTGGCAGCTGCAAGTTGTTGTGCACAATTGCTATGGATGAGGCAAACTTTAAAGGATTATGGTGTCACTTGTGAAAAAGTGCCTCTTCTATGTGACAATCAAAGCGCCATCAAGATTTCCCTCAACCCAGTGCAACATAGCAAAACCAAACATATTGATATTCGTCATCACTTCATTCGTGAACATATCAAGCTAGGTGATATTGAGGTTCACTTCATCCACACTGAAGAGCAACTTGCAGATATTTTCACTAAGCCTCTAGATGAAGCAAGGCTCCGGGAGTTAAGGCATGAGCTAAATATCATTGATTCAAGTAATGTGGATTGAAACTAGGCAGATTGCACCTCTCTTTGCATTCCATCTTGGTCTAGATGTAGGCATGGACATAGGGGGAGTGTTGTTCTCTCAATGAACCTTCCCTCCCCCCATTATGCGTAAATCAATCTAGTCTTTCACTTTAGCCATTGTCAAATGGCACTTGTACTTCAAAGACGAGCATTGGTCATGAACCCAAGGATAATTCTTCGCGGTGTCATACCATTGTCTCAAACATAGGTGGCCTCGGCCACCGCCCCTCCATCCTTTCTTGCGTATAGAAGAAAGGATATACAATGACAAGTCAGTACATTTTCTTGGATGCCATCTCTTTTTACTCACTTGTCATGTGCCCAAGTTCATCCTTTTTCCTTAGCCGTGTTGCAACATTTACAGCGGTACTACCGCCAGGACCCAGCGGTACTACCGCCAGGGGTAGCAGTA
The DNA here is from genome assembly GCF_904849725.1 of Hordeum vulgare subsp. vulgare. Classification (NCBI taxonomy): domain Eukaryota; kingdom Viridiplantae; phylum Streptophyta; class Magnoliopsida; order Poales; family Poaceae; genus Hordeum; species Hordeum vulgare. The sequence continues at coordinate 54,765,177 of NC_058521.1, read as the reverse complement.
CTACCGCCAGGTATGGCGGTACTACCGCCAGGTTTCAAAATCTAACACGACCGGCTAGAAAATTTCTAGGGTTTCAAGGGGGGAGCGGTACTACCGCCAGGGGGAGCGGTACTACCGCGAGGTCAGCGGTACTACCGCTGGCCCGTACCCCTTGGGCTATATAAAGGGAGGGGGAGCCCGATTTTCTCATCTGTTTCTTCTTCCTTGCGGCTCCTCCCTCCCCTAGCCCGAAAACTCCCTGGTTGGATCTCACTTCGTGGAGCTCCTTCTCCCCGTTGGTTTGGAAGGGTTGCTTCATCTCTTCTTCCTCCTCCAAGAGCCATGAATCCCGATAAAGCTCCTCCCTTCTTCTATTTGGTTGTTGTTCGTGTTCTAGGGTTAGGAGCATTGGGGATTGGATCCATATCTTTGATCTTATGGCTAGTTCTTGGATGGCATGAAGGAGATATTCGAGGGGAGTATAGGTCCTATGGTTTATTGTTGATTTTGTTGCCATGCCCTAGGATTTACTCGTTTTAGATCTAGCACTTGAACTGTTTGGATTAGCTCTAAAACTTGCTTTCTCTTGCCTAGGCATGTACTTATTTTGGTGTTACTAAGTGTTCCTCGTGTCCGTAGGGCTGGGATGTAAGTCTTAGTGTTCATATTCAGCCCATGCCCTCGAAAACGATTCTTATATGTCAGATCAGAAAGTCAAACCCCCAGCGGTACTACCGCCACGGGTAGCGGTACTACCGCTAGGACCCCAGCGGTACTACCGCCAGGGGTAGCGGTACTACCGCTGTGACCCCCAGCGGTACTACCGCCAGGGGTAGCGGTACTACCGCTAGACCCAGTGGTACTACCGCCAGGGGTGGCGGTACTACCGCCATGGGCATTCACTATGTACTTTCTGTGTTTTTGCTTAGCAATGCGTGTTTACTTGTTTGCGTTTTCAAGATTCATTGCCTTGACTCTTCTTGTCGCCTCTTTTTCGCTATGTGTTCTGTGTCACAGGTGACTCTTCTCGCCGTTCGAACCCCCCACGGGACACGCAGTCCAAACAGTATCGCAACCCAGAGGCGCCCGAGGGGTCTGCCACCTCTGGTTTGCCACCAAAGAAGAAGTCCTTCAAGAAGGTCGCTCATAAGAAGGTCAATGTCTGCGCAATGTCCCCCAAGGACTTTCTACAGTTTCGCACCAAGAACCACTATCTCAACGAGAGGGATGTGATCAAGGATGTGGACCATGTCTGGGCAAGGGACCAGTGCAGGATCTACCGTGATGTTATAGCTCATTTCAAGAAGAACTATGTCTCTGTTCAGTGGATTGACCTGGCACATCTTCAAAGGAACATGGACTATTTTGGTGATGCCCTCTCTCTGGTTGACAAATTGGGCATCAAGGACATCATCACCTTCAAGACGGATTTTGATCCCACTGCAGTTTCTCAGTTTTATGTCACAGTCCATTTCTCTCCTGATGCAGAGCGTCCCATGGTGTGGATGACTGGGTCAAAGAAGCTGACCGGTACCTGGCAGGAGTTCTTGCAATTCCTTCACATTGACTTCGAGGGTGCTGACACTCCTCTTGGGCTGCGTCCTCATGCTGCAGCCGCCACCGATAGGGCTCCCGCCAAGGACAGACTGCAGAAACTGTATCTGAGGAAGGGGGTGCTTCCCAAGCACCTCGACATCATGCATCGGATCTTTCGCAACACCCTCTTCCCTCGTAGTGGTAACTTCGATGAGGTCCATGGCTCCTTGGCTGAGATGCTGCTGCTGTGTGAGGAGGCTATGTCTCAGGAGTCTGCTCAGCTGGATATTTCTGATGTGATGTTCACGGAGCTCTGGAACTGCATCATCATGCGTAAGGTTCCTATCTACGGGCCTTACCTGTTCGCATACATTCGCCATAAGTGGCAAGAGGCTTTTTCGGAGGAGCTGCTCTATGCTCAGTCTGATTACATTGTGCATGACCCGATCAGGCTTCACGTCAAGGACAAGTGGGCCAACCCATCTACATCCTCTCAGCACATGGATACTGATACAGAGACTGCTGCTGACAGAGGAACCGCCTCTCAGTCCCGCTCGTCTGCCATGCCATCTTGGGCTATCAAACTGCAGGACAAGATGAAGACACTTTTCTGTATGCAGGCCAAGGGTCAGCACCAGACACACGTGGCTCAGAAGCAGAGCCGCCAGAGGCATAAGCGTGTTCTCAGGACCTTGGATGTGGACATCTCCAGCAGCTCAGAGGATGACATCACTCCTGAGGCTACTTGGATGCAGGCTCAGGGGTACCAGTGGTCTGGCGATGAGGCGGAAGAGGAGGAGCAGACCGACCAGGAGGGGACAGACGAGTCTGGTGATCCTGAAGACGAGGAGTAGTTACCTGTGGCATTAGGTGTGCCCCTTTTTGGTGTCTTGTGCCAAAGGGGGAGAGAGTCTAGGATTTGCTTTCATATTCGAACTTTGCATTGCTTTGCTTTATTTCGTATGGTTTGCTTCGAACTTGGTTAGCTTCTAGTTTGCTATCTTTTGTGAGACATGATCTTATGTGAGATTTATTTCCATCATATGCTGTGAGTCATATGCCCCGTATTGTCATATATCTCTATCTTTTAGTTCTCATATTATTCTCTGTGCAAATCCGGTATTGTCATCAATCCACCAAAAAGGGGGAGATTGTTGGGGCATAGTTTATGCCTAAGTAATTTTGGTGATTGATGACAGTACCGTAGAGGACTAACCGTGTGTGTTAAGGTTTCAGATAGCACACGTCAACGGCACAAGACGACTCGTCTCCTCTCTCATGGAACGGAAGCACGACGCTCTCTACGATTCTCTTTATTTTGAGTCATAGGAAAGCCGTACTATTAAGAGGGGATCCATAGTGGAAAGGTTTGGGTGGAATCTATCTTTACACACGCACACTCCACACTCTCCCTTTCCTTTATCTTTGGAGCGGCCCTCGCCTATTTGTTTTGAGCATATCTGCAAAATGGTCCCCAGCGGTAGTACCACTAGTTCCAGCGGTAGTACCGCTGGACTGCTAGCGGTAGTACCGCTAGCTGGCGGTAGTACCGCCCCTGGTCAGCGGTAGTACCGCTCCAGGTGCCTTGTTCCACCTACCTAGCGGTAGTTCGTCGACGGACCCTTTTGCGAAGACTTTCTTGGCGGTAGTAGTGTTTGTGCACTACCAAGGGGCCAGCGGTAGTACCGCTGGAGGCCCAGCGGTAGTACCGCTGCATCCAGCGGTAGTACCGCCAAGCAGCGGTAGTACCGCTCCTGTTCAGTGGTAGTACCGCTGGAGCTCGGGCAGAGAGTGGGAAAACGGTCTGAATTTTCCCCCTGTATATAAAGGGTTCTTCTAGCTGAGGAACCCTATCTCTTACCTCTCCAAGCTCCATTGTTGCTCCACAAGCTCAAAAGTGCCCGATCTCTCTCCCTAGCCAATCAAACTTGTTGATTCTTTAGGGATTGGTTGAGAAGGCCTAGATCCACACTTCCACCAAGAGAAAAGTTGATTCCCCCACCAATCCCTTGCGGATCTTGTTACTCTTGGGTGTTTGAGCATCCTAGACGGTTGAGGTCACCTCGAAGCCATATTCCATTGTGGTGAAGCTTCGTGGTTTAGTTGGGAGCCTCCAAGCTTTGTGTGGAGTTGCCCCAACCTTGTTTGTAAAGGTTCGGTCGCCGCCTTCAAGGGCACCTATAGTGGAATCATGGTACCTTGCATCGTGCGAGGGCATGAGGAGAATACGGTGGCCTTAGTGGCTTTTTGGGGAGCATTGTGCCTCCACACCGCTCCAACGGAGACGTACTTCCTGTCAAAGGGAAGGAACTTCGGTAACACATCCTCGTCTCCGTCGGTTCCACTTGTGGTTATCTCTATCCTTTACTTTGTATTTGCTTATGCTTGTGAATATATCTTAGTAGTCTTAATAGCTCTCGTTGTTAGCTTCTATAGGGTTCACCTCATTGTCATATTATTTGTGAACTCGTATAGTGTTTACCTTAACTTGCTAAGATTAATTAAAAAGTGGTCGTTGTCTATTCACCCCCCTCTAGCCAACCATATCCATCCTTTCACTATCATACTACATCATAGTCATCTCAAAATCTATGTTGGCATTCAAGACAAACCATTATAAGCTCCTAGCTAATTCAGCATGGCATCAGAAACTATGATCTCTAAGTTGTCATTGCAAACATGGTTCTCTCTCAACAAAGTTGAATCTGGGACGACAACCTAGTCATATTTACAAAAACAAAATAGATAGAGTTCATACTAGCTTTTCCAGTCTCAGTCACTTCATCATATATCATCATTATTGCCTTTCACTTGCACGATCGAACGATGTGAACAATAATAAGAGTGATCGTGCATTGGACTAAGCTGAATCTGCAGGCAAACACAAAGGAGAAGACAAAGTAATATGGCTCTTTAACAAATGAACAGGTATGCATGCGAGAGCCACTAAACATTGTAACCATGGTCTTCTACCTCGACTCAAAGAAAAAGAAAACTATTTACATGGGAAAGCTCCCAACAAGCAAAAGAAGAAAGGAAAATCTTTTTGGGTTTTCTCAAAAGGACACAAAACAAGAAAACAAGAAAACGAAAATAAACTAGCATGGATAATACAGTGGCAAAGTGTAAACACCAACTAAAAAAGTGAAAGCATAAGGATGAATGTAAAGTTGGTGCAAACACGTACTCCCCCAAGCTTAGGATTTTGGCCTAGCTTGGTTTACTCCCAAGGTGAGTAGTAACCGTTTGGAACCTACGGAGTGGACTGAGGGTGCCACTGCTGTGCGAGCTCCTCCGGCTCCCACTGATAAACTGGTGCGTGGTACTCGACTGGTGGCTCAGGCACGGGCACCTGTGGTTTGGCTAGGCCCCAATATGCGTAGATGTCCGAAGGCATAATAATGTACCTGCCTGCATAAAGGTTGAACAAAGAAGGAACAGGCAAAGTAATAGTCTCTCGAGTACCTTGACTAAATACCAAGTTATAAATCATCCGTCTACTAGCATCTCTATCCAGAAAATCATGGCGAACCATGCTGTCATAATCCAGATATTTCTTAGGAAGAAGCATTTCTTCTTCCTCGTGAAGTCTAATAGGTATCTCAAAGTGTCTAGCAAGACGAGTAGCATAGATACCTCCATAGACGACACCTTTGGAACGGTTTGTGTTCAACCGCTGAGCTACTATAGCACCTAGGTTATAAGTCTTATTGTTATAAAGGCCTTTGCGCAAAACCGCAAGGTCTGGAGAGCTAAGTGATCCAGCCTCCCCACGGCCAATCAAACAATTTCCCACAAATAATGAGAAGTACCGAAGCACAGGAAAATGTATGCTAGCAATTCTAGCGCGAGACACTCCTCTCTCCTCTCCAACAACAATAGTATCTATGAAATCCTCCAATTCCCGTGGACGAGGATCATGAATATCCCCAACATAAGCTAATTTGCAAACATTGCAAAAATCCCGTAGTGTCATGCGCTGGGGGATATCGTATAACATGAACTCAACCATAGGAGGATTCTTCCTCGGATAAAAGTTGAAGCTTTGAACGAAAATATTGGTGAGGAGGAGGTATTGTGGGCACTTATCTTCAACGAACACGGTAAGACTTGCGTTCTGCACCAAGTAATAAAAGTATTCATAAAGCCCAGCGGTGCACAAAAATTCATCACTTGGCCACTCGCTCGCTTGAACTTCTGTGACTCGAGGAACCACGTACTTGGGGGATGGTTCTTCTCATCCTCCTTGGGGTTACCGCTTGAAGAGCCTCTCAAGAACCTCCTCATCTTTTCCCTTTTCTAACTCTGAAAATTCTGAAAGTTTTAGGGACTTCGAAAGAAAAGTGAGTAAGGATTAACCCAACTTGTAGCAACTACTCCTACTAGTGCCTAGAGACCGTATCACGCACTAAAACTACTTGGGACCAGCTAAAATCAACATTTCAAGCTCAAGAACAGGGTCACCAAGGTAGCAAGAATACGCGAAGGATAAAGCACTAGAGTAGAAACTAATTGGACCAATGGAGGAGTCACTTACCAAGGAGTAATTTCCCCAAAACGGTTCGGAGAATGGTCCTTTGAGCAAGGACATAAAAAATCACAGCCAAATGAGCAAGAACATGGGTTTGAGCTGCGAAACGATTTTTTTCTAGAGGTAGAAGAAGAGGATGGGAGCTGGAATGAGTGGAGGGGGCCCCGGTGGGCCCCACAAGCTTGGTAGCCGCGGCCAGGGGGGAGGCCGCGGCTACAGGGCTTGTGGCCCACTGGTGTGGCCCCTAGGCCAGCTCTGAGTCCCAGTATTTTTCAAAAAATCCAGAAAAAACCATATTTGATTTTCAGGACCATCGGAGAACTTTTATTTTCGGGGTACTTTTCTCTGGGACGCTAAAACATAAAACAGTAAAAATTAAACTAAATCTGTCATTTTTCTTCTAAGCAACAGAAAGTGAAAGCTTAAAACAGAGGTATGTGACTCTTTGATTCATCCATTTCATGGTCATCGAAAGAATTCCGTCAATGGGGTTGATCAAATCCTCATGACAAAACCTTTTCAAATCGCAAAAGGAAACAGAGAATTGTTGAATAGCCACTAAGTCACCTCAATGGGGATATGAATCTCCCCAACAAGCAAATCATACTTCATCTTAACACGAGGAATAGGGCATTGAAAGCTCCCAATAAGAATCGATGAAGTTTTTTGATAGCATTGATGCAATGTACTTGATATCGTTTCTTCGGAAAGTGCACTGTATGATCATTACCGTTGACATGGAAGGTGACATTGCCTTTGCTGCAATCTATAACAGCCCTTGCGGTGTTTAAGAATAGTCCTCCAAGAATGATCGCCATGGCATCATCCTCAGGAATATCCAGGATAACAAAGTTCGTTAAGATAGTAACGTTAGCAACCACAACAGGCACATCCTCGCAAATGCCGACAGGGAAAGTAGTGGATTTGTCGGCCATTTGCAGAGAAATTTCAGTGGGTGTCAACTTATCGAGTTCAATTCTACGATAAAGAGAGACATGCATAACACTAACACCGGCTCCAAGGTCACATAAGGCAGTTCTTACGTAGTTTCCTTTAATGGAGCAAGGTATAGTGGGCACTCCGGGATCACCAAGTTTCTTAGGAGTTCCACCTTTGAAAGTGTAATTGTCAAGCATGGTGGAGATCTCAAGATCTGGTATCTTCCGTTTATTAGTCACGATATCTTTCATGTACTTGGCATATGGAGACATTTTGAGCATATCAATTAACCGCATCTACAGAAAGACGGGTCTCAACATTTCAATGAAGCGCTCAAAATCCTCATCATCCTTTTTCTTGGATGGCTTAGGAGGAAGGGGCATGTGTTTCTGAACCCATGGCTCCCTTTCTTTACGATGCTTCCTAGAAGTGAAGTCATTCTTATCGTATCTCTTAGGTGGTGGGTTATCAGGATTAACCGTAGGTTCAATCTCCACATCCTTATCTTTGCTAGGTTGAGAATTATTATGAACATCGCTGTCCATATTGTCACCAGGTTCATGTTCATCACCAGATTGTGTTTCTACATCAGACACAGAAATATCATTTGGTTGTTCAGGTGTGACAGTATTTGGTGAACTGACATGTAGGTTTCTATCATCCTTCTTCTTCTTCTTAGGATGACTGGGTGTATCGGCATTAATTCCTTGAGAATCTTGATCAATTCTCTTAGGATGGCCTTCAGGATACAAAGGTTCCTGAGTCATTTTGCCTCCTCTAGTAATGACTCTGACAGAGTTGTCATTTAATTCATTGAGCAAGTCATTCTGAGCTTAAAGTACTTGTTCTACCTGAGTAGTAATTATAGAGGCATGTTTACTCAGAAGCTTCAGATCATTGACATTTCTGTCTACACAAGCACTTAAATGACTAAGCATACGAGTACGTTGTTCCAATTGTCTACTAACATAATCATTGAAACTCTCTTGTTTGGCAACAAAGTTGTCAAATTCATCAAAGCATAGGCTAGCAGGTTTGTCAAAAGGAATATCAGTCTTATTGAATCTATGTAGAGAATTCACCTCTACTACTTGTATCGGGTTATCGAGACCATGAATCTCTTTGATAGGCGGTAGATTTTTGACTTCTTCAGATCTAATGCCTTTCTCTTGCATAGATTTCTTGGCTTCTTGCATATCTTCGGGACTGAGGAATAGAATACCTCTTTTCTTAGGAGTTGGCTTAGGAGGTGGTTCGGGAATAGTCCAAGCATTATCATTGATCAAGATGTTATTCAGTAGGATCTCAGCTTGTTATACAGTTCGTTCCCTAAAAACACTACCGGCACAACTATCTAGGTGGTCTCTAGAAGCATCGGTAAGTCCGTTATAGAAGATATCAAGTATCTCGTTCTTCTTAAGAGGGTGATCAGGCAAAACATTCTGTAGCTGGATGAGCCTCCCCAAGCTTGTGGGAGACTCTCTTCTTTGAGTTGAACAAAGTTGTATATTTCCTGCAAAGCAGCTTGCTTCTTATGGGCAGGGAAATATTTCTCACAGAAGTAATAGACAATATCCACCAGGAGCGAGAGAAGTGAACCAGGCTTTAGCGTCATCCTTTAGAGAGAAAGGAAACAACTTAAGGATATAGTAGTAGCGGATCTACTCCTCACTAGTGAAAAGGGTGGCTATATCGTGTAGTTTGGTAAGATGGGCTACGACCGCCTCAGACTCATAACCGTGGAAAGGATCAGATTCGACTAGAGAGATTATCTCAGGGTCGGCAGAGAATTCATAATCCTCATCGGTGATAAAGATAGGTGAAGTGGAAAACTTCGGGTCATATTTCATCCTAGCTTTCAGAGATTTTTCCTTCCACTTGAGAAGTAATTTCTCAGCGTCATAGGCATCCTTACACGCAATAAAATCCTCAGCTATCTCTCCCTCCATAACATAACCCTCACGTATATCACGCAATTCATATCTAGGAGAGCTAGATCTAGCAGGAGCAAAAGCAGGTTCTATCTCAATAGTATCGGCAGTTTCAGAAGCATCACGAGCATTGGCAGTAACTCTAGCAATATGAGCATCAAGGAATACCCCTAGTGGCATATAAGGGCAAAGTAGTATCTCTAGCAGTATCAAGCATAACATCATCAGGCAAAATAGCATCTCTAGCATCATCAGGCAAAGCAGTATCAAGCATAGCATCATGGATAGCAGTATCAGGCATAGCATCTCTAGCAGTATTAGGCATAGCATCTCTAGCAGTATCAGGCATAGTATCTCTAGCAGTAGAGGCATAGTATCATCAAGCATAGTAGCATCATAAACATCATCAATAGCAGTAGCATCTCTAGCATCATCTAGCACAGGCGACATATCAAGATTTCTAGCAGGAGGTGGTGTCGCAAACTTACTCATAACTGAAGGTGAATCAAGTGCAGAGCTAGATGACAGTTCCTTACATCCCCTCGTAGTTGAGGGCAAGAATTTGGTTCTTGGATCTTTCAGATTCTTCATAGTGATCAACAGATATAAATCCCAAGTGACTCAGAGAATATAGCTATCCTCCCTGGCAACGGCGCCAGAAAAGAGCTGCTTCTAGTTGCTCAACAATTAGCAATTGTCTTGCAATGGCCCACCAGCGTGTGGGATCGCGGTAGTTTTCGAGGGTAGAGTATTCAACCCAAATTTGTTGGTTCGACACGATGGGAGTGAAAGGATATTCTCCAGTATTAGCAGTTGAGTTGTCGGCTCAACCACACCTGAAAGATTAGTATCTGCAAGCAGGGTATAAGCAACAAAGATAGTATGATAGCAACGGTGCTAGGAAAGAATCTGTTGACGACAGATTATTCCTAGCTGAAGTATCAATGGCGCCAGAAAAGTATTGTAGCAGGTAGTAGCAGTGTAGTGAGTAATAGCAGTAGCAAGGAACAACAATAGTGACAGTAGTAGCAAGTAGCAACAGTAGCAAGTAACAGCAACAGCAAGTAACAGTAGTAGGAACAGTAGTGGCAGCAGCAGCAGGACAAAGCAAGTAACAATAGCAGCAACAGTAGTAAGGGCAGAGCAAGTAACAGTGGCAGTGGGACAAACTCGTAGGCAATGGATCGGTGATTTGTTGAATGACATTCATCATGCAAGAGTTATAACACGGAGAGATATGTGGCTAGCTCCCGTTCGTCAATGTGATGTAGGCATGCATTCCATGTGTAGTCATACGTGCTTAGGGAAAAGAACTTGCATGACATTTATTGTCCATCCCTCCCATGGCAGCGGGGTCCAAATGGATACTACGGGATATTAAGGTTCTCCTTTTAATAAAGAACTGGACCAACGCATTAGCACTTGGTGAACACATGAACTCCTCAAACTATGGTCATCACAGGGAGTGGTTCCAGTTATTGTCACCCCGGGGTTGCCGGATCATAACACATAGTAGTTAACTACAACTTGCAAGATCGGATCAAAAACACACATATATTGGTGACAACATAATAATTTCAGATCGGAATTCATGGCACTCGGGCCCTAGTGACAAGCATTAAGCATGGCAAAGTAGTAGCAACATCAATCTCAGAACATAGTGGACACTAGGGATCAATCCCCGTCAAAACTAACTCGATTACATGATAGATCTCATCCTACTCATCACCGCCCAGCGAGCCGACGAATAGATTACTCACGAACGATGAAGAGCTTCATGGAATTGGAGAGGGAAGAAGGTTGATGATGACGATGGCGACGATCTCCTTGATCCGGAGCCCAAAACGGACTCCAGATCTGCCCTCCAGGGCAAGAACGGGATGTGGCGACGCCTCTGGATCGTGAAACGGGATGAACTCTTCTCTCTTGATTTTTTCCGGGACGAAAGGGAATAAATAGTGCTGGAATTGGGGGCGGCAGAGCCACGTGGGCCCCACAAGCCTGGTAGCCGCGGCCAGGGGGAGGTCGCGGCTACAGGGCTTGTGGCCCACTGGACCGTCCCCTCCGGTGGATCTGCGAAGGTATTTTTCATATTTTCCAGAAATATTCTCCGTAAATTTTCAAGACGTTCAGAGAATTTTCATTTCTGCACAAAAACAACACCATGGCAATTCTGCTCAAAACAGCGTTAGTCCGAGTTAGTTCCATTCAAATCATGCAAATTAGAGTCCAAAACAAGGGCAAAAGAGTTTGGAAAAGTAGATACGATGGACAAGTATCATACATCTCCAACGTATCTATAATTTTTGATGGTTTCATGCTATTATCTTGTCAAACTTTGGATGTTTTGTATGCCTTTTATATCTTTTTTGGGACTAACTTATTAACTCAGTGCCAAGTGCAAGTTCGTGTTTTTTCCATGTTTTTGACCCTTTTCGGAGGAGGATTTTAAACGGAGTCCAAACGGAACGAAACTTCCAAAAACATTTTTTTCTGAAACAGAAGAAGATCGGGGAGCCTGAGAAGTAGGGCAGGTGGCCACCAGGGAGCCCACAAGCCCCGTAGCCGCGGCCAGGGGGACCCGCGCCTCCCTGGCTTGTGGGCTCCCTGGGCCTCCTCTACCCTAGGTCTTCCGCCTATATATTCCCAAAAATTCTAGAAAAAATCAGGAGATCATCAAAAGTACTTTTCCGGCACCGCAAGGTTCTGTCTCCGCAAGATCCCATCTGGGGCACGTTCTGGTGGCCTGCCGGAGGGGTCATTCGGACACGGAGGCCTTCTTCATCAACACCATGACTTCTCCGATGATGCGTGAGTAGTTCACCATAGACCAACGGGTCCATAGCTAGTAGCTAGATGGCTTCTTCTCTCTCTTGGATCTTCAATGCAAAGTTCTCCATGATCTTCATGGAGATCTATCCGATGTAATCTTATTTTGTGATGTGTTTGTCGAGATCCGATGAATTGTGGATTTATGATCAGATTATCTATGAATCTTATTTGAGTTTCTTATGATTTCTCTTATGCATGATTTCATATCCTTGTAATTCTTTCGGAGTTGTGGGTTTTGTTTGGCCAGCTTGATCTATGATTCTTGCAATGGGAGAAATGCTTGGTTTTGGGTTCATACCGTGCGGTGACCTCACCCAGTGACAGAAGGGGTAGCGAGGCACGCATCGTGTTGTTGCCATCAAGGGTAACAAGATGGGGTTTTCATCATTGGTTTGAGATTATCCCTCTACATCATGTCATCTTGCTTAAGGCGTTACTCTGTTCGTCATGAACTCAATACACTAGATGCATGCTGGATAGCGGTCGATGTGTGGAGTAATAGTAGTAGATGCAGAAAGTATCGGTCTACTTGTATCGGACGTGATGCATATATGTATGATCATTGCCTTAGATATCGTCATGACTTTGCACGGTTTTATCAATTGCTCGACAGTAATTTGTTCACCCACCGTAATATTTGCTATTTTGAGAGAAGCCTCTAGTGAACACTATGGCCCCCGGGTCTAGTCCACACCATATTTTCAGCCTTACTCTTTTACTTCGTTGCACTTTCCGCCTTCAGATCACACTTTGCAATCAATCTTAAAGGGATTGACAACCCCTTTATAGCGTTGGGTGCAAGCTCTTTGTGTTTGCGCACGTACTCTGGACTTGACGAGATTCTCCTACTAGATTGATACGTTGGTTCTCAAACTGAGGGAAATACTTACTGCTGCTGTGCTGCATCACCCTTTCCTCTTCAAGGGAAATACCAACGCAAGAAAAATCTCCATCAACGTGTCAGTTTCAGGCGCTGTTGTTTGAGAAGTAGCATCCAGCAAGAGAGACGAAGAGGTAGCAGAATTCTCTGGCATCATGACGGCGTGACAGTGTTGATGGCGGAGCTACTCCATAAGGGCTTCGCCGTGCACTACTGGAATAACCTACGGGGTGTCATGAAGTAGTGGAGGAAGAGGGGCCGCGCCATGGCTTGAGGTACGGCTAGCCTCTCTACCCTCCACTATATACAGGAGGGAGGGAGGGGTGGGGCCCTAGGGAAAACCCCTAGGTTTCTTCCGGCACACCAAGGAGGAGGGAGGAGTCCTCTTCCAATTCGGTTTGCTGGAGGAGGAGTCCTCCCCCTAGTAGGTTTGCCCCACCTCTCTCTCTTTTGGCACTTCGGCCGAATAGGCCCACTTGGGCTGACTACCCAGCCCACCAGGTGATGGTGCGTCACCCGTGGGACTATTTGGTCCCTCTCCGGGTGGGTGTCCCCTCCCGGTGGAACCCAGGAACCCATTAGTCACTCCCGGTACTTTACCAATAATGCACTTTATATGATTTTTTTAAAACTAACCCGGACTGACGCAGTTTTTAGCACAACTACCATGGTGTTGTTTTGTGGAGAAAATGAAAGTTCTCGGAAACGCCTGAAACTTTTTTAAATTTTTTCTAAAGGAAATATGCAATATCTGAGTGAAGAACCACCAGAGCGGAGCCACCTATGGGGCACAAGCCAACATGCACTACTGGAATCAGAGAATTTGCCATCAGCCTATTCTTTGCCATCTGCTGGCTCATGACAAGGACCCTCTTTGCCGTCAACTTCTAGAAAACTGACGACAAAGATATGGCTGATGGCAAAGGACGTTTTTGCCATCACCCAGTGCTTTGCCGTCTGCTAGTCGATGGCAAAGAAGGCTAAGGCAGACGGCAAAGGGCCCAGACCCCACCCTCCCACTTTGCCATCTCCGAGCTGATGGCAAAGAACATGCCTAATGGTTGACATGCCTAATGGTTGACACACACCCGCCCCCACACCTCCTTTTTGTCGTCCTCTGCGGACGGCAAATCCTAACTACCCTAACGGCCGCCGTTAGGCCCCCCTCTCTCCTATCTCCCCTATCTCCCTGACGGCCGGCTACCGAACCCGCCACTCCTTGTCTCTCTCCCTCGCCCTTGCTCCCAGCCCGCATCGCCAGCCACCGAGCTCCCCAGCGCCGGCCACCCCTCGCCCCTCCCTCTCCCTGCATCGGCCCCACGCATCCGGCACCCCTTGCTACGCCCACCCCGCAGACGGTGATCCTCCCCACAACCGGCGCCTCTCCCCACAGCCGGCGCCCCTCCCCGCACTCGGCGCCCCTGCCGACCTCGGCGTCCCACTGGCCCGCACCCCTACCGCCCCGGCCCCCACCACCCCGGCTGCCCACTACCAAGGTGAATATGTTTTCTTTTTTGCTAATTAATAGATTTAGTGGTATATATAGTTTAGTTGGTAGGTTAGCTAATTAGTAGATTTGGTGGTAGTTTAGTTAATTGGTTTAGCTAATTAGTAGATTTAGTGCTAGGTTTGGTCAATTAGTGCTAGGTTATTTGTTTTTTTTCTGCTTTTGTTAATTAGTGGTAGATTGTGTTTTGTTAGTTAGTGGTTGATTCTTTTTTAGTTAATTAGTGGTAGATTCTGTTTTTGTTATTTTTTTGCAGTTTAGTGCTATATAGGTTTAGTGATAGGTTTAGTGCTATGTTTATCACTTAGTGATAATTAAAATAACTAGAAAAAGATGAACAATAAAAGAAGAATAAGTAAATAAGGGAAGAAGAAGAAGAAGAGGAGGAGGAGGAGGTGGAGGAGAAGGAGGATGAGAAGAAGAAGAAGAAGAAGAAGAAGAAGAAGAAGAAGAAGAAGAAAAAGAGGAGAGAGGAGAAGAATAAAGAAGAGGAAAACGCAAAAGTAGGAAGAACAAGAACAAGAAGAAGAAGACGAAGAAGAGGAAAAAGTAAAAGAAGGAAGAAGTAGACGAAGAATAAGAAGAAGAAGAAGAGAAGAAGAAGAAGAAGAAGAAGAAGAAGAAGAAGAAAAGGAAGGAAGAAGAGATAGAAGAAGAAAAGGAAGAAGAGGTAAAAAAGAAGTGGAAGAAGAAAACGACGCCCCGACACCCCGAAACGACGCCCCGCCACCTTGACACGACACCCTGACATGGCATCTTGACACCCCGGCATGAAAGTCCATGCAGCTGTTAATACGCCGCCCCCGACGACACTTACCCCAACCCCCGACCCCCAACACCTCTTTGGCCCCGTGTTGACGGATAAGGTGCTCTTTGGCCTTCAAGAGGACGCCGGCGGTGGAGCTCACCTGGAGAATGGTCGGAGAGGAGAGGAGAGGCAGAGAGGAGAGATCTACGGAACCGGAAGAGATGGCGTGCTAACCCTTCGACCGTGCGTCGCCATACGTGAGGGCACAGGGGACGAGCGAGTTAGGGGGTTCCTCAGCGTCGATGGAACCCTAAATGACATCTATATAGGTCATATATTTGTGTTAGGTCATATATTTTTTGATTTTATTAATGAACACCAAATGTTTGTGTTGATCTGGTGGATTTGCATGTGCAGTTATCTCGTCTGCTATTCGAAGACCTCCCCGTGCATTCGATGAGCTCCGCCCCTGCGTTCGTGGGTGAGTACAAATGAGATCTCCTCCTCGCCCCTTAATTTTCTTTGGGTCAGTCTTTGAATGAAACTTCCTAGATATAGGTACATTAAATTATCAGTATTCGTGGCCAGTATGTGTTTCCCGTTCGAAAGGGTTAGAATTATAAATATGCATGCATTTGCATATATTTATAATCGTGATTCTTCCGAATTGTCCAACATTATCCATGGATAGCCCGAGTATGTGTAGATTGGGTTCATTTTCCCATATGTTGTGTTCCAGATCGGATGCATAATTTCGTCAGTGCCTCCCTCTTGTTCTCCGGATACACATCCTCCCTATTTATTGCCGAGACATGTACCAGGAGAACAGCGGGGAGGTGCTGCCAAAATTTTGTGTTGGATCCGGAGCAGAGCATGGGAAAACGAACCCAATCTACACATACTCGGGTGGGATTAGGACCTATCTTTACCTATTAACGTGTATGTTGCATGGACGTAAAAGAACTAGCAAACTTGATTAACAGATGAACATATATGCTGAATTATATATATATATATTTCTTGTGTGTTTAGTAGCTTGGCAAGATGAGTGATCGTGCGTGGATGTACACCGGTCACAATAGTCAGAAAGAGATGACGAAAGAATGGTTTCTGAAACCAAGGACTTTGTGTAAGCTGCATTTGAAAATGGCCAGGAAACAAACTGGTGCCCTTGTCCACAGCGCGAAAACTATAAAAAGAGGACAAAGGCTGTAATAATTAAACACTTGCAGAGGTGGGGTTTTAAGCCTAATTATACGATGTGGACATATCATGGTGAGTCTATACAACACATCAGAGCTGAGGTGGTTCGTCATCGCACCGACGAGCATGGTACCGGGATCGAAGACATGGTGCAAGACTTTGATGATGCTCAGGATTCGGACGAAGAGATGGAGGAATCTGCAAAGGCCTTGTATGAAATGTTGGATTCTTCAAAACGTCCTCTACACAAGCACACTGAGCTTTGTGAGCTGGATGCTAATGACCCACAAGTATAGGGGATCAATCGTAGTCCTTTCGATAAGTAAGAGTGTCGAACCCAATGAGGAGGAGAAGGCTCTGATAAACGGTTTTCAGCAAGGTAATAACTGCAAGCACTGAAAGTAGCGGTAACAAGTGATGGTGTAGTGAGGTGAAACGTAGCAGGTGAAAAGTAACAAGTAATAGCAACGGTGCAGCAAAGTGGCCCAATCCCTTTTATAGCAAGGGACAAGCCTGAAAAAAGTCTTATAGGAAGTAAAGCGCTCCCGAGGACACATGGGAAACCTGTCAAGCTAATTGTCATCATGTTCACATGGTTCGCGTTCGTTACTTTGATAGTTTCATATGTGGGTGGACCGGCGCTTGGGTACTGCCCTTACTTGGACAAGCATCCCACTTATGATTAACCCCTCTCGCAAGCATCCGCAACTAGAAAAGAAGAATTAAGACAACGTCTAACCATAGCATTAAACTAGTGGATCCAAATCAGCCCCTTACGAAGCAACGCATAGACTAGGGTTTAAGCTTCTGTCACTCTAGCAACCCATCATCTACTTACTACTCCCCAATGCCTTCCTCTAGGCCCAAATATGGTGAAGTGTTATGTAGTCGAAGTTCACATAACACCACTAGATAAAAATACAACATACATCATATCAAAATACCGAACGAATACCAAATTCACATGACTATTAATAGCAAGACTTATCCCATGTCCTCAGGAACAAAAGTAACTACTCACAAAGCATGGATATATTCATGACCAGAGAAGTAACGAATATCATAATGGATCTAAACATATAATCTTCCACCAAGTAAACCAACTAGCATCTACTACAAAGAGTAATCAACACTACTAGCAACCTTACGGGTACCAATCGGCGTCGCGAGACGGCGATTGGTTACAAGAGATAGACTAGGGTTTGGATAGGAGATGGTGCTGATGAAGATGTTGATAGAGATGACTCCCCTCCGACGAGAGGAGTGTTGGTGATGATGATGGCGATGATTTCCCCCTCCGGGAGGGAAGTTTCCCCGGCAGGATCGTCCTGCTGGAGCTCTAGATTGGTTCTACTCAAGTTCCGCCTCGTGGCGGCGGCGCCTCCTCAAAAAAGCTCCGCCTCAATTTTTTTCCGAACAAAACCCTTCATATAGTAGAAGAGGGGAGCCAGTGGGCCACCAGGGTGCCCACCAGCCCTGTAGCCGCGGCTACCAGGCTTGTGGGCCCGTGGTAGCTCCCCTCTGGCACTTCTTTCGCACAATATTTTTTATATATTCCCAAAAAATTCCACATTGATTTTCAGGGCATTTGGAGTTGCGCAGAATAGAGGACTCAGACTTGCTCCTTTTCGAGTCCAGAATTCCAACTGCCGGTATTCTCCCTCTTCAAATAAACCTTGCAAAATAAGAGAGAAAAGGCATAAGTATGGTACCACAAAGTATAATAACAGTCCATAAAGCGATAAATATCAACATGAAAGCATGATGCAAAATGGACGTATCAACTCCCCCAAGCTTAGACCTCTCTTGTCCTCAAGCAAAAAACCAAGATCCATAAACATGTCCACATGTTTAGGGATGAAGGTGTCGATAAAACATAATACGGACATGAGGGCTTCATGATCACACATAGAACAACAATACATCATAAAGATTCTTATGGGAAAGTAACAATTCCTTCACAAAGCAAAGTATGAATCAAAAACCTTACCGAGAAGTAGCCAACAACAGTCCATAGTCATTGAACCAATTGCAATTTATCATAACATCAGAAAGAGTCAAATAAGATCTTGTAAAGGAAATCCACATACTCAGTCATCTGTTTTGTTTTCCACAATTGTTACAACTCACGTGGTACTCATGGTATCAAAGTTTCAGTTGGACACAGAGAAAGATAGGGGCTTATATTTTGCCTCCCAACCATTTACCTCAAGGGTAAAGTCAACAATAATAAAGCATAAATACTCATCTCCAGGTTGATATATGAATATAGATCTTTCCCTAGCATATGACGTTCACCAAGATGAAGACGAATAGGGAATTGGTGTTGATCACCATGACTTTCACAAAGGACAAAAGTAAAGGTACAAGATAGTCCCTTCGGAGAGGGAAGCAGAGGCTGTCATGTGCTTTTAAGGTTTGGATATACGACCTCTTAGTATAAAGGAACGTCACTTTATATTGCCCCCTGTGGTAAAGAACTTTATTATGCAGTCTGTGGCTTTTATGTCTTCCTCATCATAGGTTCGTACAAAGCTTATTTTCCACACACTAATAAATCATACATACTTTAGGTAGCAACTTTTTATTGCTTGCACTGATGATAACTTACTTGAAGGATCTTACGCAATCCATAGGTCGGTATGGTGGACTCTCATGGCAAAACTGGGTTGAAGGTTTATGGATGCACAAGTAGTATTTCTACTTAGTACGGAAGTTTTGGCTAATATGAGGTGGAAGCAATCGTCACATGCTAAGGGATCTCTAGACATATAACATTGTTTGGAATCAAGCAAACACAATTCATTATGTTGTCTTCCTTGTCCAACATCTACTTCTAAGCATGTAATAGTTTGGTGAGTGCACAGAATTGTAAAAAGTGTCTAAGATGATATATTCATATGTGAACCTCTCTTTCCTTATTACTTCTTATTAATTGCAACAATGACTAGGGTCTATGTTCGTCTATTCTCAACAAGTTTCAATCATCATACTTGTTATATGTAAAGCTATCACTTTCCATAAGATCATCTCATGATCTTTCATGCTATCATTCTTTTCATACTTTTGATCACGACACAAAACAAAGCCCTTGACTAAGATACTCTTTATTATATAGCTCGCAAGCTCGAATACAACGGGGGAGACACAAGGCAAAAGACTCAAACTAAACACTAAAGACTTATCCCACTAAGAGAAGAAAGTAAAAACTGAAAACGAAAGAACTAAAACAAAGGTAAAAGCAAAAGATATAAAGGTGATACGATACGAGGGCAACTCCCCCCAAGCTTGGTACAATCCAAGGGAGTTGCCCATACCAATGCTTAGTTGTCTTCCTTTGGTGGTGATGGTGGTGGAGTTTTTGCATCCTCGGTTTGGTCCTCCGTTTTCCAAGGCATAGGCGCTCCATCATGGAAAGATGAGCGAGTCTATGGGATCCTCAAATATGCAGCCAACCTTATTGATTTAAATCTGTACTCATACTCACAGTTTTGATTCTGCAGGTCATAGATCTGGGCTTGGAGATGATCAACTTTGTCATAGAGCTGAGAGAGGTGCTTCTCGATGTTGTTGACATCGATCTTGTGCTTGTTGGTGAACTCTGTGATCATCATGTGGTTGGCATTGAGTCAACGCTCCACCATCCCTTCGCACCTGAAGACTTGTTGCTCCATTGCTTCAAGCCTCATCTCCATGCTCCCGGTCTTCTTTGGCCCCTCAACATCACGGATGTGCAACATCCCCTCACTCATCTTGATAGATTGAGGGTGCTGCAGCACTTCCACGAGGTAAGTAGTGATAACCTTCTCAAAGACTTTGTCCTTCAGAGCTTTTGGGGAAGCCATAGCAATCTAGATCTGCAGCAGAAACAGGCTCGAAACGAAAACAGACAAAAACTGCATGATACGGAGATCAAGGGCGTATATATAATGATTTTTTCTGGACCAGAAGGAGTGCTCCGCAAGAAAACGGAGTCCGGGAGGCACACGAGGTGCCCACAAGCCCTGTAGCCGCGGCCAGGGGGGAGGCCGCGGCTACCAAGCTTGTGGCCGCCTCGTGCGCTCTCCGGACTGTTTTTTATTTTGCTATTTTTCCATAAATTCCAAAACAGAGAAAATTTCCTACTGGAAAAGTTTTGGAGTCCAATTACTTATCGAAACACATACCTCCTCGTTTTCAGAGTGTGAAACAGGTTGATAAACACCCCTTATGTACTCCTCGAGAGTTATGATATTGATGATATTGCTCTCAACATTTATGGGAGTACCAGAGATATAATGCTTGATTCTTTGCCCATTTACCACTCTAGGAAAATTACCTTCCGTGTTATTGATTTTGATGGCACCGGAACGATATACTTCCTCGACAACGTAGGTACCTTCCCATTTAGAGAGAAGCTTGCCTGCGAAGAATCTTAAGCGAGAATTGTATAGCAGGACATAATCACCTACATTGAACTCACGTTTTTGTATTCTTTTATCGTGCCATCTGTTAACCTTTTCCTTGAACAACTTGGCATTCTCATATGCCTGGGCCCTCCATTCATGTAATGAGCTGATATCAAACAACCGCTTCTCACCGGCAAGTTTGAAATCGAAGTTGAGCTCTTTGATTGCCCAATAAGCTTTGTGTTCTAGCTCAAGAGGTAAATGACAGGCCTTACCGTAAACCATTTTATACGGCGACATGCCCATGGGATTCTTATAAGCAGTCCTATAAGCCCATAGTGCATCGTCAAGTTTGCTAGACCAATTCTTTCGAGATCTATTCACAGTCTTTTGTAAGATCAATTTGATCTCCCTATTACTCAACTCCACTTGACCACTAGACTGAGGATGATAAGGAGATGCAACTCTATGGTTGATGTCGTGGTTTTGTCACGGCAGATGTCCTCGTGAAAGGACTTAGTGTTGGAGCCATCGCACCTTGGTGGCGACTCAAAGGGGTTGATCGAAAGCGAGACAGAGATTTACCTAGGTTCGGCCCCTCGTAAGGAGGTAAAGGCCTACGTCCTGCTTGGTGTTTGTATTGATGGTGTTTCGATTACAAGGGGGGCGTAACTCGCCTGACCTAGCACTCGATGATTTCTAACCTCTCCTCTCCTTCCCTGGTACCCGCCTTTATATATAGGTCGAGCCCTTAGGGTTTACAAGAGTCCGTGCTTTTACACAAATCGTGATTCTTCCTATCTCTAAGTCGCAATCTTTCCAAGACTTGGAGATCTTCCCATCAACGGATTCTTCCAAAGATCTTGAACCGCCATCCGGCTCCCGGCCTCACTCGGCCAAAGACGGAACCACTTGAGGATGACTCGCTAACTTGGTGACCGGCCCAACTAGGGCGGGTTACCAACAGATAATATCCCCAATAGTTTACATCATACTTAGCGAGCATCTTGCGGAAAACACCATGAATGAAGTGTGAACCGCCATCAGTCATCAGATATCTAGGGACTCCAAATCTTGGGAAAATAACTTCTTTAAGAATCTTAATACAGGTGTGGTGATCAGCATTTCTAGTGGGGATAGCTTCTACCCACTTAGTGACGTAATCAACAGCAACTAAGATGTGAGTATACCCATTGGAACTTGGGAAGGGTCCCATATAATCAAAGCCCCAGACATCAAATGGTTCAATGAAAAGTGAATAGTTCATAGGAATTTCCTGACGTTTGCTGATGTTCCCTATTCTTTGGCATTCGTCACAAGACAAGACAAACTTACTGGCATACTTGAAGAGAGTGGGCCAATAGAAACCTGATTGCAACACCTTATGAGCAGTCCTATCTCCAGCATGGTGTCCTCCGTAGGCTTCGGAATGACACTTCTGCAGGATCTGTCCCTGTTCATGTTCGGGCACACAACGTCTAATAACACTATCTAATCCTTCCTTATAAAGGTGAGGATCATCCCAAAAGTAGTGTCTCAAATCAAAGAAAAATTTCTTCTTTTGCTGGTAGGTGAAACTGGGTGGTATGTATTTGGCTACGATATAGTTCGCGTAATCAGCATACCACGGTGCACCATGTGAAGTGCGGATGACATTCAATTGCTCATCGGGAAAGCTGTCATCAATAGATCGTGGGTCATCAAGGACATTCTCTAGCCTGGACAAGTTATCTGCTACAGGGTTATCAACACCCTTTCGGTCAACAACTTGCAGATCAAATTCCTGTAGCAGGAGAACCCATGTGATTAGCCTAGGCTTAGCGTCCTTCTTCTCCATAAGGTACTTAATAGCAGCATGATCAGAATGAATAATGACTTTTGAGTCAACTATATAAAACTAAACTTTTCACATGCAAACACGACTGCTAAAAATTCCTTCTCCGTAGTGGCATAATTTCTTTGGGCACTGTCTAGAGTTTTACTACCGTAGTGAATAACATTCAACTTCCTGTCAACTCTTTGTGGAAGAACAACACCAACAGCGTAATCACTAGCATCGCACATGATTTCAAAGGGCAAGTTCCAATCAGGTGGTTGAACAATAAGTGCGGTTATCAAGGCCTTCTTAAGTATTTCAAAAGCTTCCTCACAATCCTCATCAAAAACAAAAGGAACATCCTTTTGCAAGAGGTTGGTAAGAGGCCTAGAAATCTTAGAGAAGTCCTTAATGAACCTTCTATAGAAACCATCATGACCTAGGAAACTTCGTATACCTCTGATATCTGTGGGGCAAGGCATTTTCTCAATTGCATCAACCTTAGCATTATCAACTTCAATGCTTTCTCAGAAATTTTGTGTCCTAAGTCGATGCCTTCATTAACCATGATGTGGCACTTCTCCCAGTTCAAGACGAGGTTGGTATCTTTGCATCTCTGTAAGGCTCGATCAAGGTTGCTGAGGCAATCGTCAAAGGAAGAACCGTAAACGGAGAAATCATCCATGAAAACCTCAGCAATCTTTTCACAAAAGTCTGAGAATATAGCCATCATACATCTTTGAAAGGTGGCAGGTGCATTGCATAAGCCAAAAGGCATACGTCTATAAGCAAAGGTGCCGAAAGGGCAGGTGAAAGTGGTTTTCTCCTGATGAGATTGTGCAACAGGTATTTGCGAGAAACCTAAATAACCGTCTAGAAAGCAGAAGTGTGTGTGTTTAGATAGCCTTTCTAGCATTTGGTCGATAAACGGCAAAGGATAATGGTCTTTCCTGGTTGCCTTGTTCAGTTTTCGGAAGTCTATCACCATCCTACAGCCAGTAATAATCCTCTCTGGGATTAGTTCATTCTTATCATTAGGAACGACGGTGATACCTCCATTCTTGGGTACGCAATGCACTGGACTTACCCAATCGCTATGAGCAACAGGATAAATGATTCCTGCTTCCAGAAGCTTTAATATTTCTTTTCTCACGACCTCTTTCATCCTAGGATTTAATCTCCGTTGATGATCAACAACTGGCTTAGAATCAGCATCGGTTTTAATCTTGTGCTGACATAGAGTGGGACTAATACCCCTAAGATAATCAAGATTATATCCAATAGCAGCACGATGCTTCCTCAAAGTTTTTAATAACTTCTTCTCTTCGTGATTCGAGAGGTGAGCACTAATAATAATAGAATATATCTCCTTCTCATCAATATAGGCATACTTAAGTGTATCTGGTAACTGTTTTAGCTCGAACATAGGATCACCCTTTGGTGGGGGAGGATCCCCAAGCAGTTCAACAGGCAGATTATTCTTAAGAATAGGATATTGTTCTAAAACAATTTTATCTATCTCATCTCTTTCATCCATATGCATATCATTTTCATGCTCAAGCAGATATGTCTCTAAAGGATCCATAGGAGGTACGACAATAGAGACAAGAGCAATGATTTCATCCCTACCAGACGACTCTTTTTCATGGGGTTGTCTTCCAAACATGGAGAAGTTAAATTCATGAGACACACCCTCGAAACTAACAGTGGTAGTCTGTTTAATGCAATCAATATGAGCATTGACAATGTTGAGAAAGGGTCTACCAAATATGATGGGACAAAAGCTATCTTGTGCAGTAGCAAGGACGAGGAAATGAGTAGGATACTTTGTCGTACCACACAGGACTTCTACGTCTCTCACAATTCCCACAGGGTAGATAGTGTCTCTATTAGCTAGTGTAACAGTGACATCAATGCGTTCTAACTCAGCAGGTGTAATTTCATCTTTGATTTCATCATATAGGGACCGAGGTATTGCACTAACACTAGCACCCATATCACATAAACCATGATAACAGTGATCTCCTATCTTGACAGAAACAACGGGTAGGCCAACTACATGCCCGTATTTGTCTTTCGTGTGAGGTTTAGCAATTCTAGCGGAGTCCTCACATAATTTGATAACATGACCGTCTATGTCTTCGGCTAAGAGATCTTTGATAATAACAACACTAGGTTCAACTCTAATTTCCTCACGGGGTGCAAGTGGTCTAATGTAACCCCTACGTATCACAGTTGGAGCTTTAGAATAATACTTTTTCCTAGCAGGGTAAGGTGGTTTCTCAGTGTAGGCACAAGGGACAATATGATCATTATAGGGAATTACTTTCTCTTCAACTAGATTGGGTTTAACTATGTTGACTTCTACGGGAGGATGATACTTAAATCACTTCTCTTTGGGAAGATCAATATGAGCAGCAAAAGATTCACATAGAGAAACTACTATCTCAGAGTCAAGTCCATACTTAGCGCTAAAATCTCTAGAAGTGTTTGTATCGACAAAAGATTTAACGCAATCAAACTGGAAATTCATACCTGACTCATTACCTTCTTCAAGCTCCCAATCTTCAGAGTTACGTTTGATTCTTTCCAATAAATTCCACTTGTGGTCAATATCCTTCTTCATAAAAGAACCGGTACAAGAAGTGTCAAGCATGGTACGATCTTCATGAGAAAGCCGAGCATAAAAGTTTTGAGTGATAATTTCTCTCGAGAGCTCATGATTGGGGCATGAATATAGCATTAATTTAAGTCTCCCCAAGCTTGAGCTATGCTTTCCCTGTCACGAGGCCAAAAGTTATAAATATAATTCCGATCACGATGTACTAAATGCATAGGATAAAACTTTTGATGAAATTCCAATTTCAACCGATTGTAGTCCCATGATCCAGTATCATCACATAGCCTATACCATGTCAACGCCTTATCCTTCAAAGATAAAGGAAATACTTTCTTATTTACCTCATCCTCGGGCAAACCTGCAAGCTTAAATAAACCACAAACTTCATCTACATAGATTAGATGCAAGTCTGGATGTGATGATCCATCTCGTGTAAAAGGATAAGCCAGCAGTTTCTCAAGCATACCCGAAGGAATTTATAAAAGATATTTTCAGTAGGTACCATAGGTTGAGGAGCAACTCCTCGTGCTTCCATTCGTGGTGAAGATACCCCAAAAAAATTCCTCAAAGGAACAGTTTCCATAGTGACAAGTGGCAATAAATTTCAGCACAATATATAAATGTTTCCTTACCAAATTCCACTTACCAAAGGCGCTTTGCTCCTCGGCAACGGCTCCAGAAAAGACTCTTGATGACCCACAAGTATAGGGGATCAGTCGTAGTCCTTTCGATAAGTATGAGTGTCGAACCCAACGAGGAGCAGAAGGCTTTGATAAATGGTTTTCAGCAAGGTAATAACTGCAAGCACTGAAAGTAGCGGTAACAAGTGATGGTGTAGTGAGATGAAACGTAGCAGGTGAAAAGTAACAAGTAACAAGTAACAAGTAATAGCAACGGTGCAGCAAAGTGGCCCAATCCCTTTTGTAGCAAGGGACAAGCCTGAACAAAGTCTTATAGGAAGTAAAGCGCTCCCGAGGACACATGGGAAACCCGTCAAGCTAATTGTCATCATGTTCACATGGTTCACGTTCGTTACTTTGATAGTTTGATATGTGGGTGGACCGGCGCTTGGGTACTGCCCTTACTTGGACAAGCATCCCACTTATTAGTAACCCCTCTCGCAAGCATCCGCAACTACAAAAGAAGAATTAAGACAACGTCTAACCATAGCATTAAACTAGTGGATCCAAATCAGCCCCTTACGAAGCAACACATAGACTGGGGTTTAAGCTTCTGTCACTCTAGCAACCCATCATCTACTTACTACTCCCCAATGCCTTCCTCTAGGCCCAAATATGGTGAAGTGTTATGTACTCGACGTTCACATAACACATCTAGAGGAAAAGACAACATACATCATATCAAAATACCGAACGAATACCAAATTCACATGACTATTAATAGCAAGACTTATCCCATGTCCTCAGGAACAAAAGTAACTAATCACAAAGCATGGATATATTCATGACTAGAGAAGTAATGAATATCATAATGGATCTTAACATATAATCTTCCACCAAGTAAACCAACTAGCATAAACTACAAAGAGTAATAAACAATACTAGCAACCTTACGGGTACCAATCAGCGTTGCGAGACGGCAATTGGTTACAAGAGATAGACTAGGGTTTGGATAGGAGATGGTGCTGATGAAGATGTTGATGGAGATGACTCCCCTACGACGAGAGGAGTGTTGGTGATGATGATGGTGACGATTTCCCTCTCCGGGAGGGAAGTTTCCCCGGCAGGATCGTCCTGCCGGAGCTCTAGATTGGTTCTGCTCAAGTTCCGCCTCGTGGCGGCGGCGCTTCCTTGGAAAAGCTCCGCCTCAATTTTTTTCCAGACGAAACCCTTCATATAGCAGAAGAGAGGGGCTAGTGGGCCACCAGGGTGCCCACAAGCCCTGTAGCCGCGACCAGGGGGGTAGGCCGCGACTACCAGGCTTGTGGGCCCCTGGCAGCTCCCCTCTGGCACTTCTTTCACCAAGTATATTTTATATATTCCCAAAAAATTCCACGTTGATTTTCAGGGCATTTGGAGTTGCGCAGAATACAGGACTCAGACTTGCTCCTTTTCTAGTCCAGAATTCCAGCCGCCGGTATTCTCCCTCTTCAAATAAACCTAGCAAAATAAGAGAGAAAAGGCATAAATATGGTACCACAAAGTATAATAACAGTCCATAAAGTGATAAATATCAACATGAAAGCAATGTGCAAAATGGACGTATCAGATGCCATTGCACAAGTAATGGCTCTGAAGGCTCACTTAAACTTGGGAAGAGAATGCTATGACGCAATGATGACACTATTTGGACACTTTCTACCCAAAGGCCATCTCATGCCTGCAAACCTGTACGAGTCGGACAAAATACTTCGTGTACTTAAGATGCCCTATGAGAAGATATATGTCTGTGAGAAAGGATGTGTCTTATTTAGGAAGGAGTTTGAACACTTGGACTATTGTCCCAATTGCAAGTCTTGCAGGTATCTTGTGGTAGACAACGGTATGGGCAAGAAGAGGCACACCAAAATCACAGTTAGTGTTCTTCGGTATATACCAATTATACCAAGGCTTCAACATATTTTCATGGTCGAAGAGACAGCCAAACAGATGACATGGCACAAATTGGGCAAAAGAACCAAACTAGATGCGGATGAGAATAAGATGGCGGTACACACATCATATGGGGAAGCATGGAAATATTTCGATGGATTACATCAGGATAAAGCGACAGATCCAAGGAATCCTCGAGTGTGCAACACCACAGATGGGTTCAATCCCTTCGGCATCATGGCAACCCAATACAGTAGTTGGACTGTATTTGTCATTCCACTCAATCTCCCTCCCGGGCAGATTATGCAAAGAAAGAACATATTCCTCACGTTGATAATTCCAGGGCCCAACTATCCGGGGAAGAATATGAATGTGTACATGCAGCCTCTCAAGGATGAATTGCAAGAAGCTTGGAATAATGGGGTCAAGACATACGATGCCGCTAGAAAAGAAAATTTCAAAATGCATGTGTGGTACATGTACTCGATGCATGACTTGCCGGCGTATGCGCTATTTTCTGGGTGGTATGTGCATGGAAGGTTCCCGTGCCCCTTGTGCAAGGCAGCTCTTCAGTTTCATTGGTTGCAGGTGATACGTCTCCAACGTATCTATAATTTTCGATCGTTTCATGCTATTATCTTGTCAAACTTTGGATGTTTTGTATGCCTTTTATATATTTTTTTGGGACTAACTTATTAACTCAGTGCCAAGTGCCAGTTCCTGTTTTTTCCATGTTTTTGACCCCTTTCAGAGGAGGATTTTCAACGGAGTCCAAACGGAATGAAACTGCCAAAAAGATTTTTTCCGAAACAGAAAAAGATCGGGAAGCCGGAGAATCAGGGCAGGGGGCCACCAGGGACCCCACAAGCCCTCATGGCGCGGCCAGGGGGGCCCGCGCCCCTTGGCTTGTGGGGTCCCCGAGGCTCCTTTGCGCTAGGTTGTGCGCCTATATATTCCGTAAAATCCCACAAAAAATCAGGAGATCATCGAAAGTATTTTTCCGCCGCTGCAAGCTTCTGTCTTCACAAGATCCCATCTGGGGCACGTTCTGGTGCCCTGCCGGAGGGGGGATTCGGATACG
This sequence comes from Hordeum vulgare subsp. vulgare, assembly GCF_904849725.1. NCBI lineage: Eukaryota > Viridiplantae > Streptophyta > Magnoliopsida > Poales > Poaceae > Hordeum > Hordeum vulgare. The sequence goes on along the minus strand of NC_058521.1, from coordinate 54,736,634 downwards.
GAGGGCTTCTTCATCAACACCATGACCTCTCCGATGATGCGTGAGTAGTTCACCATAGACCTACGGATCCATACCTAGTAACTAGATGGCTTCTTCTCTCTCTTGGATCTTCAATACAAAGTTCTCCATGATCTTCATGGAGATCTATCCGATGTAATCTTCTTTTGCGGTGTGTTTGTCGAGATCCGATGAATTGTGGATTTATGATTAGATTATCTTTGAATCTTATTTGAGTTTCTTCTGATCTCTCTTATGCATGATTTCATATCCTTGTAATTCTCTTCGAGTTGTGGGTTTTGTTTGGCCAACTAGATCTATGATTCTAGCAATGGGAGAAGTGCTTGGTTTTGGGGTCATACCGTGGGGTGACCTCACCCAGTGACAGACGGGGTAGCGAGGCACGCATCGTGTTGTTGCCATCAAGGGTAAAAAGATGGGGTTTTCATTATTGGTTTGAGTTCATCCCTCTACATCATGTCATCTTGCTTAAGGCGTTACTCTGTTCGTCATGAACTCGATACACTAGATGCAAGCTGGATAGCGGTCGATGTGTGGAGTAATAGTAGTAGATGTAGAAAGTATCGGTCTACTTTTCTCGGACGTGATGCCTATATGTATGATCATTACCTTAGATATCGTCATGACTTTGCGTGGTTCTATCAATTGCTCGACAGTAATTTGTTCACCCACCGTGATATTTGCTATTTTGTGAGAAGCCTCTAGTGAACACTATGGCCCCCGAGTCTACTCCACACCATATTTTCAGCCTTACACTCTTTTACTTCGTTGCACTTTCCGCCTTCACATCTCATTTTGCAAACAATCTTGAAGGGATTGACAACCCCTTTATAGCGTTGGGTGCAAGCTCGTTTGTGTTTGCATAGGTACTCTGGACTTGACGAGAGTCTCCACTCGATTGATACCTTGGTTCTCAAACTGAGGGAAATACTTACTACTCCTGTGGTGCATCACCCTTTCCTCTTCAAGGGAAAAATGAACGCAAGCAAGTCTCCGTCAACGTGTCAATTTCTGGCGTTGTTGTTTGTGAAGTAGCACATGAATTTCTGGTACCGTTGCCCGGGAGGATCAAGTCAAGAACTCATCCAAGTAGGTGTCGCAAACTCATCTCTTGTATTTACTTTCTTTGCCAGTTGCCTCTCGTTTTCCTCTCCCCCACTTCACAATTTCCCTTTTTCGTTTTCCTTTTTCGTTTACCTTTTTCGTTTGCCTTTTCGTTCACCCTTTTTCTCGCTTGCTCTTTGTTCGCTTGTGTGCTTGCTTGCTTGCCGAAGTCACCATGAATGAAAACACCAAACTTTGTGACTTCTTGAATACTAATAATAATAATTTTATTAGTACTCCGATTGCTCCCGCCACTAGTGTGGAGTCATACGAAATCAATGCCGCTTTGCTGAATCTTGTTATGAAAGAGCAATTCTCCGGCCTTCCTAGTGAAGATGCCGCATCCTATCTCAATACCTTCATTGAGCTTTTCAATATGCAAAAGAAGAAAGATGTGGATAATGATGTGATTAAATTGAAGCTTTTTCCTTTCTCGTTGCAAGATCACGCAAAAACTTGGTTTTCTTCTTTGCCCAAAAATAGTAACGATTATTGGGATAAGTGCAAAGATACTTATATATCCAAGTATTTTCCGCCGGCTAAGATCATCTCTCTCCGTATTGATATCATGAATTTCAAGCAACTTGATCATGAACATGTTGCACAATCTTGGGAGAGAATGAAATTGATGATTAGAAATTGTCCCGCTCATGGCTTGAGTCTTTGCATGATTATTCAAACCTTCTACGCTGGCTTGAATTTCTCTTCTAGAAATATCTTTGACTCCGCCTCAGGTGGAACGTTCATGGAAATCACGTTAGGGGAAACCACAAAGCTCCTATACAACATCATGACGGACTACTCTCAGTGGCACACTGAAAGGTCACCTACTGGTAAGAAGGTACACGCTATAGAAGAAATTAACTCGTTGAGTGCTAAGATGGATGAGTTAATGAATTTGGTTGCTAGTAGAAATGCTCTTTTAGATCCTATTAAGATGGATGAGTTAATGAATTTGGTTGCTAGTAGAAATGCTCCTTTAGATCCTATTGATATGCCCTTGTCTTCCTTGATTGAGAGTAGCAACGCTAGCGTGGACGTTAATTTTGTCGGTAGGAATAATTTTGGCCTTTTCCTAGTAACTCCACTATTAAATTTGGCAACTCCTACAACAATACTCATGGAAATTACAATAGATTACCCTCTGATCTAGAGAGTAATGTCAAAGAGTTCATCAACTCACAAAAGATTTTCAATGCGTCCATAGAGGAAAAGCTACTCAAAATTGACGATTTGGCTAAAAGCATTTATAGAATGTCTAGTGATGTTGATGCTTTGAAACTTAGATGTGCTCCTCCCAAGATGAATATGGATGAAACTTTCAAAGCTATGCGTGTTTCCATGATTGAGAGCCAAGAAAGAACCGCCCAAATTCGTGCTAGACATGAATGGCTTAAAAAGGCGTGTTCTCGTGATAAGAATCATGAAGACCTTAAAGTTCTTGGTGTGACTCCTATTGAATCTTTGTTTTCTCGTGACAAACCGAATGATGACAGGGCTAGATATTGTTGGAAATATGCCCTAGAGGCAATAATAAAATGGTTATTATCATATTTCCTTGTTCATGATAATCGTCTACTGTTCATGCTATAATTGTATTAACAGGAAACGCTGATACATGTGTGAATAAATAGATCACAATGCGTCCCTAGCAAGCCTCTAGTTGGCTAGCTCGGTAGTCAATAGATGATCATGGTTTCCTGATCATGGGCATAAGATGTCATTGATAACAGGATCACATCATTGGGAGAATGATGTGATGGACAAGACCCAATCCTAAGCATAGCACCAGATCGTATTGTTCGTATGCTAAAGCTTTTCCAATGTCAAGTGTCTTTTCCTTCGACCGTGAGATTGTGCAACTCCCGTATACCGTAGGAGTGCCTTGGGTGTATCAAATGTCACAACGTAACTGGGTGACTATAAAGGTGCACTACGGGTACCTCTGAAAGTGTCTGTTGGGTTGGTATGAATCGAGATCGGTATTTGTCACTCCGTGTGACGGAGAGGTATCTCTGGGCCCACTCGGTAGAACATCATCATGAGCTCAATGTGACTAAGGAGTTAGTGACACGATGACGTGCTACGGAACAGGTAAAGAGACTTACCGGTAACGAGATTGAACAAGGTATAGGTATACCGACGATCGAATCTCGGGCAAGTTCTATACCGACAGATAAAGGGAATTGTATACGGGATTGATTGAATCATTGACATCGTGGTTCATCCGATGAGATCATCATGGAGAAAGTGGGAGCCGCCATGGGTATCCAGACCCCACTGATGGTTATTGGCCGGAGAGGTGTCTCGGTCATGTCTCCCTATCTCCCGAACCCGTAGGGTCTACACACTTAAGATTCGATGACGCTAGGGTTATAGGGAATTGTTATACGAGGTTATCGAAAGTTGTTCGGAGTCCCGGATGAGATCCCGGATGTCACGAGGACCTCCGGAATGGTTCGGAGGTAAAGAATGATATATAGGACGGATGGTTTCGGACACCGGAAGTGTTTCGGGCGTCACCGGTAACGTACCGGGACCACCGGGAGCACCGGAGGTGGCCCCGGGGTCCACCGAAAGGAGGCAACGACCCCGGGAGGATAGATGGGCCAAATGGGGAAGGGAACCAGCCCCCTAGGTGGGCTGATGCGCCCCCACCCAGCCCATGCGCACCAGAGAGGAAGGGAGGGGGGAACCCTAGGCGCAGGGGAGACCCAAGGCCCACCTAGGGCGCGCCCCCCCTTTCCCTGCACTGGCCGCCACCCCCTCTCCCATCTGGTGGCTGCCGCACCACCTAAGGGGGAACCCTAGGGGTGGCGCACCCCCCTCCCCTCCTCCTATAAATAGTGTTGGTTTTGGGGCTGTTGGGGATAGACTTTTCCCTCTCCCTCGGCGCAGCCCTGCCCTTCTTTCTCCTCCTCTCTGCCGGTGCTTGGCGAAGCCCTGCCGGGAGACCTCGTCTCTCCATCGACACCACGCCGTCGTGCTGCTGGAGTTCTTCCCCAACCTCTCCCTCCTCCTTTTTGGATCAAGGTGCGGGAGACGTCACCGGGCTGCACGTGTGTTGAACGCGGAGGTGCCGTAGTTCGGCACTAGATCGGTATCACACTGCGATCTGAATCGCCGCGAGTACGACTCCATCAACCGCGTTCTAGTAATGCTTCCGCTTAGCAATCTTCAAAGGTATGAAGATGCTCTTACCCCTCTCTCGTTGCTGGTCTCTCCATTGGAAGATCTGAATATGTGTAGGAATTTTTTTGAATTTATGCTACGTTACCCAACAGTGGCATCCGAGCCAGGTTTTCTATGCGTAGATTCTATGCACGAGTAGAACACAAAAGGTTGTGGGCAATGATTTCTCAATTGCTTGCCGCTACTAGTCTTACTCTTTTCCGGCGGTATTGTGGGATGAAGCGGCCCGGACCGACTTTACACATACGCTTACGTGAGACTGGTTCCACCGACAGACATGCACACCGTGCATAAAGGTGGCTAGCGGGTGTCTGTCTCTCCTACTCTAGTCGGATTGGATTTGATGAAAAGGGTCCTTATGAAGGGTAAATAGCTTTGGCATATCATCGTTGTGGCTGTCACGTAGGTAAGAAAGCGTTCTTGCTAGAAACCCAAATCAGCCACGTAAAACTTGCAACAACAATTAGAGGACGTCTAACTTGCTTTTGCAGGGTTTGACATGTGATGTGATATGGCGAAAGTTGTGATGTTGCATGTATGATGTATGAGATGATCATGTTATTGTAATAGGTTTCACGACTTGCATGTCGATGAGTATGACAGCCGGTAGGATCCATAGGAGTTGTCTTAATTTATTGTATGAGATGCAACGCCATGTGCTTACAACTTTTACTTCATTGCTAACAATTAGCTTTAGTAGTAGTGATAGTAGTAGTTGGCATGAAGACTTCACGGACACACGATGATGGAGATCATGATGATGGAGATCATGGTGTCACGCCGGTGACGATGATAATCATGCGATGCCTGAATATGGAGATCAAAAGAGCAAAGATGATAATGGCCATATCATGTCACCATATGATTGCATTGTGATGTTTATCATGTTTTTCATCTTATTTCTTAGAATGACGGTAGCATAATAAGATGATCCCTCTTAAAATTTCGAGAACGTATTCCCCTAAGTGTGCACCGTTGCGAAGGATCGTTGTCTCGAAGCACCACGTGATGATCGGGTGTGATAGATTCTAACGTTCGCATACAACGGGTGTAAGCCAGATTAACACACGCGAAACACCTAGGTTGACTCGACGAGCTTAGCATGTACAGACTTGACCTCAAATACAAGAGACCGAAAGGTCGAACATGAGTCGTATGGTTGAATACGATCAGCATGAAGTTGCTCACAATGGTGACTAGTCCGTCTCACGTGATGATCGGACACGTGTTAGTCAACACGGATCATGTATCACTTAGATGACTAGAGGGGTGTCGATTTAAGTGGGAGTTCATACTTAATTTGATTAAATGAACTTAATTGTCATGAACTTAGTCTAAAAATTGTCTTTATAAATATTGTAGATGGCCAACGTCAACCTCAATTTCAACGCATTTCTAGAGAAAAACAAGCTGAAAGATGATGGTAGCAACTATACGGACTCGGTTCGCAACTTGAAGCTCATCCTTGAAGCAGCTAAAAAGGTTTATGTCCTTGATGTGCCGCTAGTTGACCCTCCTGCTCCCGCAGCAGCCCAGGACATTCTGAACGTCTGGCAAACGTGGAGTGATGACTACTCTCTGGTTAGGTGTTGCATGTTATACAGTTTAGAAACGGGGCTCCAAAGGCGTTTTGAGGAACACGGTGCATATGAGATGTTCCAAGAGCTGAAGCTAGTTTTACAAGCTCATGCCCGTGTCGAGAGATATGAAGTCCCCGACAAGTTCTTTAGCTGTAAGATGGAGGAGAACAGTTCTGTCAGTGAGCACATACTCAAAATGTCTGGGTTACACGGTCGTCTGACTTCACTTGGAGTTGAACTTCCGGATGATGCTATAATTGACAGAATCCTCCAGTCTCTCCCACCAAGCTACAAAGGCTTTGTGCTTAATTACAACATGCAAGGGATGGAGAAGACCATTCCCGAGTTGTACTCGATGCTCAAGTCTGTAGAAATAGAAATCAAGAAAGAGCATCAAGTGTTGATGGTCAACAAGACCACTAGTTTCAAGAAGGGCAAGGGTAAGAAGAACTTCAAGAAAGACGGCAAAGCTGTTGCCGTGCCCGGTTAGCCAGATGCCGGGAAGAAGAAAAAGAATGGACCCAAGCCTGAGACTGAGTGCTTCTATTGCAAGGGAAAAGGTCACTGGAGGCGAAACTACCCCAAATACTTAGCGGACAAGAAGGCTGGCAACGTTAAAGGTATATGTGATATACATGTTATTGATGTGTACCTTACCAGCGCTCGTAGTAGCTCCTGGGTATTTGATACTGGTGCTATTGCTCATATTTGCAACTCAAAGCAGGAACTACGGAATAAGCGGAGACTGGCAACGGACGAGGTGACGATGCGCGTCGGGAATGGCTCCAAGGTCGATGTGATCGCCGTCGGCACGTTACCTCTACATCTACCTTCGGGATTAGTTTTAAACCTTAATAATTGTTATTTAGTACCAGCTTTAAGCATGAACATTGTATCAGGGTCTTGCTTAATGCGAGATGGCTACTCAATTAAGTCAGAGAATAATGGTTGTTCTATTTATATGAGTGATATGTTTTATGGTCATGCTCCGCTGGTAAATGGTTTATTCTTGATGAATCTCGATCGTGATGTTACGCATATTCATAGTGTGAGTACCAAAAGATGTAAAGTTGATAATGATAGTCCCACATACTTGTGGCACTGCCGCTTTGGTCATATCGGCGTTAAGCGCATGAAGAAACTCCATACGAATGGACTATGAGAGTCTCTTGACTTTGAATCATTTGACACATGCGAACCGTGCCTCATGGGCAAGATGACTAAGACTCCATTCTCAGGGATAATGGATAGAGCAAACGACTTATTGGAAATAATACATACTGATGTGTGTGGTCCAATGAACGTTGAAGCTCGTGGTGGCTATCGTTATGTTCTCACTCTCACCGATGATTTGAGTAGGTATGGGTATATCTACTTGATGAAACACAAATCTGAGACATTTGAAAAGTTCAAGGAATTTCAGAGTGAGGTCGAGAATCAACGTGACAGAAAAATTAAGTGTCTACGATCTGATCGTGGAGGAGAATATTTGAGTCACGAGTTTGGCACACACCTAAGGAAGTGTGGAATCGTTTCCCAACTGACGCCGCCTGGCACACCGCAACGCAACGGAGTGTCTGAACGTCGTAATCGCACTTTATTAGATATGGTACGATCTATGATGTCTCTTACCAACGTACCGCTATCATTTTGGGGATACGCATTAGAAACTCCAGCATTCACTTTAAATAGGGCACCGTCTAAATCCGTTGAGACGACACCGTATGAACTATGGTTTGGCAAGAAACCTAAGTTGTCGTTTCCTAAAGTTTGGGGCTGCGATGCTTATGTGAAGAAATTTCAACCAGAAAAGCTCGAACCCAAAGCGGAGAAATGCGTATTCATAGGATACCCTCAGGAAACTATTGGGTATACCTTCTATCTTAGATCCGAAGGTAAAACCTTTGTTGCCAAGAACGGATCCTTTCTAGAGAAAGAGTTTCTCTCGAAAGAAGTAATTGGGAGGAAGGTAGAACTTAATGAGGTAATTGAACCCCCTCTCGAACAGGATAGTAGCACAGCGCGGGAAGTTGTTCCTGTGGAACCTACACCAACTGAAGAGGAAGTTAATGATAGTGATCATGAAGCTTCAGATCAAGTTACTACCGAACCGCGAAGGTCCACGAGGGCACGCTCCGCACCAGAGTGGTACGGCAACCCTGTGATGGAAATCATGTTGTTATACAACGGTGAACCTTCTAACTATGAAGAAGCGATGGCGGGCCCGGATTCCAACAAATGGCTTGCAGCTATGAAATCCGAGATAGGATCCATGTATGAGAACAAAGTATGGACTTTGGTGGACTTGCCCGATGACCGGTGAGCCATAGAAAATAAATGGATCTTCAAGAAGAAGACTGATGCAAACGATAATGTAACCGTTTCTAAAGCTCGACTTGTCGCAAAGGGTTTTTTGAAAAATTCACGGAGTTGACTACGAAGAGACTTTCTCTCCCGTAGCGAAGCTGAAATCAGTCCGAATCATGTTAGCGATTGCCGCCTTTTATGATTCTGAAATTTGGCAAATGGACGTCAAAACAGCGTTCCTTAACGGGAACCTTAAGGAAGAGTTGTATATGATGCAACCAGAAGGTTTTGTCGACCCTAAGGGTGCTAACAAAGTGTGCAAGCTCCAGCGCTCCATCTATGGGCTGGTGCAAGCATCTCGGAGTTGGAACATTCGCTTTAATGAGGTGATTAAAGCGTTTGGGTTCATACAGGTTTACGGAGAAGCCTGTCTGTACAAGAAAGTGAGTGGGAGCTCTGTAGCTTTCCTCATACTGTATGTGGATGACATATTATTGATGGGGAATAATATAGAGATGTTGGAGAGCATAAATGCCTATTTGAACAAGAGTTTTTCAATGAAGGACCTTGGAGAAGCTGCATACATATTAGGCATCAAGATCTATAGAGATAGATCAAGACGCCTCATAGGTCTTTCGCAAAGTACATACCTTGACAATATATTGAAGAAGTTCAATATGGAAAACTCAAAGAAAGGGTTCATGCCAGTTTTGCAAGGTATGAGATTGAGTAAGACTCAATCGCCGACCACGGCAGCAGATAGAGAGAAGATGAGTTCTGTCCCCTACGCTTCAGCCGTAGGCTCTCTAATGTATGCCATGCTGTGTACCAGACCCGATATAAACCTTGCCATAAGTTTGATAGGGAGGTACCAAAGTGATCCCGGTATGGAACACTAGACAGTGGTCAAGAATATCCTTAAGTACCTGAAAAGGACTAAGGAAATGTTTCTCGTTTATGGAGGTGACGAAGAGCTCGTCATAAAGGGTTACGTCGACGCTAGCTTCGACACAGATCCGGATGACTCTAAGTCACAGACCGGATACGTATATATGTTGAATGGTGGGGCAGTGAGCTGGTGCAGCAGCAAGCAAGAAGTCGTGGCAGCATCTACATGTGTAGCGGAGTACATAACTGCTTCAGAAGCGGCTCATGAAGGAATTTGGATGAAGGAGCTCATCGCCGACCTTGGAGTGGTTCCAAACGCGTCGGGTCCAATGACACTCTTCTTTGATAACACTGGGGCCATTGCCATAGCCAAGGAGCCCAGGTTTCACTGGAAGACGAAGCACATCAAATGCCGCTACAACTCCTTCCAGGACCATGTCCAGAGTGGAGTGATAGAAATTTGTAAAGTACACATGGATCTGAATGTCGCAGACCCGTTGACTAAACCTCTTCCATGAGAAAAACATGATCAACACCATAATGCTATGGGTGTTCGATACATCACAATGTAACTAGATTATTGACTCTAGTGCAAGTGGGAGAGTATTGGAAATATGCCCTAGAGGCAATAATAAAATGGTTATTATCATATTTCCTTGTTCATGATAATCGTCTATTGTTCATGCTATAATTGTATTAACAGGAAACAGTAATACATGTGTGAATAAATAGATCACAATGCGTCCCTAGCAAGCCTCTAGTTGGCTAGCTCGTTAGTCAATAGATGATCATGGTTTCCTGATCATGGGCATTAGATGTCATTGATAACGGGATCACATCATTGGGAGAATGATGTGATGGACAAGACCCAATCCTAAGCATAGCACTAGATCGTATTGTTCATATGCTGAAGCTTTTCTAATGACAAGTGTCTTTTCCTTTGACCGTGAGGTTGTGCAACTCCCGGATACCGCAGGAGTGCTTTGGGTGTATCAAACATCACAACGTAACTGGGGGACTATAAAGGTGCACTACGGGTACCTCTGGAAGTGTCTGTTGGGTTGGTATGAATCGAGATCGGGATTTGTCACTCCTGACGGAGAGGTATCTCTGGGCCCACTCGGTAGAACATCATCATGAGCTCAATGTAACTAAGGAGATAGTCACACGATGACGTGCTACGGAACAGGTAAAGAGACTTACCGGTAACGAGATTGAACAAGGTATTGGTATACCGACGATCGAATCTCGGACAAGTTCTATACCGACAGACAAAGGGAAATGTATACGGGATTGATTGAATCCTTGACATCGTGGATCATCCGATGAGATCATCGTGTAGCAAGTGGGAGCCACCACGGGTATCCAGACCCTGCTGATGGTTATTGGCCGGAGAGGTGTCTCGGTCATGTCTGCCTGTCTCCCGAACCCGTAGGGGGGTTCACACTTAAGGTTCGATAACACTAGGGTTATAGGGAATTGTTATACGAGGTTATCGAAAGTTGTTCGGAGTCCCGAATGAGATCCCGGACGTCAAGAGGAGCTCCGGAATGGTCCGGAGGTAAAGATTGATATATAGGACGGATGGTTTCGGACACCGGAAGTGTTTCGGGCGTCACATGTAACGTACCGAGACCACCGGGACCATCGGAGTTGGTCCCGGGTGTCCACCGAAAGGGGGCAACGACCCCGGCAGGCTAGATGGGCCAAGTGGGGAAGGGAACCAGCCCCTAGGTGGGCTGGTGCGCCCCCACCCAGCCCATGCGCACCAGAGAGGGAGGGAGGGGGAACCCTAGGCGCAGGGGAGGCCCATGGCCCACCTAGGGCGCGCGCCCCCTTTCCCTGCCCTGGCCGCCGCCCCCTCTCCCATCTGGTGGCTGCCGCACCACCTAACGGGGAACCCTAGGGGTGTCGCACCCCCCTCCCCTCGTCCTATAAATAGTGGGGGTTTTGGGGCTGTTGGAGATAGACTTTTCCCTCTCCCTCGGCGCAGCCCCTGCGCTTCTTTCTCCTCCTCTCTGCCGGTGCTTGGCGAAGCCCTGCCGGGAGACCTCGTCTCTCCATCGACACCACGCCGTCGTGCTGCTGGAGTTCTTCCCCAACATCTCCCTCCTCCTTGCTGGATCAAGGTGCAGGACACGTAACCGGGCTGCACGTGTATTGAACGCGGAGGTGCCGTAGTTCGGCACTAGATCGGAATCACACCGCGATCTGAATCGCCGCGAGTACGACTCCATCAACCGCATTCTAGTAATGCTTCCGCTTAGCGATCTTCAAAGGTATGAAGATGCTCTTACCCCTCTCTCGTGCCTGGTCTCTCCATTGGAACATCTGAATATGCGTAGGATTTTTTTTGAATTATGCTATGTTACCCAACATATATGAATCAACTTTGGTTGAAAAGTGCCCCAATGATTCGGAGTCCATCTATCTTGATGCTAAAAGCATTGAAAGTGGAGTAGAAGATACTAAAACTTTGAGTAGTAATGAAATTACTACCATGGATTTCAAGGAATTCAATTATGATAGTTGCTCCTTGATTTAATGCATTTCCTTGATGCAATCCATGTTAAACTCTCCACATGCTTATAGCCAAAACAAGGCCTTTACCGATCGTATCGTCGAAGCTATGATAAAATCTCTTGAAGAAAAACTTGAATTGGAAGTCTTTATCCCTAGAAAGCTTCATGATGAGTGGGAACCTACCATCAAAATCAAAATCAAAAACTATGAATGCAATGTTTTGTGTGATTTGGGTGCTGGTGTTTCCACGATTCCAAAGTCTTTATGTGATGTTCTCGGTTTTAATGAGATTGAAGAGTGTTCTCTTAATTTGCACCTTGCGGATTCTACTGTCAAGAAACCCATGGGAAGGATCAATGATGTTCTTGTTATTGCAAATAGGAACTATGTACCCATGGATTTCATTGTGCTTGACATTGATTGAAATCCTATATGCCCTATTATTCTTGGTAGACCTTTCCTAAGGACTATCGGTGCTATCATCGATATGAAGGAAGGGAATATTAGATTTCAATTTCCTTTAAAGAAGGGCATGGAACACTTTCCTAGAAAGAAAACAAGATTGCCTTCTGAATCCATGATGAGGGCCACTTATGGTTTGAGCACCAAAGACGACGATACGTGATTCTATCGCTTTTATGCCTATCTAAGGGCGTTAAACAATAGCGCTTGTTGGGAGGCAACCCAATGAATTTATATTTTTCTTTCTGTTTTTTTGCTTCCACACCATCATAATTCTGTTGTGATTGTGTTTTTTGTGTTTATTTTTGTGTTTGGGCCAAACAAAACCTTTATGACTAGTTTTGCTAATCGATGTTTGATCCTGCTGGAAAAAGACAGAAACTTTTCGCTCACGAGATGATTTTTCATTTTTATTCAAAAAGATCTTTTGAGTTGATTCTTTTTTCTGCTGGTTGATATGCCTTTTTCCCAGGCAGTCGTAATTGTTCAGAATTTTTGAGGTACCACAAGTATACGAAGTATACAGATTGCTACAGACTCGTCTGTTTTTGACATATTCTATTTTTGTTGAGTTGGTTGCTTGTTTTGATGAAACTACGGTTAGTATCGGGGGGTACTAGCCATGGAAAAGTGAGCATACAGTAGCCCAACACCAATGTAGATAGAATTCAAGTTTTCTATAGTACCAAATGAGGTGGTAGTTTGTTTTCTTGTGCTAATGTTATCACAAGTTTATGTTTAAGTTTTGTGTTGTGAAGTTTTCAAGTTTTGCGTGATGTTCTCATGGACGATGAGATAAAGAGTGGGAAGAGCTCAGGCTTGGGGATGCCCAAGGCATCCCAAGCGAAATTGAAGGACACCAAAAATCCTAAGCTTGGGGATGCCCCGGGGAGGCATCCCCTCTTTCGTCACCAAAAATAATTGGAGCTATATTTTTATTCACCACATGATATGTGTTTTGCTTGGAGCGTCTTGTATCGTAGGAGTCTTTTCTTTTTGTCATGTCACAATCATCCTTGCTGCTCACCTTTTTGAGAGAGAGAGACATGCACTCATCGTGATTTTGCTAGAATGCACATAGTGCTTCACTTATATCTTTTGAGCTAGATAATTTTGCTCTATGTGCTTTGATACGTCTCAAGCGTATCTATAATTTTCGATAGTTTCACGCTGTTATCTTGTCATCTTTGGATGTTCTATGTACCTTTTATATCCTTTTTGGGACTAACTTATTGATTCAGTGCCAAGTGTCGGTTCCTTCTTTTTCTATGTTTTTGGCTCTTTTCAGATCTGATTTTGGAATGGAGTCCAAATGGAATAAAATGCCTGAAATGATTTTTTCCCGAACGGAAGAAGATCAGGGGGCTTGTGGGCCAAGCCAGGAGGGCTACAGGGAGCCCACAAGCTCCCTCTCCGCCACCAGGGGGGCGGCGGTGGGCAGGCTTGTGGCCTCCTTGGCGCCCCCTGACCTAGATCATGCGCCTATATATTCCCTAAAATATAGCAAAAAATCAGGGGATCCACGAAAATACTTTTCCGCCGCCGCAAGATTCCGTTTCCGCGAGATCTCATCTGGAGACCCTTCCCGGTGCCCCGCCAGAGGGGACTTTGGAGTTGGAGGGCTTCTACATCAACATCATCGCCCCTCCAATGACTCGCGAGTAGTTCACTTTAGACCTACGGGTCCGTAGTTAGTAGCTAGATGGCTTCTTCTCTCTCTTGGATCTTCAATACAAAGTGCTCCATGATCTTCATGGAGATCTATCCGATGTAATCTTGTTTGGCGGTGTGTTTGTCGAGATCCGATGAATTGTGGATTTTTCATCAGATTATCTATGATATATATTTCAGTCTTTGCTGATTTCTTATATGCATGATTTGATATCCTTGTAAGTCTCTCCGAGTCTTGGGTTTTGTTTGGCCAACTAGATCTACGATTCTTGCAATGGGAGAAGTGCTTGGTTTTGGGTTCTTACCATTTGGTGACCTTTCCCATTGACAGTAGGGCAGCAAGGCACACATCGTGTAGTTGCCATCAAGGGTAACAAGGTGGGATGTGTCGTAGATATGAGATTGTCCATCTACATCATGTCATTTTGCTTAAGGCGTTACTCTGTTCTTTTGGACTTAATACACTAGATGCATGCTGGATAGCGGCCGACGTGTGGAGTAATAGTAGTAGATGCAGGAAGTATCGGTCTACTTGTTTTGGACGTGATGCCTATAGATATAATCATTGCCATAGATGACGTCACGACTTTGCGCGGTTCTATCAATTGCTCGACAGTAATTTGTTCACCCACCGTCTACCTGCTTACATGAGAGAAGCCACTAGTAAACACTACGGCCCCCGGGTCTATTCACACCTATCGTTTCCACTTTCGATTTTACTTTGCTTTGTTACTTTGTTGCTTTCAGTTCTCACTTGGCGAACAAGCTATAAGGGATTGAAAACCCCTTCATAGCGTTGGGAGCAAGCTTTTTGTGTTTGTGCAGGCTCTTGTGATACTCCTTCACTGGATCGATACCTTGGTTCTCAAACTGAGGGAAATACTTACCACCACTGCGCTACATCACCCTTTCCGCTTCGAGGGAACACCAACGCAAGGCTCCAAGGCCACGAGGGAAATCCTTTGGATATTTGCCTAGGAAGTCTCTTAAGGCGTAGCCGTAGCAGAAGGATTCCTGGTGCCGTCGACACACCTATTTCTGGTGCCATTGGAAGGTCTTTTGTTGCAGTAGCAGAAGTATTTCTGGCGCCGTTGCCGGGGAAGGAGAGATCTATCCAAGTAGGTCTCAAAACTCGTCTCTTGCATTTACTTTTTTGCCAGTTGCCTCCCGTTTTCCTCTCCCCCACTTCACATTTGCCGTTTTCATTTGCCTTTCTCCATTGCTGTTTTCATTTGCCTTTTTTCCTTTGCCGTTTTCTTTTGCCTTTGCCGGTTTTCTTGCTTGCTTGTGTGCTTGTTTGTTTGTTGAAGAAATCATGGCTGAAAACACCAAACTTTGCGACTTCTCGAGTACCAATAATAATGATTTTAGTACTCCGATTGCTCCCGCCACTAGTGTGGAATCGTATGAAATCAACGAAGCTTTCTGAATCTTGTTATGAAAGGCAATTCTTTGGCCTTCACTACTGGAATCAACGAATTTGCCATCTGCTGCTTCTTTGCCGTCTGCTGCCTGATGGCAAAGACACTCTTTGCCATCAGCTACCCAAAACCTGACGGCAAAGAGCAGGCTGATGGCAAAGAGTGTCTTTGCCATCTGCTGCCTCTTTGCCGTCTGCCAGCTGACGGCAAAGCACATGCAGGCAGACGGCAAAGAACCCACCCCACACCGCCCTCTAACCCATAACGGTCCACCAATTTGCCGTCAGCCTGTTACCCCTTTGCCGTCGGGGGCAGACAGCAAAGCGCCCACTAGACCTAACGTCGTCAACCCCCACCCCACCCCCTCTCTCCCCCCCGTAACGGCTCACCACAGCCCGTGACTCTCTCCCTGCACCGCCGCCGGAGCTCGTCCTCCCTCCTCCCTCCTCCCCGCGACCCGCCGCCAGAGCTCACCCCTCCTCCTCCCTGCGACCCCTCCTCCACCATCATGCCCCTGCTCCACCACCGCCCCTCCTCTCCGTTCCCCTGCTCCACCATCGCCCCCGACTCTCTCCCTGCACTGCCGCCGGAGCTCGTCCTCCCTCCTCCCTCCTCCCCGCGACCCGCCGCCGGAGCTCTCCCCTCCTCCTCCCTGCGACCCCCTCCTCCACCATCGTGCCCCTGCTCCACCACCGCCCCCTCCTCTCCATTGCCTTGCTCCACCAGCGCCCCCTCTTCCCTGCGTCCCCCTGCTCCACCGCCGCCCCCTCCTCTCCGTGCCCCTGGTCCACCTTCTGCCGGCATTTCCCCCGAGCTCCACCTCGTCGTTGACGTCTCCCCTAGCCACTTGTAACTCCTCCGGCCCTCCTTTCCTCTCTTTGCCTCTTTGCTAAGGGTAATTTAGTTAAGTTTAGTGACTTAGGTTAATTTAGTTAGGTTATTGTTATTAGGTTCTTGTTGCTATTAGGTTCTTACTTTAAGTTGTTTAGGTTAATTTAGTTAAGTTACTTAGGTTAATTTACTTAGGTTAATTTTTATTAGGTTCTTAGGTTAATTCTTATAAGGTTGCAAATTTTTCTTCAAGTTTCATACACGCTATTTAAAGAAAAAAAACAGAATTGATTACCACTAGTTCCAAATATTGTGAAGAAAAAAGACTCTTGCATTTTGCTTCAAGTTCTATATTGTTCTTCCTATTATATGAGAATTTGAAGTGGACATGTCATATGTGGACATGTGATTTGGACACGTGATATTTCGAATTGGGACATGTCATGCCGAAATTTCCCGTGGAAGAAGAAGAAGAGGAGAGGAGGAGGAGAAAAGGAGGGGAGGAGGAGGAGGAGAGGAGGAGAGGAGGAGGAGGATGAGAAGAAGAAGAAGAGGAGAGGAGGAGGAGGAGGAGAAAAGGAGAGGAGGAGGAGGAGGAGGAGAAGAGGAGAGGAGGAGGAGAAGCAGGAGGAGGAGGAGGAGGAGGAGAAGGCCAAGGACCTTCTAGTCCTTCTCCTCCGCCTCCTTCTCCTCTTTCTCCTCCTTCTTCTTGATTTCTTCTTCTTCTCCTCCTCCTCCTCTTTCTTCTCCTCTTTCATATTATCCTTGCTTTAATTTCCCCAACAATGACATAATTAGCCCACTTAGCTCCAAAATACCATAATAAGCTCAAACTGGCATAAGAACCTTGGTGAGCTCATGAATATTATATACTTAGCTTGTTTTACTCCTAAATGGGATAATTAGCCCATTTAGCTCCAAAAAGACATAATTAGGTAATTTGGCTCCAACAATAGGAGAAGAGGAGAAGAAATAGGGAAAATCAAAATAATGAAGAAGAAGAAGAAGAAGAGAAGAAGGAGAAGGAGGAGGAGGAGGAGGAGGAGGTGAAGGCCAAGGACATTCTAGTCCTTCTCCTCCTCCTCCTTCTCCTCCTTCTTCTTGATTTCTTCTTCTTCTCCTCCTCCTCCTCTTTCTTCTTCTATTTCATATTATCCTTGCTTTAATTTCCTTAACAATGACATAATTAGCCCATTTAGCTCCAAAATACCATAATAAGCTCAAAATGGCATAAGAACCTTGGTTATCTCATGAATGTTATATACTTAGCTTGTTTTCCTCTAAAATGGGATAATTAGCCCATTTAGCTCCAAAAAGACATAATTAGGTAATTTAGCTCCAACAAGAGGAGAAGAGGAGAAGAAATAGGCAAAATGAAAAGAAAGAAGAAGAAGAAGAAGAAGAAGAGAAGAAGGGGAAGGAGGATGAGGTGGAGGAGAAGGAGAAGGCCAAGGACCTTCTAGTCCTTCTCCTCCTCCTCCTTCTCCTGCTTCTCCTCCTTCTTCTTGATTTATTCTTCATCTCCTCCTCCTCCTCTTTCTTCTCCTCTTTCATATTATCCTTGCTTTAATTTCCCCAACAATGACATAATTAGCCCATTTAGCTCCAAAATACCATAATAAGCTCAAAATGGCATAAGAACCTTGGTTAGCTCATGAATATTATATACTTAGCTTGTTTTCCTCTAAAATGGGATAATTAACCCATTTAGCTCCAAAAAGACATAATTAGGTAATTTAGCTCCAACAAGAGGAGAAGAGGAGAAGAAATAGGCAAAATGAAAAGAAAGAAGAAGAAGAAGAAGAAGAAGAAGAGAAGAAGGAGGAGGAGGAGGAGGAGGAGAAGGCCAAGGACCTTCTAGTCCTTCTCCTCCTCCTCCTTCTCCTCCTTCTCCTTGATTTCTTCTTCTTCTCCTCCTCCTCCTATTTCTTCTCCTCTTTCGTATTATCCTTGCTTTAATTAACCCAACAATGACATAATTAGCCCATTTAGCTCCAAAATGCCATAATAAGCTCAAAATGGCATTAGAACCTTGGTTAGCTCATGAATATTATATTCTTAGCTTGATTTCCTCTAAAATTGGATAATTAGCCCATATAGCTCCAAAAAGACATAAATAGATAATTTAGCTCCAACAAGAGGACAAGAGGAGAATAATTAGGAAAAATGAAAAGAAAGAAAGAAGAAGAAGAGAAGAAGAGAAGAAAAATTCCTTCTCCTCCTTCTCCTTCTCCTCCTTTTTGATTTCTTCTTCTTCTCCTCCTCCTCCTCTTTCTTCTCCTCTTTCATATTATCCTTGCTTTAATTTCCCCAACAATGACATAATTAGCCCATTTAGCTCCAAAATGCCATAATAACCTCAAAATGGCATAAGAACCTTGGTTAGCTCATGAATATTATATATTGAGCTTGTTTTCCTCTAAAATGACATAATTGGAATATTTGTGTTGATCGGGTGGATTTACATGTGATAGTTGTCTCGTCGCTGGGAGGTCTGCTGTGCGAAGAACTGCCCGTGCGTTGTACGAGCTCCGCCCCTGCATTCGTGGGTCAGTACAAATTTCATCTCCTCCCCGCCCCTTCATTTACTGTGGCTCGGTTTCCGGATTTAGGTAATTGAATTAATTTATTAGTATGCGTGACCAGTATGCGTCTCCCGTTCGAAAGGGCAACATCTATAAATATGCATGTCTTTGCATATTTATAACCGCCATCCTTTCGAATTGTCCAACATTATCCATGTACAGCCCGAGTATGTGTAGATTGGGTTCGTTTTCCCGTATGTTGTGCTCTGGATCCGATACAGAATTTCGTCAGTGCCTCCCCCGTTTTTCTCCGGATGCACATCCTTTCTGTTTATTACGGAGACCTGTATCAAGAGAACAGCGGGGAGGTGCTGCCAAAATTTTGCGTTGGATCCGGAGCAGAGCATGAGAAAACGAACCCAATCTACACATACTCGGGTGGAATTAGGACCTATCTTTACCTATTAGCGTGTAGGTTGCCTGGACGTAATAAAAGTGGCGAACCTGATTAACCAATGAATATAAATGCTAAATTATATATAAATATATTTCTTCTGTCTTTAGTAGCTACGCAAGATGAGTGATCGTGTGTGGATGTATACCAGTCACCCTAGTCAGAAAGAGATGACGAAAGAATGGTTTGTAAAAACAAAGGAATTTGTGAAAGCCACATTCGCAAATGGCCAGGAAATAAACTATTGCCCCTTTCTTGGATGCGACAACTATAAAAAGACGACAGAGGCTGTAATGATTAAACACCTGTAGAGGAGGGGTTTTAAGCCTAATTATACGGTGTGCACATTTCATGGTGAGTCTATACAACGCACAAGAGCTGAGGTGGTCCGTCGTCGCATGGACGAGCATGGTACCGGGATCGAAGACATGGTGCAAGACTTTGATGATACTCGGGATTCATAAGATGAGATGGAGGAATCTGCAAAGGCCTTTTATGAAATGTTGGAGTCTCCAAAACATCCTCGCCATGAGCACACTGAGCTCTGTCAGCTGGATGCAATTGCACAAGTAATGGCTTTGAAGGCTCAGTTCAACTTGGGAAGAGAATGCTACAACGCAATGATGACACTATTTGGACGTTTCCTACACAAAGGCCATGTCATGCCTGCAAACATGTACCAGTCGGACAAAATACTTCGTGTACTTAAGATGCCCTATGAGAAGATAGATGCATGTGAGAAAGGATGTGTCTTATTTAGGAAGGAGTATGCACACTTGGACTATTGTCCCAATTGTGAATCTTGCAGGTATCTTGTGGTAGACAACAGTATGGGTGAGAAGAGGCAGACCAAAATCGCAGTTAGTGTTCTTCGGTATATGCCAATCGTACCAAGACTTCAACGTCTTTTCATGGTCGAAGAGACAGCCAGACAGATGACATGGCACAAATTGGGCAAAAGAACCGAACTAGATGCGGATGGGAATAAGATGATGGTACACACATCAGATGGGGAAGCGTGGAAGCATTTTGATGGATTGCATCAGGATAAAGCGGCGGATCCAAGGAATCCTCGAGTCTGCGCCGCCACGGATGGTTTTAATCCCTTCGGCATGACGACAACCCAATACAGTTGTTAGCCTGTATTTGTCATTCCACTCAATCTCCCCGCCGAGCAGATTACGCAAAGAAAGAACATATTTCTGACATTGATAATTCCAGGGCCCAATTATCTGGGGAAGAATATGAATGTGTACCTGCAACCGCTTAAGGATGAATTGAAAGAAGCTTGGGAAAATGGGGTCAAGACATACGATGCCGCTAGAAAAGAAAACTTCAAAATGCATGTGTGGTACATGTACTCTATGCATGACTTGCCAGCGTATGCGCTATTCTCTAGATGGTGTGTGCATGGAAGGTTCCCGTGCCCCCAATGCAAGGCAGCTCTTTAGATTCATTGGTTGCAGGAGGGTCGGAAGTATTCTTGCTTTGACTTGCATAGACAGTTCCTAGATCCTGACCATCAGTTCAGAAAAGACAAGAACTTTACCAAAGGTAAAGTTGTCAAAAACTTGCCACCACCTGCGTTCAAAGGCCAACAGATCCTGGATCAGTTAAACGCCCTTGAGCCTGATCTAGAGCGTCCAGGGTATTTCAAGGGGTATAATTCAAAACACGCCTGGACTCACAAGCCATGCTTCTGGGATCTGCCTTACTTCAAAGACCTCCTTCTTCCACACAATATCGACATGATGCTCACTGAAAAGAATATCGGAGAGGCTATTTTTGGTACATTGTTCAACATAGATGGGAAGACAAAGGATAATATTAAGGCTAGAGTCGATCAAGGGACACTATGTCATAGACCGTTACAGAACATGCGAGAAGGCAAAGGAAAGCAGAAGTGGTCGAAGACAAAGGCCTAGTTCAATCTTGGAAGGCCAGCTATGAGGGAAATTATCTTGTGGGTCAAAATGCACTTGATGTTCCCCTATGGGTATGCAGCGAATCTAAAGAGGGGAACGAGTCTTGAAAAATTAAAAAAAATTTGGTCTCAAGAGTCATGATTGGCACATGTGGCTAGAGCGGGTAATGTCAGTGATGTTACGTGGCTTTATTCGTGAGGATGAATGGCTAGTACTGGCGGAGCTGAGCTATTTCTTCCGTGTTCTTTGTGCGAAAGAATTGTTGCCTGGTGTGGTAGAAGACATGGAGGAGTTTGCACCGGAGTTGTTGTGCAAGTTAGAGATGATCTTTCCACCGGCCTTCTTTAATCCAATGCAGCATTTGATTTTACATCTACCGACCGAGGCAAGATTGGGTGGGCCCGTGCAAGATCGTTGGTGCTATGGAACTGAGAGGATGTAGAAGACCCTTCGAGCTAAATGTAAAAATAAGCGTAGAATTGAAGCATCGATCGCTAAGGCATTCATTACTGAGGAGGTGGCAAACTTTGTGATGGCACACTACGAAGCCAAAAATCATCATTTGCATAATCCGAAGCCTCGGCACAATGATGCAGACCCTAAAAAAGGTGGGTCCAACCTCAGCCTATTCAAAGGGAAGCTCGCACCAGCCGGTGCTTCGAAACCAATAACGTTGGATGTCGAAGAATGGCGGAACATTTCGTTGTATATCTTCAACAACCTAACAGAAGTGCGGCCGTACATCGAGTGAGTTCTCGGCACATTTTCCCGTAACTTCTAATTCATTTGAACTGCTCTTATTCCCGCATATTTCAAACAGCCATTACGTCGTCAAATTCTCGGATGGAGCGGTGATCGTAAATGATTCCGTCGAAGAGTATAAGCTTCTGTCAAAGACAGGAGGCGGCTATCCCGGTTTCATCTCTTGGTTCAAACAAACGGTAATTATCAATAATGGACCATTTCATTCTTGGTCTAACTTGCGGCTAATGCAACAACCATTTCGTATTAAACTTGTAGGCTAATTCAGAGTCTATGGACGTCGAATTGAGACAAGTCGCTAATGGTTTTGACTATAAGGTCCGTTCATTTCAGAAATACAACATCAACGGGTATCTCTTTCGTACCTTTGGCAAAGAGCTATCTATGCCCGACCGGAAATCTACAAATTGTGGTGTCTCTGCTATCGGCGAAGGTGTTATCGAGTATTATGGAAGAGTTGAAGCAATTTATGAACTTCAATTCTATGGTGAAAACCCACTGAACGTCGTAGTCTTCAAATGTTATTCGTTCCAGCCGAAAAGGACTAGAAGGACTCATGAACACATAGGACTAGTCGAAATCAATCCAAACACCCATTTAGATGTACCCGATGTCTATATTACGGCTCAACAGGCGACCCAAGTTTTCTATCTACCGTGGGCATGCCAAACGGATAAGAATCTGGAAGGTTGGTATGTTGTTTATGAAATGCCGCCACCTGTCAGACCACCTCTCCCAAATGAACAGGATTATGAACCTCACATTAACCCAGACACATATGATGGAGAATTCTTCCAAGAAACACGTCTTACCAAGAAACGTTTCAAGAACCGCCATGCTTCACCCAAGAACATGGAAGTAGACAGCGACAATGAATCCGACTCCAGCCCTGAGCCAGAACCAGAAGACCTGGAACTCGTAGAGGTTACTGATGCGGATGACCTGTCAATGCTTCAACAATTAAAGGAAGGCCTTTCACAACTTCACGCCGTTGAACCCGACGAGCACGTCATTCATGAAGACATGCGTGATAGTGATGATGATGATGCATTTATTGATGATGATTATTAGTTTCTAAGATTCACAACTTAAATTATATATATTTGAATCTTTATTATTCATGTACATATTATTATTCATGTCAGTTATTCAATTTTTTTATGTTGTACTAATTTCTTTTAATCTTTATCATGCAGGTCACCAGGTGTGGAAAGATGGTGGGTGCTGGTCCAGATCGCTCGACGGGTTCTTCCGAGGCGCCCCGCACGAGGGGTGGTACTTCCCTTCCACCCCTATCTCTCCGTAGAGCCTTGAGAGAAAGTCTGTCGACACCACCCATGAGTTCTTCTTCGTCGGCGGCATTGCCCACTGGGAGAGGTGCTGGTCGGGTAGGTAAGAAGTGGAAGGGTACAGGGAGAGGTGGTGGCCGCGGTTTGAGCCATCCTCGCCACCACCACCAGCTCATTCACCCGAGCATAGGACTACTATGGTCGACCCATTTGCAGAGGAGGCTACGGGGACTCCGTTCCAGGAGCCTCTTCTTGACGGGCATTCGTCCCATGAGACTCCGGTCCAGGAGCAGCCTCGGGTCGAGGTGCATTCGGCCCAGGAGCAGCCGGAGGAGACTACGGTTCCGGAGGCTTCACCCGACGTGGAGAGGCCCGGATGGGAGACCTGGCCGGATCGTACCGAGTTGCCGGATTGGACCGAAGGTCCGGGTGGATCAGGGGGCGGGGATGGCGGGGATGAGCTTACGGATAGTGAGGGCGATGTGCAGGTGGACGGGGCCACCGTGTACAAGCGTAGTAGTACACGTCTCCCGGTCGCCCCGGCTACCAGCGAGCAGAGGCCGGTGATTAAACCTGATGGAGATAGGTAAGTACATTTACCCTTTTTATAGCTTTTGCCTTCAAGTTTGTTCAAATATCTAATGCGTTGACCTTATCATACTGCAGGGGATGGGTACACCCTCTTGGAGTCCGCAGGACGAACTCCGTCCTTGGTGTGCTTTGCCGGACAAATTTCCCGGGGTTTGTCACGTTGCCTGGTGAGGGTCAGGTTCCTACACTAGGATTTACCTGGGAGCACTACCAGGCTGCGCAGGCCCCGCCGGAGGAGATTATAGATGGTGTCTTGTGCCACACGAGGGCCGAGATGGTGATCAAGAGGTTTTGGGTAAATTATCCTTTTACAGAATCTAAAATTAACAATATAGCTAATTATTGTACTAATCGGTGTTTTCACGTTTGATTGCAAACCTTCTATAGGTGTGAGGATGGATATGAGGAGGAGGCGGCCAGGGTTCTCGAGGCGGAGTGTAGGCGGTTACTACAGAACTTGCGCCACGAGGCTCAGCCGCAGGCTATTCGAGATTACTACGCCACGCGTGGTATTAAGAAGCAGAAGAAGGATTGCCGCGGAAAGTTTCTGAAGAAGGAGCAATACATGAAGGTAATTACCTATTCTTAAGTCCTTCTACGTAGTTTTCTTGATTTCATTCATAGGCGTAGCGCTGAAAATTCTTTCTAATAACTTACAGGTGCCCCCGAGATGGTGTGCGGATAAGATGGATGGTTGGGAGGCATTGGTTGATGAGTGGTGCACAGGCAGCTGGCGAGCCGTCCACGAGAATGCGAAGGATTGGCGTAGCCAAATGGTTGGTGTGCCACACCATCAAGGCAGCGCCAACTTACTTCAGTTTGGACGAAACTGGGTATGTGCTTCGCTTCACGATTCATGCAATTCATCCTTGATGCTAATATTTTGTTCCTCTCTTTTAGGTGCATCACAATAAGACTGAGATGCCACACTTGTACGACCTTTATGGCATGGCCCATACTGCCTCGTACAAGAAGGCGAAGGCATTCTCTAAGTCTGACCTGGATGATCCCAATAACTTCACCAACATATCATCCCACCAGAAGCTCGTGGCATACAGGGACGCGGGGAAGGCTACGAAAGGGGATGACTTTAACCCTAGCCAGGAACCTTTGGATCCAGAGCTGGTGATGATATCTGGTGGTGGGAGGCCCCATGGCTCGAAAGCCATTGGAGATGGGATAATACGTTGTCCACTCACTCTTCCGGAGATCAAGGCGCGCCAGTCGAGCAGCTGTCCTGAGATAACACGTCGTCCACGGCCAGTCGAACTTGCCATCCAGGTTAGTTGTACGGACTAAGAACACTTTCATCCATTTCATTATGTGTGTCACCATAGATCATTACTGTGGTAACGAGGAATGGTGTTTTAGGCTACTCTTCAGAAAGACAGAGCGGCAAACCAGGCTGCTCTTGAGAAAGAGAGATTGGCAAGCCAGGCTGCTCTTGAGGCTGCTCTTGATGAGAGGGACCAGACCACGACACGATTGCTTGAGGAGGAGAGGACCCGGAATGAGGCGGGTCAACGGGCCTTGTACGAGCTTTTTGTGGTATGTTTTTTTTTCACATTAGCCAAATCATGTGTGTAATGTCTGTTTCATTACTAACTAATACGACCCACTCTTCAGGGTCTGTGCGAGAAGAGCGGTCAAGTCCCTCCGCCGATGCCCGTCTTCTCTTCGATTGGCACGGTGAGTTTCATTATAAACTAGTATTAATAACTGAGTGTCATCATGCTAACTCAGACATTGCAAAATATCTTTTCTGCAGAATAGCTCCCGAGCGGCATCGCACGACCCTTCTCCAAGGCAACCGTCTCCAAACGAAGCCGCCGCAAGCAACCGTGGTGTTTCTCATCCTTGATGACCACTACGGTAAGTTTCTCCTCCAAACTTAGCTTGATTTCCTCTAAAATGAGATAATTAGCCCATTTAGTTCAAGAAGACATAATTAGGTAATTTAGCTCCAACAAGAGGAGAAGAAATAGGAAAAATGAAAAGAAAAAAGAAGAAGAAGAAGGAGAAGGAGGAGAAGGCGGAGGAGGAGGAGGAGGAGGAGAAGGAGGAGGAGAAGGCCAAGGACCTTCTAGTCCTTCTCCTCCTCCTCCTTCTCCTCCTTCTCCTCCTTCTTCTTGATTTCTTCTTCTTCTCCTCCTCCTCCTCTTTCTTCTCCTCTTTCATATTATCCTTGCTTTAATTTCCCCAACAATGACATAATTATCCCATTTAGCTCCAAAATACCATAATATGCTCAAAATGGCATAAGAACCTTGGTTAGCTCATGAATATTATATACTTAGCTTGTTTTCCTCTAAAAAGGGATAATTAACTCATTTAGCTCCAAAAAGACATAATTAGGTAATTTAGCTCCAACAAGAGGAGAAGAGGAGAAGAAATAGGAAAAATGAAAAGAAAGAAGAAGAAGAAGAAGAGAAGAAGGAGAAGGAGGAGAAGGAGGAGGAGGAGGAGGAGGAGGAGGAGGAGAAGGCCAAGGACCTTCTAGTCCTTCTCCTCCTCCCCCATCTCCTCCTTCTCCTCCTTCTTGATTTCTTCTTCTTCTCCTCCTCCTCCTCTTTCTTCTCCTCTTTCATATTATCCTTGCTTTAATTAACCCAACAATGACATAATTAGCCCGTTTAGCTCCAAAATACCATAATAAGCTCAAAATAGCATAAGAACCTTGGTTAGCTCATGAATATTATATGCTTAGCTTGTTTTCCTCTAAAATGGGATAACTAGCCCATTTAGCTCCAAAAATACATAATTAGGTAATTTAGCTCCAACAAGAGGAGAAGAGGAGAAGAAATAGGCAAAATGAAAAGAAAGAAGAAGAAGAAGAAGAAGAAGAAGAAGAAGAAGAGAAGAAGGAGAAGGTGGTGGAGGAGGAGGAGGAGGAGAAGGAGGAGAAGGCCAAGGAACTTCTAGTCCTTCTCCTCCTCCTCCTTCTCCTCCTTCTCCTCCTTCTTATTGATTTCTTCTTCTTCTCCTCCTCCTCCTCTTTCTTCTCCTCTTTCATATTATCCTTGCTTTAATTTCCCCAACAATGACATAATTAGCCCATTTAGATCCAAAATACCATAATAAGCTCAAAATGGCATAACAACCTTGGTTAGCTCATGAATATTATATACTTAGCTTGTTTTTCTCTAAAATGGGATAATTAGCCCATTTAGCTCCAAAAAGACATAATTAGGTAATTTAGCTCCAACAAGAGGAGAAGAGGAGAAGAAATAGGCAAAACTAAAAGAAAGAAGAAGAAGAAGAAGAAGAAGAGAAGGAGGAGAAGGAGGAGAAGGAGAAGGACCTTCTAGTCCTTCTCCTCCTCCTTCTCCTCCTTCTTCTTGATTTCTTCTTCTCCTCCTCCTCCTCCTCTTTCTTCTCCTCTTTCATATTATCCTTGCTTTAATTAACCCAACAATGACATAATTAGCCCATTTAGCTCCAAAATACCATAATAAGCTCAAAATGGCATAAGATCCTTGGTTAGCTCATGAATATTATATACTTAGCTTGGTTTCCTCTAAAATGGGATAATTAGCCCATTTAGCTCCAAAAAGACATAATTAGGTAATTTAGATCCAACAAGAGGAGAAGAGCAGAAGAAATAGGCAAAATGAAAAGGAAGAAGAAGAAGAAGAGAAGAAGGAGAAGGAGGAGAAGGAGGAGGAGGAGGAGGAGGAGGAGAAGGCCAAGGTGGAGAAGGCCAAGGACCTTCTAGTCCTTCTCCTCCTCCTCCTCCTCCTCCTTCTCCTCCTTCTTCTTGATTTCTTCTTCTTCTCCTCCTCCTCCTCTTTCTTCTCCTCTTTCATATTATCCTTGCTTTAATTAACCCAACAATGACATAATTAGCCCATTTAGCTCCAAAATACCATAATAAGCTCAAAATGGCATAAGAACCTTGGTTAGCTCATGAATATTATATACTTAGCTTGTTTTCCTCTAAAATGGGATAATTAGCCCATTTAGCTCCAAAAAGACATAATTAGGTAATTTAGCTCCAACAAGAGGAGAAGAGGAGAAGAAATAGGCAAAATGAAAAGAAAGAAGAAGAAGACGAAGAAGAAGAGAAAAAGGAGAAGGAGGAGTAGGAGGAGGAGGAGGAGAAGGCCAAGGACCTTCTAGTCCTTCTCCTCCTCCTCCTTTCTCCTTGTTCTCCTCCTTGTTCTTGATTTCTTCTTCTTCTCCTCCTCCTCTTATTTCTTCTCCTCTTTCATATTATCCTTACTTTAATTTAACCCAACAATGACATAATTAGCCCATTTAGCTCCAAAATACCATAATAAGCACAAAATGGTATAAGAACCTTGGTTAGCTCATGAATATTACATATTTAGCTTGTTTTCCTCTAAAATGGGATAATTATCCCATTTAGCTCCAAAAAGACATAATTAGGTAATTTAGCTCCAACAAGAGGAGAAGTGGAGAAGAAATAGGCAAAATGAAAAGAAAGAAGAAGAAGAAGAAGAAGAAGAAGAAGAAGAGAAGAAGGAGAAGGAGGAGGAGGAGGAGGAGGAGGAGGAGAAGGAGAAGGACCTTCTAGTCCTTCTCCTCCTCCTTCTCCTCTCCTTCTCCTCCTTCTTCTTGATTTCTTCTTCTTCTCCTCCTCCTCCTCTTTCTTCTCCTCTTTCATATTATCCTTGCTTTAATTAACCCAACAATGACATAATTAGCCCATTCAGCTCCAAAATACCATAATAAGCTCAAAATGGCATAAGAACCTTGGTTAGCTCATGAATATTATATACTTAGCTTGTTTTCCTCTAAAATGGGATAATTAGCCCATTTAGCTCCAAAAAGACATAATTAGGTAATTTAGCTCCAACAAGAGGAGAAGAGGAGAAGAAATAGGCAAAATGAAAAGAAAGAAGAAGAAGAAGAAGAAGAAGAAGAAGAGAAAAAGGAGAAGGAGGAGGAGGAGGAGGAGAAGGAGTAGGCCAAGGACCTTCTAGTCCTTCTCCTCCTCCTCCTTCTCCTCCTTCTCCTCCTTCTTCTTGATTTCTTCTTATTCTCCTCCTCCTCCTCTTTCTTCTCCTCTTTCGTATTATCCTTGCTTTAATTTCCCCAACAATAAGATAATTAGCCCATTTAGCTGCAAAATACCATAATAAGCTCAAAATGGCATAAGAACCTTGGTTAGCTCATGAATACTATATACATAGCATGTTTTCCTCTAAAATGGGATAATTAGCCCATTTAGCTCCAAAAAGACATAATTAGGTAATTTAGCTCCAACAAGAGGAGAAGAGGAGAAGAAATAGGCAAAATGAAAAGAAAGAAGAAGAAGAAGAAGAAGAGAAGATGGAGAAGGAGGAGGAGGAGGAGGAGGAGAAGGAGAAGGACCTTGTAGTCCTTCTCCGCCTCCTTCTCCTCCTTCTCCTCCTCCTTGATTTCTTCTTCTCCTCCTCCTCCTCCTCTTTCTTCTCCTCTTTCATATTATCCTTGCTCTAATTAACCCAACAATGACATAATTAGCCCATTTGTCTCCAAAATACCATAATAAGCTCAAAATGGCATAAGAACCTTGGTTAGCTCATGAATATTATATACTTAGCTTGTTTTCCTATAAAATATGGGATAATTAGCCCATTTAGCTCCAAAAAGACATAATTAGGTAATTTAGCTCCAAAAAGAGGAGAAGAGGAGAAGAAATAGGCAAAATGAAAAGAAAGAAAGAAGAAGAAGAAGAAGAAGAGAAGAAGGAGAAGGAGGAGGAGGAGGAGGAGAAGGCCAAGGACCTTCTAGTCCTTCTCCTCCTCCTCCTTCTCCTCCTTCTCCTCCTTCTTGATTTCTTCTTATTCTCCTCCTCCTGCTCTTTCTTCTCCTCTTTCGTATTATCCTTGCTTTAATTTCCCCAACAATAACATAATTAGCCCATTTAGCTCCAAAATACCACAATAAGCTCAAAATGGCATAAGAACCTTGGTTAGGTCATGAATATTATATACTTAGCATGTTTTCCTCTAAAATGGGATAATTGGACCATTTAGCTCCAAAAAGACATAATTAGGTAATTTAGCTCCAACAAGAGGAGAAGAGGAGAAGAAATAGGCAAAATGAAAAGAAAGAAGAAGAAGAAGAAGAAGAGAAGAAGGAGAAGGAGGAGGAGGAGGAGGAGAAGGAGAAGGACCTTCTAGTCCTTCTCCGCCTCCTTCTCCTCCTTCTCCTCCTCCTTCTTGATTTCTTCTTCTCCTCCTCCTCCTCCTCTTTCTTCTCCTCTTTCATATTATCCTTGCTTTAATTAACCCAACAATGACATAATTAGCCCATTTAGCTCCAAAATACCATAATAATCTCAAAATGGCATAAGAACCTTGGTTAGCTCATGAATATGATATACTTAGCTTGTTTTCCTATAAAATATGGGATAATTAGCCCATTTAGCTCCAAAAAGACATAATTAGGTAATTTAGCTCCAACAAGAGGAGAAGAGGAGAAGAAATAGGCAAAATGAAAAGAAAGAAGAAGAAGAAGAAGAAGAAGAAGAAGAAGAGAAGAAGGAGAAGGAGGAGGAGGAGGATGAGGAGGAGGAGAAGGCCAAGGACCTTCTAGTCCTTCTCCTCCTCCTCCTTGATTTCTTCTTCTTGTCCTCCTCCTCCTCTTTCTTCTCCTCTTTCATCTTATCCTTGCTTTAATTAACCCAACAATGACATAATTAGCCCATTTAGCTCCAAAATACCATAATAAGCTCAAAATGGTATAAGAACCTTGGGTAGCTCATGAATATTATATACTTAGCTTGTTTTCCTCTAAAAAGGGATAATTAGCCCATTTAGCTCCAAAAAGACATAATTAGGTAATTTAGCTCCAACAAGAGGAGAAGAGGAGAAGAAATAGGCAAAATGAAAACAAAGACGACGAAGCAGAAGAAGAGAAGAAGGAGAAGGAGGAGGAGGAGGAGGATGAGGAGAAGGAGAAGGACCTTCTAGTCCTTCTCCTCCTCCTTCTCCTCCTTCTCCTCCTTCTTCTTGATTTCTTCTTCTTCTCCTCCTCCTGCTTCTCCTCCTTCTCCTCCTTCTTCTTGATTTCTTCTTCTTCTCCTCCTCCTCTTTCATAGTATCCTAGCTTTAATTAACCCAACAATGACATAATTAGCCCATTCAGCTCCAAAATACCATAATAAGCTCAAAATGGCATAAGAACCTTGGTAAGCTCATGAATATTATATACTTAGCTTGTTTTCCTCTAAAATGGGATGATTAGCCCATTTAGCTCCGAAAAGACATAATTTGGTAATTTAGCTCCAACAAGAGGAGAAGAGGAGAAGAAATAGGAAAAATGAAAAGAAAGAAGAAGAAGAAGAAGAAGAAGAAGAAGAAGAAGAGAAGAAGGAGAAGGAGAAGGAGGAGGAGGAGGAGAAGGCCAAGGACCTTCTAGTCCTTCTCCTCCTCCTCCTTCTCCTCCTTCTTCTTGATTTCTTCTTCTCCTCCTCCTCCTCCTCTTTCTTCTCCTCTTTCATATTATCCTTGCTTTAATTAACCCAACAATGACATAATTAGCCCATTTAGCTCCAAAATATCATAACAAGCTCAAAATGGCATAAGAACCTTGGTTAGCTCATGAATATTATATACTTATCTTGTTTTCCTCTAAAATGGGATAATTAGCCCATATAGCTCCAGAAATACATAATTAGGTAATTTAGCTCCAACAAGAGGAGAAGAGGAGAAGAAATAGGCAAAATGAAAAGAAAGAAGAAGAAGAAGAAGAAGAAGAAGAGAAGAAGCAGAAGGAGGAGCAGGAGGAGGAGGAGGAGGAGAAGGAGAAGGAACTTCTAGTCCTTCTCCTCCTCCTTCTCCTCCTTCTTCTTGATTTCTTCTTCTTGTCCTCCTCCTCCTCTTTCTTCTCCTCTTTCATATTATCCTTGATTTAATTAACCCAACAATGACATAATTAGCCCATTTAGCTCCAAAATACGATAATAAGCTCAAAATGGCATAAGAACCTTAGTTAGCTCATGAATATTATATACTTAGCTTGTTTCCTCTAAAATGGGGTAATTAGCCCATTTAGCTCCAAAAAGACATAATTAGTTAATTAACTCCAACAAGAGTAGAAGAGGAGAAGAACTAGGCAAAATGAAAAGAAATAAGAAGAAGAAGAAGAAGAAGAAGAGAAAAAGGAGAAGGAGGAGGAGGAGGAGGAGAAGGAGAAGACTAAGGACCTTCTAGTCCTTCTCCTCCTTCTCCTTCTCCTCCTTCTCCTCCTTCTTCTTGATTTCTTCTTATTCTCCTCCTCCTCCTCTTTCTTCTCCTCTTTCGTATTATCCTTGCTTTAATTTCCCCAACAATAACATAATTAGCCCATTTAGCTCCAAAATACCATAATAAGCTCAAAATGGCATAAGAACCTTGGTTAGGTCATGAATATTATATACTTAGCATGTTTTCCTCTAAAATGGGATAATTAGCCCATTTAGCTCCAAAAAGACATAATTAGGTAATTTAGCTCCAGCAAGGGGAGAAGAGGAGAAGAAATAGGCAAAATGAAAAGAAAGAAGAAGAAGAAGAAGAAGAGAAGAAGGAGAAGGAGGAGGAGGAGGAGGAGGAGAAGGAGAAGGACCTTCTAGTCCTTCTCCGCCTCCTTCTCCTCCTTCTCCTCCTCCTTCTTGATTTCTTCTTCTTGTCCTCCTCCTCCTCTTTCTTCTCCTCTTTCATATTATCCTTGCTTTAATGAACCCAACAATGACATAATTAGCCCATTTAGCTCCAAAATACCATAATAAGCTCAAAATGGCATAAGAACCTTGGTTAGCTCATGAATATTATATACTTAGCTTGTTTTCCTCTAAAATGGGATAATTAACCCATTTAGCTTCAAAAAGACATAATTAGGTAATTTAGCTCCAACAAGAGGAGAAGAGGAGAAGAAATAGGCAAAATGAAAAGAAAGACGACGAAGTAGAAGAAGAGAAGAAGGAGAAGGAGGAGGAGGAGGAGGATGAGGAGAAGGAGAAGGACCTTCTAGTCCTTCTCCTCCTCCTTCTCCTCCTTCTCCTCCATCTTCTTGATTTCTGCTTCTTCTCCTCCTACTGCTCTTTCTTCTCCTCTTTCATAGTATCCTAGCTTTAATTAACCCAACAATGACATAATTAGCCCATTCAGCTCCAAAATACCATAATAAGCTCAAAATGGCATAAGAATCTTGGTTAGCTCATGAATATTATATACTTAGCTTGTTTTCCTCTAAAATGGGATAATTAGCCCATTTAGCTCCGAAAAGACATAATTTGGTAATTTAGCTCCAACAAGAGGAGAAGAGGAGAAGAAATAGGAAAAATGAAAAGAAAGAAGAAGAAGAAGAAGAAGAAGAGAAGAAGGAGAAGGAGGAGGAGGAGGAGGAGGAGAAGGCCAAGGACCTTCTAGTCCTTCTCCTCCTCCTCCTTCTCCTCCTTCTTCTTGATTTCCTCTTCTCCTCCTCCTCCTCCTCTTTCTTCTCCTCTTTCATATTATCCTTGCTTCAATTAACCCAACAATGACATAATTAGCCCATTTAGCTCCAAAATATCATAACAAGCTCAAAATGGCATAAGAACCTTGGTTAGCTCATGAATATTATATACTTAGCTTGTTTTCCTCTAAAATGGGATAATTAGCCCATATAGCTCCAGAAATATATAATTAGGTAATTTAGCTCCAACAAGAGGAGAAGAGGAGAAGAAATAGGCAAAATGAAAAGAAAGAAGAAGAAGAAGAAGAAGAAGAAGAAGAGAAGGAGAAGGAGGAGGAGGAGGAGGAGGAGGAGGGGAAGGAGAAGGAACTTCTAGTCCTTCTCCTCCTCCTTCTCCTCCTTCTTCTTGATTTCTTATTCTTGTTCTCCTCCTCCTCTTTCTTCTCCTCTTTCATATTATCCTTGATTTAATTAACCCAACAATGACATAATTAGCCCATTTAGCTCCAAAATACGATAATAAGCTCAAAATGGCATAAGAACCTTAGTTAGCTCATGAATATTATATACTTAGCTTGTTTTCCTCTAAAATGGGGTAATTAGCCCATTTAGCTCCAAAAAGACATAATTAGTTAATTTAACTCCAACAAGAGTAGAAGAGGAGAAGAACTAGGCAAAATGAAAAGAAATAAGAAGAAGAAGAAGAAGAAGAAGAAGAAGAGAAGAAGGAGAAGGAGGAGGAGGAGGAGGAAAAGGAGAAGGCCAAGGACCTTCTAGTCCTTCTCCTCCTCCTCCTTCTCCTCCTTCTTCTTGATTTCTTCTTCTTCTCCCCCTCCTCCTCTTTCGTATCCTCTTTCATATTATCCTTGCTTTAATTTCCCCAACAATGACATAATTAGCCCATTTTGCTCCAAAATAACATAATAAGCTCAAAATGGCATAAGAACCTTGGTTAGCTCATGAATATTATATACTTAGCTCGTTTTCCTCTAAAATGGGATAATTAGCCCATTTGGCTCCAAAAACACATAATTAGGTAATTTAGCTCCAACAAGAGGAGAAGAGGAGAAGAAATAGGCTAAATGAAAAGAAAGAAGAAGAAGAAGAAGAAGTGAAGAAGGAGAAGGAGGAGGAGGAGGAGGAGGAAGAGAAGGAGAAGGACCTTCTAGTCCTACTCCTTCTCCTTCTCCTCCTTCTTCTTGATTTCTTATTCTCCTCCTCCTCCTCCTCTTTCTTCTCCTCTTTCATATTATCCTTGATTTAATTAACCCAACAATAAGATAATTAGCCCATTTAGCTCCAAAATACCATAATAAGCTCAAAATGGTATAAGAACCTTGGTTAGCTCATAAATATTATATATTAACTTGTTTTCCTCTAAAATGGGGTAAATAGCCCATTTAGCTCCAAAAAGACATAATTAGGTAATTTAGCTCCAAGAAGAGGAGAAGAGGAGAAGAAATAGGCAAAATGAATAGAAAGAAGAAGAAGAAGAAGCGAAGAAGGAGAAGGATGAGAAGGAGGAGGAGGAGGAGGAGCAGGAGAAGGCCAAGGACCTTCTAGTCCTTCTCCTCCTCCTCCTCCTCCTCCTCCTTCTCCTCCTTCTTCTTGATTTCTTCTTCTTTTCCTCCTCCTCCTCTTTCTTCTCCATTTTCATATTATCCTTGCTTTAATTAACCCCACAATGACATAATTAGCCCATTTAGCTCCAAAATACCATAATAAGCTCAAAATGGCATAAGAACCTTGGTTAGCTCATGAATCTTATATAGTTAGCTTGTTTTCCTCTAAAATGGGATAATTAGCCCATTTAGCTCCAAAAAGACATAATTAGGTAATTTAGCTCCAACAAGAGGAGAAGAAATAGGCAAAATGAAAAGAAAGAAGAAGAAGAAGAAGAAGAAGAAGAAGAAGAAGAGAAGAAGGAGAAGGAGGAGGAGGAGGAGGAGGAGGAGAAGGCCAAGGACCTTCTAGTCCTTATCCTCCTCCTCCTTCTCCTCCTTCTCCTCCTTCTTCTTGATTTCATCTTATTCTCCTCCTCCTCCTCTTTCTTCTCCTCTTTCATATTATTCTTGCTTTAATTAACCCAACAATGACATAATTAGCCCATTTAGCTCCAAAATACCATAATAAGCTCAAAATGGTATAAGAACCTTGGTTAGCTCATGAATATTATATACTTAGCTTGTTTTCCTCTAAAATGGGATAATTAGCCCATTTAGCTCCAAAAAGACATAATTAGGTAATTTATCTCCAACAAGAGGAGAAGAGAAGAAGAAATAGGCAAAATGAAAAGAAAGAAGAAGAAGAAGAAGAAGAGAAGAAGAAGAAGGAGAAGGAGGAGGAGGAGGAGGAGGAGGAGGAGAAGGAGAAGGAGAAGGACCTTCTAGTCCTTCTCCTCCTCCTTCTCCTCCTTCTCCTCCTTCTTCTTGATTTCTTCTTATTTTCCTCCTCCTCCTCCTCTTTCTTCTCCTCTTTCATATTATCCTTGCTTTAATTAACCCAACAATGACATAATTAGCCCATTTAACTCCAAAATACCATAATAAGCTCAAAATGGCGTAATAACCTTGGTTATCTCATCAATATTATATACTTAGCTTGTTTTCCTCTAAAATGGGATAATTAGCCCATTTAGCTCCAAAAAGACATAATTAGGTAATTTAGCTCCAACAAGCAGAGAAGAGGAGAAGAAATAGGCAAAATGAAAAGAAAGAAGAAGAAGAAGAAGAAGAAGAGAAGAAGGAGAAGGAGGAGGAGGAGGAGAAGGCCAAGGACCTTCTAGTCCTTCTACTCCTCCTCCTTCTCCTCCTTCTCCTCCTTCTTCTTGATTTCTTCCTCTTCTCCTCATCCTCCTCTTTCTTTTCCTCTTTCATATTATCCTTTCTTTAATTAACCCAACAATGACATAATTAGCCCATTTAGCTCCAAAATACCACAATAAGCTAAAAATGGCATAAGAAACTTGGTTAGCTCATGAATATTATATACTTAGCTTGTTTTCCACTAAAATGGGATAATTAGCCCATTTAGCTCCAAAAAGACATAATTAGGTAATTTAGCTCCAACAAGAGGAGAAGAGGAGAAGAAATAGGCAAAATGAAAAGAAAGAAGAAGAATTAGAAGAAGAGAAGAAGGAGAAGGAGGAGGATGAGGAGGAGGAGGAGAAGGAGAAGGACCTTCTAGTCCTTCTCCTCCTCCTTCTCCTCCGTCTCCTTCTTCTTGATTTCTTCTTCTTCTCCTCCTCCTCCTCTTTGTTCTCCTGTTTCATATTATCCTTGCTTTAATTAACCCAACAATGACATAATTAGCCCATTTAGCTCCAAAATACCATAATAAGCTCAAAATGGCATAAGAACCTTGGTTAGCTCACGAATATTATATACTTAGCTTGTTTTCCACTAAAATGGGATAATTAGCCCATTTTGCTCCAAAAAGACATAATTAGGTAATTTAGTTCCAACAAGAGGACAAGAGGAGAAGAAATAGGCAAAATGAAAAGAAAGAAGAAGAAGAAGAAGAAGAGAAGGAGAAGGAGGAGGAGGAGGAGGATAAGGAGAAGGCCCAGGACCTTCTAGTCCTTCTCCTCCTCCTACTTCTCCTCCTTCTCCTCCTTCTTCTTGATTTCTTCTTCTTCTCCTCCTCCTCCTCTTTCTTCTCCTCTTTCATATTATCCTTGCTTTAATTTCCGCAACAATAACATAATTAGCCCATTTAGCTCCAAAATACCATAATAAGCTCAAAATGGCATAAGAACCTTGGTTAGCTCATGAATATTATATACTTAGCTTGTTCTCCTCTAAAATGGGATAATTAACCCATTTAGCTCCAAAAAGACATAATTAGGTAATTTAGCTCCAACAAGAGGAGAAGAGGAGAAGAAATAGGCAAAATGAAAAGAAAGAAGAAGAAGAAGAAGAAGACAAGAAAGAGAAGGAGGAGGAGGAGGAGAAGGCCAAGGACCTTCTAGTCCTTCTCCTCCTCCTCCTTCTCCTCCTTCTTCTTGATTTCTTCTTCTTCCCCTCCTCCTCCTCTTTCTTCTCCTCTTTCATATTATCCTTGCTTGAATTAATCCATTTAGCTCCAAAATGCCATAATAAGCTAAAAATGGCATAAGAACCTTGGTTAGCTCATGAATATTATATTCTTAGCTTGTTTTCCGCTAAAAATGACATAATTAGCTGAAAAACATCATATTTTATTCTTCTTCTGACTTTCTTATTCACATTTTTGCAGATTGGATATACTACATGCATGGAAGTTGGCATTCATGGAGTTGAACAATGTCGATGGATGAACTTTATATGAATATCATCGAGTTTTCATTTGAGTTGATGAACAATGTCGAACTATATGTATATGTATATATGGATAAACATTGCAATACTTTGTATGTTGGTTCTTTCGATATATGGGGATGTACATTGATTTATATGTATATCATATATGTGTGGTGAATTATATATATGTGTTGGCAAGTATATGTGTGGTGAACTATATATCATATATGTGTGGTGAATTATATAAATATCTGTCAAATATATATATATATGCTGTGAAATAATGTAAAACAAAAAACAGGTACTATATGGGCTCTGTGCCGTCTGCCAGATGATGGCAAAGACCTGTGCCATCAGCTGGCAGATGGCAAAGGTGCCACATGGCACCCAGCTGTGCATCCTGGGTGTCTCTATAGGCTCTTTGCCGTCAGCCTCCAGGGTGGGCAGACGGCAAAGAAGAGGGCACAGAGGAGGGGGGAGGAGGAGGCAGACGACAAAGAGTGGAGGGGGGAGAGGCAGACGGCAAAGAGTGGAGGGGGGAGGGGAGGAGTAGGCAGACGACAAAGATGGAGGGGGAGGCAGACGGCAAAGAGTGGCGGGGGGAGGAGGAGGAGGCCGACGGCAAAGATAAAGGGGGAGGCAGACGGCAAAGATAAAGGGAGAGGCAGACGGCAAAGCCTCCGTTAACCCCTAACGGAGGCAACGCTTGTCGGCTGCCGTCTCGAGCACTTTGCCTACTACTCCTAAGGAAAGCTGACGGCAAAGAGCTTTGCCGTCCGCTTTGGGGGGCAGACGGCAAAGAAGGTCCTATGCCGTCGTAGGCTGACACAGAAATTTACCGGCCGTGAGAATCTTTGCCGTCTGCTGTTTTGTCTTTGCCATCCGGGATTTTGTCTTTGTCGTCTGTGATGGCAGACGGCAAAGAAGCTGATTCTTGTAGTGCTTCGTAGTGAAGATGCCGCATCCCATCTCAATACCTTCATTGAGCTTTGCGATATGCAAAAGAAAAGAGATGTGGATAATGACGTGATTAAGTTGAAACTTTTTCCTTTCTCGTTGCGAGATTGTGCAAAAACTTGGTTTTCTTCTTTGCCTAAAAATAGTATCGAATCTTAGGATAAGTGCAAAGATGCTTACATATCCAAGTATTTTCTGCCGGCTAAGATCATCTCCTTACGTAACTATATCATGAATTTCAAGCAACTTGATCATGAACACGTTGCACAATCTTGGGAGAGGATGAAGCTTATGATTAGAAATTGTCCCGCTCATGGCTTGAGTTTGTGGATGATTATACAAATCTTTTACGCTGGCTTGCATTTCGCTTCTCGCAATATCTTGGACTACGCCTCAGGTGGAACGTTCATGCGAATCACGTTAGGAGACGCTACAAAACTCCTAGAAAATATCATGACCAACTACTCTCAGTGGCACACTGAAAGGTCGCCTGCTAGCAAAAAGGTACATGCTATAGAAGAGATTAACTCGCTTAGTGCTAAGATGGACGAGTTGATGAATTTGGTTGCTAGTAGAAACGCTACTGTAGATCCAAATGACATGCCACTATATTCCTTGATTGAGAGTAGCAACGCTAGTTTGGACGTGAATTTTGTTGGTAGGAACAATTTTGGCAACAACAATGCTTTTAGAGGAAACTATGTTCCTAGGCCTTTTCCTAGTAACTCCTCTAACAATTATGGCAATTCCTACAACAACACTTATGGAAATCACAACAAATTACCCTCTGATGTAGAGAGTAATATCAAAGAGTTCATCAACTCTCAAAAGATTTTCAATGCGTCTATAAAGGAAAAACTACTCAAAATTGACGATTTGGCTAAGAGCGTTGATAGGATGTCTTGTGATATTGATGCTTTGAAAGTTAGATGCGCTCCTCCCAAGGTCTACTTGGATGAAACTTTGAAAGCTATGCCTGTCTCCATGAATGAGAGCAAAGAAAGAACCGCCCAAATTCGCGCTAGGCATGAATGGTTTAAAAGGGTGCGTTCTAGTGATGCAAATCACGAAGATCTTAAAATGCTTGGTGTGTCTCCTCTTGAATCTTTGTTTTCGCGTGTCAAACCTATTTATGGAGGGACTGGATATGAATCCAGTTTGGTTGAAAAACGCCCCAATGATTCGGAGTCCACCCATCTTGATGATAAAGGTGTGGAGAGTGGAGTAGAAGAAATCAAAATTTTGGGTAGTAATGAAACTCCCACTTTGAATTTCAAGGAATTCAATTATGATAATTGCTCCTTGTTTGAATGCATTTCTTTGATGCAATCCATTGCAAACTCTCCACATGCTTATAGCCAAAGCAAAGCCTTTACCACGCATATCGTAGATGATATGATGAAATATCTTGAAGAGAAACTCAAACTAGAATTCTCTATACCTAGAAAACTTCATGTTGAGCGGGAACCTACTATCAAAATCAAGGTCAAAAACTATGAGTGCAATGCTTTGTGTGATTTGGGTGCTAGTGTTTCCGCGATTCCAAAGTCTTTATGTGATATTCTTGGTTTTCATGAGATTGAAGAGTGTTCTCTTAATTTGCATCTTGCGGATTCTACTGTCAAGTAACCCATGGGAAGGATCGATGATGTACTTATTGTTGCAAATAAGAACTATGTACCCGTGGATTTCATTTTACATGACATAGATTGCAATCCTTCATGTCCCATTATTCTTGGTAGACCTTTCCTAAGGACTATTGGTACTATCATAGATATGAAGGAAGGGAATATTAGATTTAAATTTCCTTTAAAGAAGGGCATGGAGCACTTTCCTAGAAAGAAAACAAGATTGCCTTACGAATCTATGACGAGGGCTACTTATGGTTTGAGCACCAAAGATGACTATACGTGATTCCATCACCTTTTGCCTAGCTAAGGGCGTTAAACAAAAGCGCTTGTTGGGAGGCAACCCAACAAATCTATCCTTTTTCTTTCTGTTTTGTGTTTTCCACACTTTCATAATTCTGTTATGATTGTGTTTTTGGGTTTCTTTTTGCATTTGTTCCAAGAAAAACCGTTATGATTAGTCTTGGGGATGATCGTTTGGTCATGCTGGAAATGACAGAAACTTCCTGCTCACGAAAAGCATTTTCTTTTTTTTATGTAAGAGCTTTTGAGTTGATTCTTTTTGATGCTGATTGCTACACAAATTCTTCAGTCTGTCATAATTATTCAGAATTTGTGAAGTACCAGAAGTATACGAAATATACAGATTGCTACAGACTGGTCTGCTGTTAATAGATTCTGTTTTTGTTGTGTTGGTTGCTTATTTTGATGAAATTATGGATAGTATCGGGGCGTATTAGACATGGAAGATTAAAAATATAGTAACCCAACATCAACATAAGTAGAATTTAAGTTTGGTACAGTACCTAAGGAAGTGGTGGTTTGCTTTCTCATACTAATGTTATCACGAGTTTTTGTTTAAGTTTCGTGTTGTGAAGTTTTCAAGTTTTGGGTGAAGTTCTTATGGACAAAGAGATAAAGAGTGGCAAGAGCTCAAGCTTGGGGATGCCCAAGGCACCCCAAGAGATTCAAAGATGCCGTAAAAGCATAAGCTCGGGGATGCCCAAGGAAGGCATCCTCTCTCTCGTCTTCATTCTATCGGTAACGTTACTTGGGGCTATATTATTATTCACCACATGTTATGTGTTTTTGCTTGGAGCGTCTTGTATCGTAGGAGTCTTTTATTTTTTTTGTGTCAAAATCATCCTTTCTGCACACCTAGAGAGAGAGACATGCACACACCGTGATTTTGTCGAGCTTCACTTATATCTTTTGGTAGACAATTCAGCTCACATGTGCTTCACTTATATCTTTTGAGCTAGATACTTTTGCTCTGTGTGCTTCACTTATATCTTTTAGAGCACAGTAGTGCGTGTCTTGGTAGTTGATCTATGCTTTGAAAGTAGTCTCAAAAGGGGTAGTTATCCAAAGGGATACGAAAACTTCCACCTTCATGTGCATTGAATGGTTAGAGAAGTTTGATTCATCTCAATTAGCTTTGAGTTGTGGTTTTGGTAATATTGAAGTCATGCTAGTAAGGTGTTGTGGATCTAGAAATATTTGTGTTGAAGTTAGTGATTCCCGTAGCATGCACGTATGGTGAACCGCTATGTGATGAAATCTGAGCATGATTAGTGTATTGATTGTCATCCTTTGCGTGGCGGTCGGGATCGTGCGATGGTTTATACCTACCAACCCTTCCCCTAGGAGTATGCGTTGAATGCTTTGTTTCGAATACTAATAAATTTTTTGCAACAAGTATATGAGTTCTTCATGACTAATGTTGAGTCCATGGTTTAGATGCACTTTCACCTTCCACCATCACTATCTTCTTAGTGATGTGCAACTTTCACTGGTGCACAAAACCCACCATTAGCCTCCCTCAAAACAGCCACCATACCTACCTACTATGGCTTTTTCAAAGTCATTCCGAGATATATTGCCATGCAACTACCACCGTGACATGTGCCATCACGTCTACATTTCCATTGCATGATCGTAAGATAGCTAGCATGAAGTTTCCATTAATGTCTATGCCATGCTAGATCATTGCCACGGTACACTACCGAAGGCATTCCATATAGAGTCATAGTTGCTCTAAGTTTTGAGTTGAAAGTGTGATGATCATCATTGATGGAACATGGTCCCATGTGAGGAAATAAAAGAGGCCAAAGAAGCCCAACAAAATAATAATAAAAAAAGAGGCCAAAGAGCACACAAAAAAAATAAAAATAAATGAGAGAAAAAGAGAGAAGGGACAATGTTACCACTTTTCCACACTTGTGCATATTAAGCACCATGATCTTCATGATTGAGAGACTCTCATTTTGTCACCACCATATAGCTAATGGGAAATTTTCATTATATAACTTGGCTTGTATATTCCAATGATAGGCTTCCTCAAAATTGCCTTAGGTCTTCGTGAGCAAGCAAGTTCAATGCACACCCACTAGTTTTCTTTAAGAGGTTTCACATACTCTTAGCTCTAGTGCACCATTTGTATGGCAATCCCTAATCATTCACATTGATATCTATTGATGAGCATCTCCACAACTCATTGATATGCCTAGTTAATGTGACCATCTTCTCCTTGTTTTTTTCTTGCAACCTCCACCACACTCCACAACATCTATAGTGCTAAAGCCATGTCTCACGCTCATGTATTGCATGAGAGTTGAAAAGGTTTGAGAAAGTAAAGGTGTGAAACAATTACTTGGCCAATACCGGGGTTGTGCATGATTTAAATTCGTTGTGCAATGATGATAGAGCATAGTCAGACTATATGCTTTTGTAGGGATAACTTTCTTTTCGCCTTGTTATTTTGAAAGTTCATGATTACCTTGCTAGATTGCTTGAATTATTATTGTTTCCATGTCAATAGCAAACTATTGTTTTGAATCTAATGGATCTGAACATTCACGTCACATAAGAGGAGTTACAAAGGACATCTATGCTAGGTAGCATGAAAGCATCAAAAATTCATTCTTTATCACTTCCCTACTCGAGGACGAGCAGGAGTTAAGCTTGGGGATGCTTGATACGTCTCAAACGTATCTATAATTTTTGATGGTTTCACGCTGTTATCTTGTCATCTTTGGAATATTTTATGTACCTTTATATATTTTTTGGGACTAACTTATTAATTCACTGCCAAGTGCAAATTCCTGTTTTTTCTGTGTTTTTGGCTCTTTTCAGATCTGATTTTGGAACGGAGTCCAAACGGAATAAAATCCCCGAAATGATTTTTTCCTGAACGGAAGAAGATCAGGGGGCTTGTGGGCCAAGCCAGGAGGGCTACAGGAAGCCCACATGCTCCCTCTCCGCCACCAGGGGGCGGCGGTGGGCAGGCTTGTGGCCTCACTGGCGCACCCCTGACCTAGATCCTGCGCCTATATATTCCCTAAAATACCGCAAAAAATTAGGGGATCCACGAAAATACTTTTCCGCCGCCGCAAGCTTCCGTTTCCGCGAGATCTCATCTGGAGACCCTTCCCGGTGCCCTGCCGGAGGGGACTTTGGAGTTGGAGGGCTTCTACATCAACATTATCGCCCTCCAATGACTCGTGAATAGTTCACTTCAGACCTACGGGTCCGTTGTTAGTAGCTAGATGGCTTCTTCTCTCTCTTGGATCTTCAATACAAAGTTCTCCATGATCTTCATGGAGATCTATCGGATGTAATCTTCTTTGACGGTGTGTTTGTCGAGATCCGACGAATTGTGGATGTAATCTCACGCCATGCTAGATCGTTGCACATCCCGGTACACCGTCGAAGGCATTTCCTATAGAGTCATCATTGTTCTAAAGCTTTGAGCTGTGAGTAAATAAAAGTGTGATGATCATCATTAGAGCATTGTCCCATGTGAGGAAATAAATAAATAAAGAGAGGCCAAAGAGCCCAAAAAATAGAGAAAAAAAAGAAAAGAAGAGGCCTAAGAGC
This sequence comes from Hordeum vulgare subsp. vulgare, assembly GCF_904849725.1. Lineage (NCBI taxonomy): Eukaryota > Viridiplantae > Streptophyta > Magnoliopsida > Poales > Poaceae > Hordeum > Hordeum vulgare. The sequence goes on along the minus strand of NC_058521.1, from coordinate 54,692,963 downwards.
CCAATAAAAAAAGAGAGAAAAGAGAGAAGAGACAATGCTACTATCTTTTTCCACACTTGTGCTTCATAATAGCACCATGTTCTTCATGTTTGAGATCTTCTTGCTTTGTCGCTACCATATGCTAGTGGGAATCTTCATTATATAACTTGGCTTGTATATTCCAATGATGGGCTTCCTCAAATTGCCATAGGTCATCGTCAGCAAGCAAGTTGGATGCACACCCACTAGTTTTCTTTAAGAGCTTTCACCTACTCTTAGCTCTAGTGCACCATTTGTATGGCAATCCCTAATCATTCACATTGATATCTATTGATGAGCATCTCCACAGCTCATTGATATGCCTAGTTAATGTGACCATCTTCTCCTTGTTTTTTTCTTGCAACCTCCACCACACTCCACACCATTTATAGTGCTAAAGCCATGGCTCACGCTCATGTATTGCGTGAGAGTTGAAAAGGTTTGAGAAAGTAAAGGTGTGAAACAATTACTTGACCAATACCGGGGTTGTGCATGATTTAAATTCGTTGTGCAATGATGATAGAGCATAGTCAGACTATATGCTTTTGTAGGGATAACTTTCTTTTGGCCTTGTTATTTTGAAAGTTCATGATTACCATGCTAGTTTGCTTGAATTATTATTGTTTCCATGTCAATAGAAAACTATTGTTTTGAATGTAATGGATCTGAACATTCACGTCACATAAGAGGAGTTACAAAGGACATCTATGCTAGGTAGCATGAAAGCATCAAAAATTCATTCTTTATCACTTCCCTACTCGAGGACGAGCAGGAGTTAAGCTTGGGATGCTTGATACGTCTCAAACGTATCTATAATTTTTGATGGTTTCACGCTGTTATCTTGTCAGCTTTGGATGTTTTATGCATTGTTCAAGAAATCAGTAACTAGTAGCTGCTCGGTCGGCTTGGGAGTAGTGATTAATCGGTGAATCGGCCTATTAACTGGATTAATCGGTCAACCATTAATCGGTAGATTAAACAGAAACTTGCCAACTTATATCTAAAATTTTTATGTATCATACCATAATTCCATGCACCTTGCTATGTAATATACCAAAATATTCTATTGTAGGCATATAAAAAATAGATAAGAGTTAAAATTAATAATCGTTATACATCTAAATATATAAAACCTCAAAATTCAAAATGAGCAATTAAATATTTAAACTTATCCATATACTTGCTAACGTACATCACATAATATACTATAGATAACAGCCAAACCCAACAGTTCCATCCATCCATCTACAAAATTGTAATTCATAATCTACTAATATATGATTGCTGGATTCTCAAGTAAGGTATGGGGGGAAGATGGTAGTACCTTGCCTGCTGGTGACGCCATTGAGGAAGAGATTGGGGAGCATCCCATGGGAGAGGATCGGGAGTGTCCAAGTGGGTGGGGTCGAGTCAAGCGACCAGAATGTCGGAGGAACTAGATCTTCCAGGTGTAGTGTGGAGACTGGCACTGGTGAGAACATGACTAGCCACCATCCATGTTAGGAGGGGATGAAAGGAGCAGGAGGAAGCGCGAGCAGGGCCAAACCCTAGGTATTTAGTAGAAAGAGGGGGTGGGAGGCATTATGTGCCAAAATTTTGGGATTCGTTTGCCCACCAGTTAATAGGCCAGTAGTGATTAATCGGTGAGGCAACTAATTAATCGGTATGACAACTCATTAATCGGTCTAACTGGCCAATTAATCGGCATGGCAAGTTAACACGATGAATAGGTGTTATTCGATTCGGTCACCCTAAGAGTAGCGATTAACTCGCAAGTTAACTGGTTAATCGGACGAATTCTTGAACAGTGGTTTTATGTACCTTTTATATCTTTTTTGGGACTAACTTATTAATTCAGTGCCAAGTGCCAATTCCTGTTTTTTCTGTGTTTTTGGCTCTTTTCAGATCTGATTTTGGAACGGTGTCCAAACGGAATAAAATCCCCGAAATGATTTTTTCCCGAACGGAAGAAGATCAGGGGGCTTGTGGGCCAAGCCAGGAGGGCTACAGGAAGCCCACAAGCTCCCTCTCCGCCACCAGGGGGGCGGCGGTGGGCAGCCTTGTGGCCTCCCTGGCGCACCCCTAACCTAGATCCTGCCCCTATATATTCCCTAAAATACAACAAAAAATTAGGGGATCCACGAAAATACTTTTTCGCCGCCGCAAGCTTCCGTTTCCGCGAGATCTCATCTGGAGATCCGTCCCGGTGCCCTGCCGGAGGGGACTTTGGAGTTGGAGGGCTTCTACATCAACATCATCGCCCTCCAATGACTCGTGAGTAGTTCACTTCAGACCTATGGGTCCGTTGTTAGTAGCTAGATGGCTTCTTCTCTCTCTTGGATCTTCAATACAAAGTTCTCCATGATCTTCATGGAGATCTATCGGATGTAATCTTCTTTGACGGTGTGTTTGTCGAGATCCAATGAATTGTGGATGTAATCTCACACCATGCTAGATCATTGCACATCCCGGTACACCGTCGAATGCATTTCTTATAGAGTCATCATTGTTCTAAAGCTTTGAGTTGTGAGTAAATAAAAGTGTGATGATCATCATTAGAGCATTGTCCCATGTGAGGAAATAAATAAATAAAGAGAGGGCAAAGAGCCCAAAAAAAGGGAGAAAAAAAAGAAAAGAAGAGGCTTAAGAGCCCAATAAAAAAGAGAGAAAAAGAGAGAAGGGACAATGCTACTATCTTTTTCCGCACTTGTGCTTCATAATAGCACCATGTTCTTCATGTTTGAGATCTTCTTGCTTTGTCGCTACCATATGCTAGTGGGAATCTTCATTATATAACTTGGCTTGTATATTCCAATGATGGGCTTCCTCAAATTGCCCTAGGTCATCATGAGCAAGCAAGTTGGATGCACACCCACCAGTTCTCCTTTTGAGCTTTCACATACTTATAGATCTAGTGCACCCCTTGTATGGCAATCCCTACTCATTCACATGGATATCTATTAATGAGCATCCCCATAGCCCTTTGATACGGCAAGTCAATGTGACCATCTCCTCCTTTTTGTCTCACAACCACCACCACACTCTATTCCACCTATAGTGTTATATCCATGGCTCACGCTCATGTATTGCGTGATAGTTATAAAAGGTTCGAGAAAGTAAGAGTGCCGAAACAATTACTTGGCCAATACCGGGGTTGTGCATGATTTACATTAGTTGTGTGAGGATGATGGAGCATAGCCATACTATATGATTTTGTAGGGATAACTTTCATTGGCCTTGTTATTTTGAAAGTTCATGATTACCTAGCTAGTTTGCTTGAAGTATTATTGTTTTCATGTCAATAGAAAACTATTGTTTAGAATCTTACGGATCTGAACATTCATGTCACGTGAAAGAAGTTGCAAAGGGAAACTATGCTAGGTAGCATTCCACATCAAAAATTCAGTCTTTATCACTTCCCTACTAGAGGACGAGCAGGAGTTAAGCTTGGGGATGCTTGATACGTCTCCAACTTATCTATAATTTTTGATGGTTTCATGCTATTATCTTGTCAAACTTTGCATGTTTTGTATGCCTTATATATATATATATATATATATATTTTGGGACTAATTTATTAACTCAGTGCCAAGTGCCAGTTCCTGTTTTTTTCATGTTTTTGACCCCTTTCAAAGGAGGATTTTGAACGGAGTCCAAACGGAATGAAATTGCGAAAAAGATTTTTTTCCCGGAACAGAAAAAGATCGGGAAGCCGGAGAATCAGGGCAGCGAGCCACCAGGGACCCCACAAGCCCTCATGGCGCGACAAGGGGGGGCGTGCCCCTGGATTGTGGGCTCCCTGAGGCTCCTTTGCCCTAGGTTTTGCGCCTATATATTCCCTAAAATCCCATAAAAAATCAGGAGATCATCGAAAGTACTTTTCCGCCGCCGCAAGATTTTGTCTCCTCAAGATCCCATCTGGGGCACGTTTTCGTGCCCAGCCGGAGGGGGGATTCGGATACGGGGGGCTTCTTCATCAACACCATGACCTCTCCGATGATGCATGAGTAGTTCACCATAGACCTATGGGTCCATAGCTAGTAACTAGATGGCTTCTTCTCTCTCTTGGATCTTCAATTCAAAGTTCTCCATGATCTTCATGGAGATCTATCCGATGTAATCTTCTTTTGCGGTGTGTTTGTTGAGATCCGATGAATAGTGGATTTATGATCAGATTATCTTTGAATCTTATTTGAGTTTCTTCTGATCTCTCTTATGCATGATTTCATATCCTTGTAATTCTCTTCAAGTTGTGGGTTTTGTTTGGTGAACTAGATCTATGATTCTTGCAATGGGAGAAGTGCTTGGTTTTGGGTTCATACCGTGCGGTGACCTCACCAAGTGACAGAAGGGGTAGCGAGGCACGCATCGTGTTGTTTCCATCAAGGGTAAAAAGATGGGGTTTTCATCATTGGTTTGAGTTCATCCCTCTACATCATGTCATCTTGCTTAAGGCGTTACTCTGTTCGTCATGAACTCAATACACTAGATGCATGCTGGATAGCGGTCGATGTGTGGAGTAATAGTCGTAGATGCAGAAAGTATCGGTCTACTTGTCTCGGACGTGATGCCTATATGTATGATCATTGCCTTAGATATCGTCATGACTTTGCGCGGTTCTATCGATTGCTCGACAGTAATTTGTTCGCCACCGTGATATTTGCTATTTTGAGAGAAGCCTCTAGTGAACACTATGGCCCCCGGGTCTATTCCACACAATATTTTCAGCCTTACACTCTTTTACTTCGTTGCACTTTCCTCCTTCAGATCTCACTTTGCAAACAATCTTGAAGGGATTGACAACCCCTTTATAGCGTTGGGTGCAAGCTCGTTTGTGTTTGCGCAGGTACTCTGGACTAGACGAGATTCTCCTACTGGATTGATACCTTGGTTCTCAAAACGAGAGAAATACTTACTGCTCCTGTGCCGCATCACCCTTTCCTCTTCAAGGGAAAAAACAACGCAAGCAAGTCTCCGTCAATGTGTCAATTTCTGGAGCTGTTGTTTGAGAAGTAGCAGCACGCAGATGGGAAGTATTCTTGCTTTGGTTTGCATAGACAGTTCCTGGATGCTCACCATCAGTTTAGAAAAGACAAGAAGAACTTTACCAAAGGTAAAGTTGTCAAAACCTTGGCACCACTTGCGTTGACGGGCCAATAGATCCTGGATCAGTTAGACGCCCTCGAGCCTGATCCAAAGCATCCAGGGTTTTTCCTGGGGTATAATTCGGAACACGCGTGGACTCACAAGCCATGCTTGTGGGATCTACCTTACTTCAAAGACCTCCTTCTTCCACACAACATCGACATGGTGCACACTGAAAAGAATATGAGAGAGGCCATGTTTGGTACATTGTTCGGCATAGATGGGAAGACAAAGGATAATCCTAAGGCTAGAGTTGATCAAGAGACACTATGTCATAGACCGTTACAAAGACGCGAGAAGGCAAAGGAAAGCAGAAGTGGTCGAAGCCAAAGGCCTGGTTCAATCTTGGAAGGCCAGCTATGAGGGAAATTATCTTGTGGTTCAAAATCCACTTGATGTTCCCCGATGGGTATGCAACAAATCTAAAGAGGGGAGCGAGTCTTGAAAAATATAGGGACGTGGGGACGGCTAGGAAAGGGGAGGACTTTAACCCGAGCGAGGAACCTTTGGATCTAGAGCTGGTGATGATATCTCGCAGCGGGAGGCCCCATGGCTCGATAGCCAGTGGAGATGGGATAATACGTTGTCCACTCACTCTCCCGGAGATCAAGGCACGCCAGCCGAGCTCTTGTCCTAAGATAACACCTCATCCACGGCCAGTCGATCTCGCCATCGAGGTTAGTTGTATGGACTCAGAGAACTTTCATCCATTTCATTGTGTGTGTGGCCATCGATCATTATAGTGGTAACGAGGAATGGTGTTGCGGGTTGCTGTTCGGAAAGAGAGAGCGGCAAACTAGGCTGGTCTTGCGAAAGACAGGGTTGCAAACCAGGCTGCTCCTTAGGATGCTCTTGAGGAGAGGGACCAACACACGGCTCGGTTGTTGGAGGAGGAGAAGGCCTGGAATGAGGCGGGTCACCTAGCCATGTAGAAGCTTATTGTGGTAAGTTCCTATTTCACATTATCCAAATCATGCGTGTAATGTCAGTTTCATTAGTAACTAATACGACCGACTCTTCAAAACCAAATGTGCAGTCTATGTGCGAGAAGACCGGTCAGCCCCCTCCGCCGATGCGTGTCTTTTCTGCGATTGGCTCGGTGAGTTTCATTTCAATGGTCATTATAAACTAGTATTAACATTTGAATGTCATCATGATAACGAGATATTGCAAAATATCTTTTCTGCATAATAAATCCCGAGCGGCATCGCACGACCCTTCCTTGGGCAACCGTCTCCAAACGCAATTGGCCCGATGTAATGCCCCAAGTGTAACATTGCCATATTTGGAACCTTCCATGTTTGCATCCGTGATGTCATGTATATGGTGTTATCATCTCGTGTGGCTTATTTCATGTCTTCCCCTTTGCATCATGCCATCCATAGCATTCATGCCATTCTTGTGTTGTTGTTGTGTTGATCCATATGTGTGGTGTGATGAGTGCATGTGGTGTGCAAAGCTTGGGTTTCCATTTTGCTTGTTCTTCCAAAAACTAGGTTTCAACAAACCCCTTCTTCTTTATTTTCTTGAGCTCAAGATTTACTTGCTCTAAACCTGATTTTAAAATGTAGATCATGTAGAGCATTTTCTTGTGGATGTGGTGCTATGTCTAGGGGTTTTTCAAACTTTGTTGTTATGGGGTTTTTAACTACAAAACAGATCAACTAATTCTGTTTTGTAATTATTTTTATTCCTCCAAAAATCATCTTGGTATTTTATTTAATTGGGTCATAATTCCCTTATGACCAGGGGGATTTTGTTTTTACTTTTGGGTTTGCAGAATTGCCTAGATGATATTATTTGTCTCAGTTTTGTTTTAAAATAGTTAAACCCTCTGTGGTTAACTCTGTGTTATCTAGCGCCAAAGGTTGGGCCTCCTCCCTCCCACAGACCCAGTGCCTCTCTTGTTGTAGCGCAGCCCATCTCCCGCATCCGTCTTCTTCCTCCTTTCCAGCGAGGCACAGGTCCCACTCGTCAGGTGTCTCTCTTCCTTCCCCTTTCCACCCGTTGCTCCTCCTCCCTTGCTCGTGCAGGCACATGGGTGCCATGGCGCATCCCTCTCCTCCTCCTATAAAGCCCCTTGGCGTGCGTGCCCTTCCCTAGGGTTCCTCCTCGCTGCCACCACCTCTTCTTATTCCCCTGTGAGCAGATCTGAGAGAGAGAGAGAGAGCAGGTAAGTCAGGGATAGGTAGTGGAGGTTCAGGTTCAGTTCGTCAGCGCATATCGACGCCGGCCTCCCTCCTCGTCGCCGGCAGCGTCTCCGTGGCGACCAATGTGTTCTTGGTCATGGAGCTCCTTCCTCCTTCCCGTTCCCGGTGTTAGAAGAGAGGATCTTCCTCTCTGGCGCACCCTCCGTGGCGGCTCCGTCAAGACGGAGCAGGTCTCCATGTCGCCCCGCCTCTTCTTCCTGCTTAATCGTCGTCGAGCGCTTCCCCGACGTCCCCTAGGTGAGCGATCACCTCTCCTTCCTGATTCCCTATGCGTAGAACCCCTCCTGGAGCCGTAGCATCGCCGCCGTCGCCTCGTGTGTTGTTGACGCCGTCGTGTAGTCGAGCCATCATTGTGGTGCTCCTCCCGGTGAGCTTGGGCCAGGAATGGGACCCTGGTGATCACCTTTTCCTCCCAACAAGAGCCCTCTGCCCAATTTGATCTGTAGCGTCGCCGACAACCTTCCCTTGTTCCGGCCGCCGTCGATTGGCAGGAATAGCACAGGGGGATACCTAGGGGGGTTACGCCCCCCTCTCTATTAAGCAACGTTCGACTAGCAGAGTGGTAGTAGTGTGTTTTGGCGCAGAGGCAGTCGTGGGTTCGATACCCCAAAGCGCTACCCTTTTGTTTTTGGTTTATCTGGTAAAGTGGCTCGAAAGGGAGAGATAACCCTGTTTGCTTCCTCTATTATGTCGAGCGCGTGCCCTAGCAGAGTGGTAGATGTGTGTGTGGGCTACCAGGGAGACCCGGGTTCGATCCCAAGGTCCTCCCCTTTGTATTTTTGTTTCCTTTTCCTTTTTATTTGTTTTCTTCTTCTTTCCTTTTCCTTACTTTTGCTGCAAGCTTGCTTATTGTGTGGATCCAAGACCATGTAGTTGTTCCTTGTGCCTTATATTGTGGAGTAGGTAGTGCAAGCATGTGTGTGATGTGTGAGGGTGCTTATGTGTCTGTGCTCCACACACACATGGATATGTGTGGTGATTTCCTACCATTAGAATAGTGTGTGTATGCATATTTGGTGTGTGTGGTTGATCTAGCATGTGTAGGTGTTTGGTGTTTGTGTGTGTGTTTATACATATAGTTGTGTGTGTAAATGTGTGCTCATACCCATGTGTAGTTGTGGGTGTTGTGGTTATATGTGGGTGTTGTGGTGATATGTGTGTGTGTGGTGGTGTGCTAAGGCACAAGTGCATGAGGGCTACCCCTCATGTTCACCATTGGTGTAGTGAGTGTGAGCATGTGCAAGTGTAGGTGAGGGTAGTGCACATCACATGTGATAATGTACTATTGGAGCTCATATGATTCTAGGTAGATTTTGAAGCAAGCTTTGTGCCTAGATGATACATGCAAGTACCTATGTTTTATATATGTTTTTGGGGTAGAATCATCCCAGGAATCCATTGGTGGAATCAGATTTCACTTTGGAGCAACTTCATAAACTGTCATTTTTCTGTCTTGATGCTATGTTTAGAGCTTGGTGCCATGTGGTGTGCTGGGCCTATGAGGATGAATCCTTGATGTGGCAGTAGTGGGTGAATCCTTCTACAACATGGAGTCTTTGTTTTATACATAGGAGTTTGTATGAAATTGTTGTGCCTTGTCAAAGTTGACACTCGGCTGAAATTGTCAGTTTTGTGAAAATCTATGATTTTCACTAAGTCTGAGAAACAGCTGTTATTTTCTTCCCTTGTTGATGTGGTTACACAAGCTTATGTGTTGGGAATCAGCCCATGCAACAAACGAATGTTTGTGAGATTTTGCATTTGTCTAGCTCTCTGTTAAATTTCATGCACTTTCACTTCCTGTAGATATCATTTTGGAGGCTATCAAAATGCTTGAGAGCATAAGCAGTGATGTCAGTTGTGCTTCCCTGGCAAAGGCGCCAGAAATAGTCGTATCGGCGGCGCCAGGAATCATTCTGCTACGGCTACGCCTTAAGGGACTTCCTAGGCAAATATGCAAAGGATTTCCCTCGTGGCCTTGGAGCCTTGCGTTGGTGTTCCCTCAAAGCGGAAAGGGTGATGTAGCACAGCAGTGGTAAGTATTTCCCTCAGTTTGAGAACCAAGGTATCGATCCAGTGGAGGAGTATCACAAGATCCTGCACAAACACAAAGAACCTGCTCCCAACGCTATGAAGGGGTTGTCAATCCCTTATAGATTGTTTGCCAAGTGAGAACGGAAAGCAACAAAGTAACAAAGCAAAGTAAAAGCGAAAGTGGAAATGATAGATGTGAATAGAGCCAGGGGCCGTAGTGTTTACTAGTGGCTTCTCTCATGAAAGCAAGTAGACGGTGGGTGAACAAATTAATGTCGAGCAATTGATAGAACCGCGCAAAGTCGTGACGATATCTATGGCAATGATTATATCTATAGGCATCACGTCCAAAACAAGTAGACCGATACTGTCTCCATCTACTACTATTACTCCACACGTCGACCACTATCCAACATGCATCTAGTGTATTAAGTCGAAAAGAACAGAGTAACGCCTTAAGCAAGATGATGTGATGTAGATGGACAATCTCATATCAACGACAGAGCCCACCTTGTTACCCTTGATGGCAACTACTTAATGTGTGCCTTGCTGCCCCTACTGTCACTAGGAAAGATCACCACATGGTAGAACCCAAAACCAAGCACTTCTTCCATTGCAAGAATCATAGATCTAGTTGGCTAAACAAAACCCAAGACCCGGAGAGACTTACAAGGATATAAAATCATGCATATAAGAAACCAGCAAAGACTCAAATATATATCATAGATAATCTAATCACAAATCCACAATTCATCGGATCTCGACAAACACACCACCAAAGAAGATTACATCGGATAGATCTCCATGAAGATCATGGAGAACTTTGTATTGAAGATCCAAGACAAAGAAGAAGCCATCTAGCTATTAACTACGGACCCGTAGGTCTGAAGTGAACTACTCACGAGTCATTGGAGGGGCGATGATGATGATGAAGAAGCCCTCCAACTCCAAAGTCCCCTCCGACAGGGCGCCAGGAAGGGTCTCCAGATGAGATCTCGTGGAAACGGAAGTTTGCGGCGGCGGAAAAGTATTTTCGAGGCTCCCTTGATTTTTTGCTATATTTTAGGGAATATAGAGGCCAAATATCTAGGTCAGGGGGGCGCTCAGGGAGGCCACAAGCCCTGCCACCGCCGCCTCCCCCTGGTGGCGGAGTGGGGGCTTGTGGGCTCCCTGGAGCCCTTCTGGCTTGGCCCACAGGCCCCTTGATCTTCTTCTGTTCGGGAAAAAATCATTTCGGGGATTTTATTACGTTTGGACTCCGTTCTAAAATCAGATCTGAAAAGAGCCAAAAACACAGAAAAAAACAGGAACTGGCACTTGGCACTGAATTAATAAGTTATAAAACAGGAACTGGCACTTGGCCAAACAGGAACCGGCACTTGGCCAAAAACACAAAAAGATATAAAAGGTACATAAAACATCCAAAGATGACAAGATAACAGCATGAAACCATCAAAAATTACATATACGTTTGAGACGTATCAAGCATCCCCAAGTTTAACTCCTGCTCGTCCTCGAGTAGGGAAGTGATAAAGAATGAATGTTTGATGCTTTCATGCTACCTAGCATAGATGTCCTTTGTAACTCCTCTTATGTGACGTGAATGTTCGGATCCATTTGATTCAAAACAATAGTTTGCTATTGACGTGGAAACAATAATAATTCAAGCAAACTAGCAAGGTAATCATGAACTTTCAAAATAACAAGGCCAAAAGAAAGTTATCCCTACAAAAGTATATAGTCTGGGTATACTCTATCATCATTGCACGACGAATTTAAATCATGCACAACCTAGGTATTGGCCAAGTAATTGTTTCACACATTTACTTTCTCAAACCTTTTGTACTCTCACGCAATACATGAGCGTGAGCCATGGTTTTAGCACTATAGATGGTGTGGAGTGTGGTGGAGGTTGCAAGACAAAAAAGGAAAAGATAGTCACATTAACTAGGCATATCAATGAGCTGTGGAGATGCTCATCAATAGATATCAATGTGAATAAGTAGGGATTGCCATACAAATGATGCACTAGAGCTACGAGTAAGTGAAAGCTCTTAAAGAAAACTAGTGGGTGTGCATCCAACTTGCTTGCTGACGAAGACCTAAGGCAATTTTGAGGAAGCCTATCATTGGAATATACACGCCAAGTTATATAATGAAAATTTCCCACTAGCTATATGGTGGTGACAAAACAAGAGACTCTCAATCATGAAGATCATGGTGCTTAATATGCACAAGTGTGGGAAAAGTGGTAGAATTGTCCCTTCTCTCTTTTTCTCTCATTTTTCATATTTTTTTATTGTTGGTGGGCTCTTTGGCTTCTTTTTTTAATTTAGGTGGGCTTCTTTCGCCTCTTTTATTTCCTCACATGGGACAATGCTCCATTAATGATGATCATCACACTTTCAACTCAAAACTTAGAACAACTATGACTCTATATGGAATGCCTTCGGTAGTGTACCGTGACAATGATCTTGCATGGCATAGACCTCAATGGAAACATCATGCTAGCTATCTTACGATCATGCATTGGCAATGTAGACGTGGTGGCACATGTCATGGTGGTAGTTGCATGGCAATATATCTCAGAATGACTTTGAAAAAGCCATAGTAGGTACGTATGGTTGCTGTTTTGAGGGAGGCTAATGGTGGGTTTTGTGCAACGACGAAAGTTGCACGGCACTAAGAAGATAGTGATAGTGGAAGGTGAAAGTGCATATAAACCATGGACTCAACATTAGTCATGAAGAACTCATATACTTGTTGCAAAAGTTTTATTAGTAATTGAAACAAAGCACTCAACGCATACTCCTAGGGGAAGGGTTGGTAGGTATAAACCATCGCGCGATCCCGACCGCCACGCAAAGGATGACAATCAATAGACTTATCATGCTCAGATTTCATCACATAGCAGTTCACCATACGTGCATGCTACGGGAATCACTAACTTCAACACAAGTATTTCTCGATCCACAACACCTTACTAGAATGAATTCAATATTACCAAAACCACAACTCAAAACTAATTGAGATGAATCAAACTTCTCTAACTATTCAATGCACATGAAGGTGGAAGTTTTCGTATCCCTTTGGATAACTACCTATTTTGAGACTACTATCAAAGCATAGATCAACTACGAAGCCACGCACCGCTGCGCTCTAAAAGATATAAGTGAAGCACATAGAGCAAAAGTATCTAGCTCAAAAGATATAAGTGAAGCACATGTGAGCTGAATTGTCTACCAAAAGATATAAGTGAAGCTCGACAAAATCACGGTGAGTGCATGTCTCTCTCTCTAGGTGTGCAGCAAGGATGATTGTGACAGAACAAAAATAAAAGACTCCTACGATACAAGACGCTCCAAGCAAAAACACATAACATGTGGTGAATAATAATATAGCCCCAAGTAACATTACCGATGGATTGAAGACGAGAGAGGGGATGCGTTCCCGGGGCATCCCCGAGCTTATGCTTTTACGGCATCCTTGAATCTCTTGGGGTGCCTTGGGCATCCCCAAGCTTGAGCTCTTGCCACTCTTTATCTCTTTGTCCATAAGAACTTCACCCAAAACTTGAAAACTTCACAACACGAAACTTAAATAGAAACTCGTGATAACATTAGTATGAGAAAGCAAATCACCACTTCCTTAGGTACTGCAGCAAACTTAAATTCTACTTGTGCTCGTGTTGGGTTACTGTATTTTCAATCTTTCATGGCTAATACCCCCGATACTATCCATAGATTCATGAAAATAAGCAACCAACACAACAAAAACAGAATCTGTTAACAGCAGACCAGTTTGTAGCAATCTGTATATTTCTTATACCTTTGTTACTTAAAGTAGAATTTGCGTTGGAATCAGCAGCAAAAAGAATCAACTCAAAATCTCTTACAGACAAAAAATGAAAATTCTTTTCGTGAGCAGAGAGTTTCTGACTTTTCCACCATGACCAAACGATCATCCCCAAGACTAATCATAACGGTTTTGCTTGGCACAAACGCAAAAAGAAACACAAAAAACACAATCATAACAGAATAATGAAAGTGTGGAAAACACAAAACAGAAATAAAAAGGATAGATTCGTTGGGTTGCCTCCCAACAAGCGCTTTTGTTTAACGCCCTTAGCTAGGCAAAAAGTGATGGAATCACGTATAGTCATCTTTGGTGCTCAAACCATAAGTAGCGTGATCATTTATCATCTTAAGATCTTCATCTTTATTGGATGACTCACCACTAGCTTGAGGAACAAAAACAGGCTTGACGGTCTTTTTGAGAGTGAGTTTGGGAGTATTTTGCACAGCTGCAAAAGAGGAACCCAAGTTGGTTATGACATCTTCTAATTTGCCTATTCTGGAAGAATCATTAACTATAAGTTCCTTCTCCGTTAAATTTTTCAAATTTTTTCCCACTTTGGATCCGCACTGAGTAATTTGATTGTGGATCTTTCTATCCAAACCCTCAATAAGTTCAACTGTGGCAATTTGGTTTTCAATAGCATCAAGCCTTTGCATCACGTGTTCCAAGGTCAAGATAGTTCCATTAACCATGAGCGGAGGTGAGCCTACCAAATTCAAGATAGCTCTATAGGAGTCAACAGTATGGCTCCCCAAAAAGAGTTGGGGAACGTCGCGTGGGAAACAAAAATTTTCCTACGCGCACGAAGACCTATCATGGTGATGTCCATCTACGAGAGGGGATGAGTGATCTACGTACCCTTGTAGACCGTACAGAAGAAGCGTTAGTGAACGCGGTTGATGTAGTGGAACGTCCTCACATTCCTCGATCCGCCCCGCGAACAATCCCGCGATCAGTCCCACGATCTAGTACCGAAGGGACGGCACCTCCGCGTTCAGCACACGTACAGCTCGACGATGATCTCGGCCTTCTTGATCCAGCAAGAGAGGCGGAGAGGTAGAAGAGTTCTCCGGCAGCGTGACGGCGCTCCGGAGGTTGGTGATGATCTCGTCTCAGCAGGGCTCCGCCCGAGCTCCGGAGAAACGCGATCTAGAGGAAAAACCGTGGAGGTATGTGGTCGGGCTGCCGTGGAAAAGTCGTCTCAAATCAGCCCTAAAACCTCCGTATATATAGGTGGGAGAGGGGGGCCTTGCCTTGGGGCTCAAGGAGCCCCAAGGGGGTCGGCCGAGCCAAGGGGGGAAGGTCTCCCCCCCCCAAACCGAGTTGGACTTGGTTTGGTGGGTGGGAGTCCTTCCTTCCCTTCCCACCTCCTCCTTTTTTTCTTTCTCTTTGATTTTCTCTTCCAATGCGCATAGGGCCCTTTTGGCCTATGGGCTTCCCCGGGGTGGGTTGCCCCCCCGGTGAACTCCCGGAACCCATTCGTCATTCCCGGTACATTCTCGGTAACTCCGAAAACCTTCCGGTAATCAAATGAGGTCATCCTATATATCAATCTTCGTTTCCGGACCATTCTGGAAAGCCTCGTGACGTCCGTGATCTCATCCGGGACTCCGAACAACATTCGGTAACCAACCATAAAACTCAAATACGCATAAAACAACGTCGAACCTTAAGTGTGCAGAGCCTGCGGGTTCGAGAACTATGTAGACATGACCCGAGAGACTCCTCGGTCAATATCCAATAGCGGGACCTGGATGACCATATTGGATCCTACATATTCTACGAAGATCTTATCGTTTGAACCTCAGTGCCAAGGATTCATATAATCCCGTATGTCATTCCCTTTGTCCTTCGGTATGTTACTTGCCCGAGATTCGATCGTCAGTATCCGCATACCTATTTCAATCTCGTTTACCGGCAAGTCTCTTTACTCGTTCCGTAATACAAGATCCCGCAACTTACACTAAGTTACATTGCTTGCAACGCTTGTGTGTGATGTTGTATTACCGAGTGGGCCCCGAGATACCTCTCCGTCACACGGAGTGACAAATCCCAGTCTTGATCCATACTAACTCAACGAACACCTTCGGAGATACCTGTAGAGCATCTTTATAGTCACCCAGTTACGTTGCGACGTTTGATACACACAAAGTATTCCTTTGGTGTTAGTGAGTTATATAATCTCATGGTCATAGGAACAAATACTTGACACGCAGAAAACAGTAGCAACAAAATGACACGATCAACATGCTACGTCTATAAGTTTGGGTCTAGTCCATCACGTGATTCTCCTAATGACGTAATCCAGTTATCAAGCAACAACACCTTGTTCATAATCAGAAGACACTGACTATCTTTGATCAACTGGCTAGCCAACTAGAGGCTTGCTAGGGACAGTGTTTTGTCTATGTATCCACACATGTAAATGAGTCTTCATTCAATACAATTATAGCATGGATAATATACGATTATCTTGATACAGGAATTAAAATAATAACTATATTTATTATTGCCTCTAGGGCATAATTCCAACAGTCTCCCACTTGCACTAGAGTCAATAATCTAGCCCTCACATCATCATGTGAATTACATTGTAATAAATCTAACACCCATATAGTTCTGGTGTTGATCATGCTTTGGCCGTGGAAGAGGTTTAGTCAGTGGGTCTGCTACATTCAGATCCGTGTGCACTTTGCATATATTTACGTCCTCTCCTTCGACGTAGTCGCAGATGAGGTTGAAGCGTCGTTTGATGTGTCTGGACTTCTTGTGAAACCGTGGTTCCTTTGCTAAGGCAATGGCACCCGTGTTGTCACAGAACAAGGTTATTGGATTCAGTGCGCTTGGCACCACTCCAAGATCCGTCATGAACTGCTTCATCTAGACACCCTCCTTAGCCGCCTCTGAGGCAGCCATGTACTCCGCTTCACATGTAGAATCTACTACGACGCTTTGCTTGGAACTGCACCAGCTTACCGCACCCCCATTAAGAATAAACACGTATCCGGTTTGCGACTTAGAGTCGTCCGGATCTGTGTCAAAGCTTGCATCGACGTAACCTTTTAGGGCGAGCTCTTCGTCACGTCCATACACGAGAAACATCTCCTTAGTCCTTTTCAGGTACTTCAGGATATTCTTGACCGCTGTCCAGTGATCCACTCCTGGATTACTCTGGAACCTACCTGCCATACTTATGGCCAGGCTAACGTCCGGTCTAGTGCACAGCATTGCATACATGATAGAACCTATGGCTGAAGCATAGGGGATGGAGCGCATATGCTCTCTATCTTCATCAGTTGCTGGGCACTGAATCTTACTCAATCTCGTACCTTGTAAAACTAGCAAGAACCCCTTCTTGGACTGTTCCATTTTGAACCTCTTCAAAACATTATCAGGGTATGTGCTTTGTGAAAGTCCTATCAGGCGTTTTGATCTATCCCTATAGATCTTAATGCCTAGAATGTAAGCAACTTCTCCTAGGTCCTTCATAGAGAAACTTTTATTCAAGTAATCCTTTATGCTCTCCAAAAACTCTACGTTGTTTCCAATCAGCAATATGTCATCCACATATAATATTAGAAACGCCACAGAGCTCCCTCTCACTTTCTTGTAAATACAAGATTCTCCAACCACTTGTATAAACCCAAATGCTTTGATCACCTCATCAAAGTGTTTGTTCCAACTCCGAGATGCTTGCACCAGTCCATAAATGGATCGCTGGAGCTTGCACACCTTGTTAGCATTCTTAGGATCGACAAAACCTTCGGGTTGCATCATATAAAACTCTTCCTTAAGGAAACCGTTAAGGAACGCCGTTTTGACATCCATCTGCCAGATTTCATAATCGAAAAATGCAGCTATTGCTAACATGATTCTGACGGACATAAGCATCGCTAGGGGTGAGAATGTCGCATCGTAGTCAACTCCTTGAACTTGTGAAAAACCCTTTGCCACAAGTCGAGCTTTATAAACGGTCACATTGCCGTCAGCGTCTGTCTTCCTCTTAAAGATCCATTTGTTCTGAATAGCCTTGCGGCCCTCAGGCAGTACCTCCAAAGTCCACACTTTGTTCTCATACATGGATCCTATCTCGGACTTCATGGCTTCTAGCCATTTGTTGGAATCTGGGCCCACCATTGCTTCTTCATAATTTGCAGGTTCATTGTTGTCCAACAACATGATTGATAAGACGGGATTACCGTACCACTCTGGAGCAGCACGTGGTCTCGTCGACCTGCGTGGTTCGACAGAAACTTGAACCGGAGTTTCATGATCATCATCATTAACTTCCTCCTCAACCGGCGTTGCAACGACAGAGGTTTCCCCTTGCCCTGCACCACCATCCAGAGGGATGAGAGGTTCGACAACCTCGTCAAGTTCTATCTTCCTCCCACTCAATTCTCTCGAGAGAAACTCCTTCTCGAGAAAAGCTCCATTTTTAGCAACAAACACTTTGCCCTCGGATTTGAGATAGAAGGTGTACCCAACTGTCTCTTTTGGGTAACCTATGTAGATGCACTTTTCCGCTTTGGGTTCCAGCTTTTCAGGCGGAAGCCTTTTGACATAAGCATCACATCCCAAACTTTAAGAAATGACAACTTTGGCCTTTTGCCATACCACAGTTCGTATGGTGTCGTCTCAACGGATTTTGATGGTGCCCTATTTAAAGTGAATGCAGCTGTTTCTAATGCATAACCCCAAAAACGATAACGGCAAATCGGTAAGAGACATCATAGATCGCACCATCTCTAATAAAGTACGATTACGACGTTCGGACACACCATTATGCTGTGGTGTTCCAGGCGGTGTCAACTGTGAAACAATTCCACATTGTCTTAAGTGAGCACCAAACTCGAAACTCATATATTCACCCCCACGATGAGACTGTAGGAACTTGATCTTCTTGTTACGATGATTTTCAACTTCACTCTAAAATTGCTTGAACTTTTCAAATGTTTCAGACTTGTGCTTCATTAAGTAGACATAACCATATCTACTCAAATCGTCAGTGAAGGTGAGAAAATAATAATATCCGCCGCGTGCCTCTACGCTCATCGGACCACACACATCAGTATGTATGATTTCCAACATGTCACTTGCACGCTCCATTGTTCCGGAGAACGGAGTTTTAGTCATCTTGCCCATGAGGCATGGTTCGCATGTGTCAAGTGAATCAAAGTCAAGTGACTCCAAAAGTCCATCGGCATGGAGTTTCTTCATGCGTTTTACACCAATATGACCTAAGCGGCAGTGCCACAAAAATATGGCGCTATCATTGTTAACTCTAACTCTTTTGGTCTCAATGTTATGTATGTGTGTATCGCTATCAAGATTCAATATGAACAATCTTCTCACATTGGGTGCATGACCATAAAAGATGTTACTCATAGAAATAGAACAACCATTATTCTCTGACTTAAAATAGTAACCGTCTCGCAATAAACAAGATCCAGATATAATGTTCATGCTCAACGCAGGCACTAAATAACAATGATTCAAGTTCATAACTAATCCTGATGGTAACTGAAGTGAAACTGTGCCGACGGCGATTGCATCAACCTTGGAACCATTTCCTACGCGCATCGTCACTTCATCTTTCGCCAGCCTTCGTCTATTCCGCAGTTCCTGTTTCAAGTTGCAAATATGAGCAACAGAACCGGTATCAAATACCCAGGCACTACTACGAGAGCCGGTTAAGTACACATCAATAACATGTATATCAAATATACCTGATTTTTCTTTGGCCGCCTTCTTATCTGCCAGATACTTGGGGCAATTGCGCTTCCAGTGACCCATACCCTTGCAATAGTAACACTCTGTTTTAGGCTTAGGTCCAGCTTTGGGATTCTTCGTCGGATTGGCAATAGGCTTGCCGCTCTTCTTTGAATTACCCTTCTTGCCTTTGCCGTTTCTCTTCAAACTAGTGGTATTATTCACCATCAACACTTGATGCTCTTTACGGAGTTCAGACTCTGCGACTTTCAGCATCGCAAACAACTCGCCGGGAGACTTGTTCATCCCTTGCATGTTGTAGTTCAACTCAAAGCCTTTATAGCTTGGCGGCAGTGATTGAAGGATTCTGTCAGTGATAGCCTCTTGTAGCGACCCGACTCAAGATGAGTCAAGCCTCTTTATTTCTGTGCCATCCCTGGATCAGTATACTGGCACACACAACACATCAATGTATATATCAAAGTGCAATCACATGTAAATAGCGTAAAACTGATATATACCTTAAATATCTCAGCGGAAGCAGTCAAGGGAGTGGAGTCAAAATAAACACCAACGGCAAGTTGAGTGTAGACCGTAACCCTGAATCATACTCTTACTCGTCGAAGAAAAATATCTGCAACATAAGACGTTGCAGCCGTGTAGGTCAGCATATTGAATATGCCGGCAAGTCATCAAAGAGAGGGGTAAAATAATAAACAACTATCTCTACATGCATATTTGGCAGGTGGGGCTATAAGTTTTGCATAAAGCCAGTTTTATCCTACAACAAGAGAGGGGCTAAAAGCAAAATATTACTACGCTGTTGGTTGTTAATGAGATGGTTCCGCCAACCAATTCTCATACCCAAGTTATCAATATTACCCTCATCAAGTATTTATAATGGTGTTGAGAATTTCAGATAACTTCAGTTCCTTTGGCTCAAGTTGTCCATGACCGTGGACACGACTAATCGATTAGGTTTGAGTACTCTGCAGAGTTTTGCACACGTTCCCCACAAGATTTGGTCGCCTCCGTGTATGTCCTCGCACTTCAGGGTGTTTGAAGACCGAATGATCAAAACATGGTCTTTCAACGGGTCCCTCTGAATCCCTGTAGGTGCCCATACAATCCTACCGTTCTTCTACATCTGCTAGCACCGCCTGTCCAGAGTCGCCGCGTTGTCCAACCAAGCCAAAGCCCATAATGACTTGTGGCTGTGCAGGTAAGCCTTGGGTCTTGAAAATATCCGTCCGTCTCTTTGAGCCTGGGTGAAGCTTTCCGCAGGATGTCATGGCCTCTCCAGCATCCCGGGTCATCCACTGGGTTCCAGGGAGCCGATCAACCGTCCTTCACCCAGAGTTGCATTGCGTCCGAGGTCTGGAAAATCTTGTCTTAACCGGTCTTGATTATTTAACCAACCTCGCATCACTCGTGTTATGCACTCAACCGAAATCCCGTCTACTCAAGCATAGCAATATAAAATTTGTCGTCCCGGGCCTAGTAACGGGGTTGTTGGGTGCCTCCCACATGATACTACAATATGTAACCATAATTTCCAAGTACCTAGTGAGCATGCAAATGGGCATAGGATGGTAGAACTACGATGCATAAAACATAGGTGATACATGATCAAATGACTTGCCTGGCGATGTTGACGAAGAAGAATTTCTCGAGAAATAACTTGATAGACTACTCGTCACTCTCCGATGAAGTCTATATAACAACCATATCATTCACGTAAGCACACATACTAGCAATAATTCTAGCAATCAAAACAAAAGAGAGAGCGAATGAGAATCCGAAGGAAACTTCAAATAAGACTAGGGAGTCTTCTACTACGTCAAACACTAAATAGTTTTGGTCTAACAGAAAATAAAATACTTAAATAATAGGG
This sequence comes from Hordeum vulgare subsp. vulgare, assembly GCF_904849725.1. Taxonomy (NCBI): domain Eukaryota; kingdom Viridiplantae; phylum Streptophyta; class Magnoliopsida; order Poales; family Poaceae; genus Hordeum; species Hordeum vulgare. The sequence continues at coordinate 54,672,092 of NC_058521.1, read as the reverse complement.
AACTAAGATATAAATTTAACTAAGATAAAATAAAGTATTTTTCACAAAACTATTTGAAAGTATTTTTCCAAACGGGATTTGAAACAATAGAGAAATCAATTGCAAGTTATTAGGGAACTAGAATTGATTTCACGATAACAAATAAAATAAAAATAAAAACTTGTTGAGAACCTACTGTTATCTAACAGAAAACCAAATATAAACTTTCTCAAATATAAAAGAAACTAATTTAAAAACAAATATAGAAAAAGAAATAGCTATAATCCTAAAAGAACTAAAACAGAATCTGTTTTGGTAAAAACCCCAATTAAAAATATTAAAAAAAATGAAACTTAAAGTACTTAAACATATGATCAATAGGAAGCAGCAGCAAAAAGAATCAAATTAAAAGCTATTTTTAAACTCCCGGAATAAGCAAAACAAGCTTTAATTCAAATCTGATCTAACTCAACTTTTATAAATCCAAACATAGACAAATTATATATCTACAGAAACTACATAAAAAAATTTATCCAACGCAAAAAGAATCACCTAATTCGGAGTTATAGACTAATAGATATGAATTTTCTAAAATTGCAATTTTCTAAAAAAAACTGCAATACGGGATTTCGTGGATCTCACCGGAGTTAGTCGCCAGAGTTGGAGGAGACGGCGGGAAGGTTGCTCCGGTGGCCGGCGGAGGCGGTGGAGGGGTCCAGGTGATGGAGGAGGGCTCGGGCGGAAGGTTGGTGGCATCGGCGGGGCGTGGGGGCGACGGGAGGGAGCAGCAGGAGCTCCGCGAGTTCCTGTTGGAGGCAAACTCCAGCGAGGTGGGGGCTGCGTTCCGGCGAGGGGAGGGGCTGGGCTATGGGGAAAATGGGGAGAGGAGGTTGAGGGGAGTATTTATAGGGGCTCGGGGTGCTCGGAGAAGGAAGGAGCAAGGAGATCGGGAAGGTGGAGATTCCTCTCACCATGGCTATGGAAGTTTCCTATGCACGTGAGGAAGGAGATAGAGGAAGAAGAAGATCCTGTTGGGCCACTTTTTGGAAAGGTCTTAATGGGCCACCGTTTATTTCCATTTAAACACGATTTCTTTTCTTTTTCAAAACTAGGAAACTAAAACGATAAAAGGGAAAACAAATCAATTCGGAATATAGAGTTTCTATATACTAAAATTATCAGAAAAATAAAATCTAAATGATGGGCATTTTTCCACAGCAAAATAAAAACTTCAGAAAAAATTATTTTCACAAAGTTTCCTAAAATATTTATTTTCTTTTGCAAATAATTTTCAAATGACCCTCTAAGTTTTAGGGTTCAAATAAAATTCAAAATGCCCATGTGTTTGAGCGTCATGTTCCTCCTCTCTTTTCTGTTTGACAGAATGTATTTCCCGGCATTTCTTGCACGAAGAAAACAAATAGAAATGCAAAAGAATTCAAATGCAAATATCCGTTCAAATTCTTTATAGTTGAAGAAGTCACGTCATCTTCTCTCTTTGCTTTTTAAAATGATTGAATTTGAATTCATCGGAGAAGGGGAAAGTCATTTTATTCCCTCTCATTCAAATTTTTTAAAAAGTTTCAAATTTTCACTCAAGTTTCAATCACTCAATCAAACAAACAATCATTCTAATAATTATTTTAACATTCCAAAATTTGGGATGTTACACCTCTTGCGGGAGTTCAATCCCCAGCTCAGCTAGACGGTTTGAGTACCCAAACATTTTGAGCACGTGTTCACTGACAAACCAGTTCTCCTCCATCTTGCAACCATAGAATTTATCGGAGGTCTCATACCTCTCGATCCGGGCGTTCTTCTGAAAGATAAACTTCAACTCCTGGAACATCTCAAATGCTCCATGACGCTCAAAGCGATGTTGAAGTCCCGGTTCTAAGCCATACAAGACTGCACATTGAACTACTGAGTAGTCCTCCTTACGTGCTAACCAAGCATTCTTAACATCCTGATCAGCCGTAGCGGGTGGTTCATCTCCTAGCACACCATTAAGGACATAATCCTTCTTCCCAGCTTGTAAGATTAGCTTAAGATTACGAGCCCAGTCTACAAAGTTGCTTCCATCATCTTTCAACTTAGCTTTCTCTAGGAACGTATTAAAATTCAGGTTGACAGTCGCGTGAGCCATGATCTACAACACAAATATATTCAAAGTGGACTTTAGACTATGTTCAAGACAATTAGAGTTTAGCTTAATCAAATTATTCGCTAAACTCCCACTCAAAAAGTACATCTCTCTAGTCATTTGAGTGGTTCATGATCCACTTACACTAGCTCAAGTCCGATCATCACGTGAGTTGAGTATAGTTTCAGTGGTAAGCATCCCTATGCTAATCATATCATCTATATGATTCATGATCGACCTTTCGGTCTCATGTGTTCCGAGGCCATGTCTGCACATGCTAGGCTCGTCAAGCTTAACCCGAGTGTTCCGCGTGCGCAACTGTTTTGCACCCGTTGTATGTGAACGTTGAGTCTATCACACCCGATCATCACGTGGTGTCTCGAAACGACGAATTTTAGCAACGGTGCACAGTCGGGGAGAACACAATTTCGTCTTGAAATTTTAGTGAGAGATCACCTCATAATGCTACCGTCGTTCTAAGCAAAATAAGGTGCATAAAAGGATTAACATCACATGCAATTCATAAGTGACATGATATGGCCATCATCACGTGCTTCTTGATCTCCATCACCAAAGCACCGGCATGATCTTCTTGTCACCGGCGCCACACCATGATCTCCATCAACGTGTCGCCATCGGGGTTGTCTTGCTACTCATGCTATTACTACTAAAGATACATCCTAGCAAAATAGTAAACGCATCTGCAAGCACAAACATTAGTATAAAGACAACCCTATGGCTCCTGCCGGTTGCCGTACCATCGACGTGCAAGTCGATATTATCTATTACAACATGATCATCTCATATATCCAATATATCACATCACATTGTTGGCCATATCACATCACAAGCATACCCTGCAAAAACAAGTTAGACGTCCTCTAATTTTGTTGTTGCATGTTTTACGTGGTGACCATGGGTATCTAGTAGGATCGCATCTTACTTACGCAAACACCACAACGGAGATATATGAGTTGTTATTTAACCTCATCCAAGGACCTCCTCGGTCAAATCCGATTCAACTAAAGTTGGAGAAACCGACAATTGCCAGTCATCTTTGAGCAACGGGGTTACTCGTAGCGATGAAACCAGTCTCTCGTAAGCGTACGAGTAATGTCGGTCCAAGCCGCTTCAATCCAACAATACCGCGGAATCAAGAAAAGACTAAGGAGGGCAGCAAGACGCACATCACCGCCCACAAAAACTTTTGTGTTCTACTCAAGAAGACATCTACGCATGAACCTAGCTCATGATGCCACTGTTGGGGAACGTCGCATGGGAAACAAAAATTTTCCTACGCGCACGAAGACCTATCATGGTGATGTCCATCTACGAGAGGGGATGAGTGATCTACGTACCCTTGTAGACCGTACAGCAGAAGCATTAGTGAACGTGGTTGTTGTAGTGGAACGTCCTCACGTCCCTCGATCCGCCCCGCGAACAATCCGGCGATCAGTCCCACGATCTAGTACCGAACGGACGGCACCTCCGCGTTCAGCACACGTACAGCTCGACTATGATCTCGGCCTTCTTGATCCAGCAAGAGAGACGGAGAGGTAGAAGAGTTCTCCGGCAGCGTGACGGCGCTCCGGAGGTTGGTGATGATCTCGTCTCAGCAGGGCTCCGCCCGAGCTCCGCAGAAACGCGATCTAGAGGAAAAACCGTGGAGGTATGTGGTCGGGCTGCCGTGGAAAAGTCGTCTCAAATCAGCCCTAAAACCTCCGTATATATAGGTGGGAGAGGGGGGCCTTGCCTTGGTGCTCAAGGAGCCCCAAGGGGGTCGGCTGAGCCAAGGGGGGAAGGTCTCCCCCCAAACCGAGTTGGACTTGGTTTGGTGGGTGGGAGTCCTTCCTTCCCTTCCCACCTCCTCCTTTTTTTTCTTTCTCTTTGATTTTTTATTCCAATGCGCATAGGGCCCTTTTGGGCTGTCCCACCAGCCCACTAAGGGCTGGTGCGCCACCCTCAAGGCCTATGGGCTTCCTCGGGGTGGGTTCCCCCCCCCCCCCCGGTGAACTCCCGGAACCCATTCGTCATTCCCGGTACATTCCCGGTAACTCTGAAAACCTTTCGTTAATCAAATGAGGTCATCCTATATATCAATCTTCGTTCCGGACCATTCCGGAATCCCTCGTGACGTCCGTGATCTCATCCGGGACTCCAAACAACATTCGGTAACCAACCATATAACTCAAATACGCATAAAACAACGTCGAACCTTAAGTGTGCAGACCCTGCGGGTTTGAGAACTATGTAGACATGACCCGAGAGACTCCTCGGTCAATATCCAATAGCGGGACCTGGATGCCCATTTTGGATCCTACATATTCTACAAAGATCTTATCGTTTGAACCTCAGTGCCAAGGATTCATATAATCCCGTATGTCATTCCCTTTGTCCTTCGGTATGTTACTTGCCCGAGATTCGATCGTCAGTATCCGCATACCTATTTCAATCTCATTTACCGGCAAGTCTCTTTACTCGTTCCGTAATACAAGATCCCGCAAGTTACACTAAGTTACATTGCTTGCAAGGCTTGTGTGTGATGTTGTATTACCGAGTGGGCCCCGAGATACCTCTCCGTCACACGGAGTGACAAATCCCAGTCTTGATCCATACTAACTCAACGAACACCTTCGGAGATACCTGTAGAGCATCTTTATAGTCACCCATTTACGTTACGACGTTTGATACACACAAAGTATTCCTCCGGTGTTAGTGAGTTATATGATCTCATGGTCATAGGAACAAATACTTGACACGCAGAAAACAGTAGGAACAAAATGACACGATCAACATGCTATGTCTATTAGTTTGGGTATAGTCCATCACGTGTTTCTTCTAATGACGTGATCCAGTTATCAAGCAACAACACCTTGTTCATAATCAGAAGACACTGACTATCTTTGATCAACTGGCTAGCCAACTAGAGACTTGCTAGGGACAGTGTTTTGTCTATGTATCCACACATGTAAATGAGTCTTCATTCAATACAATTATAGCATGGATAATAAACGATTATCTTGATACAAGAATTATAATAATAACTATATTTATTATTGCCTCTAGGGCATAATTCCAACAAAAAGTTCCCACCTACAATGGTATCAAGGATATACCTATTCCAAGGAGAAATTCGAACATAGAAACATCAAAGGAGGACGGTAGTGGATTGCTCACGAGTAGATCTACTTTGAGCATTGAAAATCCTGTACCAAGCGTCCTTCAAATTTTCTTCCTCATTTTTCCTGAAATTGAGAACTTCATTTTTAGGGGTGTCGTTTGGAGTGGTGGGTCTAGCCATTGATGTACTATGTCACACACAAACGAGCAGGAAGAGAGAGTGAAACGGGCAAAACAAAACGGCAAAATAGAAAGGCAAATGAAAACGACAAATGTGAAGTGGGGGAGAGGAAAACGAGAGGCAACTGGCAAAAAAGTAAATGCAGGAGATGAGTTTGTGAGACCTAATTGGATAGATCTTGATCTCTCCTCCCCGGAAATTGCCCCAGAAATACTTCTGATGTCAGCTATGCTTCCCTGGCAACGGCGCCAGAAATAGTCGTGTAGAAGGCGCCAGGAATCCTTCTACTACGGCTACGCCTTAAGGGACTTCCTAGGCAAATATGCAAAGGATTTCCCCCGTGGCCTTGGAGCCTTGCGTTGGTGTTCCCTCGAAGCCGGAAGGGTGATCACATGATGTAGATGGACAATCTCATATCAACGACAAAGCCCACCTAGTTATCCTTGATGGCAACTACTTAATTTGTGCCTTGCTGCCCCTACTGTCACCGGGAAAGATCACCACATGGTAGAACCGAAAACCAAGCACTTCTCCCATTGCAATAATCATAGATCTAGTTGGCCAAACAAAACCCAAGACTCGGAGAGACTTACAAGGATATAAAATCATGCATATAAGAAATTAGCAACAACTCAAATATATATCATAGATAATCTGATCACAAATCCACAATTCATCGGATCTCGACAAACACACTGCCAAAGAAGATTACATCGGATAGATCTCCATGAAGATCATGGAGAACTTTGTATTGAAGATCCAAGAGAGAGAAGAAGCCATCTAGCGACTAACTACGGACCCGTAGGTCTGAAGTGAACTACTCACGAGTCATTGGAGGGCCGATGATGATGATGAAGAAGCCCTCCAGCTCCAAAGTCCCCTCCGGCAGGGCGCCGGGAAGGGTCTCCAGATCAGATCTCGCGGAAACGGAAGCTTGCGGCGTTGGAAAAGTATTTTCGAGGCTCCCCTGATTTTTTGCTGTATTATAGGGAATATATAGGCCAAAGATGTAGGTCAGGGGGCGCTCAGGGAGGCCACAATCCCTGCCACCGCCGCCTCCCCCCTGGTGGCGGAGTGGGGGCTTGTGGTCTCCCTGGAGCCCTCTTGGCTTGGCCCACAGGCCCCCTGATCTTCTTCCGTTCGAGAAAAAATCATTTCGGGGATTTTATTCCGTTTGGACTCCTTTCCAAAATCAGATCTGAAAAGAGCCCAAAACAAAGAAAAAACAGGAACTGGTACTTGGCACTGAATTAATAAGTTAGTCCCAAAAAAGATATAAAAGGTACTTAAAACATCCAAAGATGACAAGATAACAACATGAAACAATCAAAAATTATAGATACGTTTGAGACGTATCAAGCAACTAGTGAAAATATGAGATTTTCACGAAGTCCCAGAAATATGTTATTTTTGTCCAAGTTTGTGTCCATAGATCTTCTCATGTGTGATGACTTTGCAGAAGCCTCTTTCTCAGGCTTGTAGAGCTTTTGAATGGCTTTTGCCACATATCTTGTTTGGCTCATTTGGGGTGGTTGTAGGTACTTTGAATGTTGTAGACAAACTGCTATGATACTGTTTAGGACAAATTGCATGTTTTAGTTGTTTTGAAGCTTGTGTGAGCATTGTTGATGGTGTGGTGTGTTTCTTTGCACCACCCCACTTATATTTGTATGTTTGATCATGTGGTAACCTAGGAACACCAGAAGAGTGCCATTGGTGTGTGCTTGTGGTGGTTTGAACCGTAGGACTCCATATCTTGTTTTGTATTTTTCAGTTGATCCGTAGCTCCGTTCTCAACGTTCTTTATATGCTTTTGCATCGTTTTCTTGTGATGCACCTGTTCATGCCATCTTCATGCTTCTCAAGGTACGTTAGTGTGAAGTTCTCTCCAGAAGTTTATCTTCTCATCTCATGCATATGCAAGTGACTAGAATAGTGATGCATGCCTCATTCTCATCTCATGCATAATGTTGGTTGTTGCATCATGTTGAGTTGATGTTCATTGGCTGTTATTGTTATCTTGGGTAGCACCGGGATCGGAGAGCGAGTACGTGGATTCTGGGGAGTACGTGCAGGACGATCAAGAGTAGTTCCAAGCTGAAGACATCATAGGCAAGATGACCGTGACCTTGATACCGTATCTAGCTTTGTTATGCTTAGAATCACGTTTCCTTCGATAAATGCTCGCTGCCTACCACTTGATATAATTGCCTCCTGATATTGCCATGAAACCCAAACACCTTCCCCTCCTAGCTAATGTTGTTTGGCTAAGTAGGCTTGCTCGTCTCCTAATGATTAGCTTTGCTAGTTGTAGGTGCCAGCTGTCTCATGTGATAACATGAGAATTTTTATATCATTATGATTAAACTTCTATTTAATTAATGCACCTATATACTTGGTAAATGATGGAAGGCCTAGCCTTTTGCCGGGTGATTTGTTCCGTTATTGCCGCCTTAGTTTCGGCTACCGGTGTTTGATTCCATAACTGAACGCTCCTAACACGTTCGGGGTTGTTATGGGGACCCCTTGATAAATCGTGTAGTGTTAAGGCTTGTCCGGCAGGACCCAACATTGGTTTTAATTTGCTAATCACCTAATAATAATTTGCATAGGGAATAGCTACCCCGAGGATTTAATCAATAACCCGGGCCAGTGCTCCTCATGAGTGTTGGTTCTCGTAGCTAGTTCCATCCGTCGTGTCCTGAGACTGAGATACGCGGCTCTTATCGGGGTCGTCGACACGACGGGAGGTCCTGCTAGATTTGTCTTGCCTTAGCGATATATCTTGTGTATAGGAATCCCGGTGAAACTTTGGGTCTCCTCAAAGTTGAGGTTTTCCTCTAAGGAATCTGACGAGATCACGAGATTCGTGATAGAGGATTACTTTGCGGCCCGTGGACGTTTGTGATGGACTAGTTGCAGCACCCGTGCAAGGTTTAATCTTTCGGAAAGCCGTGCCCGCGGTTATGTGGCAACATGGATAATTTGTTAACATCCGGTTCTAGATAACTTGAACTAACTCTAATAAAACTGCCAACTGTGTGTGTAACCGTGACTGTCTCCTTCGAAGACCTCTCTTCAATCGGGAAAACGGTGGGGTTATGTTTGACATAAGTAGGTGTTCAGGATCACTTAGTGATCACCTAGACTTCGACCGTTCGCGTAGACCACCATATCAATAACTCTGATCTTCGTAAGTTAGCCACCATATAAGCTTACGATGCTGCAACCTATACACTAAACCTTCCTCACCCAATAACTTGACTAGATTCGTTACCAAGGTCATCCGATTGTTGAGTCCCCGTGGCTCACAGTTTACTACAACACCCCAACAGGTACAGGTACGCCCGACGCAGGAGATCCAGATGGCACGCAGCTGGCGTGGCAGTACGATGACGAGAATGACCGTCTGTACGTGAACTATCCAGAGGACTGAGGCTGTGGTCGTGATCGTGGGCCAGCATGTGGGATATCATAGTCTTTTCCTTGTTTCATGTATCCTGTAGCGGGACTATCTTGTCTACATAATTGTGTGGATATAACCCTGATATTATACTATGAGAGATGGCAAATCTATGCCCTATTTGTCAATCTTTGTTGATGTATTTGCTATGATTATCTCGCTTGTGAAACGCTTAGATGCGCCTCTTTCTCTTTTGGGGCCGCATCTTAGTCGTTACACCCGAGCAACCCTGGTGCTTCTCCTAGATGACCACGACGGTAAGTTTTCTCTAGTTCATTTATGACATAATTAGCTAATTTAGCTCCAAAATAACGTAATTAGCAAATTTAGCTCCAAAATGTCGTAATTAGCTAATTTCTCCTCTTTCTTCTTCTCCTTAGCTTATTTTCCCAACAAAGACATACTTAGCTAATTATCCTCCAAAATGACATAATTATCTAATTTAGCTCTAAAATGACATAATTAGCTACTTTAGCTCCAAAATGACATAACTAGCTCATATAGGTAAAAAACATCACAAGAACCTTTGTTAGCTCATAACTTAGCGTATCTTCCTCCTAAATGACATAATAGGCTTTTCCTCCTAAATGTCATATCCTCTCCTTCTCCTCCTCCTCCTCCTCCTTATTCTTCTTCTTCTTCTCCTCCTTCTCCTCCTCTTTCTTCTACTATTTCAACTTCTCCTTAGCTTATTTTTCCCAACAATGACATAATTAGCTAATTTAGCTCCAAAATGACATAATTAGCTAGTTTAGCTCCAAGAAGGCATACTTAACTAGTTTAGCTCCAAAATGACATAATTAGCTAACTTAGCTCCAAAAAGACATACTTAGCTAATTTAGCTCCAAGAAGAGGAGAAGAGGAGAAGAAAGAGGAAAGATGAAAAGAAGGAATAAGAAGAAGAAGAAGAAGAAGAAGAGACGAACAAAAGAAGAAGAAGGACAAGAAGAAGGAGAAGGAGGAGATTCTCCTTCTTCTTCTCCTTCTTCTTCTCTTCTTATTTTCTTCTTCTTCTTCTTCTCCTCCTCCTCCTCCTCCTTCTTCTCCTTCTTTTCCTCCTCCTCCTCCTCCTTCTTCTTTTTCTTCTCCTTTTTCTTCTCCTTATGATTCTCTTTTCTCTTCTCCTCTTTCATCTTCTCCTTAGCTTATTTTCCCCAACAAAGACATACTTAGCTAATTATCCTCCAAAATGACATAATTAGCTAAGTTAGCTCCAAAATGATATAATTAGCTAGTTCAGCTCCAAAGAAGAAGAAAAGAAGAAGAGAAGAATAAGAAGAGGAGGAGGAGAAGAGGAGAAGTGCAGGAGGAGCAGGAGGAGGAGAAGAAGAAGGGGAGAAGAGGATAAGAAAGAGGAAAAATGAAAAGAAGGAAGAAGAAGAAGAAGAAGAAGAAGTAAATAAGAAGAGAAGAAGAAAAGAAGAACAATGAGAAGAAGAAGGAGAAGAAGAAGGAGAAGGAGGAGAAGAAGGAGAAGGTGTCCTCCTCCTTTGTGACGCCCTCGATTTGATCGTACGCTAATCATACACGCAAATGCGTACGACTAAGCTCAAGGACTCACGGGAAGATATCACAACACAACTCTACACACAAATAAAACATACAAGCTTCATATTACAAGCTAGGGGCCTCGAGGGCTAGAAAACAGAAGCTCGATAAACACAGGAGTCAGCAGAAGCAACAAATATTTGAGTACAGACATTAAACATGGGGTGCCTTAGAGCAGGCTAGCACAAAAAGATACAACGATCGAACGAGGCGATGCCTCCTGCCTGGGAGCCTCCTAACTACTCCTGGTATTCAGCAGCCTCTACGTAGTAGTAGGCAACGTCGGGGTAGCAGTCATTATCGGCGGGATACTCCATCTCCTCAGCTCCATCATCTGATCGCAGCAACGATTCAAGGGGACAAAGGGGGAGCAAAGAAACGGTGAGTACTCATCCATAGTACTCGCAAGACTGACATGAGAACTAAGCTAAGTATGCATCAGTATCAAAGGAAGGTGTTTAAATGTGGACTCACTACAGCAATGCGAGAAAGAGAGAGAAGGCCTAGTCCTATCGAAGACTAGCATCTTCAGGGGTCTTGCAGCAATATACGACAGTAGAACAGGTAACACAAATAATAGTCATATTGTTGCAGCAATATTAATATGAGGTCACGCCCAGGGATTCTTCCTCGACTCCCCTGCGAGGAAGCAATCCTGGAGAAACAATCCAGTTAAGTAACCATTGTAGTTTTCTAAGATCAGGGCACAACTCCAAGTCGTCCTGTAACCGTGAACACGGTTATTCAAATAGATAAGTTCTTCCCTGCAGGTGTGCACAACATATTCCCTGTCATGCTCGATAACACTCTGGCCAGACACACTTTTCTGGGTCATGCCCCGCCTCGGAATATCGACACGTCGCAGCCCCACCTAGACTCAACAGAGAGGCCAGCCCGCCGGTCTAAATCCTAAGCACGCAGAGGTCATGGGCCCATCACCCTTTGCACTCCTGCATGATGCGAGGGCGGCCGATGTCAGTCCTAGCACCCCTTGTTACAAGCGCAATGCATATCAGGATCACTCGGGTGCGCGCCGCTCCATTGATCATGTCTGAAGAGGTTCGGCTAATACCACGACGTCGAGAACACATATCTCCTCCCACGTAGACGGTTAGTGCAAAATAAGGTCTTCTGACCAACCCAGATCAAATACCCAAATCCATTAAGATTTTAATTAACTAAACAACACATCCACGCGGGAATCCACCCGCCTAACATTACTCATCAATGCTCCCAGTAAGACGATCAAGTAACTGTGTGGTTGTAACATCAGGGGGATACGAGGCATCACCCTCGTTGGATCCCGAACGATGTAACCGTCAAGGTGGACTTAGAGGAATCTCCCTCGAGGGTCTCACACTTGAGGGGTTGCACGACAGAGTCATTGTTAGGAGTGGTGAAGGAGGAATCATCGTCGATAACCCCGACGAACTAGGTGCACTACAGAGATATCATCATGAGTACTTCACGAGGTGTCACCCTCGGTACCCGATAGTAACTCTACAACGTCGACAACTAAGGGGGTGTAAGTGCTGTGTCGGGGCTTGGCTCGTCGATCATGGATCGGGGCTTGGCAACTGGACTAAGGGGTTAGAGGGGATGACTGCTCCATCTATACTAAGCAGTTTAAAGTAGCAGTACTAAAAGTAGTAGTTCATCACAAACAGGTACTGCTAACATGATTAAAGTAGGAATGGTCAAGGGGGTTTGCTTGCCTTGTTGCTCTACCGCAAAGGGCTGGTCGTCAGGAGGGTAGTCGTATCCAGCAGCAGCGTGAGTCTCGGGGTCTACCGGTAAGAAGAGGGGGGGAGAAACAATAAATATAACACCGATGTAAACACTAAGCATGGCATGCCAATATGCAGGTCTAGGCATGAGCTAACGCAGTGCTATCCGTCATAGACGGGTCGGGAAAATATCAGATGATATTTCCCGGGTCTCTGGCTACTACTAGTGAGACCAAAACGGTGGAAAAATTCCACGTTTGCTATGCTAGGGACGCGTGACATACGAACGGATAGTGTATCCGGGTTCGTCTCGTTCTGCTGATCAACTTTCATGTTCAAAATATTTTCATGTGAGCTAAGTATTATTTTATATTATTTTTTAAAGATTTAATCAATATTCAGAAATTAAAACAGATTAAATTAATTCAATTAAATGCAATTATGACATCAACATGATGTCATGCTGACATCAGGAGTCAATAGGGTTTGACTGGTCAAACTAACGAGTGGGTCCCATACGTCATAGACACAATTATTATTAGGATTAAATAATATTTAATCAAGTTAATTAGCGGGGTGGGACCCACGTGTCACACTATTTAGGTTAATTAATTAACACAGCTTTAATTATTTTTTCTATTTGATCTTAAACATTATTAACTAATTAACACATCAATTAACTAGTTTAATTAATCCTTAATTATCTAATTAATTAAATAATTAATATAACTATTTAAAAAAATTATATATATATATATATTTAATCTTGTTTTTCTAATTCATATATTTTTACAGTAGTTTAGAGGGGGGCTGGGCCCCCTCTGTCAGTTTCAGGAAAGGGCAAAAGTCCCCCAAAACAAAAAATCCAGCCAGGTTAACAGGAGATGGCCTGGGCCGGTCGGGACGAGGCCAAGGCCAGGGACGAGCGGGGCAAACAAGGGCGCACCGTCGCGGGCAGGGTTGTGCCGGTGGCCGGTGGTTGTGAGGCGGCGAGCGGTGGCGTGGCGCGTGGTGGGGGGACCGGAAGGGGAGTAGAGGTGGAGGGGAGGGAGGAGCCCAAGAGAGGGCTCACCTGCGTTGATGGGAAGGCCCGGTGCAGCCGGAGTTCATGGGGAGGGGGTGCGGGGTAGTCCTGGCGCGGCGGGTGGCTTCGGTGGTGCGGGGCTGGCCTGGCCGGATCCGGTTGGAGGAGGAGGGGCTTCGCATCCCGAAGGAGGTGGCCGAAGGGGGCGTCGGTGATGGGCTCGGTGGAGGAGGCTGCTCGGTGTGGAACGGGAGGGATAATGAGGCGGTGTGGCTCGATCTGGGGGAGCGAGGGGCTTCGGTGGGGGTTGATACGTCCATTTTGCATCATGCTTTTATGTTGATATTTATCGCTTTATGGGCTATTAATACACTTCACGGTACAATACTTATGTCTTTTCACTTTAATTATGCAAGGTTTACCTGAAGAGGGAGAATGCCGGCAGCGGGATATCTGGCCTGAAATAGGAGCAAGTTTGATATACCTATTCTGCGCAACTCCAAAAGTCGTGAAAATCAACGAGGAATTATTTTAGAATTTATAAAAAATATTGGGCCGAAGAAGTACTAGAGGCCACAAGCCTACTGGGCGCGGCCTACCCCATGGTTGTGCCTAGGGGGCTTGTGGGCTCCCTATTGGCCCTCTCGCTCCCCTCTTTTGCTATAAGGAGGGTTTCGTTCTAGAAAAAATCAGGAGGAGGCTTTCAGGAGGAATCGCCGCTGCCACGAGGCGGAACTTGAGCAGAACCAATCTAGAGCTCCGGCAGGATCGTCCTGCGGGGGAAACTTCCCTCCCGGAGGGGGAAATCGTCGCCATCATCATCACCAACACTCCTCTCATCGGAGGGGACTCGTCACCATCAACATCTTCATCAGCACCATCTCATCTCCAAACCCTAGTTCATCACTTGTAAGCAATCTCCGTCTCGCGACTCCGATTGGTACTTGTAAGGTTGCTAGTAGTGCTAATTACTCTTTGTAGTTGATGCTAGTTGGATTACTCGCACTACTAGAAAAACAGCTATAGACAATATGGTTACTGATGGCGCACTATACATGTGGTGCGTCATTACTAAATAGTAATGGCGCACCATGTGTAGGTGCGCCATTAGTAACCAAAATAGTAATGGCGCACCATGTGAAAAGTGCGCCATTACTAAGTTTGACCAAGGTTTGACCCAGTCATACACATAGAAAGTGGCGCACTTTGTATATGTGCGCCATTACTAAGTTAACATAGTAATTAATGGCGCACCTTCAGAAAGTGCGCCATTACTATGTGTATGACTGGGTCAAACCTTGGTCAAACTTAGTAATGGCGCACTTTGTATAGGTGCGCCATTACTAAGTTGACATAGTAATGGCGCACCTATACAAAGTGCGCCATTACTAACTTTGACCAAGGTTTTGCCAAGTCTGCCACATAGTAATGGCGCACCTATACAAAGTGCGCCATTACTAACTTTGACCAAGGTTTTACCAAGTCTGCCACATAGTAATGGCGCACTTTGTATAGGTGTGCCATTACTAAATGCATCCCCTGGATCGCCTTTTCAGTTTAAAAAAAATAAAAGAAAATGTTGGAAATGTCAAAAAAATAAAAGAAAATAAGTTTCCCATGTGATATGTGGTCTAGTTGTTGGTAAAATTTACAAATATGAATTTCAACTTTATTTGCAAAATCTCTCTGTAATTTCGTAAAATGGGCATAACTATTGCATACGAACTCGGATTGAAAAGTTTTTTATATGACAAATCATCTACTCGAAAAGTTACATACAAATTCAATGGGAGAACTTTGTTGAAGATTTTTAGAATCCCCAAAAACCTAACAGAATAAAAGATACGGGGCTTTTAAGATCTAGAGGGGGAAAATGATTTTTTTTTCAAAATGTGATACGTAATATGACCGGGAAGTTTGAAATATTTTTTAAAAATTTCATCACACTCATAACATGAACAAAGTCCTAGACATCAACAATGTCTAATAGGATTGATATGATACATATATCAACAACTGTCTGTTAAGTGAGCTGGTGGTGGGGTTGGATAGAATTGATAAGTTAAGCGTGATACCTCTCTAGTCATGAATATTATTATGCTTTGTGAGTAGTCAGTTTTGTTCCTAAGGACATGGGATAAGTCATGCTATAAGTAGTTATGTGAATTTGGTATTCGTTCGATATTTTGATGTGTTGTATGTTGTTTTTCCTCTAGTGGTGTTATGTGAACGTTGACTACATAACACTTCACCATTATTTGGGCCTAGAGGAAGGCATTGGGAAGTAGTAAGTAGATGATGAGTTGTTAGAGTGACAGAAGCTTAAACCCTAGTTTATGCGTTGCTTCGTAAGGGGGTGATTTGGATCCACTAGTTTAATGCTATGGTTAGACTTTGTCTTAATTATTCTTTCGTAGTTGCGGATGCTTGCGAGAGGGGTTAATCATAAGTGGGAGGTTTGTCCAAATAAGGGCAGCATCCAAGCACCAGTCCACCCACATATCGAACTATCAAAGTAGCGAACGCGAATCATATGAACATGATGAAAACTAGCTTGACAGAAATTCCCATGTGTCATCGGGGGCGCTTTAACCCCTATAAGAGTTTGTCCGCGCTTGTCCCTTGCTACAAAAGGGATTGGACCACTTTGCTGCACCTTTGTTACTCTTGTTACTTGCTACTTGCTATGAATCATCTTATCACACAACTATCTGTTACCGATAATTTCAGTGCTTGCAGAGAATACCTTGCTGAAAACCACTTGTTAGATCCTTCTGCTCCTCATTGGGTTCGACACTCTTACTTATCTAAAGGACTACGATAGATCCCCTAGACTTGTGGGTCATCAAGACTCTTTTCTGGCACCGTTGCCGGGGAGTGAAGCGCCTTTGGTAAGTGGAATTTGGTAAGGAAACATTTATATAGTGTGCTGAAATTTATTGTCACTTGTCACTATGGAAACTAATCCTTTGAGGAGCTTGTTTGGGGTATCTTCACCTCAAACGGAAGCACAAGGAGTTGCTCCTCAACATGTTGCGCGTACTGAAAATATTTGCTATGAATTTCCTTCGGGTATGCCTGAGAAACTGCTGGCTAATCCTTTTAGAGGAGATGGAACATCACATCCCGACTTGCATGTAATCTATGTAGATGAAGTTTGTGGTTTATTTAAGCTTGCAAGTTTGCCCGAGGATGAGGTCAAGAAGAAGGTCTTTCCCTTATCTTTTAGGGATAAAGCATTGACATGGTATAGTCTATGTGATGATACTGGATCATGGAACTACAACCGATTGAAATTGGAATTTCATCAAAAGTTTTATCCTATGCATTTCGTACATCGTGAACGGAATTATATTTATAATTTTTGGCCTCATGATAGAGAAAGTATAGCTCAAGCTTGGGGGAGGCTTAAATCAATATTATATTCATGCCCCAACCATGAGCTCTCGAGAGAAATTATCATTCAGAACTTCTATGGTTGGCTTTCTCATCGTAATCGCACCATGCTTGACACTTCTTGTACGGTTCTTTTATGAAGAGATATATTGACTTCAGATGTAATTTATTGGAAAGAATTAAATGCAACTCTGAAGATTGGGAGTTTGATGAAGGTAAGGAGTCAGGTATGAATCTCAAGTTTGATTGCGTTAAATCCTTTTCTGAAACAAATACTTTTTGTGATTTTAGCGCTAAATATGGACTTGACTCTGAGATAGTAGCTTCATTGTGAGAATCATTTGCTGCTCATATTGATCTCCCTAAAGAGAAGTGGTTTAAATATCATCCTCCCTTAGAAGTCAATGTAGTTAAACCCAATCCAGTTGAAGAGAAAGTCATCGCTTATAATGATCCTGTTGTTCCCAGTGCTTACATTGAGAAACCACCTTTCCCTGTTAGGATAAAGGGTCATTCTAAAGTTTCAACTGTGATACGTAGGGGATACATTAGAACACCTACACCCCCTGAGAAAATTAGAGTTGAACCTAGCATTGCTATTATCAAAGATCTCCTGTCCGACGATGTTGAGGGCAATGTTATTCACTTATGTTAAGATAGGAGATCATTATAATCATAATAGAGACAAACATAGGCCTATTGTTGGCACGCCTGTTGTTTCTGTTAAGATAGGAGATCATTGTTATCATGGTTTATGTGACGTGGGTGCCAGTGTTAGTGCAATACCTCAATCCTTATATGATGAAATTAAAGACGAGATTGCACCTATTGAGATGGAACCTATTGATGTCATTATTCAGCTTGCCAATAGAGATACTATCTGCCCTTTGGGAATTGTTAGAGATGTTGAACTCTTGTGTGGTAAAACGAAGTATCCTGCTGATTTTCTCATTCTTGCTACCAGACAAGATAGCTTTTGTCCCATCATATTTGGCATACCTTTCCTCAATACTGTCAATGCTCATATTGACTGTGAGAAGCAAATTGTCCCTATTGGCTTTGAAAGTGTGTCACATGAGTTCAATTTCTCCAAGTTTGGTAGACAACCTCATGAAAAAGAGTTGCCTAGTAAGGATGAAGTTACTTCCCTAGCTTCTATTGATGTGCCTCCTACTAATCCTTTTGAGCAATACTTGCTTGAGCATGAAAATGATATGCATATGGATGAAAGCAATGAGATAGATACACTTATCTTTGAACAACATCCTATCCTTAAGAATAATTTGCCTGTTGAACTCTTGGAGATCCACCCCCACCAAAGGGTGATCCTGTGTTTGAGCTTAAACAGTTGCCTAATACTCTTAAGTATGCTTATCTTGATGAAAAAGAGATATATCCTATTATTATTAGTGCTAGCGTCTCAGAGCATGAAGAAAAGAAGTTACTAAAAACTCTGAGGAAGCATCGTGCTGCTATTGGATATACTCTTGATGATCTTAAGGGCATTAGTCCCACTCTATGCCAGCACAAGATTAAAACCGATCCTGATTCCAAACCAGTTGCCGATCATCAATGGAGATTAAATCCTAAGATGAAATAGGTAGTAAGAAAAGAAATACTAAAGTTCCTGGAAGCAGGTATTATCTATCCTATTGCTCATAGTGATTGGGTAAGTCCGGTGCATTGCGTCCCTAAGAAGGGAGGTATTACCGTTGTCCCCAATGACAAAGATGAATTAATCCCACAAAGGATTATTACTGGCTATAGGATGGTGATTGATTTTAGGAAATTGAACAAAGCCACAAGGAAAGATCATTACCCTTTGCCTTTCTCGACAAAATGCTAGAAAGACTGTCTAAACACACACACTTCTGCTTTCTAGATGGTTATTCTGGTTTCTCCCAAATACCTGTTGCACAATCTGATCGGGAGAAAACCACTTTCACCTGCCCTTTCGGTATCTTTGCTTACAACGTATGCGTTTTGGCTTATGTAATGCACCTGCCACCTTTCAAAGATGTATGATGGCTATATTCTCTGACTTTTGTGAAAATATTGTAGAGGTTTTCATGGATGACTTCTCCGTTTATGGGTCTTCTTTTGATGATTGCCTCAGCAACCTTGGTTGAGTTTTGCAGAGATGTAAAGATACCAATCTTGTCTTGAATTGGGACAAGTGCAACTTTATGGTTAATGAAGGCATCGTCTTAGGACATAAAATTTCTCAAAGAGGTATTGAAGTCGATAAGGCTAAGGTTGATGTGATCGAGAAAATGCCATGCCCTATAGATATCAAAGGTATATGAAGTTTCCTTGGTCATGTTGGTTTCTATAGAAGGTTCATTAAGGACTTCTCGAAAATTTCGAGGCCTCTTACCAATCGCTTGCAAAAGGATATTCCTTTTGTTTTTGACGATGATTGTGAGGAAGCCTTTGAAATACTTAAGAAGGCCTTGATAACTGCACCTATTGTTCAACCACCTGATTGGAAATTACCTTTCGAAATCATGTGTGATGCTAGTGATTATGCTGTTGGCACTGTTCTAGTACAAAGAGGTGATAAGAAGTTGAATGTTATTCACTATGCTAGTAAAGTTCTAAACAGTGCCCAAAGAAACTATGCTACTACTGAATAGGAATTTTTAGAAGTCGTGTTTGCGTGTGAAAATTTCAGATCTTACATAGTTGATTCCAAAGTCACTATTCACACTGATCATGCTGCTATTAAGTACCTCATGGAAAAGAAATACGCTAAACCTAGACTTATCAGATGGGTTCTCTTGCTACAAGAATTTGATTTGCATGTTGTCGATAGAAAGGGTGCTGAGAACCCCGTAGCAGATAACTTGTCTAGGTTGGAGAATGTTCTTGATGACCCACAACGTATTGATGATAGCTTTCCTGATGAGCAATTGAATGTCATCAATGCTTTACGTAGTACACCATGGTATGCTGATTATGCAAATTATATCGTTGCCAAATATATACCACCTAGTTTCACATACCAGCAAAAGAAGAAATTCTTCTTTGATTTGAGACATTACTTTTGGGATGATCCTCACCTTTATAAGGAAGGAGTAGATGGTGTTATTAGACGTTGTGTACCTAAACATGAACACGGACAGATCCTACAGAAGTGTCACTCTGAGGCTTACGGAGGACACCATGCGGGAGATAGAACTGAACACAAGGTATTGCAATCAGGTTTCTATTGGCCCACTCTCTTCAAGGATGTTCGTAAGTTTGTCTTGTCTTGTGACGCATGTCAAAGAATAGGTAATATCAGTAAACGTCAGGAGATGCCTATGAATTATTCACTTGTCATTGAAACATTTGATGTTTGGGGTTCTGATTATATGGGGCCTTTTCAAAAATCGAACGGGTATACTCACATCCGACTTGGTGTTGATTACGTTACTAATTGGGTAGAAGCTATCCCAACTAGTAGTGACGATCACAACACTTCTATCAGGATGCTTAAATAAGTTATTTTCCCTAGATTTGGAGTCCCTAGATATCTAATGACTGATGGTGGTTCACATTTCATTCATGGTGGTTTCCGTAAAATGCTTGCTAAGTAAGATGTCAACCATAGAATTGCATCTCCCTATGATCCTCAGTCCAGCGGTCAAGTAGAGCTAAGTAATAGAGAGATTAAACTAATTCTGCAAAAGACTGTTAATAGGTCTAGAAAGAATTGGTCTAAGAAGCTTGATGATGCATTGTGGGCTTATAGAACTGCTTATAAGAATCCCATGGGCATGTCTTCGTACAAAATGGTTTACGGTAAAGCATGTCATTTACCTCTTGAGCTAGGGCATAACACTTATTGGGCAATCAAAGAGCTCAACTTTGATTTCAAACTTGCTGGTGAGAAGAGGTTATTTGATATTAGCTCACATGATGAATGGAGAGCTCAGGCATATGAAAATGCCAAGTTGTTCAAAGAAAAGGTTAAGTGGTGGCATGATAAAAGGATACAAAAACGTGAGTTCAATGTAGGTGATTATGTCTTGCTATATAATTCTCGTTTAAAATTTTTTGCAGGCAACCTTCTCTCTAAATGGGAACGTCCTTACATTGTTGAGGAAGTATATCGTTCCGGTGCCATCAAGATCAACAGCATGGAAGGTAATTTTCTGGGAGTGGTAAATGGGCAAAGAATCAAGCACTATATCTCAAGTACTCCCATAAATGTTGAAAGCAATATTACCAATACCATAACTCCGGAGGAGTACATAAGGGATATTTAGCAGCCTGTTTCAGACTCCAAAAATGAAGAGGTATGTGATTCGGTAAGTAAACCGACTCCAGAACTTTTCCAGTAGGAATTTTTCTCCGTTTTGGAATTTTTAGAAAATTAGAAAAATTTAAAGTAGTCCGGAAAGCGCACGAGGAGGTGACAAGCCCGCCAGGCACGGGCCACCCCCTGGCTGCGCCTGGGGGGCTCGTGACCACCTCGTGTGCCTCCCGGACTCCGTTTTCTTGCGGAGTACTCCTTCTGGTTGGAAAAAAATCATTATAAATTCTCTCAAAAGGTCTGACCCTCGTATCGTGCAAATTTCCCGTGTTTTCGTTTCGAGCCTGTTTCTTTCGCAGATTTAGGGCAAGATGTCTTCTCAAGATTCATAGGCGGAGAGCTATGTGGCCCATTACATTGATCATCCCAAGGTCTATGGGGACTTGGATCACTATGGTTGGACCACTGATGAGGAAGAAGAATATGATCCCAAGGGGAAGGAAGGAACAAGCTCCGATGAAGAGGAGGCTCCTCTACCCCAACCTGGAGACACATATGTGGAGTTCAAAAAGTCAAGCCTCCCTGACTCAAGGAACAAGCCTAAGATTTTGTTTATACCTTCTCGTCTTTTGCAGGAGAGTAAGCAAGAATTATGCCAAAGAGCGTTGAGGCTTCAAGAGGCAATTAACGATCTGAAGGAGCAAAACTTTGTGCTCAAGAGGAAATTAAACATGTTCAAGAACTCTGCAACAACTCCACCACCATCACCTTCGAAGGAAGACAACTAAGCACGGGTATGGGCAATCCCCTTGGCTTGTGCCAAGCTTGGGAGAGATTCCCCGGTATCGTATCATCATCACATCTTTTGCCAGTACCTTTTCTTAGTTCGATCCTTTTTGGTTTTATCTTTCTCTAGTAGAATTAAGTTCTTAGTGTTTTAGGTTTGAGTTTTTCTTTGTGTCACCCCCAATGTATTCGAGTTCGTGAGTCATATGATCAAGAGTGTTTTAGTTAAGGGCCTTGACTCATGCCATGATCTAAAAGAAAAGCATGATGAAAGAACAAAAGCATGAAGGATCATGTAATGATCTTATGGGAAGTGATGGCTTCACATATAAAAAGAATGTTGATTGAAACTTGTTGTGGGTGGACAAATGTAGACCTGGGTCATTGTTGCAATTAATAGGAAGTAATAAAGAAGGAGAGGTTCACATATAAATATATCATCTTGAACACCATCTATGATTGTACACACTCATTGAACTATTACATGCTTAGAAGTAGATGTTGGACAAGGAAGACAACACAATGAATTATGTTTGCTTGGTTCCGAACAATGTTATATGACTAGAGATCCCTTAGCACATGACGCTTGCTTCCACCTCATATCAGCCAAAACTTCCGCACTAAGTAGAGATGCTACTTGTGCATCCATAAACCTTCAACCCAGTTTTGCCATGAGAGTCCACCATACCTACCTATGGATTGAAGAAGATCCCTCAAGTAAGTTGTCATTGGTGCAAGCAATAAAAATTGCTTCCTAAATATGTATGATCTATTAGTGTGTGGAAAATAAGCTTTGTACAAACCTGTGATGAGGAAGACATAAAAGCGACAGACTGCATAATAAAGTTCTTTATCACAGGAGTCAATATAAAGTGACGTTACTTCACACTAAGAGGACACATATCCAAATCTCAAAAGCGCATGACAACCTCTGCTTCCCTCTGCGAAGGGCCTATCTTGTACCTTTACTTTTTTCCCTTGGAAGAGTCATGTCGATCTACACAAATTCCTTATTTCGCCTTTATCTTGGCTAACGCCATATTCTAGGGAAATATCTATATTCACATGTCAACTTGGAAGTAAGTATTCATGAATTATTATTGTTGACATTACCCTTGAGGTAAATAGTTGGGAGGCAAAACTATAAGCCCATATCTTTCTCTATGTCCAACTGAAACTTTGATCTCATGAGTACCACGTGAGTTTTAGGAATTGTAGGAGACGAAAGGATGATTGAGTATGTGTATTTTCTTTACAAGCTCTTATTTGACTCTTTCCGATGTTATGACAAATTGCAATTGCTTCAATGACTAAAGGCTATTGGTTGTTAATTCTCAATAAAGTTCTTGATCCATACTTTACTTTGTGAAGGAATTATCACTTTAGCATAAAAGATTATATGATGATATTGCTGTTCTAACTATGATCATGGTGCCTGCATGTCCATATCTTGTTTAGTCGACACCTCTCTCTCTAAACATGTGGGCATATTTATTGATCTTGGTTTCCACTTGAGGACAAGCGAAGTCTAAGCTTGGGGAGTTGATACGTCCATTTTGCATCATGCTTTTATGTTGATATTTATTGCTTTATGGGATGTTATTACACTTCACGGTACAATACTTATGCCTTTCTCTCTTATTTTGCAAGGTTTACATGAAGAGGGAGAATGCCGGCAGCTGAAATTCTAGCCTGAAATAGGAGCAAGTTTGAGATACTTATTCTACGCAACTCCAAAAGCCTTGAAAATCAACGAGGAATTATTTTGGAATTTATAAAAAAATACTGGGCCGAAGAAGTACCAGAGGGGAGCCACGAGGAGGCCACAAGCCTCCTAGGTGCGGCCTACCCCCCGGCCCTCTGTCTCCCCTCTTTTGCTATAAGGAGGGTTTCATTCCAGAAAAAATCTGGAGGAGGCTTTCGGGAGGAATCGCCGCCGCCACGAGGCGGAACTTGAGCAGAACCAATCTAGAGCTCTGGCAGGGTCGTCCTACCGGGGAAACTTCCCTCCCGGAGGGGGAAATCATCACCATCGTCATCACCAACACTCCTCTCATCAGAGGGGACTCGTCAACATCAACATCTTCATAAGCACCATCTCATCTCCAAACCCTAGTTCATCTCTTGTAACCAATCTCCGTCTCGCGACTCCGATTGGTACTTGTAAGGTTGCTAGTAGTGTTAATTACTCTTTGTAGTTGATGCTAGTTGGATTACTCGGTGGAAGATTATATGTTCAGATCCTTGATGCTGTTCAATACCTCTCTGGTCATGAATATTATTATGCTTTGTGAGTAGTCACTTTTGTTCCTGAGGACATGGGATAAGTCATGCTATAAGTAGTCATGTGAATTTGGTATTCGTTCGATATTTTGATGCGTTGTATGTTGTTTTTCCTCTAGTGGTGTTATGTGAACATCGACTACATAACACTTCACCATTATTTGGGCCTTGAGGAAGGCATTGGGAAGTAGTAAGTAGATGATGGGTTGCTAGTATGACAGAAGCTTAAACCCTAGTTTATGCATTGCTTCGTGAGGGGCTGATTTGGATCCACTAGTTTAATGCTATGGTTAGACTTTGTCTTAATTCTTCTTTCGTACTTGAGGATGCTTGCGAGAGGGGTTAATCATAAGTGGGAGGTTTGTCCAAGTAAGGGCAGAACCCAAGCACCGGTCCACCCACATATCAAACTATCAAAGTAGCGAACGTGAATCATATGAACATGATGAAAACTAGCTTGACAGAAATTTCCATGTGTCCTCGGGAGTGCTTTACCTCCTGTAAGAGTTTGTCCAGGCTTGTTCCTTGCTACAAAAGGGATTGGGCCACTTTGCTGCACCTTTGTTACTCTTGTTACTTGCTAGTTGCTACGAATCATCTTATCACACAACTCTTTGTTACCGATAATTTCAGTGCTTGCAGAGAATACCTTGCTGAAAACCACTTGTCAAATCCTTATCCTCCTCGTTGGGTTCGACACTCTTACTTAACGAAAGGACTACGATAGGTCCCCTACACTTGTGGGTCATCAGGGGTGGGCAAGGGGCTAAGTGCTCGCTCGTGGGGCTGGGATCGAGCGAGAGGTGGGGAGCACGAGGGGGATGAGGGGTTGGCGTGGGGCTGCTCGATGGGGATCGATGGGAGGGGCTCGGTGGATGTGGGAGGCGAGCGAGGGAGAGGGAGGCCGAGCGTGGGGCTGGCTTCCTCGTGCGTTGTGGCGGCTGGGTGGAGGGAGTGGGCTTAGGTAGCGCAATGGCTAGGGTTCCAGGTGTTTTGTACCCCCTCGTGGAGGTGGGCTAGTGTGTGGTCTGCTCGGCCGGGGCTTTTATTGTTTTGCGCCTTTTTATTTATTTATTTATTTATTTTGTTTTCTATTTTAGGAGTTTCTGTTTTATTTATTTAGAGGCTCTAAAACACTTCCAAAAATGCCCTCTTCAATTTTATAAAATCTTAGGGAATATGTGCAACCCATCCAACATTTTTATTTTCAGTTTCGCAAAACTTTTAAAATCCACTTTTCAGACGAATTAAATTTGCAACGGAATTGAACGGTGTTCGAACCAACGCAAGTTTAGCAACGGTAATCATGGTGTCGTGGCAACATTAGCGTCGGATCACTGTAGCTTAATTACATACATTACTGTAGCAAAAGCAGAGGATGTCACAACTCTCCCCTACTAACAAGAATTCTCGCCTCGAGAATTAAGAGGTAGAAGGAAAGAGCTCGGGTCATTCATCACGAAGATGATCCTAGCGTTCCCAAGTGGCTTCATCTTCAGAATGATTTGACCACCGCACTTTATGGAACTTGGTGACCTTGCGACAACTCTGACGTTCATCCTGGTCGAGAATGCGGACCGGATGCTCTTTATAAGAGAGGTCCTGTTGCAGCTCAAGCATATCATAATCCATTGCTCGAATAGGATCCTTGAAGCAGGGACAGAGCTGAGACACGTGGAAGACACCGTGAACGTGAGAAAGGTTCGCCGTCAGTCCCAATTGATAAGCTAGTTTTCCACGCCGCTCGAGAACAGTGAAAGGACCAATATAGCGAGGAGCTAACTTGCCCTTGATCCCAAAACGGTGTGCGCCTCTCATTGGTGTGACACGAAGATAAGCCTTTTCACCAGGTTAATAGATCATATCTTGATGATGACGGTCATACTGACTCTTCTGACGAGACTGAGCAGCCTGCAGATTCTCATGAATAATGCGGACTTGATCTTCAGAATGTTGGATAATATCCATACCGAAGAGTGATCATTCCCCAGTTTCTAACCAATTTAGAGGAGTTCGACACCTTCGTCCATACAATGCTTCGAAAAGGGCTATCTTCAGACTAGCTTGATAGCTATTGTTGTAGGAGAACGCGTCATATGGGAGAGATTCCTCCCATTTCTTACCGAAAGAAATGACACAAGCTCGAAGCATGTCCTCGAGAATTTGGTTGACTCATTCAACTTGTCCCTGGGATTGAGGATGAAATGCGGTGCTGAAGGATAGATGAGTCCCCATAGCTTTCTGAAAACTTTCCCAGAATTTTGAAGTGGACAAGCAGCCACGGTCCGAGCTGATTACCAAGGGAATACCGTGAAGTGAAACTATTCTTGACATATAAAGATCTGCCAATTGGCTAGCATTAATTGTTTCTTTGACGGCCAATAAATGTGCAACTTTGGACAGTCGGTCAATGACGACAGGAATAGCATATTACCCTTATGAGATTTGGGAAAACTAGTGACAAAGTCCATTTTAACATGGTCCCATTTCCACTCAGGAATAGAGATAGGTTGCAGAGTTCCAGTAGGCTTTTGATGTTCTGCTTTGATTCACAAGCAAATATCACATTCTGCCACATAGCATGCAATGTCTTGCTTCATGTTGGGCCACGAGAATATTTGGCGGATGTCTTGGTACATCTTGATACTACCCGTATGTATAGACAACGGGGTGTCATGAGCTTCTTTCATCACATTTCCGGTCATTCTGAGATTTTCCTTTTTATTTGGGACGAATAGGCGACCCTTGAAGTACAAGGTGCCATCATCAGCAACAGTGAAACAACAGGGTTTTCCCTTCGCAAGATAGATTTAAATCCCCTCCACATCATCGTCAAAGCCTTGCAGAGTCTTGATGGTGCCCACAAGATCTGGTTCAACAACGAGGTTACTGAGGGAACCGTGATTTACCACACGGAGGTTCATCTTTTGATACTCTTCAGGAGGGGGAACAAGGTAACCATGAGGAACAATATGGAGGTTCAGCTTACGGATTTCCTCTTGCAGACGATCGTGAACCTTATGAACTTGGAGGTGGTTGCAGTATGACTTGCGACCCAATGCATCAGCCATTACGTTAGCCTTGTCGGGGGTATATGATATACTACAGTCAAAATATGCTATACGCTCCATCCATCTCTATTAACAGAGGTTTAGATCCGGTTGAGTGAACAGATACTTCAGACTTTGATGGTCGGTGTAAATTTCGCAGCGATTACCCATAAGGTATTGTTGTCATTCTTTCAGTGAATGTATAACTGTGGCAAGCTCGAGATCATGAACTGGATAGTTCTCTTCATGAGCACGCAACTGACGTGAGGCACAATCACTTTACGATCCTTCATCAGGATACAACCTATTCCTTGACGAGAAGCGTCACAATATATGACGAAATCCCTTTTCATATCCGGAGGAGCAAGTACCGGAGTGGATGTCAGTTTGTCCTTGAGAGCTTGGAAACTTTGCTGACATTTATCAGTCCACTCGTGCTTAACACCTTTGTGAAGCAGATTGGTTAAGGGCTTCGCAATCTTGGAGAAGTTCTCGACGAGTCGACGGCAATAGCTGGCGAGTCCGAGAAAACTTTGGACTTGCTTGACATTCTTTGGGGGGGTCTAGTCAAGAATAGCTCGAATTCGTTCGTGGTTGACTGCAATACCATCCTTGGAAATCACATGACCAAGGTATGTCACTTTGTCCAACCAGAATTCACATTTGGAATACTTCGCATAGAGTTTATGCTCCCGAAGCTTATCCAGCACATGACAAAAATGTTTGGCATGTTCTTCTTTATTCTTCAAAAATACCTTAATATCATCTAGATATACCACGATGAATTTGCCGAGGTACTCCATTAATATATAATTCATCAATCTAGAGAAGGTTGCCGGGGCATTGGTTAAGCCGAAGGACATGACGGTGTACTCGTATGATCCATAACGAGTAATAAAGGCGGCCTTTGGGATATCCTCTTTGCGAGCACGGATCTGGTGGTATCCCAACCTCAAGTCGAGCTTAGAGAAGACCGAGGAACCAGCAAGTAGATCATATAGATTATTTATCCGAGGCAGAGGATATTTGTTTTGAATAGTGGCCTGATTGATAGGATGATAGTCTTGAATCAAACGATTTGTCCCATCCTTATTCTTAACAAAGAGAGAAGGAGCTCCCCAAGCAGAGGAGCTCGAACGAATGAAACCCAGACGAAGCGAATTATCAATTTCTTGCTTAAGTTCAAGGAGTTCATGTGGTGGCATTTTATAAGTATGCTTGGCGATAGGAGTGGTACTGGTTACCAAGTCAATGAAAAACTCAACAATTCGTGCAGGGGAAATCCCCAGAAGTTCTTCTGGGAAGACATCTTGGAATTCCCGGACAACTGGAATGTTTTCAATCCCTTCAAGAGGCGACGCATTTAATGCATTCAAGGCATATAGCCGTGCCTCCGCATCTCAAACGAGATGAGCGTGGTAGCTTATTAATTCATCTGAAGGGTGTAGGATGTGGACAGTCTTGGTGGCACAAACTATTGAAGCCGTATGATCTTTTAGCCTGTCCATTCCTAGTATGAGGTCGATGTTGGAAGAACTTAATAACATGGGAGCGGCAAGGAATTCCAATCCTTCAATTTCAATGGGGACATTGGGGCAGACCATGGAGGGTCGGCATTGGCCCACGGGGGTGTTTACCACTATTGGGATGTTCACCTCTCGTACTTAATGCCATGCATGAATGAAAAAATTTCTGACATGAAGGAATGCGATGCCCCTGTATCAAACAATACATAAGCATGTACCGAGTTAACGAGAAGTGTACCCATCACGGTAGCAGGCTGGTCTTGAGCTTGACCCATATCAATGTTTTTGGCCTGACCACGAACATAAGCAGGCTTAGCATTGTTGTTGCGGTTCTGGTTGTTGCCACTGCCAGTTGAAAGAAGAGCCAGCTGAGTTGGATTCTGCCTGCAGTCTCTAGCACAGTGACCTGAACGGCCACCATGAAGCACAACCCGTCCTCACGACGAGAAGGAGGAACTCGAGGCGGTGGAGCTGGAGGCCTCGCGTGCCTAGGTGCTGGAGGAGGCACACGAGGTGCAGCATAGGACAACCTCGGAGCACGAGAAGGTGCATGGTACATGTTGTTGGGAATCCAGATCTTCCGCTTCTGTGCAGATGAGCCCATGTCATGATTGCTCTTGCTGCTATCCTTGTATTCCTACAGACCAGTCTCAACCTGAATAGCCTTATTCACCAGGGTGGCGAAATCAACATAGTCCTGAACAAGGAGCGCCAGCTTGATATCAGTGTGGAGGCCCTCACGGAATTTCTCCTATCTCCGTGCATCAGTTGCAATGTATTCTTCAGCATAGCAAGATAAGTCCAGAAATTCCCGCTGATAATCATCCACAGTCTTGTTTCCCTGGACAAGGTTGCGGAACTCACGCTTCTTCCGGTCCATGATTATCGGAGGAATGTAGTGAGTACGGAAGGCAGCCTTGAACTCCGTCCAAGTGATGACAATCCCAACAGACTGAGAGTGCCGATGACTGTCCCACCATTGAGCAGTGGGACCCTTCAGGAAGTAGGCGGCAAAGCTGACATAGCTCGCTAGGGGCACATTGGCAGACTCCAGCTCATAAGCAATGTCACGGAGCCAATTATCAGCATCAAGAGGCTGAGTTGAGCTACGGTATATCGCGGGGTTGAGGTGGTAGAAGTTTTGAAGTGTCACGCCTTGCTGCTGGTTCATTTTCGGCCTTTGGAACTGATCCCTGCGCCCTTGCATAAACTGGTGGTTCAGTTCAAATATTGGATCATCCCCGCCATATATTCATGAGGCGGGGGTGGTGCATCGTTGGCGGGGCCACGCGGGCGGCCAGCTGGTCTAACCATCCTGCTAAATATTTAACAGGGGTAGTTTAGTTCACTGTAATTGCAAAGGCATTGTACGCATTCATGAAGTAATCAAGCATGATGAAAGGGAAACGCGATAGATACTTCATAGTAGTTGAGTTCGACATACAGACCCATACATAAATTCGGTTATAGACCATCGATTACCAATTCGAAATTTGAAATAACTTGGACGCATTAGACGATAACCTGGGCTCACTAGGCGGAAGAAGAGTACCACAACGAGACATAGCGATAAGGCTACATCAACGTCGGAGAGAATGATCAAATCCAGGTAGCTGGCGGTGATAGAAGGTAGGAACAGGACCCTCCGTTCCGTGGTGACTCTAGTGTGGGTACGGCATCCAGTCGGGGAGCAGAGGTCCAAGTACAGGGGTACTACCCCCAACATCAGTCCACTCAAGACCTAGTGGTAGCTCTGTCCTCCTCGGCTCGAGGATGTGCGAAGGGTGGACCCTCGGGTGGACTGTTGGCTGCAGCTGTGTTAATGCGTCGTAAAGACGGGCACACGTAGCGTACAGCTCCACAGCTAGAGCTTGGAAAGCACGATCCAGTGCCTCAGTGTACTGCACCAGAACCCGTGCATCGTAGCGACGCGTCACGTAGGGGGGCAGACATCGACGTAGGACCGGTCGTTGCGTTCCCAAACGCGAGCAGTGTAGGCTGTGAGATCAGACCCAATCTCATTCCCAACAGGAACATACGGGATGTATCTGAAAGCAGTCCCCTCCAGTTGAGGGTACGCTCCACGGAGACGGGTGATAGCGATATAGGTTGCATCATGGATAACCATATCGATCGACAATCCAATGCCGTAGAAGGTGTGGCGCTCGCGGGTGTAGTTGCCCATCTGATCGAAGATGCGAACCTCAGCCTAGTACTGGTACTGGTTGAACTCGCAGAAGTCCTCGTACGCAGTGTACTCGGGGTACCAGCGATATCCCAACCTGGTCAAGAGGTCGACCAAAATGGCTGGGAACCCAGTCGTTTCAGTGGCCAGTGACGCATCTAAAAAGGAAGATTTAAGGCGGTCAAATGACAGTGTGTGTAACATATGATCAGAAGAACAACAGTAGATAGTCCAGCCCATCGGGTTGATGTGATTACGAGAACCTACTGTTAGAGTTAGTAAATTCCTTAAACCGAAAGAGAAGAGAGAGTAGAACCCAGAGTATAGAAAAGTAGTAGAAGATACTAATACCACCCAATTGAGATGTGGGCCCGTAAGCCACAACATCAAAGTTAGTAAGTTTTTCAAACACTAGACTCAACTTCAGCCAAGGAGTTGGAAAGGGGGCTACCTACTGGTAGTCGGCTTTGATACCAACTTGTGACACCCTCAATTTGATCGTACGCTAATCATACACGCAAATGCGTACGACCAAGCTAAAGGACTCACGGTAAGATATCACAACACAACTCTAGACACAAATAAAACATAAAAACTTCATATTACAAGCCAGGGGCCTCGAGGGATAGAAAACAGAATCTCGATCAACACACGAGTCAGCGGAAGCAACAAATATCTGAGTACAGACATTAAACATGGGGTGCCTTAGAGAAGGCTATAACAGAAGATACAACGATCGAGCGAGGCGAGGCTTCCTGCTTGGGAGCCTCCTAACTACTCGTCTTCGGCGGCCTCCACGTAGTAGTAGGCACCTTCGGGGTAGCAGTCGTCGTCTGCGGGATACTCCATCTCCTGGGCTCCATCATCTGATCGCAACAACAGTTCAAGGGGACAAAGGGGGAGAAAAGCAACAGTGAGTACTCATCCAAGGTACTCGCAAGACTGACATGAGAACTAAGCTAAGTATGCATCAATATCAAAGGAAGGGGTTTAAATGTGGACAGACTGTAGCAATGCGAGAAAGAGAGAGAAGGCTTAGTCCTATCGAAGACTAGCATCTTCACGGGTCTTGCAGCAATAGACGAGAGTAGAACAGGTAACAAAAATAATAGTCATATTATTGCAACAATATTAATATGAGGTCACGCCCTAGGATTCTTCCTCGTCTCCCCTGCGAGGAAGCAATCCCGGAGAAACAATCCAGTTAAGTAACCATTGTAGTTGTCTAATATCAGGGCACAACTCCAAGTCATCCTGTAACCGTGGACACGGCTATTCGAATAGATAAGTTCTTCCCTAGAGGTGTGCACAACATATTCCCCGTCACGCTCGATAACACTCTGGCCGAACACACTTTTCAGGGTCATGCCCGGCCTCGGAATATCGACACATCGCAACCCCACCTAGACTCAAGAGAGAGGTCAGCCCGTCGGTCTAAATCCTAAGCACGCAGGGGTCATGGGCCCATCACCCTTTGCACTCCTGCACGATGCGAGGGTGGCCGATGTCAGTCCTAGCACCCCTTATTACAAGTGCGATGCATATCGGGACCACTCGAGCACGCGCTGCTCCATTGCTGACGTCTTAACAAGTTCGGATGATACCACGATGTCGAGAACCCATAACTTCTTCCACGTAGACGGTTAGCGCAAAATAAGGTCTTCTGACCAACCCAGATCAAATACCCAAATCCATTAACATTTTAATTAACTAAACAACACAACCACGCGGGAATCCACCCGCCTAACATTATTCATCAATGCTCCGAGTAACACGGTCAAGTAACTGTGTGGTTGTAACATGAGGGGGATACGAGGCATCACCTCGTTGGATCCCGAACGATTTAACCGTCAAGGTGGACTTAGAGGAATAACCCTCGAGGGTCTCACACTTGAGGGGTTGCACGACATAGTCATCGTCGGGAGTGGTGAAGGAAGAATCGCCGTCGATAACCATGGTCTGGAAAATATCAGATGATATTCCCCGGGTCTTTGGCTACTACCGGTCAAACTAAAACGGTGGAAAAATTCCACATTTGCTATGCTAGGGACGCGTGACACACAAACGGATAGTGTATCCAGGTTCGTCTCGTTCTGCGGATCAACTTTCAAGTTCAAAATATTTTCATGTGAGCTACGGATTATTTGATATTAATTTTTAGATTTAATCAAGATTCAGAAATTAAAACACATTAAATTAATTCAATTAATTGCAATTATGACATCAGCATGATGTTATGCTGACATCAACAGTCAACCTGGTTTGATTGGTCAAACTAACCAGTGGGTCCGATACGTCATAGACACAATTATTATTAGGGCTAATTAATATTTAATCAAGTTAATTAGTAGGGTGGGACCCAGATGTCATACTGTTTAGGTTAATTCATTAACATAATTAATTAATAGCTTTAATTAATTTTTCTATTTGATCTTAAACATTATTAACTAATTAACACAGTAATTAACTAGTTTAATTAATCCTTTATTATAAATTTAATTAATTAATTAAGTAATATAACTATTTAATTAATTAATTAATTAATTATTATTACTTTTTTAAACATATTATATATATATATTATTAATCATGTTTTTCTAATTCCTATTTTTTACAGTAGTTTAGAGGGGGGGTCGTGGGCCCCCTCTGTCGGTTTCAGGAACGGGCAAAAATGCCCCAAAACAAATAATCTAGATAGGTTAACAGGAGATGGCCTGGGCCGGCCGGGGCGAGGCCATCGCGGCCGAGGCCAAGGCCAGGGACGAGCGGGGCAAACGAGGGCGCACCGGCACGGGAAGGGTGGTGCCGGAGGCCGACGGTTGCGAGGCAGCGAGCGGCGGCATGGTGCGCCGTGGCGTGGTGGCCGGACCGAAAGGGGAGTAGAGGTGGAGGGGAGGGAGGAGCCCAAGAGAGGGCTCACCGACGTTGATGGGAAGGCCCGATGCAACCGAAAGTTCACGGGGAGGGGTGGAGGAGGCGGCATGGTCGGCGGTTGTGCTGGTGGCCGGAGAGGCGAGGGGCGACGAAGGGGCGCTGGGCTCGGCGCGGGGTGGTCCTGGCGCGGCGGGGGGGCTTCGGTGGTGCGGGGCTGGCTTGGCCGGATCCGACCGGAGGAGAAGGGGCTCCGCCTCCTGGAGGAGGTGGCCGGAGGGGGCGCCGGTGATGGGCTCGGTGAAGGAGGTTGTTGGGGGTGGAACGGGAGGGATAATGATGGGGTCTGGCTCGATCTGGGGGAGCGCGGTGCTTCAATGGGGGTGTGCGAGGGGCTGAGCGCTCGCTCGTGGGGCTGGGATCGAGCGAGGGGTGGGGAGCGCGAGGGGGACGAGGGGCTCGCGTGGGGCTGCTCGATGGGGATCGATGGGAGGGGCTCGGTGGACGTGGAATGCGAGCGAGGGAGAGGGTGGCCGAGTGAGTGGCTGACTCCCTCATGCGTTCGGGAGGTGGGGTGGAGGGAGTGGGGTGAGGCAGCGGTATGGCTAGGGTTCCCAGGGAGTTTTATACCCCGTGGTGGAGGTGTGCTAGTGTGTGGCCAGCTGGGCCGGTTGGCCAAGTTTGCCGAGTTTTTTTTTATTTTTCCCCCTTTTTATTTATTTATTTATTTTGTTTTCTATTTTAGCAGTTTCTGTTTTATTTATTTAGAGGCTCTAAAACACTTCCAAAAATGCCTGCTTCAATTTTATAAAATCTTAGGGAATATGTGCAACCCATCCAACATTTTTATTTTCAGTTTCGCAGAACTTTTAAAATCCACTTTTGAAACGAATTAAATTTGTAATGGCATTGAACGGGGTTTGAACCAATGCAAGTTTAACACAAGTAATCATGGTGACGTGGCAACATTAGCGTGGTATAACTGTAGGTTAATTACATACATTACCGTAGCAAAAGTTGAGGAAGTCACATCCTTCTTCTTCTCCTTCTTCTCATTCTTCTTCTCCTTCTTCTTTTTTCTTCTTCTCTTCTTCTTTTC
Source organism: Hordeum vulgare subsp. vulgare (assembly GCF_904849725.1). Taxonomy (NCBI): domain Eukaryota; kingdom Viridiplantae; phylum Streptophyta; class Magnoliopsida; order Poales; family Poaceae; genus Hordeum; species Hordeum vulgare. Next base: position 54,637,471 of record NC_058521.1, on the reverse strand, counting down.
TTCTTCTTCTTCTTCTTCTTCTTCTTCTTCTTCTTCTTCTTCTTCTTCTTATTCTTCTTCTTCTTCTCCTCCTCCTCCTCCTCCGCCTTCTCCTTCTCCTCCTCCTCCTCCTCTTCCTCCTCTTCCTTCTTATTCTTCTTCTTCTTCTTCTTATTCTTATTCTTCTTCTTCTTCTTTTTCTTCTCCTTCTTATTCTCTTCTTTCTTCTAATCTTTCTTCTTCTACTTAGCTTATTTTCCCCAACAAAGACATACTTAGCTAATTATCCTACAAAATGACATAATTAGCTAATTTAGCTCCAAAATTACATAATTAGCTTAGTTAGGTAAAAAACATCACAAGAACTTTGGTTAGCTCATAACTTAGCATATCTTCCTCCTAAATGACATAATAAGCTCGAAATGGCATAAGAACCATGGTTAGCTCATAAATATTATATACTTAGCTTCTTTTTGTCTAAAATGACATAATTAGCTTAGTTAGGTCAAAAAAGGAATAAGAACCTTTGTTAGCTCCAAAAGGTCATATACTTAGCTTATTTTCCTCCAAAATGACATAATATGCTAAAAAATGTCATATATTGTTGTTGTTCTTCTTCTAACTTTCTTATTCCCATTTTGCAGATTAGATGTACTACATGGAAGCTGGCATTGATGGAGTGCTTTAGTTTTTGTTTTCATTTGGGTTGATGATAATGTGGAACTATATGTATATGTATATATGGATGAACAGTGTAAAACATTGTATGTTGGTTCTTTCGTTATATGGGATGTGATTGATGAACAAATGACATTGTGTATGTTATGAACTATAAGTATATTGTATATGTGTTGTGAACTATATATGTGTGTTGTGAAATATATATATATATATGTGCTGTGAAATAACATAAAACATAAAAAACAGTGACAATATGGGCTCTTTGCCATCTGCCAGCTGATGGCAAAGGCCTTTGCCATCAGGTAGCACACGGCAAAGAGGCCACGAGGCAGCCAGATGTGCAACCTCGGGCAACATGGGGCTGGCCCATATGGGTACTTTGTTGTTTGCTGCCATAGAAGGCAGACGACAAAGACAGTGAAAGCGGCAGACGTCAAAGATAGTGAGAGAGGCACACAACAAAGCCATGCACAAAATAAGACGGAAACGATATAGAGGAGGCAGACGACAAAGACTATGAAAGAGGCAGACGACAAAGATAGTGCGAGAGGTAGACGACACAGCCATGCAAACAATAATACGACAACGATATTGAGGAGGCAGACATCAAAGACCGTGAAAGAGGCAGATGACAAATATTTTATAAAGAGGCAGACGGCAAATGCTACGTTAGCCACCTAAGAGAGTAGTTTCCTGTTGGCTGTCGTGTATAGGTCTTTGCCATCTGCTTCGACGAATGGCTCACGACAAAGGTCTTTGTCATCCGCTTTGTGGTGGCACACGGCAAAGAAGGTACTTTGCCAGCAAGAAGCTGACGGCAAAGGCCTTTGCCGTCTGTGGAACACCCCTTTGCCGTCTGCTATGGCAGACCGCAAAGAGTGTGATTCCTGTAGTGATGGCACCCCCCTAGGCCACGCCCTGATGGCTTGTGGGGCCCACATGGCTCCGTTTGGCGTGATTCCAATGCTTACAAATCATGCACATACCAGAAACTCGAGAAATTAAGAGAGAACTTCGGCTCCTCCAACGCAACTCTCCATATCAACGTAAAACACATATGGAGCCTTTCTAGTACCCTGTCGGAGAGGTGAAAGCATCTCCGGTGGCCATCTTCATCATCCCGATGGAGGCCATGAAGGAGGGAGTAGTTCACTTGATATATGTTATCCGGAGGCCAGGATGAGGATGGAGGCCAAAATATATTTCTACTATCCATAGTACACTTTTATCACCATCGGTTCGCCAAACTAGTGCACCTATTCAATTTGACATTCTATTGGGTGTATTGGGGACATAAGATATTTCTTGTATTTGATTGCAGGGTTGTTTGAGAGAGACCATCTTCATCCTATACACCTCCCAAAGAGTGAGAAACTTTAGGTCAGCCTATTGGGGTGTTTGAGAGAGACCATCTTCATCCTATACACCTCCCAAAGAGTGATAAACCTTAGGTCAGCCTATTGGGAGTAGTTCACTTGCAGTGATTGCAGGGTTGTTTGAGAGATACCATCTTCATTCTATTGGGTTGTTTGAGAGAGACCATCTTCATCCACTTGAGGGAAATTTGCTACTGTCGTACAGAATTATGCACTAGGAGGCCCAACAATGTCTACAAGAATAAAAGTTGCATAGTAGACATCACCGACTCAATAGCAGATTAGGTCAGCCTTATCCGCTAGAAGAGTGTTGGTGCCCCACATGTGAGTGAATCAGAGGGATTTAATTAGAAGTTTACTTAATTAATGGGTTAGTTAGAGGTGGGGCCCGAGTGTCAGTGGGTTTAGGAGGTAGGTAGTGACTACTTATCCACTACCATCCTAGGCCCGCATGTTACTGTGTGGTTAGTGGTTGGGCCCACCTGGTTGTGGTACGGGCTCGGTGCCGCGCTGATGGTGAAGCACCGACGACCAAAAAAGAGGCAGCATGGCTCGGACTTCGTCAGAAAACACCCTCCGACGACTAAACGAGGCAAGAGAGGTGGCGCTCGAACGGGCGGGGCGAGTCACATTCGATGGTGGTGGTGACAGCGCCGGAGACGGCCGAGAATTATGACGGTGTTGAGGTCAGTGGCAGCCTGATCTCGAGGAGAGGCGACGATAGCATTACAGCGCGAGGCAGACGTCCCCGAGGGCATGAGCGGCCACTCTGTGGGCCCCTGAGCATGTCGGTGTGCTCGGTTGCCTTCGAGGTGGCCGGAACGGTGCCGACGATGAGTAGAGGCAAAGGAACTGTCGGGAGCTCGTTGGAATGGGGGTGCGGGGCACGATAGCGAGTGACAAAGGGCTCGGTGGAACTAGGGAGCTTCCATGGGTCTGTTCACGTGTGTGAAAACGAACGACAGTGGCCCTATCTACGGCCGCAATGGAGCTGGTGGTGGCAAACTTGTGATGTGGTGGAGGTAAGCTAGGAGGAATGTCACGTCGGCGGGAAGAGAGGGGAAAGCAGGAGAAGCGCTCCAAGGAGGCATACTACGGCCCGACGAAGGTTTCTGAGCTTCATGCTAGCCAAGATTCGTCGACGGTTGCCGTCGGAAGTAGAGTAAGAAGACCACACGGGTGGTGGGGATGACGCTTCCCGGCTCCTCCTGCATGCCTTTGTGCTGCGCAGGGAGGCTGGTTGCCGCGGGATCGATGTGGCGAAGACGATGGTGGCGCTCGGGTGGGATGCGTGGAGCGCGAGGGAGAGGAGCGGGGAGGGGGAACTGTATGGGGGTGACTGAGGGGTCATGGGGGCACGCCTTGTCCCCCCCACGGTGTTGTAGCAGCGGGGACGACGAGGTGGTCTAGCGGGGCCGACGCCTAGGGCCGCCCTCCTCTAATGGGAGGTCGACGTGACCGGTTTTTTTAGGTGGGTGGGTCATGCACTGTCCACTCAAGCCAAGTGTAGAGTGGCGAGTGCCCATTTTTCTTATTTTCTTTATTTTTATTTTTATTTTTCTCTTATTTTCTATTTTGAATTTATTTTTAATACCATTTGAATTTATTAAATGTGGGGCTTGTTCACATAATTACCTTGCAATATTTAGCACTACCAAAAAAAAGTTTGGGAGACATTTGAGTTAATTTTGATTTTTCATAAATTAGAAAAGCATTTAAAATGATGTTTTGGAACTATTTTAAATGCTAGGGGCCAAACAAGCAATTTGGTGATGTTGTTTTCCTTAACCAATATTTGTTATGGAATATTTGCTAAGTGGTGAACTATTTTCCAACCATGTTGGTGAATTTAATTTCTCACTTTAAATTTGAATTGAACTAAGAGGTGGAATTTGAAACGAGATTTGAACCCAAGTGATCAAGCATTGCAAATCAAAGTGACTTAGCATAATCATGAGGGATCACTGTAGCTTAATACATGGGGGTGTTACAACTCTCCTCCTTTAAAATAAATTCTCTCCCCTTAGAATTAAGAGGTAGTAGGGAAAAGATCAGGGTATTCTTCATGAAGATGATCCTCGCATTCCCATGTGGCTTGTTCTTAAGTATGATTCGACCACTCTACCTTAAGTAACTTGGTAACTTTCATACGTCTTTGATGTTTAGTGTGATCAATGATGTGGATCAGGTGCTATTTGTAGGAGGTCTCATCCTCCACTTCGAGCATCTCATGATCCACTAACCGTTGTGGATCCTTCAAACAAGGACGAAGTTGCAAAACATGGAAGACATCATGAACATTGGAGAATTGTGGTGGTAGTTCCAATTTATAAACCACGTGTAGGTAACTTGCCCTTTACACCAAAATAATGAGTGCCTCACATAGAAGTGACACACAGATAAGATTGTTCACTAGGGTGATATGTAGATACTGAGTGTCTACGATCATTGTTGCTCTTCTGACGGGACTGGGCCACCTTAAGGTCTACGCGTACAATGTGGACTTTCTCTTCCACTTGTTGGATAATATACGGACCGATGAGTGGCCATTATGTGGTTTCTGACCAATTCATAGGGGTTCAACACTTACATCCACATAATACCTCGAAGGGGGACATCTTCAAGCTAGCTTGATAGCTGTTGATATAAGAGAATTCAACATATGGGAGAGATCCTTCCCACTTCTTTCCATACAATACAACAGAAGCACGCAACATATCTTCAATCACTTCGTTAACTCAGTCAACTTGACCTTGGGACTGGGGGTGTTAAGTTGCTCTAGGTTATATGAGTTCACATAGCTTCTTGGAAACTATCCTAGTATTTTGAGGTGGAAATGCCTCCTCTATCTTAACTGATATCCTTCGGAATGCTGTGGAGTGACACTATTTGGGAGATATACAAGTTCTCTAATTGACTAGTAGTGATAGTTTCCTTGACTAGCAGAACGTCTGCAACTTTGGATAATTGGTCGATCCCGACAAAAATAGCATCATGACCCTTTTGTGACATGAGAAGGCCAATGATGAAATCTATCTGAACCTTATCCCACTTCATTCAGCAATAGGCAGTGGTTACAAAAGTCCAACAGGTTTCTGTTGTTCTGGTTTGCCGCGACGACAATCATCACATTCTGCCATATAGTGAGCAATGTCTTGCTTCATCTTAGACCACCAATATTTTTTACGACTCTCTAGAGACACCTTGGTACATCCCGGCTGAATAGAAAGGGGGTGTGTCATGTGTTTCTTTCCTGACTATCTACGTCATAAGAGAAAATTGGGGTACCATAAGGTGATCTCTGAAGAACAAAGATCCACCTTCATCCATCAAGAAGTCCCTAGCCTTCCTGGAGGCAAGATCAATATTAATCTAATAAATTTTAGTGTCTTTATCTTGTGTGGACTTGATATATTTCTGAAGAGTCGATTCTAGGACAAATTTTTTAAGAAAACCCTGTGGAACAATATGAAGGTTCAACCTGCGAAGTTCTTCATGCAAGCGGGGTTGAGATTTCTGAATCATGTGGTTGTTACAATAATCTTTTTGACTTAAGGCTTCTGCCCTGACATCTGCAAGAAGCAAAAAGATCTATGAAAGATAAAGGTATTAAAATTGATGATGTAAAAAAATTACCACCGAATGAAGGAATACATGGACTTGATACCCCGACAGACGTAGTAGAAGTAAACTCTCTCCATTCCTTTACTAAAAATGATATACCTTGTGCTAAGACTCCCTATCAATGAACGGTTGAATTCCATAATTACGTTGTTAAGCAAGAGCACTTCAATAACTATGTGAAGGACCAATTGAAAAATAGTGCCATGATGATATACCGCTTAAGTGACTTGATATTTAGAATTGCTAATGATGTGAAAGGTGTAGGTAAACATGCCTCTATGGTTCACACCCAACTAGATCAAGTAGCTAAGTCACAAAAATTATGATGAAATGAATAATAATATTTATGATCGTGCTATTATAGTAATGACTAGAGGAGGTAGAATAACTCAGGAACCTTGATACGTCTCCAACGTATCTATAATTTTGGATGGTTCCATGCTATTATCTTGTCTCACTTTGGATGTTTTGTATGCCTTTTATATCTTTTTTGGGACTAACTTATTAACTCAGTGCCAAGTGCGAGTTCCTGTTTTTTCCATGTTTTTGACCCTTTTCAGAGGAGGAATTTAATCGGTGTCCAAACGGAATAAAACTTCCGAAAAGATTTTTTCCGAAACTGAAGATACGCACGAGACATGAGAACCAAGGCAGGGGCACCAGGGGACCCCACAAGCCCCCTAGGCGCGGCCACGGGGGCCCACGCCTAGCAGGCTTGTGGGCCCTCCTGTGGCTCGTCTTCCCTACCTCTTCCGCCTATAAATTACTGAAAAATCCAAAACTGCGCAAGAGATCCATGAAAATACTTTTCCGCCACCGCAAGCTTCTGTCTCCGCAAGATCCCATTTGTGGCATGTTCTGGGGCCTGGCCGGAGGGGGATTCGGGTACGAAGGGCTTCTTCATCAACACCATGACCTCTCCGATGATGCATGAGTAGTTCACCATAGACCTTCGGGTCCATAGCTAGTAGCTAGATGGCTTCTTCTCTCTCTTGGATCTTCAATACAAAGTTCTCCATGATATTCATGGAGATCTATCCGATGTAATCTTCTTTTGCGGTGTGTTTGTCGAGATCCGATGAATTGTGGATTCATGATCAGATTATCTATGAATCTTATTTGAGTTTCTTCTGATCTCTTATATGCATGATTTCATATCCTTGTAATTCTCTTCGAGTTGTGGGTTTTGTTTGGCCAACTTGATCTATGATTCTTGTAATGGGAGAAGTGCTTGGTTTTGGGTTCATACCGTGTGGTGACCTCACGTAGTGACAGAAGGGGTAGCGAGGCCGCATCATGTTGTTGCCATCAAGGGTAACAATATGGGGTTTTCATCATTGGTTTGAGTTTATCCCTCTACATCATGTCATCTTTCTTAAGGCGTTACTCTGTTCGTCATGAACTCAATACACTAGATGCATGCTGGATAGCGGTCGATGTGTGGAGTAATAGTAGTAGATGCAGAAAGTATCGGTCTACTTGTTTTGGACGTGAAGCCTATATGTATGTTCATTGCCTTAGATATCGACATGACTTTGCGCGGTTCTATCAATTGCTCGACAGTAATTTTTTCACCCACCGTAATATTTGCTATTTTGAGAGAAGCCTCTAGTGAACACTATGGCCCCCGGGTCTACTTCACATCATATTTTCAGACTTACAATTTTTACTTCGTTGCAGTTTCCGCCTTCTGATCTCACGTTGCAATCAATCTTGAAGCGATTGACAACCCCTTTATAGCGTTGGTTGCAAGCTCGTTTGTGTTTGGTCAGGTACTCTCGACACTTGACTGGATTCTCCTACTAGATTGATACCTTGGTTCTCAACTGAGGGAAATACTTACTGCTCCCCGTGGTGCATCACCCTTTCCTCTTCAAGGGAAAAACCAACACAAGCTCAAGAGGCAACAGAAGGATTTCTGGCGCCGTTGCCGGGAAGGAGGATCAAGTCAAGAATAGTCTCCCGTCAATGTGCCAATTTATGGCGCCGTTGCCGGGGAGGATCAAGTCAAGAACTCATCCAAGTAAGTGTCGCAAACTCATCTCTTGCATTTACCTTTTTTTTCCTCTCCCCCACTTCTGAAAAACAAAAAATTACAAAAATATTTGCCTTTTTCGTTTGCCTTTCCTTTTCTTGTGTGCTATGTGCCTTCAATATGCTCGCATCTTTGCTTGCTAAGTATCTATTGATATGGACCCTCATCCACTTGCTAATCTTTTCAAGAGATCCAACTATGTTGACCAAATTGCTAGTGAGTTGAGTGCACTTGACTATCTTTATGGAGTTTTGCTTGAGATGCATGAATCTGAAAATTGTGATGAAGAAATTTGTGAAGTGATTCATGAGGGCTCCTTGAATGAAAAGCATGATTGCAATGGTTTCACTATGAATTCTGTTAGTGTCAATCATGCTAAAAATATGCAAAGCCCTAAGGTTGGGGATGCTAGTTTTGCTATGTCCTCTACTTGTTGCAATGATCATGAATGGGGTGATGATTTTTCTTATGATCTTGAAAATTTGTTTAAACCTCATGATGATTATGATGTTTGCAATAATATTGAAAGTGGGTTTGGAGAAGTCATGAGTTTAGTTGATGATAATCCCACTATTGTTGAAGAGCATTAACTTTGCATGCATGTGGATCATGAAAAGAATATCGTTTGTGATAGCTATATTTTTGAATTTGATTATGATCCCACATGTAATTGCTATGAGAGAGGAAAAATATTGTGGTAGAAACTTTCATGTTACCAAATTACCTCTCGTTATGTTGAGATTGCTATTGTCTCTTTTTTCTTCCTTCCATTTGGTAACTATTGGTTGTCTTACCAATTTGTTTTCCTATAAAATGCCTATGCATAGGAAGTATGTTAGACTTAGATGTGATTTGCACGTGCTTTATGATGCTCTCGTTGTGCTTCAATTCTTGTCTTTTGTGTGAGCATCATTGAATTATCAATGCCTAGCTAAGGACGTTAAACAATAGCGCTTGAATTTATCTTTGTGGGAGGCAACCCAATGAATTTATCTTTGGTTTTTTATTTCTGTTTTTTTGTGTCCACACCATCATAATTCTGTTATGATTGTGTCTTTTGGGTTTATTTTTGTGTTTGAACCAAGCAAAACCTTTATGACTAGTTTTGGTGATGGTTGTTTGATCCTGCTGGAAAAAGATAGAAACTTTTTGCTCACGAAATTATTTTTCATTTTTATCCAGAAAGAGATTTTGAGTTGATTCTTTTTGCTGCTGGTTTATATGCTATTTTCCCAGGCTTTCGTAAATTTTCAGAATTTGTGAGGTACCAGAAGTATACGAAGTATACGGATTGCTACAGATTGATCTGTTTTTGACATATTCTGTTTTTTTGTGTTGGTTGCTTGTTTTCATGAAACTATGGATAGTATCGGGGGGGTACTAGCCATGTAAAACTGAGAATACAGTAACCTAACACCAATATAAATAGAAATCAAGATTTCTACAGTAGCTAAAGAGGTGGTAGTTTGTTTTCTTGTGCTAATGATATCACGAGTTTCTGTTTAAGTTTTGTGTTGTGAAGTTTTCAAGTTTTGGGTGATGTTCTCATGGACAAAGGGATAAAGAGTGGAAAGAGATCAAACTTGGGGATGCTCAAGGCATCCCAAGCCAAATTCAAGGACACCAAAAATCCTAAGCTTGGGGATGCTCCAGGAAGGCATCACCTCTTTCGTCTTCAATCCATCGGTAACATTAATTGGAACTATATTTTTATTCACCACATGATATGTGTTTTGCTTGGAGCGTCTTGTATCGTAGGAGTCTTTTCTTTTTGTTGTGTCACAATCATCCTTGCTGCACACCTTTGGAGAGAGACATGCACTCATCGTGAATTTGCTAGAATGCTCATTGTGCTTCACTTATATCTTTTGAGCTAGACCATTTTGCTCTATGTGCTTCACTTAGATCTTTTAGAGCACGGTGGTGCATGACTTGGTAGTTGGCTTGTGCTATGAAAGTAGTCCCAAAGGTGATAGGTACCCAAAGAGCATACAATAAAACCTCCATCTTCATGTGCATTGAGTAGAAATAGAAGTTTTGATTCCTCTCAATTAATTTCGAGACGTGGATTTGGTAATATTAAGAGCTATGTTAGTAGGGTGTTCTGAATCTAGAAATACTTTTGTTGAAGTTAGTGATTCCCGTAACATGCACGTATGGTGAACCGCTATGTTAGGAAGTCGGAGCATAATTGATCTATTGATTGTCATCCTTTGTGTTGCGGTTGGGATCGTGCGATGGTTTACACCTACTGACCCTTCCCCTAGGAGTATGCGTTTAGCACTTTGTTTCGATTACTAATAAAAACTTTTGCAACAAGTATGTGAGTTCTTCATGACTAATGTGAGTCCATGGTATAGATGCACTTTCACCTTCCACCATTGCTAGACTCTCTAGTACCGTGCCATTTTGGCCGGTGCACAAACCCACCATATGCCTTCCTCAAAACAGCCACCATACCTACCTACTATGGCATTTTCATAGCCATTCCGAGATATATTGCCATGCAACTCCCACCGTTCCGTCTCATGACTTGTGTCGTCACTCTCATATTGCCATTGCATGATCGTAAGATAGCTAGCGCGATGTTTCAACGTCATACGCCAAGCTAGATCGTTGCACATCCCGGTACACTGCCAGAGGCATTTCCTATAGAGTCATCATCGTTCTAAGTTTTGAGTTGTGAGTAAATAAAAGTGTGATGATCATCATTATTAGAGCATTGTCCCATGTGAGAAAAAAAAGAGGCCAAAGAGCCCAAACAAAGAAAAAGAGAGAAGGGACAATGCTACTATCTATTTCCGCACTTGTGCTTGATAATAGCACCATGTTCGTCATGATTGAGAGCCTCTCGTTTTGTCACCACCATATACTAGAGGGAATCTTTATTATATAACTTGGCTTGTATCTTCCAATGATGGGCTTCCTCAAATTTGGCCTAGGTCTTCGTGAGCAAGCAAGTTGGATGCACACCCACTAGTTCTCCTTTTCAGCTTTCACATACTTATAGCTCCAGTGCATCCTTTGTATGGCAATCCCTACTCATTCACATTGATATCTATTAGTGGGCATCTCCATAGCCCTTTGATACACCGAGTCAATGTGACCATCTCCTCATGTTTGTCTCACAACCACCACCACACTCTATTCCACCATAGTACTATATCCATGGCTCATGCTCATGTATTGCGTGTGAGTTGAAAAAGGTTTGAGAAAGTAAGAGGGCGAAAACAATCACCTGGCCAATACCGGGGTTGTGCATGATTTAAATTAGTTGTGTGGGGATGATCGAGCATGGCCAGAATATATGATTTTGTAGGGATAACTTTCTTTGGCCTTGTTAATTGGAAAGTTCATGATTACCTTGCTAGTTTGCTTGAAAGTATTACTATTTTCATGTCAATATCAAACTATTGTTTT